>NC_058371.1:85171896-86429396 GCF_018350175.1 Felis catus
TTTACCCAGCAACTCAGAAGAACCTTTAATATTTTGAACCTGAAGCTGTTCTGGAGGAATCAATCATGTCTGTTGATTTGTACTACAGATTTTCTGTCTGGTTCCTGAATGATAAATTTTACAGTCCTTAATTAGTCCTGTGAATTTGTTCTTATCCCATGAAAACTATTTTAATAGTCCAGACTAAGACTGTATCCCAGAAAACATCCTTCCTTCCCATCCCCAGCAAGAGTGGTCACACATGGGTTTCAGGAAAGGTACATGCTGAGGATAACACTAACCTCCCCCTGGGTAGAAGAGCTAACAGGACACACTCTGGCGCCATTTGAAATGACCACTCATTCATGGCCCAGCATGGGCTTGGAATCACATATGCAGGCAGACAATAATAATTTTGCTGATGTGGACATCCTTTCTGAAATGTACACAGATGAAAACACTAAGGGTGAATGTTAATGTGAATTCAGGTAAATAAAGTAAAATTATAGACCATCTAAGAACTTACATGGAAATATAATGAGGTTTAGTGATAGTGGGTTTGGGATTCAGAAGACCTGGATTCTTTTACACACACACACACACACACACACACACACACACACACTCTCTCTCTCTCTCTCTCTCTCTCTCTCTCTCTCACACACACACACACACACACACACACACACACACACACACACACACATTTTGGGGGGTAACTACCTGGTTATGTCTTATGGAAGCAAACGGCAGAAAACTCTACCCAAACTATCTTTAGCAAGTTAGCTGAAAAGTCCAAAGGCATTCTGACTTCAGGTATGGCTTGATCAATTCTCAAATCATGTCATCACATTATTTCTGCCCTGATTTTGCTCTCTCCCTAGTCTTTTCCCCTTGTGGTGCTAAGATGATTACCACAGCTTAGCTCCCAGATGTTCCTGTTTAAGATCAGCAGGAAAAGAGAGGGCATTTGCTTTTCTCTCAAATGTCCTATGTGCCTCGCCCACACCTGACTAGTAATGTGCCTGGTGGGGCACAGTTGCACTTATGGGATTTGAGCCTTTGTAGCAGAGAGGACATGTCTTGCATAGTGCTAAGAAAAGGATGGGGCCAGGGCAGTCCCATTTGTGTGTTTGGCAGTGGTAAAACAGTAATGATCCTAATAAAACTTGACATCTATATCGTGGTTTTTATATGGCAGGCCCTGTGCTTAAGTGCTTCATTATGAATTACCTCATTTAGTAACGGGACAGGGTATTTCCCTCTGGTGGGTATTTTTTCTCAGTGACTCCTGCAGTAAGATCACTAGCTATAAGTAGTGGGTGGGAAGCAGGCACAGGAGGTTTGAGGAGAGATGTAAAGATCCTAGGTCATCATTTGGACAGAGGGAGAGCAGGTCCAGAATGGAGTAGAATGGGGAGTGTTAGGTGTTCATTTGTGGAAAGGGATCATAAATTCGAAGTGAATACATATGATTTGTGAGATTTTCTCTTAGCAGTGTTCACACAATCACAGGGAGGCATAGAAAAAGCAAATCTTGCAGGGCATGTTCTGGGGAGAAATAGAAGACCAAGGTAATGATCAATGCTGAGGGTAGGATAGAAAAGCAAGGACAGACGTGAAGCCAGGAGAGGGCTGGTGGGTAGGGGTAGTAAGACTGTCAGGGGCGGGAGATCATGGGTAGGGGGCTACCTGCACAAGAGAGCTAGACAAAGACGAGGTGGCATTGGGAAAGTGACATCTTTGAATCGGGATTTCAGAGGTGATGCAGTTTCTTAGTAGTGACAAGGTCCAGGGTGAGTAAGAAGGACTAGGGGAAAAGGAAGATCAGTGGGGAAGAGTGTATTGGGCGGCTCATCCTTGTGAATACTAAAACGCTAACCCAAGGAGGATGAATGTTATGAGCCAGGAGCTAAAGGGGGTGATAAAAGAGATGATCAGAAGGTTGGTAGACAAGACAAGGAGACGAGAGACAGGGCTGTAAATGCAGGTGGAGAGAATCTCAAAGGCCAGTGTCTTTCAAAGGAGGATGGGAAAGGGCTGGGAGTAACAGTCTGGACGTAACGAAGTAGAACATGGACATCAGACCGTCTTCTGGACCTGAGGTATGTAGAGTGGGGTTTAATAAAAATAAATAAAAATTTTAAAAACCAAACCTTTCCTCTTAATCACGGTGCAGAGAAACTAGTGTCCTTGTCAGGCAGCCAGATCAATCCAAGCCAAGAGGTAAAGGAATCATTCTAAGAGATGGGAGTTACTAGGGGATTTGTCAGCCAGAGATTCAGGTTTGCAAGAGTCACACAGGGAGGTTTGAGAAGCAGGGCACAAGTAGGAGATGGGGCTGGATCGGATGATGTGCAGAGCTATGGACCTGGGAGATAATTCCTGGCTTGGGAGGCCTGAACTTCAGCAGTGGCTCAGGCAAAGGCACTGGGGCCACCTAAGGGGACGGTGAGCTACCTGTGGCGTTGCAGAGGGACTGCCTGATGGGAGGAGGCACAACCAGGAGGTTGTCCTGGGAGCCATCTGAGCAATTTGTACCTCTCCTTAATCTCTCCTGGAGGAACAAAACCAGAGCCCCTGCCTTGGTCTTTCCACCGAAAATATGACTGGGCAGCATAGCTGATTCCACCAGGGAAATAGGAACGCACAGGCAGATGTAACGAGACATCTGAAGAGTACGACCATTATTTTTATATATTTATTTATTTAAACATTTATTTATTATTAAGAGACAGATAGAGAGAGAGCATGAGCATGGGAGGGGCAGAGAGAGGAGGAGACACAGAATCCGAAGCAGGCTCCAGGCTCTGAGCTGTCAGCACACAGCCCGACTCAGGGCTTGAACTCACAAACCGTGAGATCATGACCTGAGTCGAAGTCAGATGCTTAACTGACTGAGCCACCCAGGCGCCCCAACTTTTTTTTAATGTTTTACTATTTTTTTTTTTTGAGAAAGAGGGAGAGAGACAGAGCATGCAAGAGGGGGGAGGGGCAGAGAGAGAGGGAGACAGAATCTGAAGCAGGCTCCAGGCTCTGAGCTGTCAGCACAGAACCCAATGCGGGGCTCGAACTCCCCAACTGTGAGATCATGATCTAAGCCAAAGTTGGATGCTTAGCCCACTGACCCACCCAGGCGCCCCAAGAATACCACCATTATTAAAGAAAGTACAAAATGAGCAGATACCAGCTGAGAAAGAATGATTGAAAACATGGAGGACAAATATTAAAAGAACATCCTAGGCAGCACAAGTTTTTAGTTTTTGTTTTCGTTTTTTTAAAAGGAGCCAGAGGGGTGCCTGGGTGGCTTAGTCGGTTAAGTGACCCACTCTTGGTTTTGGCTCAGGTCATGATCTCATGGTGTGTGGGTTTGAGCCCCATATCGGGCTCCATGCTGACAGTGTGGAGCCTAGTTAGGATTCTCTTTCTCTCTGCCCCTCCCCTGCTCATGCTCTCTGTCTCTCAAAATAAATAAAGTAGCTTAAATTTAAAAAAGGAACCAAAGTTGTTTTCTTTTAAAAAGAAAAAAAAAAGATTTAGTATGAAAAATGCAATAATTTAAATAAAGAACACAAATAAGTGAGATAAAAATACAGAATGGATACAACTAAAAACAAATTCATGAGCTGGAAGATCAGCTTGAGAAACTTCCACAAGTCAGCCAGAATAGATGAAGAGAAATTATGAAAGACACAATGAAATACTGCTATATACCTATCAGAAGGGCTAAAATATAGTGGTAATTCCACATGCTGGCAAGCATGCTGAGAAACTGGATCACTCACACATTTGCCAGTGAGAATGGTAAAATGATACAGCCCCTCTGGAAAACAATTTGGCAGTTTCTTTTAAAAACCAAACGTAGCTACCATACGGCCTAACAATGCAGTCCTTGGTGTTCGTCCCAGAGAAAGGAAAAGTTACGTTTGCACAAACACTCGTACACTAATGGTTATAGTAGCTTTATCCTTAATAGCCAAAAACTGGAAGTATTGCATATATTCAACAATGGGTGAATAGTTCAACTCTGGTTAAATATTCCATACCATAGAATACCATTCATTAGGTTAAAAAAAAAATGAATTACTGATATATGCAACAGTCTGGGCATTATGCTGATTTTTTTAAAAAAGCCAATATCAAAGTGTTATATACTGTAAGATTCCACTTACAAGGTTTTGTTTTGTTTTGTTTTGTTTATTTATTAGAGAGTGCGAGCAGGGGAGGGGCAGAGAGAGAGGGAGAGAGAGAGAATCCCAAGCAGGTTCCACACTGTCAGTGCAGACCCTGACGTGGGGCTCAGTCCCACAAACTGAGAGATCATGACCTGAGCTGAAATCAAGAATCAGTCACTTAACCGACTGAGCCACCCAGGCTCCCCTGTAAGATTCCATTTATACAACATTCAAGAGATGATAAAATTCTAGAGATGGAGAATAGGTAAGTGGACATCAGAGACAAGGGTAGGGAAAAAGAGCAAGGGATTCCTTTTTGATGTTGGAGTATTTCAGTATTTTAATTGTGGTAGTGATAAAATGACTCCACATGTATGATGAAAATTTTACACAAAGACATTTTAAAAATGTGCACATGCCAAAACTGGTGAAGCCTAAATCCTGTAATCTGGTTAATTACAATGTGCTGGTCAATTTCATGTTTTGATAATGCACAGTAATATGCCAGAGACCACCTTTGGGGGAAGTTGGGAGATGTGTGCATGGGACCTCTGTGTACTACTTTTGCCACTAGTAGTCTATAATTTCAGAATAAAGTTTTTTTTTTTAATTTTTTTTTCGACATTAATTTATTTTTGGGACAGAGAGAGACAGAGCATGAACGGGGGAGGGGCAGAGAGAGAGGGAGACACAGAATCGGAAACAGGCTCCAGGCTCTGAGCCATCAGCCCAGAGCCCGACGCGGGGCTCGAACTCACGGACCGCGAGATCGTGACCTGGCTGAAGTCGGACGCTCAGAATAAAGTTTTTTTAACGAGAGGAAGAAAGTATAAAAATAGAGTGAATAGAATAAATACCACCAACAGGATAATAGGAATCACAGGAGAGAAAGCAATATAGGAGGAAATATTTGAATAAACTGTGAAGATACATGTTTTAGAAATAAAGTAATGAAATAACCCAGATTGAAAGTGTTCATGGACAGTAGTTCTCCCTTATCTGAAGGGGAATGTGCCAGGATTCCCCAGGGGATACCATAGATAGTACCAAACCCTGTATATGCTGTTTTTTCCTATACATACCTATAGAAAGCTTAATTTATAAGTCGGGGAGAATAAGAGAGTAACAATAGTAACTAATAAAAATAGAAGAATTATAACAATATGCTGTAATAAAAGTTATGTGAATGTGGTCTCTCTCTCATTCAAAATACCTTATCGTACTGCACTCACCCTTCCTCTCGTGATCCTGTGAGATGGTAAAATGCCTACACAGTGAGATGGAATGAAGTGAATGACGTGGGCACTGTGACATAGTGTTGGGCTACTATGGACCTTCTGATGATAAGTCAGGAGGATGATCACGTGCTTCTGGACTGCAGTTAACTGCCCATAACCGAAACCATGGATAAAGGGGCAGTAGTGTGCTACCAAAATACCTGATGAATACTCATAGATGTAGTATTTAAAAACATCAAAGTCTCTTCTCACGTGTAACTTCAAAAGGTTATTGGGGCCCCTGGGTGGCTCAGTCAGTTAAGTGTCCGACTTCAGCTCAGGTCATGATCTCGCTTTCTGCTGACAGCCTGGAGCCCGGAGCCCGCTTGGGACTCTGTGTCTCCCTGTCTGTCTGCCCCTCCCCAGCTCACACTCTGTCTCTGTCTCTCTCTCTCCGAAATAAATAAACATTAAAAAAAAGTTAACTTCAAAAGGTTACAAAAAGGAAGAACAGATCACTGACAAAGACCAAGAATCTTGATGACCTCAGACCTGTCCCCAGCAAACAATATATATCATGATATAACCATCATGAATGTATATGCAGTTCACCATAGAAACTCAAAATAATGAGCAGCAACTAACAAGACTTCAGAGAGAAAACAGAGCAACAGTTGTATAAGACATTTTAACACGTACCTTTCAAGCAACTGTGTAGACAAAACTAAGAGACATGGAAAATCTGAATGTAATTAATAAGCTTAATCAATGAGATATGTATACCAAAGAATGGTTTTGAATACAGTGTTTCTGAACACAAATGGAACATTTATCCCATTAAAATGTATTAGATGATTAAGGAATAATATCAAGAACCTGTGTTCCTTGACCATAAAGAAACAATAAAATAGTAATAATTACAAATGAATAATTTTTTTAAATTTTTTTTAACATTTATTTATTTTTGATACAGAGAGAGACAGAACATGAATGGGGGAGGGCCAGAGAGAGAGAGGGAGACACAGAATCTGAAACAGGCTCCAGGCTCTGAGCTGTCAGCACAGAGCCTGACGCGGGGCTTGAACGCATGAACCACAAGATCATGACCTGAGCCGAAGTCAGACGCTTTAACCGACTGAGCCACCCAGGCGCCCCACAAATGGATAACTTTAAAAATCACATGTGTTTGGAAACTATATAATACTAAATAACTCTTGGGTTAAGTTGAAATCTACTTCAGAAATTTTTCTGTCTCTCAGAGAAACTTTATTGTACAGTTTTCTTTTAATGTTTATTTTTGAGAGAGAACTGACACACACATGAGAGCACGAGTGGGGTGGCAGCTGGGGTGGGGGGTGGCAAAGAGGGAGAAAGAGAGAATCCCAAGGGGCTCAATTTCACAAACTGTGCGATCATGAGCTGACCCGAAATCAAGATTCAGACACTTAACCGACTGAGCCACCCTGGTGTGCCTGTGCAGTTTTCCTCATGTGGGGCTAGTGTTTATTAGTTGTATGCTTCGATATTTTATGACATCTGTTGCTGTTATGTATAGATCATTTTTTCCATTACATTTTCTGGTTAGATATTACTGGTGTACAGAAAGTTCTTCATTTTCAACGTGAATCTTGAATCTTGTATTTACTGAATGTTCTTCTAATTTAAAAAAAATTATGTTTTTTATTTATTTTTGAGAGAGAAGGATACAGAGTGTGAGCAGGGGAGGGGCAGAGAGAGAGGGAGACACAGAATCCCAGGTGGGCTCCAGGCTCCAAGCTGTCAGCACAGAGAAATGGTGTGGGGCTCAACCTCGTGAACCGCAAGATCATGACCTGAGCCGAAGTCGGACGCTTACCCGACTGAGCCACCCAGGCGCCTCACTTGAATGTTCTTCTAATTTTAAAAGCTAAATTATCTTGGCTTTTCTAGGTGGTCATGTGATTTTCTCAAATAATGACAGCTTGCACTCTTCCTTTCCAAGATTTACACTCTAGTTTCTGTCTCTTTGTGCCAGATATCACTCCTACTTTAAATGTTGGTTCCTCCTGGTCTTACTCATGATTTGAGTCGGAGAACGTCTAGTGTTGTTTCCTCCATTCAGTGTGCTACTTCTGGAAGAGCTTTATCACATTAAGGAGATTCCCTTATACTATTCTTAATAAGAATCAGGAATGGGTGCCATCCTCAACATGGGCTTCCTTCTCTAAGAAGCTGGCTGCTCCACATGTCTCTAACTGAAGTCAGGGAAAAGGGCAGGCAGTCTGGGGAGCACATACTCCATCCTTTGTGGATAAGACCCTAGAGTGGCAAACATCATCTTCATTCATATCTCAGTGGCCAAATACTAATTGCATAGCCACATTTAGCTGCAAGGGAGGCTAGGAATTAACATTTTCCACTGGTCAGCTTGTGCCTACTTAAAGCACTAATATTGTGGGCAAGAAAGAGACCGGATACTGAAGGACAGCTAGCTGCACAAGATGGTCATATGCTTTGTTAATTTGTTAATGTATTAAAAAGCGTAAATATATTTTCTAATGTTAAATCACCCTCATATTCCTTAAATAAATCCCACTTGATCGTGCAGATTCTTTTACTGTATTGTTGAGTTCTATTTGTGAGTGCTTTATTTAGGACTTTTACAGCTGTGTTTATTAAATTTTTTTTAATTTTATTAAAAATTTTTTAATGTTTTATTTATTTTTGAGAGAGAGAGAGAGCGTGATTTGGGTAGGGGCAGAGAGAGAGGGAGACACAGATCTGAAGCCGGCTTCAGGCTCTGAGCTGTCAGCATGGAGCCCGACACAGGGCTTAAACTCATGAACCCGTGAGATCATGACCTGAGCTGAAGTCAGACACCCAACAGAC
Source organism: Felis catus (assembly GCF_018350175.1). Taxonomy (NCBI): domain Eukaryota; kingdom Metazoa; phylum Chordata; class Mammalia; order Carnivora; family Felidae; genus Felis; species Felis catus. The sequence continues at coordinate 85,180,136 of NC_058371.1, forward strand.
TGAGCCACCCAGGTGCCCCAAAAATATTTTTAATTAAGTGGTAATACTTTAAATTTATGTAAATACTTTGCAGTTTTTAAGATCAGTTTATATACATTATGTCACAAGAATAAATGATCATCAGGAGCTGATTGTAAAAAAAAAAAGTAAATATTAAGTATATAAATAGAAATTCTCACAAATGGAGCACTGTAGCCTTTTCTTATTATTGCCTAAATTCCAAAAGTCCCTCCATAGAGGACACAGAGAATTGAAAAAGGATTTTTGATCCCAGGAACCTAGGAGGGATGTTATCTCTCTCCAAGATGCACAGGGAGGAACAGGTCAGCCAGCCCTATAAAATACCTAGCACTCTGCTGGTGTTCTAGACATTCTCTTAATGCAGTGTTTTAATAACCTGATTTTGAATTTACAAGTAACGGACTTTCTGGTTATTAAATATCTTTTAGCTTTCTGAACTTTTGCTCTGATCCCTTACTATATGCATATACCAAATGAGATAATGGCAATTGAGCACTCCCCTGGGAAGGGAAGCACTAAAAATACAGAGTGCTCTTGCTGTTTGGCCGCCAGGTCATATGTGTGCCTCTCACACATTGTCTCACAGGGCTGAAGAGCCTTTCCAGAATACACAATAATTATGTAACAGCGGTCACTCAGTAGTGTACAGTGCCTTCGGGAGGGAAATAAATGGTCCGCTGACATAATTTCACAAAAAGCCGCACTCAGAATGATTAGGTGTTACAGTAAACACGGAAGCACCCAAATAGCAGGGTCTCTTTGTAGATTTTACCCCCACGAAATATGCTACTTGTTAATTTCTCTTCCCTGAGTCGCTGAGTCTCCCATGTGTCCTACATTAGATACTTAGGGCTACATGTAACTGCGAGATCACTTGGCTTTCAGCATGTTCTCACCTCTTCTTCTCTCCCTCCCTCACACACACCTTGGAAGCAATTACACTGCCGTATACCTGGGGAGAGTCTGCTGGCTCCTCCCTGACGGTGCAGCTGCACATTTCACAATGAAGCAAAGATCAGGGAGTTATCTGATTACTCACATTGGTATATATGTCTCATTTGAACATATGAGACCCTGTAGTAGTTTTTGCCCTCGATTTTGTGCATTGATAAGACCGATGAGATAATTCATCCGGATCCACTTTATTGTACTGTTTTTGGATACCCTAAGTACCTAAATTCTTTTTTTTTTTAATTTTTTAAACGTTTTTTATTATTTATTTTTGAGACAGAGAGAGACAGAGCATGAACAGGGGAGGGGCAGAGAGAGAGGAAGACACAGAATCTGAAACAGGCTCCAGGCTCTGAGCTGTCAGCACAGAGCCCGATGTGGGGCTCGAACTCACGGACCGTGAGATCATGACCTGAGCCGAAGTCGGATGCTTAACCGACTGAGCCACCCAGGTGCCCCGTACCTAAATTCTTAATGACTGTTTCTGTTGGGATAAATGCATACCCTTTTTACCATGCACAATAACCCATAGCCTAAAGTACATAGAGAAATATCCAAGAATCCCTTTTTTTTTTTTTTTTTACCATCATTAGCCCTAGAAAGATGAATAAAGTTGAGGCTAAATAAATAGAACTGCCTCACTGCCCTTTTCACTGTTTCTCTTTCCAAGTGGTTATCCTCTGTCGTGAAGGTACACCAGTGATACAAATAACACAGGCAGTGTTAACTAAGCACTTATGTTTAAAATAAATGCTTTAAAATGGTTAATTATACTTTGCCCTATAGGAAGAGAAAATGTTCTCTTAGGTCCTTAAAAATGGATGAAGATGTAATTTAAACCTCTGTGGATATCTAAAATTTGGTTGCCTGTTTTTAAAATGCTTAGCTGGGGTTTGACTCTTCGTTCTTAGGCTCTATGGTCTTTTAAGTATATAATAGGAAAGTTGTATGGAAGAGAATTAGCGAAGACAGAGTTAGGCCACCAGACAATAAATATGTTAAAAACTACACAACTAAAGCAGCCTGCTGCAGGTTCAGCAAAAGATACGTCAACCTTACTAAAAAGTCCAAAAGTAGATGCGAACAGATCTGAGAATTTAAGGGAAAAATAGACTGCATCCTGTCTCTTCTCTGCCTGTCACATTATAAGAGCTGAGTAAATATTGTTACTAAATCACATTCAGGTTGTTTAAGATTTGAATGTAAAAACAATCATGTTTTGAGAAGCCATTTTCAATGAGTATTTCTTTCACCTTGAGTGAGGAAGCACTTTCCAAGCAGAGAATTAAAAGTGAAGGCCATAAAGGAATATATTAATAAAATTTGACTGCTAAAAAATGTAAAACCTATCACGCTGGGCATAGCATAATTGAATTGTTGGATCACTATGTTGTACGTCTGAAACTAATACAGTATTAGATATTAACTATACTTCAATAAAAATAGATAATTAAAAAGACTGAAATAGGAATAAAAATGTAGAATTTGTGCAAGTCTGAGCGTACAAAGTCCCATAAATAACCCCAAGATACCATCCTCAAAAATCGAATCCTAGAGTCCTGAATAGACATGCTTTAAAGATGGAAGTATGGAAGTAAATTAAGTGAAAAAATTATAATTCTACCACTACTTAAATACCTGTAAAATAGCTACAGCGTTGGAATGAGCCTCACCAGGTCAGATTAGTCCAGTATATGCAGAAGATCGTATTTCTGTAGAGACAAAACCCATCAGCAGCCGTAATCCCTCCCAAAACCTCAGACCACAGGCAGCCATTAGCCAAAGTAAACATGAAGAGAGGAGCATCAGAATTGTCAGTAATACTCTGCAAAGCTGGAACTCAAGCCATTGGCTTCAATAATTCTCAGAAATAACAACCAAATCTAAACATTGGGGCTTTATGATTTGTACCATTGGGCCAATACAAAGGTTTTAGGGATTTTTAAAAATAGATAATTGATGTAGCACATACAAATACCTTTGTATGTAGTTAGCTTTTAAAGTATTTATTCAGTGAAATGCCATCAAGGAATTTAGGATTGAAAACTTGCATAGAGATCAAGGTCAAGTGAAAGCCCTAAGTAGCCTCTAAGAGCTTGTAACACTCTGAGCAAATGTAATCTGGTAGTTCCGGTAGCTGACTGACCTCTGCACGTGAACAAGGTCAGCTTTAAGCAGCTATAGCAGTGTTTAATTTTGCCCCGGATCTACAACATCCTAATTGCAAATTTGCACCTTTTAATTTGTAGTGACCCCAGGAATGGGCTATGTCCATCTAGAAGTGGGGCTCTTGAAGAACTTTATGAGCATGAACTGGGGTGATACCTGAGAACCTATCCTTGTGAAATTGAAATTAATAGTCTAGTTCAAGTATCAGCCACAGTGACATGTTGAGCTGGTCATTTTGGAGCTGAAATCATTCTGTACTAGAGACTCCCTGTAGAGTCCTCAGAACTTCTCACCAAGAGGCTGTGCCTCTCACAGTATCATAAAGAATAGGGACAGTGACCCAGGTAACTCAGCCCCCCAAAATTGCCACTTTTGCTTCAAACTGTCCAATGATGGATATTGTGGTAGAGGAGTATTTGACAGTTGAGGTAAAACAATTTTGAAATTATCTGTACAGCCTCCATCATCCCTTTGCTTGGTATGAGAAAATGCAAGCTGTTTACATTGAATTAGATAAAATAAGCATAAAATGGTTCTGAGACCATGATTTTATGTTTACAAATCATTACAACTTGAAAGAAACCCATTTGGAGTTACTTTGGGTACTCAGCATAGGAGAAAATTGCCTTAGAAATGATAGAGAATTGAGTATTCCTGATGCCATGAGGGGGAAAGAGAATGTGCAGACAGGTAGCATAGAACTGGGCATTTTACCCCTTTGCTATGGAGTAGTAGGTCCTCTTCCCCTCCTCAGTGTCTGTAAGATGCAACAGAGAACCATAAACTGGGCTAGGTAGGAAGGGGTCCACTTTTATCAGACCAGGGTCAGAACCTTAGAGAGCTAGAGAGTAGCACGATCATGAGTTCAATTTAGGTTCTTTTCTCCTATATAAGACAGCAGCATCCCAAGGTAACTGAAGGAGGTTGAGAATTTGACTCTGTTTCCAGCTATTAGATCTGGCATAGAATTATCAAAAGTAGGGTCATTATTTGGCTACGTGTTACTTTGACTAGACATTTCACTATGATTTCCCCCCTCTCTCTTATCCCCTTATCCTTATTGTCCCTCTCTTGCCTCCGTCACAACAGGTGTTGAAGACATTGTGGCAATAATGATTCCTGAACCAAAAGGGAAGGAGATAGTAAGCCTTCTGGAAAGGAACATCACCGTGACAATGTACATCACCATTGGAACCCGGAACTTGCAGAAATACGTGAGCCGCACTTCAGTTGTGTTTGTCTCCATCTCCTTCATTGTCCTGATGATCATATCCCTCGCGTGGCTGGTCTTTTATTATATCCAGAGGTTTCGATATGCAAATGCCAGGGACAGGAACCAGGTGAGTAGCAAAAAATTGTTTAATTAAAATTTACTATAAAAGTAATACATATTATTACATAAACTTTGAAAATCACAGAAAATACCAAGACAAAAACAAAAATCACCTATTATGCCCACCCTCAACATAAACCCTGTTACCATTTGCCATATAGTTTTCCAGATCGTTCCCAAATACACATGTTTTGATATTTACTAGTGTTGTCCTGTAATGTTGAGGTATTTTGTCCCACATTCCTATTGCTCATTTTTTTGATGATTATTTACTTAGGCACATAATAAAGGGAGAAGGGGATGAGCTGAGATTGTGCTAACAGTGGCAACATTGTGTGAGAAAAGCCAGGATTTCCTACTGGTGAATGGAAGAAAAAGAAAAGAAGATAAAAAATAAAAGCTATTTTAAAAAGCATTTAGGGGCGCCTGGGTGGCTCAGTCAGTTAAGTGGCCGACGTCGGCTCCGGTCGTGATCTTGTGGTCCGTGAGTTCGAGCCCTGCGTCCGGCTCTGTGCTGACAGCTCGGAGCCTGGAGCCTGTTTCAGATTCTGTGTCTCACTCTCTCTGACCCTCCCTTGTTCATGCTCTGTCTCTCCCAGTCTCAAAAATAAATAAACGTTAAAAAAATTTTTTAAGCAATTAATTTTGGATCAGATAAGATATATATATATAGTGTAAATGCAAAAGGTATAAAATAGTGTGAAGTTAAAAGTGTTTGCCTTCCCATATCTGTCCCTCAGTTATCCAGCCATCTTCCTGGAATATCTTCTCTCCCAGGGACATTTCATGTGCTTACAAACACACACACATTTTTAAACAAATGATAGCACACTTAACTCTAGATCCTTATTTCTTACTTCTTGGAAATTATTCATCTACACACTCGCTTCAAGCTGCCTTCTCATTTTTAATGACTGTATAACATTTCATTTTCTGCATATTTCACATCTATTAAACCAGCTCTGTTAAAAAAAAATGTGTGACATTAAGCACATTTGTGAGTATACCTCTAAGGTAAATTTTGGAAATGTAACAGCTAGGACAATGGTATATGTATATTAAACTATGATAGATACTGCCCAAAGTCTGCCAAAAAGGTTGAATGAATTTTTATATTAACCAATGATAAACTAATACTGTTTATACTAATACAAACATTAGTATAGTACTCTTTATACTAACGTATACCATAATGCACTAATAATACTGTTTTCCCATATCCTTGGCAAAAGAATGTTAGGCCTTTTTGTTGTATGCAATTCGATTAGTTAAAAATGGTATCACATTTTTCTTATCACAAATAATGTTGGACATCTTTTCAAGCAACATAGAAAAAAGTGAAATTTTTTTCTCTGGAGTACCTGCTTATGTTATCTGACCACTTTTCAGTTAAGTTGTCGGTCATTTTCTTACTGATCTGTGTAAGTCAAAGGAATTGATGAGAAGACTGTTAGTCATAAGACTTAACCAACATAAAACTGACAGTTTTATCCTCCCAATTTGTCATTGCCTTTGATTTATCTGTGGCGCTCTTTGCCATGAAGGAATTTGTGGGTTTAACATAACTGCACTTACCTTTTTATGTAACTCCGGAGTTTTGTGTAATGGATCTTCTGCAGCCCAAGACTGTAGAAAAACATTCTCTCATTTCCATCCACTACTTTTTATTTCACTTTTATGATTAAGTCTTTAATCTACAGAGAACTTATCTCAGCATAAAGAAGTAGAGAGCCAACATTGTTTCATTCCAGATGGCCTACCTCATAGATTTTATGACTGGTATTTATTCAATAATTAATCTTCCTCCCCCTCACATTCAGTATCCCCATTCAGCATATATTAAATACTCCTATGTATTTGGTTCTATTTCTGTGCCCTCTAAACTGTACCATAATCTATCTATTCATACTCCATTACCGTACTATTTTGAGTACTTTAGCACTATAATATTGTCTCACAATCTTCCTTTATTTCTCTACCTTCACTTTTTATGTCTATTTTTATATAAATTTAAATTCCCTTTTATCTTTTTTAAATTTACAGAATAATTTCTAACCTTATGTGTTGAATCTTCCTAAGTATTGTATATGTTTGCCCTTTATTCAGTGATTCTTTTTTGTCTCCTACTAGCATTTTTAAATATTATTATCTAATCTTGCACATTTTTCTTATGTTTATTCCTAAGTATTTAATAATTGTGTTGCTGTTATAAATGAAATATCGTTTTTCATACACAAATCATTTTTAATGACTATAACATGCCTTATTATTACCTTAATAATAATGGTAATATTATATAGTATTATCTGCAGCATGTTCTAAGAGTTCTCTATATATTTTCACACATAATAGTCTTAATGACCCTTAATGAGGATTTTATCATTTTAATCAAGATGTTTAATTTTGACAAATGCCTTTTCAACAGCTATGGTCTGAGTTTTCTCTCTTGATGTGTTAGTAGGATTGTATTACATTAATGGATTTCTCAATATCAAACCATCCTGAATCTTCAATATATACTATTGTAACATATGCTAGATTGTATTTGTATTTTATTTGTTTTTACCCTAATATTCATATGTGAAATTCATCCATAGTTTACATTTATATCATTTTCAGGTAATAGTTATATGGCCTTTTTTGAGAAATTTGCAAATTCTTCTCCTTTTTTGGTAGTCTAGAGCTGCAATATACAACACAGTAACCACTAACCATGTGTGACCATTTAAATTTAAATTAATTGTAATACAATGAAATTTAAAATTATATTTCTCAGTTACACTAGCTACATTTCGAATGTCCTATATGTGCACTGCCATTTGGTAGACATTCCCATCATCATGGAAAGTACCATGGGACAGCCCGACTCATGAGCCTTTTAAATAGCACTGGAATTAGCTGATTCTTTTTTTTATATGTTTTTAATGTTTATTTATTTATTTTGAGAGGGAGAGAGTGAGCATGAGCAGGGGAGGGACAGAGAAAGAGGGAGAGAGAATCCCAAGCAGCCTCTGTGCTGGCAGTGCAGAGCCTCATGTGAATCATGAGATCGTGACCTGGGCAGAAATCAAGAGTCTGACACTTAACCGACTGAGTCACCTAGGTGCCCCTGCAATTAGCTGATTCTTCAAGTTACAGTAGAAAATTTCTGCATGCCAGGAAGGTCTGGGTTATTGTTTAAAAGGACAACTCTTGGGGTGCCTGGGTGGCGCAGTCGGTTAAGCATCCGACTTCAGCCAGGTCACGATCTCGCGGTCCGTGAGTTCGAGCCCCGCGTCAGGCTCTGGGCTGATGGCTCGGAGCCTGGAGCCTGTTTCCGATTCTGTGTCTCCCTCTCTCTCTGCCCCTCCCCCGTTCATGCTCTGTCTCTCTCTGTCCCAAAAATAAATGTTGAAAAAAAAAAATTAAAAAAAAAAAAAAAAAAAAAGGACAACTCTTTGACTTCTTCTATTTTATGGCAATTGGTTTGTTTAAATTTTTGACAGCTTCTGGAACAGTTTCTAAAAACATTATTACTGCGTGTTTTCTACTTCTCAATTTGATACATGTTCAATCTAATAAATTTTGGCATTCAAAAAAATTACTAAAAGGGAAGACAAATCACCCATTACCCCGTGGAATTGTTAACAGTTGATGACATTACCTTTCAGGTTTTGTAACCACCTAAATATATATTTGGTAAATTGTGATTATATATGTGTCTATGCATGACACACAAATATACATGTAAGCTTTGTATTCTATTTTTTAATTAACTGGTGAACATTTCCCCTGTCATGAAATAATCTATAAAACATGATTTTTAGTGGTTATATAGTAGTCCACTTCCACCACTTACCAAACATGGGCAAGTTACTTAATCTTTTCATGCTTTGGTTTTCTAAACTAAATGGGAATATATCTTCCTCTTATGGTTATGGGCTAATGTATATTTTTTAAAGCCTCTGAACATGAGGCTAATGACTTTTTAAGCTCTCAATAAATGGTATCCATTATTACTATCATATAGATTTCTTGATGACTACTTATAAATCCAACTCTACCACTTTTATTGAATATTCTGGAATTTAAGTGGACATGTGCTACCAGTCAGACACAGGCAATGAAAATAGACATAGAACTAATATATTCAGTTTCACTGGTTACTAAAGTTTACATATTAAGAAACTATACATATATAAATCAGTTAATGCTAAGATATCTAGCTAATTTGATAATGATGAATGAAAATGGTAACCCTATATTTTTGAGTCTATGGATAGTCCAAGCCATCATTAGGCAATTCAGTCAACCATGAAATTTTAAGCTTGAATCTATTCGTTGATCAATTATTTCAATCACTGGGGCGCCTGGGTGGCTCAGTCGGTTAAGCGTCCGACTTCAGCTCAGGTCACGATCTCGCGGTCCGTGAGTTCGAGCCCCGCATCGGGCTCTGGGCTGATGGCTCGGAGCCTGGAGCCTGCTTCCTATTCTGTGTCTCCCTCTCTCTCTGCCCCTCCCCCGTTCATGCTCTGTCTCTCTCTGTCTCAAAAATAAATTAAAAAATAAATAAAAAAATGAAAAAAAAATTATTTCAATCACTGATCCGCTTTGTGCAGGTAAATGTAGTTTGCATGTCTCCAGGCATATGCATACTCTGTGATTTAGGTGAGAAGCTAATTGGAATTGGATGGTGTGTTAAGTGCTTCATAGGGTTTAAGCTTCTACTCTGCTCCAATTTGATTAACTTTCCTTAAATTGTAAACTATTCCCCTCAGGGTCACTCCATGAATTGGGATCATGTTAAAAGTTAGCACTGTTTCCTGATCAAAATAGGCACTATACTTTGGTCCTTTGATGGATGGAATAAGAACATATAATTTCCTTTAGAAAAAGATTTCTCCTTTGATGGACAGTGCCCCATTCCACTCAATAGAAAGCTTCAGCTATGCAAGCTATAGCTATAATAAGCCTCAGGTTAACTTAAGTCATTTATTTTTATTAAAGCAGTACTGGCCCTTCAGAAAGATTGACTCTCAGGTTAGTTGTAGGCTCACAGACGAAAATGGAATATCAAAGGTCTTAATGTTGCATTGGTGAAGTATTCAACCATTCAGGCAAGAGAGACTGAACTTGAATTAGGCAGGTGAGCACATCAGGTTCCACTTGGCTTTGTGCAGATCACAACTGAAGAGCAGTCTCCATCATCTTACATGATCACTGGCCGGCGTGTCTTACTGTACCTGGAGAAGATCACTTCAGTGCCATTTCCCATGGAGTAAGATTTGCTAGATATTCTCTAGATTAGTAGCCTCACACCAGGGTGTTTTAGGTGGTGACATGGAGAATAAAGGTATAACTGAAAGTGAAGGGAGAGATTTGGCTGGTGTGCTGCATCTCCTAAAGCAATTACACCAAGATAAATCCAGTGCCACGTAATCGTTACAGACACCAGATTTGGAGTTAGATCTGGATTCAAATCTGTACCCTGGTGGGTGATTCTTAGTTGTGTGACTTTACACAGGTTAGGTACTTTGCCTTTCTATGCCTATACTTCCTCATGTGTAAAGTGAGACTGATCTCCTGTTCAGCTGCATCCAAGGGCTATTGAGTGAGAAAATACGTGTGACACATTAGACAGTTGTTAACTAGATCACCTTTAATAGATAAGGTAGTTCTTAGAAAATAGTAATCCCCCCCCCCCATGTAAATAGCTCAATTCTTTTTTTGTTTTTTTAGAGAGACAGCACATGCATAGGAGTAGGGGGGAGGGGCAAAGGAAAAGAGGGGGGTGGGGGGAGAATCTCAAGGAGGATCCATGCGCAGTGCAGAGCCCAATGTGGGGCTCAATCCCATGCCCCTGGGATCATAACTTGAGCCGAAATCAAGATTTGGACACTCAACCAACTAAGCCACGCAAGCACCCTAAATAAATAAATATCTCCATTCTTATGTAATTCACAAAGAGTTAAATCTAGATGTGGGTTTTTAGCTCAACTGACACAGTTTGAAATGAAATGGGATCTTTTTTCCATCTTTTCTCCAGAGTTGTGGGAAAAGGAAAGCATAAAAATAGACTATAGAGAAAGAATCTGGCTTTCTTGGAGAGTGATTCCCCAGGTAGCAGTGGTTTTTAATTTATAGTAATAGGGTATGCACACAGTTAAAAAACAAACAAAAGGGTGTGTATTTAAAAGTAAATTTCTTCCCACCTCAACCTCCCTTCCTCCAGCTCTCTCCAGAGGCAGAAATTCTTAACACTTCCCTTTCTAGGCTTCTAGAAGTTTCTGTGCTATATGTAACAAAAGTTGTTTTCCACATTATAGACAAGGGCTCTGCCTTTACATAGCTTGCATTATAATGCTGTCAACAAGCAATACACATGAAAACAGATAGAAACCCACTCAGAGGCTAGTGCAGTAGTCAGATGACAAGTGATGGATTTGGAGCAGAGTGAACAAGAATTCAGAAGGAATCTGATTAGGATCATATTTTTAAATCCTATGGATTAAATATAGAGTATAAAGAATATATCCTAGTTGATACCTGTTGTACCAGCCTAATTGTTAATAACTCCCCATTTTACTCTCAAAAGTGATAGTTTGGATAGTAAATTACATGTTTACCATATGTGTGAGAGAAAGAGAAGAATCAAGGATGCAATTAGGTCAGTTTTCACAGCATGAACCAAAATGGAAAAGACAGGAGAAGAGATCCTGAGGGGCTGGGAACTCAGAATTTGAATTTGCAGATGTTAAATTTGAGAAGCCTATTATATCTACTAGGTATCTTTTAAAAAAATTTTTTAATGTTTTGTTTTGTTTTGTTTTTTTGAGAGAGAGAGAGAGAACACGTGCAGGGGAGAGGCAGAGAGAGGGAGACACAGAATCCAAAGCAAGCTCCAGGCTCTGAGCTGTCAGCACAGAGCCCAATGCAGGGCTTGAACCCACCAACCCTGAGATCATGACCTGAGCTGAAGTCGGAGGCTTAACCGACTGAGCCACCCAGGCATCCCTGTATCTACCAGGTATCTAACACAGACACCAGGTATTTCAATATGCAAGTCTGGGGGTCAGGAGAGAAGAAGAGCTGGAGATAGAAATACAGGAGCTGTCAGTACATAGATGCCATTTAAATCGCCAGGACAGGATGAGCTCCCTTGGAGACTAAGCATCCAGGAGAAGAGATCTAAAGACAGCTTGATGTCTGCTCATGTGGCCTCACACCCCACTCTCTTTCCCTCTATCATATTATTTTATGTATTGTTTTCTTTCCAGTTCATATCACTATTTGAATCTATTCCCTCCTTGCCTCACACCTCACTTTCCCTGTGCATGCAAGCCTCCAGGGGGAGGGCAACAAGGAGGTTGGTTTGCGGAGACCAGCCACAACCTCACACTCCATCCGCACCCACTGCCCTCTGCCCAGGGTCCACTGGGACCTTTTTACACTCATGATGCTTTTCTTTCGTACAGCCCCATCTTTTCTTCCAGGCCAGCGTCCTTTGGGGACCCTGGTCTATCAGCCAGCTTATGTATGCCTTAATACAGGGATTGTTTCCACAGAGCTGAAGGAAGTGGCCAGACTCCCAATTCCCATTTCTGAACAAGCCCCATGATGTGGAGAGCCTGTTGGAGCGTCCCATATCGGTTAGGAGGCAGGTTGTCGCAGAGCACACACAGGACCTTGAGGGGACTGCTTTTCATGTCACATTGTAGCCCACTGGAGCCTCATCTCTGATGAATCCTAGAATACTCGGTTGTCATAATCAGACATAAACCTAGACATAAATGTGACTCCCCGGGCAGCTTAGGCAAGGGTCTAAAATACCGTCAGAGCTGGAATGTCTGTTAGGAGCTGGGACCACTTAAGAGTAAATAGAGTATGTTCTGTTCTAAGTGCTTTCTATATATTGACATACTTCTTCTTAACTCTATGATGAAGGTACTGTAAATATAACCCCATTCTTCAGGTGAGGAAACAGAGAAGGTAAGCTGTTGCCCAAGGACACACAGCTTGGCAGTTTTTAAAGCTAGGATCTTTAACATCTTTGAAATGCTCCATCCTGAGAACGTCTTATGCACCTCCTGGCAGTCCAAGCCCAGCGGGTTGGTCTCCTCCAGGAGATGCCATTCTTTTCCAGTTGTCACTTACAGAATAAGCACCACAAAAGTGCTCACTGTTGATTATCATTGTAGACACGGTTTCAGTCAAGACTTCTGCAAAAAAGACGTGCCCCGTCTTGTGCAGGACCCAAAAATGAGAATGGTAGGAGGGCTGCTGTCCTTTCTAGATTTTTTTCCAGGGAATGTGAGTAATCCCTAAGAACCACTGATAATTCACGTTTTTCCAGGTTCATTCCTGTCTCTCTGGCAGCTTAACAGTGCACCTGCCACACATAAATTTTACACATCCATTTAAATCTTCCATGTGTGAAAGGAACTCACTGACATTAAGAACATTTGCAACATGTATGGCAAATTCAAAAAGTGAATTTCTTTGATATAGAATGTGTTCCTATAAAGAGCAAAAATGCCACAAAAGATGTTAAGATGATACTTGATCTAAGGAAGGCAAGCGGTGCCTGGAGGAGATCATTGTAAGCAAATTAAACAATCAGATGTCATTTTTTTTGCCTGCAAATCTAGGAAAAAGCAAACCTGCTAAAACCCAATCCTGGGGAGGCAAGGGTGTAAAGGGCTCCATACTTACGATGATAGCAGGTTTCAGAAATTGGTATCATTCTTCTTGAGAGTAGTTTAGCAGTCTTGATTCAATTTGCTTTTTATTATTCTTAAATCTAATTTTTGAATAAGTAGTGTATTCTCATGGTTCCAAATGCAAGGATAATAAAAAAGATTTGCATTAAAAATTCTCTTTCCCACCCTTCTCCTCCTCTAGAAACCCAAGTATCTGCCCAGAAGCACACATGGTAGTGATTTCTGGTGCAAACACGTTTCTGGTGCGATATTTTTATGAACACACACACACATGTACATGTTCTTTTCATCCTTTCTTACATAAAGTGGAGCACATTATCATTTGAAATGTTGATTTCTTTGCATCTTAGAGATTTTCCCATACCCTTTCATCAAGAGATTCCTTGCTTTTTCTTCCATTACACAGTGTAACGGGTTGTATCATGTCCCCTTGAAAATCCATACGTTGAAGTCATAACCCTGAGTACCTTGGAATGTGACCTTATTTGGAAGTAGGGTCATTGTAGGCACCATTACTTGAGATAAGGTCATTTAGAAGTAAGTTGGGATCCTAACCCAATGACTGGTTTCCTTATAAAGGAGGAAAATTTGGACACAGACACGCATACAGGGAGAACTCTGTTTGGAGATGAAGGCAGAGTTGGGATGGTACATATACAAGCCAAGGAATGTCACAGATTGCCAGCAAACCACTAGAAGCTGAGCACGAAGCATGGAACAGATTCTCCCTCACAAGGAATCAATCCTGTGGACCCCTTGATCTTGGACTTCTAGCCTCCAAAACTTTGAGACCGTAAATTTCTGTTGTTTTAAGCCAAAAAAAAAAAAAGTAAGGTTTGAATTTAATTGTGATTTGGAAGCAAAATAACAGGGTGGTAGGCAGGACAGGATCATGAGGCAAGAGGACCATCCAGGGTAGTAAGTGCACAGGAGCATTTGAAGTCAGGAACCCACCTGAATCATAAAGGTAGGGACAGTGGTTATGCCCTCCAGAGCAAAGAAAGTCGGCCCAGGAGAGGAAGCTGCGGGAAGGGCGCTGAGGTGAAGGAGGTCTTTTCTGCCACACGTGCGTCTGTGGGAGCAGCAGGCCGCTGGTGAAGGCACCAGGATGGCGTGGGAAGCTGCTTATCAGAGATAGAAAGGCCCTATAATGATTAGGAAAAACATTTTACTGGCCACTTGACACATGTCTGGGTGACTTTTAAATACTGTGACGTATCTCTCTTTCTCTCCTTACGTCTTCGTGATGCCCCTGGATGAGTATGTTAAGAAAATAGCCCATTGATCCGCAGGGTGGACTTCTACATGCATAGCCTGGACACCTCTCCCCCGAGAACCCCCGTTCCCAGAAAGCTGTGGATGGGAAAGCACAGTGGTAAGAACTGGGAGGAAGAGATACCTGGCCATCATTCTACTCATGCGGTTGAGAATGCTGACCATCTGCCCCCAGAACCATAGTATTTAAAACTTAAAGGACGTTAGATATAATGAATTTGAGACAGAGAAATGCTAAATGAGGTTTTTGGTTTTTTTTTTTTTTTTTTTTTCATGGAGACACAACCAAGCTGGTGATTTCAAGTCAGAGTAGTTTCCACAAGACCAAGCTGCCTCCACAGACGATATTGAGATACTGAGGAGACCTGACCCACGGGGAGGGTGCCAGCCCCATTTCTGCCATAGCAGTGAACGCGAGGACTCCTCACCTTTCTACTATTTGAACTTTGGCACTTTTTGGCATTAGAAGTAAAGACTCATTAAGTCCTTTAAAAAAAAAATTTTTTTTTTAATCTTAGAGAGTAAATGCATGTACAAGCAGGAGAGGGAGAGAGGGAGAGAGAGAAGGATAGAGGGAGAGACAGAGAGAATGAGAATCTTAAACAGGATCCATGCTCAGCACAGAGCCCAACGCGGGGCTTGATCCCGTGACCCTGGGATCATGACCTGAGCCGAAATCAAGAGTCAGATGCTCAACTAACTAAGCCAACGAGGCGTTCTGATTAAGTCCTTTCTACTATGTAGTTTAAGATTCCCTACCTCTGGGGGCTTCACAGAGTGTGCTAAGGATTCATCTTCATTCTACCCATCTAATGACATCCCAACTAGTAACTTCTTTTTGAACTTTGACGCCAAGGGCTGGATGGGTGACAGACTTCTGATCGTGAACACCATTGTGCACTATGCGCGGTCTCTCCTCCACACCTGTGTCCCTCATCTCCCAAATGTGCCACTTCTGCTGCCTTTTACTAATTCTTACCTGCTTTTAGAAACCCTACAGGATGGCAAAGCAAAACCAGCAAGCAGCGTTCTTGCCCTGGCTGTGGCAGGTGAGCCTGTCTTCTGGTGATGCTCTGGGCGTCAGTGTCCCACTCTCTAATAGGACATCCCATCTCAGATACAAGTAATGGGTTTGTGTCCTGAAAACCACAGGACTCCCAGTAGATGGAGGTTATTTCAAATACAGGCAGATAAGATAAACTAAGGTTCTTTTTCGTTATTCACAAACAGTATTGCCTTTGAGGCTAATCCAAGGGAACCAGACCTATTTTGTTTCATGTGAGGCCTGGTAATGACGTTCAAACAAGTTTTCTTGAAAGAGTTACCTCTCTCGCTGAATACCTTTTCCTGTTATTTGCATATACAATGGCCCATCTCCCTTTGATTTCATTTGTACATGCCAGTGTTCAAGTTAGGTTAGAACAAGGCAAGAAATAGAATATAAAACAAATTTGAATTTTACAGGGAAAGAAAAAGGAAAGGAGATATTCTGAGTGTCAGTCAGCAGAGGAAGGTCTACAGGTAGAGATGCTTGCTTCTGTCTCCTAAAGAAAAAGGACCAAAATGGTCCCTGATGTTGCTCTGGACAAAGTGCAGAGCCCTGGGGGGGGGGGGGGGGGGGGGGGCGGCAGAAATGCAAAGAGTGCATTGTATCCATGAAGTATTTAGTGCAGTCTTTAGCCTTGAATTTGCTTTTTTTAAAAGATAATTCGGATCTGAAAGGATCTTTGATTCCCAGTTCTGTTCTTCCTGGATGAAAATCCTGAGCTGGTAAAGCTGAAAATAACATTACTAACTTACCTGCTTTTACTAATCAGGGAAACTAAGGTCTGAAATGTGTAAGTGACCTGACCAAAGTCACAGTTACTTAGTGACAGAAATAGGACTGAAAATCAGATCTTCTAACTTTCAAGCCATTGCCTTCTCCTCTGCAACACCTTCCACAAAAAATAACCCTGATGTTTTTACCTCATGTTGTATGTACACAAACAGCCTTAAGTCACTGCTCCATGAGGTCACCATGGCCATTAGAATGGTCTAATTCTTTATCCAGGTTTCTAGATTTATGGATGGTGCTCTACATCATAGAAATTGGACTGGCTGTGCAAAGATTTCTGTCCTGTAAACCAGGCCTGGAAGGATCATTAATAAGTATTAGAGTAAGGGAGGAAGTGTCTGAGTCACCTGTGGCCACGTGAGGTTCCAGACAGTTGGGACCAACTCCGTTTATGCTCACAATGTCTTTCCTTCACCTAAAACATAAGAACAGTTAGTTATTTTTTCCACTTGGTGGTAGTGGTAATGATAATAATCATGATTATAAAATATAGCAGTCAGATATAAGGGGCAAATATATAGAATTAACCAGTCAAATGAGATAGAAGAACATAAACTTGATCTTGATGCTCTGTTTTGGAATCCTTATTCCTAGGTGTTCTTGTTTTTGTTTTTGGTTTTGGTTTTTTTCATCACTGCATTTCTATGTATAACACAGAAGGGAACATGAAGAAAGCATCTTGTTTTTCTCAGTTTCTTAAGTATTTAGGAGATAACTATATGTATTGGGTTGAATTGGAGTCTGTCATTTACCATCTTTGTTGGCATCTATGTAGGACTTTCTTCTGTTAATTAACAGTTCTGTATTTATTTTCCATAAAGCTGTTTATCTTCACTGCCAGGAACCAGTAATCTTGGTAAATATTTTTTTTATATCTGTTTCAATCACATTGGTGGATATATCTAGTTACCAAGATGGTCCCACTCCTGACAATCTTTAGTGAATAGTATGATTTGGGTCTAGTTGGGCTAGAGAAAATCCATAGGAGCACCACAGAACTTCTTCTTGGAGAAGAGGGAGGAAACCCTACCTGAAACAGAAGACCCGTGCAAATGTAAGGTGGCCCCTTGGTCTTCCATTAGCATTGTGTCACTCTGCATTTCTGAGAACCACAAAGGAAAGAATCTGTTTTGTGATAGACTTCTGGTTTGAACCCTTAGAATCTCTATTCAGGCTACATACAAGACTCAGTTTGAGCAGGACCTATAGTTTTCCCTCTCACTTATTATACCTGGTGCATTAAAAAAAAAACCCCAAAGACAGAGGAGCCAATTACAAAAGCAACTGATTTGTTTGGGCCATATTATTAAGAATGTTGATGTTTTACTCATTATCTTGTTAGTTTTGTCTTTTGGAAATCCAATAATACTAGTTTGAAAGTTGTTGAAAGTGGGACAGTTTTTTCTTGAATTCAGAAGTCACTATTTGTGTGTCTGTGATTTTCATGTCACTTAAAAAGAAACACAGACATGCCCATACTAACAAAATTTGACTACATGCAGGTGGTCATAGCATTTTTAAAACTTTATGGTGCTTTTCCTTTATTTTGCTAATCTGTTTTATAAATCTAGCACTACATGGTTGCATGATTGCCATACATATCTCAGAAGTTGATTTTTCTGTATTCTCCAGGAATCAGGAACATCTCTTCCTCCACTGGTAGGGCTTTCATATCTTCTGTCAGCCTCTGCCCAAATGCTGTCCTTTTCCTCCTCCAAAGAGGTATATGTTTATTCTTTCTCAATAACATATGGAATGAGGTTTGACTCAAGGAACTCCACAGGAAAGAGAAAAGAAAAAGAATGCCATTGTACCATTTCTCAGAATAATTACAGAAAACATGTTTTCTTGCCTTTTGTGAGGTATTTGATATCTTGGGGCTTCCAGGGAGGAAGGACTCATAGACCTGATGTTTAAGAGGCCTTGATTATTTTCTTTTTTTAACTCTAATTTATCCATCTGTTAATTCTTCTACTTTGGGACTCCCATCTCCCAAATGACTTTATCCTCCACTGAACTCCTTTAACCTCATCAGCTCTCAGCCATCAGAATGCCAGAAATGGAATTCGTCTAATTCCTTCACCATTACCTCTGCTGTTAACCATAATCTCTGATTCCTTAATGTCCACATACTTTACATTTCCTGAATAGACACTTTTTTAAAAATAAAGGCAGCTTGCATTTTCCTTTTAAAAGGGCATGGGAATGGCTTCTTCTGGAAGAGAAAAAGGGGATGTTTTTTAAAGACACCTCATCTTTATTCAGATACAGCCAAAAATAAAATTAAGTGCAGGCCAAAATTTAAAGTAGTCTTTGAACTTACCTTGTGTGCTCACCTTTAAGAAGGGCATATTTCATTTGCTAAAGAATTGTTTTAGAGGACTGTAGGGGAAGATGGCAGCAGAGTAGGAGGACCCTATGCTTGCCTCATCCCACAAACACAACTAGATAGATAGCTTCTCTAATTGTCCTGAATACCCCAGAAATCAATCTGAAGACTGGCAGAACAAAGTTCACAACTAAAGGTAGAGAAGAGGCCACATTGAAGAAGGTAGGAAGTGCGGAGACGTGGTTTGGTGGACAAACAGATTTTGACTACCGTGGTGGGGAACGAGCCGTGATCAAGGAGAAGGTGAAGGACAGACCAACATATGGGAACACATGAGAAAAAAATCCCCATAGCAATTGGCCCGGAAAACAAGGCCCGGATTTCATGAGTTCTTGCAACCAATGAGGCTTAAAGCCTGGAGTTTTAAAGGTCAGTGTGCTTGGCTCGGGGAGAGCTTGGAGGACATTGGGGCTGCTGTTGGAGAAAAGGCAGAGCAAACAGCCTAAGGACATACAGCATGGAAACCGATCTGAGGAGGGCCTGGGGCACAGAGCAGGGAGATTAGCCCATCTTGGAGCATGTCACAGAGAGGCAACATTCAAGGAGAGACCCCCTCCAGGAACAAAGGAACACTGGTGGGCAACATTTCCCTCCCTTGTCCCCCAGCATAAATAATGGCCACCTGCAGAAAGCAATGCAGCATAGACCCTGGCTGCCTAATTTGCTTACACCAAGCCCCACCCCCACTGTGTACCCGTGGAACTGCTCTTCTCAGTTACAATTGTCTCAGTCCTAGTTTGGCAGGCCCCCTTCCCCCAGAAGACTGGCCCAAACCCTGGTACACACCATGTCTCCTAAACTGGGAGTTTTGCAAGGCCTTCATTTTTGTGGCGGTGATGACAGGTCTCCTTTCACAAGCAAGCCAGAGCACACATCGTTAAAATGTGCCCCATTCAGGCCCAACACTGCCCGCAACAGGGAAAGAGAGCCTCTGCAGACAACTGGACTGGAGGATAAAGTGGCTAGGACACAATAGCCAAGTGCACACAGCACACATAGGAGACACTCCTGTAAGTGCCAGGCCCTACAGAATAGGACACAACACTGCAGGGCACCACAGAACTTCTTCTTCATAAAGCCATTACCCTCAAGAATAGGAGACATAGCTGACTTTCCTAACATAAGTGATATGCACAATGGAGAATTTAAAGCAATAATCATAAGGACACTGGGACTTGAGAAAAAAGTGGAGGACAACAGTGAGATCATTAATACAGAGATAAGTAATAACCTAGCAGAGATAAAGGGCTCAATAAACAAAATGAGAAACATGCTTGATGGGATGAACAGCAGGCTGGGAGAAGCAGAGGAATGAGTTAATGGCCTAGAAGACAGAGTTACGGAAAGTAATGAAGCTGAACAAAAGAAAAAAGAATCAGGCAAAATGAAAATAGACTTAGAGAACTCAGTGACTCCATCAAACATAATAACATTCATATTATAGGGGTACCAGAAAAAGAAGAGAGAGAAAAGGAGGCAGAGAATTTATTTGAGGAAATAATATCTGAAAACTTCCCTAACCCAGGAAGGAAACAGATATCCAAGTCCAAGAAGCACAGAGAGCTGCCAACAAAATCAACAAAGGCAGATCCACACTGAGGCATATTGTAATTAAAATGGCAAAATATAGTGGTAAAGAAAAAATGGTAAAATAAGCAAGACAAAAGAAGACAGTTACATACAAAGGAAAACCTATAAGGCTATCAGGGTATTTTCCAGCAGAAACTTTCCAAGCCAGAAAGGAATGGGTGGCATGATATATTCAAAGTGCTGAATGGGAGAAACTTGCAGCTAGGAATATTCTACCCAGCAAGGCTGTCATTCAGAGTAGAAGGAAAGACAAACAATTTCCCAAACAAAAACTAGAGGAGATTGTGACCACTAAACCAGCCCTGAAGGAAATATTAAAAGGGACTCATTGAGTGGAAAGGAAAGACTCATACAGACCATACAGAATTCAAAATGGATTAAAAACCTAAATGTGAGATCTGAAATCATAAAAATCTTAGAATAGAGCATAGGTAGTAACATCAGCCTTGCCAAATTTTTTTCTAGATAGGTCCCCTGAGGCAAGGGAAACAAAAAACCAAAACCTATTGGAACTACATTAAAGTAAAAAAAGCTTTTGCACATTGAAGGAAATAATCAATGAAACTAAAAAGCAACCTACAGAATGGGAGATGTTTGCAAATGATATATTGATAAAGGGTTAGCATCCAAAATACATAAAGAACTTATAAAACACAACACCTATGAGACAAATAATCCAACTTAAAAATGGGCAGAAGAGGGGTGCCTGGATGGCTCAGTGGATTAAGCATCCTGCTCTTGATTTCAGCTTGGGTCATGATCTCGCAGTCCATGAGCTCAAGCCTTGCATTGGGCTCTATGCTGACAGTACAGAGCCTGCTTGGGATTCTCTCTCCCTGTCTCTCTTTGCTCCTCTCCCACACACATGCATGCTGTCTCTCAAAATAAATAAAAAACATTTTTTAAAAACTGGGCAGAAGACACGAACAGACATTTCTTCACAGAAGACATGCAGATGGCCAACAGACACATGAAGAGATGCTCATCATCACTGATCATCCAGGAAGTGCAAATCAAAACTATAATGAGGTAGTTACCTCACATCTGTCAGAATGGCAAGAAACAACAGATGTTGGTGAGGATGTGGAGAAAAAAGAACCCTTGTGCACTGTTGGTGGGAATGCAAACTTGGTGCAGGCACTGTGGAAAACAGTCTGGAGGTTCCTCAAAAAGTTAACAATAGAACTCTCCTACAATCTAGTAATCCCACTACTAGACATTTATCCAAATAATACAAAAGCACTAGTTCAAAGGGATACATGCATCACTATGTTTATAGCAGCATTATTTACAATAGCCAAGATATGGAAGCAGCACAAGTGTCCATCGAGGATAAAGAAGATGTGGTGTATATACACAATGGAATATTATTCAGCCATGTAAAAGGAAATCTTGCAATTTGCAATGACATGATGGAGCTGGAGAGTATTATACTAAGTGAAATAAATCAGTCAAAGAAAGACAAATACCATATGATTTCACTCATATGTGGAGTTTAAGAAACAAATGAGCAAAGGGAAAAAAGGAGAGACAGAGAGGGACAAAGCAAGAAACAGCCTCTTAACTACAGAGAACAAACTGATGGTTACCAGAGGGGAGGTGGGTGGAGGGATGGGTCAAATAGGTGATGGGGATTAACGAGTGCACATGTTGTGATAAGCATTGGGTGATTAAAAACTTTTTAAAACAACATTCCTTTCGGGTTGTGTCAAAAGAAGTAACTATTATATAATGAAGTAATAGAATATAAGCAACAGTTAAGACAGAAAAAATATGAATGTTGTGTGTATAAGTCAGCATAAGCCACATTACAGACTTTCTAATAAACGGACATGCCTGGCTTCACTTTTTTATAGGTATTTTTCAGAACTATATAAAGTGTCTCAAAAATTATTTTAGGCTCTTGTAATGCACTATTTCATCTCTTTTGTGAAACAGTAATATTATACTATATTTAAGTATATATAAGTATATAAGTATACTTATAAGTATATAGAAGTATAATAAGTATATACAAGTATATATAAGTAAGTATTTAAGGTTGCTCTACCACTGGAATGATAATTTTACAAATAGATTATAAATTCCATGAAAATAGGGGTTATGCTCTATATTTCACTATTTTTCCCTTATAATCTCATCACACAGGATTATGCATAGAGGGGCATCTGGGTGGCTCAGTTGGTTAAGTGCCAGTTTTGGCTCAGATCATGATCTTGTGATTCATGGGTTCGAGCCCCATGTCGGGCTCTGTGCTGACAGCTTGGAGCCTGGAGCCTGCTTCAGATCCTATGCCTCCCTCTTTCTCTGCCTCTCTCCTACTCGTGCGCGCGCTCTCTCTCAAGAACAAATAAACATTAAAAAAATTTTTAAAGAATTATGTATAGAAAACAATATACTCAGTATGGTAAATAAAACCTCATTACAGATCAACAACTGATTGTGATGCTTAGGAACGCTGACTCTGAACCCCAGTTAAACACACCAAAAGCAATTTCATTCTCTTCATTAGCAGACTTGTACTATGAAAAAATTGTACTCAATTATGTTTTGAATTTCAACAATTTAAGAAAAAAATTTTAAAGAATTGTTTAAATAAAATTAAATTTTGAAAAAAATATTTCTGGTTCCTTTGAGTATAATCTGTGACTGTTGTTTGAAAATAATACTTGCCACTTAATTGCTCTGCTTAGCCCTTGAAAATAAAAAACAGTTGATGTGATTTTGTTGAGGCCAGGTATTATGTAATACACATTAACACAATTGCAAAAATATCTGAGCTCTTGAATGAAAAACAATCAACCTTTGTTTATTTGGGTCCAGATTTCTTATTTTAAATGTAATATCCTACAGGTTTGTTACACTTACTCCTAGTAACTAGTAGCCTTGTCTCAATTCCTTTCAATTCCTGCTCCAGGTTTCTTTTCCAGTGGAAAGCAACTCTTGGTTGAGACTGACTGGTTTTGCAAAAGCCAGGACCACAGCTTTGCTTACCTTACCACATATATTGCTTATAGTTTGTCCGTTAATTTTCCTGTTAACTGGCTAAATTTCATAGATGGTTTTTCATGCTTTAAAAAAAATCTTTTGGTTTAAGATTTTAATTCACTCATCGAACATTTATGGAGTTTCCATTAGATTGTAAGCTAGAAAGAGCAGGAATTAATGTGTTTTTGAACTAGCATTTTTTTTAAGATTTTTAATTTTTTTAAGTATTCCCTACCCCCATAATGGGGCTCAAACTCACAACCCCAACATCAAGAGTCACATGTCCTATCAACTCAGCCAGTAGGTGCCCCTTTTCACTACCATTGTTTCCAAAACCCTGGGACAAAATAAGTAATTCAAAATACATGTGGACTAATTGTCAGTTATCAAAGGCAGCTTTACTCTAGGTGCTGGGACCTTCTTGAGGGAAATGTAACAGGGATAGGTGGTACAAACAAATGTCACGTTGCAAATGTTATGACAGTGTTATGAAGCAGCGGGAACAGATTCCATAAGGTATAGACGAGAAGGATCTTCTGTGTTGGGAGACATGGAAGAAGAGCTCCCTGAAGAAGTGGCCTGAGTTAAGATCAAAGGATTGTAGATCAAAACATAAGAGGAAGAAGAAAGGACAGAGAGTTCCATCCTGTTTAGTTTCATCTCAGTGTTTTTCCCTTTCACTCAATGTGCCCCCCACCATGGTATTTATCATTATAAACCTTCCTTGTTTTTCCTGCTACCTTAGTTTGCTAGCTACTCATGGACTTCTGCATAAATCTCAAGTGTATGTAGGTCTCCTTTTAGGTAACAACCAAACTTTTCTGTTAAAATTGCAGGTAATCATTTAGAAACTAAGGACAAAATATAAAAGAGAAAATGAATTAACAAGGAGAACACCTGTCTTCTACTTAATTTACTTATTTGCTGCGGTATGCTTGAGGAAGTGCCATATTGATAAACACTTAATAGATTTTGGCTGGTTAGTTCCTTGGCTGGTTGACTGATTAGCTGGCTGGCCAGATGTTGGTTGGCTGCTAGCTGATTGGTAGGTTGGCTGGCTAGCTTGCCAGGTATTGGTTGGATGGCTGGTTGGCCACATGTCCATTGATTGGCAGGCTGGCTGATTGGTTAGCTGGTTGGCTGATTGGATGGATGTTGGTTGGTGGGCTGACTGGCTGGTCTGTTGATTGGGTGATTAGTGAATAATAAGAGTGGTAGTTTAGCTTTGGCTTTACAGTCAAACTTAATTTAATTCAAATTCTGACTGAGTTTTCATTGACTATGATATAAACAATTAAGTTCTGTAAGTCTCAGTTCTTTCTATAAAGTACTATTTTTTCCTATAGGGTTATTGTAAGAATGAAGGTGATATCGCATATAAAGCTTAAGCAGTACCTAGAGTATGTTAACTGTTTGTTAGAATATGTTCACAATTTTAAAGAAAAGAAAGAAGCTTGAGTATTATTTTCAAAAGGAAAAAATATTAATGAAAGCAAGTGATTATTCTTGTTAAATGTCTTATTTATTATAATCCTTCAAATATGTTTCACTACTGCAAATACACATCTATTACAGGATAGTACCTAAGAAGGAGTTGCTACATGTAGAAAACTCACAGGCACACAAGCAAATCTGCTTGACAGATTAAAACTTAACTCTCTCATCACCCACCCCTTCTCCCTCTCCCCTTCTTCCTCATTGGTCTATCGTTACATTATTGCAGGGCTCACTAGGATGGCAACTTTCCCTATCAAAAAAAGAAAAAAGAAGTGATAATATATTATTTGACATGAGTTACAGTGGTTACACAGGTGTGTGCTTTATAATTATTTAAGCTGAACATGTATGTTTTATGCATTTTCCTATATGCATACCCACTCTTAAACATACACAGAGGATGCGAAATTGGCATGTAGGAATGTGATGGAATAGGATAGTACAGGTGAGATATAAATCTAGGCTGGGTCTGTATAAGCAAAGGAAATCCCTTAAAATTCCACATTGAAAGAAATACACAAACAATAAACCCTGATTGTGCAAAAGGAGATGAAGTTTATTCCAGCTACTCCAGAATGGCTATCTCCTTGTACAAGTTAAATGGCTAGAGTGGCAAGTTACTGAACTTAGGTGTGTGTATGCTAGTCTGCACAACTGTAACCCGCTCTGGAGTCCCTGTAGTGCGGGATTTTCCCATATCATTTGTCACTTGCTTAACATTGCACATAAGGAGCTTCTCTCAATGACAGAGCTCTTTAATAGACCTCAATTACTAGAACCACTTTGCACAAATATGACTACCCCATCTCTTCTAGCCATTGTCATTAGCACTCATGCCACTTGTGCATGATTTCAGAGATAGCTGGCCTGGTTTATTAAATGCCATCAGAAACAAGGTCAAGAATTACACATCTTTATTACTCACAAGCAGCTTTTGGTTTTTCAGCGCCGACTGGGAGATGCAGCAAAGAAAGCGATCAGCAAGCTCCAGGTCAGAACCATCAAGAAGGGCGACAAGGTAACAGCCTCTTTTCTTTTTGGTAAGGGGCTATCTTAAAACAGTTGCTGACTTTTCTGGCAGCCAGGGTAGAAGAGAGGGAAGGGTGGGAAAAGGGGATACGTGACAATAGCTCTCCTGTAAGTCTGTTATTATACCCATCTTTATTAATATAATTTAAAAGTTAATAAGATACAGGCAATAGAACAACAAAGTCATTGGACAGAATATATAAGAAATTGAAATCAAGTAAGTATAGGAAAAATAGGTGGAGGTAGGATGAAATTTGTACACAAATATATTACCTGAACTGTGTAACAGAAATGGATCCCAAGTTTAGGTTGGGGCTTTCCAGGAGCCAAGACAAAGACAGAAAACATATTCAAGCAATATCTAATTACCTTATTGTGGTGTCCCACAAGGTAAAAGCCAAATGGTTGTCCCTAGTGTTCCAACTTGAGAATATTTGTCCATGAATCCTTGCAAAGAAGACAGTGTTATATGATGAGTGATGTCCTCCACTGATATTCAGTCCCTCTGACTCTAGCATCTAGAACCCCCAAGTCATTGCAGCAGCCTCCCTAGCTGTAGAATGATGACATAAGGCCAAGAGCAAAAGCATATCTTTTTTAAATTCACTATAATTAACCTACAGTGTTATACAGTAGTTTCAGGCGTATGACCTAATGACCCAACAATTCTATACATTTCTCAGTGCTCATCAAGATAAGTGTACTCCTGGGTGCCTGGGC
Organism: Felis catus; assembly: GCF_018350175.1. Taxonomy (NCBI): domain Eukaryota; kingdom Metazoa; phylum Chordata; class Mammalia; order Carnivora; family Felidae; genus Felis; species Felis catus. The sequence goes on from NC_058371.1 coordinate 85,206,634, forward strand.
AGCTCAGTTCGTTGAGCCTCCGACTTCGGCTCAGGTCATGATCTCATGGTTTACGGGTTTGAGCCCCATGTCGGGCTCTGTGCTGACAGTTCAGAGCCTGGAGCCTGCTTCAGATTCGGTGTCTCCCTCTCTCTCTGCCTCTCTCCCACTCACGCTCTGTCTCTCTCTCCTTCAAAAATAAACATCAAAAAAATTTAAAAAAAAAAAAAGATAAGTGTACTCCTAATCACCCTTATTTACCTGTCCCCTCACCCACTTCCCCTCTGGCAACTACCAGTTGGTTCTCTGTATTTAAGAGTTTGGGTTTTGTTGGTTGTTTTGTTTCCTTTTTTTTTCTTTGTTCATTTGTTTCTTAGATTCCACCTATGAGTAAAATCATATGGTGTTTGTCTTTCTCTGACAGACTTATTTCACTTAGCATTATATTCTTTAGATCCATCCATGCAATCACAAATGGCAAGATTTCATTGTTTTTTATAACTGAGTAATATTCCATTGTGTGTGTGTGTGTGTGTGTGTGTGTGTGTGTGTGTACACACATATATATACACCACATCTTCTTTATCCAGTCATCTATCAATGGACACTTGGGTTGCTTCTATATCTGGGCTATTGTAAATACTGCTGCAATGACCATATCAAAAGCAGAAGCATATCTTGAGGAGGAACAATAAAACAGTATAGTCCAGGCCCACAGACTTCTAAAGGTCTCTCTTCTCCCCAGAAGAAATTATAGAGCAGCGGATTGCAGTACATGTATTTGGGGCTCCTTGGGCCATTGTAAGGGATTCTCAACTCTTACATGTATTGTCTTTAGTCTGAATAATTGATTTGTCTCACTACATGCTGCTGTTTTTCAACTATGTAAAAATGCTATTGAGCTTGATAAGATGAAATTCGTTTAATTCATTACTAAACTTAAAGTATATTTTTTCATTACTTTTTCCCCTCAAACAGAAGAATAAAAGAGCAGGGACCACCACATAAGTCATATACAATGGGGTATTGAAAGAGATTTATATACTTGAATAAAAAGTTAAATCCATCGTTCTGGAGTTGTGTACATAAGATTCCCAAGGAGGTGATAGATGAAATATCGTTCAGACAGTTCTCCCTAAACGCTATTTCTCATCCTTGAGCTTTTGATGTCACCTCTAATTATAATAAATAGCATTCTCAGTGATGGTATTTTTAAAAATTGCTTTCTCACAATTATAATAAATAGCATAATTAGTAACGATACATTAAAAAACCGTTCCCTTACAAAAGCGCTTGCAGTGGAACCCAGAAACAAAAAGTGGAGGTTGGAAGGAATGGAAACTGAGCAATTTTTGATTAAGAAAATGGCAGCTGGGCCATTGAAAGCCTTGCTCCAAGCAAGCTCTCCTTGCTTGTTTGGATATTTCCCCAAGAGCTGAAGCTACACAAGTAGGCTCATCTGTATTTTCTCTGTTACAGGAAACAGAGCCCGATTTTGATAACTGTGCAGTTTGCATTGAAGGGTACAAGCCCAACGACGTTGTACGGATCTTGCCCTGCCGGTGAGTCACTGGGCTGCCTGCTTTTGAATGGGGTGTGCATGCCAAGTGCCTGCTGACCTCCCTGGCTCAGACCTGCATGGCCTAGCCCAGCAAGGTCAGTCTGCACAACCATTTCCGGGTTTAAGTATCAAACAATCAAAAACCTTGTTCTTTTTGTGTGACTGTTCCCCTTGAAAACATTCTTTCTTGTGAAAGAAATATTTTTCTGATCTTCCTTGCACCAAAGGATGAGTACTGCTCTTCATTAGAACCTCATGATACACAATTTGATGATATGGCTCCAAGTAAGAGCTTTCTGTAACAACAAAACTGTGGTATTTAGAATCAGTTCCCACTTTCACAAGTGCAGTTTTAATATAATTAATGAACTCTTAAAAGTATGCTGTGAATACTCATGAAGGGATCAACAGCCAGAATATGGTCAGGAGTACCTGGGAAGTCAAAGACAAATTCCATTTCCCTTGTTTTTGGTTTTTTTTTGGATTTTTTGTTTGTTTGTTTGTTTGTTTGTTTGTTTGTTTGTTTTGTTTGTTTTACCAGCAGGATGGGAATGTGACAGTCACTCCAAAACTTCTAGAATTTGGAAATGCCAACAGGTCTAGTTTCAAGAACTCCCCAAGTGATTTCTTGTATAACCCTAATCCTTCTCCCTAATTGAAATTCACTGTTAAGGTATTTGAATTTTTTATATGGCTAAAATTAAATAAGTTTAAATACTTCAATGAAATCAAATACTTCATGACTGCATAAAAGCTGTCTTCCTATAATTAAACAACTTTTTTAGTGTTGTTGTTGCATCTGTGAAGTATCCTAGACATAAAAAAATTATCCCTTGAAGAAAGGTTCTTCACTTAGAAAGATTAGCTTTAAAAATTCTTAAGAGTATTTAAGTAAATAAAGTAGATAAAATACACAAAGATATAAATCAGGGCACCTTTAAGAACTGTTTTTTAGAAATACAAAAGAAATAAAATATGCCTGTAAAGGAATTAGTTTAATAATCCCCAAATGACAAAGAAGTGTCAAAGAAAAGGACAGGGTATGCAAATAAATGCAGAAACTCCCAAGGGGAAAGGATCTCTTCTGAAATGCTTTTAGGCACATTGATCATCAGGAAAGGGCCTGGAGAAAAGTACACTGTGCTGGCCCTAGCCAAAGCCTTCCCTGGGGATTCACTTTCCCTAGTTTATAGATGCTTGACTGTCTCTACGGCAAAATCATAAACTGGGACACATGAAGGCTCGTTGGGTCTTCCTATGAGGGAATGTATCAATTCTCTCTTCAGACATTACACTTGGTATTTACTTGGTGACTTCTAGAAACACTGGCAAAGAATGGCAGGCGGTGTGTGAGCTACAGAGATGCTGCTCCAGAGGTAGCATTTTTTTATGTCTACAATATTTTACTAAGGGTTTCATAAAGCCTCATAGAAGCGAGGAACGTGCTTTGCTTCTGCTTGGTGTATGTTTAGAGCTCTATGAGGGTACTACTGAAAAAAAAAACATCAAAGCAAATTTAAGTTGAATTGAAACTTTTTCTTGAGAATATAAATGTAATTAAGAAAATCTGTTTTAAAAACTATATATAGCATTACTTTAGCTCTGTAATCCATATTGTATAAAGTGACTTCTTCATCTAGAGCTCTGTCATGTATATTCCATGTTACTGCATAGAATTAACTAGAAGCTGCATAATATCCAAGCCATAGATGTACCACAATTCAATTTACCATGCGCCTGTTGTGGAACACTGGCTGATTTCAGTTCTTAATTATGACAAATTACATTGCTTTAGCAGTGTTTAGATTGTCATCATGTACTATTCCAGATCTATCTCCTACAGTATAATTTTTGGAAATACTAACCAAGGAAATAGCATTTTAATATTTACAAAAAAAAATAAAACTTTAGGAACTTCAATTATATTTATACTAGCCCTTGCCCTAGGCCAGTTCAGTTTGGCCTGAAACTCTTCATTTTTACATTATTATTTGGTTCTCAGCTCATTCCTTGATTCTTTCTGCTTCAAGCTTCTTATTGTCCATCTGCTTTTATTTCCTTATCGTGGGCCCTGCTTTAAATAACAAAATAACAGTGAGAATTACCAAGTACAGGTTAGAGTTCCTTATCGTTTGATCTTAGATGAGCCATATATATTTACTCTTTGAAGAGCTCATCCATTTTTTCCGTGCTGACTTTAAAGTCGAGATATTTTGATGCCTGTTGCTTGTTTCTGCCAGACAGTCTGCGCTAATGGATGTTATCAAACAAATGCACTGGCATTTGCTTTTTGCTACATAATTTCCTCTGGGGTATGATTAAGCCCTAGCTCCTATGAACTTTATAGACTCTCTTTCTCATTATTTCCAGGCTGACTCACCCACAGAATTTTTTGCATCCCCTCGGAGTATAAACAGTTTCAAAAAAAAAAATCTAGATTTTGTCTTTCTTCTTTTATACTCTTTTCTGCAGCCTCCTAACTTCTGACACACCAGGTACATCACTTCTCTATTGGGGTCACTTAGGGTGTCTTTCCAAATCACTCCAGGATATTCTTGTACCATGATTTTTTCAGAGTCATTCTCTTGCTTGTGTCTTTTGGAAACCCTTGCACAAATTAGGATGAATTAATAAATGATCTCCCTTCCTTATTTGTAGTCACGGCGATTACTGAAGTTAAGTCATGCACATATGCACTTACCATTTTCCCCAGGGGCCTTCTCCAGCACGTGCACAGACGAGGCTCCCTGTGGGGCCAGACAGGCATGCACATCCACAGCAGCACGCAAAGCACCTCAGGGTCAGACAGGGCCAACTTTTGTGGTTTGGGTTTGATCCTAATACACCACTAGGATGTTTTCCAAAGAACTTTGATTTTGCTTACAGCATCTATATGCCGAAATCTACATTACAGTTTACTTTAGGGCTGGTTTTGGTGAGTCAGATTTGTACTTGTGATTATGATTTTTAGCTACAGAAGATATTTTATTGAAGCACTGAATTGAAATGTTATTGTCTTCTCTTGTCCAGAGAATAAGTTGGGCTCTCAGATTCTTCCCGTGGCTTTTATCCTACGGTGTTCCTTTTCTTCAGTAGTTAACCATTTCAGTCTATTTCGCTACCCAGTTTCAAACACTCCGGCTCAAAAAGAATCTGACCTCCTTGGGCAGGGCGAAAGTCTGCCATTAAAAAGAAGAAGAAGAAGAACGAAAGAAAGAAAGGAATATATGCATCCTTTCCCTAGGTGCCTGTAGAATTATTTCCTTTCTCTAATGGATCCCTACAGCATTATCATTAATTTAGGAGGGTATTAGTGTCTGCTACTGTCTTTTCCTTTGACTTTGGGAACTCTTGTATGTTGTAGGAACAATTTTAAAGGGCCTGAATGCTTCACTTGAAACAATAGACATTTATTTTGTGGCAGCCGTGTGCCAGGCATGGTGTGAAGTACCAGAGTTGAAAACTCTGGCATGATCTCTGCCCTAAAGGAAATCAGTCTAGTGTGGAAGAGAGAGATGTGAGTTTAAACAAGCAATCACAATTCAGAGCGATGCGTACAACAACCAAAGCAAGATGGATTTTAAAAAGTTGGAGGAAGCAAAGCTAGGCACAAGAAAGGCTCCACAAAAAAAGTACATTTTCACACTAACAGCAGTTTGCTTTGTCTATTACATCTTCATTATAGAAGATTGGTATACTGGATAAATACTTAATTATCTGACTCCCTCAGCGTTAGCAGATAACAACTGCTAATATTTGTGTATATTTCCTTGCTTTGATTTGCCATGCCTATTTTTTCAAGTTTGAGACACTACTGTCAACATCGTTTATTATCCTCTTTTCACTTAATATTCTAAGAATATGTTAGAAATGGTTCTAGATTATTAGTGGCTCATTTTGACTTTCTTTTGGCCTCTGACTCTGTAGGCAGAAGCTGATCAAACTCTAAATTAAATAAACCAACCAAAGCCCCTGGCATGTTGGTGCTTATTTAGAACCTGCTCCTCAAGAGTCCAGATGTTTTCACAGGCCAGTCAGAATATTCTGAGGTTAAACAGGAAGGTGTCCTGGCTCCTGTTAGCTTGTTTCTTAATAACCTGTTGATGAGCTCTTCGCGTCTCACCATCCCACCCCACTTAAAGAAAACAGACAGGGGCGCCTGGGTGGCGCAGTCGGTTAAGCGTCCGACTTCAGCCAGGTCACAATCTCGCTGTCCGTGAGTTCGAGCCCCGCGTCGGGCTCTGGGCTGATGGCTCAGAGCCCGGAGCCTGTTTCCGATTCTGTGTCTCCCTCTCTCTCTGCCCCTCCCCCGTTCATGCTCTGTCTCTCTCTGTCCCAAAAATAAATAAAAACGTTGAAGAAAAAAAAAATTAAAAAAAAAAAAAAGAAAACAGACAAAAGCAGTTTTTCACATACAGATGGTATCATTGGGTTATGCAGAAGTGACCCGTGGAAGCAGCATGCCCTGCTGGCTCCCTGTCATGACAGTTGGATTACAGATAACATCCTTTCAAACTAAATTATCATCTTTGGTAGATATGCCCCCACTTTTACCTTGCTCATAAACAGAGTTCCCATGCAACAAATTCCCTCATATAGTCACATTTTGTAAACAGTGTTTCCTGGAGGACACTGTAGGAGGCAGTCACTACTACCTGGGCTCTTACTGAGGGCTTTGATTTTGGTATTTTAGAGCAGGGGTTAGTGGTTGGATAAGGAAAGCAACTTAGTTGTAACACCTATCCCAAAATAGTTCTGGTTGGGAAGCGTTGCACTTACACTGTTTAGTGTTGAAGCTTCAAGCCAGCTTCCAGTGTTTGAAGGAGAGCAGTAGGCAGGGCTGCTCTGAGCACCCCCTGAGTCAAGGTCAATGAGTAGCCTGTGGGTCCAGGGCTTGTCCAGGCTCCTGGTTCTTCACAACAGGAGCTCATTTTTGTCCTGAGCAGGGTTACCTGTTAGATCAGATAATTCTGGAAAGGGTTGGGGGGATAAAAGATACATAACATAAAATTGACCTTTTTAACCATGTTTTAAGTTTATAATTCAGTGGCATTAAGTACATTCACATTGTTGTATGATCACCACTACTGCCCTTTTCCAAAACTTCATTTTCTCAAACTAAAACTCTGTAACCATTAAATGTTAACTCCCCATTCCCCTAGTCTGGAGGGTTGTGTGTGTGTGTGTGTGTGTGTGTGTGTGTGTTGTATTTTTAATTTAGCCTTGACCTTTATTATAAAGAAAATGTCAGTGAAGAAACCTAGATTTTGATGTAAGCATCTAATTTAACTTAAAGTTGGCTAATTAATAATCCATTTTTACATATTCAATTTAAAACCTAACAAAGAATGATAATTATTATCATTGTTGCTATTATTATTCTTGTTACTATTATTACAATACTAATATGATGTTACTATTATTATGATTAGGACTATAAGTGCTCCTGTTATCATTACTAACATCATTACCACCATCCATTCTTTCCTGGCTTTCTGTAGTAGCTTTCTCACTAATCTTCCTGCTTCAACTCCTGCCCCTTAATTATTCATTCTGATAAGTCTATTTTTAATTATCCAGCTAGATTAGCTGGACTCCAGGTACTTTTTTAGCAAGTACAACTTTAAACTCATTAAATGTATCAAAAGTGTGATTTTTAAAAAAAGTCTACTCTTTGGGAAGATTTATTGAAATATAATTCAGTCCTTTTGTTTCTCTGAATATACATCTGTAATAAGGTAGGTTCACAGAAATCCAGAAAGCCAGAGATCCTGCCCTATTACACATATTAGCTCCTCAGGGAGAATGGAGTTGGCTGGTGCAATTGCCAGCATTTTTATCAGGGATTGGTTGCTGTAAAAAGCAATCTTCAGAAGCTTGCCGTTGTGTCTCTTGTTAGGATTTTATTCTATGACTTCTTCATGGGGCTTTGCCAGAGCAGCTCATGTACAGAATAACCACACTTCTTCCAAGCAAAGGAATGTTTTTATATTGTGGGTAATGAATTATGATACCATCCAGATTTTTTTCTGTTTGTCGGTAGAAGGCCAAGAGCCAAATTTGTGGCCCACCCCTAGCCCAAAGGGATTTTTTAGCTTTATCCTTGACCGTTTTATGTCTCCATTCTTGTTTTAATTTCTTCTTTTTCATTTACGGCACCTTTTTGAATATCTTCATCTCCTAAGTCACCTTAAGTCGTTTCTAGGATAAACACTTTCCATGTTTGTAAAACTTTATCAACATCATTTTCAATTAACATATAATGTCTCATATGTCATCATTTATTTGACTATTTTTAGACATTTAAGCTGTCCCCCACACATACATACTTTTTTGCTATAATAAATAACACAGCTATAAATAGTTATGTGTGTAGACCTTAGTTGATATTTCAGATTATTTCCTTGTTTCTGGGGTTATGAATTCAAATTGCCTAATTGTTGCCCATGAAGCTTTACTGAAGGAGTTTTCTAATAAGAGGTAAGAATGTCTCAAGCAAAGATAACTGATGCAACCTATAATTGACAGATTATAGTGCAGGAGTCGGGGATGATGGTGGAGAGGCAGGCAGGCCTAGATCATTGGACCCGAATGCCCATCTGGATTATAGCCAGGGGCTGAGGGGCTTGCTGGGTTCAGCTTTTGCTGTTTACATTGCATGCTGGCACTATGTGGAGTATAACTCAGAGGGATCTGCCAGGAGTCTGAGGACCAGTTAAGAGACTATTGCAAAGTCAAGGTAAGAAATGCTGGGGGCCCGAACTGGAGTCAGGAGAGATTCGGGAAGTAAACCCAGCATGAGACAGCATTTGCAACAGTTGAAAATGGCCACCCGTACCAGCTGGTGATTGGTAGATACATCTGTAATTGTTTATATTTAAAACATGTGCATATCTTTGCATTTTGATTCTAAATAATAGGAAAAAATCATGCAGGTATCGCACTGTTGCTCAAAAACCATAACAGAAGAAACAGATTTCAAGCACTGAAACAGATTTAATCACAAAACAAATAAACAAACACCTTGAGGACCAGCTTTGGCTCACCTAGGCAAAGTTCCATTTTGGAAAGATGATTGTTGGATTCTGGGTGGTAAAATATGCCACGTTTCCTCTTCTATCCATTTTAGGAATGAGACTAGTTGGGGACATAGAATTTATCATACTGCCTTTTTTTTTTTTTTTGAAACTTAAGTCTACATTTTTACAAAGATCAGAACACGAGTAACAGCATTTGTTTTGAAAGTGATGAAATGGAGATTTAAACACAATAATATGCCAAATTATAAATCAAAAACAGAGTAAGTGGTTACTGTTAGAGTATAGAACAGATTTATAGTGAAGGACAAATGAAGCTTATATTTGTGAATTGATACTCTAACTTACAAAAGAATTTCTGGTGACATTTCAGTATCTGAGGCAGATAGAACCTAAAAGGGTGAGGCCTGGAGATTTGGAAAAGGAATGCTTTTGAGGTCAGTTGAAAAGTCAAAGCTGACATTTGTTTTACTAGTTTTGATGAGTTCTTTAAAAGGCCTGTTACATGTGTCAACAACTGACGAGATGATCATATGTCCACTCTATCCATCTAACCAACCCAACAGCCAGCTGCTTCCCTTTCTCAGCTGATGTAACTGACATATTTGTAACATGGACCTAATTATTGGCTCCTCAAATACTATAATCCATTAACTCCTGTGCCCTAGGACAGGTGACATTTTCTTCTGCCAGAGAAGCAGCTCTGGGAGACATCTAGAATAAAGTACATGGCTAACAGTAGAGGGATCCATTTGTAAAGCTGTCTGAAAAAACATGTATCCTAAGACTCCCAGAGTACTTGCCTGGCAAGGCCCAGCCTCCTTAAAATCAAATTAATAAGATGTACTGAGCTAATGGAGGTGTAAGCACAGTGCCTACACCAAAGTGCCTTGCTAAACAAACAGTGGCTTTCATCCAATGGGAAACTGTTCACTATGTCTCAGAGAATATCCTTGTTTTCATTGGATGCTTCCAACCAGATCCACCTGGGCATTTCATAGCCTTCCCTGCTTCTCCTGAAACTCTGATGTGAAGTCCAGATCTTGGATGACAGCCCAGAGCAATACCACAGTTCAACCCTGATATTCATGATAAACTTGTCTTTTTCGGGGGCACAGGGTCTCTCATTCACTCTCCCTGCAAGATACTACAAGACCATAATGAACAACATAAGAAATCGCTCTAATCTCCTATAAAAAATGAACATCATTTTAACATTTGAAAACTTTAAAAATCATAATCAAGTTTTACCGAAAGCACTGAAAATAGATAGTAGTTCCCTTAAGGTTTTTAACCCCAGGGATCAGTCTGATTGTAAGATGAGTCAAGTGTACTGAATGTCTATGTGAACAGAAAATTCCAAACTGTTTATGAGTTTAAAAAAAAAAAAAAACCTATAAAACTCTGTAATGTGATCAGGATTCTGACTATGAGTCCTATAATTCATGAAGTGGAAAACAAAGGGGTAATTTCTGGACAGGCAGCAATGGTCTATCCTGACTTGATCCTGCCGTGACCGATATATATGCTTGATTAGGGACAGATTTTTTTCCAGGTTCCTTATTTGTGAAAAGAGTGATGAATGTTGGCTGATTTTCATGAGGTTTGACTTATTCTTTCATGCCCATGTTATGCAAATTAGATTATTAGTCATCATTTTCACAGCTATTTCTTTATACATGTGATTTTAAAAATAACCTCAAGGTTTTATTGCTAATTGTGGGAAATTTTGAAAATAGGGAAAAGTATAAAGTAAACAAAAATAATCTCACCACCCAGAAGTAATCATTATTCATATTAGTATATTAAATTTTTCTAATGGATATATATAAACATCGCATGTATACTGGTAAACCTTGTAGAGCCAGACCATTAATATAATTTTTTTCTACTTTCTTATTTGACATTAAAAAGTAAGCATTGGTGGGGGATGGGCTAAATGGGGGATGGGCATTAAGGAGGGTACTTGTTGGGATGAGCACTGGGTATTATATGTAAGTGATGAATCACTAAATTCTACTCCTGAAAATAAATAAATAAATAAGTAAATAAGCATTTTTCTATAACTTTAGAAATTTTTTAAAAATACTTTAGTGGTTACACAATATAGTCCGTTGTTGGAGTTTATTTAATTGTCCCCTGTTGTTCAGCAAATAAATTGCTTTCAGTTTTCATCACTATGAAATCACTACCATTTTAATTGTTTTATATATACTATTTCTGTATTTGTCCCTTAGGATACATTCTTAAAAGTCAATTTACGGAGTCAAAAGTGATTTTGAAGGATCTTAATAAGTTTTGTCGAACTGCTTTCCTAAATGGTGGTAACAATTTACTCCCCACCAGCAGAGGTGGGCATGCTTATGTTAGCGAACCTTTGGAACCATGAAGTACCATGGTGTAAGCATCTTCCTCATCTGATAGCCACATATAAAGACAGTGCTTAGTTTTAGTTCCCACATCTTTGATTTCTCTGAGATGTTACTGTGACCTACCACGGTACTTCATACTTAGTCCACTGTTGTTAACTAAACTTAAATCATATCTGATGTAAATTGTCATTGGCTGTAAGATGGTTCATAATATCAGAGATGTTAAAATGTGGGGGAGGAAATGGTATGGCCTAGAATTGGTAAAATGCGATATTAAGTAGTTTTAATATTTGTTTTCATACTTTTAGTACATAGTGCTTTTTCTCTATTTTTATTTTGTTTTTATAATCCTTTTTGATTAATAAAAAAAGCACATTATAAAAGTTATGAATTTTCATCTGGTTGCTGATCTCTTTAATGCTTCCCTACCAAGAAATAAGATAACTGACCAATTAATTATTTTTCAGATTTATCTGAAATTTATGTAGGTATAAAGCATCTCACTCATTAGTCATTGTGTATGAAAACTATTGTTTACAAAACTCATTTTTTCAGGAATATCAATTTACACACTCTGCCAAATTACAAGTTAGATAGTGTGGTGGGAGTTTAAAATGGCACAGTTGCTTTGGAAATGTGTTTGACAGTTTCTGTGAAAGTTAAATGCATACTACCCTCTAATCTAGCAATTCTACTCTTGGATACATCTCCAAGAGAATGAATGTGTACGTTCCCAGAACGACTTGTACAAGAATGGTCATAGCGTGTTTATTCATAATGGGCAAAAAATGAAAACAACTAACAAGAGGAAAATCTATAGATTAATTTGGTACATACATGCAATGGAATATTAGTAATAAGAAGAAATAAGAAATAAGCTATTGATATATATCAAAGGATAGATAAATATGAAAATATCATGTTAAGCAAAAGAAGCCAGGCAAAAATAAATACCTACTTTATGATTCCATTTGTATGACATTCAGTCACAGGCAAAGCTAACCTGTGGTGACAGAAGTCATAATGGTGGTTTCATGGCAAGGAGTGGGTATTCACTGGTAAGGAGAGGAGAGAAGTATGGGGTGATGGAAACAGTGGGTGTTTGTACAGAAACATATACCTACTCAATAAACCAAGCTTGCTTAAGATCTATACCTTTAGGGGTGCCTGGGTGGCTCAGTTGGTTAAGCGTCTGATTCTTGGTTTCAGCTCAGGTAATAATATCACAGTTCGTGAGTTCGAGCCCCTCATCAGGCTCTGTGCTGACCGTGTGAAGCCTGCTTGGAATTCTCTCTCTCCCTCTCTCTCTGCCCCTCCCCTGCTCACTCTCTCTGTCTCTCTCTCAAAAAATAAATATATATATATTTATAAATCTATACCTTCATTTAAAATAATGGAAAAAAATAGGGGTGCCTGGGTGGCTCAGTCAGTTGAGCGTCCAACTTCAGCTTGCGTCATGATCTCATAGTTTGTGAGTTCAAGCTCTGCGTCTGGCTCTGTGCTGACAGCTCAGAGCCTGGAGCCTGCTTCAGATTCTGTGTCTCCCTCTCACTCTGCCCCTCCCCAGCTCACACCTTGTCTGTCTCAACAATAAATAAACATTAAAAAAACACCTAAAAAAATAAACATAAAATAATGGGAAAAAATGTCTTAAATACCAAAGAAGCTACATTGTGGACTTTTTAACAAATGTAGTTCATTTTGTACATTAGTCAAAATTAAAATCTAAATTCCAAGTTTCTTGATGGTGTTTTCTAATAAGTTTTTTCTTTGATTCTTTTGGGTCTATCTGTATACACTGCCAAAAATTATCACTTAATCTAAGGGATTAAAGGAAGGAAACATGAAAGGAAATAGCAGTGCTGATAAATGATGTCTGGTGGGTTATTTTCTGTTGTATTTTCAACAGAGCGAATGCTGCCTTAGGAAAAAAGTCTTGAACTGTAATAACCTTCTTAAATATGGCATTCTGACTTCAAATGTCCTGATCCCCAGTTATATTAATCAACTGGACACACAGGATGAATGCCAACCAGCTTTCCTGCTCCAGCCAAATGATATAATTAGACCAGGGTCAAGTTTTAATCACAGAGCTTCCCTCTACCAGAACCCAAAGAAATGAAACACCTATAAAATGAGGGTCTGAAATTCCCTTGTAACTTGCATTCCCAAAGGATAAATTTCTTCCATTGTAGCTAAAAAAGAGATTGAGTGTAGTAGCCAGAGGATCTTATACCATTCCTTAGTATTTAAAGTTTATTGGTTTTTCTTTAATGCTATTTAAACCTGATGGTACAGACAACTAGATGAAATTAAGTAGCTGTTTATTATAATACTTGAACATTGTAAAGCACTCTACTGTTACATATAATGTCTAATTTGTATCTCACAACAACCTATAATAAAGGTAGAGCAGGTATCATTATGGCTCCTTTATTTTACTGAAAGAAACCTGTTAACTCAGAGAGGCTGGTCAGAGCCCAGAGCAAAGCCAAGTGCTCTGACTTCTCAGGCTTGGTTCTTTCCCCTGTAAAGCTGCATCTGACACCTTTACCCACCCCCCCACCCCCCACCCCCCCCACCCCCCCCCCCCCGTCACGCAAGGATGCTCTGTTGAATGCTCAGCTCTTGGAATATGGTTTGATAAAGTCTATCCCCAGAAACCCCCATCTCACTCTAGGCCAAAAGCCTGAGCATCCCAAAGAAACCAAATCCAATGTAAGCTAGCTTTAAGGATTTTACTCTCTCCACAGTGATTCCAAGTTTAGTTTTGTGTCCCTGAAAACAGGCCAGCTTTGTTCATAGGAGGCCAGTGCTGGTGCTGGTAAGGTGAGCAATAATTTATTTCACTGCATTCTTTTTTCCCCCCCTCCATCAGGTGAAACTGCTAGCATAGCATATTAGCTTGCCAAAACAAAGTAATTCTGTTTTTAAACAATAGCCAGAATACAGTTACTGCTGATTCTGTGTGATAGCTCTTTTTCCCTTTTCCTTTTCTCTTCTTTTTTGTTTTAAATGATGTTTGCATAACCTAAATAGGGGGGAATCAGGGAAATGCAGTTTCTCATAATTGGCCAAAACATTTCAGACCAAGCCCAATGGCAGAATTACCCCCACAGTGAGGCTCTAGGCCAGTTGGTTAGGGTTACAGTAGGGAGGGGCTGGCGTCTGCTTAACTGGCCTGATCAACACCATGCCCACATTGTCACCACTGCAAGGACTTTATGTATAGGAGACATTAGAAAACTGAGACAGTAGAAGGACATAACTTGATGACGAGAAGCCCATCATCACAAGGAATGAGGGACATCTAGCTCAGGTCCATGGCTTTTTCCTCATTGTTCATACCTCTTTGCTACTCGGTCCATCCAGATTATTTCAAAATGCTGATTTGGATCCATCCATTCCAGCTTTATTTCCTGTTCTTACTTTTTAAATAGTCTAGCTTTCAACCCAACTGAGTTTCTCATCCAAATCCTGAGACTAGAGCTGTCTTCACTCATGTAAATTCCTTCTCCTTAGATTCTTTCCTTGGGTCTCCACACTTCAAAGTTCTCCCCATCCTGTAGCTCCCAAATTTCCTCACAAAGGAACTGCTTCCTTCCTCAAATTCTGTGATACTTTTACTTGTATCTCTTTATGATCCATCACTTTATATGTTGTACTAACATCACTTAAAATAGTTGGGGCACCTGGGTAACTCAGTCAATTAAGCGTCCAACTCTTGATTTCAGCTCCAGTCATGATCTCATGGTTTGTGAGGTGGAACCCCGCATCGGGCTCTGCGCTGATAGCACAGAGCCTGCTTGGGACTCTCTCCCTCCCTCTCTCTCTGCCTCTCTCCTACTCAGCTCTCTTCCTCTCAAAATAAATAAACATTTAAAAAAAATAGTTAATGGCACCATTATCCACTGAACACTTAGTCGCCAAGCACTTTACAAACAAATACTTAATCCTCACAGCAACCTGGTAAGGTATTTTACTAGTCAGGATCTAGGTTGTGCTGCTGCAGCAACAACAACAACAACAACAACAACAACAATCCTCCCAACTCTCCGTGGCTTGACACAACAAAGATTTCTCATGTTTTGTGTTTATCTGTGCATCAACAAGGAATGTCTGCTCATGGCTGTCAGGTGACAAAGCAGTCACCACCTCAAACACTGTTAACTTTGACAAGTCAATAATTAAATCGCACGGCCTGAAGTGAAATCTTCTATTTCTTTTTTTACCTTATTGGCCAGAATTAGTCACATAGCCACAGCTACCAACAGGAGAGCCTATAATCATCCCATGTGCTTGAAAGATGCAAAGGTAGCCTAATGGATGAATAGTATTAAAGAGTGCCTCACATGGGTACTATTACTATCTTCATTTTACAGACAAAGAAACTAAGGCTCAGAGAGGTTCAGGGTTATCCCAGGACTGTTGGCGAAGATTAAAAATGAAACGTGCTTTACGCCCCAGCCTATGCTTTTAACCTCTACACAGTATGGACTGTGCATCTTCCAATCAGCCTGTCAATTCTTTGTTTACAACACCTCACAGGGCGCCTGGGTGGCTCAGTCAGTTAAGCGTCCGACTTCGGCTCAGATCATCATCTTGTGGTTTGTGAGTTCAAGCCCTGCATCGGGCTCTGTGCTCAGAGCCTGGAGCCTGCTTCGGATTCTGCGTCTCCCTCTCTCTCTGCCTCTCCCCTACTTGCGTGCGCGCTCTCTCTCTCTCTCTCTCCCTCCCTCTCTCTCCCTCCCTCCCTCTCTCCCTCCCTCTCTCCCTCTGTCTCTCTCAAAAATAAGTAAAATGTAAAAAAAAAAAAAGAAAAATAGCTCACCAATAGGATGCATGTCTGGCCCATATGATTTTCCTACTTTTTCCTCAGAATTCAGCATTCCAGTGAGTTCTGGTATCATTTTTGGAATCTCTTTAACAACATACAGAAATTCTCTTCAGATTTTCTCATGTATAACTAAGAAATACACCTTCCACGCGACACTAAAGTGCCACTGTGTCAACAGTTTTTTCACTAACAGGGATAGAAGTTACACCTACTACTTTGCGTAATATAGTACAGTAGAAAATGTAGAGAAATCTCATGATACATTGGATGCCTGGGTTGCTAGTTACTGGACCAAAGGCATGGCATTTGGGCAAAAGATAATGCACAAAAGAAGTCAATGATTTCCGTGTGTTTTGCAAAGACATGACAGTCAAGATTCTGGCAAAGTTCTGGTTGAATTCACCTGATTTTAGGAGCAGCTAGACAAACGGAATCCTATAAGAAATCAGCAAGAGCAATTTAGATTTCTTTTGTCCTCCGGGTAGGAATGGAATACATTTCTCCTATGCAACATCCATGACACTGTCTGGGCTCAGTCAACGTTCTGTAAGTGCCATCACCACTGCCATTATGGCCATTCTAACCGAGTAATGCTTGTGCTCAGTTCCATGAACTGATGTTCCCACAATGAGATTTGCATAGAAGGAATGGCCCTATGCAATGTCTACCAGGCAGTACAGGCAGGTCATGGACTCATCAATGCCCCTAATGTTCTTGTCAGGACCCACCGACCCCAGAAGAAGACAGAATTCTTTTACATTTTAGAACCCATAAGAATTAAGGCAAGTGCTTCCTGAGTAAGCTCTACCACAGAACGCTCACTTGCAAGAAATCATGACGGGGAAAACGGACTTTCAGAATTCATTTTTTTTTTAATTTTTTTTTTTGACGTTTATTTATTTTTGAGACAGAGAGAGACAGAGCATGAACGGGGGAGGGGCAGAGAGAGAGGGAGACACAGAATCGGTAACAGGCTCCAGGCTCCGAGCCATCAGCCCAGAGCCTGACGCGGGGCTCGAACTCCCGGACCGCGAGATCGTGACCTGGCTGAAGTCGGACGCTTAACCGACTGAGCCACCCAGGCGCCCCCAGAATTCATTTTTTCAACAAACAATACTGAAAGTATATCCTATTCCAGGTACTCTACTAGGTTTTGGAGACAGAAATACTTTAACTCTGCCCTCCAGTGTGTCTCAAATTCACTTGGGACATAGAACAGTAAAACAGGGTGAATACTGAGCCTATAAGGTTGCGCTCATTGTTTAGAGCTGGCCTCCATTCTTATCCGACAGTGCCCACACTGTGCCAGGTGTTAAAATGCTTTTAACTTCACCCATATGTAAACAAGTAATTTAAAAAAAAACAACCCTATGACACTCTAGCTGTTAATGTGCCAGGTAGTATTCTGAATATTTTATGTTTTGTGTCCCATTTTCTTTTAATATTTAAATGTATTCTCACTTGAAAGACCTAAGTATAAACCGGATTCTTTTTTACAGGCTAAAAGGGGTTATTCATTTCAATATTGATTCACTCTGCCATATTGCTCTCACAAAAGGTTAGACTGCCCAATTTATCTTCCCACCAAACGTATGTAAGTGTTTATGCCATAACCAACACGACCTATTATCAAATTTAAAAATGAATGCAAATTTGGGGAGCCTGGGTGGCTCAATCAGTTAAGCATCTGACTTCAGCTCAGGTCATGATCTCGCAGTTTGTGGGTTCAAGCCCTGCAGCCGGCTCTGCGCTGACAGCTTAGAGCCTGGGGCCTGCTTCAGATTCTGTGTCTCCCTCTCCCTCTCCCTCTCCCCCACTCACGCTCTGTCCCTTTCTCAAAAATAAACATTTAATTTTTTTTAAATAAATAAATGCAAATTATCAGCAAAAATGAACTTACTGTTTTAATTTACATTTTTCTGATTTAAGTTAGGAAACGCTTTTGTAAGTGTTTTAATACTTTTATCTGAAGTCTTAACATTCAGTTTGGGCAAAAATATTAGCAAGGAATATTTTTTTACCAATAATTGTGCATTTGTGAAACAAATAAAATAATTTTTAGATGTCTGGATACAAGATCAACATGAAATCAGTGGTTTTCAATTCATTGGAATGATACTAGCTAAGCAGTACCAAAATTCTTTGTCTTTTTTACTTTCTTTCTTTCTACCTTTTGACCCCCTCACCCATGTTTCCCATTCACCACTGGCAACCAGCAATCTGTTTTCTGTATCTATGAGCTTGTCTTGTGGTTGTTGTTGTCTTTGTTTTTAGATTTCATGCATAAGAGAGATCATACAGTATTTTATCTTTCTCTGACTTATTTAACTTAGTATAATGCCCTCCAGGTTCATCCATGTTGTCGCAAATGGTGAGATTTCATTCTTTTTAGTGCTGAGTAATATTCCATTGTGTGTGTGTGTGTGTGTGTGTGTGTGTGTGTGTGTGTGTGAGAGAGAGAGAGAGAGAGAGAGAGAGAGAGAGAGAGAGAAGGTACACCGCATTTCTTTATCCATTCATCCATTGACAGACACTTGACTATTATAAATAATGTTGCAATAAATATGGCGGTGCATCTATCTTTTTGAGTTAATGTTTTTGTTTTCTTCAGATAAATACCCAGAAGTTGAATTGCTGGATCATATGGTAGTTCTATTTTCAATCTTATGAGGAACCTTCATACTGTTTTCCACAGTGGCTGCAACAATTTACCTTCCCACCAACAGGGCACAGGGTTCCCTTTCCTCCACATCCTCTCCAACACTTTGATGTGTCTTGTATTTTTGAGAAAAGACATTTTAACAAGTGTGAATTGATATTTCATTGTGGTTTCAACTTGCATGTCTCTGATGATCAGTGATGTTGAGCATCCTTTCATGTATTTGTTGGGCATCTGTATTGTTTTCTTTAGAAAAATGTTTATTCGGATCTTTAGCCCATGTTTTAATTGGATTTTTTTTTTTTTTTGCTATCAAGTTGTATGAATTCTTTATATATTTTGGATATTAGTCCTTTATCAGGTATATGACTTGCAAATATCTTCTCTCATTCTGTAGGTTGCCTTTTCATTTTGTTGTGGTTTCCTTTGTTCTGCAGAAGCTTTTTAGTTTATTACAGTCCCACTTGTTTATTTTTTTCCTACTTGTTTATTTTTGTTTTGTTGCTTTTGCTTTTGGTGTCAGATTCAAAAAACCATTGCCAAGACGTATGTCAAGGAGCTTAACTGCCTATGTTTTCTTCTAGGAGATTTATAGTTTCAGGTATTATATTTAAGTCTTTAATCCATTTTGAGTTAATTTTTGTGTATGGTGTAAGATTGGGGTAGACTTTTTATTCTTTGGCTGTCCAGTTTTCCCAACACCATTTATTGCAGAGACTGTCCTTTCCCAATTGTGTGTTCTTGCCTCCTTTGTTGTAGATTGATTGACCATATATGCATAGGTTTATTTCTGGGCTCTTTATTTTGTTCCACTGATCTATGTGTGTCTGTTTTTATGCCAGTACGATACTGTTTTAATTATTGTAGCTTTGAAGTATAATTTGAAATCAAGGGACATGATACTTCCAGCTTTGTTCTTTCTCAAGATTGCTTTGGCTATTTGTGGTGTGTGTGTGTGTGTGCGTGTGTGTGTGTGTGTGTGTGTGTGTGTCCATAAAAAATTTGGGATTATTTGTTCTATTTCTTTGAAAATTGACAGTAGAATCTTGATAGGGATTATATTGAAAATGTAGATTGCTTTGGGTTGTATGGATTTTTAATAATATTGAATTCTTCCAATCTATGAGCATGGAATATCTTTCCATTTATTTGTGTCTTCAATTGCTTTTATCCATGTCTTATAATTTTCAATGTACAGGTCTTTCACCTACTTGGTTACATTTATTCCTTGGTATTTTATTCTTTTTGATGCAGTTGTAAATGGTTTTGTTTTGTTGATTTCTATTTCTAACAGCTCATTATAGTATATAGAAACACCACAGATTTTTGTGTATTGATTTTGTGTCCTTCAATTTTACTGAACTCATTTATTCTAAAAGTTTTGGGATGGAGTCTTTAGAGTTTTCTATATATATCATCTGCAAATAGTGACAATTTTATTTCTTCCTTTCCACTTTGGATGCCTTTATTTTTCTTGCCTCACTGTTCTGGCTAGGACTTAAATACTATGTGAAATAAAAGTGGTGAGAGTGGGCATCCTTGTCTTCTTCCTGATCTTAGAGGAAACGTTTTCAGCTTTTCACTATTGAGTATAATGTTAGCTGTGAGTTTGTCGTATATGGTCTTTATCATGTTGAGGTACCTTCCCTCTATACCTTCTTTGTTGAGAGTTTTTATCATAAATGGATGTTGAATTTTACCAAATGCTTTTTGTGCATCCATTGAGATGATCATATGATTTTTATCCTTCATTTTGATAATGTGCTATGACATATTGACTAATTTTGTGGGTGTTGAACCATCCTTGCATCTTGGAATAAATCCCACTTGGTCATGGTATATGATCCTTATAATTTATTGTTGGATTTGCTTCTCTAATATTTTGTTGAGGATATTGGCTTATATTTTTCTTGTGTATCCTTCTTTGGTTTTGGTATCAGGGCAGTGCTGGCCTTATAAAATGAGTGTGGAAGAATTCCCTCCTCTTCTTTTCTTTGGAAGAGTTTGAGAAGGAGTGGTATTAATTCTTCTTTGAATGTTTGGTACATTGCACCAATGAAGCCATCTGGTCCTGGACTTTTTTATTTGTTGGCAAGTTTTTGATGATTGATTCAATCTCCTTACTAATAATTAGTCTGTTCAGATTTCCTACTTCATCATGATTCAGTCTTGTAGATTGAATGTTTCTGGAAATTTATCCATTTCTTCTAGATGTCTAATTTGTTGGCATAAAATTGTTGTAGTGGTTTCTTATGAACCTTATATTTCTGTGGTATCAGTTGTATCATCTCTTTCATTTATTTTTTTTTAATGTTTATTTTGAGAGAGGAAGCAAGCATGGGGGAGGGTGCAGAGAGAGAGAGAGGAGAGAGAGAATTTCAAGCAGGCTCTGTGCTGTCAGGACACAGCCCCATGCAGGGCTCAATCTCATGACTGTGAGATCAGGACCTGAGTCAAAATCAAGAGTCAGACACTTAACCAACTAAACCACCAAGGTGCCCCTCATCTCTTTCATTTCTGATTTGAGTCCTCTCCCTTTTTTACTTAGTGAGTCCAGCTAAAGGTTTGTCAATTTTATCTTTTCAAAGACCAGCTCTTAATTTCACTTATCTTTTTTATTGTCTTCTTAGTCTCTGTTTCATTTCTTTCTGCTCTAATCTTTGTTATTCTCTTCAGTCTACTAACTTCAGGTTTTGTTTGTTCTGCTTTATTCCCTTTGTCCTTTGATTGTAATAACAACCCTCTGAAGGATTACCACAAACAGTATTACTTCAGAGGGTTGTTGCAACAATTAAAGGACATTGTCATAAAACATGAAAGAGAAAAAACTGAGCCACAGGCAAGTTACTTACCCAAGGTCACAGTGCTAAGGAGAGGTAGTCAAACCCTGAAATCAGGGCACATACTACTGCAACATATGTAGGAAAACACAGTGGAGCGGAAATAAAAAGAAACCAGCTCTCTTTGGCAGAGTTTCAAAAAAAGGGATGGGATATTCAGAGAAGAGAAGGGATACTTGAGCTATGAGATAAAATATGAGCAGGATTTGACATACCAGGAGAAAAAATGAGAAGGGCGTTCCAGAGTTATGGTAAAAGTGTGGGGTAAATGTAGGGACGTAACAGAAGACGTGACACGCGCCACGGTGGGTGAGGCTTCTGTGTGCCTTGTCTTCAGGCATTTCGACTTTGTGCTCCAGGGAGAGAGGAGCAGCTGAAGCATTTCAAGCCTGAGGAGTGATGTCATATTTGTATTTAGAAAGCTAAAGCAAGAAAGGGAAACCAGACCATGTCAAGAAGAGCCCTGATGAAGAGTGGGTATGACTTTCTGTGGTACTTGAAGACTCAAATAGGAACATTTTATGGAAAGGCGATGGAGCTGCCAACTCAGCATTTAACCAAGTCTGTTTGTTGGGCAGTGGAGAATGGGGCGGTACAAAGCGTTTAGAGGCCAGTGTTATCCTCTCCCCAAATAGATCAACCCAACTAATATCTAAGTATAGTTCTGAGGAGGCCAGTATTATTTGACAGCTTTTCCCTTCTGTAGCCAAGTGCATATGCTTAAGGCAGATCACTTTTCCCTTCGGTTTTGCCTGATCTCCAACCCCGTAACTAAGATACTGCCTCCTTGAAACTGAACCACAAAAATACTTTGGGAAAGAATAAAAATTTTAATTCCTCCAAACTGCACCCCCCCCCCCCGACCCATGATGGTTCAGTGTGGGGAAGGAAGGGTGGCAGGGTGCAGACTTGGGTAAAACCACTGACTCTAGGGCTGGGCTTGAGCCCTAGCTCTGCAGCTTACAAGCTCTTGGCTTAATTTATTTTACTTTGATGAGCTTCAAGCTTACTCCTCCATAAAATGGGAATAGTAATTTTTACCTCATAGAGCTGTTATGAATTAATAATTTCACATGCCTGTTGCATAGTAACATGCCTGTTGCATGTTATATGTGGAGGAATATTTATAAATATTAAGTTAATATTGATTAACTTAGTGTGTCTTAATTTAAAAACTCTGACTTCATTGACAACTTTACAAATAAGATTGTGAGGTTCTGAGGAAATATTTTGACTACCCATAGAAGCACTGGATACATCCTATTTAAATAGTTAATGTTGTCTGGGTCCCTGAGTGACTTACGTTCTTTGATTACCATCTTACTGAAGGGAATGAAACAGTTTGTATTGTAAAGGAAAGCCATGGACTTCTAATGTCAATGTCAGGGTGACAGGGTCTGACAAAGCCTATAAAAGTGAATGAGATGGAAAGGCTAGAAAAGCTCTGTTCTTCCTCCAGGTGGAGAAAAAAATGCCATTTATTTGGAGGGGGTGTCATACATATAGACAAAGGACAACAGAAAACAAGAATTAATAAATGGGGAAACAGGTTTAGCTGGGTTTGTCATTACTGCTAAAAAAATGTGAGAACTTATTTTATTACTCATAATCAGCTCAGCATCATTTTCAGTTGTCAGCATCATCTTTTGTCAGGTGCTTGAAGAGCTTTGTTTGTTTGTTTGTTTGTTTGTTTTTGAGAGAAAGAGAGCACAAACCGGGGAGGGTCAGGGGGAGAGGAAGACACAGAATCAGAAGCAGGCTTCAGTCTCTAAGCTGTCAGCACAGAGCCCAGCGCGGGGCTTGAACTCATGAACCACGAGATCATGACATGAGCCAAAGTCAGACGCTTAACCAACTGAGCCACCCAGGCACCTCTGAGGAACTTTTACTTAAATGCTTGCTTCCCTTTGATGAAGAAAGAGGAAGAAGAGTTTTGGTCAATCCTCTGTTGCATTTCCAGCTTGCTAGGATTGTTAAGATAGACAAGATAGAATATCTTGTCCCATTGTTCCTCAGTGTGTACTTTTTCACGCAGCCTTTGTTAAAACATGGGAAGAGACAGTACCATACTGTGAATCGTACAAACAGGATGAGCTGAGGTTGACTTTGCCGTAGAGATGTTTACTCGACTGTTGGTACATCTCACTGAACACTGGATTCTTTCCCTAACTCTTTATTTATTTAGTCTGGTAACTTTTATTTTTCTTTCCATTGGGGAGGGAAGAATTGTTTTTGCAATCCTAATTACAAGGATACAGTCTTCATGTTTGATAGTTAACACAAGAAATATGGTGTTAGAAAATGAATGTTCATTAATAATCAGCATGATCACCATCTATGTGTCACTTTAGCACTTTCATTTTTTGCCTTAGTTCTCCCTTTGAATTTTTAAAATTTGCCTTTACTTGTTAAAATGTTAAAAGTATATTCTAAAGAGTAAGAATTGGAGTAATAACATAATATCTAAAAATAAGATGCAGTACATTTATATCATTTAGATTAATGGTTGTGGGGCGTCTGGGTGGCTCAGTTGGTTAAGCGTCCGACTTCAGCTCAGGTCATGATCTCACAGTTCATGGGTTTGAGCCCCACATCGGTCTCTATGCTGACAGCTCAGAGCCTGGAGCCTGCTTCAGATTCTGTCTCCCTCTTTCTCTACCCTTTGCCTGCTAACGCTCTGTCTCTGTCTGTCTATCTCTCTCTCTCTCAAAAATAAACATTGAAAAACAACAACAACAAAATTTAATAAGATTAATGGTAGCTTAAAATTAAGGAGGGCCAGGAGTTATGTTTTAAGCTTTTGGTCATTACTTATCCCCCCACCCCAACGCCACCCCCCACACACATACAGAGTCATTCACTTGCAAACCCCATACTTATAAGAAAATTTCACAGATGAGCAACAGAGTCTTGGAGAACTAAGGCTTGCCTAAGATCAAACAGCCAGAAAATGATGGATCCAGGAGTATGGCTTTCCAGTGGCCTTTACATTGTGGTTCACAGGGAACCATTCAAGGACTACGCTGCTGTACTGATGGAGGGACCTTGTCTTATTCATCTTTGTACCCAGCTCCTAGCACAGAACAGAATGGAACAAGGAGGTGACGTAACCAGAGCTATATTTTAGGAAGATAAATCTGGCAAGGATGAGTGGGATGAAAAGAACAGGAAAAGCTGGTAGTGTGGAGAGCAGTTTAGATGTTATTGCAGTAATAAAGAACATTAACAAGATTAGGAGTGAGGAAGCAGTGTTGAGAATAGAAGCCAAGCAAAGCAGTGGAAGAGATTTAGCAAGACTGAGTCCATGGGCTTATGACCATGTGTAGGCAGTGAGGAGTACCAGGTCTTTTGATAAGTATTCATTTATATAGCAGATATTTCTGAGCATCACCTGTGTGCCAGGAACTATTCTAGATGCTGAGGATACAACAGAGAATTAGGCAAACAAGGATTTTGCTCTCATGGACCTTACATTCTCATTGGAAGTTATATTGGTCAATGTTCTCCAGAGAATCCCACTATACTCCACTACATTATATATCATATGTATATGTATATATATGAGACAATTTTCAAGGCATTGATTTTTTCAAGAAATTGGCTTAGGTGGGGTTGGCAAGTCAGGAATCTGTAGGGCAGGCCTACAGGCTGGGAACTTGAGCAGAATCTGGTGCTATCATCTGGAGGTAGAATTTCTGGTTCCTTGGGAAACTTCAGTTATGTTCTTAAGGCCTTTAACTGATTGGATAAGGCCCACCTAGATTATTTAGGATAATCTCCTTTATTCCAAGTCAACTGATTGTAGATGTTAACCAGATCTGTGATATGCTCCTCGATTAGTGTTTCATTGAATGACTGGGCACTAGCCAAGTTTACCTGCAAAACTAACCATCACAGATGCACAAAGGGGAATGACTCAGGGCGTTCGAAAATAGCTATCAGCTTCTAGGGTTTGGAGATTCTGCATAAGTAGGTATATCTCCATCTTACAGATGGGGCATCCGAGACTTGGGGATATTAAGTGACTTATTGAGGTTAAAACAGCTAATGACTGGCCCTCTTTTGTGACTCTAACATGTATGCCAGAAACACGACAGAGGCTGCCTCCCAAGAACAGTCAGAAGGATCAGAATGTTTGACTTTTTTCCCCAGAGGAACACAGTTGGTGAGCAAGTTCAGATTCAGAACTTGTTTCCTGAGTGCAGAGCCTGAACTTAGGGAGGTCCATACTGCTTTTGGGGGACAGGGTGATTTCCTCCTGCTTTCGTCCCTCCCTCACTTCTGCCAGTGTCCAGCTCAGGGTTCTCGTGCCAGTCAGTCATTGTGCCTAGAATACCCTTCTCCCCTCCCATTTCATGCGGGTAATGTCTGTGTAGCCCTCAAGTATTCACTTTGGCACTTCATCAGGAAAATCTTCCCTGAGTACCCAAACAAAATAAATCTCCAGTCATAAGCCTTCCCAAACTCCATGTTCTTCTAAGGTGGTACTTAGCACTATTGTCATTAAGTAGTTTATTTATGTTATTTTATTAACCTCTCCTCCCATTACATTCCCTAAAGGAAGGAGCCAAATCACTACCATGCTGATTCCCAGTGTTGAGCACAGTTCTCAGCATTTATTACTTGTTGGATGAATGTATGGGTAAAGGACCGAATGAATGTGATATGTGTCTTCTAAGGAATAAATCTGCAGGCATTCTAAACAGCAACCTGGAAACATGATGACACATCCAGGTTGCTACTCTCCTGCTCTAATCCCCAATCTAATCATATCCAGAGTACAGCTAACCCCATCCTTGGCATGTGGATTCTTCTCAATTTCCATTTAAAAAATTGGCCCCTCCTGCACTCTTCCCTAATTTATGGGTCCCCTTTAAGCATTTGAGCCTAAAGCCCTCTAACACAAAGGGTTAGACTGATAGAAGGAAAGAAAACAAAGGTGAGAGAAGAGAGTAAACAGTGCACAGCCGAGGACAAAGTCAGGCATGAATGGAATGTCCTGCGAAGCCCTCATACTTAAGACAGATGGTTCCCTGTCTTCTTGCCCCAGGCAGGAAGTTCTGACTGCTTCTGCCTGTGGTCTGGAGTCTTGTGAGAAGAAAAGCTTCTGACTCGAGCAGTCCCTGATAATCTCTTGGGCTCTTGAGAGCCAAGTTGAATGAAAGGTCAGTTAGGAGGCCCCCCTGTGCCTACTGAATGCCCCCCTCCTGCTGGCGTGCAGTGAAGGCTCACGGGAGTGCCACATGAGAACAGCAGTGGAGTTGATTGAGCACATCAGCTGTACAAACAGGAAAGGGTACGGTACCCTTCACTCTGGCTTCTGATTTGACAGCCAGCAGGCATAACAACATAAAATGTCATCTGTATTGTTAAATGCTTCCAGGAGCTCTTTTGCCCTTTTGTGTGAGAGCCCAAATATTAATGGAAACAAGCCTTTATTTTGCAGTTGTCTTCTGACTGTGGAAAAAGAAAGTTTGGATTTATTTACAAGTCGCAAGTTATCCTGAAAGGCCTGTGCAGGCCTCCCCACCTGCATTCTTTCCATTAAGCATTCTTCCTATTGAGAAAGAGAAAAATCTCTCTGTGTCTGCATCCTCTACGTTTTCTGAAACTTGGAAGACTGTTGTGAATCGTATAGGACAGTCCTGGGATCCAGACAGATTTTGACTAAATCAGCACAGGGTATACCAGGAAGCTCACTGGCCCAGGAGCTAAGAGATGGAGGTTCAAGTCTCGGCTGTGCCTCTGAGCAGTCGAGTGACCTTGGACAAGTCTCTGGGCTGTGGTGGACTAGGTAGTCTGTGCGGTTACCGCCACTCTAAGATGTATGGTTCTCATTGCAGGCATCTTTTCCACAAGTCCTGTGTTGACCCCTGGCTTCTAGACCATCGCACCTGCCCCATGTGCAAGATGAACATTCTTAAAGCCCTAGGGATCCCGGTAAGCACAGCACAGCCTACAGCATCGTAATATGTGTCTTTCTGCATCACCCCCCAAGCAGGGAGAAAACATCACACCTGGATTTTCTATGACCCCCTCATCTTCCTGGCAGAGCCGTCATCTGCTGAGGCCCCAAGAGAACACCCATGTCTGAAACATTTCTCTTCTCACTTTTTCTCACTCTGAGAACATCGCGGCCCTCTCACCACGTCCGTGTCAGCTCCTAAGCTTCTCATCTAGGCTGCAGGGTGCGAGTACAGGCAGGACATAGCAGAGGCTGGACGGCCCGGTTGCACACTGACCGCCTCCTGTGTGTCATCACTCACGTACTGTCAGCAAGGAGGTCTGCGTGCCTCACTTTCCGAGGTTGCCCTACAACCACTGGGTTGCACCATGGCTAGCTTTCACTGGAAAGGAGCTCTTCCGGACAATGGGAGGAAAGGACAGCCACTGGGAACCCGGCCCAGAGCCTCTGCTCAACTCAGATCTCTGCAGAGACCTTGAGTGAACAGGAAACCAGAGCCAGAGCTGCTTCATTCTGACACTACCATCCAGCTGGTGCCCTCTGTCATATGTTCATAAAATTGAGCCTCTCCCCTAGTGCAAAGAGAATCCCACCAGCTGGCCGGTTTGATGCTCCAGGGAAGGACTTTCCCAGGATCGTATTAAAGTGAGCCCCACGAGCTGGTGGTTGGTGAGGCACCAGCTGCTGTGGTGAGGGCAGGAAGCAAGCCAGGCCACCAAATCCAAGGGCTGCACAGAGATGTGAGAAAAACATAGGCGCTGTCTAAAAGAAGCTAGACAAACAGGGTACAGAGATCAACCTCCCCTCCCACCCCCGCCCGCCGGCCCCTCCACTTGGCTGCAGCCTCTCTGTTGTCACTTCTCACTACTGATGGCAGAGAGTAAAGAGAATGTTAATGGTCCCAAGATGTCACTGAAGAAGAAAGGATCAGATCAAATATCAAAGGCTTCCTTTAATGCCAAAATGCTAATTATGCCAGGACTACCAGAGGGGCTCTGTTGGAGAGGGCACACCTGAAGCATTATGAGGTCATGCATTGGCTGGAGAATTTTCTACCCTGTACCAGCTGCTTCAACGCAAGCTGTATGCTGTGTATCATGGTTGATACACCAAACGCAAATCGGCTTGTGTGACTATAGCTGCGAGCTAGATTCTGAAAGGCAATGCATTACATTTTCAGGCCAGAGTTGTAAATGCACAATGCATTCAAGGTAAAAATCAATTACAGTGAGCATGAAATATGAGTAAGAGCCCATCATCTCTACCAGATACTAGGAGCCTAGAAAATCGAACGCAGGGTTTGCACTTCTCAACCAGTTCATGCAAGGGAGATGGGAAATGTATGTACGTGTGTGCTTGCATATGTGTATGTTATCTTTAGTCTCCAGAACCTTTAGAATACTCACAATTCAAGGTAGACAGTCACATTATTTGACCCAGTTTCTAATGCTTAGGATATTTTCAAAGCTCCTAAATGTTGATCCCAGTGCTTCTTGGTCAGGACAGTGAAACCAAACCACCCCTGGTGGTTACGTTTCGAACTAAATAGCATTTGACTTCAGACTTCTCCAGAGGAGGTATGACTTCTTCAGAAGCTACTTGAGAATGAGTTGACGATACAAATACTGTTTTCGAAATAGAACTGTTGGGTGGCCTTTGGGCTTATTTCCAAAATTAAAAACATTTTAACTTTTAGCAGTTGGGCATTTTGTACATGGTTTCATGCTCACCAAGTATGGGTAGGATTTTACTCAGCACACTTGACTTCCAGAAAAATAAACATTGGTAGCATCTTTTGGATTTTGCCAAGGATTCATAAAGGCTAGCTGCACAGGAACATGACACGCATCTGTGCTTGCCCCAGAGAACAGAACGTCCTCCAGAAAGAAGAAGGCATGTGGGCCACTTCTCAGGAACCACCAAGGCATATGGCTACCCTCATGCCTCCCCAAGGTTTCTCTGGTCGTGTCCTAGAGGATGATACTGAAGTCTGGATCTGGGAGGAATTGGGGATGTTGTTTCACTCCATGCTTCACCACTGGGTAGCACCATGCCTAAACCATACCAAAAAGATGATGTTTTATTGCATTCATATAACTTTCCATGTCACTGGGCAAGTTCACAGCCTTCTCACTTAGTAAACACTTCAGCTAACCGAAGCCCTCTTTATGCAGCTTGAAGATATTGTTGTATAATTTTTTTTCTAAATTCCTTATACTCTATTCTTAATCAAGGAAAATTGAAAAGAGCTTGTCAGTCTCTAACAATTAGTCCCTAGTGGTTCTTATCTCTGTATCCCTTTCGTATAATGGGTGTTCAGTAAATGTCTGTGGCATTGTTGCCCCTCAGAGCCAGAAGGCTGTCAGTTACAGAATCATATTTATGAAATTCAGTCTGGTCTCCTTTGGACTGTGTCCACTCACCACTCATTACTTGGTTGTAATCTTGGTCAACTAAATGGTCCAGATACAGGCAGTAAGGGGTTTTTTTTTTTTTTGTTTTTTTTTTTTTTTTTTTTGGCTTGTTTCTGGTTTTTGTTTTTAACTGAGTATCCTTGTGGCTGCCTCTGCTATAAGGCACACCACACATAAGCCGAAAGCTGAGAGCTGGGGACATTTTCACTTTGTAAAGTGGATTTCTCTAAAATGAGCTAAAGAATGAAAGCACAGCTTGTGGATCATGAAATTCCCATTATAGTGGGTATCTTTTTTTTTTTTTTTTACAATATTTTGCCAAGAGAAATAAGATACAGAACTGAAAAGGAGGGAGGCCTTCATTGTCAGAAGTGTTTTCGTCCCTTTATCTACACAACAGATCTGCACCCTCGTTTCTCTCCAGTCAGTTCTAGGCGAGTCTTTGTAGAGCGACAGAATGCAGATCTCAGTGAGTACTCCTCTGAGGTACCGTATCACCCAGGCCATTCGTATCCCAGCAATGAACACCTTCTATCGCTATTGTCCTGTTATAAATAGCATGATAGTTACTGAAGAGAAAATTCTATGTAGCTGGGGTATTCCCATGTTCCTGACTTCTAGAGGTTGGTTTATTTGAGTGGTTTCTCCCATGCTAAACTGAATTTGCATACCTATGCAATGTTCACTTGCAGATGGTATTTGAGATCTTCTGCTAAACATTATGACTGTAATTTCTCTTCGAGGTATATAAATTGGGTCCCTTTTCAAAAACAGTCTTCTCTTGGATGAACCACTTAGAGTAGATATAAACTGTGAGTTTCTGTAATGTTTGGTCTATGAAATATTATACCTAAGCCAAATTATTCATGCCCGCCACCATTAACAGTCTCACTGAGCTAATTAGCTCTTTCTCTTTCCTGCTTCTGTTAAAAATATAATACCGTTCCTCCTAGTGCACAAAATAAAAGGGAACACTCTGCTTCAAAATTAAAAACTTTTAAAAAAAAATAAAAAAACATAAAATGAAGAACCAAAATCAACAAGCGAAGTGAACATTTTGAAAACTATGTCAGTGGTTACCACATATGTGATTGCATTCAGATGCCCATGGAGGAAAGACCAACCAGCACAGTATGCTCATTGTGAAATCCTTTCGTCCCTGACACCGCCCCCCCCCCCATACAATTGGTTTTGCTTACAAGTGTTTTTATATAGTGTAGGGGAGAGAAAAAAGATACTTTCCCTTCTACCCGTCTAGGTTCTCTAGCAGGGGCCCTATAAATGAGACCGGTAAAAGATAGACAAGAGAAAAACAACCAGACGTTTATTAACATGTGCACTGCACAAGCACATGGGAGCACTTAGGGATGAGTAACTCAAAGGGGTGGGCAGAACTTGGACATACAGAGCATCTTCACAAAAGAACAAATTTTAACAGAAGTGACCAAAGGACCTTGAGTTTCTCGGGCAGCAAATTCTGGGAAAGTACATATATGAGGGAAACTAATGGCAGAGAAGGGCATATTAGTGAGGTGTGTTATTACAGATCCATTTTGATGTCAACTCCCAGTCTCTGGTGATCAGAATGTTCTTCTCTTCCTGGTACAGGGAGGGGGGCCACCTTTACAAAATGTCCTACTTTTGGGCAGATGGGAGGAGGGCAGAGAACATTTCTTTACCTGCTTCTTCTCAACTGTCTTCAGCGCAAAATAATCCTTATGCCAACAGCACATTTTGGGGTGGCATATTCTGGTATTCTTGAATAATATACCTGACCTTCACACGGAACTTGACAGTTTTAAAGCATTTTCTCAAATCCTCCCTTAACTGATCTAGGACAGATAGTAACATTCCCAGCTTTTCATGGTAGTAAACTGAGACACTGATAAAATGTTCAAATCGACATTTACTGAGCACCTTGTAATTGCCAGACACTGTATGAGGGCTTGGAAATTAAGATCAACGTAATGTAGTTGTTTCACTTTAAAAAGCTCGTGTCTCACTTTTATGTGGAATCTAAAAAACTAAACTCCTAGAAACAAAGAACAGACTGGTAGTTGCCAGAGGTTGGGGGTTGGGGGGTGGGGGTGAAATGGGTAAAGGTGGTCAAATTATAAAGCAATCCTGGGGATGTAACATACAGCATGGTGACTGTAGTTAACAATCCTGTTTTGTCTATTTGAAAGTTACCAAGAGAGTAGATCTTAAAAGTTCTCATCACACACGAAAAAAACGTTGCAACTCTATGAGGTAATGGATGTTGGCTAAACTTAGGTGTTAATCATTTTGCAGTCTATATGTATATCAAATCATTCTGTCATACACCTAAACTGATAGAATGTTACATATCAATTATATTTGAATGAAGCTGGGGGGAGAAAGCTTGTGAACTAGTAGAGTAAGACAGAGACAAGCACAGTTACAAATAAACCACAACACAGGGAGAGATACCTACAAAGTATTACAGTATCCAACATGCTACCTGGGAGGGAACAGTACTTAGAAAAGGTGATGGTTGGCCTGGGAATTGAAGGATGCTTACGAGTTCACCACAGTCAGGTTGAGACCTTGGGATGGGGAAGGCAATGGGGGTGATTGGGACTGATCAGAGGAACAGCATAAGCTATAGCACTGAGATAGGGAATATATGGTATTCTGTATTTCCAAAGGCTAAGGTGAGTGAGGCCAGAAGAGCTGGCTGCCATGAGGCTGTAGAGAGCCTGTTTTGCCCTATTCAGGAGCTTATAATTTATTCTCTAAGAGAAAAGAGGGATCAGGGCACCCCTGAGGGTGGCTCAGTTGGTTACGCGTTTGAATCTTGACCCAGGTTCCATAGTGTAATGGTTAGCACTCTGGACTCTGAATCTTGACCTCAGCTCAGGTCTATACCTCAGAGTTCAAGCCCCGTGTCGGGCTCAGTGCTGGTTATGAAGCCTACTTAAAAAAAAGAAGAAGAAGAATCAGACCTGTGTTTTGTTTTGTTTTAAAGACTGCTGTGTTGAGAAAGTAGAGAATGGAATATACCAGGGAAGAAACTGTAATGGAAGAAAAGGTAATGGGGAGAGAAAATTCCTAATATAGCTTATGTCGCTGTCTCTAAATTTCAAAAATATGGTGGGTTGGTCATTCAGTGCACTGACTTTTATACCTTGAGTTCCAGTGAATTGGCTCACTTCTAACAGACGGAGAGGTGAAATAAAGAGAGAATACAGAGAAAGAGGGAATGAGCTGAATTTGAGATTTTTGTGAGATTGGAAATTTCCAACTGGCTATTGGAAACACAGGTGTGGAGCTTGAGAGACTGGGTTAAGAGTAGAAAATCAGGACAAGAGTCCCCTGCTTTGGATTGCTTGCTTTGTGCTCCCAGTGAGTCCAGGAATTATGGATTTTCCCTTTGATCTTTGAACACAGTGTAGTCATTATGATGTTAATTCAGTCAATGCCAATCCAGAATTTTCCTCACCTAATCCCTCCCATCCTGATCTGTATCCATTGAGATATGTCAAGCAAAAATTCTTAGTATTTCTTAAGACCCGATCTCTGCAACACCATCTTTTTAAAATAATTTTTATGAGTTTGGGTAGAGGCATAACAACTGAAAATCATTTTAAAAGCTGTTTTTGGAGGAGATATAAATATATTCAATATCATTTCAAACAGCAGAACTAAGACCAAAGAGAAAAACCTACAAAGAGAAAGATTTTGCCCAAAGATAGCATAGTCTAACAAAGGCTGGCCAACACAGGTTGTCTTGCAAAGTAGAGAGCTCCCCATTTCTGTGTTGTTCAAGGGGGGGCTGTCAGACATCTGGGGATGAGGGGCCTGGAGGGACAGAAGTCTTGCAATGATTGGATAATCAAATTAAATGATTTTACCCTAGTTTTATGATTCTAAAATTTTAATTAAGATTTGACCAACGTATGATCGATTTGCACATTAAGTAAATAGGGCATTTTTTACAGCTGGTTTTGGCTTATGTTTAACCACCATCATAACAAAAGTACCCTGTGCTTTTGTGTGTATCTCTAATAAACAATTCACCATGAGTCAGATTCTGTGCCCCCTCCCTACTCTCCTGCCATCAGTGCATTTACGAACAATGTGTGGGTCTTTGGGGGTAATTATCAGCAGTCAGCTACTTTCTGTATGAGGAGTAAACAGTATATACAAGGAAAGGTAATCATCATAAATAAATATTATCCCCCCCCAAGTATTATATTAATATATGAATATTGTTTCTCCTGGAATTGAAACGCTATATCTAGATCTAAACAGAAACTTTGGAAAGGAAATTTTGGAAGATGTTTTCATGTTAATTGCAGAAACTATAGTAGAATATACTTTTTTTAAGTGATTCAGGAGGAAAACAGTAAAGAACTCGGTTTTCCACTGAAACAAAATATTTAGGCTGTAAACATTTCATCTCTAACTGGATGACAAACGCTAAGGAGAGATCCTTTTCTCCTCATTATCAGCCCAATGCTGACTGCATGGACGACTTGCCCACTGACTTCGAGGGATCTCTGGGAGGCCCACCCACCAACCAGATCACGGGCGCAAGCGACACGACTGTAAACGAAAGTTCAGTCACTTTGGACCCTGCTGTCCGGACGGTGGGAGCCTTGCAGGTGGTCCCGGATACCGATCCTACCCCGCAGGAAGGAGAAGTCATCTTCACTACTAACAGTAAGTCCTGCTCCGTTCCAAAGTGCTGTAGTCCACAGAGCTGTTGCCACGTGGGAATTACAAAAAGACACTTTTCCTCAAGAAGGAAAAAAAAACAAAAACGAGTATAATATTGCCAGGCTGAACAGTCAGACCTGATAGGCCTTTAGAAGCCCAGTGCTTTCCAAAGCCAACATGGCTGACAGCAGACCTGGCTGGGCGTCTGGCCTTGCCCGAACACGGACACCTCTGCACACGCGAAAGCATTGCCTGTCCTAGCCCCGTGGTACCTGAAGTGGGCAGGGAGGTGGCTCTGGTCTCTGAGAGTGATGAAAAAAGCAGCTACAGGGGATGCTTAGCAAGACAGCATAGGGCACAACCCTGCTCACGCTGCGTGTGTGTGTGTGTGTGTGTGTGTGTGTGTGTGTGAGAGAGAGAGAGAGAGAGAGAGCCCTCCTGAGTGGCCATATGAGCTGCATGCAGGAGACTGCCCTCTCCTGTTTTGCAGGTGTCAGATGTAAATGCCATTTCCTTTAGATGGCTGCTTTTAAAGTACAACCTAATCCCCCAAACACAGTGGCATAGTAAACTATCTTTGGGATTCCTTCCCTGTCTTCTGCATATACTCTAACTACTGTTCTATTTGATGGTAGTCATAAAATTATTAAAAAGCTGTGTTAGCATCAAGATCAAAGCTAAAACCTAAAGTATCTGCTCTTCAGTCTTACACAGCGGAGATAAAAGCTTCAGGAGTTCTAAGAAAATCAGCATGCTACAAATTAATGTCGGTTCAAGGTTTAAAGGGTGGGTGGATACTGAGATTTTAAAATAAGGTGTATTATCTCTCTTGGTAGAAGTAACCTATTTGCTGTAGGAAAATTGGAAATGGAGAAAAGTAGATTAAAGCCTTTTGGGATATTTCCTTTTAAGTTGGTCTCTTTTTTTTTTTTTTTACATATTTGTGATATTTGTAGAATTTATAAAATCATTCATGCTGAAATGTAAAGAGATGCATTTTTCAGATGAAGAAATTAATTTAGACCTTGTTGAAAGATTGAAACATGAAAATAATAAAAAAGAATGAAAAAATCGCTCAGTACCCCACCTAGAAATAATCACTCTTAACATTTTGGTGTATTTCCTGATAGCCTTTTATGATACAGTTGAGACAGTACCATAAGGGTTGAATGTTGAGCATTGTAACTGTGGAACTCCCAGAGGACCTCAGCAGGAAGTATTTCAAGAGGAACTTGGTGGCAAATATCTGTCCATGCACAGTGTATTACTTTGGTGTGGATAAGAATTTTAAGTTTGAAAACCTGACCTTAGAGGCATAATGACCTTAATATTGAAACAATGATCATTAAACACTACAAGTCCTTCAAGACAAATTTCCAATCCCTTTGTTTTGAAGGTCTAGGGAAGTGCTGTCCCGTATTAATACAATGTAAGTCACATGTAATTTCAAGCGTTCTATAGTCACGGTAGAAAAATAGGTTAAGTTCATTTTAGTCATGTATTTTATTGAACCCAATGTACTCAATATTTTGCAGTCTTTCTTTTGTATTAACTCCTCAAAGTCCGGTGTGTGTTTTACATTTACGGTGCATCTCGGTTTGAACCAGCCACATTTCAAGTGCTTAGGAGCCACATGTGGCTAATGGTTACTAGACTGAAGAGCACAGATCTAGAATACTAGTCATTTAGGGATAGAAGAACCTTAAAAATAATTTAAGCTTTACCGTGATAAACGTCTCATTTTTAATTGTGGCCCAGAAGAGTAAGTGACTGATGTGGGTCAAACAGTAAGTTCCCTTTTCAGAGTACAAGATTGGCCCATAATTTTTCCATTTACATCTTGGATTACCATCGGACATTTCGCTGTTCATTGTCTAGGTGAACTATATTGGAAGGCCAGATAAAATTTTGCTAGCAGTCAAAAACATTGAAGACATGAGCTTTTCTCGAACCCATAAGAAGAACCAAATTAAGGGGTGCCTGGGTGGCTCAGTTGGTTAAGCATCTGACTCTTGATTTTGGCTCAGGTCATGATCTCATGGTCATGTGATTGAACCCTGCATCAGGCTCCACATTGAGGGTGGAGCTTGCTTGGGATTCTCTCCTTCCCTCTCTCTCTGCTCCCTCCCTGCTCTCGCTCTCTCTCTCTCTAAACAAACAAACAAACAAACATTTTTTAAAAAAGAACCACCAAATCAAAAATGGATCATTTTCCTTTCCATAAAATATTATTTAATTTTTAAGAAAAAAAGTGTCATCTGTGAGATTCCTTGTTTTTAAAAGTGGATACATACTTCATACATCTCCATAAAGCCCAGATGACAAATGAGAAGGCATGGTTTGTGGGCTAAAATGCATCCAAAAATGAAATACAGAATCATGGTCTGTACCCACATAATTAATAATCCCTAAACTGTTTTTGCCTAAAATAGGCTCAGAGTGTTTAGGTCATACCAGGCATTTAGTAGAAGTGTAGAAGCAGGGAGCCCCTCCTGTTCCCAACAGAAGGAAAAATGCCAGGTCATTTCAAAGCAAGATACTGGTAAATATGAGGGGAAACGAGGCCTGAGGCCACATTTGTGGTCAGAAGACTTAATGGTATAGGTGACTACGGCTAGAGATCTCAGTCTCACGGTACAAACACTGAGTTTATTCTCAAAATAGTTTTGCTGGGCCATTTATTTCTGACTAGTTTTCTTTATTGGGATTTAACAGCATATTCCAAACAGAGTCATTCTGATTAGGTATTAATTGTTTTATATCATTAACCAGCTGTAGATTCCTTAAGGAGCAAACCCTATGCTGTATACAAGTCTGGAAATTTCCTAGTGCCCTAACTCAAATAAATAATCCATAGATGAACAAACACAAATGTCTGAATAAATGGGTGAAAAGATTCAAGTTCTCATCAACCCTGTTATAACCAACCCTAATGCTGCCTAAAAATAACATGGATGGAGAATTAAGTGTAGTTGCAAATCACAAATAAATAATCCAGTGGAGGTTGGACCTAACTTTTCTTCACATCATCCTTTCCCACCTCAGATCTCTACAGACCCAGGAAATTACTAGAAGATGAGGAAATAACAGTAGCTAACAAATACGTCACACCACCTGTGCACCACGCACCCTTTTTAGCCCTTTATATATACAACAACCCTATGAGGTAAATATTATTTTTATTGTCATTTTACTGATCCAGAAGCGGAGGCACAGAGAGATAAAAGTAACCGACCCAGGGTCCTAACTAGTGGAAGGTGGAGGTGGAATTCAAAGGAGTCTCTAGTTCCAGACCCCCATGCTTAGCTACGCTATGGTCAGAGTGTGAACAAAGGGAGAAAATAAACACAGTCACTCTCACCCTTCTCATTTATTTATTCCTTTTCTCCATCTTGCTGAATCTCTGAAAGGCCAAAAATGTGTGTGTTCTTACGTGATCTTCATCCCTACCTCTTTTCTTCCTTTCTGGCAAATGGTGTGTGGTTCGTCAAAGTCATGTCAGCACTCAAGGCGGGGAAAGCATAGAACAGATTGCCTTTAGAGTGAAGAGGGAAAAATCTGGCATTAAAGGATCATCTCCAGTTCTCAGGAAAGGCAAAAAAGAGAAGCATTTACACAGCAAAGGAAACCCAGACTCTCTGCAAGTCTGACATTTGGGAGGAAGATGTTCCCATGTGCATTATCTTGAATGTTTCTGACATTCTGCCTTTTAGAACCTCAAATGGCAGTCCCAAACCACAGCGTTTCTCCTGCACCTTAGTGCAAGGGGTCACTTTCTGAATGCTCTGATGTTACTCACCAGTCTTTGCACCCAAAACAGGCATTGCCTTCTGACTCCCCAGGCTGCAAGTTTGGGGATTTGCTTCAGCAAGGAAAAAAAGTTCCTGAGGATCAAAGGAAAACAAAGCTAAACAAACAGCAATGTGTGTTTGCAGACCCCAGAGAGGAACGAGAGAAAGACACAAAAGAAGATTCTGTTACTCTTCTGCAGAAACATTCAGGACCACTTGACATCTTCTTAGGAGGGTCTGAAACCTTCCCTTAATTTTTAGAGAAGCTGTCCATTTCCCTTCTCAAATCACAACACGACGCAAGCCCTCTAGGACTCTAGGTCATTACCCACTTTGCCACTCCTCCTACCTCCAACTAGAAAAAGTCAGCATTCAGCCCCTGGGGTGAAGAGTGGAGGGTGGGAGGGGTGAGGGAGCTGGGACCTAGAAAGAGACATGAAAATGGACAAAAATCAAGACATCCCAAAGCTGCTCCTGTACCTTGTGAGCACATGCCAGAATATGTTTGGCCAGGAGACCTGGTCTTCCAACTTTACAGAAGGAAGCATGAGTTATTATGTACCCGGCTAGTTGAAATGAACTGCGGTATGGGATTCCTCTGGGAAACTTCCTTTGCTAACTTTCTATCAACTCAGATCCTTGGGGTAAACAGAGTGTATCTAATGTATTCAGCAAACGTGATTTGTGATGTGTTAAAAATGCATCTTTATTTTTGCTTCACTGCCATTTCATATAATATTCTCCTACCTTGGATGAAAACGCCAGCAGGCCTAGGAATTTTCTGCTCACTTTTAGGTCACTGACACTTCTAAAAGTCCCTTCAGGTCCCAGATACAGACAAATTTTTGTGCAGGGCCCTTTTCCTGGTAATTGCCATGACTCGGGGCAGGAGGACCTCTTGCTTATTCTCAAGGCTTCCCGCAGCCCCCATGCATCCAGCAGTCTGTTTGCAGCCTCAGTCTGCAGAAGTGCCCTTACCCCCCAGGCCTTTTCAGCTAGGTCCCCAGTCCTGCTCTTTCTCCCATGGGGTCATCTCTAGGACACTCACACATCACCTGCCCTGACAGTCCTCTCCAGACCAGCAGCTGTGTCTGACCTCTGACCTCATGCAAGCCATCCGCCTCCTCTATCTACACTCCAAGCAGGAAAGAGACCCGAGTCCATAGTCTTCTTTAGGTTTTCATAGGCTTAAGTCAGTTCTCTTTGAGTCCCACCTACAAGAACATATTTCAGAATCCCCTGCGTGGTTCCCTTACAGTAACCCCTCACTGGGCTTGGTTGTGGGAGGTAGCCCTTCCCCACCCTTTCGCAAGAGGAGTGGCATTAAACATGACAATACTCTCTCCTCAGACAGTCTCTTTACAGGTTCTCTACCTTCCTCTCCTTCTCTCTCCTCTTTATTATCTCAAAGTGGGTGATGGGGTCAAGAATCATAGAACAGGTTCAGCAATCCCTATCAAAATAACACCAGCATTCTTCACAGAGCTAGAACAAACAATCCTGAAATTTGTATGGAACCAGAAAAGACCCCTAATAACCAAAGCAATCTCGAAAAAGAAAACCAAAGCTGGAGGCATCACAATCCCAGACTTCAAGCTGTATTACAAAGTTGTCATCATCAAGACAGTATGGTACCGGCACAAAAACAGACATAGAGAACCCATATCGATGGAACAGAATAGAGAACCCAGAAGTGGACCCACAAACGTATGGCCAACTAATCTGTGACAAAGCAGGAAAGAATATCCAATGGAATAAAGGCAGTCTCTTCAGCAAATGGTGCTGGAAAAACTGGACAGCGACATGCAGAAAAATGAACCTGGACCACTTTCTTACACCATACACAAAAATAAACTGAAAATGGATGAAAGACCTAAATGTAAGACAGGAAGCCATCAAAGTCCCAGAGGAGAAAGCAGGCAAAACCCTCTTTGATTTTGGCCTCAACAACTTCTTACTCAACACGTCTCCAGAGGCAAGGGAAACAAAAGCAAAAATGAACTATTGGGACCTCATCAAGCTTCTGCACAGAGGAGACAATCAGCAAAACTAAAAGGCAACCAACGGAATGGGAAAAGATATTTGCAAATGACTTATCAGATAAAGGGTTAGTATCCAAAATCTATAAAGAACTTACCAAACTCAACACCTAAAAAATAAATAATCCAGTGAAGAAATGTGCAAAAGACACGAATAGATACTTCTCCAAAGAAGACATCCAGATGGCCAACTGACACATGAAAAAACACTCAACATCATTCATCATCAGGGAAATACAAATCAAAACCACAATGAGATACCACCTTACACCTGTCACAATGGCTAACATTAGCAACTCAGGCAACAACAGATGTTGGCGAGGATGCAGAGAAAGAGGATCTCTTTTGCACTGCTGGTGGGAATGCAAATGATGCAACCACTCTGGAAAACAGTATGGAGGTTCCTCAAAAAATTAAAAATAGAACTACCCTATGACCCAGCAATTGCACTACTAGGTATTTATCCAAGGGATACAGGTGTGCTCTTTCAAAGGGGCATATGCACCCCAATGTTTATAGCAATGCTATTGACAATAGCCAAAGTATGGAAAGAACCCAAATGTCCATCAACGAATGAATGGTGTATATATACAATGGAGTATTACTTGGCAATCAAAAAGAATGAAATCTTGCCATTTGCAACTACATGGATGGAATTGGAAGGTATTATAGTAAGCAAAATTAGAGAAAGACAAATATCATATGATTTCACTCATATGAGGGATTTAAGATACAAAACAGATGAACATAAGGGAAGGGAAGCAAAAATAATATAAAAACAGGGAGGGAGACAAAAGATAAGAGACTCTTAAATATAGTGAACAAACAGAGGGTTGCTAGAGGGACTGTGGGAAGGGGGATGGGATAAATGGGTAAGGGGCGTTAAGGAATGTACTCTTGAAATCATTTTTGCACTATATGCTAACTAACTTGGATATAAATTTAAAAATTAATAAAAAGAATCATAGAACAGGTTCCCCTTCATATCCATTGTACATCCAGTGGTAGGTGGGGAGCAAAGGGGTGGGTAGAGGTGGGAGAGGGATTTCTCCCATCTTTGCTGTCCACACCTCTTCAGTAGAAGCAGGCAGGAAGAGTCCCATGACAGTACAAATGAATTAGTTCCCAAACCTCCTAATGATCTTCACTGGAGAACCACATTCTTAGCTCAAAGAGTACCAAACTATCGTCTCTTTTGAAAGAACCTAGACACTTTCTCTTTCTCTCTCTCTCTCTCTCTCAAAAAAAATGAATGAACATTAAAGGTTTTTTGTGTTGTTGTTTTTTTTAAAGGGGCGCCTGGGTGGCTCAGTCGGTTAAGCATCCGACTTTGGCTCAGGTCATGATCTTCCAGTTTGTGGGTTCAAGCCTTGTGTTGGATTCTGTGCTGACAGCTCAGAGCCTGGAGCCTGCTTCAGATTTTGTGTCTCCCTCTCCCTCTGTCCCTCCCCTGCTTGCTCTCTCTCCCCACCCCTCAAAAAAAAATGAATAAACATTAAAAAAAATTTTCTAAAAGACAGAACCTAGAGACGGGTCAGTCTTTTTTGGGAAAAAAAATATGCTCATACTCTTCAAAATGCATTCATGAGACAAAAGTAATTTGCTAAAGCCCAGCTTAAACTGCAGTCTGGGGTGGGGGTGGGGGCGGGGGGGAAGAAGCCATTTGTAGAAAAAAAGCCATTAACAGCTACCACTGCAACCACCAGGAGCTCTCTAGGGACACATACTCCATCCTAATTATGGAAAAGAAAACTTCCAAAAAGTTCATTCAAAGACTTGTGTAGAGTCTCTGGAATGATTAGCTTTCTCTGATTTGAGGAACTCAGGATCAACCTCTCTGAGGGTTCTTCATTCCTCAAGCTATATTCTGTTAATATTAGGCCAGAAGTGAAATTCATTCATTTTTTAAAGTTCTTTGTCTACTATTTAGGGAGTAGTTGATGAAGCACTCAGGACATCTGGACTCAGAAGTTTTAAATGCCCCTAGCCTTGCTCTGACCACAGCGTGAATGTGAAAACAAGACAGAATGTACATTCAAGACTTTTCCAGGGAACCCAATTTTGAACCTCTGAGTCAAGACAACTGAGAGAAAAAGGGAAGGTTGGCATGAGCACCACATTTCTGTTTCAAATGTGCAACTACGCTCTGCTATATTTGCAAAGCAGCAATTTCCAGGTTTTATGTGACGGCAAAATATACTGGTGCATCCAGAAATAAACACATCTAGCTAAAGTATTCCAGGGTTTATGAGAGAGGACAAGAGTGAGTAGCCACGTCTGCTTTTTTGACTTGCATCAAAGCCTGGAATGGCAAAGAAGCTACCCTAGACTATGGATAAATATGCTGGCTGGAATCAGCAATGAAAATGATCTCCCTTGGTGCCCATAAGATTCACATTAGCCCTGGAAAGATGACTGCTTTGATTTATGAGGATATTCCATTGTGGCAGACAGCAGAATCAGCCAACCGTTTAAGAGTTTAGACCCACTGTCATCTCTCCTTCAGGAAATAGTTAAGCCACAGTGGACTACT
This sequence comes from Felis catus, assembly GCF_018350175.1. Taxonomy (NCBI): domain Eukaryota; kingdom Metazoa; phylum Chordata; class Mammalia; order Carnivora; family Felidae; genus Felis; species Felis catus. Next base: position 85,249,344 of record NC_058371.1, read on the forward strand.
TCTATACAGAATAAAGCATTTGTAGATTATAACACTGTTCCCCGCAGTCATCGCCGTGTCTCATCATGTGCCAGGTCTCTGGAGTAACATCACCCCCTTGTTTCTGAATCGTCCAGCTCACCAACTCAACAACAGCTTCAGCAGAGAGACAGCTGTTCTGAAGAGGAAAGATCTTTGTGATAAGCACAAGCCTTGATCACCAAGTGACCCAGATGGCAACTGTCCAGTCCACAAGCCACCAGATTTTCCGCGATAACATTTCTCCTTGATTAAAAACATTCGCCAATCCAAGAAAGCCCACTCAGGGCCAGGCTCCCAGGGTTTTTCTGTCTTGTGCATCTGGTGCCTCTGACAGGGAGTATGGAGGACCTGTAGGTTTACAAACGGCCTGTGAGGGAATTAATCCATTGAGACCACAGATATATTGCCCCTTGGAGTACTCAGCCTAGGCATGACACACACCGTCCACTCAGAAGAAACTTGTCTTCTGGAAATGAGGTAACTCAGCCAGCAGACCAAATCCATCCATTTCTGGGAGATTGCCTCAGATGCTCTAAGTTACTCATTGAGAACACCACTTCCAGTTTGATTAATTTCCCCCAATGCTGTCCGGCTTTGGGGAAGTGTTGCAGCTTAACAGCTGTTCCAAGAGTGTGCTGGGGAAAGGGCTGTTGAGCAGACCTGCATTTTGCCAGGCACTGTCACACTGAACGTGGATCTCAGCAAGAGGTGGCAGCCGATGGCAGGAAACACAATTGATAGGTCAGCACTTTTTCAATATTTGAGTACCATGAAGGGCAAATAAAAGAACATTTCTCTTTGCATTTCAATTCTAAAGCATATCATGAGGAAATTCCATTATTCCGAGATTAAGAAAGCAGGAACAGCTGAAAATGCCTTTTGGATGACATAAGAATTGGCCCTGAAAGTTGAGAGTCTCAGAGTTCTGTAAATCAAAATATTTCAGAAATGAAATTCAGTGGTTCAGGGGGAAAATCAGTAATTACCAGGACATTACTGGAGCTACGCGAGGTAGGATGATATATGGGAAACACCACTAGCTTGAGGCAGGATATTCGGGCATTAGTCCTGATTTGGCTTCCAATTAGCTGTGTCACCTTGGGCAAGTCACTTAGTCTCTCAGCACTTTCATTGACAATTGAGGAAATGTACTAGCAGATGATTGCTAGGATCCTTTCCGGTTCCGTAACTCTATGATTAAAGTTATACCCCCTCCTGCTACCCTTCCAAGTCTCACTAAGAAAAGCTCAATCAAGATCTTGCTTTCTTACTTACAAGCTCTTCTTGCTACCCTCCTCCTTCCAGCACCAGTGTCCCCCTAGCTCTCTCCCCTCTGCCATATTTCTTGAGACTGTAGAGGGTCTTATGAAATGCAACATCCCCCCATCTTGGCATCAGATGAGCGTTTGGGAAGATGGTGAGTGTAGATGGCTGGAAAAACACTGCCAGAGCCCAGGTGCCCCCAGGAACCTTCTACACAGTGCACCCTGGACTCAGAACGTGACAATTGTCTGCTCACAGAAGCTCTTAAGCACTACTCACCTGGTTGTTTAACAGCCTTTTGTGGTGATTTTTAAAACGATAGTTATGATGGCACGTCATGTAAACCAAAATATTATGTGAAGCTCTTCATTCTGCTTTGATATTGATGTGAGGCAATGAGAAGCAATACTTCGAAAAACACATTGTGTTTCTTCAATTGATAGATGTAGGTATGAAGTCTATATTTATGTATTTATGTGTATATGAATATACAGTTTGGCGTTTAATTCCAATCACTGTATGTATGATTTTTAAATAATTATAATGCTTTTTATTTTTACAATAGATACCACATGCATCATTTTCTCTTCTCAGTGAGGTAGTAAAAAAAAAAAAAAACCCTGTGACATCCTTTAGAAGTGGTATCATTTCCACTTAACAAACAAGTGAACGTGCTGAGACACAAGTACCACATTCAGAGTTGTTGGTTCCAAATCAAGAAAGAAAATCTCCCTCAATGGGCCCCCATTCCAGGATACACTACGCTGTGTGACTCCTTTCATGTATCCATCATGTAATTTTAAAGGAAATAACTGATGATCGCCTAAGAATAGCTCCATTTTATCTAAATATTTTAAAACTTGACTCTATTTTATTTGTTATTAAAATATTTAGGTGCCAGATATTTTTATTAAGTGTAATTGGTTAACAGGCTGAATGCTAAAAATTAGATTTACCTCTCTATTACTATGAAATTATGAGGCAGAAAAATGTTTTGCAAAGAACCCTTAATTTAATAATTGATGTTATTCTGTTATTAAAGCAATAGGAGTAAGAAATCATAATATCCTCTTTCAAGGAGTTGAGGCCTGCTGTCTCCTGACAGAAAAGAACTCCTTGAATTCAGTGATTGGCCTTCTTCCTAAGGTCCAAATCATAATTCACCCACAGTATCCTGTTCTGCCTTCATAACATTCTTGTGCAGCAGAGGCAAGCAGTAATAGCTATCCCAAAAGGAAGAATTTAAATAGAGGAGCTAAATCGAGTCCCTGCCCTGGCCAAATTGTCTTTCTAATACTGAACCACAGAATTAACACTGGTTCATTGCAGAGAAATGCCAGGAAAGCGCCCTTGTTCCAAACTAATAGTACATAGTTAAAAATCTAGTTGAAACATGCCCGTAGGAAGTGGTTGAAAACTCAAGGGCATCAGGACTCGTCTTCTTGGTAAAGGAACCATCTGGAGTCAACCCAGGATTTCTGGCTACACATGGAAGATTGAACCCACAGGTTTATCTCTGCTACCTAACAAAGTCCCACCAAAGGGTTTATAAAAGATATAAGCCCACATGGGCACTAAGAATGGAGAAAAGATTACAACAGACAACAGGTCAACAAATTCTTGGTGACAAGTGAGTGGAAATTCACCTGGCAAAGTGGAGAAAGATGGAATCGAAGTGCCTCCTAAGGAAGACGCTGATAAGAAACAAGCAGTTGAGCACTCAGAACACTGGGGAGGCTCAAGATGTAGGGCACCAGATGCCCAGGAAGATCGGGGTAAGGAGTGGTGCTCAAAAGAAGATCTGGTGATTGACTATGTATAGAACATTTAGGCCCCCGGATTTCTCCCCCATCCTGAGCCATCTACTGGTGGTCTTAGCCCCATAATAAGGTCCCTTTGCCATTGGCAAGCCCATCCATGCATGCTCAATCAGAGTGCCTCCTTGGTAAGTATGAATGGAGAGCAAGGATGGCTAGACAATTATGAGAATCTAAGAGACAGAGACCACAAGTAAAAACAAAAAGAAATTCCAGGGAAACCAAGATAACTCAGAGCACAGAATTCTGTAGGCTATCATTTGTGTCCTCACAGAGGAGATAATATTGCAACAGATACTGTTGAAACAGATACTGTGAGAAATAGGAATTTTCAGAGAAAGAGAAGAACTGCCAGATATTAAAAAATATAGCAGAGTGACAATTCCCAGAGAATGATTAAAAGATGAAGTGCTATTTGTCTTGTTAAACTATGTTCTTGGAATGAAAAAAAAATGATTTAAAAATTAAATTTAGGGGTGCCTGGGTGGCTCAGTCGGTTAAGTGTCTGACTTCGGCTCAGGTCATGATCTCCCAGTTTGTGAGTTCGAGCCCTGCTTTGGGCTCTGCACTGACAGTGTGGAGCCTGGAGCCTGTTTTGGATTCTGCATCTCCTTCTCTCTCTGCCCCCCCCCCCCATCTCTCTCTCTCAAAAATAAATAACATAAAAAATTTTTTAAATAAATAAAAATTAAAGTTAAAAGTCAGACAAAACAAAAAGCATCCGTTGACATACCATTGAAGACTGAAATCACTAATTCCACATACATTGTGTGTTAGCATCCCCCCTATCCAAAATGCAGTTTCTACCACAATGGAAAGTATGGCCTTGCATGGCATCCTTTGCTTCAGCTAATGTGTGTGGTACCAAACTGTTAAGAGGGTTTTCTTTTTGCATGCTACATTTGTGCTATATCTGCAATATACGAGTGTATAGGCCTATCATGTAAATTAATGACTGCAGTTTTTACAATGACATGACTTCCTAGTGCTCAAGCCAGTATATTGGGATTACCTATATTCTTTACACTCTATTTACCTCTGTAGTGAGACGATCACCAAATGTTCAGTCTGCTTTTTAAATATCTCCCTGCGCCATTTCCCTCCGCCGCTACTGTAACTCAAGACCTTATTGTCTCTTACCTTGATTTTCTCCCCGGCTGCCGTTTCACTCCCTGTTTCTAGTCTCAACATCCACCAATGTGTCCTCCTCCTGCTTCCTGGATCGTCCTCTACAGAAAATCTGATCTCGTCACTGTTTTGCTGCAAACATTTTTATCACCTGTGGGTTAAAATCTCCAGCTGGCTAATCTAAACAAATCATTAAGCATTTGGCAGCAGCATACTTCTTTCTGGCTTTTAACCACTCCCACCAGGTACTTTACACAGAGCATTTCCAAGCCGCTTGTGGTTCTAGACACGCTGCCCCCGACGTTGCTTCCTCACCTACCGAGTCCTGTGTATCCTCAGGAACACCTCATCTGCTGTATTCTCTGAGATGCCTTCTCCGCTATGCCAAGCAGAATGTGGTGCTTGTTTTAGAATTATCTTCTTCCAAACAGTTCTCTCTGTTACACTTCCTTAAGAAAGCGTCTGTCACCCTCACCCCACTGAATTTATAGGACCTTAAAGAGTTTGGACTGTGGCTCTTCATGTTCTTCCAAAGTCCAGCACAGTTTGTGGCATAAAGTTAGACTCCACAAGCATTAGTTGAAGGAATGAATGAATACGCTGAAGAACTTTTAAAGAATCAATAGCAATAGTTAGGAGACTGCATTGTGATATCCTTTCGTATTTTGTCTGCTAACAAGAAGAAAATATGTGTATTCTTCCACGGATCTCCAAGATGGACCCAAGCACCAGCAGGGCGAGCCTCCCTGTAGCTCATTCCTCTGGGATGACTCTGTGACCCTACAGAAGCACAAATGCCAAACTGGTCCCCTGCCACGAGGAAGGAGGGAGACTAATGCCTCGTGGAAATGGATTGATGATTTATTATTTATCATTATTGACATTGGACTGCACAGCAGAAATGGGGATTAAAGGCAACAGAGAGACAAAGAGGCAGAAACAGCAGCAAAGGGAAGTGTGATGGAAAAAGTCTCCAGCGCCTGTCCACGCAGTACTTTCTGCAGATGCCTGGAGATGACACAAAACCAAATGCCCAGAAACCAGCGCCGCTTAAAGGAAGCACTTCACTTTTTGTTTGATACCATTGGCGCTACTCTTACTATTTTAGATTGACCCACGTTGAGTGTTAATATTGACCTATGAGGGATAATATGGGCTCTGGGAAACCAGATGACTTTGGCATCAGGCACATCAGGCTCAAATCCTGGCTGCCCACCGAGGTGATAGCTGTGGCAAACTCATGTAACATCCCTGGGCCTCAGTTTCCTCATCTTTAAAATTGTTCAAACAAAATCCACCCCACAGGTTTCTTATGAGGGTGAAATGAATCTAGGTACATGCAACTCCTGATTCAGTGCCTGGCTGTCAGTGAGCCACAAATGTGACCTCTCCCCACCGCATACCACCTCTCCAGGAGAACACACATTGGGCAGACATATCACAAGAACCTGATGGTGCAACTGAAATGTCTTAATATTATAAAAATATCTACAATGCACCTTTCTCAGATAGACCCCAAGGCCTGATAGCTCTAGGTTGCAGCCTAAACCAATCGCCTATGGAGATGAAAAATGAATTACTCTACTTCCTGAGCCAGAACTGCATGCTCCCTTGTAGTTCTCTTTTTGCTAATTGATCATCTGAGTACGACTGAGTTATAAACTGCATTCTTTATTACCATGATCTCATACAAAACACTGACTGCCCTTCTAGCACCATTTGCAGAGAAACCACTCAGGTTATCAGGATCATCACTAGGCAGCCCATCAATCAATCAACAATCCATTAGTGTCAGTTCCTAGAAAGTCATAATTATGTCTTTCTGCACGCGGCTCTGTATTGTATTCAACAGCCTGCAGCCCTACAAACAACCTTAGAGAGTGTCTTCAGCATGCAGACATGCGGATAGATGATCTGTGGATAAGCTAGTAATTTCAGATTTGCTAAGTCAGGAAACAGCTTAGAACAAAAAATTTGAAAGTGCCCGTTCTACAGACCTCTGAGATTTCAGCAAATGGGTGCCACACCCCCGCATACCCCCACATAGAAAATCTACTGGCAGACCTTTAAAATCCAGAAATCTCTAGCTCACTGGCTTTTTCCGGGGTGGTCCTCACTGTGCTCCCTCCCTTTGGGAGAAATTTGCAGGGAAATTTCTTTCTTCTTCTGAAGAAAATGTATTGTGGCTAAGTGAGTTAGCCAAATTCTCCTCCCCTTCTGTGTTATGATCAGCTAGGTCACATTCCACTTGGTCTGGTTAAGTCACTGTGCCAGGATAGTGGGAAGACCATCCATCCTCCTCACTCCAGAGGCTTCCCATAGAGCACACACCAAGGTGGGGATCAAGCAAGGTTTCCTGCACACACACCCCTGCACACATGTACACACACATCCACCTGTGCACACGCACTCACGCACCACCACCACCAAATCCCTAGGGCCTTGCCTCATCATCCAAAACCATTAAGGAATAGATGCCTAGGAATTCCCAGGAATTACTGTGGGCAGAGGTAGCAAACTGTTGTCACATATGACTCCTCTTGCCTGCAGATGAGTCTCTTGGTCCTGAAAATGCGTCTGGCAATGCTTTAGTTAGTAGCTAGCATTTAAATATGGCAAGGCTTTACACATAAATCTGCATTTCCAACTTGAAAGAGTTGGAAGCAGCAGAAATCCTGGGCCTCATTCCCTTATGGTGCTAATTGGCTAGACCTGAGTCATGACAGCCCCTCACCGCAAAGCGTGTTCCCAGCAGCTCACCCCAGCTTTGCAACCACAAATTTAGGGACCGTTTCAGGGCAAACAGTGCTTCCTTCATAGGCACTGATGTCTAAAAGACAATCACAGCTTTGAATTGTCCCATTAGGTCTCATTAAAATAATACCTGTTGGGGGGCACCTGCCTGGCTCAGTCGGTTAAGCTTCCAACTCTTGGTTTCAGCTCAGGTCATGATCTCACAGTTTGTGAGTTGGAGCCCCGCATCAGGCTCTGCGCGGACAGTGTGGAGCCTGCTTGGGATTCTCTGTATCCCTCTTTCTGTCTCCCCCACTTCTCCTGCCCACTCTCTCTCTCTCTCAAAAATAAATAAATAAACTTAAAAAAATAAAATAATACCTATTGGTAACTGTCTATGTGCCTGTCGAATAACAACATACACAGTTAGTAACTGGTAACTAAGGTTCATAGCAGGGAGAAACAGGAGATTTATAAACGAAAGTGTATTCAAAAAAATATAAATTACCCAACATCATTTATATACATACGGACTTATGCCTTAATCAGAGCTGTCAGCGCAAGAAAGTGTTGGCTGCACTTAAATTCCTGCTGTGCAACAGGAACAATGGGATGAATTGTTTAAGGAAAATAATGCCGTCGTAATACTGTCGCTGTTGTTTTGATAAGGAGTTAATTAGAAAATTGGATTTGGAAATCAAAGTTTAATATCTGTTTGGTGTCATAGGTAGAAGCATGCGTGTGTGTGCACAGATGGAGGCCAGGAGCACACACACATATACACACATTCTTACCTGCATGTCACGGAGTGAGCATGTGTGCCTCAAGCAGTACCTACACACACGTACACATCTGTGTGTTTATATGGCACACACACGTGCCGGTACACCTATGCTCGTGAATCAGTACCATCAACTTTATGTCACAGTAGTTAACTACGTCTCAGCAGGGATACTTGAAGTTTCTGCTTGTGACTATTTATTACTCCTGAAAATGAAACTGGTTCCAACTTAGCTCGTCAGAGAGGAAAGAACATGCCAGACAAATTTATATATCATTGTTTCTTTAATGGACCTAAAGGCTCTCTAATATCTGGAGAAAGGAAATGTACCCCGACAAGTAAAGCAGTCCTTACTTTTAGATAGGATGTCCCTAGCACCTGTGCCCTCTAATAAAAAGGACACACTTTACAGCCAGATTGCAGTTGTGTGCACCTGTGTCCACACTGAGTGCAAGTGTCATCTTCAGCTGGTGAGGCATCAGGGAGCACGACCAAATGGTAGAGGCACTGGGAAGTGAAAGGTGGGTCTTTATTGGTAGAGAGAGGTTTTCAAGTTTCCTGTCCCTAATTTATACCCCCGGAAATAATGTAAGTTCTCAGTAGTAGACCTAAGTCAAGGCGCAGTCTTGAGCAAATTGCTCAACATCTTGATGCCTCCATTCCCTCACCTACAAAATGGAAGTAATAAGAACACCCACCTCAGGGACACCTGAGTGGCTCAGTCGATTAAGCATCCGACTTCGGCTGAGGTCATGATCTCACAGTTCGTGGGCTCAAGCACCGTGTCGGGCTCTATACTGACAGCTCAGAGCCTGGAGCCTGCTTCGGATTCTGTGTCTCCCTGTCTCTCTGCCCCTCTCCTGCTCATGCACTTGCTCTCTCTATCTCTCTCTCTCTCTCTCTCTCTCTCAAAAATAAACATTAAAAAAAAAAAAAAGAACACCTCATGGGATTAAAGGTAATCAAACTCCTTGGAAAAGTGTCTGGTCCATAAAGGCATTAAAAAATGTTCTCGTGTCATCTAAAGTGGAAGAGATAGGGGCGCCTGGGTGGGTCAGTCGGTTAAGCGTCAGACTTCAGCTCAGGTCACGATCTTGCGGTCCATGAGTTCGAGCCCCGCATCAGGCTCTGGGCTGATGGCTCAGGGCCTGGAGCCTGCTTCCGATTCTGTGTCTCCCTCTCTCTCTGCCCCTCCCCCGTCCATGCTCTGTCTCTCTGTCTCAAAAATAAATACACATTAAAAAAATAAAGTGGAAGAGATAGAGGGAACTCAGACATTATTGAGTATTTGTCATGTGCTGTGGACCTTGCACCTTTAAGGTATTGTATTTAACCTTCACAATCATTATCACTCTTTGACATGAGAAGCTGAAGTGGAGACTGGTCGAGGAACCTCATCAGAAGTCACAGCTTGAGTAAATGGCAGGCTTGATGACAGTTCTGTCACTGTCCCCAAAGCCCAGGCTCCTTCCGGCAAACTGGAGTTTCTCAGCTCTGGTCTAAATACCCTCCTGGGCTCCAGTTGCAATGCAGATTCCTGCCCCCCGCCCCAGATCTAACAAATCATCATTTTCAGGCGTGGGCTAAGAACTGTCATTCTTTTTTTTTCTTTCTGAGTATAGTTGGCATGCAATGTTTTAGTCGTTTCAGGTGTACAACATAGTGAGTTGACAAGTTTATACACTATGCTGTGCTCACAAGTGGAGCTACCACCTGTCACTCATAACACTATTACAATATCACCGACTGTATTCCTTACGCTGGTGCCTTTTAGTCCCATGACGTATCCATTCTGTAACTGGAAGCCTGTATCTCTTTCTCCCCTTCACCCATTTTGCCCAACCCCCACTCCCCTCTTCCCCTCAGTATTTATAGGTCTGATTCTGCTTTTTGTTTGTTTATTCATTTGGTTATTTTTGGATTCCACATGAGTGAAACCATATGGTATTTGTCTTTCTCAGTCTGACTTGTTTCACTTAACATAATACCCTCTAGAGCCATCTATGTTGTCACAAATGGCACGATCTAATCCTTTTTATGGCTGTATAATATTCCATGGTATATATACTCACCACATCTTCCTTATGCATTTGTCTATCAATGGACACTCAGATTGCTTCTTTATCTCAACTATTGTAAATGACGCTGCTATAACCATACGGATGCATATATCTTTTCAAATTTGTGCGTTTTCATTTTCTTTGGGTAAATACCCTGCAGTGGAATTGTCATCAGTCTTCTTAGGTGGTTCTTTCTAAAATCGGAGTTTGAAAACTTGTGCTGCTACCCTAAAATACCTGCCTAAGGAGGACAGACCTGGGACCACTCACACATCCTCTGTTGTCTTATCCCTACGATCCATTTATGGATCCAAATTATGTCTCTAACCACATAGTAATCTTTCTTCAGGAGCACCAGAGTTGGAACATTGTCTTCAATGCAGCTAGCTTCATCTATTTCTTATTGACTCAGCCTTGAAAATTTCCCAAGTGAACACTTTGGCGCCATTTTGTGTGATTGGTCCTTGGATGGATCCTTATTCATAAATCCTACAATGTCTATCCACACCTACTAGCCCCCAAGACACTGATCCCAATCCCAAAAGAAAATCAGTAGAAAATCTAGGTATGTTTTTATTCAGTCCTACCTTGTGATCTTGTTGGAGGTTTACCTGGCAGCCAACATTGCTATCTGAGCCAGAGACCATAGCCTTTTTATTATTGAAATAATTGTTTCCTTGCTCATGAAAGACTATAGACCTGATATGTGACCAACACACTGAATGTTACAGGCATTCATTTACATTTTGACAACAAATGAATGTTACAGGCATTCATTTACATTTTGAAGATGAGCAATAACCCTTGAATCACCTCCTGGGAAAAGGAAGTGTTCTCTGTAGAGAAAATTAACAATTCTGAGATACTGAAGGAAGTCCTTGATCCGGTGGAGTGAAAGACGAATTTGGAAAGAATCACAGTAGGTTTTCTCAACTATATAACTTTATTGAGGAAAGAGGTGTTTGGTGTCATAAAATTAACTGCTGAAAAGGATAAGGCAACAAGGTTACATTTTATAGTTCCTTTGGATTTATAGCAGCTAAGATCTGCAGCAGAGTACTAATTAGTCAGTAACTGCTAAGCATCATTATCTTTTGTCCAAGATATGGTGTAGAAAATATGTTTAGGGAGCTTAATACAGTTCACCCTTGAACAACATGGGTTTGAGATGTGTGGGTCCACTTATGTGCAGGTGTTTTTCAATAAATACAGTACATTATTATAAATATATTTTCCTGGGGCACCTGGGTGGCTCAGTCGGTTAAGCGTCCAACTTCAGCTCAGGTCATGATCTCGCGGTCCGTGGGTTCAGGCCCCATGTCAGGCTCTGTGCTGACAGCTCAGAACCTGGAGCCTTCCTCATATTCTGTGTCTCCCTCTCTCCCTGCCCCTCCCCTGCTCACATTCTGTCTCTCTCTCAAAAATAAATAGATAGATAGATAGATAGATAGATAGATAGATAGATAGATAGATAAATTTTCCTTATGATTTTCTTTATGACATTTCTCTGGTTTTATTATAAGAATATAGTCTATGATACATATAACACACAAAATGTGTATTAACCAACTGTTTATGTTATTGGCAAAGCTTCCAATCACCAATAGGCCATGCAAAGTTAAGTTTGGGGGCAGTCAAAAGTTATATTCAGATTTTCAACTGTGTGGGGAGTCAGTGACCTATCCCCTGTATCGTTCAAGGATCAACTATACTTGGAAGGAGATAATAATGGCAGGAAATGTTTCTTTTTTAAATCTTCTTACCTTGTTGAACGTTAACAGTAATGGAACAAATGGAACCCTGACTGAGCTCTCATGATGTACACAGCTAATTTCTTAAGGCTGAGTGTTTTTATCCTTCGAGTCTTACTGTTGGGACTTTGCCTTTACATTGATGCGTGTCTCTGCTTATGACATGCTTGCCTTCTACTTCCAAGATTCCCTCTGTGCCTAAATATGCATCCTCCTCTTAGAGAAATCCTATCTATAAAAAGGCAAGCCATAAAATGGAAAAATATACTCACCTCTGATACTGGAATGACAGTCAAAGTTTTGAGGGGGAAATATTCAGTCTCAGAAATCTTAACCAGCTCTCATGCTGCCTACAAACCCTCTCTCCAGGAGATTTTCTCTTATAAGAGAATCTTCATCAGAAAATTGAAGGTGGCCTGGGGCTTAGTCTCCAGTGGCTTAAAGAACAGGATCTTCAGGGTCTGCAAAGGTACAGTTCTAGTTCAAGGACCCCTGCTGCTTTTTTCCTGGCTTGCAGAGTGAAGGAGAGTTCTCAAAATTGAAGACAGGCCCTTGGTATCCATGGAAACTCAGCTCAGCACCAGATGAGTGGGTTCTCTGTGATTTGGGGATTTATGGATTTTTAACCACTCGGCACCATCATTTACCATTATTGGCAAAGCATCCCGTGTTACAAGAGACTTCGGCAATAGTGTGAGGCAGCTGTTTTTCTGTGGCAAAGTCATGTAAATTATTTGCAAGCAGGAAAAAAATAAACATTGAAGACTACATGGTAAGATCTGTCCAGTGATAGAGCACCTCTTGCTTGGAACACTGTCTATGCTTGTGGTTGCAGACTCTTCAAAAGTACAAGTTCAAAATGTTCATTCATTATGTACTACTGGGGAACACTGGCAAAATGATAAACACAGCATGCAGCAATAAAAGGGGGTTAGGCAGGAGCTCTGTCCTGGACAAATATTTAGGCCAACTATGGGGTTTAAAAAAAGTGGAGGAGGAGCAGGCAGGGGAACTTGTTATAGGCATCAATAATCTTTCCCAATTGAAGTAGCATGTCCTTAAAAAAATCAAAATTCAGAATGCACGTGGGCCACATATTGAAATGACTATCTGTAATGTAGGGATGACAAAAGATACTAAGTGTAACAAGGGGGAAAAGACATCACAAAGCACTCTGAAAATAATCTAGAAGACCTCACCGGGAGTTAATCTAGGAGTCAGTTTCATCAGTTAAACAAAGCCACTTTGCCAATGATGTCAGTGATTTGGTATAATATCTATTAATGCCTGTCTTGAACTAGGATGAAATTGCCCCTCCTTTGAAGAAATTTAGATTCTGACAGATGTAAAACAGATGTGTCCAAAGTAGAAGTTACTTTGCCAAGTGCTATTTTTTTCTTCTGAATAGTCTCATTTGCCAGATCTGCTAAAGGCTTTGTCTACATAAGAGATTTATGTAGCTTTCGTTAGTTTACGGAGAGATGGGGGAATGACTGGTCACTCTCAGGCTGGTGCAGGAAATGCTAAGACCTTAACCCCCACATTAAATTCCACAAGCTCCCGATGGACTTGTTCAGAGGATTTGGCCATTTGAACACATGTTTGGGGATCCGAGGATGAAATGCTTCGGTCTTCAATTTTCCTTAATATTGGAAAATTGCTGGGTTTTAGCTCATTTTCCTAATTCTGTGTTTATTATGGATGTGTTCACCCAGTCATCATGGTCCATCTAGAAGTACCTTTTGAATTCTTCTCATCTCTTCATTTTTAAGTTTAGCAAGCCTCTGGCAGAATAGCTGTCGTAGCCACACCCCCACCCATGCCAGCCACAGAGACAGAATTCCACATAGGTGGCCCCTCTTCTCAGAGAGGTGCTGAGCATAATTCTGAAACCATTAAAGAGAAAAAAGAAACTAGAAAATGCTCTTAGGAAATACCTGCTAAGGTGAAGGGGTTGGGAAGAGCAGGAATAAGATTCTTGGCCCATTAAAGTAAATGAAACACTTACCTTACATACCGTGTAGGCTAGATCTTGTTTTTCTTAGCTTATTCTGTGGTCCTGCTTGACGCCTTGTTATAATATTCTCCATGCAGCTCTGAAATAAAAGTAGGAGTCTCCCTCCCAGTATTTTTAGCCTTTAAAACACCAACATTATTTATTGATGTCTTCCCATTCTTCTGATTCATACATGGAGGTGGTAACCATTTTATTTCTTTTATGAGTTTAGCATTGGGGATGAAGGTTTGGCCATGTCTATGCGAAATAAACCCCTGTCCTTGGAGATGTAAGTCTGTTCTAGTTAAGAGAAAAAAAAACAAAAATACATGGGTGGAATATTTAAATAATGAAATAAGGCATTGATACTAATCAGGTGTCAGAAATTGCGGATTACAGGCACTCTTCAGAAAAGGGATTGTGGGGGGCAGCACTACTCTCCAACCTCTGGGCACACCTCCTCCCAGTGGGAAGGAACCTGTGGGAGCCCAGAAGAAAATCACTCAAGAGTCCCTACCCCACTTACTAGAGACCAAGTTAGCAGGATGCAAACTGCCATTTTGTGGAGGGCTGGAATTGGCCATATCCTTTATTTGGATGTTTAGTAGCAAAAACCCATTTTCTTCTTTTTATTTGGGTTTTTAGTAGCAAAACCCATTTTTAAACCCAGTGCACATATAGGACAATTCAAATGTAATAAAGAGATAAACTTAAACTCTTTGGTTTGGGGGGGTGGGGGGTTGGCTAATGAAAATGAATAGTACCCAGCATAGAGTCTGGTGGAGTTCTGGTCTACCTCCCTCCCTCCTGTACCACCTTAGGAAGAGGCATTTTGTAGAGTTCATTGTAGCTACTAGATGCTTGTTTTGTTTTGTCTTGTTTTGGATTTCCAGGAAATACAGACCAGATGAGCAAAGGAAATGAAGATCAGATTAGTAAAGTAAATGAGAGGGTCTAACAAATGGTTTCAACAAAGATTCATTACCCTACTAAGTAGTCATCTGCCTCTGAATAATTGCTACACTAAATGCTGGGGTGGGCGGGGTGGGAGGGACGGGGAGGATGGGTGTGGAAGGAACAGCTTCAGCTGTCCTTTGTGGCAGTTACTGTCATCACCTCCGTCATCATCACCATCTTCATCCACCTCACCTCCATCATCATCACCATCTTATCCACCACACCCAGTGCCCCAGGTTCCTCTCACAGCCGACACCGAGGACTTCATAAAGCACCATAAAACCCACCCAGGCAAGAACAGGAGAGCCACGTTCAAGTCCTAGCTCAGCTACCTACTGGCTCTTCAGGGGACCTTGAAGGAATACCTTAGCCTTTCTGAGATTCAGGCAGCCTGCTGTCATAGGACTCAGATGTTCGACAGAATGTTATAAACTAAAGCAAATGTAATGAATGATGATGATGAGAGAACAATAATAGTTATAATTGTGAAAAAGGGTGTTAGAACAATTCTGGGCCAAGTCTACCATTTTCTATCAGTGCTGTTACCCACCTTCACTCCCATCTTCATTGCCCCCTGCTATAATCATGAAATACAACAAATAATTATAGCTGTTATAATCAATCTTTTGGGGGACCAGTGATTAATTTTGGGGACCACTGATTAAAAAATGGTCCTGAAAAAGATTTCTTTTATTCTTCTAATATTTATGTTCTGGAAGCCAAAATAAATGATAGTACCTAGGAGCTACATGAAACCCCTTAAAATGCCTCTTCCCTAGAGAAGGAAGTGATCATGTATTCTTACTCCGAAAAGAAGGAAAGGAAAGGAAACTAACATTTTTGGAGAATTTGCTAGAAGATACACACAAGTCAGAAATTACAAATAACGTAAATGTCTTTCATTTTGGAAAAGGACAAATAAAATACAGCTTGTGTTTAAATGAACTAGTTAACAGCGGCAGAAAAGAATTAAATACAGAATATGATTAAATCTGAGAAGCAAGATTAAAAAAAAGTTGAGGGGCACCTGGATAGCTCAGTCAGTTGAGCGTCCAGCCTCGTCTCAGGTCATGATCTCACAGTCTGTGAGTTCGAGCCCCGCATCGGGCTCTGTGCTGACAGCTCAGGTCCTGGAGCCTGCTTCTGATTCTGTGTCTCCCTCTCTCTCTGCCCCTCCCCTGCTCATGCTCTGTCTCTGTCTCAAAAAAAAAATTAAAATTAAAATTAAAAAAATAAAAATTTTAAAAAGTTGAAAAATAACACAGCAAGCTTTCATTTGTGTAAAAAATTTAATACACAAAATAGTGCCTAATTTATTCGTGTATTTATTTATTACCTGCATCGATATATGCGTGCACACACACGTACACACGCACACGTTTGTATAAGATGTACTGTAAAGATTCATGTCAAATTGTGTTAGTAGTTGCTTTGTTGGAAGGATAAAACTAAAAATGAGGCACAAAGGGTACGAATGTGGTTGTGTTGGTTTTGCTTTTACTGAAGAGACAGACTTAAATATAACATGATTTGCTGTGTGAATATTTATTCAGACCCTGGTATAACTCAGACCCTTATTTCTGTGCTGGGGAATCTTACGGTGATGCAGTCTCTGACTTCATCGGGATTGCTTTCTATTGAACAAGACAGAAGAACATAAGAATATTATGTTAAGATAAGACTATCAAAAATAAAATAAGGCCAGGTAAGGTGTTAGAGAGTGACTGGGGCAATTAGAAGACAGACAAGGATAGCTTCTCTGAGTAGGTAACATTGGCAGGCACCTGAAAATCAGTATCAATGCTTGGTGATGGAGACAAAGCAGCTTAGGTTACTATATTATTCCTGCACTTCTGTAGCATTTTTTTTTTTTAGTGTCTACCCCCATCCCCACCACCTCCCCCAAGAAAATCTGCTTCAAAATAGCATGAGAGTTTTAAAGAGGTACCAAACCCAGATAAAGTATTTAGAGATTTCAACCTTTTGAACCAATGATAAGTGGTAAGGGGTAGTGAGCCTAGAGAAATATCCCATAAGGTAATGATTTCATTTTATTTCTGGAAAACACCAAAATGCAAATCATTTTTTAAAATACCCACCTTAAAATTCAACAAAGTCTTCTTGGCAAGTGAGGATTCAGGAAAAATAACAGTGATCTCAAAGGCAAAATGATGGGGGGGATGTAGGTATCAACACTTTCATGAGGAAGGATAAGATTTGTATTTTTATCCAAAGAGAATATGGCTTCCTTTTTTTTTTTTTTTTAAGTTGGAGAATGTGCTCGTAAAGGGGAAATAAACATTGGAAAAAGCTGTTTAGGAAGTTAGAAGACCTGATCTCAACACTGACATAACAGCGTGTACCATTCAAACAGCGTGTGCCAATGGGTTCCTTGTCTGCCTCCTCACTTACAAGGAGGTGAGATGAGTTCATCTACCTTCGAACAACATAAACAGCAGCTCCAATTTTATCATTAACCACCATCAAAACCTACATGTTACTAAAGGTTTCTCTGAACCAGAAACTAGGCTAAATGTTTTCTGTCCATTGTCTTAGTTGATTGAATGAGTGAGTGAGTGATCAGTAAACTCTAAGGCTCTTCTGGCTTTATCTGCTTGGTTATCAAACAAAAGAGGCACAAGAGAGAGGAAGACCAGTGGTTTCTATCCCTGAGGGGCAGAAATGGAGGATGAATGTCTGGCCCACCTTAATATCCATTTCCCTTATTCCCTTTTCCCATCCATGCCCCCTTACCTGGTTGATCAGCTTGCCTCTTTAAGGTTTTCTGACCCAATTCCAAACGGCAGGGTCGGGGGGAGATTGCACACATACAATACCAAGCAATTCTGAGACACCATCAGCATGTCCAAGAATTCAACTCAATCCTGACACCATCTGCATGAAGATAGAATCAGATCCCACAGGTTGAGGGTTCAGTCCCACAGAACAGCCCCCACCACCACCGCCTCAGATGCCAGGCACACACCCAGGCTGTTTACCTGTGCTTCTGACCGACCAGCCACAGATTTTTGGTTCCCACAACCTCCTCTGTAGGTTCAATTAATTTGCTAGAACAGCTCGTAGAACTCAGGGAAACATGTATATTTACCATTTTATTAAGGGATATGATAAAGTGTATTAAAGGATAAGAATCAACAACCAGATGAAGATACATATGGCAAGGTCCCAAACAAAGGAGCATCTATCCTCATGGAGCTTGGGGCCTGGCTCTACAGCATTCTGGTGCCCCAAGGGTGGAAGCTGTTAGAATAAAAGGAACCAAAAAGGTGAACTCCTGGGTCTTTATGGAGGCTTCATGCCATAGTCATGGCTGACTAAGTCATTGATCATTGGCTGATTCAACCTCCAGCCCCTCTCCTTTCCCTGGAGGTCAGGGTGGGACTGAAAATTCCAACACTCCAATCACATGGTTGGACATCCTGCCCTTGGGTGAGGTCCAGAAGCCACCTTCGTTAATAACAAGACACCCAGTTCACTTTTATGGCTTGAAAGGGTTTTTAGAAACTCTGGATGGGGGCGCCTGGGTGGCTCAGTCGGTTAAGCTTCTGACTTCGGCTCAGGTCATGATCTCGCGGTCCGTGAATTCGAGCCCCGTGTCAGGCTCTGTGCTGACAGCTCAGAGCCTGGAGCCTGCTTCAGATTCTGTGTCTCCCTCTCTTTCTGTCCCTTCCCCACTCATACTCTGTCTCTCTCTCTCTTAAAAAAAAAAAAAAAAAAAAAAAACAACCAATAAACATTGAAAAAAATTTAAAAAAGAAAAAGAAACTGTGGATGAAGACCAAATATATCTGAGGATATATTTCGGTCATCTGAATAATCAAATATATCTTTCTAATCATTGTATCACATTACATCACTTGTTTCTCCTTTATTTCCACCCTAAACTAATGGCCAGGAATTCCCATTGCATGACTAAATATTAATTAAAATTCTAGTTTTTGCTCTGAACACAAGAGCTAGAAGTTGCATTCTGTGAGCCAGAGAAATGGGTTAGGTTATGATCTTATAACATATGACGGGACTACTGCTCTTGCCATTATGGGCTTTAGATAGAATCCATTAGGTTTTCCAGGAAGGCACATCCATCTCAATTACTTTGAATTTCAGTAATTTATTGGGACATCAACTCATGCTCTGGATGAAAACATCAGGCCTCTTTTCTTTAGCTAAGATGAATCTAGCAGTTTTTGAGGGCTTATGTGTGCCACCACTTTGAGTCCTTCCCTTCTGCCCCAAAACACCAGGTCATGACCTATTCTCACACCCACCAAAGGTGAATTATGCACTATTTGTTGGAAGAGGTGGGGACAACCAGGGCTTCTTCTGAACAAATGACTTGGCAGTCTTGAAGTTTTATAAGCAGGCTTTTCCATGTGCTTTATGGGGGAAGCAGATGGTCAGAATGGTCAGAAATGACAACCATAGTAAAAAATTTAAATTGATTGTGGTTGTAGAACAGATTGATGTAACATGATGCCTGCACACACAGACCAAATGTGCTCTTAGCAGTGTCTAGTCTCTAGCACTGAACTATTTATTTACCTTACATTTTGCGTATGCTCTTCTTAAAGACTTATATTTCGGCTAAGCCCCTATTTAAAATGTTTCTTTCTTGGGGCACCTGAGTGGCCCAGTCAGTTAAGCGTCCAGCTTCAGCTCAGGTCATGATCTCACGGTTCATGAGTTCAACCCCCACGTCAGGCTCTGTGCTGACAGCTCAGAACCTGGAGCCTGCTTTGGATTCTGTGTCTCCCTCTCTCTCTGCCCCTCCCTCCCCCCAAATAAACATAAAAAGAAATTTTAATGCTTCTTTCTTTTAAAAGGACATGTGTAAGAAAATGTTTCTACTTCTGCCCTCCCCAATCCCTTCCAGAGTGAAGGATTCCCTACTTTGCTGTGTGCTGTAGCTTGACCTTTAAACTGGACTTTATGTTTCCATCCGAGCCCTGTTCTCTAGTTTCCTCTGACTCTTGTGTTGGACTATCTTGTAACAGGGTGACACTTATACAAGCAGTAGGGATGAGGCTGTCACATGGCAGATGAGCTCTTTATGAAATGTTGATGCATCAACCTGTATCCTATAACCCTGAAGAAACAACGTTTCAGAGACAGCAGGGTAGTGACAGGGAAAGAAAGGGCACCGCTTGTCTGCCAGCACATTAATGGGCAAAGAAGGGAGAAGTCAAGAGGCTTAATGGAAAATGAATAAAGCAGGTTGTGAGTAAATTTATTAAATACAATAATAGCAGTGCATCAGCCAGCATAGCATGTGTCAGACACACTGTGAAGGGAAGTGTCATGTGTGTATATGTGCATGCGTGCGTATGTGTATATATGCATAAATATTACCAAATCTCATTACAGGCTGCAAGAAAAAGTATTATTATCATTACTTTATTGATAAAGAAACAGATCGTTTATTTTCCAGCAATTTATCTAAGCAAGTATTCTTATGCACACCATAAAAAAATCCACATATGTTAAAAGAAGTTCACTTTAGCCATGCATTCAAATTCCTCCTCAGTTTTAGTACAGCCTGTCTTTAGTGAGACCAGTCAGGAAAATGGAAGTCAATATAGATATTTAAAAATAAGGGAATAGGGGCGCCTGGGTGGCTCAGTCAGTTGAGCATCTGACTTCGGCTTAGGTTATGATCTCAGGATTCTTGAGTTGGAGCCCCACATTAAGCCCCGCATCGAGCTCTGTGCTGACAGCTCAGAGCCTGGAGCTTGCTTCATATTCTGTGTCTCCCCCTCTCTCTGCCTCTCCCCCACTTGTGCTCGCTCGCTCTCTCTCTCTCTCTCTCTCTCTCTCTGCCTCTCTCAAAAATAAATAAACATTATTTTTTTTTAAAAAAAAGGGAATATAGTACAAGAAATTGGTCACAAAAATCTTGGGGAAAAATGAACACCAAGCTTTACCTTGCACCATATATAAATTTAACTTAAAATGTGTCATAGATTTCAACATGTGGTATACCACATTAATAGAACAAAGGATAAAAATAAAGGACCATCTTGACACAGAAAAAGCACTTGACAGAATGCTACACACTTTCATGATAAAAACACTCAACAAACTAGAAATAGAAGGAAATTACCTCAGCATATTAAAACCCACATATGACAAACCCACAGTTAACATCATACTCAATAGTGAAAAACTGAAAGCTTTTTCTCTAAGATCAGGAACAAGTCAAGAATGCTTACTTTCACCACTTCTATTTAACATAGTGCTGCAGGGTCCAGGCCAGAGCAGTTAGGCAAGAAAAAGAGATAGAAGGCATCCACACTGGAAGGAAAGAAGTTGAGTATCTATGTTTGCATATAATATCGAATATATAGAAAATTCCAAAGATTTGAGGCACCTGGGTGGCTCAGTTGGTTAAGCACTGTTAGCATTAAACAACGAATTCAGCAAAGTTGCAAGATATAAAATCAGCACACAAAAAAACAACTGCTTTTCTACACTAACAGTGGATAATCTGAAAAAGAAATTAAGAAAATGATCTAATTTACAGTAACACCAAAAAGAATAAAATATTTGGGAATAAATGTAAGGAGATGAAAGATGTGGATACTGAAAAGTATAAAACATTGCCAAAAGAAATTTTAAAGATACCAAAAACTGGAAAAATATCCCATAGCCATGAATTAGAAGACTAAATATTGTAAAATGTTCATACCACTCAAAGTAATCTGCACATCCAATGCTGTCCCTATCAAAGTCTCAATGACATTTTGGTTTTTTGCAGAAATAGAAAAACAGTCCTAAAATTCAAATAGAATTTTAAAGGGCCTTAAATAGTCAAAACAATCCTTATGAAGGGGATTCAGCGTCCAACATTTTTCCTTGAAACCTCCTTAAGCTTAGTGCTTAAGGTTTTCTGTAGGTGGTACTAATTGCAGATTGTAACAACATAAATGTTAACTACATAAACGTTCACTAGATCGTTCACTGCATCCTTTCCTGCACAAACCAATATAAAACTGATGCAAAAGTTACATCGTCCCTTCTTTTGGCACTTAGTAAGGAATTACCCAATGAACTGTTAATGCAATCAGTAAGAAGTTTGAGGAATTGGAGGAAATCTTTGCCCTCCTGGGTGAAGTGTCACAGGGAAAGAAAACCAACGATGAAGAGATAACAGTGGGGGAGCCTGGGTGACTCAGTTGGTTACGCGGGTTCGGCATCTGACTTTGGCTCAGGTCACGATCTCATGAGTTCAGGCTCCCATGTTGGGCTCCCATGCTGGTGTTGGGGAGCCTGCTTGAAGATTCTCGCTCTCTTTCAAAATAAATAAACTTAAAAAAAAAAGATAAAAAGCAAAGTGAAATCATAACGATCTGATCTTACTTAATATACAAGCTTCCAGGGAATTCTCCACCAAGCCCACGTAGAAATAATGGTTTAAACTTTCCCATCTGAGAGGGAAGAAGGAATTTTCCTGAAGTGATCTCATCACGTGTATATATATCATTATGGAGCCAGAACTTAAAAAAGGCAAAAGTGCCAGTTATATCTGAACGATTTAGAAGTCACTTAGCCAGATGGATGAATTTGTATTGTAGCCTTGGAATGCTTAGTTCCCAAAGGTGGCCAAGCTTTGTCTATGAGCACAGCTTAGCAGCCACATGAAAATATGGCAGATCTGTCGTTCCCGAATGGCATGATTGTCAGTATCACTGGCTTGGATAGGGATTCCATTTCTGCCCCCTCTGTGTACTTGACTTTGGACAAATTGACTTCACCAATAAAATGTGTAGCAGCCGTTGGGATAATCATACACCTACTTCAGAATGTCATTGTGAAGATGACATATGTAACATGTAATTGCTTAGCACAATGCCCGGCACGTAGGAAGAAGTCAATACATTCTAGCTGTTGTTATTAATACTGCACAGCCTCTGAAGAAACTGACCCTCAGGCCGGCCATTCTCACAATAGAAGCCCCTCCTAAGAGGGAAGATTTAAGCCAAATCAGAAGTTTATCTCCTCAGAAATTCTTGTTAGGCCAGAGATAAAGCAAGGAACTCATACAAAAAGGACACATTTCCTTATTGAAAACACTCTGCATTTGAAGGCAGATTAACTTGCCCACTAAGATTATGATAGGGAATATGTAAGCAGTGCCCTAGTCCTGCCCTAAGAAACCTTGATTCTGAGAAGAGATGGAAAGATAATGTAAGTCAGCCAGTCTGGCTGACCATCTCCCCTACAGTTCTCTTGCATAATACAGGAGTGATTGGAAATGATGTCTTATTTTCAGGAAGATAAGCATTGGTACCAGTGGACAGAAGGGTGCCATTTTTTCCTTGAAACCTTATTTTTCAAGTACATGGGAAAAAATAAGCTTTTATGTGATGCAGAGCAGCTCCCAGCGTGTGAACACCAAACCTCCTGGAGAATCAGGACACCTGGGGGATTATATTCATCACTACCTTATTTTCTCCCAACACAGAGAACACTTATTCTGAGGGCAATGTTTGTTAATTCTTAACAGAGAAGGACTTATTCCAGCCTGCTACTGCTCTATGCCTTCTTTCAGAAGACACGCAGTAAATATCAAACCTGATTCTGGGAAGGATAATTTTCTGCTTTAGCTTTGAATAACCATCATAAAGAAACAACTAAGTAGGAAAGTGGTGACTTCACATGAAAAGTGTCATGTCAAGTTAATAGAACACATAGTCATTGAAACATAAACCATTGAAAAGAAAGCCAGGCCACTCTTCTCCAGCTCACCCATGATGCAAAATCTCTGCGGTGAATGGTTCTTAGCCTTTTTGTGGTTTCTGTAAGAATCTAGTGAGAGCAATCCTCTTACCAGAAAAATATATGTATGCATATAACCATATAAGTGTGTATGTAACTTTAGGCACCTGAATTCCTCCACAAGTCCACTAATCCTCAGGTTAAGACTCTTACCTCTGAAGTATAGATATGGTCAAGTTCATGCGCCCTGGAATCAGATCTAGGTTCAAATTCTAGTTCCGACTCTTACCTTCAGTGTAATCTCAGGAGGATTTTAACCTTCCTGGGCTTTAGTTTTATTACCTGAAAATAGAAATAATACTATGTCATAGGTTGATTTTGAATATTAAATTAGGTAATCTGTTTTAACACTTAGCATAATCCCTGGCATGTACTAAATACTCAATAAGCATTAGAATTGTTATTAGCTAATAAAATACAAAACTTGGGGCGCCTGGGTGGCGCAGTCGGTTAAGCGTCCGACTTCAGCCAGGTCACGATCTCGCACTCCATGCGTTCGAGCCCCGCGTCAGGCTCTGGGCTGATGGCTCAGAGCCTGGAGCCTGTTTCCGATTCTGTGTCTCCCTCTCTCTCTGCCCCTCCCCCGTTCATGCTCTGTCTCTCTCTGTCCCAAAAATAAATAAACATTGAAAAAAAAATCTTTAAAAAAAAAATAAAATAAATAAAAATAAAATACAAAACTTAAGCCCTGCATGGCCAGAGGGGAACTTCAATTCAGTTTCAATGCTACAGACTCTGCTGAGTGCCTCCTGTTTCTGAAGGAACATGGTGGGATTCTGAAATGGAAATTTTGTTTGTTTGTTTGTTTGTTTGTGGAGGGGGTTGTGTGTGTTTTTTTTTTTAAGTTTATTTATTTTAAGAAAAAGAGAGCACAGGCAGGGGAAGGGCAGAGAGAGAGGGAGACAGAGAATCCCAAGCAGGCTCTGTACTGACAGTGTGGACTCAAACTCACTGACTGAGATCATGACATGAGCTGAAATCGAGAGTCAGATGCTTAATCCACTGAGCCACCCAGATGCCCTGAATGGGAGTGTTGGCAGTGACAGAGGCCTGAAGTGATAGGGACAGGCCAGGTATGCCTAATACCAGACAAGGCAGGTCTCAGGGTCTTATATTCCCAGGTTGGAAGGTACTAGAACAGTCATCCGGGCACACTTTATACACGCTCGTATCAAATCCACAGCAGAACTGCAACCACAGTACACATTTCACAAAGGGAAACCGTGAGTCTTTAGGTAATTTTTTATATATTAAAGAAGAAAGAGATAAACCAAGGATATTAACAATTTATGGACCAAATAGAATTAATAAATCCCAACACTAAGAATTTTTTGGTTAACCTCAAGGCTACTGATGGATTTTACTTAGAATTAAATGTGGAAATGTATGAAAGCAGTAGTTATGGATCAAGAAAATAGGTTACAAAGCTCCGTTTAAAATGGAGTATTTTCTGCCCACCATCTCATCCTATGCTCTTTAATGCTGTGATAAAGACATTCAAGACTACGAATTAGATGACAGAATTAGTCTTAAAATCCACCCAGCCAAGTCAGTAATACTCAATAGCTCGTTTCCTTGGGCATGGATTGTTAATTGTGAGTCAATGCCTATAAAGGAGGTAATGCAGAATAGATTTAAAAGAAAAGGAGGAAATGAATCAATGATACAGTATTCTCTGGCCATTTTCAGGCTTTTGGGGGGCTCACCCTCCTCTACTGTTCTTCTGCCCTCCCTTTAATTATGAGGTTTTAAACTTCAATAAATACACAGGCCAAGTAACATGAACCAAGGAAGCAAACTCTTCAACAACTGTGGGGACCCAGAGCCTCTTTGCCTTGAGCCTAGCGGGGCAGCCCTTACTCCGTTCCCCTCGATGATTTCATTCCGGGAATTGGGCATATATTGCCAGATATTTTCTTTTCCAAGATAAATTTAAAATGTAAATCTGTATGTAAAATACCCTGACTTTTAAATATCGGTAATTAATTCATGCTCTAAAAAAACAAAACAAAACAAAACAAAAACAAAAAACATGGGGCAGGCCAAACGAGTCATGTCAGAGGCATGAGTTGGGAGTCTTTGGCAGTATGTTTCAGTGTTCCGGGGAACTCTGTCCCTGGTGTTATTTTCTTACTCTTTAATCTTTTCCTAGAAAAGATTCCTTTTCATCTACTCTCATGGTTTCAAATCTCTTCTCTATGCTGAAGCCTCTCACTTCATTTATTGTCCTCCAGACTCCTGTATCTAACTGCTGACTGCACATCTCCTTTGCACGTCTTCCGGGCATCTCAAACATGGTGCATGCAAAGCTGAACTCTTGATCTCTCCCCACCAGTTTGTCTTCCAGTTTCTCCAGCTGAGTAAATGGTGCCTATATTGCTCAGGAAATATGGGGGCTGTCCTCTACTTTCTCCTCTCTTGCTGCCCTTGTCCAGCCCACCACCTTTCTATACATCCCCCTTCTAAACTATTTCTTCAGTTTGTCCCCTTATCTCCACTCACTGCTGCCGCACCAAGCCACATTTCCTCTGTTTTTGCTGCAATCATTTCCTCCAGATTCCCTCCACCCTTTGTGCTACTTTGTGCTACTAATCTGTTCTTCACTGAACAGCAAGATCTTTTGAAATATTAAATGGATTTCTGTCACTCTGTTTCAGTTCTCTCAATGTCTTTACAGTGCGTGAACCCAAGAGAAGAGAGTATGTCAAGTAGGTATTATACTACTGCGTCCAATAGACTGAGAGTATATTTTTTTCATCTGTAAAACAGGAATAATGAACCCACATCAAAGTGTTATTATGAGAATTCAGTAAAGGCCGATATTATTTCTGCAGTCCTTTTATATCAGCTTTTGCAGGGAAGAAGGTATCATTCAGTGAACATTTATATTGTTAATAGCTACTTTACACTCCCCAATTAGTACCACCTACAGAGAACCTTCTAAATGTTTTAATGACAGTGTTTTCATTTGTGTTCTTTTGGCCTCAAAGTAAAGCATGTGCCTTAATTAAAAGATAAAGTTTCTAAAAATTATGGAAGGGGTACCTGGGTGGCTCAGTTGGTTAGGCGACCAGTTTCGGCTCCGGTCATGATCTTACTTCGTGGGTTTGAGCCCCGCGTTGGGTTCTGTGCTGACAGCTCAGAGCCAGGAACCTGCTTCAGGTTCTGTGTCTCCCTCTCTCTCTGCCCCTCCCCCACTTGCTCGTGCGCTTGCTCTCTCTCTCACTCTCTCTCAAAAATAAACATTAATTTTTTTTTAATTATTGAACAAACTAAGTTCAATGAAAAACACAGGATAGAGTGAAAAAAATAACTTCAAATGTCTTCAGATCGTGTTTTTAAAGTTTTGACACGGAAAATGATTAGATGATATGGTTGGTGCAATACCCCATCATAAAAATTGAACCACTTTTAGGAAAATATACGATTTCGTTGATCTGAATTCCTCTTTGCCTGGAGCTGTGCAGGATGGTCAAGTTTCCAAAATAGCATCATGAACTCAGCAGCCATCGTTATATCAGTCCCCATGGCCCTTCTTTTTTTCAATTCACAAGTTCCAATTTAGAAAACACCACAGTGATAATGAGTCCAGAATATCTGCTGAGGCTGGTAGCTTGAAAAAGCCAGGAGTGAAGGTGAGAGGCTGCCACTGCAGGTACCTGGAGCTGTCTTTCTAGATCTCTGACTAAATCAGCCCTTCATCTGAGCTGCCTTTTTTTTTTTTTACTAGATATTTATGCAAGTCATAAAATCACTTGATGATGAGCTCCTTGGTTGATGTACAGTTTAATTGTGAGCTGAAAATTTTGGCTTCTCATGAGCTGAACTGGTTCATGGACCATTACAAAAAAAAAAAAAAAAGAAGAAGAAGAAAAAGGGTGAGGAGGAGAAAGATTATATCTTTATAATATAACCCTCATTTTTTATCTCCAGGAATAAGAATAGTTCAGCTTTCATTATACCACAAAGTAATGAATTCTCCCATTTAGGATATATTCATACTAAATATACAACAAACAGACCTTTTTTTTTTTATTAAGAAAAAGTGTTTACAATAAAAAAAAAACACAAATTAAAAGGGTTATGGAAAAAGAGACTTAAAACTTTGTTCCTCTGTGGTAATTCTGGTAAATATTTATTGAGAAGCCACCATGTAGGAGACACTATGCTAATTGGCATCAACATGTATATGTACATAATCTGGAACAACTAGAAAGGACTCTGAAGTACCCAGTCCAAACTCATAGACAACTAAACTTTAGCCCTAGTGGAGAAAGTGACCTAGACAAAGTAACACACGTAGTTACAATAGCTGAGACCAGAAAATAGTCTCGTAAAGTAAGGTAGATTCCCAGTTCTCAGGAATATAATTTTAATTAAATATATTTCTCATTGCAAAAGTGATGCTTTAGGAGAGCGCTGAGTGAAAAGAGTAGTTTGAGCCCCTGAAACTACTTCCACCTCTCCTAAAACCCCACAAAAAGTACAGCAAAGGGATCTTGTAAGGGGCAGGCCAACACAGACAGAGAAAAGGTAAAAAGAGACAATATCAAGATCCGAGCAACTGGAAACAATGCACAAAGGGCCAACGACTTAGTGGATCTGAGAAACAGAGCAAGCTCCTGTGTGCAGCTGTACAGGTTGTGCACTGTCCCAATCCAGCGGCCACCGCTCACTCAGACTCCAAAGTAAAGGCTTCCTCTGGAGTGGTACCGAGCATAGCCTGCACCACAGCAAGCCATGGCCCTGCTCAGAAAACAAGGGCAAAAGCAGCCATGAGGGAAGGGAGAGCCATCCCAATTTGCAGCAAAGAATTCCCCCCAAAATCAGAGATCAATAAGCCCCGGGTGGCTCTGGAGAAGAGAATAAATGGGAAGGAAGTACATACATGCAACTAAATGTGGGCTAGAGGTATACATATAGATGTAGTACAGATGTAGATATAAATATAAGCATAGATACAGGTATTTAGCCAGCCTCGAATGTATTTTGTTGTGAAGTGTGAGGCAGGGATCCAATTGCGCCTGTTTCTAAATGACTAGTTTTATTGAATACTTGTTGAGTGCCCCATTTTCAAATACTAAATGCTTTTATCTTCCGACAACTGCTTCCTAAGTTTTATTCTAGCCATTGATCTGTCTACAATTCTGTGAACCTCATGCATGTCTGGGCCTAGGAAACATATTAGAGCTCAGTCTTTAGATGGATACGTCCCTGTGAAAAGAGCCTGTTTCTCTCAAACCTATTCTTAAGTCCGTAACTCTTTGTCAGTTCTGTTTGTCTCCTTTTAAACATCTTAAAGAATTCACTGTCCTGCGTAAAACTCATATATTCTCCTTAATTATACCTCAACGTGAAGTAAATTATACCAGTGTTTATCAGAGCAAAAGTATTATAACCATCAGCTTCTTCAGTACCAGGCATTTTGTTGGTCTTCTAATTGTGTGTTTCTTCAGCGGGGTAATTAATGGGACACGCAAGATGTTTTGGTTTTAAGGCTGCCTTTTATGCAGTTGAGCACCCCAGCCTTCCTTCAGACTCCCTAGCTTGACCTTGCATTAGTCATATTTAAATACGATCTGATGTCCATCTGCACAAGGCCTCCCCTCATGTTCAGACATATCTATCTATACATGCTATTGCTAATGCTTGAAAGATGCTTCCCTCCCATTCATCTGGCTAAAATTTGAGTTAGGACTCAATTTAGATGTCACACCCGGCGGGAATCCTTCTTTGACTCAGCAATTGGTTACATAGCCATCTTCCCTGCTCATAGAACACCAGGTGCATCGTCCAGTTTCGTATGTATCTCGCTGTGTTGTGAGTGGCTATCTAATGGTGTGCCAGCATACTAGAAAGCAAGCTCCTTGAAGACAGGAACTGTCTTGCTCTTACCTATGTCCCTAGCATCTAGCAAAATCCTCTGCACATGGTGGAGACTCATTATGTCTTAAGCGAATGAATGATATTTCTTCATTGTAGAATGCTTGGAAGTAAAACGGAAAACAAATTTTTTTTTAAATGTTCATTATTTTTGAGAAAGAGAGAGAGCATGATCGGGGAAGGGGCAGAGAAAGAGGGAGACACAGAAACAGAAGCAGGCTCCAGGCTCTGAGCCGTCAGCACAGACCCCGACATGGGGCTCGAACTCACAAACTGCCAGATCATGACCTGAGCCATTGTTGGACGCTTAACCAACTGAGCCACCCAGGTGCCCTGAAAAAAAATTTTTTTTAAGAAAACGAATATAAATCCCAAAATTTGAGACAACTTTTACTAGCATTTTAGACTTCCTTGCATCTCATTGACTTTCTCAGCCTCACTGCATATAAAGCTTTGAATACTTCTGTTTTCACTTAAGAGAATACTGTGAGCATTTTCTCTTTTATTTATTTATTTATTATTTAATTTTTCTTAATATGAAATTTATTGTCAAATTGGTTTTCATACAACACCCAGTGCTCATCCCAACAGGTGCCCTCCTCAATACCCATCACCCACCCTCCGCTCCCTCCCACCCCCATCAACCCTCAGTTTGTTCTCAGTTTCTACCCCAAAGGGAACCAGTTCACCAAACTTGCTTGCATGTGAGCGTTTTCTTATGTAACTACAAATTCCTTGGAAATGCCACTTTTTTTTATTATTTTTTTTTAACGTTTATTTATTTTTGAGACAGAGAGAGACAGAGCATGAAAGGGGGGGGGGGTGGGGACAGAGAGAGAGGGAGACACAGAATCGCAAGCAGGCTCCAGGCTCTGAGCCATCAGCCCAGAGCCCCACGCGGGGCTCGAACTCACGGACCGCGAGATCGTGACCTGAGCTGAAGTCGGACGCTTAACCGACTGAGCCAGCCAGGCGCCCCGGAAATGCCACTTTAATTGTTACAACAAGATTATCCTCTAGAAGTAACACAGTTTATTCAGATATTCTATATTGTTGGACTTTGTTACTTGCAATGTTTTGTTGCTATAAATACTGCTTAAGTGAATATTTTTGCATCTCTGATTATTTCTCTACGATATGTGCTGGAAATGAAAATGTCACAGTTCTACAGGTACTATATCAGAGTACCCGCCTCAGTGTCATACTGTCCTTTTTTAAAGAGTGAAGATGTTATAAACAAAAAAAGGGTAGCCCATTTTTACCCTATATTTATTGGTCATTTATATTATACTGCTCTGTGAATTGTGTGACAGTAACCTGTGCCCATTTTTCTGGTTAGTTTTTTTTTTTTTTACTGATTTAAAAGTTCTCTATATGTTGAAAATACAGCTCTTTGTGAAATTTTCACAAGTATTTCCAGCTCAATCTATGCCTTTTGATTCTTATTTTTCATGGTTTTAATATTTTTTTGAATTTTATGCATATTTATCAATCTATTCTATAAATTGCTCAAATGCTTTTCCACATAGAATTTCTTGCCCAGTTTAATATATTAGGTATTTTTCTACTTAGATATATACTTATAAGATATATCTTCTTCTAACTATATTAGTTTCTGTTTTACATTCAGCTTTTTGGCCTATTTAGAATTTATTTGGGGCTATAAAGCAAGATGAGGTGCTAACTAGATTTTTTTTTTTTTTTTTTTTTTTTTACAAAAGATCCAGTTTTTCTAATGCCTTCTCTTGGCCATCAAGGAAATGCTATTAAAGACAATCATATTCATGGGGCATCTGGGTGGCTCAGTCCGTTAAGCATCTGACTTGGGCTCAGGTCATGGTCTCATGGTTTGTGGGTTCGAGCCCCGCATCGGGTGCTGTGCTGACAGCTCGGAGCCTGGAACCCGCTTCGGATTCTGTGTCTTCTTCTCTCTCTGCCCCTCCCCAACTTGTGCTCTGTCTCTCTCTATCAAAAATAAATCAATGTAAAAAAAAATTTTAGGGGCGCCTGGGTGGCTCAGTCAGTTAAGCGTCTGACTTCAACTCAGGTCACGATCTCGCGGTCCGTGAGTTCGATCCCCGCGTGGGGCTCTGGGCTGATGGCTCAGAGCCTGGAGCCTGCTTCCGATTCTGTGTCTCCCTCTCTCTCTCTGCCCCTCCCCCATTCATGCTCTGTCTCTGTCTGTCTCAAAAATAAATACGTTAAAAAAAATTTTTTTTAATTAAAAAAAAAAAGACAATTGTATTCAACTTACCAGCACCCAAAAACATAGTTCCATGTTCACCATGAACTCTGCTTTCTCCTCCCAGGCGAGCAGGAGCCAGCTGTAAGCAGTGATTCTGACATCTCGCTGATTATGGCAATGGAAGTTGGACTGTCTGATGTAGAACTTTCCACTGACCAAGACTGCGAAGAGGTGAAGTCTTGAAATGATAGACGTAGAACAAGGGGATGGTAGGACCCAAGGGGAAGGAAGGGAGGAGCCTCAAGACTTGGACCAGGCAGACACCCCTCCAGAACACCTTGGTAGCTCCACTGTGCGCCACTCAAGAATGGTAACGAGAGCAATATCCAAAGTCCCGTCAATCAGGATGCCGTTTCTCCATCTGTGCAACAGCCCATGGCCTTGGCAGCTTGGAAGATGAAAGCTGATTTTTCCTCCCGTGTCCTTGCAGACACACACTTCAGGAGCTCCCAAAACACACAGAAAGGACACATGTAGGGCTTCTTAGTTTCATTTCCATTTTTTTCCAGGTCTTGTTTTACTGGTTTTGGAATGTTGTTGGATTTCTTTGACAGTTTCTTTTTAAGACTTGTGCAGTTTACATTATGTCCACTCCTTTGGTTTCCTCCAGCTTTTGTAGAGAGTTCTGTTTAGAAGCATCAGTTCCTGCTATGATCAGTTTGTACGCCATCTCTGAGATTAATGGCCTTGACCTCTCAGCATGAAGTGTGCATGGCTTTGGGAAGTGCCTCAGCACCCTGAAACAGTCTAAGGCCAGCTCTCATTAAGAATCCAAATTCTTTTAAGTGGATCTTAAAAATCCTAGCCGCCAGAGACCCCAACCCTGAGCTCTGAATCCACTGAGGCTACTATTTGCTATTTTCATCTACATCATGCTG
This sequence comes from Felis catus, assembly GCF_018350175.1. Taxonomy (NCBI): domain Eukaryota; kingdom Metazoa; phylum Chordata; class Mammalia; order Carnivora; family Felidae; genus Felis; species Felis catus. Next base: position 85,281,653 of record NC_058371.1, read on the forward strand.
GCTTCCACTCACCAGGCTCTGTTAACGGCCCACGTGACATGCGAAGGAAGCTCTAGGGAGGCACTTGATTCTGCCTGGATTTCACAGTCTTTGGAGGAAACTCCAAACTCAGAAGTCCCCTTCAGGGCAGCAGCGCCATTCTTCACGACTGTAGGGCTTGTAACTGGAACTGCAAGCCTCGTGTTAAGACCAGATACCACATACTCTTCCCCAAAGCAAAATGTCTGTTATATTGGTCTCCCCAAGGCTAGAACAGTCTTTTGTTACCTCCACAAGTGGCTCCTGCAGGAGACGGAGGCTTCAGAAGAGATCCAATCATCTTTGAGCCCAGTGTCCAACACAGTGGGGGTTGCAGTAGCACCTAGCCTTTACCTTAATTCCAACGCACTTCTGTTGCACCTCGCCAGACCTCAAGGAAGGGTTCGGGTGAATCCTTAGCAGGTAGCTTTCCAGGGCTCCCTGAGTACATGTAAATACCAATTGAGGAGGGACGCGTGACTTGATAAACCATTTGATCTAAAAAGTACAGCATGGGAATTTGCTAACCAGGCTTCTCCTGATGGAGAGAGACAAAGAGGGAAAGGAAAAGAGGTATCAAATCAATACTAAAACCCACCGGTGTTTTTAAACTCTTTATGTTTTTATTCTTTTTTTGTAACTATGACAGAGATGTGCTATTTTTTCAGTGGGCAATTTTGTAATATGTTTCGACTATCCATATGCATAGATGACTAAGGGAGTGAATGCTTTCCCTGGACAATCACAGGTCACCTCATCCTCTGTAAGAAGGCCTGCGGCTGCGTGGGTTACTAAGAAAGAAGCTTTCTTCACTGAGTTATTTACGTATTTGATGAGGCTTTCTCACCTCATTACACAAACACTCATCCAAAAACAGGAATTTGGTTGTGCCGTAAATCCCTGCTGCCTGCTGAAACATAGAGTGTGTGTCAGGGGGACCACTGGTTGCTTTTGTCTCACCATCTTTAACGATTTCCTATTTGATGCTCTCTAAGTAGGCAGCAAGGCAAGGAAAGTGATTACCACCTTCAGAAATGTCACCTCTCCCTGGGCGCCTAACACTTCCTGTAATGAAATCTGGTGTCCGTGTGCGAAGGCAGGCAGGGAGGGACGAAGACAGCCCTGAATGGAGCGTCAAGAGTCCTAGATGAGCCACCTGCTTATTGGGCCTCATCTTTTCCATCTGTGAAATGAAGGAGTTTAACACGGTGATGCCCAAGGCTCCTTCTGGCCTTTAGAGCACTAATGAGCTTTTTGCCAGGGGGATCTGGGTTTTTGAGATGGCCATGACAGATAGCTGACTTCGTTCAGGTTAGGGAGGCACTGACTTGACACGTAACCTGCCCTAATGGCTTTTGGGACTCAGCATTCCTGCATTGCTGAGAATGAATAGCTAAATGATTGAAGTTTTAAGTCCAAGGAGTGGTTTTGGTTTGCCTTATGTTAAAGCTGCTGTTAGTCACAGAGTTTGTCATCTCTGGATACCTTCAAATCCTAGTTCTCGGTATGGAATTCTTCATCTCAAAGTGTTGCTTTTTCTTGGCCGGCTAGAGCTGCATCGTGTATCCTCCTCCATTCAGCTCAGCCTGAAACACATTTTGGTATTAAGTGGAATTAGAGGGATAATTCAACAGCAAAGGAACGATCTACACTGTATTCCATGCCCAGGAGAGAAAATGCCTCTTGGATTTCATAGTTCTCCCGGCGAGGAGTGTTGTCTCTTCCTGCCAGTGACCGGGTAAATCAGGAATCAGGAATTGGTTGCATATGTATGCTGTGGCTGCAGCAGCCCCTATAGAATGCTGCGTAGATAACGTGAGGTTCGTGTCTTTACCCCAAGGAGGTTCTGCTGCAAAATCCCTGAGCCTAGGAGGCTCTCCATTTACCAAAGGTTTGTTTCTGGAGGATTTTCATGTGGCTTTGGTAGTCTAAAAAAAAAAAAATTTTTTTTTAACCGGCGTAGAAGGGTTTAAAAGAAATGAAAACCTTCCATAGCTTCTTCACCACCTCCCCTGCAGAGGAAATTCTGAGCTGGGAGCCCTCTAGAAGTATATGAAGATTTTATGCGTATTTAGAGATGTGCATTTTTCTGTAGCGAGTGTCCAGACCAGCGCTATCCAATAGAAATATAATGCAAGTCACATATGTAGACTTTACATTTTCTACCGGCTACGTTTGAAAAAGTACAAAGGAACAGGTCAAAATCATTTTAGTAATATAATGTTTTTGTTCCAACGTGTAAAAAGTATTAATGAAATACCTTACATTCTTTTGGGTACTAAGTCCTCTAAATGCATTATGTACTTTACACTCAAAGCACGCCTCCCCTTGGACTGGCCGCGTCTCCAGCTCTGTCCCAATAGCCACAGTTGGCCCGTGGTCCGGAGCAGAGCTGCTCCAGGATTCTCACAAGATTCCCTGACCCTCACAAAGAAGAGAAGTTAAAACCTAATTACCTCCAGAGAGAACTAGACTCCACCCAAGTTGCCTAATGAGAGGCCCAAAGATCTGTTTGTTTTGTGATCCATAAATATTCAAGCCACTCTTTTTGAAATTCCTGCTTGACCTTTCTAACCACACACTGATGTCCATTACTGTCACTGTGACTCCTCTGACCAGTCGTTTTTGTGGTTGTTTTTTGTTTTTTTTTTTTTTAAGTGACACAAACCATGTGGATTTGGTGCTGCAACAAAATTGTCTCTCTCACTTCTACGACAAACCCTCAGACGGGTAGGCGGCACTCGGGAGCGGAGAAGAATTCCAGACTCTAGTCCTCCAGCTTCACCTCAGCCCCCTCATTCTCCTGCCTCCTGATTGGCAGAAGGTCTTTTCCCAGTGCCAGTGCCCCCCTGGGGACTTGGGGGTGGGCAGGTGGGAAGTTACATAGACTCTGAGTGGCCTTATTGAGAAGAAGTCTTTGGGGTTGTGACCACCCAGCCCTATTGGGTGAATCATGACAGCTTACAACTGCCAGCTCTCAACTCAGAAGTCAGCGTCCTCTCTCACCCCAAGGCCGTGGGCAAGAAAAGAAGCATTTCCATTCCCTCAGAAAAACTGACCTCTAGGACTTGCCTCTTCTGTGTGGCGGAGCCCTTTGAGAAGAACTGAGCCCTGATCATGAATACAGCATCCGAACATTGATTTAGTCTCTGGGGCTTGGTCACCCCTGAAATATTAATTCTGTCACCGAGGCAGGAAGACGGGGAGTTGGGAGAAGGCAGAAAGTGAATAGTGGAGGGGCACCTGGCTGGCTCAGTCCGTAGAGCATGCAGCTCTTGATCTCGGGGTTGTGAGTTCGAGCCCCATGCTGGGTGTAGAAATTACTTAAAAACAAAATCTTTAAAAATATATATATGATTAGTTGCAAGACTTACCTACCTATTCTGACATCACCTAGTCACGATGGTAACCATGGAGGCAAATCTCTGTCCAGAGAGGTTTTTCTGTTTGTTTTGTGTTGTTTTCAGCATTTCCCTCATTCTGAATGTTCACGTGTCTGGGTTCAGTGCCCAGTGGCTACTTTAGTCAGTACAGGCATTCTTGCAGCCGACCTGTCTTCAGAACCAAAAAATGGTGACAGAAAGCCTAATATAAGATTCTTTCTTATTTATGAGTTATGTTTAGATGAAAATTCTTGCAGAGCATAAAAAACAAAAAGCATCTAGTTATCTGTTGAATCCATCACCTTGACTGCAAACAAACAAATCTCATTAAATTAAAACTCTTTCCAAAAACCTGAGATACAGAGTCACATCCTCTTTAGAGCGAGGACCCAGCCCTCTGTGGTACTAGGGCCCCTGAGGCAACTTCCAGTAACATTTTTTTTGTATGTTCTCACTTAGATTTCTTTCGTGTGTGTGTGTGTGTGTGTGTGTGTGTGTGTGTGTGTGTGTGTGTTTGTATCTATATCTATCTCTGGCTTTCTCTGACTGCCTCTTTCTTGTATACACACCTACATGCATTCTGTTCCCATCTTTCAGGACAAAAACCTCGGTGGCTTTGGATCTATCTATACAGTCATCATTATTGGGATTACCGTTGTTACTGTTGTTGGTGTTTTTCTTCTTTTTATTGTGTGGCAATGTCTATATTGGCACTTCTGATGAGGAAAACCAGTTTACTATAAAGGCAAATTAACTTCCTCCATAATGGAGTTAGCCATGTTTTCACTTCTCTTATCATTAATTTAATTGCAGGCCACCTACAGCTGTTGCCTTTTTTTTCAGGCTTCCTTGCCAGAAAGGTCTCCTAGGCAAATAATGGCAAAGTCACAATTCCAGAATGCTGCCTAGATCTACCATCTTCTACCTTCAGCATTTGTGACCTTCCTAGTTCACCACAGGCCCCCAAGATTTGGACATCTTAGAAAAATGTATGGGCCGTGCTGTATCTGATGTCCATTCATGCTTCTTAATTCAGCTTCTTAGCACAAGAACTTCCTCTTCGTAAGTGATCTGAGAGGCCACTTCTTCCTTAAGACTGAAAAAGAGACAAAGAGGCCATTCTCCCAAGGTGAGGGACAAAAGTTCCTTGTGCAGTGCTCTGTGTCACAGACGTGTCATTGATGGTACTTAAAAGGAGGTGGGAATACTAGCCTGCAGAAAGTGAGAAAGAGGGTGGCAGGATATGAACATGGGTGCTCTTCCCAAGTACATGCTCATCCCCTAGGTTTAGAGCTGACCTGGTGTTTTGGTGTGTGTGTGTGTGTGTGTGTGTGTGTGTGTGTGTGTGTGTGTGTGTGTTTTGAGGAGTTTAACACTCATGAGTTAAACACTCATGGTTGCAGAGAAAGTTGGGATTGCCTGAAAAATAAATTGTGAGAAGCAGGAATGAGTTTCTCAGCATCACTTACCTCTTCTCTTTGCCCGCTTGTCTCCCCATCTCACAACCCCAGGCCCTTTGTAACAGGAACAGTAATTTGTAAAGACCCACAGATTGGTAGCCTCACTTCCACTTTGACCCTTTTGATGGCAATAAATTATCCCAAAACTAAAGATCCTAGATTCCAGATCCTACATACAGATCCTTAATTATCAAGCCCTTTACTTGCAAAACTTGGTTGTTCTGCAAAAAATCCAATGACATCACTCACATCTCTCTTTATCACCCTGTGAACTATGCCTCAATCAAGTGGCTTTTTTAGGAATCTCGGTGATCAAAGACCTTTTCACCCCTATGCTACTATTGATGCTTTGCACTTACTGCAGAGCCATTCGCTCAATGGCTACCTGATAAATATGTGTTGATAATGATCAGGCAGGAATATAATCTCTCAAGAGGTCCACAGGTCTGAACAGAGCAAGAGAGAACTTCTGTAAAGAAGGTAGCTCACCTTAAGTCACCCAGAATCACTGCTTGGCAGAATGTCTGTGGTCTTGTCATCCTTACTGCAGTGAAGGGCTTGGAGAAGCAGGGAAAATGTGGGGACCATGTGTGCTGTGTAAACCAAAGACCAATCACCATCCAAATGGACACATGTTCTTCCATTGACTACTTTAATTTTCTCCTAACGTTCTCATAAATAAAAGCGAAGGTGGGTTGCCTAGTCAGACGGAACTGTGAAACCTTAAGGGGTTCTGTCTTGCAGGCTGGTGATTGACCTTACTAAATCCAGAAATCTAAAAAGCGTATCGTGGCCTTAGTACCACACCATCTTTAAAGTCTGGTGTTTAGTCCCCTTTTCCCTCAAAAAGTTTTAGACAAAACTAGCGCTTTATGGAACTCGGAATATTCTGTTTGAGAATGTGAAGATTTTAAATAGCCAAAGAATTTTCATGTAGGAGAGTTTCTTAATTAGTGTATCCCGCGCTTTTGAAGGAAATACCAAACTATCGCCTGTACGAATAGATAGTCAAGCGGTTGAAGGACTGTCAGCGAAAGGACTTTGCAGCCTGGGTGTATGTTGGCATCAGTAGGATGTTATTGCAAGGGGGCAGGGTGCCCTCTGCTGGAATAATTGCCGTTATTCTTTCAGCCAACTAATTTGACTAGGGTCACCATTTCCTCGACAACTAGGTATTTGCCTTTCATCATACAGTCTCCTCAGTAGTTGAGAATTTGGTCCACATTTATCAAAAGAGGAAGGAATGTCACAAGCTTGGAAAAGTTGAAGGAGAACCCCACAGAAGATACCATCCGCAGCCCTTTCTTTTGCAAAGCGTGGAAGCATATTGTTAGCTCTGTTTGCAAAGAAGATGCCTCTGGCTGGAATGTTTGTGCAGACTTCTAAGACAAGGGCCTGATGGTTTTGTAACTTATTTCAACTCTGTTCTTGTCAAATCACAAAGGAAGATCAATAAACAGACTTCTTTCATATGAATGTAAATGGTGTGAAATACTGATGTGTTTTGTACATGTACATAATAATATATTTACTTCCTGCTTTCACATTAGTAATCTGAAATGGTTGTACCATTTTATAATTAGAAAGAGATGTAGGGGGGAAGGGAGGGGAGGGAGGGACTGTTATTTTTATAGTGGGATGTCCCTTATATTTAGAAAACTTGAAGTAATTTTGTACTTGTGAAAAGTTACATTCCATTCATTTCCTGAAAAATGGGAATTGTTCTTTACGATATTCATGAGCTGGGAGGATGATTATTCTAGTTTCCAGGGGAGCCTCCCAAGCGGTATGTATGTGATACCCAATTTTATAGACTGCAGACCATGCCCAGCAATTGCCATTTCAATAATGTGAAAAGAAAAACGCCCAACTTCTTTTAACCCCTTTGTATATAACACATTATTATTTTCACTGAAAAAAAAATCTGCCTCAAAGAATGAATTTACCATTATGAAATATTCAGAAATGGCACCACCAATGTCTAGTATCATCCTGCTGGCAAGAAAAAAATCCAATGGATTCATTTTTCCTCCGTACACATGCACTTGTGTGCTTTTACTGTAAAATGAATGATGTCCTAGATAGAATTTTACTTTGCTTCCCCATGAGGTCTTTCTGGCCAGACCACACAGGTGGTGGTGCCTTCATGCTATCTCCCATCCTCCATTGTCAGATCATGGGACAGTTTCCTGGATTTATTTGCCACATGACTCAAAAATCACAGAAACTATTCCTGATGTCATTTGCATGGGTTACTTTTAATTTGGATTTTGGTTAGCTCTTAGTTGCCGAGAAATTTAGTAGTGGATCATGTAGCCCTTTTACGCAAACATCGTCTTCTGTATAAAGTCACAGGTATATTTTAGTGATTAGTTAAGGCGGTAGGTATCATTTGTTTGGGGCGGGTGGGGGGGAGGGGTTAGGGGGTGGGGGAGGAGGGTGATGTCAATCTCTTTCTCTTTCCTTCTTTCCCACCTCAGGCACCCACCTTACTCCTTCCAGAGCACTTTATATCTCTCTTGAAATACATAAGTTTTAAAAACTGTCTTTAAAGGGATTTGTCTTCTGTTGGGAGACACGGACTTTTATTTTGCTTTATTCTATTATCTATGTGTTTGGAGAGCATAAACAGTTTGTCTCATACTGGGCTAGTGATGAAATATTAAGGACGATCGTTGAAAACAATCGTACAACACAGCTATTTTTGTTATATAGAAAACTATCATGTAAATACGTGCAATTGTGTTCTTATGTACTGGTGAAAAAAAACCCACAATTATAAAGATTTGAAAAGGATTGTGAATTACAGGAAATTTCACTGCAAAATTTTGTTTGGTTTTGTTTTTTAATAAAATAGAACCAGATGCTTGTGTCTGTGTCATGCCTATTTCCTAACCACGTTGCGTCGTCTTGAGTTCCAGAGGTGGCACTACGGATTTTAAAAATTGACATTCAACATTAAATCATGATTGTGTTTTCAAAACATATAAAGTGACGTTTTAATGACTTTTTTATTTCTCCCGGGTGCTGGACACCCGACTTCCTCTTAGCTCTGTTCCTCTAAGTGAAGTGATTGAAAGATTTTGATCAGTTCAGAAGAATGGCTGCTTAGTGAGCCTGAAGTGTGTTCAGAGGAACCGAACATTATTGTCTGAGCCGTCTCTGGCGGCTTATCCCAAGCGGGGTTATAGCAGGGGATCACGCAATGGGCCGGGGTGGCCAGATCGTTTTTTTATCCTTACTTATCCTTCTCTAAGGAATTTTTAACAGCCCTTCCTTTGAATTAGCAAGGGAATGCTAAAGAAATAAAAAAATGTGAGGGGTGCCTGGGTGGCTCAGTCGGTTAAGCGTCCGACTTCCGCTCAGGTCATGATCTCAGGGTCCGTGAGTTCAAGCTCCGCGTCGGGCTCTGTGCTGAGAGCTCAGAGCCTGGAGCCTGTTTCAGATTCTGTGTCTCCCTCTCTCTCTGACCCTCCCCTGTTCATGCTCTGTCTCTCTCTGTCTCAAAAATAAATAAACATTTTTAAAAAATCTTTTTTTAAAAGAAATAAAAAATGTGAGAGCTGCCAGCCTGAGGAGGTAAGAACAGAAGGTAAAAAAGGAGAGGCACCCCTCTTTGCTGTTACCACCTACCCAACACTGCCAGGCTCCGTGGTGTCCCTTTGAACCTCTGGCCCATCCAAGATTGCTGACACACCCCTTGAAGGAGCAGCCAGGGTCAGACATGCCCAGTGCAGTTCAGCCAATCACTGAAGCCCTCCACCTGGCCGGGCCCCCCCCCCCCCCCCCGGGAGCTGTGGATTCCAGCAGATCTAGGATTTCCCTGCTAGCAAGAAACAGATTCAACGGATTCATTTTTTTCCTCCTGAACATTAGTCTGTGTGCTTTTACTATAAAATGAACGATGTCACAGATAGAAGTTCACTCTGCTTCCCCATGAGGTCTTTCTGGCCAGTCTGTAGATCATATACATGGTGGTCCAGATGAATCTGCCAGAATCTGCTGGCAAAAGTCAAACTGTATTGAGCGAGTGGTGTGGCCTTCTGGAGCTATTTCCTACCCAAATGGCCAACTGCTGTGTCCGTAGCCAGGAAATATTAATGCCTTGGAGGCTTTGCTCTAGGGGCCACTCCTAGAGCAAATTTGTAGGTAGGAAGATATTCTGAGGGGGTTGTTAGTGACAGTAATGATTGTGCCACATTAGAAGTCATTTTAAACTCTATGCTTTGGTTATTGCACTTTTAATCTTCCCAGATACCTATTGTCGGTAATGAAGCTGACATCTGTGTGTGTCACATGGCAGAGGGGGGGATGGGAGCTATTACCCAGGATCTAGAAACCATCTCTCCAGCTTCCACACTCCTGCCAGACCAGGGTTTCCCACATGGAAAAATGTGTTCTGTGGGACACATCCTGGGATCCGTTAGAAAATACCACATAGTCCCAAGTTCAACTCAGTTGGAATAAGGCTTCATACATTACATTAGAAGCTATTAAAAACTTTCTAGGAGGCTTTTATTGAGTTACCCATTTAATTCAGCTTTTCGTGAAGCTGATAGATGACAGTCCTCTTTTTCAAAGGTCCCAGTTTTCAAAACTGCACAAGATAAGACCACCTAACATGGAACATGTTGGTGTTCAAACTAGAAAAAAAGCGGGGCGCCTGAGTGGCTCAGTCGGTTAAGCATCCAACTTCGGCTCAGGTCATGATCTCATGGTTTGTGAGTTCAAGCCCCGTGTCAGGCTCTGGGCTGACAGCTCGGAGCCTGGAGCCTGTTTCAGCTTCTGTGTCTCCCTCTGTCTGCCCCTTCGGCTGTTTGCACTCTGTCTCTTGCACTGTCTCAAAAATAAATAAACATTTAAAAAAAATTTTTTAAAGCAAAAAAGCTGCTAGAGCTGTTTCCCCTCTCTCTATCTCATGTACCCCACAGACCATTGCCTCTCCTGCCCCCGTTCCAGCTCACAGGGGAAGGTTGCCCTGACAGCCTGGTGCCCGCTTCACCGGAGTGGAGCTGTCCAGGGAAACAGGCTGCCGGGCACTGCTCTAGAGCCACACGTGTGCCAGGGAGCCCTGGGTGACTACGGGGCTTACTGTCACTTTTCCTGGAGAAACAGAGACGCTCCACTTTGTGGGCGTTTGTCTCGGGAAGTCATGCAGCACATCTGTCCCTTGAAGAATGGAAAATGTAAAACTCATCAGGGCTTTGTAATAAGCCAGTAAGTAAGGCCAGCTTTGCCCCCCGATTCTTAAGTCTATGAACGCCTACATTTGGGGTATGTGGAGCTAAGCTGCTATTTAAAAGTACAAAAACGTGTTTAGTTCTCATATAGGTCTCATAATTCCTTCTAAGCCAGTGTTGGTGTCTCTTCTCGTCTCCCTGCCGTGGTTGAGCCATACATTGCATGGGATTGGGGGACAAAGAGGGTGGGGAAGAATGTGAATTAGTTTTACTCTGGGATACTTACTATACACAGAAGAGCGTGAGGATCCACCGATGGGAGACTCAGGGGACTGAGAGAGGTTTCGTATTTATGAGACATTTAGAACAATTGTTCCATGATCCTTAGTGACCCAAGAACAGAAAATTAGTCTGCCTCTTATTCCAACACACTCCTTGGTATAGGCTCCCTCAGGGCTCACTGTGATCCATTATTCGTGGCTGTGAGAGTAAGGGACAGTGATGCCACCAAAGGCCAGGGGGCCCTCTACTTACCGTGAGCAGATGTGCCTTCATTGATTTGCGGTCACAGCACCTTGCACAGGGCGGGTGCCTCCCTGAGTCTCCAACCGATGGGAGCCTGGTGGCTGGCACACGGGGAGGTAAAAATTCAACTCCCCAAGGCTCTCAGACCTTTTTGTTGTGGAAAACATTCCCATCCTCTCCCTGTGGGAACATCCAGAAGGTCTGATCATAGTCGTGGCCCCCTTAACCTAAGCACCCCCTTCCTGACTCCCCCTAATGTTCCTGCCTTCTTTGTCCTTAGGGATCATTTACTGAATAGTCAGGGGAGAAGCCAGAGGCAGCTTTCATGGGCAGGCAGCTGCTTTTGGTTGCTATAGAGCTGTATACACAACACAGCTGTCATTGATGTTATAGATCTAGCGGGAGCCAACGGTCTCAGACCTCTAAATAAAATCACCCACATAATTCGGAGCTTTAGAAATGGCATCAATATCTATAAATACATGTGAGAGCAGAGCAGCCAATTAACAGAATGTGAGAACACAATAGAGGTAGACCTGAGAATAAGATCCCATCACGCTGGGCCTGGGCTGATGTCTGAGAAGACACAGCCCTCCCTTTACGCCGGGCAGATTGAAAGTGGTCCATTCGCCTCCTCACTTTCTCTTCCCCTCTTTTTTATTCCTTTAGTTTGAAACAAGGAGGAGACAAGGGAGAATGTTGATGAGGACCAGAGTGAGGGCTAGAACTTAAGGTTCCTGACCCTTTTGCTAGAGTTCTCTGGGCCGCACCATGTTCCTTCCATAAATGGGTAGGCATCTCCAGACTGCTCAAAAATCTCAGGAATGAAAAGCAAGAGCTGAAAGTTGGACGTTAGTATATTGACAGGAAGATTATTATGTAGTCAGGAAATCTCCCTGATCCAAAACAATTCTAATCTGGAGACAAAATCGGATGGACGCAACCACGGGGGTAACATGTGCAGGGACCCGTGCACACCCCCACGCTCACCCACATGTGCAAAAAACACCACGCACAAGGTGGGTCCCCAGTGATTGCTGTCTAACCTTAGCTGTGCAAGAAAGCTCACTGCCTAAAGATACCAATGTGAGTTATTACTTTCTAGACTCACTCCTTCAAAAAAAAAAAAATTATTATTTTGTGCTTTCAGACAACAGCCTGCCCTTGTCCTAGCCCCTGCTATGGCTCTGAGAGTTGCTTGACAGGAAATAAATGACAGATGTATAGGACTTCTTTTTCATATAACATGGGGAAATAGATGTCCACAAAACCCCCTAAATATGGAGATCAGGGATGCCTGGGTGGCTCAGTCGGTTAAGCGTCCGACCTCGGCTCAGGTCACGATCTCGCCGTCCGTGAGTTCGAGCCCCGCGTCGGGCTCTGGGCTGATGGCTCAGAGCCTGGAGCCTGCTTGCGATTCTGTGTCTCCCTCTCTCTCTGCCCCTCCCCCGTTCATGCTCTGTCTCTGTCTCAAAAATAAATAAAAAACATTAAAAAAAATTAAAAAAAAAATATGGAGATCAGGACACTTGGATGGCTCAGGGTGTTAAGCTTCTGACTCTTGATTTCAGCTCGGGTCATGATCTCACAGCTCATGAGTTCGAGCACTGTGTTGGGCTCTGTGCTAACACATGGAGCCTGCTTGGGATTTTCTCTCCCTCTCTCTCTGTCCCTCCCCTGCCCACGTGCTTGCTCTCTCTCTCTCTCTCTCTCTCTCTCTCAAAATAAATAAATAAATTTTAAAAATATGGATATCAAATATTAGAAATTTCCTGGTGGTAAAGTGAGAGAGACTTTTGGAAACTAGAGACTACAAGAAAGTTCTACCCAAGGGGAAAATGAACATCAGAAATGGAGTTTGCTCTGAGTGCATATGCTGATTCCTGATGGTCTAGGGATCCACAATTTTTTTTTCTATAAAGGGCCAGATAATTAATATTTTAGGCTTTGTGGGTCACATGTGATTTCTGTACCTTTCCTTCATTGTTGTTTTTTAACTCTTTAAAAATGTAAAAACTATCCTTAGCTCAAAGGCCATATAAAAAATAACAGACCGTAGGAAGGATTTGTGCTACTCCTGCAATAGGGACAAAGTCCAGGGTTAGAATCAGAGCCCACAGTGGCAGATGAACTAGGAAAACCTTAGTAAATAAACTATAAAAGAAAAATACCTTCTAGAAGGAATTGGTACAGATGTTTGTAAGTGGTGACATTGGTTCTAGATAAAGTACAGAAAGGATACGGTCTCCCTTCCCTGGTCCCACTTCTCAGTCCCAGATGCCCTAACTACAAACAAGCCTTCTCACAAGCTCTTGGACCCAAATCCAACCACCAGTGTGACCCGAATACCTAAGGTACAGATACACTTTAAAGTGGCCCCAAATTGATAGTTACACTAAGTGTTTGGTGGAATTACACTCATAAACTCATATCCTCCCTGGAGGAATACTCTGAACCCAGGTCTCAAGACCTTCTTAAAAGACAACTTCCAAAAGAATATACCTTCACAATAAAAAAAATCTCCAAATACATGATTGAAACACACCGCAGTAAGGAAGAGAGTGTGAACTCAGACTCAGATGAACAATATGGGAAATATGATTAACAGGATGTAAAATACGTGTGTAAGGAGTCCCTCAGCTGACACTAATATATCCTAAGTTTGAAAACAACTTTCTAGTCACTTCAAGCACAGAACAAGGTGGGAAGGGGAGACCCGGTGAAGTCATTAGTCTGGGTGGGCTATTCTGATCCTATGGTGATGGACTTGAAAGAGAGTGAATTTTATCCATAAATAAAATGCTTTCTTGCTCAAGACTATCTGACTTGCAGCTAAGGAAGGAGTGAGCGATCAAGGCTGTCCTCACACTTAACCCTCATGGTCTCACCTGACCTAACCCCACACACAGCTCCCATGTCCCTCTCTCTGAACATTCTCCACCTGACTGGCTGGGCTACGGCCACACTCTGTGTGTGGATTCAACACTGTATCCTCAGGATCTAGGAGGAGCTCAGCGAAGATTGTTAAACCCATGACTGAATGAACCAGCCAGGCTCAGCCATTTAGCCCAAAGGCCCCAAACCCAGGCCGGCATATTAATGGAATGAATTGCATGCTGAGGAATGCTGCTACTGACTGAAGAATAAACTCAGCAGTGACTTTGAAGTAAATACATAGTGCTTATGATCATGGCTATCATATTAACGTTAGCAATAATAGCAAGCGTTTGAGTATGAGAGTTAGCTGCATGTTGGTTCATCGGGTGGCCAGTAAGGGCTTTCTTTATGTGCACGGCGTTGTTTGACCCTTGGCGTAACAGTTGAGGAAAATACTGTTATCCCATCTTACAAATTCTGACAGTAAAGCTTAGGAAATAACTTGCCCAGGATCACACAGAGCAGCAAAACTGCTCACAAATCTAGACCTCTCTGGTTCCTAAAAGATGTCCTTCGTCACCAGCTTACACTGCCTTCCCTCTTCTGAAAGGAAAGCCCACAAGTTTCTCTATAAAATAAAAGGAGGGAAATTTAAATTAAACCATAAAAAGTAGGGGCACCTGGGTGGCTCAATCGGTTAAGCGCTAACTTGGGCTCAGGTCACGATCTCGTGGTTTGTGAATTTGAGCCCCACTTGGGGCTCTCTGCTGTCAGTGCAGAGCCTGCTTTGGATCCTCTGTCTCCCCCTCTCTCTGCCCCGCTTTTGCACGCACTCTCACCCTCTCTTTCTGTCAATAATAAACATTTTTTAAATAAAAACAACAAGTAAAAGTAACTTTGCAGTGGAGAAACCCAACAAACACCATCTCCTCCTGGCAATCAAAGCTAACCTCTTCAGCAATGAATCATGTTGATAGTGTGTTCCTAGATATGACGTGATGGGAGTGTACTTTACCTCTGCTGTCTTTCTTTCCAAAACTGATGACCCCAGTGTAACCATGAGAAAAACATCAGACAAATCCATATGGAGGAGCATTCTACTAACCATATGACCAGTACTCCTCAAAACCATCAAGATCAACCAAAACATAGTCACAGACACTGTCAGAGAGCAGAGGAGCCTAGGAAGACATGACAGTGAAATATAACATGGTATCCAGGATGGGATCCTGGATCAGAAAAAGGATGTTCAGAGAAAACTAGTGAAATCCAAATAAAGGCTGGAGGTTAGTTCACAGTAATATACCGATGTTGACTCCTTAATTGTGGCAAATGAACCATGGTAATGTCAGATGTTAACAATAGGGAAAACTAAGTGAGGGACATACAGGAACTCTCTATACTATCTTTGTAACTTTTCTGTAAGTATAAAACTATTCTAAAATAAATTTGTTTTAAAAGATATTTTTATTGGGGCACCTGGGTGGCTCAGTTGGTTAAGCGTCTGACTCTTGATTTTAGCTCAGGTCATGATGTCACCTCAGGTCATGATGTCACCGTTTGTGAGATCAAGCCCTGTGTTGGGCTCTACGTTGACAGTGTGGAGTCTACTAGGGATTCTCTCTCTCCTTCTCTCTCTGCCCCTTCCCCACTTGCTCTCTCTCTCTCTCTCTCAAAATAAATAAATAAACATTAAAAAATAAAGTAAAATAAAATTATAAAAGATATTTTTATCAAATGTACAAAACCATTGGATTACTAAAAAACATAGAATTTGGTTTTTGATGATATTGTGGAGTATCCTTCCTGGGAAATTTTAGGAATGGAACAAAGAACTCAGCATCCTGAAGATGTTAGATGTTCTTTTCCTTGAAGCAGAAGACTGGACTGAATTATTTCTTAACATCAATTCCAGATTTTTTTGAGACTAAATTTGTGATGTGCACTCATTGTTATATGAGTCTTCAATCCAGAGTAATTGGAAATGTTGCAGATGAGAAGCTAATTATTTGTAATTTTATGTCAGAGGTATTGCAAAGGTGACAAGTAGATTTTCTAGCTGGCGCAGCATTGCATTTAACATTGGTTGAGTAAACCACCCACCACACAAATGCACCAAAGTTACAGGACTCTGGCCCTTTGTGTTGGTATTTATGTGGTTGAGCTGTTCCTCCCAGTAGGGGGCTCTGATGCCCATCAAATGGAGAAGACACCCTGGCACTGGAGAATAGAGGTGTGTGGATTTCATGCTCAAGAGTTTGTAGGGTAACTTTGAGAAAGAGTAAGCATTCAGAAATCTTCTCAGAAACATTAAGCAGAAACAGTGAGCATTCAGAAACAACGGGAAAGGGGGATTAGGCAATAGAAACCAACATGGTTGGGGTAGATGTTTCCCAGAGAAGAAGAGAATATAGACTTTACCAGAAAATAGAGCCCTCAGGCTACGTATTACTGAAACTATATATCCCTCAAAGAAAAGCAGGAGAGAAATGACAAAACTAGAAATGCTTTATCCTAGACTAGACATGTTTTCCTATAATGTGAGAGGAATGTTCTTAGAGTATCATCTACTCATTGATTGACCACAAATGTATTGTTCCACGTAGCATTTCACAAGATAGCTTATACACTTAATTCTTGATTTAAACACAGCAGCAAGAGCAGCCTATATGCGCACGCGCACACACACACACACACACACACACACACACACACACACAGTGACCCAATTAAAATCCTTGAATACCCTCCCATTTCCATTAAGTCTGTGTATAGTACAAAATTCTTAACATGATCTAAGTCTTATCGATCTAGTCCATGAGAACATCTCTAGAATTATTTAGATCACTCTTGCACTCATTCCATGTGCTCCAGCCCCTGTCCCCTCCTTCTGGTTACTGTCTATTCATCCTTGGGATCTCAGCTCAAAAGCTTTCCCTTGCAGAAACCTTCTCTCATCCCTTGGCTAGACAGCCCTGTTAAATGCTTGCATAGCTCCTTGTACTTTGCCTCCATAGCTCTAATGATAGGTCTGCTCCATACGCTAAACATAGCACTAAACAACAATTAACATTAATAATTCACTCACGTGATTATTAAATTGAGGTTGAGTCTTCTGTCTAGACTGCAAGCTCCTTGAGATTAGGGCTCATGTTTTAAATTTTTTTTTCAACGTTTATTTATTTTTGGGACAGAGAGAGACAGAGCATGAACGGGGGAGGGGCAGAGAGAGAGGGAGACACAGAATCAGAAACAGGCTCCAGGCTCTGAGCCATCAGCCCAGAGCCCGACGCGGGGCTCGAACTCACGGACCGCGAGATCGTGACCTGGCTGAAGTCGGACACTTAACCGACTGCGCCACCCAGGCGCCCCTAGGGCTCATGTTTTTATTCCCCATGTATCCCAGTGCCTAGCATAGAACCTGGCTTGAGTAGGTTTTCAATATGTATTTGTAGAGTAAATGATTGAAGGAACAACTAGGTTCTTGCCAGCTGTCCAACTTATTCCTTTAATTTTTTTTCATCCAAAAATAAAAAATATTTCACTCAGGAGCTAGACCTAGTAATATGTGGGTATTATATATGAGGCTGTTTGGGAAAGTTAGGGAAGATAATGTAGCAAAGAAAGCACTTAAATGTTAGCTACAAAGTATGTGGGGGAAAACTATAGAAAAGAATAAGAGATAACATGACATCAAACAAAAATTTTGACAGCTATGAGACAGGTTACAAGAGGGACATATTTACTAGAGAAGTATCTCCCAGGATGCCTGTGCTGACAGAGAGCAGGTTAGCACCTCTGTGTACTGATTCAGGTTAGGCAGAGACTATTATTAAACCAAGGAACCTGGAAAACTCGACTGCTGACTCAGGTCAGCCTTGCCTTTAGCAGGGCAAAGTCCTAGGGAGAGAGAAATCTATACTGACTACAAGTGTAGTCTTACACTTGTACTTACCAGTGTAAGTACACTTACCAGTGTAAGACTGTATGAAGCTGGGCTTGACCAGTTAGAATACATGTGAGAGGATTCACTTAGACTTTGCTCTGGGAAGCTCAAATTGTTCTTTGAGTTGGTTTCTAAGTCCTTCTTTCCATGATATCGCTAGTCTTTGAAAGCTTGCTCGCTATCTGATTTAACAATGTTCCAGAATCATCATGTATACTTTCTACCCAAACATGGAATCAGCCTATCTCTAAGAAATAACATGTCAAGAAACAATCTGGGTACTAGCGGGGCTCACTGCTACTGGCTTGGTTGTTGTTTTCATGCCTCTTAGATGATATATACATGAAGAAGAAGAAGAAGAAGAAGAAGAAGAAGAAGAAGAAGAAGAAGAAGAAGAAGAAGAAGAAGAAGAAGAAGAAGAAGAAGAAGAAAGGAAAAAAATACCTTATGACTTTATATTGATACTTCTGATTCAAGTTGGGTACCATAAGGTTTTTTAATTAATTACTTTTCTATTACATATGTATGCATCTCCTTAATTCTCTGATGAGAATTCTGAATCTCAAGGACACACAGAAGATAGAATGACAGTATCTATTAATTATTCATTTATCCCATGCCACACACACAACAGTCTCAAAAAAACACTTGGATTTCGGAAATTACTACTTCCGATGAAATGAAAACCCATTCCAGCTGACCTCAGAAGAAGTAAAGCCAGAGAGACAAACAATAAAAGGGAGTACCTTTCCCCAAAATGTGTAAGTTCTACGACATTTACTCTCTTAACAAAGCCCATCCATCCTGTTTTCTGAGTGCTGAGTTAAGTTACTCAGATCAGTTCTCCTGATAAAATCTTATTTTTTAATGGGAAAAAATGTAATATATACATATAATCTTAGAATCAAAGAACTGATATGATAGTAAGGACTTACTGGACTTACAATGAAGAGAAATCAGGAACCCAGAGGTGCAAATAAAGACAGAAGCCTCTTTCACTCTGAGAGTAGTTATCCCCCCTAAAAATTTTGGATTTTTGTTTTTCTGGCCTTCAGGAGAGAGAAAGAAGTCAAAGCCCAGAGACCACATGAAATAAGAAGTCTAACAGAAGATTTACCCCATAATATTCTAGCCTACAAAGGACTGTCCCCTCATACATACCAGTCCCACCACAAAATTGCAGCCCAGTTAAGATCTCCTGCATCTCCTTTATTTTTTAAGAAGTTTCAAGTCTTTTTTTTTTTAGTTTATTTATTTATTTTGAGAGAGAGAGAGAACAAGTGGGGAAGGGGCAGAGACAGAGAGAGAAGGAGAAAGAGAGAATCCCAAGCAGGCTCCACACCACCAGTGTAGAGCCTGATGTGGAGCTCAAACTCCCGAACCATGAGATCATGACCTGAGCTGAAGTCGGACACTTAACTGAGCCACCCAGGCACCCCAGGAAGTTTCAAGCGGTGAGTTTGGTTTGCAGTTGTCTTAAACTGGTAGTACTCCAAGCACCTGGAATCCAATGCAAAGTCTTTCTGGCAAAAGCCAAATATCTATTAGGCCTCAGATCATTCATCCAGTAAACTTTTCAAATTCAAGGTTAAGTCAAAGATAACCAGATACATAAAGGAAGTAGATGCCATAAGTGATATCCATGGGAAATTATGGACTACAGAAATATAGACTACAGTCTATAGACTGTCATAGTTTTACAAAGACTTCAAATCTTGGGATTGTATAAATTTACTATGTTTACATATGAAGAAAAAGAAATTATCAAGAGAGTCAGAGTTTTTTAGTTTAAAGTATAAAACAGATTTTTTAAATGTTTTATTTGTTTATTTTGAGAGAGAGCACATGTGCAAGCAGGTGAGGGGCAGAGAGAGAGGGAGAGAGAGAGAATCCCCAGCAAACTCCGTGCTGTCAATGCAGATCCAGATGCGGAGCTCAAACCCACGAACCATGAAATCATGACCTGAGACAAAATCAGGAGTTAGACGCTTAACTGACTGAGCCACCCAGGTGCCTCTAAAACAGATTTTTAAAGGATCCAATGGAACTTTTAGATTTAAGAAATAAAGTAACAAAAATTTAAAACTTAGTACATTGGTTTAACAGATTTGACACAGATAAAAAATGAACTGGAAAAGAAAACTATCCACAATGAAGGATGGAGTGACAGAGATTGCTGGTGCAGACGAGAAGGTAAAAAACAAAAAATAAAGAAGGCTGCAAGTACTTACCTAAAGACCCAGCAGGTGAAAGGAGAAATAGGGCCACAGCAGCATTTGAAGAGAAAATTAGTTAAAATTTCAGAACTGATGAAAAACACTGTTCCACAGAGGCAAGAAGCCCAATGAATCCAAAACAAGATAAATTTATAGTGCTAAATGCATACGTTAGAGAAGAGAAAAACTTTCAAGTCAATAAGCCGACAACCTCAAGAAGAGTCAAATGAACCACAAGTAAGCAAAAGGAAGGAAATAATAAAAATTAGAACAGAAATCAATGACATTAGAAACGGAAAAACAATAGAGAAAATCAATGAAATAAAGACCCGGTTCTTCGAAAAGCTCAATAAAATTGGCAAATCTCTAGCAAGATTGACAAAGAAAGAAGAGAGAAGAAGTAAGTTACCAACATTAAGAATGAGCAAAGACCATCACTACAGATCCTCCAGACAAAAGAATAATAAGGGAAGACCAAACTGGACACACGTTCATCTGACAACTAAGATGAAATGAACCAATTTCTCAACCAACACAAACTAGAGAATTTGAAAAACCCTGTATTATTAAGAAAATTGAATTTGTAAATAAAAAACCCTTCCACAAAAAAATCTCTAGACCAAGAGGATTTCACAGAAATTTCCACAAAACATTTAAAGAAAAATTAACACCAATTCTATGCGATGTCCTCCCCATCAGAACAGAACATCAGGACAGAACATCTGCCAGTTCATTTTCTTTAGCCAGTATTATTGGGATACCAAAACCAGACAAAGAGAATACGAGAAAAGAAAACTACGGTCCAATATCCATGATAAGTATAAATGCAAAAGTCCTTGACAAAATATTACATAGATAACTCTCAAAACTCAACAATAAAAAACAAACATTCCGATAAAATGTGGACAAGGACATGAAGAGACATTTTGCTGAAGAACGCATACAGATGGCAGAGAAGTACATAAAAAGATGTTCAGCATCATTAACTATTAAGGAAATACAAATTAGAACCACAGTGGGATACTCCTACATACCTATAAGAATGACTAAAATTTACAAACAAAACAGAACAAAACAAAAAAACAATAGTGACACAACAAACGATGGTGAGGATGTAGAGAAACTGAATTATTTGCACGATGTTGGTGGGAACGTGAAATGACACATGTGCTCTGAAAAAACAGTTGGACAGTTTCTTAAAAACTTGAACACGTAACTATCATACAAACCGGCAATTACATTCCTGAGCATTTATCCCAAAGAAATAAAGACTTAAGTTCACCCAAAAACTTATACACAAATGTTCACAGAAGCTGTTTTCATGATAGCCCAAAACTGGGAACAACCCAGTTGCCCTTTAATGCATGAATGGCTAAGCCAACCGCGGACCATGCACAGCATGGAATACCACTCAGCAACAAAAACGAATGAGCTATTGAGACACACAGCAACCTGGATGAATCTCCAGAGAATTATACCGAGTGAGAAAAAGCCAATCCTGGCAGGTTATATATGGAATGATTCCATTTTCATAACGTTCTTGAAATGACAAAATTATAAACATGGATAGCAGGTTAGTAGTTTCCAGGGTTTAATGAGATGAGAGCAGGAGAAGTGGGTGCAGCTATAAAAAGGCAGCACAAGTCATCCTAATGGTGATGGAAATGTTCTGTATCTTGACTGTACCAATGCCAATTTCCTGATTATACATTGTACTATAGTTTTGCAAGATGTTATCATTCAGGAAAAGTGGGCAAAGGATTCGCAGGATCTATCTGTATAATCACAAGTGAGTCTACAATTACCTCAAAATTAAAAAGTTTAAATAAATTGGCAAGCTTCTGTCTTTATATTTTTTAATGTTTATTTTTGAGAGAGAGAGAGAGAGAGAGAGAGAGAGAGAGAGAGAGAGAGAGAGTGGGGGAGGGGCAGAGAGAGAGACAAAGACACAGAATCCGAAGCAGACTCCAGGCTCTGAGCCTGGAGCACAGAGCCCAACACGGGGCTCGAACCCAAGAACCGTGAGATCATGACCTAAGCCAAAGTTGGAGGCTCAACCGACTGAGCCACCCAGGCACCCCAAGCCTTCTGTCTTTAAAAAGTACCCATTTTTAAATGGTTGTAAATAAAATCTGGAACTAAAATTCCATATAATATCAACAATGGACTGGGAGAATGTCCCAGTTGTCTATTGTATAACAAAATTTCTTAAAATGAGGCAACCTTAAAAACATTCATTTTATATTACTCAGGATTTTGTGGGACTGGACTTCAGGAAGGGCTCAGCTGGGGGCTTTGTCACATGTACCGTTCATTGGAGTGGCTAGGGCTAGACCCTCCTCTTCCTTCCCTCGCTCTCTGGTGCCTTGATGCACCTTGCCCTCTGGCTGTACACTACACCTCCTCCCAGGGCCTCTCCACACAGCCAGGTCTTTTCACAGAATAATAGTCTTGGGCAAGTTGCACTTCATACATGGTGGCTAGCTTCAAAGAGCCAGGAACAGAAGCTGTTGGAACAGGTAAGAGCCACACCTGTTCCAGGCACCTATGTCACTTCTGCCGTATTCTATTGGTCAACGTTATCATAAAGCCTCCCTTCCCAGATTCAAGATGGCGAAGAAACAGCCTCCAAATCTTGATGCAATGAGAGATAACATTGTGGCAACCCACGGGAAATACAATCCGCCCCAAGAGGAAGTGCAGAATTTGTGAAGGAAGAAAAAAATTGAGATATGCATTAATAATTCAAGGATAACCCCTAGAGGCATAGAATGAAAATTGCAAAAAATTGAATGAAGAAAACTTGATCCAACAGAAAGCAGAAAACAAAAATTAGAAGCACAGAGAAAGCAGGGTAATAGGATAGCAAAAACAAATCCACATTTATCAGTAATTCACAGTAAGTACAAATTGAAGTTGAAAGTCCTCAAATCTAGTGCCATGTTATTTACAAGAGACACAAATTTAATACAGAAAGGTTGATAATCAAGAGTAAAAGCAACGGGGTGCCTGGGTGGCTCAGTCGGTTGAGCGTGGGACTTCGGCTGGGTCTTCTTGCAGTTAAGAAAGTTCTTGTTACAAGTTCTCACCACTGGTCACGATCTCGAGGTTTGTGAGTTCAAGCCCCACATCAGGCTCTGTTGTGACAGCTCAGAGCCTGGAACCTGCTTTGGAGTCTGTGTCTCCCTCTCTCTCTGCCCCTCCCCCGCTCATGCTCTGTCTCTCTCTCAAAAATAAACAAACATTAAAGAGTAAACGCGATTTATCAGGCAAAAATTACCAAAAGAAAATAATACCTGTTAATATCATAAAAGATAGAAATTACATGAAAACTATTTTAAAAATAGATAAATAAAGCCTTTTATACTGAGAAAGAGGGCAAAGCTACAAAAGGTATGAGATATATAAGATACACCCTCATTTTGGTTAGGATAGACTAGCGTATGTTGAATAACAAACAACCCTAAAATTTCAGTGGCTCAACACAAGAAAAGTTTATTTTTCTGTCTCATCATGTGTCCCATGTGAGTTTGTGAGGCGCTCCATTCCAGCACCACTCGGGAAGTCCAGGAGGTCCGCCATCTTATGGCTCTGTTTTCTGGAACACATGATATCTTCAATCAGGCAAGGAAGAGCTGGTGGGGAGGGGTCACATACAACCTCTAGAATGCTTCATCCCAGAAGTGACAGACGTCTCTTGACCGATAGCCCAGTGGTGAGAACTTGTAACAAGAACTTTCCTAACTGCAAGAAGACCAAGAAAGTCCGGGCAAATGGTTAGCTAAAAATGTTTACACCACAGCCTCTAATAACATAGCCTACAAGGAAAAAATGACTCCGCTAACATGGTGGAAATTTTCAGCACACGTTTCTCAGGGACCAGGTTAAAAATAACTTTTGTGCTTCAAATTCTTCTCTCAGAGAATAACTCATTTGAGTCTTGAAACCCTACATTTTCATCTTCTATTTTAATCTTCTATTAAAATCCGTTTAGTCACATGGGGTAGAAGAAGGGAAGTGGTGGATATGGTTATCAGATCCCTCTCAGTTTGAAAGCAAGATCCAGTGGGAATGAGTCTTAGGACAAGGAAGTATAGGTAGCGGGTGGGGGTTGTGCAACAGCTAGGAACAGGGCATAGAAAGGGGAAGAAGCACACTTTATAATTTTTGCCAAAGTTACTCAGCAGGAGATGGAGGTAGTATTAAAGAAAAAGGAGGAGATCAAAGCGCAAGCACGATTAAGTTGCATGATTAAGATGTAGGTTTACTTTATATAACCACCACAAGCAGTTGTAACCTTGGCAACCACAGTTAACAAAGATCCTTACCTTGTGACCACCTTAGTTTATGTTAGGTGGGGGGTTGTGAGGAGTGAATTGCCAAGAAAGGAGTGGTTTTCAACCATGTTTTCTTTTCTTTTTTAATGGTTTTTGTCTGCTTGTTTGTTTGTTTTTTGAAAGAGAGAGAGAGCACAAGCAGGGGAGGGGGAGAGAGGGAGGGGGAGAGAGAGAATTCCAAGCAGATTCTGATGCAGGATTCCATCCCAGGGACCATGAGATCATGATCTGAGCCAAAGTCAAGAGTCCGTTGCTCAAGCTACTGAGCCACCCAGGCGCCCCTCCAACATGTTTTCTTTTTGCTGGAATGGGAACACAAAGCTCACATATAATTAAAACCACTAATATTTATTTAATTATCTCTCTCTCTCTCTCTCTCTATATATATATATATATATATATAGAGAGAGAGAGAGAGAGAGAGAGATAATTATATCTCTCTCTCTCTCTCTATATATATATATATAGAGAGAGAGAGAGAGAGAGAGATAGACCCTGAATCTATATATCTATCTATATATATAGATAGATAGATAGAGATAGATAGAGAGAGAGAGAGAGAGAGAGAGAGATTTATACCAAATACTGCAACAAACAGAAACTAGAATAGTTTACCTTTTATGAGTTGCCCTGCTTCACAGCTTACATAAAACTTTTGCTTTTGTTATCTTCCTCTGCTTTCTGATAATGGTATTGACAATCTAGGCAAGCAAAAAAGAAAGAAAAGAAAGGCAAGGTTGCCTGAGACTCAACAAACTGATTACAAGCTCCTAATGAACTGATTTGGTGGTAATACGCGGCGAAGTCTTTCTCAAACATTCAGGGGGTGAGGAAGATTCCCCACAAAGCCCTCCAATTAAAACCTACTTTTAATAACCAGTCACACTTTATCTGCTCTTTGGTGGCAATTTGGGAAGAGTCCATTTCAAAATGCAGTGGTTGAGGCGCCTGGGTGGCTCGGTCGGTTAAGCATCCGACTTCGGTTCAGGTCATGATCTCACGGTTCGTGAGTTTGAGCCCTGCGTCGGGCTCTGTGCTGACAGTTCAGAGCCTGGAGCCTGTTTCAGATTCTGTGTCTTCCTCTCTTTCTCTGACCCTCCCCCATTCATGCTCTGTCTCTCTCTGTCTCAAAAGTAAATAAACGTTTAAAAAAAATTTTTTTAAAAATGCAGTGGTAAAAGTACTACTATATGTTTTAGTAGAAGGAACTTTTTGTAACTTGTTTCCCTCTTTGGTGTATGTAAGGGTAGTTTAAAATGAAACATTAAGATGTCAGCCAGTCCATGAACCTATCTTGACTTTTGTAATAGAGTGTGTTTTCCAAACACGGCCACAACAATATATATCCCATCCCACAGTGCTATTTACAATGTGACATTTGACTCTCTGGGACCTCTGAAACTACTTCCACTGATTGGTTGCATTGGAAGTGATGTTATGTGACTTCCAAGACTAGGTTATTAAAGGCAATACAGCTTCTGCTGGGATTTCTCTTTAGGGATATAGGACTTGAAAGCCCTGAGCTGATATATATATATATGAAAGTGGGCTATCTTGAAGCCATCATGTGGAGAGACTGTATAGTTAGAAGGCAATGCCCAGGGAGCCCCAAATGACTTAATTCCCAGCTGTTCTTATCTTCCCAGTCCAGGCACCGGACATCAAAGTAAGAGTTCAGATGAATCCAGCTCACAGTCTTCAAGCTGCCCAGCAGAGACGAACTGCTTGCCAAACCTTGCAAAACTGCAGATTTGTGAGCAAAATAATGTTATTAATGTAAGCCTCTAGGTTTTGGGATAGTTTGTTATGCAGCCGGTGATAACTAATGGAATCTTGTTCTTATTTAAAGGATTGCTTTTCGGAAGCAGAGAGATAGCAGGTGGAGAAGAGGATATGAGGTGGAATCCAACATGGGTGTTTGGGATATGAATAAATTATGATAGATTAAGAACTGACAGATATGGTGAATGAGTTAAATTTGGTAAACCTCAAGGCAAACTCTGCTGGAGTTACCATGACAGGAGAAAGCAGAGGACAACATCTGCAAGTAGAGATTGCTCATTGGCCAAGTTTGGGCAGGGATACCAGATCTAGGGCTGGAGATACGTGGGCAAACCTGTCAGTGTCTCTAATGACTGTGCCCAGCTTATTCATGGTCAGTGTTACAATAGGGACTCTGTCCTCTACAGTCCAAGTCCCTGGGCTCAGCTCATACCATGCTTATTTCAGCCTCCTGCTTCGAGTAGGTGGAAATGCATACCTGTCTTCTAGATTTCTCTACCTCTTGACTTCTTGCTGGGTTCAACTTCTCACTCCATTTGTCACCTGATTTTACCCTGAATCATCTTTACATTCTCCTTGTCTGTCTAGGCTACAATTCTTCTTGTTAGTTAACTGATATGATTGGATTCTATAGATCTCTTAACCTCAGCCAGTCACAGCACTAAAGTCATGATAATAACGTGTGCCAATGTTTTTTAAACCTTTGCCTATTTTAGAGGTTTGAATTGTTTCAAATTATAAATTGTTAAATAAATGACTCAGGATGAATAACCTTGGATATAAATGCTTATCTCCTTGGGGTGGCTGGGTGGCTCAGTTGGTTAAGGGTCCAACTCTTGATTTCGGTTCAGGTCATGATCTCACAGTTCTTGAGTTTGAGCCCTACAACAAGCTCCATGCACTGACCATGCAGAGCCTGCTTGGGATTCTCTCCCTCTGCCCCTTTCCAATTTGCGTGCGTGCTCTTTTTCTCTCTCAAAATAAAATTTAAAAAACTTTAAAAAGGGGGGGGGGGATACATATATAAATAAATAAATGCTTGTCTTCTTTCCTAAAATTTTCCTTAGTTAAATTTGTTAGAATTTGGAATGAGTGGATCAAAATGTGAATACTATGACATGTATACATTTATATCTAAACCCTCAGAACGATGCTAACAGTATTTACTCCCACCCCCACCATAACCCCCAGTAGACCCCCAGTCTACTTGCTGCTATCAGACTTACCCTGGAAAATCAAATTTCTCTCACAGAGACCTCTTATGACAAATAAAAACTCAGTCAGCCTAGATCTCCTGAGACAAAAATATGATATCAAGAACTTTTTAAAGAAATAATCCAGAAATTGAAATGTATGAAAGGTATGAAGGATAAGACAAGAAATTCAAGGAAGAAAACAGTGCTAAGGACTAACATGAAGAGGCGTTTCAGTCGGTTAAGCTTCTGACTCTTGATTTCGGCTCAGGTCATGATCTCAAAGTTCCTAAGATCAAGCCTTGCCTCCGTTCTCTCCTGCTCCTCCCCCTCTGTACATCTCTCTTGCGCATGCACGCTCTCTCTCTCTCTCTCTCTCTCTCTCTTTCAAAATAAATAAATAAACTTAAAAAAAGAAAGACTGACATGAAAATATGCTTAGTTTCATAAACAATGATGGAAATGTAAAGCAAAACAGTGGGATATAATTTTTCATCCATCATCTTGGCAGAGTCTTAAGATTGAAATGTCCAGTATTAATGAGGATGTAGAGAAACACCTCGACAGAAATCTTTCATTGCGTTAAAATTATTATTTCAATAAATTTATTACTTATTAGTAATACCCATGTTTTAATTTTTATTTGTTAAAAATAAAATTATTAGAGGCACCTGGGAGGTTCAGTCGGTTGAACCATGGATTCCTGATTTCAGCTCAGGTCATGATCCCAGGGTCCTGGGATAGAGCCCAGCGTCGGGCTCCATGTTGAACATGGAGCCTGCTTAAGATTATCTCTCTCTCCCTCTGCTTCTCTCCCCTGCTCTCTGTCTCTCTCTTTCTAGAAAGAAAGAAAGAAAGAAAGAAAGAAAGAAAGAAAGAAAGAAAAGCAAATAAAATTAGTTAAAATTTCAGATTATCCAGAGGGCAGTCTGAAAACATAAAAAATTTGAATATATACCCTTGACCTAGCAACTCTACTTCTAGATTTTATTCTAAGAAGATAACCAGACAAGTGTAAAAAAATGTGCTTAGCAACAAGGATGTTCATTACAGCATTATTTGTCATTGTAAAAACCGAATACAATCTAGAGTCCAACAATAGTCAAATTTCATTATGCTATATACATTCAAAGTTTTACCAAGGTACTAAGGACTTCCTTTTAAAAATGCCGTGGTTCCATATGTACTGACTTGAAAATATGCCCAAAACATCATATATTGAGTAAAAAAAAAAGATGTTACAGAAAAAAATTTATATCGCTTTCTTTCTTCCTTTCTTGTTTCTTTCTGTGTTGCATACTCGGCAAGTATATACATCAAATCTACTAGTAGTTATCTCTGGAAGAAGACACTGTGTTAGAGCTTTCTATACACTTATAAGTTGCTGTTTTCTTTTCTACAATGAACTTTCAGAGTTTTTATAATCAGCAAATATATCAAAGACATTTCCATTTATTAAGCAAAGCATTCCTTACTGATTAATTCATTAAACAAATGGCCATTGAAGGCCACCAGGCTCTCTCCTGGACAATGAAGGACAAGGTAAGTAAGAAGCTCTCAGAATCTATGAGGGAAAACAAAGAATTGTAATGTTATATGACCTTGCTAGATTTACATATATGCTAATTAATAATGCTTTGTAAGTGAAATGTAAAATCTATTTGGAACCCTTTGGAATTCTAAGGCACCACACCAGCTGAAGTGTTGATGGACATAATCTGCTATCCTTGCACAGGTTTGGGTAAGGGGCTGGGAGTGGAGAAAAGAGGAGAAAGGATGAGTCATTGAGTCATCCTTTCTGGTGTTCAAGAACCCTGACACCCAGGTCTCTGGCCTTAGGCCAGGACAAGTGCACCTTTAGAGACTGTGCTGGTTTCCCAGGCTGAGGTGGAGGCACCCAGAGGCAGATGTGATGACTTCCTTTGAAGTAGAACACACTCTCTTCTTCCTGGAAGATTTGTGATTTCCTGGACACAGGTCAATGTCACATGGGGGTATAAACATTTTTTGCAAGCCTTTTTCCTTTTCACAAATTCCATGCAACTGACACACGGATTGTCTCATACACACATCAAAGCACAGAATCATAAACTGCTGACCAGCAGAAGGAAATTGAAATTTTCCAGAACTTTCCTGCAGAGAATCTTCATTATGATGGAACCAGACCAAGACTGGCTATACTTCAGGCATCAGAGAATGCCAGCTCCCCCAAATGGTGACACAGGACAAGTCAGCTGGACAGAGAAGAGCATCTCTCTGCAAGGTTCAGGCAGGCCTGGCTTCCAGACTTCAAAGGCACAAGCATTCATTTTTAACTCAAATGACATCTCTTGGTCTGCCTCTCATCCACTGCACACTGATGCCTTCTCAGCACTTTTCTCCAATTTTAGAAGGCAGTGCTGCACATGCAGAGAGAAAGTTTGCTTTGACTTTATTCTTCTGGTGCTAAGAGGGCTTACTTTCTTCTAGAAACTAAATTATTGTCATGTTGCTAATAATTATAATTTCTTAGCCCCAGCCAGCTTTGCAGGACTCAACAAAACGTGTGCCACTTATTCTCTCGGACTTCAGCCTAACCTGCTTTATATGCTGAAGAACTCACAAAATCCTGAAGGAAGCCCAAAGAAGTTAAAGTGTCCAGAATAGCGAACAGTATTTCAGAGAGGCCTTTCTTCCTTATGTAAATCTGGTCACGGATTCTTTGCCTTGCTCAGATATATGTCAAAATACTATAGACTCTTGCTGGACTGCGAGGATGGAGACCCCTGGACCTTCCCCAGATGGATGAGCCAGATGCTGACTCAGCCATGTGCCAGGTCCCAGGACTGACCCGAGAACCTAAGGACGACCAGCCACCAGCAACAGGTTTTATGCTGACTGAAGCTACTCCATCAATCCGTTGCTCCCATTCATGCCTATTTGGTATTCACTGTGCCCATACTGCTGTGTATAAAGAAAAAAAAATCAACACTTCTTGGAATTTGGCCCATCTGAAGACAGGTAAGAGCTGTATGCAAATACTTTCAGAACAGTTCAAAAGAGAACTCTGGTGAGTTCTACAATGCAATTCATTTTTAGATTTGCTTGAGGAAGAACAAGGCAGAGCACCCTGAGGTCTCCTTAATTAATCAAAAATGTCAGTTTTGTCTGTTTGCTTGCTGGTTGGTTTATGTGCATTCTCCCCCCCATCCGTGCACAAGGGCAAGTGCTTTGTTCAGCGATATATCCTTATGTATAACACAGAAATTTGCTAATTGAAAGGAAAAGAAGGAGAGATTAAGGAGAGAGAAGGAGAGAATGGTTGTAGGAAGGCAGCATACGTGGCACTTAAAAGCTTTATATCTACAGACTTCCAGGATTAAACCCCAACTCTGTGAAATACAGCTACGTGACCTCAGGCAACTTACCTTCTCTGTGCTTTGTTTCTTTATCCTGAAAATAGGGGGTACAATAATACCTACCTCACTGAACTGAACAAAGAACCTTGAGTTAATATTTGTGGCTTTAGGGAAATGTCTGGACAGAATAAGCACTGAATAAACATGTGTTACATTTTTAAAATCATAAAGAAGAGAAATTTTCATTGGGGAAAATTTTATTATCTTTTATTTCTTTTTTGTTTATTGATTTATTTTGAGAGAGAGAGTGTGTGCGTGTGTAAGTGGGATAGGGGCAGAGAGAGAGAGAGAGAGAGAGAGAGAGAGAGAGAGAGAGAGAATCCCAAGAAGGCTCCCACCTGTCAGTGTAGAACCCGATGTGGGGCTCGAACTCACAAACAGTGAGATCATGACCTGAGCTGAAACCAAGAGTTGGATGCTTAACCGGTTGAACCACCCAGGCACCATGGGAAATTTTTTTAAAAATGACTTTGAGAGCTGTTTGGGAGTTACAATGTGCAGATTCTGCAATTGTTTTGATGCTTTATGTTCAGAGGAAAGAGTCAAGAGCGAAGGCAGAGAGGCTGAAACAACCAAAGCAAGGAATGGGGAGTCCTAGACCTCCAGCCAGTTGGTACCTGCCATGAGCGAACAGGTTAATGGGCACAGGCCCCATCCAGGAAATCTCCTGTGTGTGTGTGTGTGTGTGTGTGTGTGTGTGTGTGTGTGTATACTTACTCTGCCATGGATTTCCAGGATGTGTGTAGTTTTCCTTCATTTAACCAGGAATTCCCAGGGAATGGCAACTGCTTTATTCATGCTGTATTTCCCCTCACTTGGCTGTACGACCTTGGACCAGTTGCTTGGCTACTCTGTTGTTCAGTTCCCTGATGAGTTTAAAAGTGACAATGACAAAGCTGGCTAACAGTCCTATTAGAAGTGTTAAATGGGATGATGTTTGAAATGTGCTTGGGGCATGGCACCTGGGTGGCTCAGTTGGTTAATCATCCCACCGGTTAAGCATCCGACTCTTGATTCTGGCTCGGGTCGTAATCTCAAGTTCGTGAGATCGAGTCCCATGTCAGGTTCTGTGCTGACAGCCTGGAACCTGCTTGGGATTCTCTCTCTGCCCCTCCCCTCCCTTCCTCTCTCTTTCTGTCTCTCTCTCTCTCTCAAAAATAAATAAATAAATGAACAGTTTTAAAAATGTGGTCTGTGCTGAGCACATTGTAAACATTCAGTGATCATTGAGTAATATTATAACAGCCAAATGTATGTTTGTGAAATCAAACAAGTTAATGATATAAAAAATTGATAGCTGAACTGGAATTAGAAATCATCCATGTGTCCACAGGTAGAAGGATGTGCATTTGGTTAGAAAAAAAAAGCCAAAACATGGGGCGCCTCGGTGGCTCAGTTGGTTGGGCGTCCGACTTCGGCTCAGGTCATGATCTCGTGGTCCGTGAGTTCCAGCCCCGCGTCGGGCTCTGTGCTGACAGCTCAGAGCCTGGAGCCTGTTTCAGATTCTGTGTCTCCCTCTCTCTGACCCTCCCCCATTCATGCTCTGTCTCTCTCTGTCTCAAAAATAAATAAACATTAAAAAAATTTAAAAAAGAAAAAGAAAAAAAAAGCCAAAACAGAAGGGGAGCTATAATCACATACCAGAGCAGACTCAAAAATATAATGTTGAAGGGAGATAAGAAACAGAAGACATTTTACGACACAATATCATTTGTTTTTTAAAAATTAAAATATTAAAAGGTAAACACATAACCACATTATACACTTTTTTACAAATTCCCCATGAACATTTTTCTCAAGGACTGCAAAATAGTCTAGAAATTGGGACATAGTTTACTAACCAAATAACCATACTCTAAACCAGGCTATAAATATATAAATACATGTTTGCAAGGTCTATTGGAAAAGAACGCATTAAATATGCAGAAGTGCTCAATGAAGCAAGGGACGATAATGGCAGTATAAATGGGAGACTGTTGCTAGGAAATGCCCCCTTCCGTAGACATCATGTCCTAATCCCTGGAACCTGTAAATATTACTTTAGTTGAAAGAAGTGTCTTTGCAGATGTGGCTCAGTTAAGGATCTCGAGATGGGGAGAGTCTCCTGGATGATCCAGGGGTACCCTCACTACAATCACAGGTGTCCTTGTAAGAGGAGGCACAGGGAGATCTGACACACAAAAAAGGGAAGGTGAGATGGAGGTGGAGCAGAGAGATTTGAAGCTGCTGAACTGGAGGCCTGGAGGGACGTGGCCATAGCCAAGGAATGCCAATAGCCGCCAGAAGCTCCCCAAAGCCTCCAGAGAGAACATGGCCTGGATAGCGCCTTGATTTCCACCCAGGGATACTGACGTCAGACTTCTGGCCTCTGGAACTGTGACAGAATACATTTCTATTGTTATAAGCCACTGAGTTTGTGCTAATTTGTTACAGCTGCCATAGGAAACTAGCGACGAAGAGGGAAAATAAAGAGACAAAATAGTCTCCTGACATGGAGGGGTGATGACGGATTGCTATGAACCGAGGCAGATAGACCACTAAATTCAGTTCACTCACCGTCTTAAAAGAAAAACAAAACAAAAAATTGGAAACGGCCGCACACAATGCCATTGTTCGTTACATTCCAAAACTTATTTAAACATTCCTCTTAAGAGGCACCTGGGTGGCTCGGTCGGTTAAGTGACCGACGTTGGCTCAGGTCATGATCTTACAGTTTGTGAGTTCGAGCCCCGCGTTGGGCTCTGAACTGACAGCTCGGAGTCTGGAGCCTGCTTCAGATTCTGTCTCCAGCTCTCTCTGCCCCTCCCCAGGTTGTGCTCTGTCTCTCTATGTCTCTCAAAATATAAATAAACGCAAAAAAAAAAAAAAAAAACCCAAACCATTCCTCTTAAGATGTCCTCAGGTAGTTCCAGATGTCTCCTTTAAAACCTATTAAACATCGTTAGGTGGAGCAGCTAATGCATCAGATTTTAAGTGAGAAAAGACATAAGCAGACATGTCATAAAAGAGGAAATGCGACAGATTAGCAAGCATGGGAGGACTCTCAGCTTCCAAGAAATGCAGTTTAAAACAATAATGAAATTTTAGGGGCGCCCGAGTGGCTCAGTCTGTTAAGCGTCCGACTTCAGCTCAGGTCATGATCTCAAGGCTTGTGAGTTCAAGCTGCGGGTCAGGCTCTGTGCTGACAGCCCGGAGCCTGGAGCCTGCTTCGGATTCTGTGTTTTTCTCTCTCTCTCTTTGCCCCTCCCCCCACCCTCTCAAAAATAAACATTGAAAAAATTTTAAAGCAGTAATGAAATTTCATACTTTTGCCCACTAAAATGGCAAATCTTTTTATTCATATATATTTTAAATTTTTCCTCACACTTTATTTTTAGCCTGCTTTTTCCCACTTAGCGATTTGTCTTCCTAAACATGACAGAAAATGAAATGAATAAAATAAATAGTGAAAAAAATGTGATAAAGTTGGCAGTGTCCTACATTGCTGATGACTGTCATTTGAGGAAGAAATCTGACAATATGAAGAGCTTTAACATTTTTCAAAGACTTTGACCTTCACTTTAGCTTTACTTCTAATGTTTTCTGAGGAAGTGATCCTAGTTGAGGAAGCACAATGTTTTATTATAGAATCTAAAATAATAAAAATTAACACAACATAATAGCTTAGAATAAGGTCAGCAAACTATGACCTCTGGGCCAGACGTGGCCTATGGCTTGTTTTTGTAAATAAAGTTTTATTGGAACACAGTCACATTTGTTTACATATTGTTTATGGCTGCATTGGCACTGCATGGCAGAGCTGAGTAGTTGCCAAAGAGACATTTGTCCCACAAAGCCAAAAACATTTACTCTCTGGCCCTTTATAGAAAGAGTATGTTGATTCCTGGTTTAGAGTATGGTTATTGGGTTAGTAAACTATGTCCCAATTTCTAGACTGTTTTGCAGTCCTTGAGAAAAATGTTCATGGGGAATTTGTAAAAAAATGGAAAAATG
The DNA here is from genome assembly GCF_018350175.1 of Felis catus. NCBI lineage: Eukaryota > Metazoa > Chordata > Mammalia > Carnivora > Felidae > Felis > Felis catus. The sequence continues at coordinate 85,315,961 of NC_058371.1, forward strand.
TTTCATGTTATGGGAAAATAAGAGAAAACAGAATAGTAGGAACTATATGGTTACAATTACGGAATAATGATAGTTACAGTCATTTAAAAAAAAGACTGAAAGGAAGTATGACAAAACGTTAACATTATTTATCTTCAAATGATGGGTAGTACATATGATTTCGTACTTGCTCTACTGTGTGTTTCTTCATGTGTATTCAATTATTCAATGCATATTAATGAACACATTTCACTTTAAAGTATAAAAATAAATATCAATTTTAAAATTGAAACTAAAAATATTAAGCCCCCAGTGCACTAGGTTTCACAGACTCTTAGATTAAAGATATGATTATGTACCATAATTTAGTATCTTCTCCCACCACTTCTGGCCACCTAAAGGGAACTCCTATCCACTAGAGTTAGAGATTCTATTTCCATTCAAATTTATACGGCAGGCAGGGTTTTTCTCCATTTTTACCCTCTTCTTGAGGATGGACACATGCCTGCCTCGTTTCTGGGCCCTGTCCCATGCCATAAGAAAAAAAGGGGGTAATTCTAAATAAGGCAAAGGAACACCTAGAATTCTGCTAAGGGGTGTTAATCGTACGAGTAGCAAGTCTGGACTTCAAAGTTCCTTGGCTTGTGACTTGACACCACTTACTTCCAAGGGAAAAGCAGATGAATTGAAAGACATGAATGACAACCTAGGCCGGAGAAGGAAGAAGCAGAAGTGAGACTTTGAGGGTAGGCAGACAAGAGAGGAGATGGGGAAACAAAAGTAGATGACTCTTTACTTCCTTCTGAGGCGGACTCTATGTCGACTAAAGCTGCCGCACAAGGGAAGCAGAGATCTGTTTTTCATCACCCTCTGGATGTGTGTATGTGAACTTAGCTCAAAAATGAAGTAAACCTTGTAATGGGCTCCCCGCCCATCAAAACGTTAAGGGTTTAGCTAAAGGATCATGCTTAATTCAAAACCATCAAGCATTAAGAGGGCAGTGAGTAAGACACAAGCGAGACCAAAGTTAAACTAAAAAGGGGAGGTCAGCCAAAGTAACTTCGCTTCCCATGATCACTTCCTATTATCTGTAAGGCCTGGAAAAATTGCAGTATTAAACTTTCTGAACTTATTGGGGAGTGCAACAGTTCCTCATTCTTTGGGGGATGAAGGATAGGGGTTGCTGATTCTGTTCCAATTAGATACAATTCACTCCCAATCACTAGGCAACCCCATGCTTTGATTACTGCATCTGCTCAGCCTGTGTGTGCAGACTCACTGAGACAGTGTGAACACCAGACAGCTGTGGGAAGGACGGCATGGAAGGGTGAGCAGGAGAAAGTGACAGCCACACATCTATCATTGACCAATTTGGCATTTACTAATCACATCTCATTTCTAAGCCCCATGAACAAATTAAATCTCATTCCCTTTCTTGGAACCAATAACCACAGCTAAGAGCATCACTGGCTTTCTCTGCATCTCTGTTCCTTCATGAAAAAATTTCCCACGGGCGTCTGGGTGGCTCAGTTGGTTGAGCATCGAACTCTTGGTTTCAGCTCAGATCAAGATCTCAGAGTTTGTGGGTTCGAGCCCCATGTTGGGCTCTGTGCTGGCAGTATGGAACCTGCTTGGGATTCTCTCTCTCTCTCTCTCTCTCTCTGCCTCTCCCTCATGCTTCCTCTCTCTCTAAATAAATAAATAAACTTAAAAACTTAAAAAAATCCCTAACTGCAAAGTGGGGCCTAGAAAGGAAGCCTGACCTGGAAGGACTCAGTTCATCTCTTCACCAAATGTTTGAGCATCAACTGTTGCAGGATTTTTTACCTCAATACCCAGGGTTCGTTGTCTCTCTGCTTCAAAGAATGAAGAGGTGGACACAGAATTAAATGAGCAGCAGGCAAAAGTTTATTAGAGTGTAAGATCGGAAAGTAAGAATAGTACGAAAGCTCTCTTTGCAGAGAGGGGGCATTCGAAAGTGAATGCTAGTGACTCTAGGTGAGGGACTCTGTTTTACAGGGTTTTGGTCAGTTCCCCTTTCCTTCCCCCTTGTTCTTTTTCCAGTTCTACCCTTATTGGCTAGGTAACTCTAAATGCCTAGTCATTCCTTCTTGATTGGCTCATTGCCATTGTAGGAGGGGTGGCCTCTGGCCTTATGTTCCTTCTGGGTCATAATTTTATGGTCTACTGCTTTTTTTTAGTCAAGTCTTTTGTCAAATTCCTGAGGGAAACCTGAGGGGGAGTAGGTGGGGTCTGTCACATTCCCAAGAGGAACTTTAAGCCTGAGGGAGTTTGGTCAAGTGAGATGTTCTTAGCATTGTTTTAAAATAAGTGTTTTTCGGGGCGCCTGGGTGGCGCAGTGGGTTAAGCATCCAACTTCAGCCAGGTCACGATCTCACAGTCCGTGAGTTCGAGCCCCGCGTCAGGCTCTGGGCTGATGGCTCAGAGCCTGGAGCCTGTTTCCGATTCTGTGTCTCCCTCTCTCTCTGCCCCTCCCCCGTTCATGCTCTGTCTCTCTCTGTCCCAAAAATAAATAACCGTTGAAAAAAAAAACTCTTCATAAAAAAAAATAATAATAATAAGTGTTTTTCCCAGGGACTTCAGGTCTTAATCTTTCCCTCTCTGCCTGTTTTATCCTATCTTTCCCTTGTACACAACTTTGTGCTAAGCACTGTTCTAGGCTTTGGGGATACAGCAGAGAAAATAATAAAGATCCCCACCCTTGTGGAATTTATTTTTTTTAAGTTTATTTATTATTTTGAGAGAGACTGAGGCAACTTGAGTCAGGGAGGGGCAGAGAGAGAGGGAGGGAGAGAATCCCAAGCAGGATCCGCACTGTCAGCGCAGAGCCTGATGCATGGCTTGAACCAACCAGCCGTGAGATCACGACCTGAGCTGAAACCAAGAGTCAGATGCTTAACCGAAGGAGCCACCCAGGTGCCCCCACCCTTATGGAATTTAAATTCAAACATGGGTTGGGGTGCGCCTGGGTGGCTCACACCGTTGTGCATCCAACTTTGGCTCAGGTCATGATCTTGCAGTTTGTGAGTTTGAGCCCTGCATCGGGCTCTGTGCTGACAGCTTGGAGCCTGGACCCTGCTTTGGATTCTGATTCTCCCTCTCTCTCGGCCCCTCCCCTGCTCACACTCTGTCTCTCTCTCTCCCTCAAAATAAATAAACATTAAAAATTTTTTTTTAATTCAAACAGGGGCAATGAACACTAGAGAGCAAAGATAATAAGTAAATTATGTTGGAGGATAATAAGTGATATGGACAATAAGAAAGTAGGAAAGGGAAGGGGGGAATCAGCACTGGGTGTGGAGGGATCCATTCACATCATTAAATAGGATGGTCTGGACAAGCCTTATTAAAGAGGTGAGCAAAGACTTGAAGAAGGTAAGGGAGTTAGGAAAGTAGCAGCCTTCCTGCTATGAGCTAATGTCTTTTCAGATATTCCCTCCAGGACCTTCATGACATAGCAATCAGAGTGTAATCAAGTCTGGCTTCTTTTCCCAAAAACTAATAGAGAAACCATGTCAAGCCCCAAAGGAAAATAATCACTACCACGCAGACTTGAGCAAGGACTTCCTTTTCTTTGCCACTGGATTTCTAGAGCCTGCCATGTAGAAAACACTCAATCTCCATTTAGTGAAAGACTAAATGATTACCTGCTACATGTAAATAACACAAGGTTCAAGACCAATGCCAGAAAGACGCCGGAGCAATGCTCCAAATAGGTTGTGCTGCTTTCCTTAACTGACTCTCACCTTCTTGCTGTCTCAGCAAGAGGTCTGGGTGCCCAGCACACAGGTGCAAACCCCTAGAGCTTGGAAAAAGGGAAGTGGCTGGGAACATTTCTCCTGGTGGCAGCACTTCTCTTATCTCAGGGCGTCAACAGCTTTGTTCTATTTAAATCAACTTATTAATCGCTTACGCAGAACCTGTTTTATGTTAGCCACAGCTAGATCTTACAGCGATCAGAGTAAGTAGTGTGCTGTGGTAGGAGCCTCTAGGACGGCCCAATGATTCCTGCCTCCTGATATTTATGCCCCTATGTAAGCCTGTGCTGTTGAGTGTGGGCTGGATGTAGTAACTGACTCACCTCTAACAAATACAATATGGCAAAAGGGATGGGATATCATTACAAAAAGTGATGGGATTGCATTACAAAGAGACTGTAACTTCAGTCTTGCTCACCATCTCTCTCTCTCTTTCTAGTCGTCGCTCTGGGGGAAGCAAACTGCCACGTTGTGTGTGACTCTATGGAGAAGGCCACATGGCAAGGAACCGATGTCTCTGACCAATAATAGCCTGCAAAGACTTGTGGCTGCCCCCCCCCCCCCCCCCCCCCCCCCCGGTGAGTGAACTTCGAAGCAGATGCTTTTATAATTAAGCTTTGAGAAGATCAGAGTTCCAGCAATACCTGACACAGGCTCTGAGAAGCCCTGATGCAGAGGACTCAGTTAAGCTCCGCCTGAGTTCTTGACTCTCAGAAACTATGAGAGGATAAATCGTTGTTATTTTTAAGCCACTAAGTCTGGGGATTGTTTGTTATGCAGCAGGGGATAACTAATACACATGATCTACCCTCAGAACAAAATATGGTAAGGTGAGTGACACATGAGTGATAGAAACCAAATATTTTGGGTGGAGGGGGTTCATGGGAATAAGAAATAGGTGACTGCAGATTATAATTATATAAATTTGCACAACTCTTTACACTTAACTCTGTGCTTCCACAACTGTCTCATTTGATCTTACAATAAACCTAAGGATGATAGTATTTGATTTCTTCAACATTAGATATTAATTGATCCAGTCATTCAGTAAAAATTTTAAGTGTCAAATATACATCTGTGATGAGTATAAAGGAAGCCTGTATAAGCCTGAGTAACTGTCCTCAGAGAACCCAAAATAGTTTAATACATTAAATAAATAATAAATAAACAGATCTTGTGGTACAATATATTAGAGACCATAAAGAGGTATGCACAGAATAGTTGATAACTCGAAAGTGGGGGTGATGGACTCTTCCAGAGGATCTAAAAAAGACTTGAAACTTGATTCTTTTTTTTTCTAGCTTTGTTGTGTATATTTGGCAAATAAAAATAACATATTTTTAAGGTGAACAATGTGATTTTTTAAGAATTTTTTTAATGTTTATTTATTTTTGAGACAGAGGGAGACAGAGCACAAGTGGGGGAGGGGCAGAGAGAGAGAGAGAGAGACACAGAATCCGACGCAGGCTCCAGCCTCTGAGCTGTCAGCACAGAGCCCGACACGGGGCTCGAACTCACGGACCGTGAGATCATGACCTGAGCTGAAGTCAGATGCTCAACCGACTGAGCCACCCAGGTGCCCCTTTTTAATTTTTTTTAATGTGTATTTATGTGATGTTTTGATATATGTGTATATTGTGAAATAATTACCACAGTCAAACTAACATATCCATCACCTCACACAGTTACAATTTTTTTGTCTGGTGAGAAAGAACACTTAAGATCAATTCCCTTAGCAAATGTCAAGCATGTCATACAGTATTGTTAGCTGTAATCACCATGCTGGACATTAAATCTCCAGAAGGATGAGTTGGAGTTCATCAGATTATTGGCTCATAGGATGGGAGGGGAGGGAGAGAACAGCATCATAGGCAAATGGGGATGGGGCCACATGTGATGGTATGGAGTTTGAAACAATAGTCTGGTACAGAAAATGATAATTCTATATAGGCAGGTAGTGGAGTGCATATAAAGAAAAGGAAAATCAACAAAGGAAAGAACTCCTTTCAGACTCAACTCTTCTTGTCTATATGTTATGCTTTCTCCATGATGCCACACCATCTTTTCTAATCTTAGCCTCATTTCCTGATTTCTCTTACTCCTTTATAAGATTTGATGATCATTATAGATCATTAGAGAGCAAGTCAGAAGCCAGGAAGAGGCTCAATCCAAGTTGGCAAGTAAGTTAGGGAGCAAACTGATGGTCTCAAGGAGGATAAAGAGGTGGCAGAGAGAGAGGGGAAGAGAGGGAATGATGGAGAGGAACATCTGTAGCTTGAAGAAAGAGTAGGATTAAAGAAAAAAATTGCCGAGACGTATGGGGAGTTTAGAGAATTTTTGTAGCTAGATTGTACAGAGCCAAATAAGAAGGAAAGGTACACATATGATATATTAGGTGAAGAAAGGTAAAAGCTAAAGGTTTTAAGAGAAGAAATAGATTCCCTAAAATGATAAACCAATGCACCTCCTACTACGATATAGTAAGAAAGGTAATTCACCTCTGTGGTGGTCTTCCTCCAAAGCTATAAATGCATTCTAGTCATTTGTTACAAATTTGTCTGACAAACTGAGGAATATTCTACAAAATGCCTGAGTCGTACTCTTTAAAACGGTCACGATCAGTCTTTGAGAAACTGTCACAGACCAAAGGAGACTAAGGAGACATGATGATTGAACATAATATGATATCCTCGATGGGAGCCTGGAACAGAAAAAGGGCATTAATGCAAAAGCTAATGAAATCTGAATAAAGGGTGAAGTTTAGTTAATAGCAACATACCAATGTCGGTTTCTCAGTTTTGATAAATGGATCTGAGTAATGCCAGATGATAACATTAGAGGAAACTGAATCTGAGGAGGGGCATACAAGAACTTACTGTATCATCCTGGCAATTTTTACATAAATCTGAAAATATTCCAAGATAAAAAGTTTATTTTGAAACACGATAGGCCAGTAGTGAAATCGAGATTGTGACTTCTGTGAACTAATTTTTCGGTTGGCTTCACTGTTTACAAATCAACTTTTACAGTCCTTTGCATACAATCTCTTGAGTGCATCCTTTAAGTAAAGGGACCATTCTCTGACAAATTTCCAAAAGTTTACTAATTTACTAATGTAAATTACTAATTTACTAATTTACTAATTACTAATTTACTAATTTAGTAATTACTAATTTACTAATGTAAATGTTGCATCAAAAGCAGGCTTGGCATGGGACAACATAAGTCTCAAATAAACAGTGAAAGAGAATAAGGAAGTATTGAGAGACCAGATGAAAAATAATTATCATAGACTCTAAGCAAGCTGGGAGACAGAACTTATATCTGAGCATCTCCTTGTCCTCAGCCTGTGGCCTAAATAAAGACATTTTCTGAATGGATGAATGTGAATGAATGAACACACACACACACACACACACACACACACACACACACACAGAGTTTACTACATACAGACCCTTACTAAATTGACTATAAAGTAACAACAAAATCATGTAAGTTGGGAGGGGAATGGTCAAAATTAAAATATTCAACAGTATGGATTTATTTCAGAGGAAGTTGAAGATACTGATTAATCTTAGACTTGGCTAAGACAATTGCGTTAAGTTCATTTTGCACAGCAAAATTTCAAGGTAACCCTATGACATCCAAACTTTGACTTTGTTTCCCCCTTTCAGAAGGAATTAGATCCACACAGAAGCTCCTCATTTTTCTCTGTTCCTCTTTGTAAACTCTGCTTCTCCCTAGAACTAGAGACTTCTTAGGCCCATGAAAGCCACTTTCATACAGTACATGAGGCCAAGAACTACATAAAACAAAGAAATGAAGAACTATAGATAATAATCCAATGAAGTAGAGATCCAAATCAAGCAGAAAGAAGACTGAAGCTGTCCTCTCAAGCTACCATAAAGTCCTGGAGAGAGAAATTTCTCAACACACTCTCTCCTCCCAACTGCACCGGACTGTAGGTTATTTCTCAAATATGGTTTCCCATGACTCTGTGACTTTCTCCCTGACGTTCCCTCAATGGATTGCCCTTGCATGGAGCAGAAGTCTGGAACAGACCCTGCCCTTCCTGTTCAGGAGGAAACAACCCTCTCTCTCTTAGAGAGAACCTGACTGAGAAGGAAGAGAACACAGAGGAAACTAGAGGTGAGAAACGGAAAAAGAAGAAACCTGCACTTAGTTGTTCCTTAAGATCTACCCAAGGCCTGATTTCAGGAATCTGAACTAATAAATGCCCTTGTGCTAAAAACATTTTGGGTTGCTTTTCTGCCATTACAATGAAATAGCCCTCAATAATAGTAGTGCACGTGTTCCAAACCCCAGGCCCTGCCTAGGAGAATAATATTTCATAATGCAATTTCCTAATTTCTGATAAGTATTTCCTTTTTCTAAAAAAGGTCATTAAACTTGCTTTCATTTTGAGAGTGTTGTGACTTGGGAGAATGGACTATAACCTGGAGTGCTACCAAGTCCAATACTTCTTAAGACGTATTGATGTTTTGTTTTATTTTTCAGACGCCCTTAGATAGGGAAATATCCAGGTGCATGAGAAAGGGAATACAGAAGAGAATACCAATCAAGGATGAATTTTAAAAAAGCTACAAGTAGCTACAAAATAGCTACAAAAATAGCTACAAAATATTAAAATAGCTACAAAAGCATATGTTGATGCGATGGAGAGCAAATTAAATACGTACATACATACTCAGTTCCTCGAGCAAATCGTCTAAGTCTGGTATGATAGAAAGACTCTGGGATTTGGAACGAAAGGATCCTGGGTTTATACCCAGCTCTGGTGCTTTCTATGTAGCCTAGCCTGAGGCAAGTAACCACCTCACTGAGCAACTGAGCAGCACATTCTTTGTGTATGAAATGGGGCTGAGGATGCTACCCGGCATCCTTGGTTGATACCAAATCAGTGATAACGTGAGTACAGCGGCTCATGCCTGGCACAAAGTAGGTGCTCAGTAAATGGTAGCAAGAGGTCACTGTTATTCTTATTTATCTTATTATTTATTCCTAGGGTCCTCAGTTCTTTTATTCGTGGACTCTGGATAATAATCCTTGCTGGTAACAGAATTCTTACGGAAATCAAAAAGACTTTGCAACTTGAAAGCATTTTGTCACATATATTTCAAACACAAATGTAAAGACATTATTAACACAAGGTTGGTGAGCAGAACACTCCTGGGACCCCCGATTCCTGCATCTAAATGTGGTTTTCCTTTGCTCCAGCTTCATGGAGGGACCAGCTTCACGTGTATGGACCAGCCCCTCATAGGCAAGTGGGCAAGTGCTCCAGTGTGAACCTATGCCCAGATCCCACCCATTAGGCCAAACCCATGTGGGGGACCCCTGCAAGGTCCACGCCCCTGGCTCATTATGAGGCATGCTCGCACAAACCGGAACTGAATTAGGGGAACCGAGCCAACCACAGTCAGAGAAACAAAAGGTGCTCTAACTAGTAAACAAATGTGCATTCTTCATGCGTTGCCCCTGCATTTGTATGTCAGAACAAAAATAGCACCGTTGATACTGAAATGATCTGTGCAGGAAGACTGCACCTGGCCTTGCTTAGTGAATGTCTTGAGTTACTCTCAGTAACCACCTAACTGGTAGGAAATTCTCCTGCTCCACTCTGTGCCTTGTTATTGGCCCTTAAGTAGCTCTCCTGTATTATCGAACTGACAGTGAGTCATTGCCCCCAAAAATAGCAAAAGGAGAAGTTAGCTTTGCCAGAATCCAGAAGTGATCAGTGACAAGGCGCCGTGGTTTCAAACACTTTTATCCACAGGAATCACATGAGCTTTCACCTTAACAACATGGAAGTGGGTTTTTGAAAGAAAATATATTCCAGGAGGGCCATGCAAAATCTGTCATTCAATAAGAGAAAAGGTAGTTCTTTGATGCCTAAACAGGGCAGATGACATCATGGGCTCCCTCTAACATCTCCAAAGGAGGTCTAATCTCGTTAAAGTGAACACCCAGTGGTGTTGAAGGGGAGGAGAAATCAGACAAGGCAGAGTTTTTAGGGGGTGACCAGCAGGGAGAAGTGGGGCATGCACACTGTGTGTTACAGGGTGATGGCTTATTGGCTTAACAGCTGCAGTGATGCTGTTGTCTCAGCAGCAGAATTAAACTTCCTTGCACCATGCTCAGCTTTCGGATGAGGACAGACGCCAAAGAAGACAGCTAGTTCGTGGAAAGAGGCAGCCAGCCCCATGCCCTGGTCTATTTTCTCAATCATATCAGGGAGAGGGAACGCAAGCATTTTTTCCAGCTTAGCAACTTGGTTGATAATGTCTGGATAAGGTTACATTTTAGAAATTATTCATGAAAAACATTTAAAAAATTTATTTAAAAAAATCGGGCTCAGTCGGTGAAGCGTCCGGCTTCAGCACAGGCCATGATCTCGTGGCTTATGAGTTCGAGCCCGCGTCGGGCTCTGTGCTGACAGCTTGGAGCCTGGAGCCTGCTTCTGATTCTGTCTCCCTATGTTTCTGCTCCTCCCCTGTTCTCTCTCTCTCTCTCTCTCTCTCAAAAATTAATAAACATCAAAAAATATATAGAAATGATTCATGAATAACACTGGTAGTACAGCGTCCCTCTGCATAGATAAGAGAATAAAGACTTAACTGCAGGACACCCGCATTTAGGCAGCCTCTGTCCCTTTAGCAGCTAGTCCATGAGGAAGATATTCAAGTCTCATTTCCTCATCCACAAAATGCAGTCCATATCTTCTTATGACAAGAAAATGCATTCAGGTGTTAGGTCAATGTGCTCTGTGAGCTTAAGAGCATTACAAAAATGTGCAATTATTACTGATAGCAAGAAAGGATACTTAGCAATTGCTGACAGTGATCCCTGAGAAGTCCAGGTGATAGCAGACACACACACACACACACACACACACACACACACAGTGCAACTAGCTGATCTCAAGGTGTGAAGACCTGTGTAATAAAAACAAAATAAGTTACACACACACACACACACACACACACAGACAGTAAAGTCCTGAAAATATGAAGTTCATCTTTTAATACCTTTCTTTGGAAGAAATCCAGAAGAAAGTAAGATGCATCTTTGCAGTCTTTTTGTGGAAGAGCAAATGTACAGCGGCGTGTTTGTGGATATCTAAGAGGATTGTGTCAAATGTAATCTCCAAGCCTCCAAGTTAAATTGGAAAAAGAACAGCAAGCAGTCTCTTCGGTGATGCCATGACTTACGACTTGGCATGAGTCAATGGGTATCTGGAAGACTTTATTTTGGTTATTTGATATAACACATTAATCTGGTTCACTTTCACCCACTTCTGTGGGGCTTCCAGCTTCCCCCTCAAGCCTTCCTGGACCAGGGAGGGAACCCCCCAAACACTTTATACCACCCCTGGACATTTGTTATTTCCTTTTGTTTTTTTCCCGATCTGGCTCTCTTCCACAGTTTTGCTGGCAAAGCCAAAAGAGAATGCCTCTCCTCTACCACTCAGGTTGGCCATCAAAATCACTCTGAGCGCATGAAGATCTGCTTTAGAACACTTCTACTAATGTGGGGAATGTGCCTTCCTCTGCCACTTTCTGTCACCAGGATTCCAGAGGAGACTTGCCCTTGGTTCCCAGTGCCATACAGTGACCGGTGTGTGAAAACCATCCTTTGCATTTCTACTCACCATCACTCCTACCTGAGACTGAGGCACAAGTCCGTGGGATCAGCAGGAGAAACTCATGGAGAGCCAATACCGTCCTCCAAATTCTCACTCCCTTGCTCCTCTCCTGATTACTTTCTCACAACTGCTGACCAACTGCATCCAGGTCTTGTTTCCACCCTTGCTCCATAATCAGCTCGCTCTAATGAAGTTTTGTGTTTCACTATGAAGCTTTCACTAAGTGACCGTTTTGAACAGTCACTCATTCATCACCAGCATCCTAAATCTGGTCCATTCAGGTGGCATCCTGATGGCAGAGGCTGGGTTACCAGAGGCAGCAGTGAGCGATACAGGAAGTGCTAGCTTGGGTGCTGGCAAAACCAGGGCAATCCCAGTGTAGGTGTAAGATTTCCATTATCTGTAAGATTGTCTTACAAATTTTCTTCTCCTGGTGCTAAAATCTGAAACATGTCCATGACCCACAGTTCACTGATGTTCTAAAAGCAGTTCTTTGCGTGTATTTACGTAAAATGAACTCCCGTTCCATCTTTCTCCCCAATCAAAAATGTTAAGTTCTGCAAACCAAAATGTCCAAGCCAATCAAATCTCCTTAGCCTTAAAATAATGCTGTATATGATGTGAGAAAATTCTTTTACGACAAGAATTTAGAGCATACATTTCATTATGACCAAAAGATAAATTAAGCATTAGGGAGGAGAACACATGTGGGGAGACCTCTCATTGGCCCTCTGGTCCATTCTGTCACATCCAGACATCTGAAGGATACTGCCAGTGTGTAACAGAAACTGCCTTCATCATTCCCTGGATCTTTGCCAAGTGCTCCATCATCATGTCCCCATGATGCTCATCACCAGCGGGGAGGCTCTGTGGAGCAATTTGCTGCCCAGGGAAATGCTGACTCTACCGCCTTCCAGAAGAACAGGTCACTGTCAGGAAGGCAGAACCGTATCAAGGAGAAGAATTAACACAGAGGACTCACTTGGTTCCCACTTTCTCATCTGACACCTTGCTCTTCTTGTAGTTGTCCGCATACTCAGCACGAGCCCTGCCTGCTTCCAACCTTGATGTGGTTAACTTAAAGCTCCTCAGTGGTAGAGGCGAGGGATTTGTGTCGTGTTGTTCTCCTTCGGAGAACCTGAGACTTTTATCTCTTCCAGAGGGGCATTATTATTCTTAGCTGAATGACGTTCTCTTTCCACCTCCTTTTAGTTGGTAAAAAACTGAGGTTCTATGAAGATAAAGGAGTTTGCCCAAAGTTAAATGGCCCAAAATAGTAGAGTGTAGATTGCAAACTCCCCATGATATGCAGTGTCATCTGTATCTTTCCATGAAGATCCAAGGCTATGTGCCTCATTATTCCCCAATGCAGTTCCATCCCTCTGAAGAAACGTTTTGTGAATGATACTAGACAACAGGGATCTTCTAGTTTCCTTACCCCCCGTGGCACTTACAGGTTTTCTTTTTTTTTTTAATGATACCTCATGATTTTCATGTCTCTCTCTTTTTTTAATTTTATTTTAGAGAAAGAGTGCACAAGTGGGGGAGAGGGGCAGAGGGAGAGCGAAAGAATCTCAAGCAGGCTCCATGCTTAGCATGGAGCCTGATGCAGGGCTTGATCCCATGACCCTGGGATCATGATCTGAGCTGAAATCAAGAGTTGAATGCTCTACTGACTGAGCCACCCAGGCACCACCCTCCAAAGAAATGTTTTGTTAATGATACTAGACAACAGTGATCCCTTGTTTCCTTATCCCTCATGGCACTTACAGGTTTTCTTGCACGTTCCAGTAGTGGAACTAGCATGAACAAAGACACAGAAATAAGACTTTCGAAAGCACTTTGGGGAGATGCCAGAGAAGCAAACAGTAAGACTATGGGTTGCATACTAGGTAATATAGGGGATAGGCTTGTAAGGGACAAGCCAGGGTACAGTGACTACTGAATCTCTTGCCAAAAAATTTACCCAGTCCTCCAATGGCCATGGAAAGCCATAAACAATTATCTAAAGAGAAGTAACAAGTTCAGATGTGTATTTTAGAAAGCAGCTGGGTAAAAACTAGAACCAATAACATGATACTGCCAGAGATTGTTAAAAAAAAAAAAAAGCCTATGGCAGTGATAGAAAAGATGAAGAGGGGCGCCTGGGTGGCGCAGTCGGTTAAGCGTCCGACTTCAGCCAGGTCACAATCTCATGGTCCGTGATTTCGAGCCCCGCGTCGGGCTCTGGGCTGATGGCTCAGAGCCTGGAGCCTGTTTCCGATTCTGTGTCTCCCTCTCTCTCTGCCCCTCGCCCGTTCATGCTCTGTCTCTCTCTGTCCCAAAAATAAATAAATGTTGAAAAAAAAATTAAAAAAAAAAAAAAAGAAAAGATGAAGAGGAGGGAAGGGATTCAAAAGACATTGTGAAGCTAGAAATGGCAGGCATTGGTTACCACATAGATTCTAGTGGGTGGGCTAGGAGAAGGACAGTGGGTAGAAAGGAGTAAGGGTAAGTCCCTTACCCGGAGTCTAGAGTGGATGCTAATGATTCTAATTGTGGTAGATAACACAGAAGAAGGGGCAGTTTGAATGGCCAGATGACAAGTTCAACTTTAGGCAGGTGGTGCTGGGGCTAGCCATAGGACATTCAGGTGCAGGCGTCAGATAGACACTTGGAAATTCTAAGCTGGAATTCAATACAAAACATGAGTCTGGGTGTTTAAAAAAAATGTATTAGAATAAATGGGAGGGGCGTCTGCATGGCTCAGTGGTTTAAGTGTCCAACTTTGGCTCAGGTCATGATCTCACAGCTTATAAGTTCAAGCCCCACATCAGGCTCGGTGCTGACAGCTCAGAACCTGGAGCCTACTTTGGATTCTGTGTCTCCCCCTCTCTCTCTGCCCCTCTCCCGCTCACACTCTTTCTCTCTCTCTCTCAAAAATAAACATTAATTAAAAAAAAAAAAAAGGAATGAGTGGGACCACCTGAAAAGTGCAGAGTAAGAAAAGGAGAGGATGAGTAGCAAAATCTTGGTGACTACAGAAACATGTTGATGGGGAATAGAGAAAATAATTCAAGAAAGTGACAAGTTTAAAAAAAAAAAAAGAAACTGACCAATTGTGGTCAGAGACACATAAACCTAAGGGAAATACCAAAATTGTGCAAGGAACAGGGGAGGATACTGGTTAAATTTTATTCCTGAATGATTTTAAAAATATTTTATATCAAATATCAGTTTTTAAATTCTTGCTTGTTTTCAATCAAAGAATTTATGGTTCTCACATCGCATCCTTTTCCAAAGTGCTGCATAGCCCCTACTTTTTCTTTGCTAATCAGATTAGTTTTTTCTCTCGGGAACACCTCTAAGGGTTTGTAATGGAAATAAACTAGAAAAATGTTATTTACTTTATAGACAACGTAATTTGAAGATATCATTTTCAAGAATTAAGGTATACTTGGGACGCCTGAGTGGCTCTATGGGGTAAGCACCCAACCTGGGCTCAGGTTATGATGTCAGGTTGGTGAATTTGAGCCCCACGTCAGGCTTTGCAGTTCCCCGCGTCAGCTCCTCAGAACCTAGAGCCTACTTTGGATTCTGTGTCTCCCTCTCTCTCTGCCCCTCCCCTGCTTGCTCTCTCTCTCTCTCAAATAAATAAATATTTTTTTTTAATTAAGGGACACTCGATTTTGAGGTATAACTGTTAGTGCTGTGTTGCTTGATACATACATCCAAATCCAAGTATTTGTTCAAACACCCAAGAAAAACGCATCTCTGGCTTGGCTCTTGAGCTGTAAAGCGAGGAACTGACGAGGTAGGCGACATCCTTGCCTTCAACGACCATACAGTGTAATTATGGTGGGAAGATAATGAAGGCATGCCAGTTTTGTTTTTAAGCCACACAGTAATGATACAAAAGCCACTGTCGCAGACTGCTTTTATTGCCACACACCCCCCTACCCCCAACCAAACCCGTTCTCTCCTCCTTCCATGATAACAGACTAATTCCGGCTCAGCACAGGCTGCCAGGCTAGAGACTGTATCTCACAGCTTCCGGGGAGTTAGAATGGCCATGTAATCAAGCTCTTAGCAAAGATGAGAGAAGTTATATATGTGTCACTTGCTTAAGGGAAAGTCACTCTTCTGAGATTTTCTCTTGCTCCTACCCACTGGCTGCAACAGGGACTCTGTAGCAATCCTGCATCAACTGTGCAAATGAGGGCAACAACCTAGAATGGCAGGGAATAAAGGGGGAGGGACTGCGGCTGACTTGAGGCGCTGAGGGCTTCCTTCCTTCTCAGTCTGGCTGGCTCACTGTTTCGTGAAGGAGAAGTAGCTTCTCTCTTCTTTAAGGACTGTGTTTTCAGCATCAGGGTTAGCTTTTAATCTAACTGTTGGAACTACCATTTATTTAATGATTAATATGTTTCCTATATATTAGCTCAGCAGGTCTTTACACAATTCTGTGAGGTAATAATTTTTAAAAAAAATTTTTTTTAAACGTTTCTTTATTTTTGAGAGAGAGCAGGGGTGGGGCAGAAAGAGGGAGACAGAGGATCTGAAGCAGCCTCTGTGTTGTGAGTACAGAACCTGACTCGGGACCTGAATTCATGACCTGAGCCAAAATCAGGAGTCGGCCGCTTAACTGACTGAGCCATCCAGGCATTCCTGTGAGTTAGTTATTTTGTATCCCCACTTTACAGATCAAAATACCAAGAGACAGAAAAGCAGATTAAATAACTTGCCCTGATCAAGCAGCCTACTGGAGACAGGAACCCACGTCTGCATAACTCGAAAGCCCACAATTTTAACTCAGTGTTGTCATTATTAATTCTTATCTTGATAAGAACAATTCTAAGTGTTAAGTTTTTTTAAATATCTTTTCAAAGATTTTCTCTTTATGAAATCTCCACACCCAATGTGGGGCTGGAACTCACAACCCTGAGATCAAAAGTGGCACGTTCTACCCAGTGAGCCAGCCAGACACCCTAAAAAATATTTTTAAATTATTAAATAAGACATATTCAATAAATAATAATGATCATTAAATATTATTAAAGTAACTGTCGTTTATTGAATAATTAATATCTGTCAGGCTCTATGCTAACTGCTTTACTCATATCAACTCATTTCAGCTTCACAAAAGCGCTGTGGGATGGCCGTTCTTCTTATCCCCAATTTGCAAGTGAAGACTCTGCAATGTTAAGCGGCTCGCCCAAGGGCAGTGTTATGTGCTGAATTGCGTGCCCCTCCAAAATCATATGTTGAGTACTAACCTCCAGTACCTTAAGAGTGAGACCTTGTTTGGGAGGTAGGTGACTTGAGAGATGCATGATCACAGAGATGATTAAGATGGAACCATACGGAGCGCCTGGGTGGCTCAGTCCGTTGAGCGTCCGACTTGGGCTCAGGTCATGATCTCACGGTTCATGGGTTCGCGCCCCACGTCGGGGTCTGTGCTGACAGCTCAGAGCCTGGAGCCTGCTTCGGATTCTGTGTCTCCCCCTCTCTCTCTGCCCCTCCCCTGCTCATTCTCTGTTCTCTGTCTCTCAAAAATAAATAAACATTAAGACGGAACCATACGGGTGGACCCTAATCCAGTATGACCAACGTTCTCATAAGAAGAGGGAATTTGGACAGACTCCTACAGAGGGAAGATGATGTGAAGATGCGGGTAGAAGCTGGCCGCCTATCTGCCAAGGAGAGAAGCCACAGCAGAAGCCATCCCTGACGACACCCCGATCTTGGACTTCTAGCCCTCAGAATTGTGAGAAAGTACACGCCTGTTGTTTGAGGCCCCCCGGTGTGTGGTGTTTTGTTACTACAGTCACACAGATGGTGGACAACCCCGGCCAAGTGAGGCGCATGTTGCTGTGAATAGGCACAGGGACGGTTTCACAGAGGAGAAAGAAATGTGGGCCAGACGTTTCAGCGCAAACCTCTGGGTGGAGATGACGACTGAGCAGCACCTTGAAGGAGGGAACAAGTGTCGTCTGAGTGAGAAAGAGAAAAGAGGATCTGCTCGGGGTGGAGGAGGAAAGCACAGGAAGACAGCTGGGGCTCTCAGGGTGCAAGACACTCTGCCCAAGTCTGCTGCTCCGGCCGGGTGCCCAGAGGGAAGGGGGCCTGTGAGGAGCGGCATGGGGGCAGCAGCGTCCACAGGGGATACCACCAGCTGGGGCCGGGGGCGCACTGGGGTCTCTGAGACGCCCTCAACACAACAGCTGTCTCTGGCCTCTCAGAGAGAGGTCCTTATGTGCTCACCAGGAGGTTTCCCATCTGTTGGCTTCCCTGTGAAAACCGACAGCCAGGATCCGCATGGCGCCTCTCCCTTTTGACCTTTTCCCATTTAGACAATTGTTTGGTTTCTAGTCTCACTAGGACATAAGGCTTAAAAGTGAGTCCTGTCCACTAAAGCCTCTATTTGTAAGTCAGTCCAGCAGGGGGTAAAACTCCCCTACTTGAAAAGAGATGTCTTTGCCTCATCCGCACAATGACGGAAATTTTATGTGTCAACTTAGCTGGGCCCTGGTGCCCAGATATGTGATAAAACACGATTCTGGATGTTTCTGTGAGGCTGTCTTTGGCTGAGATTAAAATTTTAAATTGAAATTTGTGGACTTTGAGTAAAGTAGATTACCCTCTGTTATGTGGGCAGGCCTCAACAGATCTGTTGAAGGCCTTAATAGAACAAAGACTGACTTCCCCCAAGTAAGAAGGAATTCTGCTAGCAGACTGAAAACTGCTATATTTCCCTGACTCTCCAACCTGCCGGCCTACTCTAGAGATTTTGGCATTACCAAGTCCCCATAATCACGTGAACCTGTTCCTTAACATCAACCTCTCTCTCTCCATGCGTAAACACACACACACGCACACACACGCACACACACACACATACACACACACACACACACACCTCGTTCTCTCTCTCTGTCTTTCTCTTTCTCTCTCTGTTAGCTCTGATTCTGTGTAAAACCCTAATACACCAAGCTCTCCTTGTGCCCAATGTCCCCCTCTGGTTATGAAGTTTAGGAAATCGCCACCGAAGGAGCTAACTGAACGTGTGGGAAACAAGGTCTGCTGAGCCAGCACGGTGTCACCCCTCTGAATGGTTCTGCAAAACCGTGGCACTGAGGTATGATGAAAGAGGAAAGGCCCTTCATCCTGATTTCCTGATGCTTGAATCAGCAGGTCATTTCTGAGAGCCAGTCTAGGGCCCAGGCCTTGGCTGGACCTACCTACGGACCACACAATACAAAGGGCCTGGTTCGCTCAAGTCTTCTCAAGGGACAACACTCCTGAAATGCCTGAAGAATATAAGAAGCAAAAGGATCCCTCTCAAGGTGTGGTATGTCATGGGTCTAAGACAAGTCATGAGAGTGTGCTCCTGTGGGAAAGACCAATGGTCATGCAGGAGTGTGGAGGAAGGCGTGGGGAAGCAGAGGCTGCCTTCTTAGAAGAGTTGGCATCATGCTGTGTCTTGAATAACGGTGTCGGGACTATGTGGAGAAGAGCCAGAGAAGACCTTTGCTTGGTTGGGGAGGGAGGAGGCGGGGTGATGGCAAGAGCTTCCAAATGCCTGACTGCCAGGCAGCCAAAGCCTCAGGTGTGCCTGCTTTAAACTGTATTCAATTTCAAATTTAATATCTATTCCCATGAATTCCAATGTCCTATTCTGTGAAGCCCGTAACAAGGTATTCCACCTCGCGGCCTAAAAAATTCAGGAGCATGGATGTAATACCAAAAACGTGGATTTCCTGATGCATAAATACATGAAGTTGGACCACAGTAGAAATTCTCCTTAAGAACAAAAAGTGACTGAATGCAAAATACCCACTCTTCTAAGATGGTTTTTCTCTTCATCGGCAGTTTAGGCTCAAAAGCTACCACAGGGGAGACCTTCAGGTATGTTTTTCTGCCTGACCTTCGGACCTGGAGGAAGATTATTATGAGCTCTGTCCCGACCCTTAGCCCACAGCTTGGGCATCACAGGGCAGGACCACAGCTCAGGTTCCTGTATCATGTGACCTTCCCTACGCGATTCCCCCATCTCCTGGCTTTGCACTCTGACTCCTGATATAAAATCTCCTTCATGTGCTTTTTTGCTAGTCTACCAGCTTTCCTCCCTGGTTCTCCCTCAGTTCAGTTTGAGATTTTGGACTCTACTTTTCTTGATCCTGTCATTCTGCATAAGGGACAGCTACCCCCTTACTGGCAGAGAGGAGCCGGAAACGCTAATGCTCACATTTAGTTCTGTGTACCTTTACCTCCAATCATAAGGATTCAGGTGCACATTCCTGTGGTTTTGAGTCATTCCTAGGACTGACCGTGAGAAAAGTGTGGAGGTGGGCGCTGGAAGGGGGGCAGTGAGGCGGGGAAAGTGGGAGCTTCCTGGGACCTCTGAGAGATGTTGCAGTAGCAAAGTGCAGGCAGTTCCTTCCCCTGAAACCCTGAGGTCTCTTGAATCCCTGACACACTGGTGACTCCTGTCCAGCATCTTCCAGGGACCCCGAGCCAGGGGTATCAGGAGACACTGAAGGAAGGAAGGGGGTGGGGGCCTTGGGAGAGAGGGAGAGAGAACGACAGGTGATGTTGAAGAGCTCTGGCACTGAGAGATTACCAAGGAGAATCAGGATAGAGAGTTTTGTTTTTACATTTTTCTAGGGAATTACCGGGAAGCAGACCATTCCTGCTCTGTCAAGACAGAATATGACTGAAGGAGAGTGAGAAATGTGTCTTCCCAGTGATACAGATCTGTGCAAATATCAGCATGAGCAAGAACACCCATGGGTACACAAGGAGAGAACCAGGCAGGCAGGATGGGGTATGGTTGGATGATGCCATCATGTAAATTATACCAAAGAGCAGTTTTCTTCTTAAAAAACAAACAAAAAAAAAAGGCATTTTCCATACTGGTAAAAATGTGGGAGTTGTTTGTTTCGGTTTTTACCATGAAAGAGAAGAAGAACTGCGACTTGTATTTCGTAACTTCTGACACTAATTCCTGGTATGATAAGACTGACAATAGCGGCATCCGTGTCTCTACTGGGAAGTCGTTGGGAAGGTAACAAAGTCCTGTACTCTTTCCTCTCCTTTCTTGTGATATTAGGGATGTGTTGCTCTGGATTATGTAAAGGAAACTGCATGCTCATTAACTCTGGTCTCCAAGCCGTGATCTTGCTGCTTTGTGGAGCAGTGCTTCAGATTTAGGACCTGGGATGCCTGGGTGGCTCAGTCGGTTAAGCGTCTGACTCTTGGTTTCAGCTCAGGTCATAATCTCACAGTTGTGGGTTCGAGCCCCACATAGGGGCTGACAGCTCGGAGCCTGCTTGAGATTCTCTCTCTCCCTCTTTCTCGGCCCTTCCCCAACTGGCGTGCTCTCTAAATAAATAAATAAACTTTAAAAAAGGTCAAAACTAAAAAAGATTTAGGACCTTAAATTGAAAGCAGAGACATGGTTCACAGCAACATCATTTACAATAGCCAAAAGGTATAAATAACTCAAATGTCCATCAGCAAATTTGGTATATACACACCGTAGATTATTATTCAGCCATTAAAAGGAAGAAAATCCTGACACATGCCACAACCTAGGGAAAGCTTGAAAAGATTATGCTGAGTGAAATAAGATAGGTATAAAAAGACAAAAGCTGTACGACTCTACTTAGATGAAGTAACCAGAATAA
The DNA here is from genome assembly GCF_018350175.1 of Felis catus. Lineage (NCBI taxonomy): Eukaryota > Metazoa > Chordata > Mammalia > Carnivora > Felidae > Felis > Felis catus. The sequence goes on from NC_058371.1 coordinate 85,337,056, forward strand.
TCAAATTCATAGAGACAGAAAGTGGAACAGTGGTTTCCAGGAGGTAGGAGCAGGGGAGAATTGTTGTCTAGTGGGTATAGACTTTTAGTTTAGGAAGACCAAAGATTCTGGAGGTGGATCGGAGTGGTGGTTGCACAACAGTGTGAACGCACATAATGCCATTAAACTGTATACTTAAAAATGCCTGACGGGGCGCCTGGGTGGCGCAGTCGGTTAAGCGTCCGACTTCAGCCAGGTCACGATCTCACGGTCTGTGAGTTCGAGCCCCACGTCAGGCTCTGGGCTGATGGCTCAGAGCCTGGAGCCTGTTTCCGATTCTGTGTCTCCCTCTCTCTCTGCCCCTCCCCCGTTCATGCTCTGTCTCTCTCTGTCCCAAAAATAAATAAACGTTGAAAAAAAAAAAATTAAAAAAAAAATGCCTGACATGGTAAGTTTATGTTATGTGTATTTTTCCATAATAATAATAAAAAAATATTAAGGCTTTAGAGTCCAGCTGAAACTGAATTCAAATCTATGTCTACCATTGATGAGTGAGATGACCTGGATCACATTTTTTTTAGGCTGTGGGTTAGTTTCCTCATTTCTAAAAGGGCAATAATAATACCCTTCACAATGTTATTGTAAGGGTAAATAGCACAACACGTGTAAAACCCTGAGCCGGGTTTTACATAGAAATGTCCGGTGAGCATTGCTTTATATTATTAGCTGTTCTCTGCCAGGAGAACTGAAACATCTAAGAGGAACTGGCAATGGGTTGCAATGCTCTGCTCTGTTTTAAGTTTGAGAAATAATCTACTCAGCTATGCAAATGTTCCTTCACAAACATCGGAGTTATTCTAAGAAGCAGGAGAAAACAGTTCCAAATCAGAAAGGGCTGGACACTTTGAGCAGGAAACTAGACACAGGAAAAAAGGAAACATATCTTAAAATGCAAATAAACATTACTTGCAATGATGCAAAGTGAACTTATAACCATCTCAGTGAAATGGGGGAGAAATCCTGAAAAGCATCTAGCAAGCAAGAGTCGGTACATGGCAATTAGTTGCCCAGTGCCCTTTAACTTAGGCCCTTTTTAATGTCACCACTGATGGTCTGTTTAGTTAGTAGGCACTCCATTGTTTGAGTTTACAAAATGTGATATTTCTAAGCTTCTACAAGGCTGGCTTCTCTGTCCTACTTTCTCTCTAAGACCTTAAGTTACCCAAACAGAAATTTTTTTTGCTTTTTTGTAGATTAAGGTTCAGGAAAACAACCTTTTAGTTTTAGGGAGAGAATTCTGTTCTATTGTTGGTTACTCTGTAAGTGATTGTTTATTCCTGATGAATTTAATTTGACTGCCAGGAGTTACACTTGAGTAATAGGGAACTCTGCTTTTTATCTGTAATCATCCCTTTGACTACACCAGTCAATGTCCTGCCTTTGGCCTTTGCCACTATGCTAATAGCTCTCAGCTCCACCCTTGGTCTTGAACAAGCAGTAGCCCCATGTCCCCTGGGAGCTGCTATGGATGGATGGATGGATGGATGGATGGATATTCTACCATATATCAAACACAAGAGGATCCAAACTGAACCCACCCGTCTCTTTGCTAACCAGCCCACCCCTACAAGGCCTAGGTCTCCAGTTTCCAGGTGGGAAACCAGGACCGCAGCATATGACTGATGCACGGACCAGAGCACCTGGCAGAGGGGCCCATGGGGGGGCTGAAATCCAACCCGCGTCCACATGGGTGACTTTATCCCCTTATCACAAAATCCCAGGTCATAAGGGGCCTAAAGGACAATCGCAGATACCTTTGTCTGTGAAACCTTTCTCTTCTCTTTGTGTCACATCCAATTGGTTGCCAAGTCCTGGAAATTATACCTCCTCAGTAATTCCCACATCACTATTCTCTGAAAAGCCCTATTCAGGCCCTCAGTTCTTCCGGCCCTAGACACAAAGTTCTTAATTGAAGGGTATTGAAAGCACCTCTGGAGAATGTGAGTCAGTAGACGTGGAATGGGGCCCTGGGCTCTACAGGTGACTGGGATGCAAGCTCTGGTTGAAAACGACAGCGTCCAGCCTCTGCCCCCTCAGTCATCCCCAGCTCCCCCACCACGGTGGACCAAAGACCATGGCCCAATTCATCTTCACTGTGGAGCTGACACTACTCTCTTGACCTTTAGGATGGAGTTTAGTATCACAGGAGTACTAAACCACAAACTCTTCCCTCCCAAAGATCACAAAGGATGAGATTAGTGATGCAGTTGGAGAAAGTGTTTTTGTAATACTTTAATCAGGAACTTAAGTGATCTGTTTTCAGTTGGCCAGACATTTGTTACTGAAGCTTCTTTCTGTCCCTGCCATCACCATCCTCTGTCACCTGGACCCCTGAAATAACCTCTTACTGGTCTCCCTGCCTTCTGTTTTACTTCTTACAAGCCATTCTCTGCACCATAATAAATTAAACCATTCTGGATATAAATCCTAGCAACCTTGTTTAAACTAACAACTAACAACTAACTTTGTTTAAACCTTTAAACTAGCAACTAACCTTGTTTAAAACCCTCCAGTGTTGGGAGTGCCTGGGTGGCTCAGTCAGGTAAGCATCTGACTCTTGATTTCAGCTTGGGTCATGATCTCACAGTTTGTGAGTTCAAGCCCCACGTCAGGCTCCACACTGATAGTGTGGAGCCTGCTTGGGATTCTCTCTCTCCCTCGCTCTCTGCCCCTCCCCCACTCGTGCTTTCTGTCTCTCTCAAAATAAATAAATAAATAAAAACTTTACAAACACAAAAACAAAAACCTTCCAGTGTTTTCCCAGTGCCTTGGGATAAAGTCTACTCCTACCAGGGCCTTCTCAGAGCTGACCCATGCTCAATCCCCCAGTGGCATTTTCCTCTTGTCTTATTGGCTCAAGAACTTGATGAAGTTATTTGAGGCCTTCAAGTGCTTCATGCTTCTTATCTCTGCATCTTTCAACACACCATCTCTCTACCTCAGACACTCTCTCTGACCTCCCCACCACCACCCCACACTTCCACCTGACTTACCACCCCTCAGCTTTCAGCTCTCAACCTTGAATGCTTGCCCACAAGTCCCTCCCTGACCTTCCTTCAGAAGTAACATTTTTACAGCCTGCTCGGATGGCATCTCGTCTTGTATCATATTAATGGCTCCTTCAACACCTGTCTCCCCCAGTGGATGCAAACTCCTGGAGGGGAGCATCACCCATAAATTTATTGCCACCCTACTCCATGACTGAGGTTGACATGGCTAGTGGTGGATACATATTTACTAAAATAAAATGTGGAGATCAGCAGAGATGTAAAATATGGTGGTTGTCTCTACCATGTGAATCAGTTAAAGGAAGAGTATTAACATACTTTAAGCCTTTCAGATGTGCTAGACGTTTCTCTAGGGCCATAGAAAACAAAAGAATACGATGAGTTCTCTGAACTCCAGGAGCTGACAATTTCATGGAGGAAATCTATAGGTAAATGCTAATTATAATGCAATTTTTTTTGTTTATTTATTTATTTTGAGAGAGAGAAAGCAGGAGAGGGGCAACAAGAGAAGGAGAGAGAGAATCCCAAGCAGGCTCCAAGCCGTCGGCCAGAGCAGGATGCAGGGCTCAATCTAACGAACTGTGAGGCCATGATCTGAGCCGAAATCAAGAGTCGGACGCTTAACCAAATGGGCCACTCAGGCACCCCGGTAATTATAATGCAGTTCCAAGGTGACTTCAGTAGAGGTCATAAAAGTGCTTATAGTTATGCATATGAACCCTGAAAGAAGCAATGGTCTAACTGTCTAAAACAGTGATTCTCGAAGATTGGCCCAAACTATTCTGTAGCTTTTGATTTTTATTCTTAAGGGCTGCCTGGGATCTTCACCCAGCTCAACTACTTTTTAGCCATGTAATTTGGAGTTAAGTTACCTGACTTACTGTGTCTCAGATTCATAATTCCTACCCATACAAGATGAAGAAATTATTGAACTGAAGTATTTAGCTCAGTACTTTTCCACATAGTCAGGGCTCAAAAATGTAAGTTTCATCATCATTATTATCAAGACTTGCTAGTTAGAGTAAGTCTCTGAGAATCAATAAAAGTCAGCATTTGTAGTAAAAATTATCATATTCTGCAGTTTACTAAACACTGTGATTCAGTAGACTGGTTGCTAGGCAATGCTTGTTACTATATCAAAGTTCCTATTGCCCATGCACCCCCACAGGATGGGATGGGATTCCTGCTGTTCTCAGGAGGCACATCTTGTCATCAGTGTTATTCTGACATGGTTATATTTTCTACTGTGGCTCTTTTTGTTCTTTTAGTCAAAAAGTTCAGCTTCCTTGCTATCCACACAGTTTATCATCGTTTGTCTAATTAACTCATGTATTGTTAAGCAGTTGCATTGACAACATTTTGGGGGCTTATAACTTTCTAAAAATTATACTTTAAGATAGATATACAGCACATTTCAAATTTAAATGATTGTACTCCTGTTGGAAATACGAATGGATAGACAATCCTTCCACCTCCCTTTTCCCTATAAATTTTCATTCCTATTACTGAAATAACTAAATTATTTTACCAAGACAAAAATGAAGTGGACAATGTAGGTGGCCCAAAGGGTCTCTTGCATTTCCTATAGATCTGAGTCAAAAATCTTCAAAGTGAGAAATAAATGATTACACATACACACGTACCCCTCCCCAATATGCTTAAAACAGTGTCCAGCACATAGAATGCACTGTATCATTATTATTATTATTATTTACTATTATTATTTAGGAAAACATTTTTTGAACTTAAAAAAAATTTTTTTAATGCTTATTTATTTTTGAGAGGGAGAGAGAAAGACACAGAGCATGAGCAGGAGAGAGGCAGAGAGAGAGACACAGAATCTGAAGCAGGCTCTAGGCCCTGAGCTGTCAGCACAGAGCCCAGTGTGGGGCTCAAACTCATGAACAATGAGATCAAGACCTGAACCGAAGTCGGACGCTTAACCGACTGAGCCACTCAGGTGCCCCATGAACTTTTTTTTTTTTTTAAATAGTGCCCTTCCAAAGGTGGGCTGAATAAAGACCCCAAAGATAACCAGGTCATAATCCCTGGAGTCTTTGAATATTATCTTATGAGGAAAAGGAGTCTTTGTCAATGGGGTTAAATTAAGGATCTTGTGATGGGGAGAGTATCGTGGATCATCCAGGTGGCCCTAAATGTGATCACAAGTGTCCTTCTAAGAAGAATCAGGGGAGGTTTGTAACAGAGAGAAAGGAGTTAGTGTGAGGGTGACAGAAACAGAGATTTGAAGATACTAAACTGAAAGCTTTGCAGAGAGACGAAGGGTCCAGGAACCCAGAGATGCCAGAAGCCACCAGATACTGGAAAAGCCCGGGAAACAGTTCCTTCCCTAGAAACTCCAGAGAAAGCACAGCCCTCTGACACCTTCACTTTAGCCCAGAGAAACTGATTTTGAACTCCTGGCCACCAGAACTGTAAGAGAATAAATGCGTGATGTTTTAAACCACCATGTTGATGGTAATTTGTTATAAAAGCAGGCTTAGGAAACAAATACACGTTATTTTCTTTAAGTTAAATCTTTTTGAAAGGTTGTGTTATATTTTATTACATCTTACCAGAAACAACCACAAAACTTGAAAAATTAATGGAAGCACTATTGAGTTATAAAAAGAAAGTTCAGAACAGGCCTCAAGTTGGAAAACCATCTACTCTTTTTCTCTGTAAAGGTGCTAGAAATCTTTTGGAGAAAAAATTCTCAAATTTTACTAAATACTCTTTGAAGGGGTTAGGTGGAGGAGATCAATGCAACTGGTTACACCAGGAGGCACATACACGTGTGTTTCTGAGATAAGACCAGTTACCTACTCTAGAAGGGTTTGATAGATTGCAAGTATTGCATTTTCTTATTTTTAAAATTCCAGCTTTATTAAGGTATAATTTATATATAAAGCTGCAAGGTATTTACGATGTGAAGTGGAGATTTGAGGGGTGCCTGGGTGGTTCAGTCAGTTAAGTGACCGACTCTTGGTTTTGACTCAGGATCGTGATCTGGCAGTTCTTGAGTTTGAGCCCCGCATCGGGTTCTGTGCCGACAGTGCGGCACCTGCTTGTGATTCTCTCTCTCTTTCCCTCTCTCTCTGCCCCTTCCCTGCTTGCTCTATCTCTCAAAATAAAATAAATAAATAAATAATCTTCAAAACAATTAAAAATAAATTAAAAAAACAAAGCGGGGATTTGATACATGTATACATTGTGATAGGATTCGTCTCCTGCAGTTAATTACCACGTCCATTTACCGACATACTTGTCATTTTCTTTCCTTGGTGAAAACTTTTTAAGTTTTCTACTCTCAGCAAATTTCAACTTTATGATCACAGTGTTACCAACTATAGTTACCGTGCTTGATATTAGATCCTCAGATCTTATTCATCTGATAGCTGAAAGTTTGTCCCCCTTTATGACTTCTCCCTTTCTCCCTGTTTCCCCACCCCCAGTTTACGTCAACCACTTTTCTATTTTCTTGTAAAATACTTATATTCTATTATAAATGAAAATCATATACATCTAATATCTTCAAACTACTACTGCATCCCATCATCTCATTTGAAACACACAACACTAGACGCAGCAAAGAATGTACCCATTCTACAGATGAGAAATCCATTTTTACCAAACGCGGAAAAAGGGATGTGATGTGCATCACAGAGCTAGCAAGGAGAGCGGCTAAAAGTCTCCTTCCACTGAAACATTCAAAAAGGAAGGCGCAGGGGCGCCTGGGTGGCTCAGTCGGTTAAGTGTCCGACTTCGGCTGGGGTCACGATCTTGCGGTCCGTGAGTTCGAGCCCCGCGTCGGGCTCTGGGCTGATGGCTCAGAGCCTGGAGACTGCTTCTGATTCTGTGTCTCCCTCTCTCTCTGCCCTTCCCCTGTTCATGCTCTGTGTCTCTCTGTCTCAAAAATAAAACGTTAAAAAAATTAAAAAAAAAAAAAAAAAAGGAAGGCGCAAAACATGCATGTGTGGCTCCCTCAGCTGAGAATCCTTCCCAGAGCAGAAGAGCACCTGTTCTTACAGTGCATAGGAAGGAAGTGGAAGCACTTGACTGGGAGTGGGGTGGCAGGAGACAGATTTTTACTTCTGTGTTCTGAAGGTTGATGCAAATGAGGGAAAGCCTACAGAGCAGCCGTAAAGCAAAATGGAGCTCTTCAGCTGGGCCACAGAGCCACCCCACTCTTGGGTCCCGCCTCCTCCGTCTGCACTCCAGCTGAAAACTGAACCGATGCATGCCTTTTCTTTGTCCTGAGAAGCGACAGGGAACCAACCTTTATTGGCTGTATCCGTCTATGCTGACAGCTGGCGTGAGTGTTTTGACTTTGTTCTCAAGGACCAGGCCTCAGCACAGCAGCTGTTTGAAAATTCGTGTGTGGAACTTGAAATACTAGTTTTGATAACCATTAGCATAGAAGAAAACCACAAAATTGTGAAAAAAAATCCCTTAAGTAGAGAAAAGCAGGCAAATGTAGTGTCAAATTACTGCAGGGTCGTGAAAAACAGTGACTGGGAAATGTCGGGGGATTCGGAGAGTACCCCGAAGCTTGGGGCCCTGAACTCTATTTTACGGTGCGGTGTATAGTGAGTTAAGCACCTGGTCTTTGAAGTCAGATAGTCTGAGTCCACCTAAATGTTCATTCATCCTAGCAAGATTGATTGTACCTACTGTGTGCCAGTCTCTGCATTCATGGTGCTCACATTCAGGTGGAGAAAGACAGATGACAAACAGATGAACAAGCAGATCTATAATTCCCTCTTCCAGTAAATAGTGCAGTTTTCTATTCCAGCTCCCTGGGAGACGAGTCAGGAAGGTAATGGGGCGCATAGGACAGGGTCTGCTAGCCCATTGTGAGGGCTCCGGCGCTTACTCTGAATGAGATAGGAACCTATTGGTGGTTTTGAGCAGAGGCGTGATGCAGTCTAATATTTTAAGAGGATCGCTTTGGCTGCTGTGTGGAGAACAAACTGAACAGACCTAGAGCAGAAGGAGGGAGCTCAATTAGGAGACCATTGCACTAATCTGGGTGGGAAGCAATGGTGATTAGGCGGGGAGGCAGCCTGGAGGTGGTAAGAAGTGGGTGGAGCCGGGACTTACTTTGATAACGGTAGAGAACAGGATTTGCTGACAGATTGGGCAGGAGGTGTGAGGAAAGGAAAGACCTGAAAAGTGACTCCAAGGTTTTGCCCTCAGGGATTAGAATAGAGTTGCCATTCATTGAAATGAGGAGGATAGCAGATTGGGGGGAAGGTGGGAGGGGGATCAGAGTTCACTTTTGGATATGGCTCCAGTGACTTTGAGGAGACTGATAAATAGCCAAGCGGAGATATGACAAGTTAGCAATTGGTCATCACAACCTAGAGTTCAGGGCAGTAGTCCAGGCTGAAAAAAATAAGTGCTAAAAGGAAAAATAGGGCAGAATTTAGAGATAAAGATCGATAAGGGTGGGAGATCCCACTTGTAGATAAGAGAGTTAAAGAAAACCCAAAGAGGTGCTGTTTGAACTGAGACCTGGATGGAAGGAGGGAGAAACCCATGTGTCACCTGAGGGAAGGAGAGTCCAGGTGGAGTGACCAGCGTGTGCTCAGGTGTCAAAGCACAGTGTGCTTGGCTTTTTTTAGCAAGAGCCAGAAGACCAGTGGGGTGATCAAGAGACTACCTGGCAAGGATACAAAATCAGAGAGGTAGGAAGAGATCATATCATGAGTTCAAGTCCTTGCTCAGCCACCTGTTACAAGTTTGACCTTTAACAAATCACTTAACTTCTCTAGTTCCATTTTCTTTATAAATAGAGGTAGTAATGGAACCAGCCCAGAGAGGACCTTGAAAGGATTAAATGAGATAATGTTTATAAAGTGCTTAACACAGTGCCTGCAGCCTAGATTACATTTACAGGGTGTTTATACCTTTTTTTTAATGTCCTACAGTATTTCCTGGAGGTACATAGGTACATCGGTTTTGGGATGAAGAATTTTGTCCCACCTGGAAGTTTAGATTTTGTCATTGGTGTTTCACTCCTCGGTCTCCGTTCCACTGGTCCGGCTGGCAAAGATGCCTCTCTAGTAGCTCATCCTTGACAACCACAGCCACATATGGCATGTCAGCGTGGACAGGGAAGTCTGGAAGATCCACAGTCATTAACTTGAATGACAAATGGCTGGCTGCATATTCATCTAAACCCTCCAGCTTCTTAGCGGTAACCCTGGCTGTCCCTTCCATAAGGGGCCACACCAGGGCTGGCAAGACATCGAGTTAAGTCATCCTTCACCCACACTGGTTCTCACTAAGCACTCAGCAAGAAACCCAGTCACCTCTGGCCTCAACTGACAATATTAGCGTCCACCCAGAGTCAGTGTCCCTGGAAGTTCCTCCTACCCTTCTTCGAACCCTTCCTTCAGTTCTCCTGAGCTGCCATGGGAAGGGGACAGTTAGAACTCGGGTTTGCTATGGTTCAGTAAAATCTATGCTGGGAAACTGCATTTTCTTTCATCAAATATAATCTAAAAACCCCAGTATAATATTCTGGGTATGCCCTGATGCAAAAAGCATACGCAGGAAGAACAGAAATGGTTGAGGAAGGGAGAAAGAAAAGAGCCCAGAGAAAATGAATTTTTATTAAGTCTTACCTAACATTTGAGTCAATCATTCAGGAAGACATCAATCAGATAATATGCTAATGACTATAAGCTAGCCATGGGGTTACCACACATCCTCCACCATGCTTCATTGTGAACCACGGTTATTCTTTGTCAGGAGAGTCTGACCATTGCACTTCCAGCAGTCAGTGAAAGAGAAGTGAAAACGAAGGAGGGTTGAGAACAAGTCAAGAGCATGTGGAGGTTGGGAGAAGCTGAAGGCGAACAACTCTCTGACTGTCAAGGCTAAACAAAGCTAGGCTCCAGTCAAAAGGGTAAGGGCAGACTTCATTCAATAATAACAATTGTAATAGAAAACAAAGTCCAGCATGAACTGAACTCAACTTGGCTGAAACGAAAGACAGGAGATCTTTTGAAGGCAGGAGGTGTTAAGGGAAAGACACTGAGCGTTGTAAAGGGAGTTGGTCCATGTGACCAGGCCATCCGCGTTCGTTCAATGGTGCTTATCCAGAGAAGAAACCGACTTCTCCTATGTTTATGACAAAAGGCATAAGTCTGAGCAAGGTGTGCGCCAGACTGCAGCAGAGAGTGACATTACCTCCTTGAATGTTTCCATTTCAAACAGACAGCTCTCAGGTCCTTGAAAAAAACCAGTTCCCAGTGGTAGAAGATTTATGTCTCAAAGGGGTAGAGAGAGGATTTGTAATTAAAGTTGTCGAAAGTAACTGTTGTGTGAGCAAATTCAGTGGGCTGTCTGCCTATTACCAGTTCGGCCTGGAGCAAATGGTGAATTCTTTTGGCAGCACTGAACTTTCTCAAGCAGGCAGGCATCTTCAGGGGGACTATAGTCATCCTAGGGATGTAGCCTTGAGCTGTTAGATACTATGCCAGTGTGTGTTCAAGTCTCTTCATGTGTGTGTGTGTGTGTGTGTGTGCATGCGCGTGCACGAGCGCGTGTGTGTGTGTGTGTGTGTGTGTGTGTGTGTATTTGCATGCCTAGAAGGCCAGGAAGGTGTGGGGAAGGAGGGAGTCTGCAGTTTTTATAGACCGAGTTTGAGGCTTAGTCCAGAAGTGAGCTCAGAGGAGCCTGACTAGACTTTGGTCAAGGTTTTTACTGTGATCCAGCCACAGAAAGTTTTCAAATGCCTTGATTTCTATCTCCTTAGGCCTATAGTTTTAGTCAATGGTTTTGTGAGGACATAAATGGATACTAAGCAGAAGGAAGAGATTAATCAAAAAGGGGAAAATGAGATGTGGGAAAAGAGGAACTTGCAGAAAGGTCCTCCGGCAGCTGGCCAGTTCTGTTGGGCGTGTGCTTTCAAGTAGGACTAAGTGATGAAATCTTGACTCCTTTTTGCAGCCTTTCCAGATCTGAGACTTGCCAGTAGATCTTTCAGTCTTTCATTCTACAGGGGAACAGAGCATAGTTCAGATAGATAGGGCGGCTCTCGTGCCCTCAAACAGTAATCCAAAGACTGGTGGACCCCCTGGAGTTTTGGCAATGGTTCTCCTAGACAGCTTTAGTTCCTTCCATTTCCCCCCCTTCTCACAGCTAAGAAAACTTGCTGAACATCAAACTGTCTCCATAAGTTCAAGGATTGTGGCATGGCCCAGGCTAAGGCACTGGAGGCCAGAACTGGAGCTGACCTGAGGCCACAATTAGGTCAGAAAGAAGTGAGCGAGAGTCCCATTCAAAACAAAGTCTGGGTAAAGAAAGCTCGGAAGGAGGAACAGACAGCTGGGAAAATGGAAAAGATCTCCCTGGGTCTACTGTGTTGGAAGAAGAGGCATGGGATATGCCTAAGACCCCGGAGGCTGGGAAGGAAGACTTTCTTTAAAAACCCAACAGCTGGGGTGGCGCCTGGGTGGCTCAGTCGGTTAAGCGTCTGACTTCGGTTCAGGTCATGTTCTCACAGTTTGAGCGCCGCATTGGATCTGTGCTGACAGCAGGCATGGAGCCTGCTTTGGACTCTGTGTCTCCCTCTCTCTCTGCCCCTCCCCCACTTGAGCCTTCTCTCTCTCTCTCCCTCCCTCCCCCCTCCGTCCCTCTCTCTTTCAAAATAAGTAAACATTAAAAAAAAAAAAAGAACTCAACAGTAATCAAAGAGCTATTTGAAAGAAAAGCGAGATATTATCCAATAAACTTTCTGAGTAACAAAACTTAGTCCTGCATGGATTTTTTTTTTTTTTTTGACTCAGATTGCAGTTTTCATCCTCACTAAAATATATACAAGGTCAACACAAACCAGTCTAGTCCCTTCTGAATCACTATTTCCCAAAGTGACTTCCATGGGATTCTAGTTGAGTGGAACACATCTAAGCACTACAGAATTTTCAAAGGTTCATGTGCATTGTGAATCTCTAGATAGAAGATAGACATGGTCTGCAATCTTCCCAAACTCTTTCTGAGATGTACCAGGAACTGTCAATCTAGAATTGTCAGAGGGCAAAAATTAAGCATGAGCATTTATATGAGATCAAAGAATTGCAATTCAGGGTACGTAGATTTGGGTAGCAACCCAAATAGTGTTCCATTAGGGAGCAAAAGTCAGAGGTTTTTTTAAAGAAAAAGGAAATGCTCGTATACATTGTTTACAAAGAATTTTTGGTTGGTATTGGTGGCAGAAAGCTAATCTTGACTAAATATAATTGGTTGCCAAGGCTATCACTAAGCAAAATCTCTTACTGCAGCAAGTTATAGGTGTTCGGGTTGAGTCCTTGGAATATTTGTGGTTTGGGCCAGTTCAAAAGTTCACGGATCTACCAGTGAGAGTTTGCATAAGGCCCATCTCCTAATGACCACCCCACTCTATTTTAAAACCCCTTGACATAAATGACCTCATTTCATTTCACCTTTCAACGAACAAAGAACTAAGTACCTAGAATTAATATTCCAAGGATCACTTCTGAAGAAGTGATTATATGCATGTATAATCTCCCATTATCATCCTGTATTTTATATCCTTTCAATGAAGGCAGTGTTCTAATTCACTGCAGTATGGAGAAACAGCCTCCTGAGAAAAATGTTGTAAAATATTTTCATCAATAAATTATTCCGTATGTATTAATTAGGATATGGGTTTAGTTGCTGTGATTGAAACCCAAGTTTATCTTTCTCTTGTGTAACAGTGTAGAGCTGGTGTGGCAGGGACGCCAGCTATCTCAATGCTTAGCTATCTCTAGGACATTACCACTTATTGTCTCAGATGAACGGCATGTCCACATTCCAGAGAGCAGGTTGGAGGAAAAGGATTTAAAGACAGGTCCTAGAAATAGGACACACTATTTCTCCGAATATCCTGTTGGCCAGTACTTGGTCTCTTGGGGGTTCTATTGCTGTAAAATAAGGGAATATTTCAATTATCTATTGCTATGTAAGAAACTACTCCAACACTCAGTGGCTTAAAACACAACAACTTTTTATTATCGCTCACAACCCTAAATTGAACGGGTGATTCTTCTGCTGATTGCCCATGTAATTGCAGTCAGACAATGGCCACAACTATAATGTCCAGCATGGCTTACTCATATCTGTGGCGCCCTGGCAGGGATAGCTGGAAGGCTGACTTCAGCTGACAAGCAGGGACAGCTGGACCTTTCTCTCCCAGTGTAGATTCAAGATCTCTCCCTTTCTACAAGGCCTTACCATGTGGTCTCTCCAGCAGAGCAGCCAAACTTCTTAAATGGCCACTCAGAGCCCCTCAAAGTGCAAAATTTTAAGTTCCAGACCTTCCTAAGGCATCGGCCCAGAACTGGTACAGTATCACCTCTAGTAACATTCTGTGGGTTACAATAAGTCATGGGCCCACCACAGATTCCAGGGGAGTAGAATGATAAGGGCATGGATACTGGGAGGCATGGTTCATTGGAGGTCACCACTGGAAGTGGTTATTGAGTGCATTAGCTTTCCAGGGCTGCCAAAACAAAGTACCACAAACTGCATGACTTAGAAAACAAAAACTTGGGCACCTGGGTGGCTCAATCTGCTGTGTCCAGCTCTGGATTTCAGCTCACGTCATGATCTCACAGTACATGAGTTTGAGCCCTACATCAGTGCCGGAGACCAGCTCCAGCAACCAGGGGTTCCCAAAGGATGAACGGCGTCGGCGAAAAAGTGAAAATAGTGTGGAGCCTACTTGGAATTCTCTCTCTCCCTCTCTGTCTCTGCCCCTCCCCAGCTCTCTCTCTCTCTCTCTCTCTCTCTCTCTCTCTATGCCTCTCTCTCTCTCAAAGTAAATAAATAAACATTAAAAAGAAAATTAGGAAAAAAAAAACCTACTGTCTCATGGCTCTGGAGACTAAAAGTCCAAAATCAAGATGTCAACCAGGTTGGCTCCCTCTTAGGGCTCTGAGGGGAGGCTCTGTTCCAGGCATCTCTCCTTGGCTTGTGGATGACTGTCTCCTCCCTAGGTCTCTTCATATCATCTTCCTCTGTATTTGTCTCCATGCACAAATCTCCACTTTTCCTAAGGGGACCAGTCATCAGATTAGAGCCCACTCTAATGACCTCATTTAAACTTGATTATCTCTGTAATGACCCTATCTCCAAATAAGGTCACATTCTGAGATCAGGATTCCCCCATATGAATTTGGGGGAGGACACACTTCAACACACAGTGCCGAAGAATAACTAACAGTTTTTGCCATACTCCATAATACATTAATAGTCTACCTCCCTAACAATGTGTTCATAATTATTTCCTCCTTGCATTGCTCTTTCTGTTATTTCTTGAAAAAAGAAGTCAGCCATTTGAATGTCTTCTCTATTTTTTGCAGTGTATGGTATATTATTATAAATCAAGATTGTCACTGCCACATAAAGTCGACGTCTCAAAAAAGGCAGGAATATCCGATTCTTACTTTGTTTCATCTTTTCTATTAAACAAACTCATCCTCAGTTTGGAAGAGAGTAAGAGAACTTTTTTTTAAGATTGTATTTTTAAGTAATCTCTACACCCAATATGGGGCTCAAACTCACAACCCCAAGATCAAGAGTCACACGCTCTACCAACTGAGCAGCTGGGCACCCCAAGAGCCAGAGAAAATATTAACCTTAAAAAAAGGTGATAAATTTAAGAGAAAACCTCTAAATCAATCTTGTGCCCCAAAGGAATTAAGTTTCATCATTCTGAAAGAACATGTAGAATGTAGAATAAATTATCCTGTTGCTATAGTTACTTGATTATATCAGGTTCACTTGAGCCAGTCACAGTGGGTGATGTGTCCGAAAGCAACATAAATCTAACTCCAAAAGTGAAGGTAGTTAACTTCTTGGGAGAGTATCTTTGGTATAAGTACTTTTGAAAGCAAATGAGCAATAATCTGTTCAGCTACAGCGTATGTTTTTATAACATAAATTAGCTCTTTTTTAATGTTTTTTTTTGTTTGTTTATTTTGAGAGAGAGAGAGAGAGAGAGAGAGAGAGAGAGCAAGCAGGGCAGAAGGAGAGGGAGAGAGAGAATCCTAAGCAGGTTCCTCACTGTAAGCATGAAGCCTGACGTGGGGCTCAAACCCATGAACCATGAGATCATGCCCTGAGTCAAAATGAAGAGTTGGATTTAACTGACTGAGCCACTCAGGCACCCCTAACATAAATTAGCTCTTACATGATTGATAAATAGAATAATGATGTCAGTATAATGAGAGTGTGATGTTGGGTCATACACAATTTTTCCTAAGCAAAGAAAGCTGGAAGAGTGGAAATAGCATTAATAACTTTTTAGAAGAAAGACAAAAATGCTCAGGTCAACAGTTGCGCACAAGCCAGAGTCTTTTCAGCCCCATCAAACAAACAAATGATATCAGTGCCCACATCCTCCCTTCTTCCCCTGAGAGGGACACCCCCATCTTTGCGTAGGTCTGGGGTTGTGAAAGGTTACACTTCCTGTGTCCACCCTAAAGAAAGCCACCTTGGCTCAGAGCTTCACTTTTGGCTGCACTTTGATGGTGTTTTGGTGCATTTTAAATATCTCCCTTAGGTAGCCTCCAGCCTTGAAGATCTACCTTCCTGGGCTGTTCCTAGAACAATCTATGTAGCCAGACCAAACCTATATCAGAATAGGCTGAAGGTCAGGCCTGGAACAGGAGTGACTGAGGAGAGAAAGTTATTGTTTTTGTTACTGCTCTGGTTATAAAGCTACATAGACTTTGAGTGATCTGCCCCAGCCCACTTTTTCCCATAAGTGCCATTATTTGGGGAGCATGACTTTTCAGAAAATAAGATTTCTCATGAATTACTATATCTATTGCTATACGCAAAATTGGCAATTCTTTTTGTTAAATGTTTTTATTATGTATTTTTGAAAGAGAAACAGAGTGCAAGCAGGGGAGGGGCAGAGAGAAGAGGGAGACACAGAATCCGAAGCAGGCTCCAAGCTCCAAGCTGTCAGCACAGAGCCTAATGCGGGGCTCAAACTCAACGAACCTCGAGATCATGACCTGAGCCGAAGTCGGACGCTTAACTGACTGAGCCACCCAGAATGCCCCCAAAATGGCAATTCTACTAAAATTGCAATTGTATTTTGTATATGCCCCAGCAAGTCTGCTTTTCAGAATGTATCTTGGAAAACTACTCTTATGTATACACAGGAAATATCTATGAAGACGGCCACTGAAGCATTGTTTGAAAGGATATCAAATGTGGCAGGTAGGCTAACTGTCCACCTCCCACTGGGGAAGTGCTTAAATAAAATGTAGTATATCCATACCATAGAATATTACACAACAATTTTTTTAACACAGCAGTAATACATAGTGTCGTGTAAAACAAAATAAAAAAACAAAAATAAAGCACACATAAAAATATTATGTATTTTCCACAGTTGCTTGTATACATATGTATATGTGTATGGACATATGTATGTGGGTTTATACATACACACACATACACACACATACACACACATACACATGCATACATCCAAATACAGGAGATGAAAGATCTGGAAGAACACAATTATCTCTAAGGTGGAAAAGAATCAAAATTTGAAGATGTGGAGTGGTTCAGGGATGGTTTGGCTTCCTTATAGTTCAATTTTTTTGGCAAGGAGACTATATTCTTATATATATTTGTTAATGTTTATTTATTTTTGAGAGAGAGAGAGTCTGAGGAGGGGAGGGGCAGAGAGAGCCAGAGACACAGAATTTGAAGCAGGCTCCAGGCTCTGAGCTGTCTGCACAGAGCCTGACACGGAGCTTTAAGTCATGAGCCATGAGATCATGGTCTGAGCCAAAGTCGAACACTCAACCAACTGAGCCACCCAGGCGCCCCTCTTTTTTATACTTTTAATAAAAATCCAAAGTTAAAAGGGAAGAGATGAAGCAGAATCCAGTGGCTAAAAGCACAAAGTTAGGGGCCAGATTGTGAGTTTGAGACTCAGATTCATAATGTTCTGCCCATGTGACCTTGAGCTGTATAGCTTCTCTGTGCCTTTGTTTCCTCAACAATAAAGTAGGAAAAGTAACTGTGCCTACCTTATAGGATTATTATAGAATTAAATTATTTTTAAACCACTTTAAAAAAAATAACTGGTGCACATTAAACATGTTTGTGAGTTATTTTTTAAGTGTTTAAAATAATAGGTCAAAAATTTTTTTTTCAAAACATAAAGGAAAATAATACAGGATCTGTTGAGTGAGAGTCCTTGATATACAGTCATTGGGGGAGGGATAGGACATCACCACTCATGATGAGCTAAAAATCCTCTCATGTTTGACTTGTTCTTTTATTTCCTTCCAACCCCTTCCTCCTACCTGAATTTCCCTTTCTTGCCTTCTCCTATGGAGAGGGGTCTTTCCCCTACCTGGGCTCCTTTCCTTTGATATCTCCACTCAGTATTACAAAGGCCTGGTAGCCAAGGAACAAGCAAAGGACCTTCAGTAGGATAGAGGGGAGGGGAGGTATTGTAAATACATTTCAAGTTCTTTTTTCACCTTTTTTCACCTTTGACACACTGACAATCTTGTCTTTTCCAAGTGTGGTTGGCAGATGCCTCAATGCCAAAGGTACCAGAGCTGTTAATGGAGCTTCTGCAAATGCCAGAAGAAGCAATAGAAGTAAGTTCTTTCTAAGTCCTACCAACCTGCTGGGTGAGGTCACTAGAGTGCACAGAGAAATGTGGGGGGAAAACAGAGCAGCCAGCTGAACTTCAGATGCACTCCACAGCCTTGTCCCAGGGAGGCTGCCATGCCTATCATCCGTCTCTCTATCCCTCTCCCTCCTCCTCCCTTCTCCCCCCCCCCCCTTCTCTCCCTTTCTCTCTTTCTCTCTCTGTCATCTCCACCAGCCTGGTGGAAGGAGAAAGGGCACCGGGGGGCCTCCTCTACAGCAGCTGTTTGTAAAGAACAGGAGGATCCCTCTCCTGTCCCATCCTGCGTCCAAGTGAAGGTGATGTGCCTCAAATCCCTCCTGTCTGTTGCAAGGGGGTGAGCAAAGCAGGGCAAGAACACTGAGATGGAGAGAAAAGCCCGTTTTAGACCCTGCCTTACATTCCAACCCTTCCAGAGCACTGGTCCACTGGAAACAAACTAGCCATTGCCAGCAGTGTTCAGAAGCCATTTAGTTTAATCCTTCATGTGTATTTTTTCCTGATTTTTAGAGAATAATCTCACCTTATTTTGCATAATTATATTTTACTACAGTACTTTTATATTTACAGGATATTAAGCTAATTTTTAGTCAGAAAATACTATATATGTATTTTAAGTGTTTATTTTTGAGAGAGAGAGAGAGAGAGAGAGAGAGCAGGGAAGGGGCAGAGAGAGGGAGACAAAGGATCTGAAGTGGGTTCCCCACTGAAAGCAAAGAGCCTGATGTGAGGCTTGAACTCATGAATCATGAGATCATGACCTGAGCCGAAGTCTGATGCTTAATTGAGTCACCCAGATGCCCCAGAAAATACTATCTGTTTTTTTAAGTTTATTTTGAGAGAGAGAGGTAAGGAGGGAGGAGCAGAGAGAGGCGGAGAGAGAATCCCAAGCAAGCTCTGCTCTGAGCCCAGTTCTGGGCTCTATCTCACAAACCATGAGATCATGGCGTGAGCCAAAAATCAGACACCTAACTGACTGAGCCACCCAGGTGCCCTTGTTAGAAAATACTGTTAATCTTAAGTATTATTTATGGTTTAACTTAACGGGGTACTTATTCTTTAACTTTTGTATGCAATCTGATTATCCTTACCAGTTTATTTAAAATGTTTATCTATTTTCACACTGGAAACAGAAAATGTCCTTAGAAAGGAACCGATACCAGTCACACTCTAAAACTGGGGATATACCATCTATATACGAGTTGGTCTTAGGCTCTTTCGTAATTCAAAGAAGATTACCATAGCGATCTCAGTGAACACCTAACTATAGTTGGATGGGACACACTGAATGCTGTATTTTGAACCATCTGGGTCACTTAAGACACTCTCAATCAAGCATCCCCAAAGGAGATGCATGGAAACCATTCAAATGATTTTGCCATTTTGTTCCCAAGATCATTAATTCTCCATCTGGAGATTGGTCTACATGTCCAGGCCAACCCTGTAACGTAACAGGCTGGAGGTCAGTCCTGTAGAAGGGGTGGGCTGAGGAAAGGCAGCAACATCAAAACAAAGATGGGGATGTGCCTTCCTGATGATGGGTCTTTAGGTCATTGGCTTTTCAGGGCTGTCAAGCCAAGGACCTCACTCTTGAGATTGTCAAAGTGGTGAGGGACCTGAGCTGGCCCTGGAAGATGTGTCTAGCATCCACAGCCATCATAGCTGACAATTTCTTCAAAGTTAAAGAGTCTTAGAAAGACTAGCAATTCATAAAGGAGAAGCATGAATGAATTTCTTTACATTTCATTTTTTAAAAAGATAGCTACCCTTACACTGGTTGTCTTCTGAGTCTTCAGTGTTCTGATAATTAAAGGTAATTTTTTTTTAATCTAAGAACTAGTACTGAAAATGGGCTTAAGTACAAACCCAACTCGTCAGTTTATAGGGATAAATACTTCATAAATATTTCATTCGGTTTTATCTTCTTAAACTAGCCTTTTTTGCCATATTCATAAATCTTAATTTAAAGAATCCTCTAAGCAGATGGTGAAATAGAGATGTCTTTATTTAATGGGCCCTATCATTGGGCTTCAAGGTTTGGAGCACAAATAAAGAGTCCCCAAAACATAATTTCTCTGAGCTAATGAGGTTTATTTTTGTTGTGTGTGCTACATATCATGGATACTCCCCTTGTCAAGATGCTGGTTGGTGACCTTTAGCTTGGGCAAGTCACAGCACTCTATAACACCCATTACTGAAGCCTTGATTTGTTCTTCAGAAACATCACAACAAGGGCAAGGCAACTCTCACCTTCCCACCCCTCCACCCCAACCCCAAAGGGGAAATGAAAGAGGAACACATACCCTGATGGAGTGGAGAAGGACCAGAGAGTGCATACATGGCCCTAAATGCAAATAGCTGTGTGTGCTGTGCAGTGACTGGCTTCAAATCAGTGTCCTAAAAACAAGGTATCTGTTCCCTCTCTTGGTTACTCAAGGCCAAGCAGTAAATGTACTTTCCAAACAAGATACCTGCCATTTCACCGAATTACAGTAACAGCTAACATTTCCTAAGCTTTTCCTAGGTGCCAAACACTGTTCACAGCATGCTATACGAGTCTCAAGAGAGGTTAAATAATTTGCCTAAGCTAGCCCAGCTCATAAGTGGTCTGGCTAGGATGTGAACGCCGGCACTGTGACTGTAGAACCAGACGTTTTTACTCTTTATATTCTCCCTCATTTAACTTCTCTTTACCTCAATGCCTTCAAAACGATAATAACAATACCTTATTATAAGGATGCTGTAAGGAAAATAAATCAATAAAACACCTGACACACTTTCTAGTACAGGGTAAAAGCTCAGTGAGTGTTAATTGCCAAGAACAGTAGATAATTTGCCCAAAGTCACAGGAGTAGGTAGCTGAACCAGGACCCCAGCCCGTGAGCCTGCTCCTGGAGTTCATTCTTCACACTGCCCACCCTGCCACTCCCAGCCAGTGACATCACGGGTGGAGTGCCCAGCACCCCACCTGGCACGAGACAAACACTCAGGAAATGTCATTTGTGTTCCTCTCCCACATCTCCCTCCTCCTCACTGAGGGATGAAACATGCATAGCACAGAAACACTCTTATTTAAGCTAATGACCAATCTTGAAAAGAGAAGCCTGATTCAAATTCCACCTCATACTTCCTTTCCCATGCTTACATAGATGACAAAAAGTACATGCGATATAAGTCACAATTTTTATTTTTTTAATTAATTAATTAATTCACTCATTCATTCATTTTTGAGAGAGAGAGCGCGCACGCAAGCAGAGGAGGGGCAGAGGGAGGAGAGAGCGAATCCCACATAGGCTCCATGCCCAGTGCAGGGCTCGATCTCACGACTGTGAGATTGTGACCTCAGCTGAAATCAAGAGGCAGACAGTCAACCAACTGAGCCACCCAGGAGCCCCAGAAGACACAATTTTTAAAAATATATTGTATATTTGGCTTCATCTTGCTTCCCTATTGTCACCTTGCTTTGCTGTATTAAAACTACCAGGGTGGGGGCGCCTCGGTGGCTCAGTTGGTTGGGCGTCTGACTTCAGCTCGGGTCATGATCTCACACTCTGTGAGTTCAAGCCCCGCGTCGGGCTTTGTGCTGACAGCTCAGAGCCTGGAGCCAGCTTCAGATTCTGTGTCGCCCCCTTTCTCTGCCCCTCCCCTGCTCATGTTCTGTCTCTCTCTGTCTCAAAAATAAATAAAAACATTTTAAAAAATTAAAAAAAAAAACTACCGGGATGGAATGTATCCCTAGTTAGTCATGATGCATTATCTGCCTCGTGTCAAACAGAACGCTTAGATTACTCATATACTCACAGTTAACTATATTAGACACACTGCACATTTCATTGTGAAATGACAGCATCTACTGTAAGCATGAACATTCAAGTTTTAGTTATGAAGGAAGTTAGTAACCATGTAATAAGTATTTAGCAATTTAATAGTGTACTTCTAGATTTTTCTCCTTCCACATATTGTGGAAGACAATCACCTGACTCTATCTTCTGATTTTTCTCCCTGTGCTGGAGTCATCCTTAAAATCATAAGAAGGCACCTGGGTGGCTCAGTCAGTTGAGCATCCAACTCCTGATATTGGCTCAGGTCATAATCCCAGGGTCGGGGGATTGAGCCCCGTGTCAGGTCCCCCATGTTGAGTGTGGAGTGTGGAGCCTGTTTGAGATTCTCTCTCCCTCTGCCCCTCTCCCCAGTTCACACATTCTCTCTCAAAAACAAATCAAATAAAACCAAATCATAAGGAAATCACTCTAGCCTTCTTGGCTTATCTACGTTGTGACTCGAACTTTAAATACATCCACAGAAAATGTTTAGCAGCTCAAAGTCTCCAGGAGAAAAATAGCACATGGTTCTATTCTTCACCACTCTCTTATCTCTTGTCCCTCCTCCACTGCCACCTCCCTAGGTCAGTCGGGAAACATCTCTGGAGTTGTAATGATTTTCCTGGTGTCCACCATCCCCAGGACACCTGGACACCCCTTGCTGTCATATTTTAAGAATATGCATCTAGTGTACAACCTGTTATCCGGTATGCCTTAGCACCCAAACACTTTGTTTCATGCATTGCACATACACCCGTATGTACTGTAGACCCTTTGACCTCTTGAGAGGAGAGGCCATTTTGTTGGTTTGCATACACAGAGGCTATCCTGGCCCAGCATGTGGTAAACACCTATGAAATTCTTTGAATCGTGAAACTATCCAGAGCCATGCGGCTCAGTATTGGTATTATGTTTATGAAACACAGTCCAGTTAGCAAAAGTAACGAAAAATAAATCATATTTTTTACTCAAATATCTTGTAGGACATTAAAAGAAATCCAGCACGTTATCCACAGCAACACTTACTGAAACTCCCATTCTTCTCTTATTTACTCTTTTCTCACCCAGACCTGCTCCAGTGCAGCTGTCCTTAAGGCCCTTTCCAGAAGAAGACACTCTTTCCACCTTCCAAGTACCCACTGTTTTTCTCTACTTCCTCAATGATTTACTACATGGATGGATTTTGCCTCCAGTCCATCAAGAAGAAATCTTTCCATAGACAGGGAAACTGGGTTGAAAATGATAGAATTTGGGGCGTCTGGGTGGCTCAGTCAGCTAAGCGTCTGACTTCAGCTCAGGTCATGATCTCACACTCTGAGTTCGAGCCCTGCATCGGGCTCTGACAGCCTGGAACCTGGAGCCTGGAGCCTTGAGCCTGCTTTGAGTTCTGTGTTTCCCTCTCTCTCTCTGCCCCTCCCCCACTTGTGGTCTCCCTCGCTCTCTCTCTCTCTCTCAAAAATAAACATTAATTTTTTTTAAAGAAAATGATAGAATTTTTATTAGGGTCCTGAAGAAGGGAGGAAATGTATAAACCCTCCTCCATTCCTAATTTTATCCCAACACAGTTATAATAATAAAAGATTTTCACCATCAATTCACGTGAGGAAGAGGGGGAGGGGAATGGAGATAAATCATTGCTCTTATAAATTCTCCAGTTACCAGTGCTTCTGAAATCCCATCATATTCTATTTCCATTTAAATTTATACATAATATGATATGTGTGCATACGCATATGTATGACTGATACATGTACATGTAGCCTATGCGATAGAAAGTTTTTGTAGGTCTCAACTACAAAAGTTCTTTCATGTATGCATTTTCTTTGAAATCTTGCAGCCATTCAAGTTTGCTTTCATTGGCCAATTTAAAATGTAAGAGAACAAAATCATACTTTAAGTTAACCTACCCAAAGTCATACCTTAAATCAAGTGTCCTTTCACTATGCTTTGGCCTGTGGCTTTCATCCCATTGGTATGTTTATTTTAACTCCATTGAAACAAAACTAATGTTACAGGTATTGTGTCTTATCTTTTACACCTATTATGCTCATAAGTACTTTTTGAATTCTTAAGTATAATTAATCCTCAGGATTTGTGTACTATTCTACAGTATATCTGCCTACTTGAATACTGAATGCACCTTTTTACCCTGTTAATTCATTTTAACATGGATTAACATCTTTTCGGAAGTAGACTACATTGTGTTAAAGATGGAAAAGAATATCTCAGTAAAGAGTTATTTGTTCTCTTTGTATCAGTGGGAGAAAAATAGGAAAATCAGTCATGGTGTGCTAGCTGCATGAACATCTGAAATGTTCTAAACTTGCCCGTCAAACTGACCAATTTCCTGGTTGATGAGAAGTGCTTTGTGGAAGCTAGAAAGGTATTGATATTTCACAGACCCTTTACAAATAGCTGGTGTGGTTAGTGAACTTCTTTAGCTGTGACTACTAAATACCAAAGAAGAAGTCAATGTGGTCAAATGTTTTAAGCCAACTCAATGAAAAATATCAATCAAGCCAGTTATTTATTTGAATCAATTTGTTGTCAGATTGACAAGAAGGAGTTTGTCAAAATAGCTGATCCACATGCAAACTGAAAAAGTTGTCTGAAAGAGATTATCTCATTTACAACAAATATCCTTCTGTAAGTTGTTGACATTATTTTCAGGGCAAATATGGGGTTTGGCTAACATATATACTTTAAGCTTCATTAAAAGGCAGAAAGTTGACTCCATCCAGTTTTAGGAATAAAACCTCATTTTATGAAGTATTAATTTTTAAAAAGAAAACCAGATATACTATTTGAATTGTTCACGGGGTCTGATTACCTGGACTATATTTCATTAGATCAGTCTAACTTTTAGATACTATTGAATGCAGTGACTATCGACAGATAATTTTTTTCTAAGCCAGGAGACTATATTAGACTGAACTCAGTGCTATCCAAGTTTACAAGATGTTCTAGAGGGGGAAAAAACTATGATTTATTTAATTATAAAAAGTGGAAATTTACCAAAGTCATCGCTGCCCTTTCTTATTCTCTAACAAAGTATGCAAATGTTCCAGTTCTCAAACACTAAACATGTTGCAAATGCTGAAAAATGCCTGCCGTACACAAAATTCATTTGTCAGGGAAAGAAATCTAACTTCCCCAATTCACATTAAGATTTTCCAAATTCGTACAACTCGAATTCAACATTCAATTTGCTATAAAGTCACAAGTTGCCTGGTTGACACGATTCAAAACAAAGTATCTTCATTATGCTCACATGATATAGTAGGTCAGGCAGCAATTTTTTGTAGGGTGCAAAGTAATGCTTCTATCTGTGCTTTATTTAAATGCAATATTCTCTCATATATGCGTGCTTTAAGTTGGGCATATCATTGAAGTCGGCCATTGTCGAGGGAAGTCATTTTAAACAGAGGAAGGACCCGGAGGTTTGCTCTAGGTTTCTTCCCCTTGATTTTGCAACGCTTAGCTCTGGCTGCCAACTGGCCTATTTCACCACCACCCTCCCCACGCATCCTCCCTACCAGCTGCATCTTGGAGCTTTCCAGGGACCAGAGCCCACTGGAATAGTCAGGTTGGGTTACATTTTTTATTCTTTAGAGTTGAGAATGCATTCCTTGAAAGAAGGTGTGCCCCAGATTTTAGAGCTAGCCCTAAACATACTCTGGGAGAAAAAGCCTCCGTTTTTGGAGCCAATATTTGCATTACTAAGTTTTGTTAGGAGTCTGATCTTTTTGGACAAAACACAGGAAATTCTTTTCATGCTGAAAATGGAATCTTTGCCTTATTTGCTATTTTCCACATAAGACCTCTACTACCTGTCTACCTCTTCCCTGTTTCCTGTGTTAAATATGTGCTTATCACAGTACACAGTAATTACAGGGACAGGTTCCAAATCTGTTTTGCAAATGTCCAAGTTTTCAAAAATTATGATAAAACATACTTTCTTCATAAAATTCAGTGTAGTAAAATTTTAAATTTACTACCCTCAGGGACATACTGCAATCTCAATTTCGAGAAGAGAACAATGAAGGTTAAAGGCAATACAGGCTTGGATGTCAGGCCACTGGTTATGCTCAGCCGCTAGCTAAGAGTTAATTTTCTCTGACACTTGGCTTCAGCAGGAAGACAAATCACTGCTTATCCTGCGCCTTCAGATCAAAACAGTAAACTTAAAATGCCTGAGGAAAAGAATGAGCAGTGTGTTTACACATCTATCAGCCAAACAAGATTGTGAATTCCAGGAGAGCAGACTCTGTGTCTTGTTTCCTGCGTGTAGAACTCGGCCTGCCTGAAGGTAAGGGGCAATAAATGGATGAATGAGTGAGCATTTACCCAGCTCTCGGGGTAAAGACCTCTCGCTTTCCCACTGTATTCTTACTGCTCCTACTGCAAAGGGGTCCTTGGAGTTTGCTTCCAGAAACCAAACAGACAGGCAAGCAGGCAGGCACCTTTGTGCACTAAACCCTGAGTGAGGAATAATATCTAATATCGTATGTACAGAGTCCACCTCTAGTCCCAAGTTCAGTTTTCTCCAACTACCAGTTTAGCGAGGAGAAAGTTCTGGTTGCTGTGAAAGATGTCAGACTTGTTAGACACATTATCAAATTTGAACTGTTCAATTCCAAATGTATTTTTTAAAGTGCCTGTGTGCCAGGCACTGTGCCAACTGGTTAGGAGACAAAAGTAAGTTACGAGAGAGAGAGAGAGAGGAGAAGTTGAGAGAAAGAGAGAGACAGAGAGATGCCTGTAAGTAGGGGGTCAGAGCTGAGGGAGCCCAGAAGAGGGATACTAAGCCTATAGATCTGAAAGAGGCTTCCCGAAGCTGATGACTCTTCTGCTGAATGTCGAAAAGATGAGGTAGAATTATCAAAGCAAAGTCGTGAAGAAAGAGAATCTCAGGCTGGGGACACACCTTGAGTAGAGGCGAAGAATCTGGAGTCAGCGCGAAGCAAGTAGATGTCAGCGACCGGCTCCTTATTGCCCGAGCTTAGAGTGTGAGGCTGGAATGTGGGGGACGAGGCTGACAGAGAGATGAGAACCCTCCTAGACTAGGCTGAGACTTCATTTGGAAAGCTGTGGTGAACCACTAAAGGACGATAAGGGCTAAACTCACTCATCTGACTTACTGTGTGTCCTCTGACTCTCCCTTTGACCTCTCTGTTTCCTCATCCTTCACCTCCGTGTATTTCTTATGCATGCTGAGTGTCCTTACCACGCTTCAAAAAGCACTATTAGCAGAAACATGGCCTGCTTAGGCAATCAAATTTTTCCCCCCAGAGCCTTTGTATATTATCATATGGAACAAGATCACTTCCAATGCAATATGGTTCACAGGCTAGACTGCTCTGATAAAATTGAGAACATTCACATGGAAGACGCCAAAGGCCTCAGTCATTACATTCAGATTTTATACTTAACAATTCACCTAATCCCATCAAAGAGGAGAAAAGAAAACAAATTTCACTCAAAAAAAAAAAAAAATGAGAAACGAAGTCTTTCAGGACACTGCTTTATTTTTTTATTTTTATTTTAAAAATTTACATCCAAATTAGCATATAGTGAGACAATGATTTCAGGAGTAGATTCCTTAATGCCCCTTCCCCATTTAGCCCATCTCCCCTCCCACAATCCCTCCAGCAACCCTCAGTTTGTTCTCCATATTTATGTCTCTTCTGTTTTGTCCCCCTCCCTGTTTTTATATTATTTTTGTTTCCCTTCCTTTATGTTCATCTGTTTTGTCTCTTAAAGTCCTCATATGAGTGAAGTCATATGATTTTTGTCTTCCTCTGACTAATTTCACTTACCATAATACCCTACAGTTCCATCCACGTAGTTGCAAATGGCAAGATTTCATTCTTTTTGATTGCCGCATAATGCTCCATTGTATATATATATACCACATCTTCTTTATCCATTCATCCATCGATGGACATTTGGGCTCTTTCCATACTTGGCTATTGTTGATAGTGATGCTATAAACATGGGGGTGCATGTGCCCCTTTGAAACAGCACACCTGTATCCCTTGGATAAATGCCTAGTAGTGCAATTGCTGGGTCATAGGGTAGTTCTATTTTTAGGTTTTTGAGGAACCTCCATACTGTTTTCCAGAGTGGCTGCACCAGCTTGCACTCCCAGACACTGCTTTAATTTATTTGTTGTAGATAACCTTGCATGTTCTGGAAACAGTGAAATAAGAGGTGGTTTATGATCATATGTCCTAGTTGATTCTTTGTAGACCCAGGATGATGGGAGAGAGGTATGTGGTGGTGAT
This sequence comes from Felis catus, assembly GCF_018350175.1. NCBI lineage: Eukaryota > Metazoa > Chordata > Mammalia > Carnivora > Felidae > Felis > Felis catus. The sequence goes on from NC_058371.1 coordinate 85,364,900, forward strand.
AGAACATGGAGGCTACAAGCAATATCAGCTTCAGAGTTAATGACCTACTTTTCCCCTATCTCTTGCTCCAGTTCCTACCTCCTCATCTGTTTCTCTTGGTGCTATCAGGAGCATAAATGAGGGCTTTGGGAAGTGTGAAAGGCGAGGCTGATTAAAAAATATGTAGGGGTGCCTGGGTGGCTCAGTTGGTTAAGCGTCTGACTTTGGCTCAGGTCATGATCTCACAGTTCACGGATTCAAGCCCTGTGTCGGACTTTGTGCTGACATCTCAGAGCCTGGAGTCTGCTTCAGATTCTGTATGCATCTTTCTCTCTGCCCCTCCCCAACTCTCTCTCTCAAAAATAAATAAACATTAAAAAATATATAGATACTCTGAAGTTCACTTACCATGTGCTTTGGACTGAACTGTGTCCCTCCAAAATTCATATGTTGAAGCCCTTGCATCCAATGTGACTGTATTTGGAGATAGGGCCTTTAAGGGGATAGTTAAGGGAGGATGTAAAAGGTGGGACCATGATGCATTGGACTGGTGTCGTTATAGGAAAAGAAAGAGACATGAGAGATATCTCTCTCTGTCTCCTCGTGCACGGAGACCATATGACCACATAGCAAGAAGGTGGCTGCCTGCAAGCCAAGGAGAGAGATTTCACCAGAAACCAAACCTGCTGACACCCTGATTTGGACTTCTGGCCTCCAGAACTAGGATGAAATAAATGTCTGTTGTTTAAGCCATGCGGTCTGTGGTATTTTGTTATGGCGGCCTGAGTGGACTAATTCAACAGGGTTATCCCTACATTTCATGTAACCTCTGCCTTGCAAAATTCAGAGTCTGGCCCATGCTGGAGGAGACTTGGAATATACACACTTAGGTCCTTTTTCCGAAACAAACAAAAAAACAAAAACAAAAAAGTCTTCTTTAAGTGTATAAGAAACATACATGGGCATAGTAAAATGTTCATATAATACATATGGGATTTGAGGACACTTAAATTCTTCTACTCATCCCAGACCCTCATTCCTGCACTCCTCCATCCCAGAGGAAACCACTGGAAAATATCACTGCTAATACACTAGAATATAGACAAATGAATAGACATAGATAACCGCTCTTTTTATAGAAGTTAGAACATGCTACATATACTGTCCTAAATCTTGTTTTTTTTTTTACTTATCAATATTTCATGTAAACTCATTTCATAATAGATATATCTTTAGAGGGGTTTCATATTTTAAAAGTTATGATTTTTAAGAATATAGCACAATTTATATAACCTGTCTTCTGTTGATAGGACATTCAGGATTTTTTAATCTTTGTGCTTCAATACAAATAATACCACAACAAAATATTTGCACATTCATCTAAAATACATTCTTAGAAATGAGATTCTGGTTCAAAAATATTTGCATTTTTAGATGTTGTATGTTTATTTTATAGAAATTGCCAAATGCAAACATTCTTCTGACATCTGGAGACAGCAGGAGGCATTTAGTTGGTTCCCAGGCTGTACCTCTGCGTGACGTCATTATCAAAGGTCTTTCCTAAACAACCTGCATAGTCTAAATGCCATATGATTAACCTGAACTTGACCAAGGGAATCAACCTGGAATGCTAGGTCACGGAGGAAGTCACCTGATCTGCTGAGCAAACAGGCCTTCCCTCTGTTATTACTCATGCCTCTAGGACTCTTTCCTCTTCCAACCTGCTGCCACGTCAATTGCTGTAACTCAACTCTTCAGATTCTTCTCAGTTTCTACCTAGGAAGAGAAGACAAGGGGAATAAAAATTTAAGGACTGTGTTTCACTCCCACACCCTAGGGAACATGCTTAGTTTTCTTTAATAAGCCTTGGGGAGAGAAGATTATTTTCTTGAGAAAATGTTCAATGTATTCATTGGCACTTTGAACAGAGCTGGACTGCTTCAGAGGATCACACCAGTTTGGCTCACGTGAGTCAAAAGTATTTCAGCTTTTTATTTTCTGTATTCCCTCTGTGGAGAAGGAAAGTGCTGAGAACCATTTGCACTAATAAACTCTTCCAAAAGACCTGAGAGCATGAGCATTTTCCCAAGTCTAGATATTTTCCCTCATACAAGTGGATCCCCTGGAGAAGTGACAAATAAACCCTGATCAAGTCTTATTAGATTCATGTGATGTTTTATTTTCTTTAAAAAAATTTTTTTTTCATGTTGGGCTGCCTGCGTGGCTCCATCGGTTGAGCATCCGACTTCAGCTCAAGTCATGATCTCATTGTTCGTGAGTTCGAGCCCCATGCTGGGCTCTGTGCTGACAGCTCAGAGCCTGGAGCCTGCTTCCGATTCTGTGTCTCCTTCTCTCTCTGCCCCTCCTCCACTCATGCTTTCTCTCTCTCTCTCTCTCTCAAAAATGAATAAACATTAAATTTTGAGAGAGAGAGAGAGAGAGAGAGGGAGAGTGCAAGGGGGGAGAGAGGAAGAGGGAGAGAGAGTTCCAGGCAGTCTCTTCTCTGTCAGCACAGAGCCTAATGCTGGGCTCGAATTCATGAACTGGGAGATCATGACCTGAGCAGAAGTCGGACACTCAACCAACTGAGCCACCCAGGTGCCCCTAGATTCATGTGTATATTTTAAACCTTGATTTGGTGGTTTGAGGTACAGAAGCACCAGGGGATTTGTAGTTTACTAAAATAACCACACATTCTAGTCCATTCAACAATCCATAGGAGCCTTCCTGGGCTTTTGGAACATTTCTCCTCTTGCTAAAATTGTTTTGTGTTTAATGTTACCATTGGAAATAAACATCATCTGAAATGTCTTTGAGTGAAGTTAGTGGGGTTTTCTGATCCTTCAGCTTGAAGTGTCACCTCAGAGAATGCTAATGACCCTGACTTAAGGACACACAACACATGGCCTTCTCCCTCTTAATGCTTATCCCAGTACAATTTTATTTTATTTGTTGATTAATATTTAAATCCTACTTCCTGTGAGCTTCTTGAGGGTATAATAGTATTTGATTTTCTTCAACATGCATCTAGTACGTCTTTGCTAACAGTTAGTAGACTCACACATTAGTTATAAGCAGAGTCCAATAGTGAATGCAGGATCATAAAGGTGATTTGGGGCCCAACGTAAAACTGAGAGGTGAGTTCAAATCATCTCTTAAATTAGAGAATGGTGTCAAAGAATATATTAATCCAGGACGGAAAGCCCATTACCTAGATCTCACAAATATATATTTAAGTAAATCCGTGGTTTGTCTAAAAGAAATAGCCTCCTTCTAAAGTACCCTTGTTTGATCTATACCAGTGGTTCCCAGAAGTGTGGTCCCTGGTTCAACACCACTGGGAAACTTGCTGGGAATGCTCATTCTCAGTCCTCAGTCAGACCTACTCAATCAGAAATTCTGGGGGAGGGGCCTACCAGTCTCTTTTAATAAGTATCCAGGTGGTTTTGGCACACAAAAATTTGAGAATGACTGAGATACACAAATCTTATCACTTTCAAATGGTAGAAGGAGGCAGGCTCATGAAAACATGGAGTCTAGGTTTCTTGCTGGAAATGTAAACAAAAAATGAAAGAAAGAACTGGACCAAAGTGTGCACAGAATTTTTAGCTGTGTTCAACAGTTCAACAGTTCCCTGCCTTGGAGACAGCAGCCCCACCACATTTTCAACCTCACTGACATCACTGTTTTCGTACAATCTCATTTAGGGCCTCGCCTATCTGTGTACAAAGCCCTGAAAAGTCCATCTCATACCAAAGATGATCTGAGAATAATTGCACGACCTAAAAAAATTTATTGAGATAATAATATTGAGACAAATAATGTATATAAAATAATAGTGATAACAGTCAATATTGATAGAAAAGAAGTAGAATAGAATTAAGAGCGCAGGCTAGGTTTAAGCTGCTTGGTTTTGAATTTTGACTCTATCACTTCCTAGTTGCATGACTTTGATCAAGTTATTTCACTTTTTGTAGCTTTGTTTCCTCATTTATAACCAGGAGTTCAATAATAGTTTATTCAGTTCCTATTTCATATAGTCACTATGAGGATTAAATGAAATAGTATATATGGCCTTGGCACATGGTTCATGCTCAATAAATATTAACCATATAATATACAGAATGTGTACACACACACACACACACACACACACACACACACCCTGTCTTGCTCCCATGGCCTCCCCAGGTTGAATCCCAGGTAGTGTGACAGCAGAGCTCTTGCTGTAAGTTTAAGATATAACAGATGGCGGGGGGGGGGGGGGGGTGGGCGTTGCGGCGCCTGGGTGGCTCAGTTGGCTGAGCGTCCGACTTCAGCTCAGGTCATGATCTTGCGATTTGTGAGTTTGAGTCCCGTGTGGGGCTCTGTGCTGACAGCTCAGAGCCTGGAGCCTGTTTCAAATTCTTTGTCTCCCTCTCTCTCTGCCCCTCCCCTGCTCACACTCTGTATCTCCCTCTCTCTCAATAAACATAAAACGAAAATAAAAATAAAAGGTCTAACAGACGGAGTGCCTGTGTGGCTCAGTCAGTTAAGCACCCGACTGTTGATTTTAGCTCAGGTCATTATCTCATGGTTTGTGAGTTCTCGTGCCATGTCAGGCTCTGTGCTGACAGCAAGGAGCCTGCTTGGGATTCTCTCTCTCCCTCTCTCCCTGCCCCTCCTCTGCTCACGCTCTCTCTCAAAATAAGTAAATAAACTAAAAAAAAAGGGGGGGGGGGAAGGATATGACAGAAAGAGAACTGGGTGCTCTTTTGGGGAAACTATTAGCTTCAGTGAGAAGACATGCCCAGCCTGCTTTTCCTGCCCCCTCAGTAACACACATCCTAACATGTTGAAGCAGGTGTAACCAGGAACTGTAGTCAATGTGTCTCTGGTGAGAAGGTGAGCCTCCCAGAGGCAGAGAGGGGTCCAGAAATTTGTCTTCCCTTTCTCCCCCCACTAAGCCATTATCAGTAAGAAATAAAAATTACCAGCAGGTCCAGAAGTGGTCCCGTGGCTGGGAGAAAAGAAGTCAGAAGGACGTGGAGTGACTCCGGGGTTGGGTATGGATCCAGCTACACCTTGGAGGTCACCAATGCCAAAGAGCTGAGCTGGTCCTGGCTGACAAAGTCTGGTGACTATCTGAGGGACTGCCCTGAGAAGAGGAAGAATGCTCAGATAACAAGCAGCCAGAAAGACAAATGTTCACTCTGACTCTCTTTGAGCTTTTTAAAATGTTTATTTTTGAGAGAGACAGAAAGAGAGACAGAGTGCAAACAGGGGAGGGGCAGATAGATAGGGAGACAGAATCCGAAGCAGGCTCCAGGCTCTGAGCTGTCAGCACAGAGCCCGTTGCTGAACTTGAACCCAGGAACCACAAGATCATGACCTGAGCCGAAGTCAGACGCTTAACCAACTGAGCCACCCAGGCGCCCCTTCCTGAGTCTCTTTGTATAGCGGCCGCTCAGCAAAGAGGGGGATCAACTCCATAACAGTACAATGTTGGCAAAACCACATTTAACAAATCTATCATAACAAACAGGCTAGGGAAAAAAAACTATTAAGATGGCATTAAATGCCCATATTTTTTAGCTGTAAAAAGAGGTTCTAGAAGACATCTGTTTTCAAAATATGTCAGATTCATCAATGTGTGAAGCAGCTGTGCCAGTAGGTGACCCTTCTGTTTAGGAGACACTGTGTCTGCGTTGGCAGCAGCAGAGGAGAGGTTACCACAAATTTCACGTAGGAATCCTGTATCCCTTTTAAAGGGGAAAATTTAGAATCACTCGCATGGGCTGCTTCCCTTCCAAGTTGGAGCAAGATGCTGGGGTAATCAGCGAACGTTTCATACACTATCACTATCTTTCCAGGGCCTGGTCTGCACATACATATATAAGAAAGTGGAGCATGAAGAGATCTCTTTCCTCCACCCAGCCCTGTCCTTGCACACCGTAGGGGAAAGAGGCCCTAGTCACCTTCACTTTAACTCTGCATCGGGAATAAGCAACAAAGAAATCTTCCAAATACAGGTGCACAGCCATACTGTCTCAATATAGCACCTGGCTGTGGAAATAATGATGTCTCTTTGTCCGCATATGCTTATATGCACAGATTGATATTTGAAAAGATGTTCCCCCAAAAAGCCAATTGTTATCTCTAAGTGGTGATATTTGGGGAAATTCTCCTTTCTCTTTTATACTTCTCTATCGTGCTCAGTTTTTAGAAAAAACATTTATCATTTTTATAATCTGAAAAATGAAGCTATTTTAATCTTGGGGAAAAACATTATTGTGTGTGTTGAAAGCCTAAAATGTAATAAAAATGCAGAGTCACATTACTATGTTGCACCCTAAAAACACAGTGAAAGGCACTTTCATGCAAACATAATAGATGAGGTTGTGAAGAAGTATGCACTGTCCATGCTGCTGGGGGGAAGAAGTGGGTACAATCTTCCTGGGGAATAATTTGCCAATGTGTGTCAAGAGCATTAAAAAGGTGCATTCTAGAAGGTCCAGAAATTCTACTTAGGAATCTATATCAAGAAAATAATTAAGGGGAGCCTCAGGGATGGCTCAGTTGATTAAGCGTCCGACTCTTGACTTCAGCAAGGTCATGATCTCACAGTTCATGAATTCAAGCCCCATATTGGGCTCTGCACTGACAGCAAGGAGTCTGCTTGGGATTTTCTCTCTCTCTCTCTCTCTCTCTCTCTCTCTCTTTCTCTTTCTCTTTCTCTCTCAAAATAAATGAATGAACAAAAAATAAATAAACAAATATGCAAAGACATATAATTAAACATGTTCATCACAGATCTGCTTATAATATTTTATTTTTTAATTTCTTTACCATTTATTTATTTTTGAAAGACAGAGAGAGACAGAGCAGGAGCAGGGGGAGGGCCAGAGAGAGGAGAAACACAGAATCTGAAGCAGGCTCCAGGCTCTGAGCTATAAGCACAGATCCCAATGTGGGGCTTGAACTCATGAACCTTGAGATCAAGACCTGAGCAGAAGTCAGATGCTTAACCAACTGAACCACCCAGGTGCCCCTGTTTATAATATTTTAAAGATGCAAATAATTATGGCAGCTGAGTTAAATAAATGAAGGTACATCATATAATTAAATAATATGCAGTTAATGAAAGTAATGATATAAATGTACATTTTTTAAATATCTGGGGACGTGTTCACAATATTGTTATGAACAAAAGCAAGACATAAAAATTTGCCTGTAGTGTGAACCCATTTCTGTTTAAAAAGAAAAACACACTACATAACCTGTATACTTACATTCTTTTCTTTCAGCTTATCTGTTTTGTCTAATTTTTCTACAATCAACATGATTTACTTGTGTGATTAGAAGTTAAATAGCAAGAGGAATATTAATCGAAAATGTTCAAATTTATAAAATAGTTTATGTGATCTCCTTTACACACACACACACACACACACACACACACACACACATTTTATTATACTGATGGTTACTCATTCCAGGTTTTAATAAAGCCTACACATGATCTGTACCAGCTTCAAGGATAGCCATAAAAATATTTTTAGAGTTGGCTTAATCAAATGTAATCTCTAATATAGTACTGTTTCATTTAACCACCAACCAGCTGTCTTTATCTACAATTCTGTGATTTTCTATTGGCACATCTGAGATAGATTTTCTCATTTCTTTCAAAAGGTTTCTTAATTGAGACTTCATGTTAAAATCCAAGGGTCACAGTTTGTAGGGAAGGTTGCATTCAAAAGGTACATATTTTTGTATTTTAAGTATGTGCCTCCCATTTCGGTATTCTTAGGTGAGTGAGGGCTGGTTCTGTATAAAGGAAGAAAGAAGAAATTAGGTTTTAAAAAGTTTCATTCAGGGACAGAATGTCTAAGCTTCCAATTTGATTGACTGAGTCATTCCCATTAAAAGCAAACTGTAATTTTCATTGGAATAGAAATCAGTGTGATTTAACACATCCCTTTTTATGGAAGATTGCATTTCACAGCCTATAAGAAGATCACAAGTGACAAAAAAAAAAAAGCAAAATTCTCACCAGCACAATTTTATCATGAAAATGCCTATTTACGTCTATATTTTATACAAGAAATCAAAGACGTCATTGAAGGGCAATACATTCTGTAAAAGAAACCTCAGTGATAAACGCCTGACGAGAGTATTAAGAGCCTTGGGGACAAATAAAGAGTGAGTTATTTTGTTGACTTTTCCCCAATTCTGATAAAGCTAGCTCAACAGCCAGCTCTCGTGCTTATTTTTTAAGAATTAAGTGATCTGAATTATTTCTCCCTTGGTCCAGAGAATAAGTTTGCTTTCCCAGTTAATGTTTTATACCTACAGTTTTTCTTTTTTTTAATTTTTTTTTCAACGTTTATTTATTTTGGGGACAGAGAGAGACAGAGCATGAACGGGGGAGGGGCAGAGAGAGAGGGAGACACAGAATCGGAAACAGGCTCTGAGCCATCAGCCCAGAGCCAGACGCAGGGCTCGAACTCACGGACCGCGAGATGGTGACCTGGCTGAAGTCGGACGCTTAACCGACTGCGCCACCCAGGCGCCCCTATACCTACAGTTTTTCAAAGATTTGCAGTGTTCAGATTATTTTCTGTTTTATAATCTGTGGTCTGAAGCTCTGAGAGGCTGAAAATTAAGAGGTAAAGGGTTTAAATATAGTTGATAATTTGGGAGTTTGAGTGATACGTTGTTGTTTGGTGTTAGCAATGATGCCTAGATATCCCTCTTTCTTTTAAATCATTTAGTCAAATATATGAAAATGATTTAAAGATTTGAGGTTCAAGATAGAATATAGTATTTCTCTTGTAAGAATGCTGTCAGTTTAATAAAAAGACAGTTCTCTTATTTGGAAAGGAAACTGCAGGGGTGCCTGGGTAGCTTAGTCAGTTAAGTGTCCAACTTCAGCTCAGGTCATGATCTCACAGTTCATGAGTTCAAGTCCCATGTCAGGCTCTGTGCTGACAGCTGAGGGCCTGGAGCCTGCTTTGGATTCTGTGTCTTCCTCTCTCTCTGCCCCTCCTGAGCTCACGCTCTGTCTCTCTGTCTCAAAAATAAGCATTAAAAAGGAAAAGAACATTAAACATTAAAAAGGAAAAGAAACATCTCTCTGTCTCAAAAATAAATAAACATTAAAAAGGAAAAGTGCATTTTTTCCTTGAATTTTTGAATTAGAGAATCTGTGTAAAATTGACCATCTTTTTTTTTTTTCATAACATTCATGTGTGTGAATCAAAGTATTTTATTTCAAAAAGATCATTAAAAATATTAGTTCTAATCCTCAGAGGAAAATAGTTGTATTCCTCTACTTAAAAAAAGAAAAGCCATGGGGTGCCTGGGTGGCTCAGTCAGTTGAGTGTCCAACTTCGGCTCAGGTCATGATCTCAGGGTTTGTGGGTTTGAGCCCCGTGTCAGGCTGTGGGCTGTCAGCTCAGAGCCTGGAGCCTGCTTCGGATTCTGTGACTCCCTCTCTCCCTCTGCCCCTCCTCCACTCATGCTCTGTCTCTCTCTGCCTCTCAAAAATAAAGAAACATAATCAACAAATTTTTTTAAAAGAAAAGCTTACTTATTAGGTTTATAGGCACATGTGTAATTCAGAAAAAACACTATTATTGCCGATATCAATGTTCCAATCTGCTTTTTACTTATATTCACGTGTTTGATACTAATATTTGTGTTGATTTAAAAAATCCTGTTGATGGTGGGGTTTTTTTGCGTGTTTTTAGCAAGCAAAAAAATGGACAAATTAGTCATTGTCAAAAGACCAGCGTGACTGTGGGGAAAAAACCATCATCCTTAAAAGGAAAGAGGAGGCTATTTCACAATCTTCAGAACACACAGCTATATACCAGATTAAAGAGTGTTTGCCTTTTTGATATGGCTGCTTGGCTTACACAAAACAGGGGAGATGTCAGACATTTCCCAGCTAATGGAGTAATCGAAGGCCAAGTAATGGGTCAATGCTCAGTGACTGATTTTACAATAAAAATGAACCTACAGTGAGACTTTGTGAAGTATCAGTTGCATAAGATATGCCCACATACATAGCTGCCATGTCTTGGTAATCTCACCAAATGGCAGCCAGTCATAGGCTGGGCAGCAACCTAGTCCTTGGATAAAGAGATAGGGTGAGCCAATCCATTTCCCTCTCATGAATTAGAGCTCTGAAATACCTAAAGATTTTAGTTAATGGTGGGAGCTATGGCTTGAAAGCAATGACAAAAGATGGAACCAGAGAAACTTTCATGAGCCACATACATGCTTAAGTTATAAGAAACAGAAACCATGGGTGAGGAGAGGACACTGGTCAGTGAAAAGAATATACTAAAATAAATGTGTAAAGAAAAGCAGAGATTCAGAGACAGAGAGAAGGCAAGTGGTTGAGCAAGCAAGAGAGGGGTTGGTCCCAGAGCTTCTCGAAGTTTTCCTGTACTAGTTTAGTCTATATGAACCCTTGCAATAACATCTTCCTTCCTTCCTTCCTTCCTTCCTTCCTTCCTTCCTTCCTTCCTTCCTTCCCTCCTTCCCTCCCTCCCTCCTTCCCTCTTCCTTCCTTCCTTCCTTCCTTCCTTCCTTCCTTCCTTCCTTCCTTCCTTCCCTCCCTCCCTCCTTCCCTCTTCCTTCCTTCCTTCTTTCCTTCCTTCTCTCTCCCCCCCTTCTTTTCTCTGGTAAATTAAATTATCAAAAGGGTCAAACCACTAGTAGGCTTTAGAAGAAAACAAAACAAAACAAAGTATGTTACATTCATGCAATATAACATTACAAACAAGAGGATATAGTCTTTAGAAAACAAATTGTCTGTAGCAGGTTACCTAGTGGAACTCTGTTGTCCAGGCTTGCCCACAGCCCTCTCACCTTATTTTGGTAATAGATCTTTGATTTTCCTTTGGGGACTATCCCACACCCACTGACCTGTCACCTCTGCCACCACCTGTCCAGGATGGGCATGAGACTCAGTTCTAGCCAATCAGTGGATCCTGACACTCAGACCACAGTCATAGATAGATAATAGCCATGACAGCATTATATAATTTTGAATCACTTTAATTCTAAAGAAAAATGTGACAAGTAATGTGTGGAGAAAGAAGGAAAAGGTGCAGTTAAGATCTGGGGGCTTATATAATAGCAAAACATAAAGAGACCTAAATAAAAGACCAACTTCCAAACTCTGCTATTAATTACCTAAGTGACCCGAGTCAAGCCCTTCTCTTCTCTGAGCTTCAGTTTCCTTGTTCATGGTATGAGGAGCTCAACGCAACTGTAATCAGGGTCTCTTTTCCTTCCTAAATCTCTAAGCCTTTCTTAAATTTAGAAATTCAGCAGTCAAGTCCGCACCTCCACTTTGGGCATTTTCAGAAGTGCAGGGGCTACGCCTTGGTTTATGACAATGATCTTTTCACAGTCTTGGCCCTCAGGGAACTTGCAATGGATGATTTTGAAGTAGGCCAAAAATCTCCCTTCCCTTCCCTGCGGTCTAAGCTTTTGACCTTATCATTCCCAACCATTAAAACTTGTCCTCTTTAATGACAGTTAATCAGGAAACGAATCTCTGTGACACCTTGCTTCATTTTTTTCTCCCCTGGAGACTTCCTGTCTTCTTCCCTTTCTTCATTCCAGGAACACTGATACATTTGACAGAGGTCATCGGGCCACATGGAAAGAAATGATGTTTTATTCATAATTGATTTACAGAGCGTCTCAGAATTCAAAAGGTGGACCGATCCACTAAATGGAGGCAGGGTAGTTCTATTACAGATTCGAGGTATTTTGAAGGATCTTTCTCCTCAATGTGCAGCATATATAAGGATGGTCTTGGCTATGTTCAGCCACTTAAAGTTGAAAGAACCCAACTGTGGCTTCTGTATCATCAATTAGCTCTATTACTTGCAGACTAGACATTCAGGTGACTGGTTGATCTAGTTTTTCCAGCTGGATTAGCAGCTCAGATCCAGTGTGAAGGTCTCTTCAGATATCAAAGCTACTGTAAAGTCTTGGATCTTTGAAGCAATGATTACCCTTCTTTAACCCAACCAGTAACCCTTCTTTCTACCTCCCTGGACACTAGAAATTCCAAATACCCTACTGCAGCTCCTGCCCTTCCAGGTTGGATAAGGAAAGTACGGGCACTTAAAAAATGGTTCCTGTTAACATGTTACTTTTAGCTAGGAGACTAGGGCAGTAGTTGGCACTTTCTTACTCCCCTGGGTGAATTCTCTCTGCAGAAACTAGAACCAAATTTATTACTGACTTGCCCACTCTTGGGGCTGCTAGAATTAGGAGGTGAGAGGGTGTGGGCAGAAATACAGTGCCCAAGACTCTACAGTATTTCCAAGGGTGGTGCAAATCCCTAGAAGGCAAAATGAAGCATTTATTTGGAGGGGCGAGGACAGGGGGGAAAACACACCACTGTGAAGATGAAAAGCAGAAAATGTGGAAACAGTGTAGGAATGAGGGGGTAAGAAGTTCCAAAGACAAATTTACTACCCTCACAATTTTGTTTCAGTCAGGTCTACCCACTAAGCAGTAAACTCATTGATTGCTCCAAGGGGTGGGGGGCATAAGAACCTTATCTGGGTTGACTTTTCCAAGTGGGGAAGGGGAGAGTAGGAGATCTCAGTGAGACACAAAGACTGTGGTATCATTTACCCCTACCTTACCTAGGCATCTGTTGAATGCTTTTCTTCCTTAAGTGGTTTGAGACAATCCTTGGACTTAAAACCAATGAGAATGAATTGAATGTTAAAAATACCCACTTCACTGAGGAAGTGATTGGATTAATTAGATTCTCTTTGTGTTATTTTTAGTTCTGGTATATTTGATTGTCTTTTTTTTTTTTTTTTAAACAAAGCTACACTTTAGCAAGTGAGCAGTTGGCAGTATGAGATGAGTGAACTGCCATAAACTCTTTGTAGCTTCCCTGATTCTTTGCAATGCCTGCCACTACAGGTTATCACAATTCATTATAATAATAGAAACCCCGATTTCCTGGAAAGAATGTGCTCTCTTTTTTTTCAATTTTTTAAATGTTTATTTATATTTGAGAGAGAGAGAGAGAGAGAGAGAATGAGTGGGGGAGGAGCAGAGAGAGATGGAAACAGAATCTGAAGCAGGCTCCAGGCTCGGAGCTGTCAGCACAGAGCCCGATGTAGGTAGGGCTCAAACTCATGAGCCCTGAGATCATGACCTGAGTCGAAGTCGGATGCTTAATGGACTGAGCCACCCAGGTGCCCCAAGAATGTGCTCTAACTCTTACAAGAAACTAGAAAATAGTTAAGGACTTAATTTTTTTCTCCTTTTGGTGTCGAATCTTGCTCTCAAAACAAGTTTTTGTAAATTTGTTTTGGTTTTTATTGTTAATTTTACATTTAATCTTCATTAAGGCAAGGATTTTTATATGGTTTGTTCACTTCTTATCCCCAGGGCCTACAGTATAGTAGGCATTCAGTAACTACATGTCGAATGAATGAGTGAGTGAATGAACCCATGAATCATAAGTAAATAGCACTTTGGTACCTATCAATACAGAATGCTAAGCTAGGGTTAGGGTTAGGGTAGAGCTATCAAGTCACAACTTTGAGCAGTATGATGACGACATTCTAAAAGACAATATGAAGGCACTTAGACTTTTAAAAAATGCTAATTACACAAAATGAAGGAATTTTTATGGAAGCATTTCAAAACATTAGAAGTTATATAAATATATTATTAGTTAAACTTTTGCATATGTATGATTTGCAATCTTAATGTTTATTGTGTTTGACTTGCAATTGATTCTACTAGTAAAGGCGCTGTGCTATGGCCAAAGATGCCAAGTGAGATTTTCGAGTCTCTATTAAATATGTGAAGTTTCCACAAATACCTAGAGATCTGGTATGTTTCCTGAAGAGGCAGAAGATCAGGCGACGTGATAAGGTAAAGAGACACTTCCATTCCATCAGAGTTCACTGGGGAGGAAACCAACAGCACAGAGGCAGCCTGTGTTAAAATGGCTGGGATACATTCACTTTGCCATTTGAAGGAATTCAGCAGTACAGACGAGAGCTACATAAGCAAAAAAGCTCAAGTCCACACAAGAAAGTCTTATCTGAATGCTTTGCTCACTTGGAAAAGAATAAGTCTAGGACTGTCCAACTTCCACAACAAAGCAGAGCTTTGGTAAATTCCCATCATCTAGGAAGTAGAGCCTCTTTTTGCTAAACTAGCTATCTGCAGATCTCCTAGGTGTAAAAAAGAGTGAAAAAAGGTCACCAGATATACAGGTAGATGGGCTGTGATCACAGGTCTTGAAGTATTGGGGGAATGCAAAAACCATCTAGCGATAAAGCTTGTCTTTGTTGGGGGTGGGGGGGCGTCTGGGTGGCTCAGTCGGTTAAGCTGGTCTTTGTTGTGTCTCTGAATTCAATGATTAAAAGAAATTTTTTTTTATTCCATCTATTAAATGTGAATATATCCGTGAATTCTGGCATTCCTGGTCCTCGGAGCTCCAAATGCCTGAAATAGGAACGGCTGTAGTGTGAATTAGTTGGCCTAAGCTCTTGGGCTGCTTCCAACTTCGCTACTGCTCATGCCCCACAGGTCAAGGAAAGAAGTGATGTAATGCACTTAGCTGGGCCACTTTAATTACAATGCAATGGGGAGGGGGAGGGGTTACAGGCGGTGACAAGTTTAGCGCATGACTTGCCCAGGGATGCAGGAAACAAAAACACGGACAACCATTGGCTGCGTCCACTTCCGACCCGGTATCTAGCTCCAAGTCTGGAACCTTGAAACACTTATTTCCTGGGTAGAGGGGTGGCGCTAGCCCACAGAGCGTCAACCATAAACATACAGCACACACACACACACACACACACACACACACACACACACACGGAGGCTGGCAGCGTCCTCCCCGCTGAGATGGGCGTGGGGCCGAGCGCTTGGCCCACGGTCCCCAGAAGGTTCCCCCAAAGCCCGCCACAGCTGCCGGGCTCAGCGCTCGGAGCCCGCGGAGGACCCGCGTCCGCGGAAACTGGTGCCACTCGGGCCAGCTCTAAGTGAGCCGCGCTGGCGTCATTCATTCGCAGTGTCCGGAGCGTCCTTCCAGCTGCAAGCGGGGCTTCGCCGCAGGTGCGAGTGGCCCCGCCGCGGAGCGTTACCGCGCGGTGACCTCGAGGGCGCGGAGCGGCTAGAGACTGAGGCGATCTGGAGCTCGGCTAGGTGCTGCTGTAGCAGCCGCGCCCCTGCCCAGCTCGGCGCTCGCCGCGGGGCCGTGTCAGCTGCAGGCTCCCGCAGCCCTGCTCGCCGCCGCCGATCGGGATCCCGGGACTGAGCGCCGCCACTTCCTCCTCCTCCCGCTCCTCTTCCTCCTCCTCCTCCTCCTCCTCCCGCTCCTCGCGCCGCGGTGGGCCGGAGACGAGCTGCGGGGCGGCGGGCCTGGGCGTCTGCGGCCGCGGGCTCGCGGGGGGCGGCGCCGCCGCGGGGAGGATGCTGCTCGCCGCACCCGCGTCCTCGCCGTCCTCCCCGGCCGCCCGCGGGGGCTTTGTTGTGGCCCGGCCTCCGCGGACCGCCGCCTGGTGAAGTCGCTCTTCGCCGCCGCACCTAGCGGGCGGGAGGACGCGCGTGTGCCCGGGAGTGCGCGCCTGTGCGCGCCGGTGTGTGCAGGACCTGACCCGCGGGCCCATTGTGCGTCCGCCCGCGGCGCCCGGGAACATGTGGGTGAACCCCGAAGAGGTGCTGCTGGCCAACGCGCTGTGGATCACGGAGAGGGCCAACCCCTACTTCATCCTGCAGCGGAGGAAGGGGCACGCGGGCGATGGAGGCGGCGGCGGCGGACTAGCGGGTAAGGACCGGCGGCCAGTCCCTGCGGGAGGGGCCGGGAGCGCTGCGGCGCCGCCCGAGGCCCTAGGCTGCGGGCGCCCGGGACGCCGCCCGGTCCCCCGGGGCCGGGCGACCCGCCCCACTTTGGTGAGCGGAAGACCTTAGGAGTCCTGATTTTTCAGTCTGTGAAAGAGATGATTCTTCTCTGACCCTGTCAGGCTATGGGGCCCTTCAAGTACCGGGTGCCCCCTAGGTGGGTGATGTTGATGAGATTGGAGGTGGGGGAGGGTGGGGGGGAGCAGCCCTTATGAATTAAATGCAGCACTTCTTCCTACCTCCCCACCCTCCTTAAAAATTATCGTTTTATATATGGGCAAGAGAGGCAAAAGATGGTTCATTTTGACTTCATTCACTTTACTCATCATGGCAGGATCAGGTATAAAATGCTCTTTTGTTTTCAGGGAAGCAATCAGTAAGAGACTGGTGTGGTCATTTCCTACATTAGTTATGACTGAAGAGAATGAATAAGGAAAAAGGGTATTGTTGTTGTTGTTGTTGCACCTAATAAGACCTAAGAAAGCAAGTTACCTGATTGTGAAACGAATTAGCGCTGTAACTGCATTTTAACTAGTTTAACTCAGTCACTTACCCGAACCCCCTCACAAGGTGTTATTAATACTGTAACTATTACTGAAACCATGCCTTATCATTTCGGGATTATAAAATCAGACCAATATCCCAAGTAGTGCCCTATTAGAAAGGTCTTCGTTATCAACTCAGGAGTTTGCTTGCTGGGAGGTGACCAATAATCTTGAACTCATACCATACTGGAGAAATTGGACCTTCCCCTCCCCATGGTGATTAGAACGAAGAGAACTGGGATACTTTTTACAGTGAAGAAGTTAGTTGGAGAAATAGAAGGGAGAGGTTTAACCAGGAAAGAGATTGCAGAAAAGAGATGAACCTTGACCTCTTTAGAGTCCAAAATCTATCACCCTCTGGGAGTTTGCATGCTGGCTAAATTGTGGCTTTCAAAATGCCGTGCTATGAACTAAAAATTCTCGATGTGGTACGTATTTAGTTGAGATTGTAGTTTACAGGCTGGTTTTCTCAAGATTAAAATTCAAGTGGCACATTTTATGGCACATATTGGTTTGAAGGATCTTGCTAGTATATGGTATGGCCTATGGCTAACCTGATTTTTCTATACATTTTCTGCCATGAAAGAGAAGGCAATATGCAGAGCTCCAGACCCTGTTCTGGGAATTCTGATTAGTGGCCTAGAATCAGAATTTTCCAGTTCATTTTGTAGAAGTTGTTTAACTATATACGCTAATATGTAGCTTGAGTATCTACAACTGGGATCAGCTCAGATTGTCCTTTTTTAAACCTAAAACAACAATATAAAGTAGATCGTTTATTATATTAACAAAGAACATTTCCTACCTGAGGCTAACTGTCCTACCCCGTGTAACTACTATGTAGTATTTATTTTCTAGAGTCATTTGCAATAGATTATGAAAGATTCGGAGACGCAGAACCTTCTTTTCCTAGTTAATATTTTTATTATGTTCCTACTGACTCTTAGAGCTATAAGTAACCATAGCCTGCTTGGAATCTCATTATTGATAACTCACTTCAGAAAGAAAGTTACATCTTTTTAATTGGAAAATTGTCATTATTGCACTTACTGCAAGAATAATTGAGATTATCATCACGAGTAAAAATATTACTGCCAACTAAGGCTCTTTTCAACTAACATAGGAAAAATGTCTGCTCTGATAGATTGGTACCACGTTAAAGGTAGCAGGGACATTTTAGAAATCCTTGTACTATGTATAGTCTATTTGGATCCTAATGTGAGTTCCTTCATGCCTTCATTAACGTACTAAATCATTTAACAAATATTTGTTGGTAGTGCCTGAAGTGCCAGTGTCAAGAAGCTCACAGCCTTGTGGAGTAGACAAGTGTTTATAAAATAATCATAAAAATTCATATAAAATTGCCAATCCACAGGGTCCCAGCAGAAAACAGAATCAAACCTAGTTCAGGTGAAGAGTTTCTTGAAAAGACAACTTAGAAAGGTGGGGGCAGGGTTACCAGAACCAGTGAAAGACACAGTGGTGGGGGGGTGTTACCATCCTAGGCGGCAGGAATGAGGTTCCTGGAAGCCTTATGAGCTGGAGCCAGGCAGGAGGAGCTTTGGGCCTCTGGAGACGCAGCCTCCCCAGAAACACAGAGCACAGCCAAAAGGAAGTGGAAAGGACATGCCTGATTTCTCTCCCCTTACCCTGCCGGCTCCTGCCATTGCCTTTCATCAGTAGAACCCAAGAGAAGCCAGGTGGATAGGATGTCCTGGTGATCTAGTCCCAAGGGATCAGCCTCCCAGGGATGGATCTGGGAGGTGGGGGCAGACTGAGAATGACCAGTACTAACATCGAAAGGAGAGGAGCATGATGTTGGTCACTCCACTCAGAAAAAGAGGATGGAAATGGGAGCAAGGCAAGTTTCCCTGAAGAAGTGACACCTGAGCTGAGAACTGAAGGAGGAAAAAAATTAGCCTGTGAGGAGGGAGGGAAGACCAAGTGTTGGGCATCAATTATTGGAAATTTTCTGGAGGATCTCAGGACCATTATATAGTGTGCATTATCTGGGCCAGTGCACCATTGTCCAGTCCTTAAATGGGTGATGGTCATAGGATGATGAGGGGGAAACTTGCTCAGTAGGAGGTGGCCAGGAGTACTCAGCGGTCCACAGTCCTTGGTAAGATAGTAGTGCAAAAGCTATAAAAAGTAATGGGTCATAGTGAAGACACTTGCTTTTTTTTTTTTTTTTAAGTTTACTTATTTATTTTGAGAGAGAGAGGGAGAGAGAACCAGTGGGGGAGGGGCAGAGAGCGGGGAAAGAAGAATCCCAAGCAGGCTCCATGCTGTCAGCTGCTGGGCTTGATCTCATGACGGTGAGATCATGACCTGAGCTGAAATCAAGAGTCAGACACTTAACTGAGTCATCCAGCGCTCTGCTTTTTTTTTTTTTAATTAAGCTATTTTCTTCCCAATTCCAGGCAATATACATAGGTTCTCAGGCAAAGAAGTTTTTTGTTTTTTTTTTTTTTAATTTTTTTTTTAACGTTTATTTATTTTTGAGACAGGGAGAGACAGCATGAATGGGGGAGGGTCAGAGAGAGAGGGAGACACAGAATCTGAAACAGGCTCCAGGCTCTGAGCTGTCAGCACAGAGCCTGATGCGGGTCTCGAACTCCTGGACCGCGAGATCATGACCTGAGCCGAAGTCGGATGCTTAACCAACTGAGCCACCCAGGCGCCCGCAAAGAAGTTTTTTTTATTGTAGATGCATTCAATGTATTTATTTAACCTCCTCTGAGATTTCATACGTATACAGAAAAGTACACAAAATAAAAGATGCGGAGTGCAATGATTTATCACAAAGTGACACCTTGCAACTAATACCAGGATAATAGATAGAACATTGAGCCAGAAGCTCCTCCTTGTAACCCTCTCCCATTCACTACTCACCCTCTCCTAAAGAGAAAAAAAACAAAAAACAAAAACCCACTATACTTGTGTTTTGTGGTAAACACTTTAGTGCTTTTCTTTAGAGTTTTTTGGTTTTTGTTTTTTTGGGTAAAGAACATATCTCTTTACACATATTTTGGTTTTGCCTGTTTTTTTGAGCAAGGGATGAATATAATCAGAGTGTGTATTCATGTGTCTGGATTCTTTGTTCAGCATTGTGTTTGTGATATTTACAAATGTTGTTGCTTGTGGCTGTAGTTTATCTTTCTGTGCTATACAGAAAACTATTATATGAGTATACCGCAATCATTTGTTCATATTTATCCACTGTGTTGTTGGTGGACCTTGGAATGATCTGTTTTGGGGCATTGAAGGTAAGGTAGCTCTGATCTTTCTTGTGGGTGTTTCTGATGCCTGTGGGCATACATTTCTCTTTGGTCTGCTCACAGGAGAGTAATTGCTAGCTTATAGGTTATGTGTATCTTTAACTTTAGCGGATAATACCAAACTGTTTTCCAAAGTAGTTGTACCAATATACTCCCACCAGCAGCATATGGGAATTTCCCTGGCTCCGTATCCTTGCCAACACTGTGAGTCTTTGTCATTTTACCTTTCTGGTGGTTTTGTAGTGATACCACTTACTTTTTCGTGACTAATGAGGTTGAGCACCTTTTTGCATTAATTGGCCATTTGAAATAGTCTGTGACATGCCTGTTCAAGTCTTTTGCCCAATTTTCAGTTGGATTGTTTGTCTTTTTCCTACTGATTGTAGGTATTTTTAAAAAATATATTCTGAAGATGAGTTCATAGTTGGTTATCCATGTGGCAGAATCTTCATTTGTTGCTTGCCTGTTTACTCTCTTAAGGATGATTAAAGGTTCTTAATTTTAATATCCAAATTCTTTATAGGTTCCATTTCCTTTATGGTTAGTGTTTTATTATGTCTTGTTCAATAAGTCTTTTTCCAGATTGAGGTTATAAATGTATTATCTTCTAGAAACTTTTCAGTTTTAACTCTTACACTTATTTATTTTTGAGAAAGACATTTATTTATTTTTGAGAGAGACCTGCGCGTGTGTGCACGTGCGTGCATGAGTGGGGGGAGAGCCAGAGAGAGAGGACACAGAATCTGAAGCAGGCTCCAGGCTCTGAGCTGTCAGTTGTCAGCGCAGAGCTGGTCTTAGGGCTCTAACTTGTGAACCATGAGGTCATGACTTGAGCCAAAGTTGGACGCTTAACCGAGTGAGTCACCCAGGTGCCCCTAACCCCTACATTTATATTTACGATTCACTGGGAATTAATTTTTGCATATTGTGTGAGATAGTGTCAAGGTTTATTTTTTTTAAATGTGTATGGACATCCAGTTGCCCCAGCATGATTTATTGGTAAGTCCATTCTGTTTCCACTGCTCTGTAAAGCTACTTTGGTCATGACTCAATTCTCACACATGTGACAATTGATTTGCTTGGGCACTCTAGTCTGTTCTTTTTGTCTACTAGAATATTCTTGCACCAGTACCACACTTTAGTTTTATAATAAGAGTTTCTATTCATTTGATCAAGTACTCTTATCTTGTTCCTTTTATTTTTTAAGAGTTTCTTGGCTATCTTTGTCTTTTACATTTACACAACATCTTAGAATCAACTTATTAAAGTTCCACCAAAACAAAACAACAACAGCAACAAAGATTTAAACTGTTGGGATTTCAATTGTAGTTGCATTGTGTCTATCAATAAATTTGGGCAAAATTAATATCTTTATAATATCAAGTCTTCTGGTCCATGAACATGGTATGTTCTTCTATTTATTTAGGTCCTTTAAAATTTCTCTCAATGATGTTTCATAGTTTTCTGTGTAGAGGGATTACACATATTTTATTAGATTTATTAGTAGATATTTCATATTTTTTCACCTATTGTATATTGTATCTTTTTAAAATTTCATTTTCAAGGGAGCCTGGGTGACTCAGTCAGTTAAGTGTCCAACTTCGGCTCAGGTCAGGATCTCATGGTTTGTGAGCTCGAGCCCTGCATCAGGCTCTGTGCTGACCACTTACTTAGAGCCTGGAGTCTGCTTAGAATTCTGTGCCTCCCTCTCTCTCTGCCCATCCCCACTTGTGCTCTGTCTCTCTCTGTCTCTCTCTCTCTCTCTCTCTCTCAAAAATAAATAATAAGCATTAAAAACAAATTTTAAATTTCATTTTCTAATTCTTTTTTGTTGACCTCTAGAAATATAGTTGTTGTGGTTTTATATTGACCTTGTATCCAGAACTTAGCTAACTTATGAAATGAATTATAGTAATGTATCTGTAGATTCTTTTGCATTTTCCACATACACAATCATATCCTCTAAGAATATTGACAGTTTTATTTTTTTCTAATTTTTATGCTTTTACAATTTTTTTCTAAGCCTTTTTTGTACAGGCAAATTATATAGTGTTGAATAATGTGTTGATTGTACATGTCCCCTTCTTTTTCCAGGTCTCAAAAGAAAGACTCAACATATGGTGGTTTTGTAGATGTTTTTTTTTCACTTTAAGGGAGTTCTTATTTCTCTTTTGCCAAAAATTTTTAACTAAATATGGATGATGAATTTTTTCAAATGCTTTCCTACATCTGTTGAGGCAACCATATGATTTTTCTCTTTTATTCTGTTAGTGTAGTGATTTACATTAATTGACTTCCAAGTGCTTAACCAAATTTGCATATATAAAAATAATCCAGCTTGGCTGTGATATATTATCTTTTTTATGTGTTTATTAGTGTCACTTGCTCACCTTTTATTTAGGAATTTTGCATCCTTATGAATTGGTAGTATTGGCCTGTAATTTTTCTTTTTCATAATATTCTTGTCAAATTTGGTATCACCATTATACTAGTTTTAAAAAATAAGTTGGAGAGAGCTCACTTTGTTCAATTTTCTACAGATGTTTGTGTGATAGCAGTATTATTTCATCCTGACATGTTTGGCAACATTCTCTGGTGAGGCAGTCCAGCCTTGAACTTTTATTCATGGGTTTGTTGAATGGTATGACAACTATTCAAATAATTTAAAATTTTCTTTTATTGTCAGTTTTATAATCTATTTCTAGGACTTATCTTTTTCATCAGGATTTTCAAATATGTTGGCATAAATTTGTGAATAATATTCCCATAATTTTAGTGTCTGTAGGATATACAGTGGTATATATTTTAGATGTGCATTTTATAAATAACAGAGTTGATTTTTTTTCCCTAATCCTGCTTGAAAATTTTTGCCTCCTAATTGGATTATTTAGTCAATGTACATGTGACTTGGGTTTAACTCTACTATCTCATTAAGTGCTTTCTTTTTATTTTTTTTTTTCTCTACTCTATTTTTTCTTCCTTGCCTTTAGGTAGGATATGGGATTTTTTTTTTTTTTTAATGATTACATTTTTAAGCCTCTATTAGCTAGAAGAAGCTTTATATTCATTTCACTATTCTTATAGTGGTTACTCTGGAGATTTTAATGCATTCTTGATTTATCAAAGTATATTGTTCATTGGTACTTTCATTTTATTTTATTTTTTTAAATTGGTACTTTTAATCTTTTCCCAGATAACACAGTAACAAAAGGGTACTTTAACTCCATTTATCCCCTGACCCCCAACTTATATGCTATTGTTTTAATATATTTTAATTCCTTATATATTTTAACACTAGAACATATAATTACTACTATTTTTATTACTACTACTACTATTTTTATTATTTTTTTTAATGTTTATTTACTTTTGAGGGAGAGAGAAAGAGCATGAGCATGGGATGGGCAGAGAGTGAGGGAGACAGAGAACTGCAAGCAAGCTGTCAGTGCAGAGCCCTATGCGGGGCTTGAACTCATGAACCTGAGGTCATGACCTGAGCGGAAATCAAGAGTCTGATGCTTAACCCACTGAGCCACCCAGGTGCCCCAATTACTACTATTTTTAAAAGTCTGTATTCAGTTACATTTCCACATCCGTTTACAGTTGTTTTGTACTTTCTTCAACTTTTTTTTTTTTTTCTTCTTCCATTTTTGTGTTTGTTTCTGGAATCATTTTTCTACTGTCTGAAAAAAGTCCTTTTCTGTTTCTCTTAGTGAGACCCTGCTCCTGAGAAATTTTCTGTTTTTTGTGTCTGAAAATGTCTTCATCCTACTTTCATTCCTGAAGGATGTTTGTGTTTTGAATGGTTGGCAGTAATATTTTTGTAAGCAAGGTTAAGGTATTGTCTGATTTACCATTTACTATGTTAATTTGCTTCTGACTTTCTACATGTTTAAGGTAGTGTTCAGATTTACCATTTTATTTACTTCTGGTTTACTATGTATTTATTTATTTATTTAGGAGTAAACTGTCACTCTGAATTGTTATTCCTTTGTAGGTAATAGTAACATGTCTTTTTCTCCAGCTGCCTTTAAGGTTTTCTCTTTGATTTTGGTTTTCTGAGGTTTTACTATGATCCAGCTATTTGTGAATTTTTACAAATCCTGCTTGGTGTAAAGGACTTGTTTCAATGGTTTTGTAAACTTTGCATCCACTGTGGCTGTAAATATTGCTTTTCCCTCATTCACTTCGTCTTCTTTTCTGCACACCCATTACATGTATATCAGATCTTCTCATTGTATCTTCTATGTCTGTTACCTTCTGATTTTTACTTGCTTCACTTTGGTTATTTTCTTTTGGTCTGTGTTTTAATGTTCAATCTCTTTAACTACATTTAGTCTGTTAAGCCTGCCCATTCTGAATAACTTTTTCAATTCTAAAATTTCCATTTCACTAATTTTTATAAATTCCAGTTATATATCAAAACTCAACATTTTTAAAAATCTGTCTTAAGCATGGCTAGCATAGTTATTTTATAGTCTCTGTTCACTCCAATATCTTGAGCCCAAGTGGGTTTGTTCTGTTGTTTCTTGTTTCTCCCGGTTTTTGCTCATGCTGTTATGTCATCCTGTGTACCTGGCTACTTTTGATTACGTACTGGACATTGTACTTCTACTTTGCAGAAGTAATCTGAAGTAGAAGATGATATAGGAGAGAATTTTTTTTTTTTCCTGCCAATTGCAAACCCAACTCACTTTAGTTTTAGGTATTGATATGCTTCAAAACTGAGCTTTACCCTGAGTGGTTTTGCCTACTTAGATTCACACTTACGATTAGGTTGTAGGTCTTGAAGGTCCCAAAGCAAAGAGACTGGAGCATCATCGCTTCCCTACCTGTTTGACACTGATTCCTGTCCTTGTCTTCATATTCTCTGATTCTGTTAAAAGCACATCCTGACTTTCAGCCACTCCGTAGCCCTTTCTCGAAGAGGCAAATGCCTCCCAAAATAAGAGCTGCCAAAATAGAGCTCTTCTCTCTGAGCTGTTCTCTTTTCTAAGTGAAGTCATTTCTATTTTTTTAATTCTTTGATATTTTAAAGTGTATTTTATCCCTTTTGTATAGACCTCAGTAGCAAATTACCTTACATACCATTTAAGATGGCTGCTATTATTATCCCCATTTTATAGAAAAAAGAAAGTAAGATGTTAGAGAGATCGCATGACTTGCCATGGATCTCATAGCTAATAAGTTAAGGGCCTATTAGATTTTTTATTTATTTATTTTTCTTTACAAGACTAATTATAATGGTGTGGACTATCCTTATTTTCCTTACTATCCTCCTTGAGAATCTATTAAAAGCTATTGACTCTATCTCCAGAAAAATGAAAACACCCCCAAAATTTTCACACAATTTCGGGAATTCCGTGGATCCCCGGCAAATTAAGACCATACATGCTTCCGGTTGGAGGATGTCACCAAGAGATCAACGCAATTTCTCATCCACACGCAATCAGAAGTGTAATATCCACCATAAGCTATTCTGTCAGAAATGTGTTTGAGTACCAGCTGTTTGGAGGGCTGAACTTTATAAAGATACACAAGGAGGAAAAGGCAGGATTCTCTTGCTGAGCCCTTCATTACTAACCTAGCGATCAAACCTGTATGAATAAATTTGGGAGAGCGAAGAACAGAGGCATGGAGATGATGTTAGCGCAGACCAGGGCTCTCAGATTGTTTCCATTGGCGATTCAGCACTAGACTGTCCAGGAATTGGACTCTTTGCATCACATGAAGACCTTCACAACTAGGGAAATGCTCCATTTGCTAACCGATAAAGGAAACCAGGTTGTCACCCAAAAATATGCCTCTTTGACTTAGAAATTATTTTGAGCTGGAAGCAATTAAGAAGCAGTAAACATGGAAAAAGCTCTCCCTTTTCTGCCTAAAGGCGGGAAATAAATTCTCCTTTACCTACTCTTCTCAGCCCAGAGAGGCACCAGAGGAATCTGTCAACAAACCTTGTTAAACTAACCCTTATCTTTCTATCTAGTTAAGGAAAATGAGGGCGATCTAGCTCTAATTGCATTACTCCTAGCCAAAACCCCTTTTTCTTGTCAATGTTTCACAAAGTATTGTTTCTTTGACTAAAGGATATCAAAGCTTCCTGCTCTGGCCACCTCTTTATTTCTTTATTTTCTTAGGGTTTTTTTGTTTTATTTTTGTTTTTTAAGTTTATTTATTTTTGAGGGAGAGAGGGAGAGGGCGCAAGCTTGTGATCAGGGGAGGGGCAGAGAGAGAATCCCAAGCAGGCTGCTCTGCACCATCATTGCGGAGCCCCATGCAGCACTTGAACCCCAAAACCAATAGATCATGACCTGAGCTAAAACCAAGAGTCAGAGGCTTAACCGACTGAGCCACCCAGGCACCCCTTTTTATTCTCTTATGAAGGCCTCCTTGTACATGCACAAATTCAGTAAAATTGGTGTTTTTCTCCTGTTATCGTCATCAGTTTGGTTTTCAGATCCAGCCAGTGATCCTAAGAGAGTCAAGGAAAATTTTTCCTCCCCTACATGAACAAAGAACTCCCAGTGGTGAGAGAAATAATGCTCTTTAAGCCCTCACCTAACAGGTGCCTGCTTTTAGGGTAAATGCTTTCACCTTGCTAATTTGTAAGTACTGTGTCGACAAAGTTACTGGTTCCACGCAGCAGTAGACGTTTTTCTTTGTGGATTAATTATACATAAGCAAGTAAAACTTGTTTTAGTTCCTAACGAAGTTTAATGTCGTAACTGGTGATTCTGTGTTGGGATGGGCAGTCCTCTATAGTGATGCATGGGGTTGGCTCATAATACATAACAAGTGCTACTAGCAAGGAGCTTGATTAGACAAAAGCAGATATTTCTTGCTTGTTCCATGAATTCTTTCCCATCTACTTGTTATTACGAACTTTAAGAGCATTTCATCCACAGAATGATTTAATCACCCATTCCAGTTTGTCCTGAGACTTTACCCTATTCTGCAAAGAAGTTGAAGAGTGAATGCATGTAATTTATGTAGGATTTGAGGTGGCTTTTGAGGTGGTCTTCTGGGTTTTTGTAAACTGGTCTGAAAGGGTACTGGGGGTGGCACCTGGCTGGCTCAGTGAGAAGAACAGGTGATTCCTGATCTCTGGGTCATGAGTGTGAGGCTCACATTAGGGGCAGAGATTACTTATATAGATAGATAAATGAATAAACTTAAAAAAAAAAAAGGTAGAGAGGGGAATATTTATTCCAAGATTCCTTTCATAAATTTACAGGGTTGTGACTGACCTCCTGTTCTAGGGACACTGAATGTACTTTCCGCTTTGCTGTCTTGTACAGGATTCCCACTTTATGAAGAGATCAGGTTCTTTTTTTTTAATGTAATTTTTTGTGGTTGTTGTTGATTTTAATTTAAATCCAAGTTAGTTAACATACAGTGTAATAATGATTTCAGAAATAGAATTTAGTGATTCATCACTTACATATAACACCCCGTGCTCATCCCAACAAGTGCCCTCCTTAATGCCCATTGCCCATTTAGCTCTTACCCCCACCCAGCACCCCACCAGCAACCCTCAGTTTGTTCTATGTCAGAGTCTCTTATGGTTTGTCTCCCTCTACGTTTTTGTCTTATTTTTCCTTCCCTTCCCCTGTGTTCATATGTTTTGTTTCTTAAATTCCACATTTGAGTGAAATCATATGATATTTGTCTTTCTCTGACTCATTTCGCTTAGCATAATACCCTCTAGGTCCATCTCTGTTGTTGCAAATGGCAAGATTTCATTCTTTTTGATCATGGATATTCCATTATATATACACCATATCTTCTTTATCCATTCATCAGTTGATGGACATTTGGGCTCTTTCCATACTTTGACTGTTGTCGATAGCACTACTATAATAAACTTTGGGGTGCAAGTACCCCTTCAAATCTGTATTTTTGTATCCTTTGGGTAAATACCTAGTAGTGCAATTGCTGGGTCATAGGGTGGTTCTGTTTTTAAGTTTTGAGGCACCTCCGTACTGTTTTCCAGAGTGGCTGCACTAGTTTGCCTTGACATCAGCAGTGCAAAAGCGTTCCTCTTTGAAGAGATGAGGTTCTACATTGTGGGATGGTTCCTATGCTGGCCCACAAAAGCCTGTTTTGTCCTTTGGAACTAAGCAGCTTACACCAACGGCTGTGGTAGGTAGCACCTTGAGTTCTGGGTCTTGGAGACTAAAGGCCAGGCAGGCTTCAAGGCGCAGTGGAGCCTAAGGGATGCCACAGGCAAGTTAGAAAACCACCAGGATTGCTCTTTGCACAACTTCTTTGTGTTCACTACCTGCCTGACTGGGCGTTGGTCTTTTCCAGTCCTTCCCTGGGGAAGCAGACCACAGGATTGAAATCCCAGCCCCATCTATTATCAAGAGATATGATTTGGGAAGTTTCTCTCCCTTTCTGAGCTTGATTTCCTTATATAAGATGGCTTAATAATCCTTTAGCGTCTGTTAAGAAGATTCTATGAGTTAAGTTATGTAAAGTACAGGAAGCATAAAGAGCCATTCCTAGATGATGGCCCATTATTGTTCTACCCCTGCGATGATCTCCAGTAGGTGTTAGAAGGCGGCTGACTGGGAACTAATTCACACCAGTGTGTGAGCTGCTGAAGAGTCTGCAGTTTACAGAGACATTACATTTTTCAAAGGGTGCTGTTAAAGCAAATGGATAACTGTCTGATATTTAGGCCACTTAAAAAGGTTAAGGCATAGTCAGGGTTTTTGGAAGATGGTAATTTTTTTTTGAAAAGGTAATTTGTGATCGGCAACTTTAAATTGTTTCTACATGCCGGCCTTTTTTCCTCCCTCTCTCTCCCCCTTCCCTTCGTGGACAGGCACATTTTAAGAGCTCTGCCAGGAAGCCTAGTACTGTCTCCCACCCTTCTCCCTCTCCTCTGTCCTTCTTCCCTCCTCTCTCCTTGCACAAATGATTCTCTCTGACAGTCTAGGGACAAGACTGGGGTGGGAGGCAGTGAGGAGCCATCTTTTCTCTTTATATGTATATATAGTTGATTAGTTAACCAGGAATTTGTAATTTAGAAACGTGGGTTCTAATGGTTAAACCAGAGAGAATGGTGAAGAAGTCTTTAACCTACTTTCCTCATTGTTTTCCCTTCCTGTCAGATGTATATACATTCTAGAGAGCTCAGAGGATAGGCCAGTCATTTTTAAAGGTGTTCTGAAATTGCCACTGGCTTCTAGCTTGCTTCAAATCTCCTTTCACACTTCTGCTGTTAGGTTATTTATCTGTCCTTTCAAGAGAGCTAGGTTTCCTAGTGTGAGATCCATTCAAGGAATCCATTAAGGTTCTTCTGACTCTCCGCTGGAGATCTGCATTAGAAGCTGTCATTTAGATGAATCAACTGTTTCACTCTGTGTGGGTACTAGAAGCACAAAGCTAGGTGGGTGTCTGTCTAGTCCAAGAGTTGAGGTCTGTGAAATGCACTCTCCCTCTCAGCTGCATTGTTCACAGCCTCGCTGGGCAAGTAAGTACTTGCTGGAGGGAAGGTCAATTCCAACTTTATGGACCAGATCTCCGTTTACACTCTGAACAACAAAAAGTGAACTCTGTTGATCTCATTTAGTTTTCTTCTAGATTACCTGTGTGTAATACTTCTTAATAAGGAAAACTATTTACATCGCAATAGTACCAATGACTTTTTTAAAGCTTTGTGTTAACCTAGGAAACAAGGTAGTCTTTAATAAAAATAAGCAGGATTTAACAGACTTATATTTGGACTCTTTAATTAAAGCATACAAAGAAGAAATCATGAATTCATTTACTGTCTTTCATTCCACTGGCATTTTATAACATTTACTTATCTATTCCTATAGTAAATAATATAAAATACACTTTCTTTTTAAAAAAAATTTTTTTTCAACGTTTATTTATTTTTGGGACAGAGAGAGACAGAGCATGAACGGGGGAGGGGCAGAGAGAGAGGGAGACACAGAATCAGAAACAGGCTCCAGGCTCTGAGCCATCAGCCCAGAGCCTGACGCGGGGCTCGAACTCCCAGACCGCGAGATCGTGACCTGGCTGAAGTCGGACGCTTAACCGACTGCGCCACCCAGGCGCCCCTAAAATACACTATTTCTAAAAACATCTTCATAAGATTTCAGAGCTTCGTGGTCTAAAGCTAAATTTCAAAGCATTGTTATTGTGGTCATGCTTTTTAATTAACACTTGATTCATATATATTTTTTATCAATTTTACAAATGTCATAAAATTTAAAGGCAGAGAAGCTAATATTCGCTGAAATCCTTCTGTGGTTTAGGCATTCTGCTGAGAACTTCACTGTATGTCACAAATTTGATTTTCGTAGCAACCCCGTAGGTTAGATATTCCCTCTATGATAGATGAGGAAACTGAATGCTTTGAGAAGTTAAGTATCTTAGTTGAGGAACCCTGCTACTAACAGAGTTTGGATTTGTACTTGAGTTTGGTTGAATTTGGAAAGGGAGAAGGGAGATAATAAAAAAGGAGAGAGGAGGCTGAAAATGGAATGCACCCTTTGGAAAGCTAAAGGAACCAGGGCAAAGTGAGCCAGCCCGGTCTTAGATATGCAGTGTTGAGTGTGGAAATGAAGGGAACAGGTGGAGCAAGGCTGCACTCCTGGGTTGTGACATCATTGCCTAGCGGCTCTCAAGGGTTATGCTTAAGTGACTGTGTACGCCCGGGTGGAAAGCCAAACACCAGCTCTGGATTTTCCTTTGGAAAAAGGTTTCCAAACTTTTCTCATTTCCATTTTCCTAGTCAGCTGTCTTTGGGACAACAATATGGAGCCGTCCGTTCCAGGTTGTACAGTCAAGAAGCATTGAACCTTTGGGTGGAGGACCAGACAAGGGCAGAGCCTGTTTATATGAATGAATATTCTGCAAAGACCAGTATCCATGTTGACTGTGAATGAGGTCAATCTCAAAACCAATTATGGCCACCAAGGAGGAAAAATGTGAACTTGACATACAGCATTGGCTTTTTGTTAATGTAATTTGTGTCAAATGTCATAAAGATTTTCTTTATTTAGTATCTACTTTTCTCTTTGTGGATATCAAAATATTACGGAGTTTTTTTATAGGATAATACTCCTCAGCCTTTTTCTTGTCTTTTAGAGATACTTAAGCTGGTGGGGATTTCAGGAGGTCCTTGAATGGCCGGAAATCATATACTACACTTATGGAATTCATTAGGAATGTGTATTTTTCTAGGCCTGAGGCTCCACCAGTTCCATTAGCTACTCAAAGTGATTGTGAATCAAATAAATGAAGAGCTAATACCCTAGAGTCTTGCCTTTCTCAACGGTGAATTTTGCACCAAAGCAATTTTCAGAAACATACTGTTGTTGCTTATACCAGCAATACTATAAAGTGTAAGAAGCCTTATGCCATTTCCAGGTAATTCTGTTGCTATATATTGTTTAAGCAATAGTAATACATCACTGTCTTTGAATACAGTGGTTAAAATGCTGGTGCTCCTTTTACTCTGATCCCGATACCCCGGTGTGGGACCCTTCAACTATAGCTCTCAGTGTCTCCTGGTGGGGAAGACCCGAGGGGTGGGTGTGTGGCGTGGGGGAGGGGGCAGAGAGGGAGGGTGCTGGCCGTTCCTTCCCTGTAGATGCTCCTGTCAGGCAGCCCTGTCTGGGATGCTCCGTAATGTGGGGCACACAGGTCTCACAGATAACTCCCCTGTTTTTCCCTTATGAATTCTCCTTCTCTACAGGTGAGTGGAGAGAGGAATGGAGTCTAAATACAGAACAGTGAGTTGACATTTCCCTTTCGCTCTCTAAAACTCAGCTCTCAGCCTGTCGTTGTGCAGATCTGAGCAGATGGCATGGCTAATCATTACAGACCTTGCACTCCAGTTCACTTAACTGCCAGAAGGCTGATCCTCAGAATAAGAACTGCAAACCCCTCTTTCTTCCTATTTCCTGCAAGATAGGAAGCTGTTTTGCAACTGGACCACCTCTTGTCTCTCAGTCACGTCCTGAGATTATTGCCTGACTGTAACCTGTGATCTTTAGGAAGAGGGTGCCATCCGCCCTCTGACTTTAACCATTTATCTGCTCTCATCTGTTTATCTGAGCCCCCTGTCGCCTTCCTCCTCGCTCTGTCCCCTCTTCTGGCAACCCCATCTTCGTGGCACGTTCCATGGAGCCTCATAAAGGCCTCATGTCATTTTGTTTCTGAAAAGATTCACACATTATAAAATGCAAGTTTCTTTTTGAAGCCCTGCTGATTTTGTCTAGATGATGCTAACCTCAGGATGTGTTTGACCAAACAAACACCCTATGATTTTTCCACAACTAAAATAACTTAGGCTGTACCCTTGATAGGAGTATCTGTAATGTGCTGTGGTCTGTCTCCCCTTTCTTAGCGCCAGTAGAAACTTTGGGTAGTAGAGGGAACCTCTTTACTCTTTTTGCGTTTTGTGGACATTTCAGTTTGTCACTGGGACTGTATACAGTTGAATGTTACAGCTTTGCTGAACTTTAGCATGTGTGCTTTTAGAAGCCTCTTGCAGGTTTCAATTTCTGATGTGTTTATAACCCACATTTTCAAAGTTTAGAGGAAGAGCACAGGATTGTTAAAGTCTTTAGACGAATACTTTCTTTTCCTTGTTCTTATTCACTAACTAGATCCTTGTCTTAAAGGATCCCTAGGGGCGCCTGGGTGGCTCAGTCGGTTAAGCGGCCGACTTCGGCTCAGGTCATGATCTCTCGGTCCTTGAGTTCAAGCCCCGAGTCAGGCTCTGTGCTGACAGCTCAGAGCCTGGAGCCCGTTTCAGATTCTGTGTCTCCCTCTCTCTGACCCTCCCCCGTTCATGCTCTGTCTTTCTCTGTCTCAAAAATAAATAAACATTAAAAAAATTTTAAAAAAAAAGGATCCCTAATGCGGAATGGGAGAAGAATGGGAGAGAGTATTTTCAAAAAGCTTAGGAAATGAGGATAATCATCTCTGAAAGGGCCTTGGAAATGTCTTTCAAATAGAATGTAAATGTCACAGAGAATATCTCTCCCGATTGAGATTGTTTATGGCACAAAGAAAGAATTTGATAAAAAGAAATTCTGTATCTATCATTTGTTGTGAATTATATCTGTAGTGTAAGAGTTTCAACATTTTTGGTGGTTGCTATCTGAAAGGGATTTCTGGAATGGAAGGAGACCCAGCAGTGCTGTCTCTTAAATGTGTGGCCATGATTCTTAACTTCTTTGGGACTGTTTTCCATCTGAAAATGGGGATGATCCCCCCCTAACCACCTCACATGTTCATTGTGAGGGCCAAATGAGAAACTGAAAGTGCCTTGGAAGCCAAAAGCACCGGTCAATTTTAATAGGTTATCGGGATTTTGTATTTCCAAGGAAGTCCTCTCTTACCGGAGTATCCTTCATCATCTCCGCCAAATCAGGGAAACTGCAGTGGTGATATCGCATATCTCCTGGCAAGCCATCAGCTAGCATAGCGACAGCATGCACCAATTAAAAACAGCGCACAATAAGACAGGCTTGCCCACAGGAGCACACGTTCATTTGAAAGAAGGAAGGAAAGGGAGGGAGGAAAGAAGAGAAGAGAAAGGAAAAAGAAAAGAAAAGAAAATGTCTGCTTTTAGTAACTGGGATGGCAAATTGTCAGTCCCTTTACTTTTTCAATTTTTTTTTTAATGTTCATTTATTTTTGAGAGAGACAGGGTGGCGGGGGGAGGGGCAGAGAGAGAGGGAGACACAGGATCCAAAACTGGCTCCAGGCTCTGAGCTGTCAGCACAGAGCCTGATGTGGGGCTTGAACCCAGGAACTGTGAGATTATGACCTGAGCTGAAGTCTGGCACTTAACGGACTGAGTCACCCAGGCGTCCCAGGTCATTTACTTTTTAAATCTAAGTGAAACTGGCCGACTATTCCTTATTTCCTTGAGAGTAGATAGTACATTATTTTCACATCACACACTCCGTGATGCATTTCCATGTACCTGGTTATGATTTCATTCGGGGACAGTCAAAGTGGGAAATGGAGAGGAAGCCTGCCTATGCGTTCTTAGGTGGTCCTTTGTTCAGGTTGCCTAGGTACAATCAGGGAGAGTCTGGGTTTATGGAAACGAATGTGTAAATGCACGTAGGAAGAATTTAATATTATTTAGTTTAAAGTTGTTGAGTTGTTTGCTGAAATTTGACAGGGAAAATGAAGATCCAGGCATTAAGAGATATCAAACTTCAAATCTCTGCAAAACCCCAGAAGGATCTAGGAAACATCTCTCAGAGAGAAATTTCTCTGGGAAGACTTTTTGTTTTCCCAGGCAAGTCTGATCTTGACACCAGCTAAATAAAGGAGGGATTAGTACCTGGATGTTTAATAACTCCTGGCATTTTAATTATTTTTTAAAGTTTATTCATTTATTTTGAGAGAGAGAATGAGCATGCCCCTAGGAGTAGGAGGAGGGCCAGAGACAGAGAGAGAGAGAGAGAGAGAGAGAGAATCCCAAGCAGGCTCCACACTGTCAACACAGAGTTCGACATGGGGCTTGATCTCATGTACTGTGAGATCAGGACCTGAGCTGAAATCAAGAGTCAGAGGCTTAACCAACTGAGCCACCCAGGCACCCCTAACTCCTCGCATTTTAAACTCCAATAATGATTCTTGAAGGGGAGTGAGAAAGGAGGGAAAGGATACTGCCTATACAGTAAAGGTCAGTTTTTAAAATGTTAAACACTTCAGAATATTCTCTGTTGCACAAAGAAATACCTTTTCCCCAATATTTTGAAACATATAGCCCTCTCAGCCTGTTTTTTTTTTGTTTTTCCAGCTTTAATAGAGATGTAGTTTATGATTATCGAGATACATTTCATTACTGTGAATAACGATTGTAGTTTTTTCTGAGTGCAAGGTGGTAAGTGGAAACTGGCCTCGTCCCCAGTGTCAGGGAGACAGTGAGTGATGGGACCGGGGCAGATTGGCAAGTCTGTACCCTGTCCAGATAGCTAGCCACAGGCTGTTATTTACACTGGCAGTTGTAGTGTACAATTTCACCATGATGCCTATTATTATAATTTACAAATAGATGCTGTTGGTTGGAATGTGCCAGTAAGAATGTTCGTTCCCTGCTATTTATTCAGCAGCTTTGAAATTTACTCCAAAGTGTTGCTGATTCAAATAATCACACTTTCCATAGAAAATCTGGTTTCCTGGTAACAGTGAGGGAATTCTGGGGCTTGGGGGAGGGTTATGTCCTATGATATGAACAGCTCTGGAAAGACTTGAATTCTGTATTGAAACCAGTTTTAACTGGTGATGGTGTTACCTGACCAAGATGCGATTTTATTTCAGCTAATGAAATAAACACTTAGTGAGTTGAGATGGGAACTGAGCAATGTTTTGTTTAGAACTTGGGGGTCATGGGGCGCCTGGGTGGCACAGTCGGTTAAGCGTCCGACTTCAGCCAGGTCACGATCTCGCGGTCCGGGAGTTCGAGCCCTGCGTCAGGCTCTGGGCTGATGGCTCAGAGCCTGGAGCCTGTTTCCGATTCTGTGTCTCCCTCTCTCTCTGCCCCTCCCCCGTTCGTGCTCTGTCTCTCTCTGTCCCAAAAATAAATAAACGTTGAAAAAAAAAAATTAAAAAAAAAAAAAAAAAAGAACTTGGGGGTCATGAGTGAATAAACAATAACAATGTCCTAATTGGGAAAGGTGTTCTGATTTCCCAAAGACCTTCTTGTATTTGAGACATCTTATATTAGTGTCTAGGCACAACACATTTGCATAACTGAATAAATTTGTAGCTGTACAAAGATACCTGTTAGTGTTTGGTTTTCTTTCCAAACAAGACCTATGAGAAGTGTCTAACAAGGATAAGCCATTGACCATGGAGACTTGCTGTCCTGGAAGTCAGCTGGAAAAGATTAAGGTATAATCTACCCCATACCCCAAGTCCCATTCCCCTTTAATAACTTAGAGCCCATTACTTATTATACATTATTCATACACCCGTCAGTGCTCTTTTGAGTTTATATTTTCAACTGGTACTCCCCTTAGGGACAATGGTGTAGTGTTTAAGAGTATGGGCTTGTGTTTAAGAGGATGGCTTTGGAGCTGCTTCCTAGGCCGGGCCTTGTGCACTTAGCAAAAGGTGTCCCTTCGGAGCTGTGTTGCTGGGAAGGCACAGTAGCCCCCTCCCCCCGCTCCCCCCCCCCTCAGGGCAGAGCTGGGGCTAGACTTCAGCACCACCCATTCCTCTTATCCGGATCCCTGTTTGCAATGCATACATTGCTCAGAGACACAGAACTGCCCTGCACTTGAGTTTGAAATCCACTTCTCACTTCCAAGCTGGTGTGATTTGGGAAAAATTGCATTTCCCTGCCTCAGTCTTCTCATCTTGAAAATAAGGGTAAAAGTAGTACTTGCAGTGGGGTTGTTTACATTTATGAATGGAAAGCATTGAGGACGGCACTCGGAACCTAGCAAGAGCACAGCAAGTCATGGCTGTGATTAAGAGGAGTTACAGAATGGGGAATGAGGATGGGGGGCTTCACCCCATGGCACTCAACTCCATTCATTAGTAGATGGTTTCCATTACCAGGAAGAAATGGAAGCTCAAAGTAGCCATGTTTCTTGCTGGATTCAGCCTTGAGCTCCAGAGCACCAGTTAAGAAACATTTTCGCTTCATGGTGTAGTGCAAAGAGAGGTTTTGGAATAAGAAGTAAACTTGGCTTTGTGGCCCGATGCTGCCAATTTCAATTTTTTCATACAGGTATGAGGTGAGAAAGAGAACCGCTCTTCGGGATTTTCACTAAGATCAGACGAATTGTGAATCTGGATGCACTGAGGTACTTGGCAGATGTCTAGCTTGGTTTTGTTTTGCTGTGAGGTTGGTTGCACTGGGTTTTAGACCGGGTCGTCTTCCACGAAACAGGCGGCAGCTTGCAAACCATTTATCCTCTTATAAATCAATCACTCTGGTGATTTCAAAGGCTTGGTTTTTGTTTTCGTTTTTTTTTTTTTTTTTAAATGGGTTAGTCAGAAAGAAATGTCTGGATTTGGGCAGTGAGACTCCTCATAATAATTCATGATCCTAATAATAATAATGACAATGTGTCATACCAGTTGAATACTTACTGAGAGTCTGGCACTCTTTTTTTGACCATCACAACAACCCCCAGAGTATCACTTACCATTATCCCTACTTTTTGGTGGAGGGGATTGAGCCTAAGGTCACTCAGCCAGTCAGTGCTTGAGCTGGGGGTATGTGAACCCAGGCCTTGA
Source organism: Felis catus (assembly GCF_018350175.1). NCBI lineage: Eukaryota > Metazoa > Chordata > Mammalia > Carnivora > Felidae > Felis > Felis catus. Next base: position 85,401,852 of record NC_058371.1, read on the forward strand.
GTCCACCTGCTGGAACACCCTGCAGCCCACCTCCTTTTCCCTTTGCATTTCTGGAACCTTAAAAGCAAGTTTAAATGGCCCCATGGTCTGGGTAAGAATGTGGCTGGCCCTCTTTGGATCAAGGATAGCTGTCATTTAGCTGGAGTTCATTGAGGACAGGCAAGTACTGCTTGATTGATAGTTTAGAAAAGCAGTTCAAAGCCTATTCAGGGTGGGCAGTGATTGTTTCACTGCCTGTCTGCAGTGTTCTCCGTTGTGGGGTGGAGAGTACCCATCACTCGCATTTGCCACCTGAGGTGCTCAGCTCCTTACCGTTGTGTGTTGCTGGCTTTCTTTGGTGTGCAAGCAAGATGCATGTCCTATTTCTTCTTGATGTCTCAGGTAGACAGTGCCATCAGATCCATTATTTGATTTTGCCCGATTCCAACAGCTCAGAGTGGAGGCCTTCTTCCTGACCAGCTGCCCTTGTTCTCACAGTGGCCAGCTCGCACACACCAGGCTATAGGAGAGGCGTTAATTGTCAGAGTGGTCTGATGAGGGAGAGCCACTCATGAGAGACCTAAGGAGCCTTGCTAATCAAGTCAAGAATTGAACACTCAGGGGCTCCTGGGTGGCTCAGTCGGTTAAACATCCGACTTCAGCTCAGGTCATGATAGTACAGTTTGTGGGTTCGAGCCCTGCCTCAGGCTCTATGCTGACAGTTTTAGAGCCTGGAGCTTGCTTCAGATTCTGTGTCTCCCTCTCTCTCTGCCCCTCCCCCCCTCAAAAATAAATAAACATTTAAAAAATTTAAAACAAATATTTAAAAAAGAATAGAACACTCAGACAAAGCCTTTTAGTGCCTCCACTAAGAGTGGGATTAAAGGGTGAAGCTCTGTGAAGTTATGGGAAGAGAGCAAGTGGGTGAATGTTTTTTTCTGTCGAAAGTACCCAGGAGTCTATCTGGAGGAAGACATAATCTCTGCCACTCATGAACACAGATTTTGGCCCCATAGAGGTCACAACAAAGTGTCTGGGCAAGTCAGTGATGTTATCCCTCCAAAACAGAGTGCTTGCTCAAATCCCAAATGAAATCATTGCTCAAAAGGGAGACTTTTCCAAAGGAACATGGTAAAGGAGAAAATCCTATTGCATCATTCTTTTTTTTTTTTTTATTCTACTTTGAAAACCAGGAGGAAGGAAAAGTACAGCTTTTTCCATAGGATAGAAGTTATCACCTTCCCTGGTGCCTTCCGTGGGTCCTTGGCTGTTGTGATGGACAAGATGAAATAGGGAATATGGTTGAATGCATATTCCACATGCATATTTCCAAATCATCTGAATCTTCTGGCAGTAGTTAAATCTCATTAAAACCGGGAATTTGTTCAAATCATGCATATCCCTAGCATCTTAGAGGGAGAGCAAATTAGCTCTCACCCTGGTTGCTTTTATGAGGGCTTTACTTTCTGAAATCCCCTGAGGTGGTTTCACTGTGTGGTCTCTGTTGTCAACAGAGAGAGCCAGGAGGCTGCCAGTTAATGGCTCTTCCATAGCTGTGGTGAATGAGGACTGTGACGTAGAGAAAATGCAAGAAGGAGGAAGGTACAAAGGGGAACAAAGCAGTGCCAGCAGAATCTGGTATGGAACCCAGAATGGCAGTAAACACTCCCATTTATTTGCATTACATATGCCTAAATTTTCACTAGAGGAAACAGATTCCCACCTTTTCTAAAATGGTAACTTAAATGAATCGAATTTAATTTGGCAGAACTTTGGCAGAACTGTTAACTTTCTCCCCATTTAAAGTAAGATAAATAAATACAAACCTTCATGTAGCTCAGAAACTGCCTGAACTCAAGAGAAACTTGTTTCCTTTCCCCCTTAGATTGGATGGTGGCCAACATTCCGGACTGATGTTGAACTTGGTATGAAAAGAATGTGCCTGAAGTATATAGCCAGTGACCTTTATAAGCACTGTGCTATTTAATGGCAAAGTGTTTACCACCTTACATTCTTTATTAACTTAAGTCCAGTAAAATCTACTTGTTTTAGCTTTAGTCTTGGTGACCGGCCAAATGTCAGACTGACCTCCCTGTAATGTACCTGCAAATGCTTTACAAATAAATGCACATGAAGGCTCTAAAAATGGTAGCATATCAGAAAACTATAATAAAGAACATTGTATGTGGAGTAAGATTCTAATTAGAAAAAGGGAATAAATATATACTAGAGATATAAAGGAGAGGCCAGCTGATGTCTCAGGTGGAGTCTACCAGCACGAGATACTTGGATGAGCTCTTTTTTGCCTTTTCCCTGTTTTTACTCTCTGCTAATTCATCACTCATTCATTCATTTATTCATCCATTCACTCACTCATTCATCCATCAAACGGGTATGAGGTGCTTACCACATGATAGGCACTGAAGATGGAAAACTATATGACGTCATCCCTACCCTTGAGGGACTGGATTCAGCAGAAAACTGCACAGATGTTGAATGCTGAAATCAGTTTCTTGGTTTCGGTTCAGACTTAATGAGGGAGACTTGGAAGTGCAGATTGAAATGTATGTGCCCTCTATGGAGATTTGTTATTTGTACTAAAGGGGGATTATGTCAGGGATCATCCACACTCTCATCCTAGCCCATAGGTGGTTTGAGACTTTGCCCCAGGCTGGAATTTGGAAACCAGGAAGTGGGCGCCAGAATGTGGCCAGGCTGTTCCACAGCTGTGGACAGTGACACAAAGAGGGCATCGAAGGTGAAGGCAGACTCAGGGGCCAGAGCCTGACCCCTCAGAGGCTTGAAAATCAGGGCGGAGTCTTCAACTGGAGCGACGAATAGAGGCACCATCTCTCAGACACAGGAACTGAATACAGTTGTGATGTTCACTCTCAGCCTGAGTTCTCTCCATAATTTTTAAATTTGATATTTTCATCTTTATTGTGATGTTAAAAATTAGTAGTACGAATAAAATAATCTTAGTAAGTTTTTTCTGCGTTACTGGAGTGACCACCTTCTGACTGACACCAATTTTAATGCTCAAGCAGCACTTGGATTTATGTCTGTGATAATTCCATACCAGTGTTTTAAGCCATTGCGAAAAGTGGCAGAGGAGTTTTATACATTTAACCGGAAGAAGGTCAGATGATTTCACAACCCACTGCACAAATGTTTCCTGAATTCGAGGAGAGAAAAATGGTGGTAGCATCACCACATTGCGTAACAAAAGGTAATGAATGCAGTATGGTGAATTCCCCAAGGACCTGTATGGTATTCCTGATCCAAATGGCAGTTTAACTCAAACAGATACACCTCAGCTTTTCATTATAATGTAGTTATTTTAGATTTTTGTTTGTTCTATAATATTCCTGTATTTAATTTGAAAATACCTTTTGGTTTTAGAACCGTAAATGAGCTTTCAGGGTAAAAAGTTTATACTTGGTTCTGTGCTTGTATGTCTGTGAGTAATGCCATTGTAAGAAAAGGTCCTATTGGAGATGAATGTGTGTGAGAATCTTTTCACTTTTAAGGTCCATGTTTGGGAAACCGTATAAGACAGGAAGAGACCGCAAATGATGACTTTTAGTGGCTTTCCCTCAGGCATCCCCTAATTCTTGAGGTTATTTATTAACGTTCTCGGTAAAGAACATCTTCAACACAGTCAGGAAGACATGTCTTAAAATTTAAATAAGTTTTGGGGGCGCCTGGGTGCCTCAGTTGGTTAAGCGTCTGACTTCGGCTCGGGTCATGATCTCACGGTTTGTGAGTACAAGCCCCACATCAGACTCTGTGCTGACAGCTCAGAGCCTGGACCTTGCTTCAGATTTGTGTCTCCCTCTCTCTCTGCCCCTCCCCTACTTGTGCTCTGTCTCTCTCTTTTCTCTCAATAAATGTTAAAAATTTTTTTTTAACAAAATGTAAATACATTTTGAATAATAATACATTTCTTTGATTTGAAGATCCAAAGATATTAAAAGGTATACAGTGCAGTATTTCTCAGCCCTGTTACTTACTCCCTCTTGGTGACCACTGTATTCATGTTTTGTGTATCTTCCCTAGATCCTTTTTTGCATATACCAGCAAACACTGGTATATAGCTTTAGCCCACCCTTCCTTCAGCTCCTCGTACAGAAAGGTTTTTCTGCACCTTACTCTTTTCAGTGAACAGTGTATCTTCCTATATCGGGGCACAGAATGTCGCCATTCTTTTTTATGGCTGCCTATTATTCCATTATATGGCAAACCCATCATTTATTTAACCATTCCCCTATGAACAGACCTTTATGTTGTTTTCAGACATTTACTATAAAACTAATGCTCCAATAAATAACCTTGTAAATGTTATTTAGCCGAGTGAAACTTACCTGTGGAGTAGAGACCAAGAGGTGAAATTCAGGGCCATTGGGTACATGCATTTGGAATTGTGATACGTGTTGCCAAATCACACTCCCTTCGGGTTTTACTGAGTCACACTCTCCTAAGCAGTGTATGAAGAGTGCCTGTTTTCCCAGTCTTGTTATAAAGAGAATGTGTTACCAAACTTTGGATTCTTGCCATTCTGATAAATGAAAATAGTATCTCAGTATGTTTTTGATTTGCATTTCTCCTATAAGTGATGTTGAACATTTTTCATATATTTATAACCTATTTCTAGTTCCTCTTCTATAAACTGTCTGTTATTGTTCTTCGCTCGCTTTCTATTGGGCGGCTGCTCTTTTTCTTACCGACATTTAGGAACTATTTATATAGTAAGGACGTGGGCTCTTTGTGATCTGAGTTGCATCTTTTTTTTTTCTTTCTGTCTGTCTTTTGACTTAACTTAGGGTATTTTTGCCATGTAGAAATTTGGGGTTTTTAAAAAAAATGGTCTCTGGATTGTGAATCATAGTTAGAAAGGCTTCCTACTCCCAAACTCAAAGGGAGTTTTGAAAAGACCTTCAAAAATATGTGCTCACCAGGGCTGATTCGGTCACCTTTCTGGGCTACATCAGAGCCAGGTGACGATGGCACTTCCTGTGGCACTTCTTATGTCATTCCTGTCTATTGCAGAGCTTCAGGGAGCTGAAGCTGGACAAGGATATTTCAGTTGCCTATTGAACCAGTGATAGACCCACTCCCTCCTTAGCCTGTATCCTGTTTCTTTTTCTTAGCACTTTCTGAGAGAGTGGTAAGAGAGAAGGGTAGAGCAGAAATGGCCAGCTGACCCTGGAAACTGCACAGTGACCTTGCATTAATCGGGCCTGTTTGGTCGTATTTCACAGATATAACATCACTTGCTATTTTGGTGACTTTTATTATCTTAAATTTTTTTTCAGAAAGTAATGTCACCTATACAGGTGAAAGACAGCATTTTGATCATTAAATTTGACATTTTTGTGGAGCCTGTATGTTAAAATGTTCTCATCTCAATAATTCTGAAAGCCTGTCCAGATTGGAAGAAAGCTGTCAAAGACTGGGACATAATGATATAAATCAGTTAGTTTGAGGCTGGGTCTGTTGGTGATGCCTTCTTCACAGTAAGTCTTTGCAGGAAGGCCATGATGATTAAGTTGTGGCACATGGACATCCTTTTATTTGTGTCAGTCACCCAGGGTCTTGAGAAGAAGAGCTGAGAGTACACAGCATATAAGGGGTAATTACTGGGACATATTAGACTTCGTAATTCAAGATACCATAATCACTCAGACACAGCAAGGCCTTTCTCACTGGAAAGGACTCTAATGAGTAGGTACTGTGCTTTCCATCATGCAATCTAATTTGATGGTCTAAGAAAAAAAGGAAAGCTCACCCCCTCCCAAAGGAAGTTGAAAGAAATAAAGAGGAGAGAGGAAAGCAGGGATGAGAGGAGGCATGAAAGATGATAAGAGAGAGCCCAAAGAGTAATTAGCCATAATTCGATGAACAGGGAGGAGAATTGCTGGCGAAATCCAATGCCGTGAGAAGGAAAGAAGGAGAGAAGGAAAGAATGGGATTCAGAGGCACACCTTGGAGAGGATGAGAATGACATTTCAGACAAAATGGTGATGAGAGTCTTTTCAAAGTAATAGTAAAGAAAAAAAAAAGAAAGAAAACCACCAAATAAATAACAGCAGCATGGAGCAGAGAATAGTCATTTAATTGTTTTAATAATAGCTGAAGACTGAAAGGTTTACAGTGGCATCACTTATAACAATTATCACTAGACCAGAATCATAGTGTTGTTATTTACCACATTAGTTAGTCCCCACTAACCAAGGGCTTAGTTAAGAGCAGTATAGCCTTGCCATGATAGCCCCATACCAGACATCTGGTAAGTCACTGTGTAAACGTTTGCTGGGTGAATGAATGATTGAATTGGTAAATGAATGATCTGTTTGTGGCATGCTTAGTCTGACCTAAGTTCAGACTGAGTAAAAATATTTATAGCTTTGGCTTTATTATGATAGTGATTTATCTGTTTGTAGAACCAGGTGGAAAGGTTAATGGAAAGGATTTCAGTAAACACACTCGATGCAGTTTATATTTCCACTGCTCCTATATTTCTGAGGATTTGTGCATTTTATAGGAAATGAGTAGAGTTGAAAAATGATCAGTGATCAATGGAACTTCTCAAATGACCAAATACATGTTTTAGTCACGGCATTTGTGATCACTTCGGCAAACAGTAATTGGTTCATATGCCCATGTAATATTGTAATACTTTCCTTGATTTCATGTCATTTAGAGCTGCTCTGATTGCTGAACTTGGCCTGAGTAAACTTTTTCTCATCCCCCAGAGGTCCCCTGCTTCTGTGGATTGAGCATCAGTTATTACTTCCATTGATTGAAAAACAGGCCCTGTGGGAATCCAGGCAGGGAGGGATAAATCCTGGGTTGGTGACGGAACAGGCCAGCCCTGAGAAAATGGAGCTAGACATTTGGGACCACTGAGGCAAGGCATGTTTCTGAGAAAGTCTCAGCAAAAGGCGGTTGGTTAAGACCTAGGCAGAGATGAGCAGGTGTTAGCAAGTAGGAAGGCTGTGTAGTAAGGGAATGGAGATATTGGGCAAGACACCAAGATAGGCATTCAGCCACTGGAGAATAATTCTAAGCACTGCGTCAAAATGATCTGGGTATTAATAGAACCAGCAGGAAGATGAGGGTTCCTCAGGTACTCCTTGTCACAACACAGAGACTGCAACCAAGTACCAGTGTTCCATGTTCCTCCACTCTGGGATTTAGGAAGATGGAGAGAGAGGAAGGAACACTGCAGGCTCACAGGCTTGGAAGCTAAATCAGGGCCAGTAACAGGCTAACCAGTTCTCTAAGCTGGCTCACAGTTTCCAAGACAATGCCTGTTGTATTTCATCTTGACTGTGAATCATCTTTATATATGAAAATTTCTAACAGTTACACAAGTGGGGGTTAAGGAGAATACCACAGTTTTTATAGATGGTCAATTAAGAAAATAATGGAAATGGTAAGGATGCTATAGGATCTAAAGTACGTAAGGACTGAGACAAGGTTGAGTTTTCTAGAAGCTAGAGAAAGTTCTTATTACCCTTTTTATTTGTACTATTTCCTTCTGAGCATCCTCAACTCCCTTAAAGAAATTCTAGAAGCTGATGCAGTGTAACTACCACAGGCTTTGGAATCCTCCTGCCCGAGGACCAGTGACTGGAGCTGTCACCTAAGCTGTATGCCCACTGGGCAAGTTGCTTCAGTTTTTGTGAGCCGCACTGTTTTCATTCATCAGAAAGAGATGACACATAAAGATATACATACGTAAGGGGCGCCTGGGTGGCTCAGGTGGTTGGGCGTCCAACTTCAGCTCGGGCCATGATCTCGCAGTTGGTGGGTTCGAGCCCCGTGCCGGGCTCTGTGCTGACAGCTCGGAGCCTGAAGCCTGCTTCAAATTCTGTGTCTCCTCCTCTCTCTGCCCCTCCCATGCTCATGCTCTGTCTCGCTCTCTCAATAATAAATAAACGCAAAAAAAATTTTTTGTTAAAGATATACATACATACATGGCATAGGATGTTCTGAGGTAATTAAACTAGAAAATGCATAAAGTAATTAGGACAGCAGCTGGCATATGGTCACCACCGTTAGCCATTATTGGTGATACTTGGTTGTTTCAGGGGTTCATTGGAATAATACACATATGCCTGGCATAGATAGCAATTTTCATTTCATTTCCCCAACGAGAGTATCAATAGGCTTCTGTTTATGTGGACTGTGTTCCCCAGACCCTTAGGATCTCTAGAGTCTTCCCCACCCGTTGGGTCTAGGTATTTGTTGCTAGTTAGGTGCCAGGGAAATTCTGGAAACTTCCTTTGAAGGCTGGCTGAGCTATAGTGAGGACATGAATTCCAGACAGAAAGCACCTTCTAGGAACCAGAAAAGGAGCTGTGTTTGCTGATGGGACCATGGTGGCTCCCCTCTGGTTGCACACACGAGGAGCTGGTGTAGGGCCCCGCTACAAGGGTCCATCTTCCCTTCTGGAGAGAAAACAGAAAATACTAAACTTGTGAGGGCCAAACTTGCCACTAGCGTTGGAGACCTATGGGTCACCTTGGAAACCAGCTCTTCAAAGGCTAGCCCCCCTGGGAGAGAGTGGGTTAAGGAGTGTTGCCCCTGATGGAAATAAAAACAGCTGAGAATTTACCACCTTCCCCGCGGTGGCCAGTATTATCGTCCAAGTAATGCAGTGCTATGGGCTTTCCCTTGCTGCACAGGGCAGTCCATGGCCCTTGTTAACCTGTGCAGGGGAAGCAGCACAGTGGACTCACTTGAACAGTTAACAGATTTTGGCTCTGTCTCTTGATCTCTCTGAGCCTCCATTTCCTCTTCTGTGAAATGGGGATAAGACTTGCTAGGGGTTCAAAAGGATTAAAGAGGTGATTCTGTATGTAAGGAAAGTTATTGACATAAAAGAAGGGGGCTTGATAAATCCCCTCATAAAAAGTTTCCTAATTTGTCTTCTGGCTTCTGTTCCCCCTTTCTCAACTGCTGCACACTGCCCTCAGAGGGACTTCTAAACAACAGTTGTAACTCCAGCTCAGAGACCGTCCTGGGTAATATAAAGTCCAAACGGTGCAGCGCAGGGCTGCCCAACCACAATCTGGCCTCTCTATTCCAAACCTTATGGTCTTTCCCCAAGCATGCCACATGCCTTCCCTGTTGGCTGGGCTACCTTAGCACACACTTCAGCAACTGCAGTAGGTCCTGTTATTGAACACTTAACAAAGTGCCAGCTGCTGTGTGTTTCTTACGCATTATGTCCTTTAATCCTTACCGCAGCCCTGTGAGAAAGACACTATTATGTTCACCGTCTGGGTAAATAAATTGTGATTTTTACAAATTATATGCCTCGCATCCATCCTGACCCTAGGATTTAGTCAAACTAGGATTCCATGCAGATTCTCCATGCTGGCCAGCTGGCCGCTTATTTATGTATTTATTTATTTAAGATATAATTGACATAGAACATTATATTAGTTTCGAATATACAACATAACGATTCGATATTTGTATGTGTTGCGGTCTGATCCCCGCAATAAGTCAACATCTTCCACACAATTACAAGAAATTAAAAAAAAAATTTTTAATGTTTATTTTTGAGCGAGCGAGCACAAGCAGGGGAGGGCAGAGAGAGATGGGAACAGAGGATTGAAGTGGGCTTTGCGCTGACGGCAGTGTGTCCAACATGGGGTTCAAACTCAAAAACCTGAGATGATGACCTGAGCTGAAGTCGGATGCTCAACCCACTGAGCCACCCAGGCACCCCATGAAAAATTCTTTTCTTATGATGTGAACTTTCAAGGTCTACTTTTCTTAACAATTTTTATCTCACTGCTCTTAAGTCCTACCTTCTACCAAAGCCCAACTCCAGAACACTGTTCAAAACTGTCTCTTGCATGAGCACCCCAGCCCTGGGCAATGGCCCCTATGGCATCTATTATACGTATCCTTGAACTAACTGAGCAAATTGTCATTTTAACAGTTATTGTTTGCACGGGCTGCTCCTGTCTTGGCAGCCAGATCCTATTTTCCTCTAAGACAGCGGAGATTATATTTCCAATGCCCAGAAAAGTGTCCTTCCCGCAGTTGCTCAGTGTCTGTTTCATGAGGATAAGGATGAAAACCCACATCTCCAGCACTGAGACCATATTTATTCCTTCACCTTTTCTGCTTTCTAATTTATATTAAATTTAATTAATTAACTAATTTTAAGTTTGTATTTAAATTCGAGTTCATTAACATGTAGTGTAATATTGGTTTCAGGAGTAGAATTTAGTGATTCACCACTTAGGTACAGCACCCAGTGCTCAACACAAGTGTCCTCCTTAATGCCCATCACCCATCTAGCCCATCCCCCCCACCTCCCTCCATCAACCCTCAGTTTGTTCTCTATTGTTAAGAGACTCATGGTTTGTCTCCCTCCCTGTTTTTCCCTTCCCCTATGTTCATCTGTTTTGTTTCTTAAATTCGACATATGAGTGAAATCAGTGATATTTGTCCTTCTTGACTGACTTATTTCACTTAACATAATACACTCCAATTACGTCGACGTTGTTGTAGACGGCAAGATTTCGTTCTTTTTGATGGTTGGGTAATATTCCATTGGGTACCACATCTTTATTCATTCATTGATGGACATTTGGGATCTTTCCATAATTTGGCCATTGTTGATAGTGCTGCTGTAAACATGTGCCCCTTCGAATCAGTATTTTTGTATCTTTTGGGTAAATACCTGGTAGTGCAATTGCTGGGTCATAGAATACTTCTATTTTCAACTTTCTGAGGAACCTCCATACTGTTTGCTAGAGTGGCTGCACCAGTTTGCGTTCCCACCAGCAGTGTAAGAAGGTTCTCCTTTCTCTGCCTCCTCGCCAACATCTGTTGTTTCTTGTGTTGTTAATTTTAGCCATTCTGACAGGTTCTTTACGTTTACTAGACAGTAATAACCATGGTGACTACTTATTAAGATTCAAAACATAACCTTGGCAAGCACTTTTTCGTCTAGTGCTCAGTCTCTCTCTCTGTAATACAAGAAGATGGAAATGTATGACTAAAAGCTTCTCTCTTGCTCTAAAATATTATTTCAAAAAAAATCTAGATAACAAAATGCAAGATACTCTGCAATTTATGAAGCACTTCCATACACAGTATGTCATCTGATTTTTCCCAACAACCCTGGGAGACAAATTATCTCTGACATAGTAGCAGGAAACTATGGCTCGGAGAGGCTAAGTGACCTCTCTCAAGCCACACAGCTCCTGAGTGGGGAGGTGGGAACTTAAATCCACTGCGTGTGATTACTTTGCACAACACAGGGTGGGCCTTACCATGTCAGAACCATTCCTATTCCATCAAGGAAGTAGGCCAGTACAAATATCTAAATCTCTCCCTTGGATTCCTGGGTACTCTCCAAGATTTAAGTTAAAAGAACTGAGTTTTTATAAGGGGTTTTCCTGATGATCTTTTTGAAAATTATTTGAAAGAGGCATGTTGGTATTTTCCTAATCGTCTGGCTTGCTCATGTGAAAGTATTCCGTCAAACTGGTTATTTATTCATTGGACTCTCTGGCTAGGGGGACAGGAGGCCTGAGACCTGGGCACCAGTTATATGGGGTGACCCCGGCTCACTTTTCCTGAGGGTCCATTCAGAAGAGTAAGAAAAGGAGATACCAACACTTTTACAAAAAGGTTGGTTTTTTTTGGTCCTAATAAAAATTTCCCAAGAACTAGCATAAAGAGAAGCAAAGATCAGGGCACCTGGGTGGCTCAGTCGGTTAAGCATCCGACTTTAGCTCAGGTCATGATCTCACGGTTCGTGGGTTCGAGCCTTGCTTCCTGCTCTGTGCTGACAGCTCAGAGCCTGGAGCCTGCTTTGGATTCTGTGGCTCCCTCTCTGTCTGACCCTCCCCTGCTCACGGTCTTTCTGTCTCTCAAAATGAATAAACGTTAAAATTTAAAAAATTTAAAAAAAAGAGAGAAAGATCAGGCAAAAGTCACATGAGTCACCTCCCAATGTACAAATTTCGGTGTATTTTTCTTATAAAAAGAAAAATACGTATATCGCATTTAAGTAAACTAAAGCATGTTTGGTACAACTTTACAGGCAAACTGTGGGAAAAACTGCATACTATTAGCTCAATTGAATGATGTCAGTATGCACTGAGATTAAATGTATAGGAATTTTGTAGTGTAAGCCTCGTGTACTTTGTTTCATCTAATACAGAGCTTTTCACCTATTTTCATATCATAGCACACTTTGAAAATGGTGGTATTTACAGGTTACACACGGGAAGACCCCACTCAGCTCCACTAAGGGCTGAGGAATCCATATGCCTCTCCAATGCTGAAAGTGTATTTCAACACCAAACTCCAGTGGTATGATGTGTCTTCCAAAAAAACCTTCAAGAGAATGGCCTTTCTGTATATTCAGTAAAACTCTGAAAATGCAAAAAAGCAAAAAACCCCACAAACAACAGCAACAGCAAACATTTGTCACCATCTCGTGGCCTAGGAGACAGAGAATTAAGGAGTGGGGACCTGGGAACCCAGAACCCTGCTTTCTGTCTCTCCTAGATGGCACCGTGTTGCACCCAGTGGAAACCGTGAGTGCACGAAACACGCCTCTCCCAAGTGCGTAATCTTCACGATGTGACTGAGCTGTGGAAAGCATCTGTTTTCCTAGTCTGTGTTCTAGATTTCAGAGGCCTTGGCCCTCGACCAGTGGCGGAACAGTTCTGCAGCCAGGAAGGGCTGAGATGTGATGCCTCACTGTGCCCTAGCTTCCCAGCAGAGCATTTGCTTCAGCTTATTGTGCCCAGGACTGTCCCTGCACTAGCGATTACAGCTGACACGCTGTTGGGAGATGAATTTGAGAGTCATCCATTGTCACAATGGGCATAGGGAAGTCATATCTAAAAAGATAAGGGATGGTGAATTAGCCATCAGAGAACAACCACTGGCATTCTTGAATCATTTGTGTGGTAGCTACAAAAAAGAAGACTGCTGAAATTTGAAGAAGCATCTTAAATATTGTTATTTTATAACTGATAATTTATTTTTATTAAAAATTTATTTATTTATTTATTTATTTATTTATTTATTTATTTATTTTGAGAGAGACAGAGACAACATGAGAGGGGAGGGGCAGAGAGAGAGGGAGAGAGAGAGAGAGAGAGAGAGAGAGAGAGAGAATCCCAAGCAGGCTCTGAGCTGTCAGCACAGAGCCGGATATGGGGCTCGAACCCACAGACCATGAGATCATGACCTGAGCCAAAACCAAGAGTCGGACCCTTAACCGACAGAACCACCAAGTGCCCCTATAACTGATAATTTAAAAAAACAAAAAACAAACAAAAAAACCTTAGGCTTTTTCTCTATCCCTCTTTTTCTATTTCTCTCTCTCTCTCTCTCAAACAAATGACAGAAAGGAAAGTTGGGACAAAAATCTTCTGGATCAGGGAACATAAGGTGATTCTGTACAGAATCATGATGTTTAGCATAACCACCTTAAAGAGAGAGTAAAATTTCTGTGTTTATTCAAAGAGTATACTGCCTGAGAAACATTGGCATAAAAGGAATTCTTGCATGTGATTATCTTTTTTAAAAGTTTTAAAATATTGGAGTGCCTGGCTGGCTCAGTCAGTTAAGCTTCTGACTTCGGCTCACGTCATGATCTCACGGTCTGTGGGTTTGAGCCCCGCGTCGGGCTCTGTGCTGACAGCTCAGAGCCTGGAGCCTGCTTCTGATTCTATGTCTCCCTCTCTGTCTGTTCCTCCCCCACTCATGCTCTGTCTCTCAAAAAATAAATAAGCATTAAAAAATTTTTAAGTTTTAAAATATTTATTTTGATGTAGTCTTATTCTACATTGCATCATTGTGTTTCATTAAATCCAAAGATAGAAACCAAACTTTCAGAGGTCATTTCAGAACCCGACTACTCTAAACTCAGTTTAAATGAGTCTTATTTCAGCGAGCATAATATAGTATGTGTGTGTGCAATATATGTATGTGTGTGTATGTCATTCCTGCTTACAGATGGAGGTACGTGTAAAAGATATAATTCAGGGTGACAGAAACATAACAAGACCTTTATTATTTTAATTTCCCCATTTATTAGTAAAACAATAATGTAAAGAGTAATAGATAAATATAAATAAATAAAATTAAGTAAAAAAATAATACAAAAAATAATTTCCCCACCTTTCATCTTTGTTCGTCACTCTCTAATTGAGGATAGATGAGGCAGTGGCACTGCTGGTGTCATGCTGTTGGTAGTCCTGCTGCTCTGTGTCTCTTGTGTGATGACATTGTTAATAACATGAAAAAAGAACCGTTTCTTGGAAGTGACTTTGAAACCACTTTGTAAAGGAATGCTCCCCCTACCTCAGTATACTGCCTTTGCTATTGCCAGTGATCCCTTTTTCCATCCATTATCAGTATTTTCCCAAAAAACTTATAGGCTATTTCTAGGCCATACTTGAGCTATTATTTCTTAGGAAATCTCACTTGGATCTAATGTATTCCATAAGGGACTCATCTGTATATGCAGGTCTTTCATATATACTGAAAAACACAGGGACGCCTGGGTGGCGCAGTCGGTTGAGCATCTGACTGGCTCAGTCATGACCTTGCAGTTTGTGGGTTCGAGCCCCACATCGGCTTGCTGCTGTCAGTGCAGGGCCCACTTTGGGTCTGTCCCCCTCTCTGTCTGCTCCTCCCCCCACTTGATACTCTCTCAAAAATCAAAAATAAAAATAAAAGGAAAGGACATGGTGTTATAACGGGCAACTTGACAAAATAAGGGTCTTACTTGCTGCTCTACACCTGGCTTTGCAAAGCCACGCCATATTTGGTCATTTCTGCCTTGTTTACTTTCTCCAGTTGTTGGTGCCACGATAGTCTCTGTTATTTTCAGGTCCTTCCAGCTCAGTTTTCTCTTTAAAGCTTTATCTGGGCCTTAGGTGAAAGTCGCTCTCACTGGATGTGTCACAGATTAGCTTTGCTCTGTGAAATATCCCTTAGACTTATTCAGGTGCGTTAAGGCTGAGCTAGGACTGTAATTCTTCTGAGGAGGGAAGGCAAGTGGAGGTGCGTGCCTTCAAGGTGATACAGTCAGACCAAATTCCCACTCACGAAGCTGGGCTGCTCCTGGGTCTCCCGGCTGTAGGCAGCATGATTGTTTTAATTACAGTTGCATAGCTGCTATTTTTATCTGTTTTGGAATTTGGGGATGCAGGGCTAGAAAGCATGTTATTACTTGGCCATTGCTGCCTTAATACTTTGTTACATAGCACTTGTCTTGCTGTAGGAGAAGGGAATGTTTACTCAGTTCATCTTAGATGAGCAAGGTTAGCTAGGGTTTTCGTTGGGCTATTTGGGTTGCAAGGAACTCAGGTTACCTCTAGTACCCGGTGTTCGTAGCCAGGACACACAGGAACCGGAACCAGGCTTGGAGAGCCGACAGGAAGCCAAGGGCAGTGGGGGAAGTGGCTCGGCTCCTCCCCTCCCCGCTGCCAGGGATCCCGTGCTGCTCCTCTGCCTTCTCCTCTTCTCTCTTCTTGCCCACGGCTGGCTCTCTTGACCTCCGCTTTACATCTTTTCTTTACCTCGGTCTTTCCGCTTTCCTGTCATCTGGCTTGTGTGCTACATACTCTTTTCATGAAATCCTTTCATCTTCCACTTCTGTAGCTACTTGGCTTTTCTCTTGGCGTTTCTCAGCTCACGCTCCCTTGAAGAGGTTGTGATTGCCTGCCTCATTTTTCACTCTAGGCTACCTTTGAGTCCTGTGTGTTAGCATCAACCAGAGTCCCTGGTGAAAGACAGCCTTGTCTTGTGGCAGTCTTGTTCTCCACCCCCATGCCTGGCATGCCAAGAGTGACTAATTCTTAGGGTAGCCAAGAGTCCATTGCAGAAAGTAGCAGGAGCGGATTGGTTACATAGTTTCATCTTGTATAATATCTTAGAGCAGGATATTCGTTGTGATATTTTGTTGTAACTTTATTAGTTCTTGTATCATTTCCTTATTAGAATCCATGAACAAGAGTACAGGTTTATAGAGTTCCAAGAGCATAAAAATTACTTCTAAAGACACAGTTAAGAGTCAAAAGAGTCTGATTGCTTCCCTGTGGGGTGTCTCGGCATATCAGTGTCATTTCCCAGAAGTAACCATTATTAACAGTTTAATGTACATCCTATTCCAGACATTTCCGATGTAGAGATAGCCTCTTTCTTTGCCTTGCTTATATATAACCAAAAGCTTACATACAACCCAACTGTGGGTATTTATAGTCATAAGGAAGACTCTGTAATGAAAGTAGCGAAACTAATTTCATTCATTTAATGTCTGTAGTTTTTATTTGGGGAATATAAACTCCTGACATAAGCTAGTTGTTAAACACGCAGTCCCTACAATTGAGTTAAGCAAAATGGTGCTGTGTGGTTGAATATGTGTCAATTTACAGTATTGATGCACTTCATATACTAGAGGGGAAAAAGGAACTTTAAAAAATTTTCTAAAAGATACAGGCCAGGCCCCTCTCGATCAAAGTGTGTTTTTGAGGATGCCACTCATTTAGATATTGCCCCTACCTGTCCTATTGCGTTCTGGCAACAAAATTACTAACCTGTGGCTTTATGAAATGAAGTAGCAGCTTTGTTATAAACACAGTAACCACGTATTTACTTAACGCTATTACCTCTGAGTAAAAATGCCCAGAGTAGAAGGTTGGAAGTAATTGAGATAAAACATTTTTTACATCATAAAAGTATTGAGTGTACATTTGAGAAACTTTTGGAAACACAGAAGAATACAGAAACAAGGAAAATTATTTTACTCACCAGTATGTTAATTTTAGTCTTTAAAAATAGTGCATGTTATGTTTTATAATATGGTAATGTTATATTTTGCTGGGAATCATATGGGACAAAAATTATAGTTTTGTGCTCTTCACATAACATACTCAATAGGTTTCACCAGGTCATTAAATAATCACTTGAGGGCATGATTTTAAATGTCTATGGGGCACCTGGGTGGCTCAGTCAGTTGAACGTCCAATTCTTGATTTAAGCTCAGGTCATGATCCCAGTGTCATGGGATTGAGCCCTCAGTCGGGCTCCATCCTGAGCATGGAATCTGCTTAAGATTCTCTTTCTCTCCCTCTGCCTCTCTCCCTCGCTCACGCAGTCTCTCTCTCTCTCTCTCAAATAATAATAAAAAAAAATGTCTATCACTGCGTAGATGTACTATGATTTCTTTAGACATACTAGGTCATTACCTAAATGTAATTTAAAATTCCTAATTGCCCCTATTTCATGATTTCCTTCATTGTGGAGAAGGGGGTCTCATGAACTAGAAGAAGGGTTGGCAGTGGTCTTGGGGCAGTATGTGGCCCATCCAGTAGAAGATGTCTGAGGGGCATCACCCCCAGGTTTCCCCAAGGTCATTGATGTGGCTTATCTCTTAGGGACTGTGGGCTTCACAGTGATGAACTGCTCCCACCAGCACCAAAAAGGCCCCTCTGTCTTCACTCGGCAGGCTGACATTGGCCAGCCCTGAGCCATCAGGTTCAGGTTTTCATACCTGCCTCTACAGACCAGATTAGAACGAAGACAACTTCCTCTGGCATATATGGAAGCAGCTGTAAATGTAACAAAAATGCATCTACCTTCCTCTTCCTGGGTTGAGGGCTCGTTTGAGGAATCCGAGCACACAGGTGCCTAGAGTATTTTCTGAATACATTCAGTTCATTGTCCTCATATGTCTGTATCAGAGCAAACCTGAGTCCCTGATAAAAGTCTGAGAATAACAGGCTTGTCCGTAGGGATGAGATCACCACACATTGCGGGGGTCAGGGCCAGCCTCCTGGGTGTATGGCCTGTGCGTTAACAGCACAGGAACCTGCATCTAAAAGGGCTCCAGGCTTGGATTAATTTTCTACTAGTTGTCTTGAAATTCTTAAGATTTTTTTAGGTTAATGTATTTATTTTGAGAGGGAGACAGAGATGGGGAGGGGCAGAGAGAGAGAGGGAGAGAGAATCCCCAGCAGGCTCTGCACAGTCAGCATTGAGCCTGCTTTGGGGCTCTCTCCCACGACCCAGCGATCATGACCTGAGCCAAAATTGAGGGTTAGATGCTCAACTGACTGAGCCACCCAGGCACCCCTTAAGACCTTTTGAGCAAGTGGACTTGGCATTCCCGCCCCCGCCCCCTTCCGCCAGAGAGCCCTGCAAATTATGTAGCTGGTCCTAACTAGTGTGCTAGGTAATGTATTAAAATAGTTTAATGATTCCTTCTCAGACATGGCCCCAAAGGGAAGGGAAAATCAATCCCAACTGCCCTTTTTGTAGGAGGAGGTGCATGTGACTTTAAGAGACGGGCCTACAGGGTGAAATGGAGCAGGTCCTGGAAGACGTGGCCTTCAAGGGCGCTTGGTAGATTTGAAGGGCACGTACTACCTGGCTATATGACCAAGTCTCTGCTGAGGAAATGCTCTTCAGACTTCAGTTTTCTGCAGTTACTTCA
This sequence comes from Felis catus, assembly GCF_018350175.1. Taxonomy (NCBI): domain Eukaryota; kingdom Metazoa; phylum Chordata; class Mammalia; order Carnivora; family Felidae; genus Felis; species Felis catus. The sequence continues at coordinate 85,420,330 of NC_058371.1, forward strand.
GGCGTAAGGCAGCTTGTGCTTTATCTTCCGTGACGGAAAATGTGAAAGTCATGGCTTCTTTCTCTCCTTTGGAGCCCTAACTTTCTGTGTGCAGTAGTTTTCCCCTTGTCTGGGGCATACACGTTCTAAAACCCTCAGTGGATGCCTCATGCTGCGGATGGTACTGAACCCCATGTATACTGTTTTTTCCTACACATACATACCTGTGATAAAGTTTAATTTATAAATTAGGCACAGTAAGAAATCAGCAACAATTACTACCAGTAAAATAGAACAATTATAACCATATCCTGTAATAGAAGGGGTGTGAATGTGGTTTCTCTCACTTAATATACGTTATGGTGCTGCACTCACCTTCTCCCTGGGATGATGTGTGATGATGCGATGCCTGTGTGACCAGGTGAAATGATGTGGAAGACACAGGCATTGGGACGTAGCATTAGGCTACTGATGACCTATGGTCAGAAGGAGGTCATCTGCTTCCGAAGGCAGTTGACTGGGGGTAACTGAAACCAAGGCGAATGAAACCACAGGATAAGGGGGACTACTGTACTTACATGGACATGAATGTCAAAGACCTTGCAATCCCAAATTCCTTTGCTGTACTACAGAGGGAGTGCTCTGCCTCTCTGAGCTTTGTCTTTCTGCCCCCTAAGCCTCCTCCTCCTTGGTAAGAGTTGTGTCAGGGTCTCCTACGATTCCTCTAATGCAGGAGTGCAGATTTTCCATACTTCAAACCGGTGCCCTTGGGATGAATACACGATGAAAACCTCATGCCTCCCCCCATTCATGTATTCTTGCCTTCAGTCGAGAAAGGATTTTTGTTGAGTTTCATTTTAGTTTGCGGTGGGTAAACAATTATTTTAATTTCCCAAATGAAAATGTATACCGTAGAATCGAATGTGCTCTTTAAAAGTATACGCATGATTCTAATAAACATAGTCCTGAGAAAATTACTGCCCTCAAGCCTCATCTTCCTGAATGTAGCGCCATTTTAGGTACTGGTTTGCAACCTGTTTGTTACCACTGCCTTGAGCTACAGAACAGAAATTGAAATTAAGCATTTAGACACCCAGAGCAAGTTGTTGAATTAAATTATTAAAAAATCGGAGGCTTGTTTGTGTCTTCTTTCATATTCTGTAGCTATGTTTTAGTATTTCACACGCACCGTATCTTACAAAAATATCAGTCCGTAACAGATTGGAGACTAAAAACAGACCGATTCTTGACCACAAATAGTTTGAGAAGTACTCTCCTAATTGACAGAGCCGGCAGTATATTTCCTGGACCACCAGACTTCTCATTACTTCCGTCTTTCCACAAATGGTGACAAGCCCCCATGTGAGTGTGTGTGTGAGTGTGGGTGTGTGTGTAAGATGGGCTCTCTCTCCCCTCAAGAGAGAGGCATTGTTGTAAGGCAGCCGTGATGCATGTGTGGCTGGGATGGTGTCATGAGAGACGGCTGTTGAAGTTGAGAGAGTTGTGGGTGGCCTTTTCAAACCGACAACAGTGATTTGAACTGGGTTGAGAAACCATTTTTACCTAACCATGCTAGAAGGGTTAGAAAATACGCACTACTAGAAAATAAAAACATGCCCAGACTGTTCTGCACCAAAGGTAGAATCCCAGCATGGAGAATGGTCTCTCCCTTTTAGCCAGTAGGATCCATACTTGAGAACACCTTTTATACTCGTTGAGGTTATAAAACTGAGAAAACTCCTTGCCTCCATATCCAGCCCCAGCCATCTCTCCCAACAAACCTGCGTCCCTCAGCTCCTTACAGAACACAGACATGGCTCGCATGTCTCTCAGAGATACTGTAGCTGGTCTGCAGGAGCCCGTGTGTACCTTCTCGTTGTTCATGGTCACACTATGAACTCGGGTGTATTTATAACCACGGAGCTGACCCCCTCACCTGCCAATGCCAGCATCCCCCCTGCACGGCTGTGCGCACACCAGTGTTCCTAATCTCTTACCTGGTCCCCTGGCCAGGGTGGGGTGCAAACAAATTGTTTACCAGTCTGTGGGTGGGTGCAAGAGTTTACGCTGGTTAAACTTCGGAGTAATTCCTTGGTTTTTTGGCGACAACTGCCAGTCTCTGGATCAGTTTCCTTTGCAAAGGAAGAGAGTAGGAAGACTTGTGCTTTCCCTAAATATCTCTGCTTTTGGTCCATCTTAGTGGCAGATAAATCTCAATATTCATTAAAAAGTGACCAATTACTTCAGAAATTAGAGAAGTTGATCTCCCATGATACAAAGCTTAACTGGGAGCTTGATCGGTATTGCCTCACACTCTCTGAGGTGAGATTTTCCAACCTTTTCTCAAGTGTTGGTCTCCTTTCGGTGAATCATTCTTGGGCAGTTTTAATTATTTAAGGCCAATTGGCCAGAACTTATTATATCAGGACTTACTGTAGGCTTCGGGAATTCAAGATCAACAAGGCTGTGCCTGCCCTCAAGGAGCTCACAGTGGGAGGAAACTGCAAGCAAGATTCATTAGGAGACATGTAAAAAACTATGGTGTGGCTGGAGTTTATAACTGTCAGCAGCTGCTTCTGGGTGTTACTGTCTAATTACTTTCTGCCTAATATCATGTACCCTCTATAAGTACTGAGACTTACAGGGGATATACCAATAATGCCTTGGGAGCAGCTGATAGGAAGAGGTGGGAACCTGGGACCTACGGAAACTTTCCATGGGAGTGATGCAAAGAGGTTTGCAAATGTGATCTCACTTTCTCCATTTATATAGAATATATATATGAAGAAGTAAGTCCAAGTGTACTGCCTCTCAGGCTTTAGGGAGATCAGTGTATATTTGGTGAAATGAATTGATCAGCGTATATATTAGTGGAAGCCTCAAAATGGTAAACTGTGAATTTCTGAACTGGGTCTCCAGCAAAGTTCAGCTCAGTGGGAAAAGCAAATAGCTTACAGAACAGGACACCAGAATGGTCAATAAAGAGGCAAAGATACTCAAACTGATTGGTAATCAGAAAAATGCAAACTTCAACAACAAATGGGGGCTCCTGAGTGGCTCAGTCAGTTAATCCTCCAACTCTTGATTGTGGTTCAGGTCATGATCTTCTGGTTTGTGAGATTGAGCCCTGCATCGGGCTCCATGCTGACAGCACTGAGCCTGCTTGGGATTCTATCTCGATGCTGCTCTCCCGCTCAAGAGCCCTCGCTCCGCCCCTCACCTCAATAAATAAACATTTAAAAAAATGTTTTAAACAACAAATGGGTACTATTTCTCAGCCTTGAGACTGATGAAAATTAAAAAAAAAAAAAACAACGGATAATACCAAGTGTTGGGGCCATTATGGAGAAACACATTCTCTTGCTTTCCTTGTCAGAGTAAATTGGCAATCAGTTTGGACAGCAATTTTGCAATATTTAGTAAGGTTTAAAGGTACACTTACCCTATGACCCAAGAATTCCATTCTAAAATGTTTTCACATGCTTAAAGCATCATATACAAAAAAAAATTGTTGCAATGTCTGTTATAGGGGAAAAAATTGGAAATAAACCCAGATGTCCTTTATTAGGAGAAAGAGTAACTTACAGTTTATTTATACAGTGAATATTACACAACATTTAAAATGGATGAATTGGATTTACAAGTATAACCTGGGTAAATTTTATAATCATATTATTGAGTGAAAACAATAGGTTGCCAAACAGTATCTACTCTTTATCATTAATATAAAAAGTAAAACGCATATCAGTGTTAAATGTACATTCATGTACATACACTTGGGACAATAAAAGTGTAAGGACCTGGATGGGAAGAATACAAAACAACCTGACAGTGGTGAAGGAGAGAGGGAAGTAGGATCAAGGAGGCACAAAAGAGACCTTTGCTGTCTGTGTTACGTTTTCTCTGTTTAAAAAAATGAGAGAAGAAGGGTGCCTGGGTGGCTCAGTCGGTTAAGCGTCCGACTTCAGCTCAGGTCATGATCTCATGGTTCGTGGGTTTGAGCCCTGCATCGGGCTCTGTGCTGACAGCTCAGAGCCTGGAGCTTGCTTCAGATTGTGTCTCCCTCTCTCTCTGCCCCTCCCCTGTTCATGCTCTGTGTCTCTTTCTCTCTCAAAAATAAATAAACATTAAAAAAAAAAAAGATAAGGACAAATGTTAAAGTCAGAGCAGTGGTGCATGCATTTGTAATTTCCTGTACTCTTCTGTAGTTTTGAAATATTTCATTAACAAATAGTGCTTAGGGCATATGGGACACTCTCTGAGAAGGTACTATTATTGTTTCTGCACCAGGAGCCCATGCCCCTGAGTTTTCTGCTGCCATGATCTTTGTAGACTTCTGACTGTCTGTATGGCTAAGGGGGTAGAGGGAGACTGAATAAGCTTTAAGATCCTGTCCATTTTAACATTGTTATTCCAAGATCATCAGTAGATGATTGATTGTTGTCATGGCCACATTCCTACATGTGCGGCACTCTCCGGGCACAGAACCAGGGCAAGCGATGACTGTGTGTGTCACACACCCTCCAGTGCCCACAGCCAGATGGGAAACCTAAATATACCAATTTTGTTGTATTTTCTGAATCCCCTTGAAACCAGAATTTTTATGTTATGAGATGCCCCTGAACTAATATAAATAGATAGATGTGGGGAAGAGTTATTTTGAGGGCCATAATTTGATTTCGTTATCTCAGGCGATCAATGATTGTTTAACACCAGAAATAGTTGACTAGAACAGCTGCTAAAACAATGCTTTGTGTGGGAAATGATAAAAGGTTCAGTATTTTGACAGCCATTTCGGAGGTATGAATAATACGACTTCTAAGAAAATCCTGATTGCTGGGTTGGTTTGGGGGGATTTTGAGTGTGTGTGTGGGGGGGGGTTGGATTCTCTACATAAGATTTCCCATCTCCTAGTATTCTGCATGGATAGTGGGTATAGGAGGAATGTTTTCCCTCTCCCAGAGTCTTGACTCCATATCAGTAGGGTTTAGGCAGCACAGCAATAAATTACTGTTCAGGTTTTTACAAAATACCTAACTCATCCATTCATCAAATGTGTATTCAGGGCTTACTGTGCTTCAAGCAAAGTTCAGGACCTAGGAGTCAGAAGGAGTCTGTTAGATTCCGCCGTAAGGGGCTCCGTCTGGAAAGAGGAGGAAAAGTAGAACAAGGCAAAATGTGCAAGTAATTTTAAATAAATTCAATAGGTACTACAGAAACAGAACTTGGAGGGGGATGAGGGGTAGAAAGAGGTGGCGTTAAATAATTGGGAGTTTGTCATTTGAGGTCGTGGGAGGTAAGGATTGACAGACAAGCACAACATTCCAAATAGACGGCAAATTCTAGTCAGTGTTACAAAGTGACAGAGTGGAAGAGTGTATTTATTGATTCAACTCTTAATGTGGAAGAGTGTATTTATTGATTCAACTGGCCAACTGCATGCCTCAATTCACAGTATTGCTTTCTGTCTGGATATCCGGTACCTTAAATTTTCACAGAATTTTCACGGCAGTTTTCTGATTGTATATGTGCCTAATGTGAGTATTACCATATTATACTGTCTGCAGTTAACTTTTAAAATATTTCAGCATGGGGCCCCTGGCTAGCTCAGTCAGAAGAGCATATGACTCTTGATCTTGGGGTCATGAGTTCGAGCCCCACAGGGGGTGTAGAGATTACTTAAATAAATAAAACTTTAAAAAATAAAATATTTCAGCATGAACCATATGGTAGGTATTAGTTTTCATCTAAGTCTTAGTGGAAGCTGGTGGTGCCAGTTGTTTTTTTTTTAATTGTTTTTAACATTTACTCATTTTTGAGAGAGATAGAGCATGAGCAGAGGAGGGGCAGAGAGAGAGGGAGACACAGAATCGGAAGCAGGCTCCAGGCTCTGAGCTGTCAGCACAGAGCCCGACGTGGGGCTTGAACTCACAGGCTGCGAGATCATGACCTGAGCCGAAGTTGGATGCTCGACCAACTGAGCCCCCCAAGTGCCCCTGGTGGGAGTTTGTCACAACTGGTTGGTGCCAGTGGTGAGTGCACACTCAGTGTTGGTGAGCTGGCATCTGATCAGAAGCCCTCACCCTGGAGAATCTTCTTTAAACAACTCAGTTTTCTTTATCTCTGAGTGACAGTAGAGGTTTTAATTAGAGTAATGGATATTGCAGATGAATTTTAATCGGGGATATTTGTGGTGGTGAAGATGAGTGGATCAGGTTGAACCTTTACAGAGACCTTCCTTCCTGTGTGTTACAGAATATAAAAGTCTAGTGAGACATTAAGGATGGGGAAACAGGCTCAGGGAGGCTGAGTGTGAGAGTTGGGTGATGGCAGGGCCAAGACTGAAGAATTCCAGAACCAGGACTGTCTGTGTTGGCTGCTCTGCTCAGTGAGGTATGCTTGCCCTTGGAAGAATCTTTATCTGTGATGACACTCTTTTAGGGGCTCATTAAACCAAGGCTAATCCTTGACTGAATTCCCTAACCCCAGACTGAAGTGTGTGTTCTTTAGAACCAACGTAGGTGACATTTCCAGTATTGGGGGAGTTTCATTTCTTTTAGATTCAAGAAAAGTAAAGTATTACAAACACTCAGTTATGAGCGATGTATTTGTATTTCTAGTTCACATGGAAGGGAATCCAGTTTAGCTGGCGTTCTTTTCTGCTTTTCCTATTAATATACCCTTCCATCTGCAGATAATTGAAAAGTAATTAGAGCTCTTCACAGTAAATCCATGTTATATTAAAGAAAACAAAAATGCAACACATGTGTGGCATTATGTGGAAATTAACCCCGTGGAAAACTACAGGCTGTCGGGATTTTATTTTTAATGTATGTTATACAGTCCAGATCAAACAAATGAATTAATTTCCACTCTAGTGAAGGATTGTTTTTCCTGGTGTGTTTAGGTGGCTATGGTCACTGTGGTTTGGAGTGAGCCTAAACAGGTTCCTGTCCTTGGACAAAGACCAAGGACAACTATAGGACTTGCCTACGGTTAATCTCCCATAGGCCTCTTGACTAATAACCCTGGGGCAGGAAGGCAAGTGCTAGTGTGATCACTTTACAACCGAGGCAGTCAAAACAACGAGAAGTTATGGCATGTTCACACCACAGAACTGGCTATAACAGAGTCAGGGTCAGAGCTAAGCTCTTCTGAACACTGGGTGACTGCACAGTGGCCCTGTCCATGACCCCAGGCTGCCAGAGCAGAAGGAAGTGAATTTCAGTGGTATGGTGCACATCAAAGTATTCGATATGGTAGGAACCGAACCTCAAGACATTAATAGAAGACGACACATCAAGACATACTGGTGGTGACGGTTTCAGAAGAACTTCTGGTTCAGATTCCGCAGAAGTTTATGCAAAGCCTGCCATGGGTCAGGTTCATGCTTCTGGGAGGCTACTCATTTTCAACAGTAGCAGAGCAAGGGAGCCTGGACCTTTAGCCTCCCCCTCTAAGCCTTGACCACCATCAGTGCTACTCCAAACCATGTTCAGTAAACATGCCATCTAAGGATAAGTCGAATTAAACAAAGGAATGTCTTGGCAAGTTCTAGACCAGGTTTCTTAAGCCCTTATTCTATTCTGCCTCTTTCCCCTAAATCCTATTATATTTTGTCTTATTACCAGAGCAATCTTGTAGTTGTGATATTGTCTCCATTGTATCATTGAGAAAATCAAGCCATTGAAAATAAAATGCCTTGCCTTAAGATGAAAACTAGTCAGAGTTTCTAGTTGATTCTTCTGAGTCCAGGTCCTGCTGTGTGCTGATTTCCATCTGACCTTGGAATAATTCTGGGCATTTACTTTATAGGGATATTTTGGAGTCATCTTGCCAAGTAAGGGATCTAGTTTATTTGACTTTGTGGAGTTTGTGTGTGTGTCCATGTTATTTTAGAATAGTGGAGAAAACGTTTAGTGCCTAATCCCAGCTTAGGATAGATAAAAGAGGCACACTTTCCTGGAGGGGAGACTTGGAGGAATGGTGGTTTTAAGATAGACTTGCACTTCTAGTGAGAGAGAATGCACGCACACACACGCACACGCACACACACGCACGCACATGCACGCACGCGCTGCAATCCAAGAGTCTGGTGCTTGGGGCACCTGGTGGCTCAGTCAGTTGAGCTTATGACTTCGGCTCAGGTCATAATCTTATGGTTCGTGAGTTCAAGCCTCTAATGAGGCTCTCTGTTGTCAGCACAGAGCCTGCTTCAGATCCTCTGTCCCCCTCTCTCTCTGCCCCTCCCCTGCTCTCACATGCTCTCTCTCTTGCTCTCAAAAATAAATAAACTTAAAAAAGAGTTGGAGGCTTAACTGACTGAGCCACACAGGTTCCCCAAGGCGCTGCCTCTTCTTAAGTGAGCAGCAGCATATTGGGTATTTGCATTTCTCACAAATAAAAAGGTAAAATCATGTGTTGGCTATTCAGGCTTCCTGGACAGACTTGGATGATGTGGGCAAGTTTCCCTCAGGGCCCGGACAGATCAGTGAGGTTCCTGACCCACAGAATTCTACTGTATGTTACCAGGATGCCTTCCTGGCATTTTTTGCCTTTCCAATCATTTTAATGTTTGATGTGACAAATGGCAAAGGACTCTGCCACTGCGATGGGAACTGAGATGGGAAAATGCTTGTTTCACAGCCCTTGTTCACTCCTAAACAAGTGTTAAGACTCTGTTTGGCCTTCTTTCCTCCTAGATTATAAATACCTTAAGGACTCTCTGTCTTACTATGTTTTGTGCCCACAGAGTTTGCTTTGAACGTAGTAGGTACTGATTTGATGGTTGCTGAGCTGAACTATACTTTTCCAATATGAAGAAAAGTGGGGCAGATTAAAATAATATGTAGGCCAGCCTGACACAGTAACTCAGATAGACATGACTAGTTCCTGGCCTTGGCAAGTTACTCAAATTAAGGCTGGGTTTCTTAGGTGGAGAGAGGGAGAAAATAATGCACATTGGGTCTCATGTAGGTAGAGCAGAGACACCAACACGTAAATGCTTAATACCTTACTCATTTTTATTTTAAATGGGCATTTATGAACACCAGCTTATGCAGACTGAGCTACCAGCTTTGCTAGCCTTCGCTTGCTTTTGAAACCAGCAGACTGCCTTCCAGCCTGTGCTGTTTCTCTTGGTGGTTGTTGGAACAAGTCACGTAGAGCCAACATCAGAATGTTTAAGATGAAAATTTTGTCACGGCCGGGTGCGACAGGAGAGGGGTTGTCGACAAGGGTTGTAGAGGAAGACCATTGGGAGGTCCAGCCGAAGGGGTGTGTTGACACTGCCTCTGGGAATTTGGGGAAGCCCTGGGGAAACCCTTAAGCATTTTTCTGCCTTCTCCACCCTCAGGCCTTCTCGTGGGTACCCTTGATGTCGTGCTGGACTCCAGTGCCCGGGTGGCTCCTTACCGAATCCTGTACCAGACCCCTGACTCTTTGGTCTATTGGACCATCGCCTGTGGTAAGTAGTGATATTCAGAAATACCGAGAAACCTTATGATTCGTAACTTTCGGCCAGAGAGGAAGGAGCCTTTATTTGGGAATGCAGTCTCTTGGTATTTTAGGGTAATAACCATAGTCATTTTGGCAGATGAACCCCAAATCTCAATGGCTTAATGCAGGAGCGGTTTCTTTCTCACTCTGGTGAAGTCTTGTGTGGATCCTGTGGCCTCCTCCATCCGCAGTGACACAAAGCCTCCATAGGAGGACAACTTAGAAGGGGAAAGAGGGAGGTAGAGGCACACCTGCATTTAACTTCTTTGGCCCAGACGTGTCACACGCCACCTCCACTCACACTCTGTTGGCTTGAACCAGTCACACAACTCCAACCTAACTCCATGGGCAGCTGGGAAATGAAGAGAAACACATGAAACACTTGAGTGTACTAAGTGATACACACATATCCTAGCACAGTGCTTCCTCCTTGGGAAGGGATCAATTCTTTTTCCTGATGATAGTCTGGAATAATGTCCTGTGTTTAAAATGGTGGTCAACAGCTCTGCCATTGTTGGATCTCTCACAAGAATGTTTCATCCAAAGTGGCCAAGGTTTTATAGTTATTCATTTGCCTGTTATTCATTTGCCTGTGCCTTTAACAAATAACCATAGGAAAAGAACACTTTTCGTTTTGTTTTTTTTTTTTGTAAAATTTTTTTTTTCAACGTTTATTTATTTTTTGGACAGAGAGAGACAGAGCATGAACGGGGGAGGGGCAGAGAGAGAGGGAGACACAGAATCGGAAACAGGCTCCAGGCTCTGAGCCATCAGCCCAGAGCCCGACGCGGGGCTCGAACTCACGGACCGCGAGATCGTGACCTGGCTGAAGTCGGACGCTTAACCGACTGCGCCACCCAGGCGCCCCGAACACTTTTCGTTTTTTACTGCCACTTGGTTTTTATTATTATTAATAATAAACTTTATATTTTATTTTATTTTTATTATTTTATTATTATTATTTTTTAATTTACATCCAAATTAGTTAGCATATAGTGCAACAATGATTTCAGGAGTAGATTCCTTAGTGCCCCTTACCCATTTAGCCCATCCCCCCTCCCACACCCCCTCCAGTAACCCTCTGTTTGTTCTCCATGTTTACGAGTCTCTTCTGTTTTGTCCCCCTCCCTGTTTTTATATTATTTTTGTTTCCCTTCCCTTATGTTCATCTGTTTTGTCTCTTAAAGTCTTCATATGAGTGAAGTCATATGATACTTGTCTTTCTCTGACTAATTTCACTTAGCATAATACCCTCCAGTTCTATCCACATAGTTGCAAATGGCAAGATTTCATTCTTTTTGATTGCTGAGTAATACTCCATTGTGTGTGTGTGTATATATATATATACACATACCACATCTTCTTTATCCATTCATCCATCAATGGACATTTGGGCTCTTTCCATACCTTGGCTATTGTGGATAGTGCTGCCCTAAACATGGGGGTGCATGTGTCCCTTCGAAACAGCACACCTGTATCCCTTGTATAAATACCTAGTGGTGCAACTGCTGGGTTGTAGGGTAGTTCTATTTTTAATCTTTTGAGGAACCTCCATACTGTCTTCCAGAGTGGCTGCACCAGCTTGCATTCCCAACAACAATGCAAGAGAGATCCTCTTTCTCCACATCCTCGCCAACATCTGTTGTTGCCTGAGTTGTCAATGTGAGCCATTCTGACAGGTGTAAGGTGGTATCTCATTGTGGTTTTGATTTGTGTTTCCCTGATGATGAGTGAAGTTGAGCATTTTTTCATGTGTCAGTTGGCCATCTGGATGTCTTCTTTGGAGAAGTGTCTGTTCATGTCTTTTGCCCATTTCTTCACTGGGTTATTTGTTTTTTGGATGTTGAGTTTGATAAGTTCTTTATAGATTTTGGATACTAGCCCTTTATCTGCTATGTCATTTGCAAATATCCTCTCCCATTCTGTAGGTTGCCTTTTAGTTTTGCTGATTGTTTCCTTTGCTGTGCAGAAGCTTTTTATTTTGATGAGGTCCCAGTAGTTCATTTTTGCTTTTGTTTCCCTTGCCTCCAGAGACGTGTTGAGTAAGAAGTTGCTGCGGCCAAGATCAAAGAGGTTTTTGCCTGCTTTCTCCACTAGGATTTTGATGGCTTCCTGTCTTATGTTTAGGTCTTTCATCTACTTTGAGTTTATTTTTGTGTATGGTGTATGAAAGTGGTCCAGGTTCATTTTTCTTCATGTCGCTGTCCAGTTTTCCCAGCGCCACTTGCTGAAGAGACTGTCTTTATTCCATTGGATAGTCTTTCCTGCTTTGTCAAAGATGAGTTAGCCACACGTTTGTGGGTCCATTTCTGGGTTCTCTATTCTGTTCCATTGATCTGAGTGTCTGTTCTTATGCCAATACCATACTGTCTTGATGATTGCAGCTTTGTAGTATAGCTTGAAGTCCAGGATTGTGATGCCTCCTTTGGTTTTCTTTTTCAAGGTTGTTTTGGCTATTTGGGGTCTTTTCTGGTTCAATTCAAATTAGACTTTATTTTTTAGAACAGTTTTAGATTTATAGAAAAATTGAGTAGATAGTTCAGAGAGCACCTATCTGCCCTTCACACACATTGTTTCCTTTATTATTAACATCTTACTATGGTACATTTGTTTTAGCTAATGAGCTCATATTGATACACTATTACTAAACAAAATCCATAGCTTATTTAGATTTCCTTAGTTTTTTTTTTTAATTTTTTAAGTTTATTTTTTATTTTTTTGAGAGAGACATAGCAAGTGAGGGAGGGGCAGAGAGAGAGAGCGGGAGACAGAAACCCAAACAGGCTCCATGCTGTCAGCACAGAGCTGATTGCAAGGCTCAGACTCATGAACCATGAGACCATGACCTGAGCTGAAGTCGAGTCAGACATTTAACCGACTGAGCCACCCAGGCACCCCTTGATTCCCTTAGTTTTTACTTAATGTCCTTTTTCTGTTCCAAGATCCTATCCAGGATACTATATTTTGTTGTCATGTCTCTTTAGGTTCTTCTTGGCTGTGGAAGTTTCTCAGGCTTCCCTTGTTTTTGATGACCCTGCCACTTTTAAAGGATACTAGTCAGGTATATTATAGAAAGTCCCTCTATTGGAATTTGATGTTTTCCTCATGATTAAGCTGAGGTGATGGATTTTTACTGAGGAACATCACAGAGATAAAGTGCTATTTTTATCACATTATGTCAAGCAAGGGTACATATTGTCAATGTATGACTGATGATGTTTTCTTTGGTCACCCAGCGGAAGTAGTGTTTTTTTTGGGTTTCTCCACTGTTAAGTTACTATTTTTTCCTCCTCTCCATGCTGTATACTCTCAGGGAAGAAGTCACTATGCACAGCCCACCCTTAAGGAGTGGGGAATTTTAATTTATTCAATTATTTTTATCAGTGTGGAATCATATATATTTATTGGGGCAGTCCAGTACCACTTTATTTTGTTGCTCAAATCATTCTAGCTTTGGCCATTGGGAGCTTTTTCGGTTGACTTTGTTCAGTCTTTGAACTGATCTCTACTCAGTAGGAAGTGCTGTGCTCGGATCTAAAGATACAGAAATAATTAGATCCGGTCTCTGCTCTTGAGAACATAAGTAAATATTCAGTTATAGCCCAGTGTGAACCAGTACCACACGCTGCCAGTTGATTGCAGGGTGCCCAACTAAAGTCAGGAATCTCAGCTGGCCTTTTACATAGGTAGGGGAAATGATCTGGGTGTGAGTCCCAGCTGCCGGAAGGCTCCAGTGCTCTATCCATGCTCCCTCAAGGATTTAATGGTACCTGAAATTCTAACATTGTAGTGTTGTATCCCTTTCAAGTTACTCTGGTTAAGATGCAAACAGCCCCATGAGACATGATGGAATTAATCAGTCATTTATGCATTCTGGTGAATGAAGGAATGGCATCAGGGTGCAGGGCATGGAGAAAACCACCTAGGGGTGAAGGGTGGGGATTGGAGTGAGAGGAAGGAGATAAAGGCTAAAGGAAGAGGGAAGCTGGGACCCTGAAGAAGACAGACTTACCAGTGTAACCCAGGCTCCTGTAAGTTAACATTCCAGCCATCTGTGCCATTTATTCAATACAAAAGGGAAGAACCCAATAGCTACTGTAGAGTGGGGAATGCCCTGGGGTGGTTGGTGAGGAAAGTGTCACATTTAGTCGGCAAACATTCTAGAATCCTGTTAAAATAGACATTGTAGCCAGCAAGTGAAGAAATAAAAAGAAAGGGAATTAGAAATCAGACAGAACCACTAAACTACTTGACTTAACATGTGTGTGCAAAGGACACTTTCACACATTCTCTTTCACCTTCCAGCCTAGCACTTGTGCCCAGAGGCTTTTGAGATCCTTTGGAGCCTGGAGCTCCTTAGAGCTCTCCTATCTGCCTTTCTAGTGCTCTAGGTGCCTGCCCTTCCCAGGTCAGTGTGCTTTTACACTTCTATGAGCTGCTGGTTTGTGCCTCATGGCTCTTCTTTTCCTGCCCTCTCAGCCTTAACCCTTTTGTTTTGTTTTGTTTTGTTTTGTTTTGTTTTGTTTTGTTTTGCCTGTTACCTGACATTACTACTCTTCAGTTTGTTTCTGGGACTTTGCCATTCTACGAAGCACATGCTTCTGTGAAAGCTCATGTGGGAAAGAGCCCAGAGTTACAAAGCTGAATTGTTCCTGAATTATTTGCCAAAACAAGGCTAAGGAACACTAGGCAGTAAATGCTGATGGCATAATTTATACCACAAAGAGATGTACTTTCATTTTCCCAGTAAGTAATGCCTGTCACAACTGTATGATCTCATTATCATAAACCCAGAACAGTTTTAGCTTTTGTATGTATTGATTACCCATAGAGAGAGCTCCAGAATTTCCTTATGGAAGACTCCACGGAAGTGACAACCACCGTGAAAGTCCCATTCACCCATTAGCCCTTCTTATCGATTTCCATTTAAAACCCAAATTGCTGGCTCCCTTTCAGGAGAGGATTTTGAGAGCGGAAGCTGCCAGCTTTCAGATTTCTCTGATATGCTGACCTTCTGGCTTGTAATTTTAGTGTTATTTTTTGTAAACTACAGAGTTGGTACTGGTGAGACAGTATGTCAAGAGCTTTTTAATTTGCTTCAATTTCTTGAGTCTTTGCTGTAGGGAGAAGCTTCAGCAGAAAACTGGGTGAGTCTAACTCACTGCCCTGTAGAACCCATAGCATTACAAAACCTTGTGTGCCATGCACCTTGTGAACCTTCAACATGTCCATTGAATTGAAGGAAGCATCTACTGTCAGTGTCTTGACGTAGACTACTTTCTATAGAAGAGCAGTGGTAAATCCTACTCGTTTGACTTGCCTTTCACTTGAGCCACAAAGAGCCAGGCAGAAGGAGTCTTATGGGCCTAGTCTCACTTGCTCCCAATATAATAATCACCTGGCCCTTGGCGATAATATGATCCATAAAGAAGAATGGGGAAAAAAAGCAGGAGTTATTTGGTAAAACACTATTTTCGTATGCTTCTTCTAATCTTTTAACAGTTGTATCCAGATTGGTTTGAAGAAATTGATGCTTTACATTTCCTTGAGACCTTTAATTGGGAAGGAGAGCCAAAAACCTTCCTAATAATGGCCGTGTCTTTTCACTACTGCCCCAAATGAAGCCACCATTCTCTTTGGTTGATATTCCATCACACCATCAATTGTAGCTTGCTGAAGTGCATTTTGCTCAGTGGTTTATGCAGTGAATTATACCTTTTGCGATCTCTAAGATCATAAAGAAAGCAGTATCCTAGGGATTTGGCCAGCCAGCTTTGTTGAGCTCGTTATATTCTGACAGTCGCCCCCACTCCCCACCAGTCAGTTGACTGACTGTTTTGCACCTGAGACTCTCACAGGGTGCTAAACAGCTATAGGCCTTCCCCCAGCAGCTAGTGTTTTGGACTTGGTGCCCCAGAGGCAGGAGAGAGCCTAGTTCTCTCTGTCCTCCTTGGCCTTAAGTGGATTTAAGTAGAAGGCAACCCATTTGGCTTTCCCCATTAGAAGAACTAGAGAAGGTTCTAACAGTAAGAAGCGTTATACAACCTCAGTGAAAATACAGATACATAAAAATGGTGGTATTTCCAAGGACGTTGTCTACAGAGGAAGTCTGGGACCACCAAGAAGAGCAACAAACAGAAAGAAAGAAGGAGCTGTTGACAGTTCCCTCTAGATACTTCTGACCTTCCAGCAGGACTGATAAAGGAAGCAGGGTGGAGGATGTGTGTTTGATGGGCATTTCACAGATGACACAGCCCTGCATGCTGCCTTGATTTGGCTGCCTATTGATTTAGTTTCTCTTTTCTTTACCATCCCAGAATTTCCTCTGGGCCTAGATGTTCATTCAGAACTAAGTCTTTGCTGTAAGAGAAGCTTTTTCAGAACTGAAAGATATTTTAGCTGCCATCTTGTCTAACATCTTTATTTATTTATTTATTTAAATCTTTTTTTTCAACGTTTATTTATTTTTGGGGCAGAGAGAGACAGAGCATGAACGGGGGAGGGGCAGAGAGAGAGGGAGACACAGAATCGGAAACAGGCTCCAGACTCTGAGCCATCAGCCCAGAGCCCGACGCGGGGCTCAAACTCACGGACCGCGAGATCGTGACCTGGCCGAAGTCGGACACTTAACCGACTGCACCACCCAGGCGCCCCTAACATCTTTATTTTAATAGGATGGAGGCAAGGGGAATCGCCCAGGTTCACAATGCTAGCTGAAGCTGGTTAGTGCAGAGCTGAGACCAAGTTCTCAGCTCTCCCCCTTCCCAGCCTAGCAGCACCATCCTGGCTTTTATGATTAAACATTCTTTTAGTCAGCAACTGGTAAGACCCAGAGTTTAATTAAAGATTGCTAATTCTGTTTCTGCCATTTCTCTACAATTGATAGAGAAAATGTGGGGGTAATTTAGTTGCCATCCACATGAGGTACACGTAGTGTGGAAGTTGGTATTTTATAGTCTTTTCTTGGTCTGTGTACCTCAAGAACTACTCTCGTATCCTTGGGAACATAGCTGCTTAAAAAAAAAAAAGAACTTCCTTTTTTTCTTCAAGCAATACATGTTCATTGCAGGAAATTAGAAAATATAGAATAAGAAAAAAGAATAAAAATTTGAAAACAGTACCACCCTCCAAATCACCTTTCAGACTTTGTGTGTGTGTGTGTGTGTGTCTATACATACACTTACATAGGTATATTTGTGCATACATACATCTATGTATATAGACTTTCCACATTGATAAAACCTATTTCTCTAATGTGAGTTTTAATAGGTAGATAATATTTTATTGTGCATGTAACATAATTTATCTAACTGACACAGTATTATTGGAAATGTGGGTCTTTCCCCCCCAATGTTAATTGCATGTTGAACAGCCTTAATCAGTATCCTCTGAAAAAAATCTTTTCACATTCCTTTAATTATCACTTGAGGATAAATTTATAGAAATAGTTATGCTGAGCCAAAAAAACACACATATCTGTAAGGCTTTTAGTATTTCTAGCTTGATTGCCTTCCAGAAAGATAGCCGTTTACATTCTTTCCATCAGAGTGGGAGAGGACCTTGGCACTTAAGTGAAAAAGTAAAATAAGGACATCAACCACTGATTCTTACAGTCAAGGCTGGATGAGTTACCTGGGTTTCTCTTTTGTCAAAGTGTTATGAAGCTATGAGCATATTGATATGACCGGTAAGAGATTATAAACAGAGTTATAGGAGAAGCTTACAGGGGCTCCTGGGCAGTTCCGTCAGTTAAATATCTGACTTCGGTTCAGGTCATGATCTTGTGTTTCATGAGTTCAAGCCCCACGTCGGGCCCTGTGCTGACACCTCAGAGCCTGGAGCCTGCTTCCAGTTCTATGTCTCCTTCTCTCTCTGCCCCTCCCCTGCTCACACTCTGTACCTCTCTCTCAAAAATAAATAAACATTTAAAAAATATGTTAAAAAAAATAAGAAGTGGGGCGCCTGGGTGGCTCAGTCAGTTAAGCGTCCGACTTTGGCCCAGGTCATGATCTCGCAGCCTATGAGTTCTGTGCGGACAGCTCAGAGCCTGGAGCCTGCTTCAGATTCTGTGTCCCCCCCTCTCTCTCTGCCCTTCCCCCGCTCACACTCTGTCTGTCTCTCTCTCAAAAATGAATAAATGTGAAAAAAACAAGCTTACAATAGTTCCACAAGGAGTTCTATGCATGCCTTACTTCAATAATGTGTACACTTTGCAATCTAAACAGAATGATGCCATGGCCAGAGAGATTTCTGCTGAGTGCATGCTAGTCAGGCAAGGGTTAAACAGCTGATGTCTTAGTGCCCTGACATCGGACTTTCAAAATATCTTCTCCATCACAAGTCAAGATGAGATCTTTATGTTCTGCTACTTAGAGTGGCAAAGGCGACTGTTAATTTAGTGCTTTGTATTTTCTTGACCTGTGCTAAGGACTTCACATGCCCGTATTATCTTCTTTGATTCCAGCACATACCAATGTGGCAGGTGTTGTTACCTGTGTATTACAGATGAGGTGTTTGAAGCACAGAGAAATGAGCTAATTTACCTATGATCCCAAAGTCAGTATGTGTGCTTTTGAAACCAGGTGTACTTTTTTGACATCAAAGTCTGTGTTCTGCTCCGTGATGTGGTTTTGGCTCCCCGATAACCAGGCTTCTTATTATTCCAGATAATCCAACCTCAGTCGTACTTACTGCACTTAAACATAGGTTTTGCATCACAAGGATATGTCTGCTGGATATCTATCCGTAGGGCCTTAGCCTTTGTTCTTAATCCTCAGAGGCCAGATCTGATAGAATCCATTTGTGGGTCCCTCTTAATGCTTTTTCCTTTTTATTTCCAGTAGTCTTTATGTGCTTTAAGATACATTTTTTTTTCAACGTTTATTTATTTTTTGGGGGGACAGAGAGAGACAGAGCATGAACGGGGGAGGGGCAGAGAGAGAGGGAGACACAGAATCGGAAACAGGCTCCAGGCTCTGAGCCATCAGCCCAGAGACTGACGCGGGGCTCGAACTCACGGACCGCGAGATCGTGACCTGGCTGAAGTCGGACGCTTAACCGACTGTGCCACCCAGGCGCCCCATAAGATACATTTAAAGCTAGATGAGAGTTTAGGCTAGGATGATTTTGTATTTTTCATCATCTTAAATAATGTTTACATTTTGCCCAGGTATATGCACAGGGCCTGTGACTAGTATTCTTAAAAACAAAACAAAACAAAACATAAACAAAACTCTACTCTGAATGATAAAGATTCCCACTTTTCCAAAATTAATTTCTCGGTAACCTTAAGCCCATCAAGTGTCAATGTAGTTTTTATTACTGCAGAATGATTTAACTTGGGTTAACTTGGATTTCCTGAAGGGTTCTCATTCTCGACACCGGCTTTCTTTGTTGTTCCAGCTGAATGCACAGTCAGGTCAGCTTGTTTTTCTTGCTGTATCTCTGTAAATGAAGCCTTTTCCAGAAAATCGACAGCCAAGCCCTTCCTTTCTTATTCTGAGCGTCCAGCACATTCTGCTCAAACTGCTGGGTAAATAGATCTGTCCCTATTCACAGTCATGGCACAAGAGCTTCGTGTCATCTCACCTTAAAAAATAACAAAAGAAAAGTCCCAACATCTTAAATATTGCAGCCCTTGTATTTAGTTTCTTGAGAAACGAAAGAGCTATTTCTAAGGAACATTTAGGATTGCAAGATGGTGTTGTTGGAGTTTCGCTCCTTCCTAAAGAGTGGTCCGCCAGAGGGACAGTTGTTCCCAAACTGTTGGCAGGGCATTTTCTCTGTGATCTCTGAGATGTAACGTGGACTCTTTGTTCTGGAGTGAGAAGTGGACAGAAATGGACACCTGATTTCAGAAATACTTTTTATGAGACTGGCATCTTCAGAATCTGTTTTGTCTGCTGGGTCAGGAAATCAGGCTCTGCTTTATAGGTGTTGTCATACTTTTAGACTGTAGAACATGGAGCCCTGAACCCCTGTCTTCATTTACCCTTTGTGAATTTAGCAAAGCGTTCAGAGAATATGGTGCTTTTGCCTAGTAAGCAGTAAATGTAAAAAGGTGTATTTCATTACTCACCCTGGAAAGTATCCGTTGGGTACAGATAAGTATCCATAGTTAATTCCTGAAACTACCATTGGCTGATGGCTTTCTTTTCTCCACTAATACATGAGACTTTCTTTTCTCCACTAGTGTATGGTGATGATGGTTTCATATAATGGTACACAAGGTTCTTTCTTATCTAGAGCTCCGTCTTCTGGAACTTTGGAGTCTTAGATGTAGATGTAGCCAGAAGAAACCTCCAGAACCTGTTTGGTAGTACAGAAGCAGGCCCACGGCACTGAGTAAGCTGAAAGAGCTGCAAGACCTAAAGATGTTGAGATGTGCGGCGTCAGCTCCTCAGTGAGCGGCTCATTCTAGAAGGCCAGCCTTTTCATGTGTCACTGAGAAGTGTGGGAGAAACAACAGGAGATGGAGAGCGGGACAGAAATAGCACAAGCAGCAGCAGTGGGGAGGGCAGTGATGGTAACTGAAGATAGAAATGTGGGGATTCACATCCTGAGCAGCAAGAAGTGTAGAGAAGAGCCAGTGGTGCAAATGGCGTTAGGTGGTAGAAGGTATAAGTTATGGACATGTTGGGTGGGACAACGGGATGGAGAACAGGAGGTCTTGGGACAGCAGAGAAGGCAATAGGTGGGGAAACAATGTGTATAGTAAATCTGAACTTCACATGAGAGCAGGCGCATTCAGGGTGGTATGGCCGTAGATTGTAAATCTGAACACGAATACAGGAGCGGTCAGATGGTTATTGGTAGATGAGAATCGGCCATAATGTTTTCGTATTATATCCATGAGAGTTGGAAGCATGAGTGAATGTGTGTTGAATGAGTGCATGCATGCGTACGCCATCTTTACCGTGTGTGTGTTGGGAATGGGGTGGGTGTATGGGTGTACTTACAGGAATATGTACACAAAGAACACTTTGAAGGCAGCATGTATGAAGCTGAAGGCATACCTGTTCTGTCCTAGGTCTTATAGCTGATGGACTTCTCTATCCAGGATAACTGAGGATTGGTGGGGTTGAACTGAGGTTGGGTTCCACAGCCAGTCTAACAGGGCGTCTAAAGTCAAGTATCTGATGTGGCTACTTGGTCAAAGGCAGAGCATGGTGAGATACGAGTCAACAGCCAGACCACATGGAAACCTGCCTGTGGAAGGCATATCTGCAGTCGACAGAGGCAGGGGCAGAAGAGAGGCAAGATCAGACAGACGCTGGGAACTGTGCCCAATGGGTCTGCAGGACCTCAGCAGACTCGTGGGCCTCCAGGACTGACGCCGTCCTAAGGTGCATACATCTGACAGTGCAAACCAGCACAGATGGCCAGGGTGGAGGGCTCATGGCAGGCATTTACTGGGCTCTCTCTGTATATCACAGCCAGTTATAGCTGGTGATGCTAGTAACCTGTTTACAGACAAGGAAGAACACAGTATATTTTAGAAAATTATCTAATGACTATTTAGAATTTTAAAGTCTCAAATGTTCTTCTTTGAGATGTATTTTTGAGAGAGAGAGAGAGAGAGAGAGAGAGAGAGAGAGAGAGAGCACAAGCAGGGGAGGGGCAGGGAGAGAGGAAGACACAGAATCCAAAGCAGGCTCCAGGCTCCAAGCTGTCAGCAGAGAGCTGGATGCAGGGCTCGAACTCATGAACCGTGAGATCATGACCTGAGCTGAAGTCGGACGCTTGACTGAGCCATCCAGGCTCCCCTGAAATCAAAAATGTTTTAAAGCTCTCTGGTAAACTATAGAATAACCCATTCCCTAAATATTCCAAATGGGCATTCTTCTTTGCATCTGAAAAAATATTTCCTCCTTTCCAAAGTATGTCTGTGGACATTATTCTTTGGGATTTTTACAGCATTGCCCTGAAATCGGTAAGCGTTTGTTGTGTTTTTTGTTGCTGTTGTTCATTCGTCTCCATTTCACAGATTAAACGGACTGTCTAAAGTGATCCAACCGGCTAGTGGCAGAGGGAGGGGGGCCCAGGTGTTCTGAGTTCTAGCTCTCGCCATAACGACATAGTACAGAATCATCAATTGCCCTCGCATGTGGTTGACTATGACCCCAAACGAGTGAGCCAGGGAAAATGCCCACAGGGAGCTATAATCTGTTCTCTCATGTTTTCACAGGACTGCCTCTCCACTAAGAAATCTGCTTTTCACCCTCTACGTCAGCATTCTGTGAAGGCAGTTTTGGTGTTTAAAAGAAAATGAACTTGGGTTTTGTTTTGTTTTGCCTCTCCTTAAATAGTGGGTCTGAAACCTCTCAAACCTACCTCATTCTCAAAGAGATTTTAGTTTTCCTCCTACAGTTCTGGTATCACTGTAGGCGCATTCGTGTCTCCCTTCCTTGTCAGGAGTCAGAATGAGATTCTGAGATACCTTGAGTTACTGGTGACAGAGAATAAAGAGGGAAGACACTGTTAAGAAATCACATAAAAGGAAGCTTGGAAATTGAAAGAGATGCCAGGAGGTTGGATCAGTGGAGTCACAGAATCATTCCTTAATTCTGGAATGAGCAGTGCATACGATTTACATATATGGCATATGAATGATTTATAAAACATTGTTTTTCTGCAAGATCGTTAACAATCCCAGGGCAAGAATAAAAGGGGAGGGGATTTAGTCCAGTGGCTTTACAGCCACATCCTGACGGCCTCTGTGTTATGCCCTGCAGTTGTGAGCAGAGAAGTGCCCGTTACATAGGCTACAGGCTAGGACTGTTTAAATGTGGAGGTTGCCGGGCGAGGTGACTTATGCTTCTTATTCCCTACCCGAGTGTAGAGACTTGGTCGGAGGCTGTGAGGATGACCTCATCCCATTACATTTCAAGGCAGCTGTGCCCGTGAGAGCCAGGCGGCTGTTCCCTAGCGATAGTCCATTTTCACATCTCATTCATAATTGAAGTGAGTGGGGATAATTTTTGCCCATTATGGGAGGTGGTTACATCAGACCTCCAGTGGCATACCAAAGCTCTCATTATTGCAGCTTAACAAAAGTAACCTAGTCTCCTGGCAAGATCTACGTCACTCTGTGAAGTGCAGGTTCTAGGAGGGAGAAAAATGGAAGATAGTGCTCAAGTCCCAATCCATAAAAGTGAACGGGAGAGATGCTGCTACCTTCTACGTGGAAACAGTGTGCGAAAAGTGTCTGAACTCACCTGGTCAGACTTGACTATAACACAGTGCTTACTCTTGGGTTTTCACATCGCTACTTGTCCTCTGCGTCTCCTCTGAAGAGGAGAAAGCAGTTAAATGCAGTTGTCTCCTTTAGTGACATTGCATATTGATGAATTGAGCCCGTTTACATATTTTTTAAATTCCGAAAATTCTGTTATCATCTTTACATTCGTACAGGTGGTTCCAGAAAAGAAATCACCGAACACTGGGAATGGCTTGAGCAGAATCTGCTGCAGACACTCTCCATCTTTGAAAACGAGAATGATATCACCACATTTGTGAGAGGAAAAATACAGGTAGTGGGTTGTCTGTTTTGTTTAGTTTTAACTTTTAATTGGAAATAATTTCAAACTTACGGAAAAGTTGTAAAAATAAGAATTGTGTAAAGCCATACCTGTAGACCATCTGCATATTCTCCTGTTGTTAACATTATACCCAGCTACATTATCATGTGAGTGCTCATTTACTTTCTATTTGAGAGGAATTTCCTCCAAATACCTCACTGTGTATTTCTAAGAATGTTCTATTGAATAACAACACTGCAGTTATCACCCACAATAAATTTAACATTCACATCATACCTTAATATTTGGCACATATTCCAATTTTGTTAATTGACCCAATGTACAACATTTTTTTCTTTTCAGTCCAGCACAAGATCTAGTTTAGGAAGCTGTTGAGTTGGTTTTCGTCTGTTGTCTTCTTCAATCTGAACATTTCTATAGCCTTTCTCTGTCTTTTATGACATTCATGATTTTAAGTATAAGTTCTGGTTTTTTTAATGGGATGTTTTTCATTTCGGGTTTTGTCAGATATTTCCTATGATTTGATTCTGATTATGTATTCCCAGGTGGAACACTTTATAAGTGATCTTATGTGCTTTTAAGAGTATCAGTTCTGGGGACACATGATACCCATCTCCCCTTGCTGGGCGATATAACCCCAGCCAGGTGTTACCTACCCAGTTTCTCCACTGTAGAGTTACTAATTTTGCCTCTTCAAATAATAAACAATTTGAACTTTTCTGTAGGAAAATATTTTAAGGCTACACAAATATCCTATTCCTTATCAAAATTTCCCCATGATTTAGTGAGGAATCATCCCTTGACGATTTTTTTTGTCTGAACCAATCTTTGCTGTGATGTTTTTACAAACTGATAATTTTCCAACTCCAGCATTCTCTATAAGAATGCTATTCTACTATAAGCAAGGGCTCTCTCGTCATTTATTTAGCTATTTGTTTTGGTATCGACTCATGGATTCCTGTTTTTCGGTTGTTAATGTTTCATTACTGGGCTTAATTATTTTGGTACCCACACTATCCCAGGTTTAGCTAGAGGAAACACCTACATATTGCCTCCTTTGTCCTTGTGACATGTCCCTGTTGCTTTTTGAGCACTTCTTTACTTCTGCTATAGCAGGATGTCCTAGACTCCTCTGCACTTTCTCCGTCCCAGTCCTGGAATCAGCCATTTGTTTCCGTTTGCTTTCAGTTTCAGGCCCTATCTCCTTTCCCACATAGTTTAATATTATTTTTTGCATGCATAAAATTTTAACATACTTCCGAAAGTTTAAATTCCTCAAAATGTTACTCCCTTCTGCAGTCTTGCTATCCTGTTCTCCCCAACCCCTTGCAATTAACCAACCTCATTGTTATCGGGCCTATGCTTCCTGTGTTTCTTTTTGTGAAAAGAGGCTGGTATATGTTTTGTTTTGTTTTTTAATTTCTCTTTAATTCTTACACATAAGCCTTCATGTATATATGCTCCTCTGCATTTGCTCTTTTCAGTCAGTAACTCTTGGGTAACACCTCATATCAGTTCATAGAGAGTATCCACATGTGGTGTGTGATTATTTGTTATTTAAAAAACATTTTGATAGTTTGGTTTTTATGTTGAAATATTATTAATTTTTAGATTTACAGAAGAACTGTAAAGACAGGACAGAGAATTCCCATAGACCCTACCACTCAGCTTCCATTAATATTAATATCTTCTATAACCATAGTATATTTATCAAAACTAAGAAATGAACATTAATGCAATATTGCTAACTAAAGGCTTAATTTGGATTTTACCAGTTTTGTCATTTCATGTCCTTTTTTATTCCATGATCCAATCCAGGTTCCCATGTTGCATTTAGTGCCTAATTCTTTTTAATAGGTGCATATTATGTGTGTAAGTACCGTAGCACTCTCTTATGCTTGAACATTTAAGTGGTTTACGATATTTTATAATTATACTTATCTGTCTACATATACACACATACACACAAATATACAGTATATGCATGAATTATACTTCATGCATATAGTAATAAACATGTATGTATATATGCATGTGTATTTTTGTATTGTAGGGATGTATCTTTAAGATAAACTGGTAGAATAGAAAATGCATGTAGAAAATGCTGAATATTACCAAATGCCCCCTCCCCCCGCTACAGAAATTGTCACCTTTTACATTCCCATTGGCTTGTAGGGGAATGCCTGTTTCCCCACAGGATAATCCACCCACAGGTAGATTATCAAGCTTTTGAGTTTTTGTCAATCTGATGGGAGAAAAATATTTTAGTGTTGTTTTAATTTGTATTTACCTCACTTATAAGTGAAGTTGAACATCTCAGGTATTTAATGGCCATTTTTATATAGCTATAGATTGTCTGCTGGTGTCTTTTGCCTATTTTTCTATGGGACTTTGGTCTTATTTTTCTTTAATTTTTAAAAGTTCTTTTATATAAAAGCCATTAGCCTTTTGTCGGTAATATTTTCTCTGAATTTGTCATTTGTCTTTTGACTTTGCTCATGATAGTTTTTGCCATGGGACGCTTAAATGTTTTATTAAGTCAAGATTAGAAATTCTTTCCAGATTTTTAGTCGTAGTTAGAAAGCCTTTCTTTATACCCAGATTAAGGAAGAATTCTAGGAAGTGACCTGATAGTTTGCTTCTCATTAAAATTCCACAGAATGGTCAATTTCTGTTTGATTTCTTCTCCTTCACTAAACTTTTACATGAGCGAGTAGTAATTTCATAATCTGAAAAAGAAGTGGAATTTCATTGCTGTTTAGGGTCTAATGTTGTGGAAGGAGAGAACTGAATTTTACCTGGACCACATAAAATTAGAGAGGGCTAAGTAGCACAAAAACACATACAACTCATCACCCTCTCCCTTTCTCCCTCCCTTTGCCCCTCAAGATGGATATTTATCACTGCTTCAAGACGGCTGATTTCAGTTCATTTCTACTCTGTTGTAATTAAAGAGACTAGACACGTAATGAAGAGGGTAAAAATGAGAATAAGGAGGACATTAGAAAGGTTCAGTTTGAAGCTGGGAGGAGGTGAGAGCTTCCAAACAAAAAAGGGGTTCCTGAGTAATGGAGAGTTGTGTTACTGATAAAACCCATCTGATTTTATAACTTCTTCATTTCATTTCTGAGTCACATACTGACCTTCTGGGAAGTAATATAAATGGAGAGAGTGTGAGTTTCCTCATTTGACCGCGTCATAGGGGGCAGCGACTGGTGCCGGAAAGGGCGTGAGGCCTCTTTCCCATCCAGGAGGCACTACTGAGGTTCTCCGTGACCATTTCCTAGTCCTCCCTCAGATGGCATGTCTTTGGATGATAGACACAAATAAAGACCTATAGGAGGAAACTGAAACTTAGAAGTGACAATAGCCAGGAGGAAAACAAAAACAAACGTGAAAAACAAAAAATAAAACAAGAACCAATTATGTCAAATAGCTGTTCTTCTCACTGTTTTTATTACACCCAAAATGTCACATTTAATTCCCCTGAAACCAATTATGAAGAAGGAATTGCTATTAATGCAATTATGTGTGAAAGAATGTCATTCATGTGCAAATGAATGGTTTAAGCATTCCCAGTTGTCCAGTAATGAAGGGAACCAACAAATTTATTTATTTTGAGATTTAATTAACTTTTATAAATTATAAATATAATAATTAACTACAGAGGCAGCCATAATCCAAACCCATAGAGTGTATTTCTTTCTAGATTTCTGGAGTGCATTTTATCATAATAGTAGTCTTACC
Organism: Felis catus; assembly: GCF_018350175.1. Lineage (NCBI taxonomy): Eukaryota > Metazoa > Chordata > Mammalia > Carnivora > Felidae > Felis > Felis catus. The sequence continues at coordinate 85,447,095 of NC_058371.1, forward strand.
GTACTATACAGTTTTGTATCATGTCTTTGTTTCCTTGACTGGTATCGTTATATAATTTTTAGTTGTTGTTTTAATAATGGCATATCAGCCCACTATTGACCTTACAATTCCTCTCTTTCTAGAAGTCTCCCTAGCTTCTAGGCCAAGGGGAACAGACACAAACAGTAATATAATGCAGTGAACACTTGTGTTCATATAAGGTTTCTTATAGTTTTTCTTTCCTTTGGGATAGATTACAAAATGTTGGTTACTGAGTTAGTATACACATTTTTAATGGACCTTACTAGAGATTATCAGTGTATTGGAATCCCTGTGTAATTTGCTTACTTTTCAACAATCTGGTTGTTTAAATGGTTTTCAAAGTTAACAGGTCTTGTTTTAATTTTCTGTCTTTGATTGGTTATGAGGTTGGACTTTTTTTTATGTTTGCTAAGTTAATTTTCCTTTTTGTGAATTCTCTATCAGTGTCCTTCGCATATTTAAATTTATATTGGACCTCCCAAGTATTTGGATTATATGTGGAGCTGTTGCCTGGAATCAAGGCAACCAATTGTATGTTATGTAGAGCCTGTAGAACATAAAAGAAGGAGAGGGGCGCCTGGGTGGCTCAGTCGGTTGAGCATCCGACTTTGGCTCAGGTCATGATCTCACAGCTCGTAAGTTCAAGCCCTGCGTCAGGCTCTGTGCTGACAGCTCAGAGCCTGGAGCCTGCTTCGGATTCTGTATCTCCCTCTCTCTCTGCCCCTAACCCACTCGCATTCTGTCTCTGTCTTTCTCAAAAATAAATAAACGTTAAAAAAAATTTTTTTTAATAAATTAAAAAAATAAAGGAAGGAGATATTCCATCCCTTTGTTCCATCATCCAGTCCACCTGGCTAAAAAATTATAGCAGACTAAGGAGAGGTTCTTCATTCTGGATCCTCTCTTTTCTTAAAGGTGGGGAAGTTGGGAGTTGAACCTTAATAGGGACTATTACCTTTACTCTTGAAATTACTTGGCAAGGCTTGGTCTGTTGACATTAGTGTATTAGGCCCTGGAGTGTTCCAGAGTATTGTTTCTCAATTCAGTAGCCTCATAAATTATCTCATAAATTTAGATGAGCATTCTAAAAGTGTGGTATTTAGTAGATCTTGGATAATGTAGTTTGAATATTTTTCCACTCAAAAAAAGGGTATCATTTGGTTTGTTATACATCACTTCCTTCTAATAGTCTCCTTATTCTGACTTTAGGTCCAAGCCCTGCTAAGTGGTCCAGGAAAGAGCAAGTATTAGCCCACTTGAGGGTCTCCAAGCTTACTCTCAGTCTGTTGGCCATCAGGATTGCCTGGGAACCTGACTGCTACTAGTTATTAGTGGGTTCCCATTCAGTCACTTTTATTTATTTATTCGTTTATTTCTTATATAAAAATTTTCGGGGCGCCTGGGTGGCGCAGTCGGTTAAACGTCCGACTTCAGCCAGGTCACGATCTCACGGTCCGTGAGTTCGAGCCCCGCGTCAGGCTCTGGGCTGATGGCTCAGAGCCTGGAGCCTGTTTCCGATTCTGTGTCTCCCTCTCTCTCTGCCCCTCCCCCGTTCATGCTCTGTCTCTGTCCCAAAAATAAATAAACGTTGAAAAAAAAAATTAAAAAAAAAATTTTTCGATCCCCCTCTAAAGGCACTGATAACTTGAAATGTCACACAAGCTGTAGGTGTATTTGCCAATTGGGAAAGGTTTTTCCATCCTTCTTCTGAACTGACTACTTCTTCCCACCCAGAGGTTCAGTGCCCTCATGCCACCTCATGGTTGTCTCAAGTTCCCTAATAGAGCATGCTACCAAAGCCCGCTCACCCCCAAAATAGCTTTAGTTCAAAATGGATCTTCCCTAGTCTCCATCAAAGCCAACCATCTCTATTCTTTCCATGTAGAAGTAGCTTTGAGAAAAGTAGAGCTTGACCTTTGGGATGGCTCTATCATGGTGAACTAGGAAAAGCAGTAGAACTTGCAAAATCTTTACATCTTCACATTTGGAAAATAAAACTATGGGCTTCAATGGGCTTCATCCTAAGTGAACTTAATAACATGATTAGCACCAACAAACAGATACGCAGATCTATATTGTCATTTCAAAATCTTTTAGTATGCAGATGCTCCTTGGTAACTGGCTTAGAATTTGGGGGTTGCCTTCGAAAATAATTGATCAATTTTAAAGAAAATTCTAGCATTAGAAATTGTTCTCTTCTTTCCTCTCCAATATCTATAGCATACAGAAAAAAGCAGCCCCAGTCGTATTAATACTGGCTGCATGCTTTGTTTTATCCTCGCTTAGGGCATCATTGCAGAATATAACAAGATCAATGATGTGAAGGAAGATGATGACACGGAGAAGTTTAAAGAAGCCATCGTGAAATTCCACAGGCTGTTTGGGATGCCCGAGGAAGAGAAGCTCGTCAACTATTATTCTTGTAGCTACTGGAAGGGGAAGGTCCCCCGTCAGGGTTGGATGTACCTCAGTATTAACCACCTTTGCTTTTACTCTTTCCTTATGGGAAGGGAAGGTGAGTTGTCTAGAGTTTCAGGGGGAAGCTTGGGAGAGTCTGCTGAGGTTCACCCTGAACTCATAAACCACATCAAAGTGCCAAAAATAGGTCTGTAGTTATGACTGGGTCAACACTGTTTTAACTATTTAACAAGTGAAGTCAATTATTTTTGTCTAATACTTGTAAACAAAAATGGTTATTAAGTAATAAAGATTCACCAAAGTTATAGTTAATGCAGTTGACGTGAACTTAAATCCATAATGATTATGAACTCAGAATTTATGTGGTTTGAGTTTGTCTCTTAAGCAAACAAAATAGTATTAAATACGGGCATGCAAGCTCAAAGAAAAGGAGTGCACCGAGATTGGGGGTTGGGTTGTGAGGCTGAAGGATCCTCAGGGGCTTTGAAGGAGCCAGGTGTTGACCAGCCTTGTTCCCTGTGCTCAGCCAAGCTGGTAATCCGGTGGGTGGACATCACACAGCTTGAGAAGAATGCCACGCTGCTTCTCCCTGATGTGATCAAAGTGAGCACGAGGTCCAGCGAACATTTCTTCTCTGTATTTCTCAACATCAATGAGACTTTCAAGTTAATGGAGCAGCTCGCCAACATAGCCATGAGGCAACTTTTAGACAACGAGGGATTTGAACAAGATAGATCCCTGCCCAAACTGAAAAAGAAGTCTCCTAAAAAAGTGTCGGCTCTAAAACGGTAGGTGACAGAGACAGAGTCTTACACGCTTTAGAAAAAAGAAACCCTTACATTCTTTTATGAAATTTAGCCTTTTCTTAACCACTTCAAGGGTTCTCAAGACTTTTCTGGGTATCGATACAGAACTGAAAGAGACTGTCTGAAGCAGTCACAGTTCAGTGAGTGAGGCAGACGGCCAGCTTTGGCACAAAGTGACGGGAACTCTTCCGGTCCTGTGGGCAGTGAGCCATGGGCACACGCACCGGGAGATGGGGCAGGGTGGTGGAAAAGGCCCTCAATGGAGGCTGCTTGGAGTGGACTCTCAGGAGGTAGTAGAAGTTGCCTATGTAGATTTAGTAGGATGGATATTTCAGGCAGAGGGAATAACCTGATGCAGGAATCACAAAGGGAAGAGCATAGAGGGAAGTGAGTCCATTAATATCTGGAAAGTGGCAGGTCATGGGATGAGGAGAGGCTGCAGAGAAGCCTGGAAGTCTGGATGGGGGAGTGGGGCTAGAGAGAAGGCAAGGAAAAAGTCGGTGCTCTCAAGTGTGAGTGTATGCATGGAATTGTCCTGGACCGAGATGGGGAATGAGAGAGGAGAGCATGTCTAAGGGATGGGAGAGCTCGGTTTTGATCATGTTGAGTTGCCTGCAGAGCATCACATTGGAGATTGGTCCAGTAACACATATGGAATTGGAAATCGCTGGCATATAGCTGGCAATTGGGTCCTGACAAGAGATCACTGCAATTAAGATGCCTGGTGATTTGAAACGTGTTTCAGTGGAGTGGTTGTGGGTGAATGGTGTTACTGTGGTGGATTGAATAGCAGATGGAAGGCAAGGAGCGGGAATTAGGCAAGTAGAGACTTGCTTTTTCAAGAAATGCAATGGGAAAGGAGGGGGTTGCTCTGATAGAACGTAAAAGATTTGAATATAGGATAGCCTGGGATGAGTTTGTGGTGAGGGTAGCTGCAGGGAAGGAGGGAGCACAGAGCTACAGCTGTAAGAAAACCAGTTATTTTAATAGTGACATCTGAAAGGGCCTGGAAAAAGATGCTTGTGTGTGCAGATGCCTCTCCCTCTGAAATGGAAAGGAAGTAAGAATAGGTGAGGATGGAGGTAATTTGCAAGTAGAAGGGAGGAGGGGAGGGCATGGGAGGAGGGGAGCTCCTCTTTGCTGTGTGAAGCCAGAAACTCCACCACCCAGAGGTTGAGGCGGCATAGAAGTTTGACAGGAGAGGTTTGAACCACCGACCGACATGATGAGCAGGAAAAAGGAAAAAAGATTGTAGTCAAAGAGGACCAAGCTGAGGTTGGAAACTCTGGTTGTCGGAGAGATGGGTTGTTCCTGTGTCTCAGGCAATTTTGTTGTCTTTTTAGGACAGACAGTGATAGCCAGCAGATTCATGAGGCTGGTTTGCATTCTCATTAGGTCTTTCTTAAAAGGTAAAGCCCAGAAAGTGGCTCTGGATAAATACAAATGGAATAATCTTGTTAGACATTAGTGTATTCCTTTGGAAAAAGAATGGATTTCCTATCCAGGCCTAGTTTTCCTAAGATCCTTGAACATTTATAGATATTGATTGTAAAACGACTACACAAGGGACCTAAATAATACAAAGTAGTTATATTACACTTTTGAGTCATAGGTTGGAGTTAGCTCCAGTAGAAAGCCAAGAAGGTAGGGATACGTCTGGCGAGATCGAGGGGCGGAGAGATGGGCTGGGGAACGTCCACTGACACGTCCTTGAGAAGGAACGGAAACCTTGCTCTTGGGTGAGGTGACACTGTTCCTGCCTTCCAGCGATCTTGATGCCAGGGCAAAGAGTGAGAGATACCGTGCACTTTTCCGACTGCCGAAAGACGAAAAACTAGACGGCCACACAGACTGCACCCTCTGGACTCCGTTCAACAAAATGCACATTTTGGGGCAGATGTTTGTGTCCACAAATTACATCTGCTTTACCAGCAAGGAGGAGAACCTGTGTAGCCTCATCATCCCACTCCGTGAGGTAGGTGTCAGCGGGAAATGGAGCTCTGAGGAGCTGCATTTGTAATACTCTTCCGTGTGAACCAGGAATGTTGTTTTTACCAGCATTTCATTGGCTTTTAACCATAGGTGAATGCTCATAAGTCTTTGGTGGCACCTGCCACACCCTTTTGTGTGTTGTCATTGCTCTCAGTGACCTGTAAGAGCTTTTCTTCCTAGAAAAGGCAGCCTAGAGTTTTAACATGGAGATTGCACTATTATTATTCAGGTGTGACGAGGCCAGACCCATCAGATGGCTTGTTGGACTCACAGTCCCTCTAGGAGAGGCCATGGGGGCACATTGGGAAGCACACACTTGGTCCGCAGGCAGAGGGAGCCGTGAAAATGTGGGCAAGAGCCTTTCTTGTAGGGTGCCTGGGTGGCCCTATCGGTGAAGTGTCCAACTTTGGCTTCAGGTCATGATCTCAAGATTCATGAATTAGAGCCCTGCATTGGGGTCTGCACTGACAGTGTGGAGCCTCCTTGGGATTCTCTCTTTCCCTCTCTCTCTCTGCCTTGCCTCCACTCTCACTTTCTCTCTGCCCCTCCCCTGCTCTCACTCTTTCTCTCTCTCTTTCTCTCTCTCTCTGTCAAAATAAATAAACTTAAAAAAAAAAAAGCCTTTGCTGTTATTTCCATGGGAAGAGACAGGCAAGGCAGAGTAAACCGGTTTACTAGTCTAGTCGGAATAATCTCAGCAGGCTGTGGGGCATAGGGGTTGTCCCTAGTTATCTGGTGTCTGGCCCCCCAGTGATGAGGACAGGGATAGTGACCTTGAGTGTGAGAGCTGAATTAAGTAAAGGAGGTGGGTGGGAAGTGTGGGCTCTGGATGGTTGGTTTGCACAGGAATGACCTGCTTACAGGTGAGTCTTTTATTATCCCTTGGAGCTTGCTAACTCTGGGAAGATGGTCCTCCCAGGGCTAGCAAGGCCCAGGATGTCAAAGCATCAGATATAGGAACGAAATGTATTTACTACAACCTGCTCACAGCCTGAGAGCAGCTTGGTCACAAGGAAACAGTCTAGATTGTCTAGATTGTGAATCAGAAAGCCAAGTGTTCACTTCTGATCTGTCAATTGCCCGCAGTAGAATCTCCGCAGTTGCTGGCCACAGAGGCAGATTCCTGAACCCGCCCTACATCTGAATCTCTGCAGGTTTAGGAATCTGTATTTTAATAAAGTCCCAGGCTGGTCCTCATGCACAATGAAGGCATTGTGCATTCTTACTCTCTACACATTCTTACTGTATCTGGGGAAGAGGTGGGTCCTGTCATGTCTTTACGGAGGTAGATTGTTCCGGTACTTGTATGGAAATCTTGCCAGGAGGTTTGGAGTTAAGAAGGAACTCCATGTTAGGATGTTGGAGGCTGGAAGTCTTACAGTCTTAAAGTTGTCCTGGTAACAACTTCAACACACCCTGTTGCTTTTCTAGAAGTTAAGGTGGTTAGAAGCTTTGATTATATAATTAAGATTCACCCCTTGGGGCGCCTGGGTGGCGCAGTCGGTTAAGCGTCCGACTTCAGCCAGGTCACGATCTCGCGGTCCGGGAGTTCGAGCCCCGTGTCAGGCTCGGGGCTGATGGCTCAGAGGCTGGAGCCGGTTTCCGATTCTGTGTCTCCCTCTCTCTCTGCCCCTCCCCCGTTCATGCTCTGTCTTGCTCTGTCCCAAAAATAAATAAACGTTGAAAAAAATAAAATAAGGTTTAAGATTCACCCTTTGTTGAGATTCCCTAGAGTAAAGGATTCAAGTTTCCCTCTGCCTTCTTTTCTTAAAAAAAAAAAAAAAAAAAAAAAAAATTATGTAAGCAGATTTATTTTCTGGGTTTTTTTTTTCTTCTTGTTTTAAGAATAATTCATGGGATGCCTGGGTGGCTCAGTCAGTTAAGTGTTTGACTTCGGCTCAAGTCATGATCTCCCGGTCTGTGAGTTCGAGCCCCACATCGGGCTCTGTGCTGACAGCTCAGAACCTGGAGCCTGCTTCGGATTCTGTGTCTCCCTCTCTCTCTGCCCCTCCCGTGCTTGCTCTCTCTCTCTCTCTCTCTCTCTCTCAAAAACAAATAAAAACAGTAACAAAAAAATAACCAAAAAACATTTTAAAAAAGAATAATTCACTATTATCACAGAAAATTTGTGAAAGTATATACAAAAAGAAAACAAAATTCACCCTTAGTTCCATCCGTCAAAGATAGCCACTGTTAATCTGCTGTATGGCTTCCCAGGCTTTTTCTGTACTTTGGGGTGTATATGTCATTTATATTATTAAAACATAAAACATAGGGAATTTTTATTTTTTACCTATTTCCCTTAATACTGAGTATATATTAAACTTTTCCCCATATTATTAAATATTCTTTTACAGTGTAATTTTTAACAACTGCATATTATTCCATTAAATGTATATATAAAGCTTATTTGCTCAGTTCCCTGTGGCTGGACCCTTGTATTGTTTTCATTGTCTCCCAATCATTTGTATAATTTTCCTTAAAGTATGAATTATAAATTCCTAAAAGCTGAATTGGTGGATCAAAAAGAATGCAAAATGTTAGGCAGTTGTCAAATCTAGTTCTCCTAATAATATGAGCTAACTGGTATTATAACACTTTTTGAGGCCAGGATATGTTGTGGGGGCAGTTCTGAGACAGATAATTCAACAAGTACTGACACTTGGCCCTGGAATGGATTTCATAACATTTCCCAGTAAATGTACCTTCTTGGCCATAGACTGTCATTAAACTTAATTTTCTTCCTCAAGTACTACCTACAAGCAAGTTACCTGCACCAGCAGGTTCTTTCTTCAAGAAAGAAACCCATTCCAGGATTAAGGATGTGTAGTTGTGAATCTGAGGGAGTCATCGCTCTGTTTATCCAGAGGAGGATGCAGTGGAGGAGGTCATAAGCTGCTGTCGATATGTCCGCTCTCCTGTTCACCACCTCCAGCTGGCTCTGTTTACCCTTCGGTGCAATATACAGTACAATAGTGAGAGTTCAGGGCACCTGAGAGAATGGGGATTGATATTCTCAGCCCATCTTCTGCTTGCTTGTTTTCCCTATCAGCTGATGGAGCAGAGATACTTCAGTTATATTTCAGGGTACATCAGAGGAGGAGGGACAGTGGGCGTAGCATTGAGGAATAAAGCACGTTGTGGTTGGTGGATGCAACTTTAAAGAACTAGCTCAATGAAACATCAGTGACCTTCCCCTTAACCTGATGAATCTCCAAGATAGAATAATGATAGACCCCAATCCCGACTAGTGGGAGAAGCAAAGAACTTAACGTAATTTTTACTACCTTTAGGTAACCTTAATGACAGAAAAATGATGGCGTGGGCCCCCTACCCTCCACCCTCTACCCCGTACATGGGGTCTGTCTGAGCAGACAGAACTGAGTTAAGCTGATCTATGAGCAGCAGTCTCCATGGGAACATTACATCCTGCTTGAAATGGAAACTTTTAGGATTGTATAAACTAGGAATTATTGTTCCATTTGATTTTTTAAAAATAAGCCAAAATATTGACTGAATATTGTTAACATATATTTGACATATAGACTTAAGGTAGACCAAATCGACACAGAATCATGGAATCATGTTACTACAGATTTTGAAGAAATGACTGAGGCAGCAAAGCAGGAAGGTAGAGTGAACCAATTAGGTTCCTCATTAGATGGAGTCTCCCTTTTTTTAAGTATAAATTACCTTGCAAATAGTATATATTAAACATGAAGCTTTGATTAAATTCCAGTCTATTTTATAACCCAATTGGTAAGACAAACGTGTCTCATTAAACTAGAATACTAAAATGTAGCTGTTACCCTTTCCTTTGTCACAAAGCTTATGGGATAGGATTCTACCAGAAATCATTTGTCAGCAAAAAATATTTTGTAGTGCATGTGAGTATTCATATGTTTTATGTGGGAGCTTCCTGGTTGTTTCTGTGTTCATCTAGCTAAAGGTCTTTCCACTTTGACCTCATCAAGATTCACATGGCTATCTAGGTTTTAGGTATGGAACTTGAACCTTTATTTCCCTTGGCATGTGTCATTTAGTCTGAGACATCTGGTGACCCAAAGAATCAGAAAAAAATTTATGAGAAAAGGAGTTTTTATAGGTCTTTTAAAAATAGGTATTATTTAACATGTTTTAAGTGCCATGGGAAAATCCTTCTCCTGGTAAAGGAATTGTTTTTCCCATTTCTGCAGGTTTTTTGCATTAGGAAAAAAAAAACACTTTTATGTGCAACTCCATGTATCTTGGGATTCCTTTAAAATATATAAGTATATATCCAACTATATGTACTTATAAAATCTGAGAGTAGAAGTCAGGTTCTGCAGTTTTCCCTCCCTGGAGCGGTACCCATTTTGCACTTGGGGTGGTGCCGCTTTTCAGGCAACTGCAGCAGGTTTCTTAGCCTTGACGGGGGGAAAAGATTTTAAAGTTCTGCTTTGGGGAGAATGTATTTAACATGAAAATGTTGATAAAGAAGTTCCAGTTGAACCTGTCTAGACTGCTCACAGGTGGAAGTGAAGAGGGGAAGCGAAATTGAACTTTAAGTATTATAGTCAGAGCTGCTGTAAATAAACCATTTATCTAGGGCTCGCTTTGAGATCTTTTTCCCTAATGTGCTAAAGAAACATAGTTTTAAAAAAAAATTAATGTTTATTTTTGAGAGAGAGAGCCCGAGTGGGGGCGGGACAGAGAGAGAGGGGGAGACACAGAATCCGAAGCAGGCTCCAGTCTCTGAGCTGTCTGCACAGAGCCTGATGCAGGGCTCAAACCCTCGAGCCATGAGATCATGACCTGAGCCAAAGTCGGACGCTTAACTGACTGAGCCGCCCAGGTGCCCCTAAAGAAAAATATTTTAATGCATTTATCTTACTTTCCAGGTGAGGGAAATCCTATTATAAAGCACCAAATGCGTGTCTTCAGTTCAGAGCTAAAACAGATGTCCTTCTTTCCTACTTGTCTCCTGATGTGGTAGATTCATTTCACCACACACATGCGCACACACACACAGAGTCAGCCAGTGCAGGCAGATAGGGTTGCAGTTAAGCTGTTTACATCGTGTCTGTTCAGAATGGAGCCTTTAAAAGTTTCAAGTGGAAAGAGGGGAGGGATGCAAAGCTCTGGAATTCCAATGAGATGTTTGAAAGGTTGGCAGCGTTTTGAAAGCCATCCCAACATTAATCTTGGCAAAAGAGCACAAGTATCACAGGTTGTTTCTGTCTCTTATGGATGATGCAGCAGCCAGAAGTCGGCTCCTTTATGGCTTCGTTAAATTTTAATGAAAATCAAGGAGTTTCTTTGCAACACGTCTTCTAAAGCTTGGCCCTGTCGACGCCTGGCCCACGGCGTCGAAAGGGCCAAGCTCTGTTGGGGGCCAGCTGCCCTGTGCACTGCAGGGTGTTTAGCGGCATCCCTGACTTCTACCTGTTAGATGCCACTGGTACCCTCCACTGTGGCATCCGGAAATGCCTCTAGATGTTGCCAAATGTCTCCCAGATAACAAAATCACTCCCAGTGTAGAACTGCTGATTTGGAAAGACCAGCAAGACAATTCCAGCTTCTGATAAGAGCTCCAGTTTGATTTGTTATGAGCTATTTTATTTTACTGGAACAGAGTCAAAGACTCTCATTCTGCCTCAGTAAAATACAGGTGGTTCCTCCAGAATATGAAGTGTTGTGTTCCTTGTTTCGTGCTGCTCGGAGGCTACTGCTGGGTGATCCCTGGAAAGTAATGCTTTGTTTCGTGTTTCATGTTTCTTTTCAGGTGACAATTGTGGAAAAGGCAGACAGCTCCAGCGTACTCCCCAGCCCTTTATCCATCAGCACCAGGAACAGGATGACCTTCCTATTTGCCAATTTGAAAGATAGAGACTTTCTAGTGCAGAGGATCTCTGATTTCCTGCAACAGACGACCTCCAAAATCTACTCGGACAAAGAGTTTGCAGGCAGCTACAACAGTTCAGATGATGAGGTCTGTGGGAGACGCCTGAGGGTATTTGCCTTCGTCCTACTCTGCCCCAGAATGTTCCCTTCCTCATCTGTTCTGTTTGATCTGCAAGCTCTGCAGCTGTGCTAAGATAAGGCTCCTCCCCTGATGCCCAGGGCAGTATCTGAGCAATAACTCATTTGAATCCCATGGAGTCTGTATTTGGGATCCCAGAGCTGGACAGAGCCTTGTAGATCATCTGGTCTAACCTGCCTATTTTATAGTTGAAGAAATCATTGAGTGATGTGTCTTGTTTACACAGCAAGTGGCTCTGGTCCATATAGTGACATTGTTGGGAATGCACAGAGGTCACTAAATAAAGTCTCAAATCTGAAATGCAACATCATGATGATGATTTTATTCTGATAAAAAATACCTATTGTGTCCCTTTTGAATTAGGCCCTGGACCAACATCCAGGGAAATTGGCAGCTAAAACATAATTGTAAAGATGGTGACCTCACAAGGAACATCTCTGCCCCAGTCTACCCGGTCTGAGCTCATGTGGGCACGAGGAGGCGGTCCCTCTGTCAATAAGCAGTTGATTCAGCCCCGTCATGCTTTGCCTGCATGCTAATCAGAGGCTAACGGTCAACCAGTTTGTTGCAAAAATGCATCGGAAATTAGATGAAACGTGTTTTCAGCACTGAAGCTCTGTGTTCTGTGACCCACAAACCTGATAATCCCCGCCAAAATGCTGGCTTGCTGCCTTCCTCCTGCGTCTTCACGCAGCAAGAACCATTTTGGGAACCATGATGTAGCTGTTGGTGTCTGTACAGAGGACACTGAAGAAGTAGCTTCTACGTCTGTCCCTTTCATTGTCTGTCCCTCTCTGCATCAGCAGGTGTATTCTCGGCCCAGCAGCCTTGTCTCCTCCAGCCCTCAGAGAAGCACGAGCTCCGAGGCCGATGGAGAGCGCCAGTTCAACCTGAACGGCAACAGCGTTCCCACAGCCACGCAGACCCTGATGACCATGTATCGGCGGCGGTCCCCCGAGGAATTCAACCCGAAGTTGGTGGGTGCCTCCTGCCCTTGCCTGAAACTTTTCTATATTAGAGCAATAACATTTAAAAGTATTTGTAATCTAAGTAAACTGATAAATATTTCCGTAAAGAAACACTTTCCTAGAAGCACCGAAGATTTTTATCTAAATCTCTCATTCGATTGTAGAACAGCTTCTTCAAAGAAGGAGATGAGGTGTAGAGTTATAGGTGACATTTGTTTTTTTATCTCGTCTTGAGTGTTTAAGTCAGCCAACAAATAAGTACGTAATCTCTCAGCCCATGTTTAAAAAACGTCAGCTCACTTTCACTCGGAGGTGTACACATAAAGCCATAAAGACAATTCGCGTTCTGCTGACCTGTTTCACGTAAGTGGAATTCTGATTCTGGTCTAGAAAGCTTCGAGGCAGGACCAGAGGCTGTGGTTCAGGGGTCCAATTAGGGAAGGACTGCAGAGAATCTGAGTTCTTTGTTCTCCTGAGTTGTGTCCAGAACAGAACCACTCCATTCACCAGGGGAGATGTTCTGACCTTCCGTCCAACTTCTCCTGTCTGTCCCCGACATGCTTTGGCACGTAGTCATGTTTCATTATCCCTTTCAGGCCAAAGAGTTTTTGAAGGAGCAAGCTTGGAAGATGCACTTTGCCGAGTATGGGCAAGGGATCTGCATGTACCGCACAGAAAAGACCCGGGAGCTGGTGTTGAAGGGCATCCCGGAGAGCATGCGGGGGGACCTCTGGCTGCTACTGTCAGGTATGGACAGGCGTGGGGGGCGGGGCCTACTGGCCCCAGGGTGTGCAGGACCTCAGCGCGCCCCTTCTGCCTTCCCTCATGCACCTGGGCTCTTTTCAAATATGCAGTCCTCCAGTTCAGCACTAAATCCCCTTTCCTTCCCAAAGTGTTGAAGTCCCTCGATAAAAACACAGGACGCATATACACCTGTCCAGATATTGAAGCCCCCATCCCCCAAATCCGCATAACCTCTTCCATCACTTCACTAATGCTACTTAGAAGAAGAGAGATCCTGAAGGGTAAGAGTACGATTCTTTGTGATTTTTGAAGTCCTTGTTCCTTTCCCAGCTGTGTCCACTTCGTTGAAAATGGGTAAGTGTGGCACACGCTCAGAGCCCTCATTAAGGTGGGGAGAGGGAGGAATGAGAAAGCCTCGTGCTTGGTTTCTGCCACCTCCTGCATTTGCTGGTTATCACATGGAGATGTGAAGGGGAGGCCAGAACGTGCACTAGAACTGAAGGCCCACCCAGGTCACACTTACACTCCAAGCTGGAGATGCCAGGAAGGCAGAAGGGGGTTGTCATGGACCTTTGGGTCCCCCTCCAGGCTCCTGCCCAAACACAGCCCTGTGGGGTCAGACCTTTGAGCCCTGCTGGAGACCAGAGGTTCTTCAGCTGGGCCCGTCATACCTTCCTCCAAGCCGAAAGCATCTAGGGGTCTGTTCTGTCATGAACATCCAGGGCGTTTTTTTGTTGTCACCAGTCTTTGTAAATCAGGTGCTTTACCTGGTTAGAGGCCTGAAATGTAATTGTTTTAAATAAGCTTATTTGAATATTTGTATGTGAAACTAAGACGGTCTGACACAAGTGCCACTATCAAAACCTTTTATTTTAAAAATAACATTAAAATTAGAAGAAAAGTTACCAGACTTACAGGACAGCCTTAAACAAACAAACAGGTTGTAGCTCTTTCTAAAAGTAAATACAAATGGTAATCGCCCGTAATGAGATGTATTAACATCTCAGCAGTTGGGGGATAGAATCCTGAAAAATAATTGGCTCTGTGTGTTTCATGCAAAACTAGTTTGTTTTGTGCTCGTTCATATGGCTTTTTCGTTGTCCTTCAGTAGACCAGCCTTAGCTCCTCATTTAGAAATCCAAATTTGAGGGGCGCCTGGGTAGCTCAGCGGTTAAGCGTCCGACTTTGGCTCAGGTCATAATCTCGCAGTTTGTGGGTTCGAGCCCCATGTCAGGCTCTGTGCTGACAGCTCGGAGACTGAAGCCTGCTTCAGATTCTGTGTCTCTCCATCTCTTGGCCCCTCCCCTGCTCATGCTCTGTGTCTCTCTGTCTCTCAATAATAAATAAATGTTAAAAAAAATTAAAAGAAAAAAAAAAAAGAAATCCAAATTTGAGTCAAATGATCTCTGATTACACAAATCCAGCCCAAGAAGAGCCTTCCTGTCCGGTTTTCTGTCTTCCTTGTGTCTGGTGAACTAGTCACCTCGACAACTTGATTCAGATCGTTGACATTGTAAATACAAAATTTCTTTTTCATCCTCGTTCAAATCAGAAGTTACTTACAGCCACATTTTGGATGAAAACGAAGCTCAAAGTCAGCACCAAGAAACAGTACACAGTGGTACACAAGCACAGTTGCAGAGACGCATCTAGAGTTAGATCCAGTGTTTTCTTTAATGGTGATGGAGGCCCGAGGGTGGAGCGGGCTCCCTGCTGCCTCTGTTGGGTAGACAGCAGCCCCTGTTTTCATCCAGCTCCCTGGAGGTGGGGTGCATGTGAAGCCAGCCCACCCATGGGGAGAGCCCAGCTTCTGGTAGGGGAGCCTTGCCTGGGTACCGCCCTGCTCCTCGTGACTCTCAGGACCATTGTACCAGGACCTGGCTCAGTGTATCCAGTGAAGTGAAGTGCAGGCCAGAGGGTAAGATATCTTTGCAAATCTCCCTTGAGAACAAAGCAAAAGCCAGTGTTAAGTTGCTGTCAACCAGACTGCCTTATCCAGGGTAAGTGTGAGTGGGAAGCCTGTCTCCCCGGGTGACTGTCATTGACAAGCCCAGGCCATCCCAAGGGCTCTAATTTCTAATCAGTGAAATACAGATCAGTCTGTCCTGTGTTGTAGTGTGTGTGTATGTGTGTTTAACATGTGCATATGTGTGTGTGTGTGTGTGTGTGTGTGTGTGTGTGTGTAGAGAGAGAGAGAGAGAGAGGGAATTTATAATTACCTAAGTTGTATTTAAGTAGATTTTTATTTAGATATTCTCATATAGGGCTTTCTGTCTTTAAGAATCTTAAAATGCAAGGATCTCAAACCAGTGATCCTCAACTCATTTCTCCATCCTCATCCCAACCACCTGGGAAACTCCCACCCATGAGGGTGGCTCACTGCTAGGAATGCCCACCCCACCCACCGCCCTGCACTTCTCCAAACCCCTCCACGTGCTGTAGCACCTCCTCCTACTCTTCAGTACGGCTGTTTGGACTCTTCAACGCTTATGCTTCAGCAAGCAGCGTGTGGACTCGTTTTGAGAGACAAAACTTCCCTTTTCAAGTGAAATCTTAAGGAAAACCCCAATAAAGTACCAGCAAAGCTGCTCTGGTTGAGGGAGGGCTGAGACGGGGAGGCTTTGGCTTACTCTTCCCCTAAGTGGCTCCCCAGGATTGTTCTTGGAAGTTCTGTGGAACACAGATTTTTCTCTTGCAAGCCCCTGCCTCGGGAGCTCTCTGAGCCCACGTCTGTGAGACGTCATTGTTATTTCGCAAGTGTCCTTGGAGCGGTGAGGAACGTGAAGGGGTTCAGTTGGGAAGCCATGTCTGCAGACCGAGGGCAGTGCTTGCACTTTTGGACGTATCTGTTGGGTATTTCCTAGGTGCAATCAATGAGAAGGCCACACACCCTGGGTACTATGAAGATCTAGTGGAAAAGTCCATGGGCAAGTATAATCTCGCCACGGAGGAGATCGAGAGGGATTTACACCGCTCCCTTCCAGAACATCCAGCTTTCCAGAACGAGATGGGCATTGCTGCTCTACGGAGAGTCTTAACAGCTTACGCTTTTCGAAATCCTAATATAGGATATTGCCAGGTAAATGACACAGATGGTTTAGTTTTTTTTTTTTTAATTGTTTATTAACCAGTAAGTAAGTGAGAAGAAGAAAGAAGAATGGTTAACTTCTAGAACCATCCCTGCACCTAAGTTTCTTGGCCTCAGCACTGTAGACATTGTGGACTGGATAATTCTTTGTGCTTTGTAGGATGTTTAATAACATTCCTGTTTAATAACACATTTAATCACATCCACCCACTAAATGCTAGTAGAACCCCCTAGTTGGGACAACCAAAATGTCTTTAGGCATTGCTGAATACCCCCTGGGGAGCAAAATCTCCCTGAGTTGAGGCCACTCCACTGAGCAGAGGAGCCAGGAGATAAGGATGCCCTTTCTGGATCCAACACCATGTAGCTGGGTGACCTTGGAAAGTCACTTCTGATTATTCTCTGAGCCACCCCTCATCCCTCCCTGAGGTAAAAGAGAGCATGCCTGAGCACCAGGCCTGTGATTCTGGATTCTCAGTTCCACAGTGCTCCTACTTTGCATCCTAGGTAATAACGTCCTTGAGAATAGAACTCTTTTATGCTATGATTATATTTTAATACACACTAAAATAAATGTCTAATCCTCTATTTAAAAAATGTTGCCCCCATACCAACTAAAATTATCTCTTGTACTAGGACATATACCACAATTTGGAAAGCTCCAAGATTATATGACTTTAGACTTAAAGGCCATATATTCAGAGAGGCCTTCCCTGATCATCCAGCTAAAAGCTAAAGCAAATCTGGGCTTGCTTTGACAGCACATATACTAAAATTGGAGTGATACAGAGAAGATTTGCATGGCCTATCACATGGATGACACACAAATTTATGAAGCATTCCGTATTTTTGTGGGAGATAGAGGCTTCCAGTTATGGAATGAATAAGCCACTAGAATAAAAGACACAGCGTAAGGAATGTAGTCAGTAATATTGTAATAGCAATGTATCAATGTATCTGTAGGGACAGATGGCAACTATACTTGTGAACATAACATAATGTATAAACCTGTGTCAACGGTACTCCAAAAAGATGTGAAAAGAAATCACAACCAAATACAACATTTAATATGTTGACAAATACTTCAAACTTGCCCCAAATCCAGAAAGATGGTATAATGTATTTTTTACTAAATGACTGCTTAACACAAAAATACATAAATAGATAAATGCTAAAGTAGGCTTAATTCCTCTACACACACACACACACACACACACACACACACACACACACAGTACAGGTCTTCCTGTACCGCATTACTTTACCGTTTTGATAGCACTTCATTTAAATATACTCCCAAATTGGTTAATTAATGTTTACATCTTTATTTTGTCTCTCTGACATCAACGTTTAAGCCCTGTGAAACTTGTCACCACTGTGTCCTCCCCTCCTACCCATCCCCCAATACTTAGTCCAGAGCCTGTTGTAAAGCAGACCCTCAGACTTACCTTGACTAAATAAATGCCTAAGGAACCAACCGTGATGTACTAGAATCGTCAGGTTAATTCTCAAGTGAAATTTTAATAATGATTTCACTTGGGAAAATATTAAGACTTACAAGAAAAAGCCTATTAGACCCAAATTCCTTTTTTGGTGTGCGTGTTGTAGAAGTCTGATGAACGATTACTGGTTTGTAGATCAAAAGATGCACCGGACTTAGTTGGCTTCTACAATTACAGAATTCATATTTATCTTTTGATCTTCCTCTTTTTAATTAAGAGGACTATTGAAATAGTTGAGCCTTGAGTGGTTATGAGCTATGTGATAATATCTTTTAATAAAGTAGGTTCCTTTGGAGTCTAAATCACTGTTACATATCACTACCGTCCTTATCCAGATGGAGATAGTGGGTGAGGACGCCAAATTTGAAAGGTTTTATTGTTCTCAGAGGAGAGCCTCAGGCCATGTGTACTTGGTTATAGAAACCATTATGGAACATTAAAAAGGAAACATTTACCTCATGAATTAAGGATTAAAAACACTGAGTTTTCACAGGTTAACAAGCTTTGTCAAACAGCCTTTGGGCAAAGTTTTTGCATAAGGGCTTGCCTGTGTGCAGGGGCTCAGTCCTTGGTGAATATTAGTGTTCATAAAGACCTTTAACGGTTACCAGATCAAGGACTAAAGGTTTGTACAATTTTTAAGGGTTCTAAATAATATAAGCAAAACAAAACTTTGGGATAATATGTGTGTCTAGCTTGCAGAGCCTTTAAATGTTTATTATCTGGCCTTTTGCTGAAAAAGTTTGCTGGTCCTGTGAGACAAACTCAGTAATTTTCTTTAGGTCAACAAGATTTCTTATGCTAACGTGTATGATGTATTTAAAATACATTTGACAACAGCCTTTTTCATGCCTTTAGGCCATGAATATTGTCACATCAGTGCTGCTGCTTTATGCCAAAGAGGAGGAAGCTTTCTGGCTGCTAGTGGCTTTGTGTGAACGCATGCTTCCCGATTACTACAACACCAGAGTTGTTGGTATGTGCGGGATGTAGTTAATATTTTGACCCACGGCTCCCAGTGAAGATGTTTCTAGAGCCAAGATACCGGCTGGAACACCATTTCCAGTCACCATTAGCCAAAAGAATTTTAGACAACTCCAGTTTCCCAAAATGGGAGTGAGAGGGCTTGAATTAATATAAGATTGTACACAAAGGAGCCCCGCGGAGCGTAAGAGAATATGCATGTATCACTGTTACAGGAATTATTTTAGAAAACATTTGATGTGGGTGTCACTCTGTGGCATGTGTGAACTGCACCAAACATGTCAGCTGTCAATCAACCTGACAAGATTTGGCAAAAAATGTTTTCATGAAAAGGATGCAATCTGTGGAGAACAGAAATATGCAAAAAAAAGATCATATAAAAATGTATGCAAAACTAAGTTGCTGCAGTTTTTTTCAGTTTCATGGCAAAGCAAACAATGACTGTAAGCATTTAAACAAATTATTACTGTTACTCCCTATAATCCTCTCACGTGTTAGACATTCCCTTCAGCAGGACAAGCTTTTTGTTGCTAGTGTAGTAAATTGTATGCCTTACGTGCTCTTCATTTCTAAACCTTTTCACACTGATTCATTGATTTTGATTCATTGGAAAAATTCTCCAGAAACGCCAGTAAGTTGGTCATGAGTGTGTACAACTGGAATGCTTTTTTTTAGATTTTTTTTTTTTTTTAAGTAATCTGTACACCCAGTGTTAGGATCGAACTTACAGCTCCAAGATCAACATGCTTTACCAATAAGCCAGCCAGGTGCTCCTAGAATGCTATTGAGCTTAAAAAACACTCATTTAAGGGGCACTTGGGTGGCTCAGTGGGTTAAGCTACTGACTCTGGATTTCAGCCCAGGTCATGATCTCATGGTTCATGGGACAGAGTCCTATGTTGGGCTCTGTGCTGACAGTGAGGAGCTTTCTGGGGATTCTCTGTTTCCCCCTCTCTCTGCCCCTCCCCACTGTGCTCTGCGCCCCCTCCCCCCCGCCGCCTCTCTCAAATAAACTTAAAAAAATAAAAAAATAACCTCTCACTAAAATCAACAACTCATTTGTGGGGACTGTGCATCCAGAAAAGCATTTTGTTTTTTTATTTTTTTAATTTTTTTATTTAAAAAAAATTTTTTTAAGGTTTATTCATGTTTCAGAGACGGAGAGAGACAGAGTGTGAGTGAGGGAGGGGCAGAGAGAGAGGGAGACACAGAATCTGAAACAGGCTCCAGGCTCCTAGCTGTCAGCACAGAGCCTTACACGAGGCTCGAACTCGGGGATGGCAAGATCATGACCTGAGCCGAAGTCAGACGGACGCTCAACCGACTGAGCCACCCAGGTGCCCCAAAGCAACTTGTTTTTTAAATGAGTTTGCCAGGAAACGGAGCTACTTAGATATACACTTCATGCCTAACCGAACAATTATATATCATGAAAACTTTCTAAACTGACTTATCCAACAACCCTTACCATTGTGTTACTGCCCTTTTGTGGTAGGGAAGCAGGACAGGAAGACTCTGGAAAGAGAAGAAACACCCAGAACTAATCTGCTGACTGAGCTATGTTGATTGACACCTTGGTCTAGTAACTTAGTGCCTGGTAACATGGTAGCAGCAGAACAGTTAGAGAAGGGAGCTGAGTTCCGTCTCAGCAGCAATTGTGAGCTGGATTATTTTAGTCAAGTCATTTGATTGGGTTCCTGGGTGAGAAGGTGCGGTGGGTTCACCTGCGACCCTTTGTGCCCACCTCCGCTACAGGCGCGCTGGTCGACCAGGGTGTCTTCGAGGAACTGGCGCGAGACTATGTCCCACAGCTCTACGACTGCATGCAGGACCTGGGCGTGATTTCTACCATCTCCCTGTCTTGGTTTCTCACGCTCTTTCTCAGCGTGATGCCCTTTGAGAGTGCGGTTGTGGTTGTGGACTGTTTCTTCTATGAAGGAATCAAGGTGATATTCCAGTTGGCCCTGGCCGTGCTGGATGCAAATGTGGACAAACTGTTGAGCTGCAAGGACGACGGGGAGGCCATGACCGTTTTGGGAAGGTAATAGACCAAGCCTCACTTTGAAAACCCCTCCAGTTCCTTCTCTGAACTTGCCTTCTCTCTTTCCCCTTGGTTTCGTGAGTCTTACTTGGCTCAGTGCAGCATAATGCCCACTTCTGTCTGTGGCTGAGGATTCATTTTCATAGGCTGCATCTTTAGAAGTTAGGAAGACTTTATTCTGTTCTTAAGGAAATACTTAAGATGAAGTATAAATTTTAAAGTATGCTTTAAAATGAAGAGTTTGCAGAAAACAGAGAACTGTATTAGGAGAACTCCAAATTAGCCTCCGGCGACTTCTGATTCCTTTCTTTGTCCAGGTATTTAGACAGTGTGACCAATAAAGACAGCACTCTGCCTCCCATCCCTCACCTCCACTCCCTGCTCAGTGATGACGTGGAACCCTACCCTGAAGTGGACATCTTCAGACTCATCAGAACTTCCTATGAGGTGGGTCTCGTTCCCTACCTGAGTGGTACAGTGTTCTGAGAGTGCAGAGAGGGACACTGATGTGTGGCACCCACTTCCATTGCTAACCACAGATATACGTGCTTCCTTTCACCTTCTGAGAACTAATTGCCAAAGCAAGCAGCTGCCTTCCAGCTGACGGCTTTGACCTTCAGAGATAGGGACTGAACGGGGCCATGACCCCTGCTGGCTCTAATGCCATAGAGCAGATGGCATGACAAGCTCTTGCCCCCTGGTTCTTTGCCATGCCCACCCTGAAGCCTGATCAAAGTAGCAACTCAGATTCAGCTCTGGGTGTATTGAGGAGGGGCTTCGAGAGCAAGCATGCTAAAGTCAACCTGCACACATTGATGAACTCTCTATTCTCATGCCAAGACTCTCAGGTCTTCTCTAACGAAAACAAGCCAATTCTCTTCAGTTCAAGACACATGGAATAGCCTGTACCATCCTAGAGATGAACCAGAGTCCTGGTATTTCTCTCAAATAGCTTGACCTGGCTGGGGAGGATGCTTTCTGGTTCGTGAGGACCCTGGATCTGGCCCTGAATCTCAGAATAGACCTAATGAGCTTCTAGGAGTGAAGGAACCAGTGTTATGTGCTTTGTAGTGTTTGGTGGTTTGTGGAGCCCCAGTGACTCAGTGCCCATAATACCTAATGGTTTCTTCATTTCCTGATCCTTGGCTGTGCAAACTTTTATAGAGATGATCATTAAGAAAGAGCATGAATATTCTGCTGAGCACAGTACTCACAGATATCTTGGGAATGTATGACTATGATTCTCAGCATTACAACTAGTAACAGCCTGGATTAAGGGACAAATAGTAAGGGACAAGCTGAGGTCAGAAAGCCTCTCTTAAAGAGAATAAAAAATTTGGTGCTTTAAAACATAATTGGTATAGATCCAGAAACCTTTTCAGAAACATATGCCCTTTCACTCATAAAGGGGACAAGACTGGTAATTTGTTATTTTTAAAAAACTTCATTGACACTCAATATGTATTGAGAACAAAACATTTTTTGTGTCTTTTAGAATCATAAAAGTAATGCACGTTTATTTTTAAAAATGTAGAAACTATGGAAAAATAAACTATATTCTATCAGCTATAATTTACTATATTTCCCTCAAGTAGATTTTTATATTTGTAATACGCACTTAAAAAAATAAGTCTCTACTAAAACGTGCTTTGTAACATCCCATTTTTCACTTAAAATATACCATGAGCACTCTCTAATATATTATTATTTAAAGTCATAATTTTAATAGAGTCTTAATATTTTGTTTAATGAGGTACCAAAATTTATTTAACTGGTCACTTTCATTGTACATTTACTTTGGTTGCTTCCAAATTTTCAATATTTTATGGCAAACTTCTATGCTATTACATACATATATGAAGAGTTTGCAGAAAACAGAGAACTGTAACAGGAGAACTCCAAATTAGCCTCTGGTGACTTCTGATTCCTTTCTTTGTCCAGGTATTTAGACAGTGTGACCAATAAAGACAGCACTCTTTATTTATATATATTCACACATACGATATATCCTATATTGTGTGATAAACTTGTATGCAAATATCACATCTCTGATTATTTTCTTAGAGTCCTTTCTGAGGAATAGATCTATAGCAATAGATCAAAAATTATGAATTATTTCCAAGCTCATAGCATACACCGTCCAATTTCCATGAAGATTGACCTGATTTATATTTCTGCTAGTAGAGATTAAGGATGAATATTTCACCTCAGTCTCTCCAAAACTGGTTATTATCATAATGAAATAAAAAAACATCACTGCCTCAGGACTTTGGGATAATACTCTGTTGGGAATTTTGGATGATTATTTTTCTAGAAAAAGAGCCCATGTAATTAAAGGCAATAGTTATTATTATAGCTGTGAGTTGTTTTTCTAAAAGGCATCCCCTGAAACCTTTATTGTTAAGAAAATTCTGGACCAGAGTAATAAAGCTTAGTATGTGGAAACTTAGCTTTATTCTTCACAGCAGATAAGCTAACATCATGCTGAGGTCAGCACTTGACCCATTTTTAATGGGAAAGAAAAGAGAATGGAGACAAGACCAAGGGCTGGTTTCCATTTACATCCTGTCTGGCTGATCGCTAATGGTGGCCCTTTGGCTGCCAAACATCCTGTCGCAGGAGACAGCAGCAGTTTCCTTCCTCTGCCTGGACAGACAGCCCCTTTTATTTACGCCAATGCCTGTATTACCTGGTCTTTTGATGCATAATGACTGGTTTTTTGTTTTTCGTTTTTCATGTCACCGCACCGCTCATAAGTTTCCAATGGCTCCCCAGTGCCTTACAAATCAGCCTAAAGAGACCACCACAAACTCTTGCCCATCTCCCTTTTCCCCTCCTAACCATTAGATTGGTGGTTCTCAATCCTACCTGTGCGTTAAAACCACTTACAACTTTCTTCCGTGTCAGGCTTTTAAAAACGTAAATTCCCAGGCTCCAACCCAGACCAGTTAAATCTGTATCTCTGTCATGAGGCCTACAAACTAAGTATTTTTTGAAAGTCGCCCAGAGGGTTCCAGTGCCCGGGGAGGGCTGAGCATCACTGCCCTAGATGCAGAATGGGGCCACTAGTCTCAGAAGCTGGTTATAACCTGGTTTGAACTCAGGCAGGACACCAGTTTTCTAAGGCATCAACACATTTATCTCTGTGCTTCAGGATAATTAGCCAGTAAAATGGAAAGGTAGGAGGAATACTGAAAGTACCTTCAGCTTTGAGATTCCATCAAGGCCTAATCCAGGTTGCTGGAGGTTGGTTTGATATTGTTGAAATTTCTCCTGATGAGTGGAGATGATAACTTTATTCATAAATACCTCATGGAGCAATTCTTGTTCGTTATAAGTTCTCCCAAGACCCTCTCTGAAGGAACTGTGTAGACAGTTTTCTTCTGGGTGGGCCCTGTGTGTGAGGCTCTGCAGTTTTGCAGGGTTACACAGAAGTAAAAGACAAAGCCCTAGCCTTCAGGTTTTATTCGTAGACCAAAATGTCCCTCCTCGAAAGCACAGGGGCACACGAATACAGGACCCTACAGCAGGCGCACGACCACCACAGAGCTTCTTTATGTTCAACGTGACCCAACCCGGTGGGTTTAATCTGAGAAAAGCTAGCTAATAGAAAAGGATGTGGCTAGGGGCACCTGGGTGGCTCAGTTGGTTGAGCATCCGACTTCGGCTTAGGTCATGATCTCGAGGTTTGTGAGTTCGAGCGCCACATCGGGCTCTGTGCTGTCACCCTGTCAGCACAGAACCTACTTCCCATCCTCTGTCCCCCTCTCTCTGCCCCTCCCCTGCTTGTGCTGTCTCCAAAATAAATAAATAAATATAGAAAGAGAGAGAGAAAGAGAGAGAGAGAAAGAGAGAGAGAGGGAAGGAAGGAAAGAGAAAGAAAGAAAGAAAGAAAGAAAGAAAGAAAGAAAGAAAGAAAGAAAGAAAGAAAGAAAGAAAGAAAAGGAAGGAAGGAAGGAAGGAAGGAAGGAAGGAAGGAAGGAAGGAAAGAAAGAAAGAAAGAAAGAAAGAAAGAAAAAGAAAGAAAGAAAGAAAAGAAGGAAAGAAAGAAAGAAAGAAACGAAGGAAAGAAAAGGATGTGGCTACTAAAACACAGGGAGAAGTTTGCGCGGGACAGGCAGTTATGTGTTGGGCTTATTGCTGATGACCACGAAAGGTACCATTCACTGAGAGCCTGCCCTGTGTGAGGCAGGGTGCCGAATACTTCATAGACAAACCCACCAGGTACCAGTTAACCCCTTTTAAGGTAAAATTGTAAGTTGAGAGAGGTTGAGCTAGGTTTTCCAAGCCACACAGCTAGAAAGTGACTCCCTAGCATTAAAGCCTGGGCCAGTGGGGTTAGTCTGGATAGAATGGAGATGGAATTGTAAATATACTGGTGAACATGAGGTCAGTGGTCCAGTAGAGACTGGTTCGTGGGGAGTCTTGAAACCACTGATGGATTTGCAAGGCACTCAACAGCACGTTGGAAGCTGAGGGGAGTTTTTCTTTAAGTACATTATTTCTGCTCCCTATGCAATAAATTGGACTGGGGAGAGCTGAAGGAATAGACTAGCAAAGAAGATACTACAGCTGTGTCAGTGAGGGAAGACCCAGGAGATACAAGAAACACCATTGATCCATTTATTTATTTATTTTTTAAACGTTTATTTATTTTTGAGACAGGGAGAGACAGAGCATGAACGGGGGAGGGTCAGAGAGAGGGAGACACAGAATCCGAAGTAGGCTCCAGGCTCTGAGCTGTCAGCACAGAGCCCGACGCGGGGCTAGAACTCACGGACCGCGAGATCCTGACCTGAGCCCAAGTCGACCGCTTAACCGACTGAGCCACCCAGGCGCCCCTCCATTTATTGAAAAAATCTTTAAAGATGTTATGGGTGCCTGAGTGGCTCAGTCAGTTAAGAGTCCAACTTCGGCTCAGGTCATGATCTCGCGGTTGGTGAGTTCAAGCCCCACGTCGGGCTCTGTGCTGACAGCATGGAGCCTGGAGCCTGCTTCGGATACTGTGTCTCCCTCTTTCTCTGCCCTTACCCCATTCATGGTCTCTCTCTCTCAACCTCTCTCTCTCTCTCTCGACCTCTCTCTCTCAAAAATAAATAAACATTAAAAAATAATGTTATAAGTGCCTGTCTTTTGCCAGGCATCATGCTCGGCCTTGGCGATAACGTTATCAACAACTGGTGTGAATGTTTTTCTTTCTTGATCTTTAATGTATAGATATTTTCAAGCACAGTAGAAACTCAGAGGATAACCTGATGCATTTCCATTAACTCATCACCCAGTCCCAACAATTATCAACATTTTTCTGATCTCTTTCATCTAAGTCACTTTTTTTTTTCTCCTGGAGTATTTTCAGGCAAACTCTAGACAGCATATTATCTCACTTGTAAACCCTTGATTATGTATCTCTAATAGGAAGGCAGTTGGGGCTTGACATTTTTTGCTAATCTACAGCTCTTAATTCCAAGTTTAATTTTTTAAATTTTTTTTTCAAAGTTTTTTATTTATTTTTGGGACAGAGAGAGACAGAGCATGAATGGGGGAGGGGCAGAGAGAGAGGGAGACACAGAATCGGAAACAGGCTCCAGGCTCTGAGCCATCAGCCCAGAGCCTGACGCGGGGCTCAAACTCACGGACCGCGAGATCGTGACCTGGCTGAAGTCGGACGCTTAACCGACTGCGCCACCCAGGCGCCCCAACGGTGTATTTTTAAAGAAGATGCTCTAGAGTGGGTGACAAGCACACATGACTGCATGTGAGACAGACACCGAGTGGGAGGGGGTGAAGGAGTGGGGAAACGTGGCCTCGGGGCACTAGATGGTAAGGTCCCTCTTGGTGGTGAGCCAGCCTCTTTGCCACTGGAGATGAGGAACCATTGTTGCCAGACCTTTTGATTGTTCAAGAGAACTTGGAGGTCTTGATTTTATTTGAATTGTCCTAATTTTCAAAATACACTTTAGGCCAAACAATACATGCCATGAGCCTCCCAACCCAATGGCTGCCTCTTTATAATTTCTGCAACTTTTAAAATAAATTCTAGGTAAATATATAACGATACAGGGCATCGTGCTTTGACATTTCCATGCCCTATGAGAATTAGTGATCACCAGCCTGAGAATCAGGTTGTATTTTTATGCCCCTTTTACAAATCATAGAACTCAGGTTAAGTAACTGTCCAAGGTTTCCCAGTATGTTGGAGCTGAGATTCAGATCTCATATCTGTTTATCTCTACTGCTACTCACCATTTCTTATGTTTTAATTAGCTTGTTCAAACTACAGCTAATAGTTTACATGGGATATTTTACACTGAAGCTGACTGAAATATTACTTTGTAAACATTTTCCTCATGTGACAATGGCTTTTCTAGACCTTTATGCTAGGCAAAACTTTAAAACTTTGTGAGGAACACAAATTTGGTTATAAAACATGGGCCTGCTTTCTGACAAGAGTTAGGAAGGTGTTGCCTGGATATTAATCTTGTCATGAATAGAGACTTCTTTAATGATCGGAGGACCCCTGGAGAGACACTCATTCAGCAAACATAGGACACCAACAAGCAAACAATTCACACTGACTTCATGTCCTGGTTCCTTCTTCTCTTCTTCCTCCTCACCCTCCTCTTTCCTCCACGGAAACACCTCCGCCCCACCCAACACACGAGCACCCAGGACAGACAGATGCGGTCATGGCAGAGAGCAGGGCAGAATCTGGGGGAAGTATTCTTTCAGCAGTTTGAGAAATCTCTCACCCAGCCCTTGGTCTCAGCCCCCCACAACTTTCTGCTACTTTTTCAAAGTCCAGAGACTCACTCACATCCCATCAGTTTCTCTTTTCTCCCCCAACCCACTCTTCCAAGGCACCACCTTAGGCGTTTGGAGATTTGGGGAGATTTCTGACCACAGAAAGGACCCTCAGGTGTGAATAGTGCTCAGTCCTCTGGCTAAAAGGAGTGAGCCCCATTCTCTATCCCAGGAAAATGAGTACCGCAGAAAATAAGAAACATTTAAAGGGCACTTTCGAGCATAATGTCGATGGGATACCTTTACTGAAAAACAGATGCTGTGGAGTTTGGATTTTAGAAACGATGCCTTCTTTTTGTTTCAATAGATTTCCTTGCGGTAGGCAGATTCATTCAGATCATCCCATCCCTTACTTAGGACTTAAGGCCTAAACTGTTTTCTGTTGCCCCCCCCCCTTTTTTTAAGCCTCAGCATTTAAATATTTCTAGTTCTCTCTGGAGGATTTAGAAAGGAGGAGCCTTCTGAACTTGATGGAGCCTGGCCCTTGTGGTGTCTCTGTAAAATCTGTATTTGTTCTCCATCGTCCCTGTCTTCCCAGCAACACAGGGGATGAATGAATCACAGGAGGCTGCCCAGCATGGGGAAGGGAGCTCTTGTCCACTCAGGAATGATGGTGGGGGTGGGAGAGGCCAGAGAACACGCACTGGGAACTTGAGACAAACCGGCCCCCACATCATTCCTTTTCCTGACCCGTTCTCCTTGTCTCAAGTCTGTGCGGTGAGAACTGGAACGCAGGAGGGGTGAAGTGGTATGAAATGAAGGGCCGAATACCTAGTTCTTAGCTGGTATCAGCAAGGCCAGGGGAGTGGGGCAAAGAAGCAAAAAGAGGATGTTGTGCCTGCATTGAAAATCTTCTCAGCTCCTAAAGACATCAGAGATTAGGTTGGAAAATTAGAAACAGCTCACAGAAACATTCAGATAAAAATTGAGTTGGAGGGGCGCCTGGGTGGCGCAGTCGGTTAAGCGTCCGACTTCAGCCAAGTCACGATCTCGTGGTCTGTGAGTTCGAGCCCCGCGTCAGGCTCTGGGCTGATGGCTCAGAGCCTGGAGCCTGCTTCCGATTCTGTGTCTCCCTCTCTCTCTGCCCCTCCCCCGTTCATGCTCTCTCTCTCTCTCTCTCTGTCCCAAAAAAATAAATAAAAGTTGAAAAAAAAATTGAGTTGGAGAAGAGATGTAAATGAGATGGATAATTTTGTTTATTGTTTAAGGAAGGGTAGGTTTTAGAAAATTGAGATAATTTTAGGCTCCCTCACTCGCATCACTAAATTCTATTTGTTAGAAAAAGTATTGTCCTTACGTTAGTGAATTAGTTCTTTTCATGGAACTGAAATGTGCAATGCCTGGGAAGAAGTGTTACACCCAGGCTTTGCCCTTGTTTTGAGTAATGGAAAATGTTGGCTCCGGGATGTACCGAGCCACCTTTTTAGTTTGCCCTATATTTAGTATTTCATTCTGTCAGAGCCCCTGCAAAAGGTGGGAGAAAGGGGGATTAGGGGAGAGAGAGAGGGACTCAGTCATTCTCATTGCTCATTTTCATTTAGACATCCTCCAGGCAGGAACTTAGAGTCCATGGTTTCCTTTTAGGTTGCGACTGTTTGCTTCAGAGGGAAGGGTCATTGTGTTTCCATTGTGTTCTGTCTGTTACCAGTCCCAGAGGTCTGGCCGAGGGAGGGTCCTGCCTAGCAAACAGCAGGATCCATTTCTAGTTGAGGAACAGACGTTAATTCAGTATAGACATACAAGGCTTCTTGAAGGTCAGGCTAGGAAATAACTCTAGCAATCTGCAAAGATTATCAAGCCAATGTTTAATATTAGTGACTACTGTCAGTTCTTTATATTAATACATCTATCTTGTTCTAACCACAGTTCTACAAGGACAGTTTTGGTGTCTCATTTACAGAGAAATAAAGTGAGGTTCAGAAGACTCAACTGAATTGCATAGAGTCGCAACGGCAAAGAACATGAATTTGAATAAAATTTTGTCTACCTCCAAAATCTATTCTCTGATCTACCCAGAGACGGGAGAGAACTTCTTGTTGGATAGAATGATGGGTGGTGGAGTTATGGAGCTGGTGTCTGGGCCTCAGACTTGCACCTATGGAACTCTGAGTCACTTATTTAACCTCTCTGAACCTTGGTTTTCCCATCTGTAAAATGGAAGTAATGGTGCCAACTCACAAAGTCATGATAAGGAGCCAATGACACAATTGTAGGTTCAATAAAATTTAGTTTTCTTCTAATGTTTTTTCATTGTTGTGAATCAAAGGCATATATATTTTGGCTCAATTTGAAGTAAATCCAGTTCTCTGTCTTTCTTTTTTTAATGTTGTTTTTTTTTTTTTAGTGTTTTTATTTATTTTTGAAGGAGAGAGAGACTGAGCACAAGTTGGGAAGGGGCAGAGAGAGGAGACACAGAATCTGAAACAGGCTCCAGGCTCTGAGCTGTCAGCACAGAGCCCGATGCCGGGCTCGAACTCACAAACTGTGAGATAATGACCTGAGCCGAAGTCGGACGCTCAACCGACTGAGCCACCCAGGCGCTCCCCAATCCAGTTCTCTGTCTGTAGCCTGTACTTTGCAGTGAATGCTTTACCAGCTCTGTGGGCTTGGGCAAGTTAGTGTTTTTGTTAAACTTCTGTTTCCTTGTGTCTGAAATGGGGAGAAGAGCACTTCCTTCCTGGTATTATCATGAGAATTCGATGTATTCAGCAAATATTTGTTGAGCATTTAGTAAATCAGCACTGTCCTCCACTCCAGTGGGCACAGTCTCTGCTCTCATAGTAAGTGAGGGGGGGGGGGGGTAGGCGATAGGTATAATAAGTAAAACCCAAACATAAGGTAAAATGGTAAATTCAGTTTCTTCTATGTATCAGGATTGTGTCTCCATAAATCTTGCAGACTGTGTGCTTTAGCAGATTTCTCAGAAACACCAATATTGCTCCTTTCCAGAAATTTGGAACCATCCGGGCAGACTTGATTGAGCAGATGAGATTCAAACAGAGACTAAAGGTGATCCAGACACTGGAGGATACTACGAAACGGAATGTGGTAAGTCCTTTGAAAAATAGTGGATGGCCTTCTTTCTCCATAAATTCCTGCTTCACAGACTGAGATGATTTAAAAGAAGAAAATCAGGGACTTTCCCAATATAACATCTTTGAGATTGTGAAATTAATTGTGTCTACCTTCTTAAAGGTCCGAACAATTGTGACAGAAACTTCCTTTACCATTGATGAGCTAGAAGAACTTTATGCTCTTTTCAAGGTGAGTTCTTTTTTATTAATGTCTATTTACTTTTGAGAGAGAGAAAGAGAGAGAGAGAAGCAGAAGGAGAGGGGGGGAAGGGCAGAGAGAGAGATGGAGACACAGAATCCAAAGCAGGCTCCAGGCTTTGCTGACAGCTCAGAACCATGAACCGTGAGATCATGACCTGAGCCGAAGTCGGATATTTAACTGACTGAGCCACCCACATGCCCCTCAAGGTGAGTTTTAAAGTTAAATGCATGTACATCCAGGGGAATAAAAGAGTTCACTGTAATGATTCAATTAGTTCTAGATTTTTTTTTAATATTTATTTATTTTGAGAGAGAGAGCACGAGCAGAGGAGGGGCAGAGAGAGAGGGGGACAGAGGATCTGAAGCAGGCTCTGTGCTGACAGCAAGAGAGCCTGATGTGGGGCTCAAACCCACAAACTGTGAGATTATGACCTGAGCCACAGCTGGGCACTTAACTGACTGATCTACCCAGGCTCCCCATTTCTGTTAAATTGTTAAGGGACAGCATGAGTGTCGGCATGCATAAATATGAAGATAGAGCTGAGAGTATAAAAATGGAGTGCTTCGGGGCACCTGGATGGCTCAGTGGGTTGAGCATCTGACTTCAGCTCAGGTCATGATCTCACAGTTTGTGTTTTCAAGCCCCGTGTCAGGCTCGCTGCTGTCAACGCGGAGCCCGCTTTGGATCCTCTGTCACCCTCTCTCTCTGCCCCCCTCCTGGGCATGCATGCTCTCTCCTCTCTCTCTCTCAAAAATAAACACTTTTTTTACAAATGGAGTGCTTCATATGAAAAATAAGCATTTTCTCTTAACTGACTTAAGCTGATGTTTTAGCGCTGTTCCACTCCATATATATTTTAGCTATTTCCTTGGTCCTAACAAAATACGGTATTACTTTATAACACTTATTGGAATGATGGCAGTTGAATTTAAAGTCTCCCTGAAATTATTGTACGTTATAATGTCTTACAAGAAGCTGTATTAAAGCACCCTCAGAGCTTTCCTGTATTAAGCTATGTTAAAACACACTGAAAAAGAGATATGTAGCCAGAATAAGAATAAAGCTGTTCATATGCGTAAGGAAAAGCCTAATTGGTTAAAGTTCTGTGATTTTCATTCCATAATTCAGCCCATACCAATCTTGATCCTGAATAAGAAGACATTTTATTAGTAAATAAAGCAATGTAGAATTTTTTTCTTCTAGAAAAAATACTTTTAACCATCGTTATCAACCTCATAGGTAAAAATGTGGCCACTTTGGAGAAACTTTGAAAAGATGTCTTTTATGCTGATGCCAACTTTATCCTGATCTCTAATTGGGTAGCTACTTGTATGTTCCCCTTTTATTGCCAGAAATAACATGACTATTTGGAGACCTGCAAACATAGTACAGCAGGAAGCATTAAGGGACAAAGGTCTGGGTTGAACACTAACAGATCTTAGAATCAGAGGATGTGATAGCTGGGAATGTTTTCACTAATATCCCCACTTGCTTGTTAGCTACTAAAGAGCACCACCATTATTTTCTGTTTGTTTGTTTTACTGGTGCCTACTATAGTGTCTGTCCCTGGCAGGTGCTCTAAACATGTGTATTGAATACATGGGTAAGTTAGTGGTCAGTGGTCCATAGCTGGTTAATGATGCCCTTCGTGTATCCCAGCAGCATGACCAGCAGAGTGGACATCACCCCCCCACCAGCCTCTATTCTGCACTTGATGGTGAGGTCTTTATAGTATGCCAGCCCATTCATATTTTATTCATACGCCATAACTAACTGCTCAGTGTAAGCTGGGTATTCATATGAAAAGGGTTTCATAAAGGAAAAATACAATGATCCAACTTGGATCAAAACCAAAGATACAGTGATCCAATTAAGATCAGATTTTGAAGAGATGCTGAAGACCAGAAGAAATCCGCTTTACAGGGTGGCGGGTAAGATTTGGGGTAACCGAGCAGAAGTGGGAGTAGCAGCCAGAGGCAGCAAGACCATGAACAGATAGCAGGAAGGGCACTGACGTTAGAAAGGGGAGGCTGCTTTGGGGGGACACCAGGGAAAGGAGGGCCAGAGCAGGTTGTGCGGAAGTCCCGGACCCAGAAACTGCCGAAGCCTGGGCACGTCTGCACTGGTTGGGTCATTTGCACCTGAACAAAGCAAACTCTTCTTTTACTCCAAAGCCCTGCCCTGAGGCTGTGTTGACAAACAGGAACTCCCCCAATCTACCATGCACCCCAAGAAAGAACCTGAGACTCGGTGTCAGGGGTCAGAAGGAGCCTCAGGAGATACTGTGGAACCCAAGATAAAAACTTCATTATATGGGCACCTGGGTGGCGCAGTCGGTTAAGCGTCCGTCTTCAGCCAGGTCACGATCTCGCGGTCCGTGAGTTCGAGCCCCGCGTCAGGCTCTGGGCTGATGGCTCGGAGCCTGGAGCCTGTTTCGATTCTGTGTCTCCCTCTCTCTCTGCCCCTCCCCCGTTCATGCTCTGTCTCTCTCTGTCCCAAAAAATAAATAAACGTTGAAAAAAAAATTAAAAAAAAAAAACTTTAAAAAAAAAAAAACTTCATTATGGACTCTCTTTTTTTGAGTCTTCTGAACCCTTTCATTGGCTTTAAATCATTTGAATGAACATTGAGGCATTGCTATGTGTCAGACACCTTGCCAGACTTCTTAGTCCTTTAAAAAGCCAATTTTGGGGAGCAGGGGGTGGGGAGGGGTTCCTGCATATACAAAGGAAAGATGCATCCCCTCTGGAGGAGCTTATAAACTTGGCAAACTACTAAGTCCTATACCTGAAACTAACGTAACATTGTGTGTCAACGATACTCAAATTAAAACAAAACAAAAACTTGGAGGAAAAGGGTGAAAGGCTGCCACCTTGAGGCACATTTGATGACAAATGTAGTTCAGGGCCCCATTGCCCTAATTTCTCTTGAACTCTCTAAATTATTCCTTTGGTCGTTTTTGGATGTCTGGGCCCCAGTCCCCCCATGATGGAGTGTGGGGGCTATCAAGGAACTGGCTTGTCTTTTCCTGATGTTTGTGAGCACTGTCAAAATGCCTGGACTCACATTCCAGCCCGGTTCCAGAGTACTTTGCAAGCTTTAGTTAGGAGGAAATGCCTGAGGCAACCTTTATCCAGGAAGTAGCTCAGGCGAAGAGGACCCCTCCCAGGGATGTATTACCAAGGCCATCCCACCCACTGAGGGCTGCTGGCATCACTTTAGGGCTTGACCCTTGCAGGCTCTCTGACCTCAGCCTCGCCTGCCTGCCTTGAACATCCCCCCACTCTGACCTTACTACTACAGCCCGGGAATGCATTCCCAAACCCCCGTGAACTCTGACCCACTTCCTTTATTCTCCCAAGGCTGCATTGCAAAAACCTGCCTTTGGTTCTGCACTCCACCTCTTCCTCCCCCTCTCTTGCCTACCCCCACTCCTCTCTTTTAGTTTGTTCGCTGTGATTCCCAGTAAACAATTGTGATCAAGACATTTGGGCTTTGTTCCTTTCTAAGAGCAAAACTACTACCATACCCACTACTGACTCCCCCCTTACACAGCTCCTAAGCTAGGGGAAAGATCTGTTTCGAAAGTGCTCTTTTTCTACTGCAATATTTATACATTACCGTAGTGAGATACTCAGACAGTACAATGGGGAATAAAGTAAAAATAAAGTCCTCCTTTTCACGCCCCTCCCATCTCCCCCATTTACCATCCAGAGCTAACTGTAAATGTCTGGGGGAAGGGTGTCCTTCTGGGCCTTTCTATCACAAGTTTTATCTTTGTGGTCTTCCTAGAATGGGTGCACATATCTACCAGGATCAATATGACTTCATGAATAAGAGGCTGCCTTGTTTCCAAGGACAGAAACAGGAAGCTTTTTGTTGTTTCCAGATCTCTATTCTCCTCACCATAGTGGTTCCTACTCAGAATTTTCCTAGAGCTATTTTCAGATGCGTGAAATAAGAAAGCCACACATTTTAGCTTGAATACTGTGACTATGATATTTATGTAATTTCAGTAACCAAGAGGAAAGGGGTCTTTGGGACACTAAACTAGGAATTCAGAAACCCCAAATGTCATGATGCTTCTGCCCTGAGTACGCAGTTGATGACCTCGTGAGAGCCCCTCAGCCTCTGGGCTTTCTCATCCTCACCTAGAAAACAAGCTGGTCAGATTGCCTAAATTACAGATCCTTTCATTTAATTTTTTTTAATAAATATTTTTGTTTATTTTTATGGGTTTTTTTTTTCTTAAACGTGTGTCAGTGTCTAAAGGGGAAACGAGTAGGGGTAGAGGCAGGGGATGTGGGGTTTTTTTTTTTCACCTACCTCCAGTAACTGAGCTGGACCTTTCATGCCGGATGTAACCTGCAGAGGTGGTTGCCATGGAGTTGGTGGGGTGGTCCAGTGGAGATGGGTGTAGAACAAGAAGACAGGGAGCCCTAAGACCAGAGCTCCTGCCCCAGGAGACACACACAGGTGGATCGAAAAGGCTTTTTGCAAACGTGAGGCGGGACTTTTCCTTCCCGGCACTTGCCGTAAGATCGCATCCCCAGTAATCCTCTTTTTTTCTTTAACTTTTCAGGCAGAGCATCTAACCAGCTGCTACTGGGGTGGGAGCAGCAATGCTCTGGACCGGCACGACCCCAGCCTGCCTTACCTGGAACAGTATCGCATTGACTTTGAGCAGTTCAAGGGGATGTTTGCTCTTCTCTTTCCCTGGGCCTGCGGAACTCACTCTGAAGTATTGGCCTCCCGCCTCTTCCAGCTGTTGGATGAAAATGGAGATTCTCTGATTAACTTCCGAGAGTTTGTCTCCGGCCTAAGTAAGCATGGGATGTTACTTCATGAATTGGGAAGGGATGACGGGGCAGCAACAGCCCCGTTCCTGGTGGTCCTCAGTGCTGCCCTCCGGGCCACAGCCCCGAACTGCCTCCAAGGGTTTAGAGGGTAGAGCGTCTCATTTTAAGGTTTGCAAACTGATGGTAAAATTCGTTTAAATGAACGGTTATACTATGTGATTAAAGCATTCGACACTAGTTAGTCCTCAGCACAAGTTAAAATACATTATCGGAGAATGTGCAAGACAATAAAATGCCAACTTACACACTGAAACCACAGGCCGTGATACCTTTACAAGAATATTTGAGTGGATTGTTCTTCTTTGACACAAAGTATATTTATATTATGTATCACAAAATGTTATAAAAACCTTTCGTGATGTTTTTAATAAAGGGCTGAAGAAACCGCAGCAGTTCTGCGGTCTCAATGGAGGTCTTTTCTCTCCATCTGGCCTGGAGGAAGGACCGGCTGTCCTGAGAAAGCACACCCACACCTCACAAGCAGCACGTGGTTTCTGCCCGTCAGCCTCACTGCCTGACTGTTATTCTGTGTTAGCAGGACTGCCCTATGTCCTTTAGAACTCTTGCTCCCTTCATGATGGAACAGAAAGGCTACAGGGTAGTAGAGCTTGGCCCACCAGACATTGAAGTTGTGGATGTAGGACGTGTTATGCCGGTGGGTCAGAATGAGACAAGGAGAAGGAAAAAAAAAAAAAAAAAGCTCATTCTAATTGTGCCACTCTGTGACCATGGGCCAGGTACTTTATTTATTCATTTTTTGATGTATAAAAAATTATTTATTTATTTATTTTGAGAGAGAGCAGGGGAGGGGCAAAGAGAGAGAGAGAATCCCAAGCAGGCTCTGTGCTGTCAGCACAGAGCCTGATGCAGGGCTTGATCTTAAGAACCATGAGATCATGACCTGAGCCCAAATCAAGAGTTGGAGGCTTCACCTGACTGAGCCACCTAGGCGTCCGTCCCCAGGTCATGTACTTTAAAATGACATGCCCTAGGAAAGATGAAGGGGTCAGGCACAGAGCCAATGATGACTCCAAAAAGTGCTCTAAATCTTTAAGAATAATGACTAGGGGGGCGCCTGGGGGGCGCAGTCGGTTAAGCATCCGACTTCAGCCAGGTCACGATCTCGCGGTCCGTGAGTTCGAGCCCTGCGTCGGGCTCTGGACTGATGGCTCGGAGCCTGGAGCCTGTTTCCCATTCTGTGTCTCCCTCTCTCTCTGCCCCTCCCCCGTTCATGCTCTGTCTCTCTCTGTCCCAAAAATAAATAAAAATGTTGAAAAAAAAAAAAAAAAGAATAATGACTAGGGCTTAAAGGCCGAAGGAAACTGATGGTTTTTAAAAAGGCAAAGGGGAGGGGCACCTAGGTGACTCAGTCAGTTAAGCGTCCAACTTTTGGCTCTGGTCATGATCTCACAGTTCCTGAGTTCCAGCATCAGGCTCTGTGCTACCAGCACAGAGCCTGCTCAGGATTCTCTCCCTCTCTCTCTGCCCCTCTCCTGCTCACGCTCTCTCTCTTTGTCACAATAAATAAGTAAAGATAAAAAGACAAAGGGGTGCAGATGAAGTGCACTTAGGAAGGAAAAAATTATTTGTATAAAGCACTCACATATATGCTTAAAAGGGAAGGGGGACATGGAAGAACTAGCCTTTTTTTTAGTGCAGACACTACTCAGATGCTTTAGAATTTGTATTTTATCGCTAAATCCAAACAGTAGCCTTTTGAGGAGATACTAATGACAGCTGACATTTATACAGTATTTACTCTGCTGCGGGCACTGCTCTCATGTTTACATGCATTCAATTTGCCTAAGACACACAACTACGAAATTGAAGTTTGAACCCAGGCACTTCAAGGGCCCACTTTGTGCTCTTACTATTATGCTTTATTACCCACGTGCTTACTCTTATTAGCCCCTTTTTTGGCTAAAGACATGAAAGCTCAGAAAAGTTAAATAACTTGCTGGGACACTAGTTTCTAGCGAGTCAATACTTACCTGTTATTGGACTGAACTACACAGTTAGTACATGCTGGGCCCAGGATTCAGAGAAGGGCTGTCTGTCTCAACGATTCATCCTTTTCTTGCTACTCGATGCTGAGGACAGCAAGCAGGATATTTCTTAGGAAGGAGGAGGTATCAATTTTTAATTACACAAGTAACATATAAATACATCCCACTTTTTAAACAGTGAAACAATCCAGGCAAGGCTAAAGACCCCTTTATCCCTCTCCTAATCTTTTCTGCCCCAAGGTAACTACTTATTGCCAGATGGGTGGCTTTCATCAAATCCAAAGGGGATTTATAAAACTTATCTTTGGACAGGATTAAGGAGGAGGAAAAAGAAACCAGTGCTGCATTAGAAACGTGATAGAATTTAATAGAAGTATTTAATTGACTTAAGTTCAGGTGACTCCAGTAAGGAAAATACTCTTCAAAATCTTCAAGAAAGGAAAGAGAGGCTTGTAGTCCAGGATAGTGAAAACACTGAAAAAGAGTATTTAGGGTTCTCAAAAGGCAGTTGAGTTCTTGAGCAAAGTATGCCTTGCTCCAGATACTGGGAGAATGCTCAGAGCTGTTGTCACTCTGTGGGACAATTATTACGGAGATAGACAAGCAGACCAGAAAAGAGAAATTCTGTTCAGGTTTTAAAAACTAAAAAACAGGGGCGCCTGGGTGGCTCAGTCGGTTGGGCGTCCGACTTCGGCTCAGGTCATGATCTTGCGGTCCGTGAGTTCGAGCCCCGTGTCGGGCTCTGTGCTGACAGCTCGGAGCCTGGAGCCTGTTTCAGATTCTGTGTCTCCCTCTCTCTCTGACCCTCCCCCGTTCATGCTCTGTCTCTCTCTGTCTCAAAAATAAATAAACGTTAAAGAAAAAAGTTTTTAAAAACTAAAAAACGGATTCTGGAAAAGATGAGATCAATCCCCAGGAAGTTCCCTCTAGAAATTCATGAACAGATGGTCTATGTGGAATTAGAAATAAGGGATTACTATCAGAAGCCACAAATGAACTGTATCTCCTTTTCCAATCGTGTTGCTCAAAGGCAGGCTCTAAATATGTCATACGTGTCCTGATGCAGCTGGTCATTTGACAGATAACTTGTTATAAATGGAAAAGGTAGGAAGGAGTATATAGAAGTTGGTGATTAGGTAACTGGCTGAACACTGCCCCCAAAATATGATGGTTAATGAGTCAGTTTCAACTGAGGGTTCTCTGGTACTTTGGGTTTGATATTTGACCTCTGATTTTTCCTTCATTTGCAAATGAGTAACTGTCAGGATAAAATGACTTTGAATAGAATTCTTGGAACAGTGCCTGACTTAAGGGTTTAATGACAGACATTTATTAATTATTTGCTTTGTGTTAAATCTCGTGCTAACTGCTTTCCACGTGTGTGTCACTTTTCTTCTCACAATAATTTTACGAGATAGAATTGTCTGCCATTACTTTCATGATTAGTATTAGTTGGTGTGCAGACATCTTGGAGTTCAGTTAACCACGTGGTCAATATGAAACTCCAGAGTGAAAGAGTATAAAAAATTGAATGTAAACTCAGGCCATGTTAGTGGAAAAGTCAAAAACAGCTCCACTCTTCTCTGAAGTAGATAAGAGTCTTCTGGGACTCTCTCTCCAGAGAGATATTGATTGATGAGTTGACACATAAAGTGGATGTGAGTAAAAATGGGGAAGGCTGTACAAATCATGTTATGAGAAAGTGGAAAAATTTGGAGAGGGCACGATAAACTTGCCTTGAAAAGATAAGCGTGAAGGAGACAGGTGAGTTGTCCTCAAAATCTGAAGGTTGTTGTATTGAGGCAACAGACCTATTCTGTTTGGCTTTACCGAGTAGAATAAGGGAAGGAAGAGCAGTTCCAAACCTTTTTTTGAGTCATGGACTCTTTGAGATCTAATAGGGACTTTGGACATTTTCTTCCCCTCAAAATGACATGTGCACATAGAGACAAATTTTCTATTTCATGGGCTTTGTGGACTTTCTGAAGTTGAGATTGCAGGTTAAGGATCCTGAGACTAAAACAAAAATTGCGGAAGGACTTTCAGTAGTTAGAGAATACATCTGCAGAACGGAATGCATCTGGTGGTGATGGCCTCTCCGTCTCTGAAAGTGTTCAAGCAGGTGCTAGATCCCTGTCTTTCGTCAGTGCGTGAAGGGAGATGCCTGCATTTAGTGGACACCCCTGCTGTTTCTGGCAGCCCAGATTCTGCGATTCCTCTTTCTCCAAAGCTGACTAATCTTCAACTGGCTGCTCTAAGACTAGATATTTGTGAAGGATTTTCTGATTCCAATACGTATAGACTTTAAAAGAAAAGTAACAGGGTTCTTTTGATTGAAGGGATGGTGATATGATGGCAGACAGATGAGGATGAATCAAACTGAAGAAATATTTAGGAGAACCCCAAAACGACTAACAGGGATTTCTACAATGAATAATTGGAAGCGATCTCAAACATGTTTCGAGATTATTTCTGAATTCTGTTTGAGTGTTGAAACCCAGTTAAATGGGTTTTCTTATGAAAAACACATTTATTATGTTCCAGGCACTATTCTAAGTGTTTTATACATGTTAATACATTTAATTCTCACATTCCTTTGATCCTGATGTCAAGACCACTGGTAGAATCTTGTGTTTATTATTATACAGGGGAAACTGAGGTACAGAGAGATTAACTCTCCCAAGGGCAAATAGTAAGTACGAAGGAATTGAACCCAGGCATCTGGGTTCCAGAGCTCTTAACCCAAATATGTCCTGACCGGACCTTTTGTCACCTAATGTCTTGATTTCAGTTTGCAAAAAGTAGACTTTTTAGGGGAATGCTAAGCTGAGAGCATCACTACCACACATGATACATTTCATATTGTATTTGTATGATTCTAGGTGCTGCATGCCATGGGGACCTCACAGAGAAACTCAAACTCCTGTACAAAATGCATGTCTTGCCTGGTAAGTGAGCCACACAGAGGAGCCCATGTATTTGTGACCATGACCTGGTTTGAAAGTTCTTTTTTTGATATACAAAATCACTCACTGGTCACTAAGCATGAACTGAATAGTAATTACTGCATAGGTTCCTGCATCAGTGTGTGCTTGATTCCATGGTCATTTACCTGTCTGAGGTATGAGTTGTAATAGAAAAGAGCAGACATCTGCAAGAGAAAGAACAAATAGCATTTGGTAACTCACGAGATACAAAGGTCGCAAAAGAGGAGAACGTAGGACCTGAGATTCTGAGTTTAGAAGGAGTCATTTTAACACTGACAGAAACAAGTGAGCAAGATGGAGAGGTTTTGAGTTTAGGTTT
The DNA here is from genome assembly GCF_018350175.1 of Felis catus. Taxonomy (NCBI): domain Eukaryota; kingdom Metazoa; phylum Chordata; class Mammalia; order Carnivora; family Felidae; genus Felis; species Felis catus. The sequence continues at coordinate 85,487,929 of NC_058371.1, forward strand.
TAAAAGGTTGGCCTATAGCTTGGATATATCTAGCAAACACTAAAAAAAAAAAAAAAAAAAAAAAAGATTGCCATTAAGGATAGAGATAGGGTAAAATTGTAGATTTGAGAATTGTCTTTAATTGTATACAGTTTCCACTTCAGTGTGAGGTTGTTAAAAAGGAAGGTGGAGTGAAAAAATGGAGTGAGCCCCCCACTCCCCCCATGAGGCTATAGACGCCGTCGGTATTCAGGGCCCCCAGTGATGTGCCCCCTCTCCACCTTGGTACCTCCAGCTCCTCGTCCTCCCCCATGTCACTTCTTTAACAATTAAAGCACACTTTCCTTGAGTCACCACCCCGCCAATACGAGAATGACCTCTCCTCCCCTCTCTAGAGCCATCCTCTGATCAAGATGAGCCAGATTCTGCTTTTGAAGCAACTCAATACTTCTTTGAAGACATCACCCCAGAATGCACACATGGTAAGTGACTTTCCTCCCCATAGGTACAGTATTTCTTTTCTACAGAGCCCTCTGTTGTTACTAGAAAAAGTTGCCTCAAAGCTAGTCAGTCAAAGAAGTATATGAATTCAGTTGCCTAATACATTAGTTTCTTTTCAGATTTGTGAAGTCAAGCAGCCAACAACTAGGGAGTGGGTACTTTGCCCACTGAAGGGAGCATGCACACTGTGTCCCACTGGCTTAGAGAAAACATGACCCCTAGAGCGATATGCTTTGTTCCCCTTTCCCTACTGTAGTCAGGCTCATTAAGAACATCATCCTGTTATTATTCTGCTATCCAGAATCAGGACATTTATGTCAGAAAGAGTTCTCTTATATCTGTATGTAAGAGATACACAGGCTCTGTAATAGGTGGCAGTAAACTTCAGCCCAGAGGCCAAATGTGGCCCGGGATCTGTTTGTACAGCCTGCGAACTAAGAAAGGGTTTTACAGGGGCACCTGGGTGGCTCAGTCGGTTAAGCGTCCCACTTTAACTCAGGTCACGATCTCGCGGTCCGTGAGTTCGAGCCCCACGTCGGGCTCTGGGCTGATGGCTCAGAGCCTGGAGCCTGCTTCCAATTCTGTGTCTCCCTCTCTCTCTGCCCCTCCCCCGTTCATGCTCTGTCTCTCTCTGTCTCAAAAATAAATTTAAAAAAGTTTAAAAAAAAAAAGAAAGGGTTTTACATTTTTAAATGGATTTTAAGAAATCAAAAGTAGAATGATATTTCATGATCTAGGAAAATTATATGAAATTTAAACTTGAGTGCCTATAAAGTTTTATTGGAACACTGCCAAGCTATTCATTTATGTATTGCCTCTGGCTACTTTCATGCTATGGGTGGTAGAACTGAGTAGTTGAGACAGAGGCAGTGTGGGCTGTAAAACCTGTGAAATATTTACTGTCCAGTCTTTTATGAAAAAAAAAAAAAAACGTGCTGACTTCTGCTTTATGTAGGTATGGGTATTAGGTCTACATAGACATGGTTCAACTCACTGTATACAATGAGATACACAGAAGGTGTCTGTCTTGTGTGAATCTAGGCAACATCTCTCAGTAGCTATCGCAGTGACTTCTCTACCTTCTCATTCATCATCACTGCCGCTTCATGACTTCACCCAAGTTCAAAAGTAAACATGGGCTGCTTCTGGGTCCTTTTGCCTCTTAAATCTTATCATTCCAGGGACGCCTGGGTGGCGCAGTCGGTTAAGCGTCCGACTTCAGCCAGGTCACGATCTCGCGGTCCGTGAGTTCGAGCCCCGCGTCAGGCTCTGGGCTGATGGCTCAGAGCCTGGAGCCTGTTTCCGATTCTGTGTCTCCCTCTCTCTCTGCCCCTCCCCCGTTCATGCTCTGTCTCTCTCTGTCCCAAAAATAAAAAAAAAAAACTTGAAAAAAAATTTAAAAAAAAATCTTATCATTCCAAAATAAGTACAGTTTAGACCAGCTTTTTTTTTTAATTGGAATTTTTAACTTACAGTGTTGTATTAGTTTCAGCTGTGTGACATGACTCAACAATTCTATACATTACTCAGTGCTCATCACGATATGTGTGGTCACCGTATGTCACCAAATAATGTTAGTATGATTGAGTAGAAAGGGGTGAGCCAGACCCAGTCTTATTACTATTGGCAATACAAGTTGAGGGAAGGATCTTTGGACGGAATGCCACTCTGTATATTGTTACCTACGTGAGCTCAGGTAGGTTCTGGCATCTCTGAGCCTCAGTTTCCTTTTGTGGAAAATGGAGATGATAGCTGGCATATTGGGTATAGTATGGATTTAATGAGCTGACATAGTCAGGCTTTTTTAGCATAGTGCCTTAGCATATCTTACAATATTCCTAACTTTGTTTGCAATAGTTTTTTGGCTGCAAAATGTTAGCCGTATCTTTGTTAGTAAACACTCATTTCAGAAAAGGATTCACTTATTTCAGAATGCTTCAGGAATGGTCACATGCTAATAGGATTTAATAATCATTAAAAGTTGCTTTAGGGGTGCCTGGGTGGTGCAGTCGGTTAAGCGTCCGACTTCAGCCAGGTCACGATCTCGCGGTCCGTGAGTTTGAGCCCCGCGTCGGGCTCTGGGCTGATGGCTCAGAGCCTGGAGCCTGTTTCCGATTCTGTGTCTCCCTCTCTCTCTGCCCCTCCCCTGTTCATGCTCTGTCTCTCTCTGTCCCAAAAATAAATAAACGTTAAAAAAAAAAAAGTTGCTTTAAAAAAAATGTTTTTCTAACTCCCAAATCACTATTGCTTTGTGTTGAAATTTTAAAAATACAGTTATAATATATATATATAAAATAAGCTAGGGGTGCCTGGGTGGCGCAGTCAGTTAAGCGTCCGACTTCAGCCAGGTCACGATCTCGCGGTCCGGGAGTTCGAGCCCCGTGTCAGGCTCTGGGCTGATGGCTCAGAGCCTGGAGCCTGTTTCGATTCTGTGTCTCCCTCTCTCTCTGCTCCTCCCCCGTTCATGCTCTGTCTCTCTCTGTCCCAAAAATAAATAAACGTTGAAAAAAAATTTTTTTAAAGAAAATAAAATAAGCTAAAGATAAAGCTTACAATTTTGTAATACAAAGATAACAGTATTCTGGGATACTTTTGTCATGTTTATTCGTATAACATATGTAATTATGATAATATATGCATATATATAAAACGGGGACCAAATTGCCTATACAATTTTGTATCCTACTTTTTTTGTTTAAAATCCTGTGAGCATGCTACCATGTCATTAAACATCCTGTGAAAACCTGGTTTTTATTTATTTGTTTTTAATTTTTTTAATGTTTATTTTTGAGGGGGGTGGGGGGCAGAGAGAGGGAGACACAGAATCCGAAGCAGGCGCCAGGCTCTGCTTGCAGTAGAAGGGGCCCCCCTGAAACCAGGCGCCCCCCTGAAAGCCTGGTTTTTAAATGGCTGTACAATATCTGTTGCATGAACTTAACCGTACTTTAAAATATTTTTGAATATCTACTTGTCTCCTAAGTCATTTTCAACATTAAGAGGAGAAGAATTTCTCAATGACATATAGTACATTGTTCTCACTCTGTCTTAAAAGCTGCCGAGATTAACCTGACGCTGAATTCAGTGAAGGTCACATATCTGGCAAGCCAGCCACCTTTTGGATGATTGAAGATGTGCTGGAATGCATTTGGACAGCTGACAAACTGAATGGGAAATGGGAGGGGGAGTTTTATACCTCTCCCTTCTGAAGCCTTTATGTGCCCTGTAATGTCCTGTTTTTAGAAGAAAAAGGAACACAGTTAAAAGTGGTTTCCTTGAAAGTCATATATTTTTTAAAATTTATTAACTTTGAAGAAGAGAGAGAGGGAGAATGAGTGGGGGAGAGGCAAGAGAGAAGGAGAGAGAGAATCCGAAACAGGCTCTGCTCTGTCAGTGCAGAATACATTGCAGGGCTCGACCCCCACAAACCATGAGATCATGATCTGAGCCGAAATCAAGAGTCAGAAGCTTAACTGACTGAGCCACCCAGGAGCCTCAACAAGTCATAGTTTTGAAATACCATATTATGAATGTAAAGGAATTTTGTAGCATATCACATTTTTGGGTTTTCTTTTTTAAAAAGTGAGTTCTTTATCTTTTGCAGAGCCTGGCAGAAAACCAGTCTCATGAATGCAAAGTTAAGATGATGATATAACAGAGAGGGTAGGGAAATCATTCATTGGACCAACACCACCATTTTTTAAGAAGGGAAGACTACACGACATCGTTTCTTAAATTCCTAGTTCTACCCTGAACCCTGTTTGTGAAAAATAATTCTGGGGGAATCCACTACTGAGAAATAGGGTTGTCAGATAAGATAAGGAACACCAGTAAAATCTGAATTCGAGACTAGCGAAACATCATTTGTTTAGCACAAGTATGTTCCATGTGATATTTAGGACTCACTTACACCAGAATATTATTTACCTATCTCAAATTCAGATTTAACTCAGTTTACTGGGTTTTGGCTTTGGTTTTCTTTGTTTTGCTAAATCGGGCAGCCATACCTAAAGGTTTTCCTGTTTTCTACTGCAAATGCTGAGTCTGTGGGTGTATTATGTAACCTTGTACTTTTCTTTCTTCCGCACATTTCTTGGCAGTGGTGGGGCTGGATAGCAGGAGGAAACACGGTGCGGAGGATGGCTTTGTGACAGTGAGTCTGCAGCCAGACAGAGGTATACATCTCCTCTTCCGCATGTTTGCCTCATGCTGGGTGAACACTTGTTTCTGGCCCTTTGAACACTTACTTCCTGACATTTGGGTTTTAGGGAAGAGGGCAAATTCTCAAGAAAATCGCAATTATCTAAGACTCTGGACTCCGGAAAATAAATCCAAATCAAAGAATGCAAAGGATTTACCCAAATTGAATCAGGTAAGTGTCTAACATTTCAGTTTCTTCATTTTGAACCTTGAAGATGTTTTCTAAGTCATAGAAAAATGTAGACTACGTACCCCTAAAAGATAATGGTAACTCAATAAAAAAATAAAAAATGAATTAATAAAAGGGGATGCCTTGCCTGGGTGGCTCAGTCAGTTGAGCCTCACGGCTCAGGTCATGATCCCAAGGTCATGGGATCGAGCCCCACGTCAGGCTCCATACTGAGTGTGGAGCCTACTTGGGATTCTGTTTCTCTCTCTCTCTCTCCCTCTGCCCCTCTCCCCCACTTGTGCATGCCCTCTCTCTCTCTCTCTCTCTCTCTCTCTCTCAAACTAAAAAATAAAATTAATTAATTAATTAAAAGATAATGATAACTTGGGGTATTCAATTAAGATCTGTTTGGATCTAGTCTGTGCATGTTTCCATGCATCAAAAATAGGTTCAATCGTGAGGAGGTGACCCACCCCCTCAGAGAAAATGCAAATCACAAAATACTCAGTTCTTAGAGTATACACATTCTCATTTCAGTTATTAAAAATACTCTCAGATACTCAGAAGACAAGCTCATGCTGTTTTCAAATCACCGTGCTCGGCTATAAAGATGTCTGACACATTTTTTCCTTAAAAAGCTGAGTTGTAGTGAGGCAGAGGAAACAATATAAATAATACAACCCAGGATGAAAATGTTGTCTCCTAACAGGAGAGCAGATGAATCACGTGGGTGGGGAGTAGAAGGCATCACGCCTGCCCACGACACCAGCAAATGTGAGAGAGGGGATTTGAGCTAACCTGGGGCTGCACGCTGAAGAGTGTAGACGTGAAATGGGACGAGGTCTGGGATTTACTTAACAATACTTGAACAGAGGATAAAAGAGTTGGTGAAGCAGCCAACGGTAGGACAGTCATTCTAGACTCTGGGTGCCAGCTACGTGAAGGTTCATTATTTCATCCTTTCTACTTTCACGGATGTTGGAAATTCTTCAAATTAAAAAGAATGGAAACATGAGTGAAGAGACTTTGTTTTTTCAGGTTCATTTATTTAGCTTGAGATGGGGGGGATGGGCAGAGAGAGAAGAGAGAATCCCAAGCAGGCTCCACACAGTCCGTGCAGAGCCCGATGTGGGGCTCGAACTCAGGAACAGTGAGTTGATGACCTGAGCCAAAATCAAGAGTTGGCACTTAACCGACTAAGCCACCCAGGCACCCCAAGTGAAGAGACTTTAAACAGTAGCCAGTTGGTTCTACATAGAGGACTTTTCAGAGTCTTTCAGGAGCCCTGTTATTAAATGGCTTCACAGTCCGCTTCAGTCCTGCCTCTGTGCTTCCAACGAGATGGTCCCATCCTCTGTGTTTTTCCCGATCACTTTTCAGGGGCAGTTTATTGAGCTGTGCAAGACCATGTATAACATGTTCAGCGAAGACCCCAACGAGCAGGAGCTGTACCACGCCACGGCTGCGGTGACCAGCCTCCTCCTGGAGATCGGGGAAGTCGGCAAGCTCTTTGTCACCCAGCCTGCCAAGGAGGGCGGGAGCGGGGGCAGCGGGCCCGCCTGCAACGCGGCCATCCCGGGCGCGCTCTTCCCCAAGAAAGGGCCCGGCCGGCCTTACGTGGTGGAGGCCGTTGAGCCCCTCCCGGCCGGCTTGGCGGTGGAGGGTGAGGAACACTCCTTGGGAGGGCAGTTGGAGGACATCAAGCTGGAGGACTCCTCTCCCCGGGACCACGGGGCCTGCTCCTCCATGCTGATTTCCGATGACGACACCAAGGACGACAGCTCCATGTCCTCGTACTCGGTGCTGAGTGCCGGCTCCCACGAGGAGGACAAGTTGCACTGTGAGGACATCGGGGAGGACACCGTCCTGGTGCGCAGCGGCCAGGGCACGGCGGCCCTGCCCCGGAGCACCAGCCTGGACCGGGACTGGGCCATCACCTTCGAGCAGTTCCTGGCCTCCCTCCTGACTGAGCCGGCCCTGGTGAAGTACTTTGACAAGCCCGTGTGCATGATGGCCAGGATCACCAGTGCAAAAAACATCCGGATGATGGGCAAGCCCCTCACTTCGGCCAGTGACTATGAGATCTCCGCCATGTCAGGCTGACCCCTGCGCCTTCTCTGGGGACCGGGAGGGGAGGGAGGGTTTTTTTTTTAATGTTCCGTGTTGGGCTTTCTTTCTTCCTTTTAAATTAAATATTTATTAGTACCCGGCTTGAAGCCTAGTGTTTTCATAATATAATACAATGAAAACTGTTGGAGAACTATTTAAACACCTCGACGTAGGTACAGTACACTGTCTTGGGGGAGGGGATTGAACAGAATACAGTTAATTCAGTGAATTCCAAAAAAGATTAATCTGTCCGTGATATGTGTGTATTTTAACTTCTTAATCTTGCTGTTGAGCTGTGTACATGGTTAAAAAATAGTGCTGTTTAACGCTAAATAAGGCAGCAGCCTTTTGTGTCTTTGGGCTTTTTAGATAAAACTAGAGCCGTCGGGAAAATGAAATGCCACAAACACAAAATGTTCCTAAAAGGAAAAGGCATTGTTGGCGGGGGTAAATCCTATACCATTTTAGGTGGAGGGTGCATTAGAAATATTTTTTAAGATTTGAAATATATTTCATAAAAGTCCTCTATTCAGAAATCATATTCAACAGATGTTTCCTTTCAAGAGGAAAATATTTGAGGCTCTAAACAATTATGAATTTTCACATGATGCCAGAATAACACTTCCAGTTGATCAATTTGGACCAATACTGGACCAACTTTGCATTAAAAAAACTGTTGTGATTATTTAAGTCAGCGGGCCAGAATTCAGGGAAAATGAACAGTCTTTTGTTACAGAGAATCTGAAAATGACAACAGAGATAACCGAGGGCTCAGGATTTTTCTTTTTTTTTAAAGAGTAAAAGTACTGATGCTTCTGGTACTGGATCTTCAGCTTCTTGTTACTCATTGCAAATAAAGCAAAAACTAAAACCGATAAACTTTACCATTGCTATACTGTGCATAGGTTCAAGAAATTAAACTACGTATCTTCTATGACCATCTTTCCCGTTAAATCGATGTCAAGTAGAGATCATGTAAAGTAAAAAACAAAATCTGCAAGATAACGTACCTGAATGTTTTAAAGCAGAACTTGTCACTTTATTAAAAGAATAGTATGCTCTATTTCCTGAATGGATGTGGAAATGAAAACTAGCACACCTGCACTTTGGATTCTTGCTTTTTTTTTTTTTTTTTTTATTACTCTCACAGTTTTGCCTTTTACAGATGTTGAAGGTTTTTTCTCCTTATTGTTGACTTCACCATCGCGGTCACATTTTCTTTGCTGATTCAGAGTGTCCCTTTCGACACATTCCTTTATTATGCATTGTGTTTTTTTTTTGAGCTGTTGCTGCTGTTTCTTATTTTGTTTACAGAATGATTTTTAAACTGTCAAATGAAGTAGTGTTAACCTCAAGTAGGACAAATGTGAACAAATAAAATACATCAGATATTCAGATCCGGCTTTTATTTCAGTGCTTGAGTTCCTGCCTAAGGCAATAACGTTATTCTTTTGACAACTTTGCAGGGGAAATCATATTTAGGCAACCATTTTGACTAAGTAAACCAACACTTAGAGGCAAATATTTTCAGATAAAAAAGACCGTGTGTCGTGGTTTGCATGTGAATGGGTGTATTTAAAATAAGGAAGTGAATGTGTATCAGTTACCTAATTATTTAACTTATGCGGCGGAAGTGATAAAAAGGTGAAAATCTCTCATTAGTACACTGTAATACCATTTGGTATGTATCTAGTTGGGTAGCTAGTCATTGATTTGATTTGACTTTTTTTTTTTAATATTTTTATTTTATTTTTGAAAGAGAGAGAGACAGAGTGCAAGTGGGGGAGGGACAGAGAGAGCGGGAGACGCGGAATCCTAAGCAAGCTCCAGGCTCTGAGCTGTCAGCACAGAGCCCAACGCGGAGCTCACACTCACGGACCATGAGGTCATGACCTGAGTTGAAGTCCAAAGCTTAACAGACCGGACCGAGCCACCCAGGCTCCCCAATTTGATTTGACTTTAAGGTTGTTCCGCATTATTCCATCATGTGTTTAACTGTAAAATCCTGTTCTCTTAACCACCTCTACCTTGCCAATATCAATGATGGATCTGGGAGGGGAACAGGGATGCGTTTAAATGCATAGCCCCAGGTAAACAGGAGGAGTCAGAACGTTCCATTGTTACTGAGAAAGGGACTGTGACTCAGCAGCGTATTACCCTGAAAGCATGTCTCTGAGGCTGTGTTGTCATCTTGTCCCCCTCTGTTCAAACACATCATAGTGCTCGTCACAGCGGAACTATACTTACTACGTAAAGGCCATTCTTAAGTCTGTTTGCTTCCGTAGGCTGCACGCGGAGGAGTCCTGAGCCTGTGAGTTGATTATTTCCAGCTTAGTCTGTGAGACAAATGGGCCTGTCACCTCATCCTCTTAGCCTCCAGAAGGCGGTCAGTGCATTTCAAAGAGCATTTTCTGAGAAAAGATTAAAGTTCCTGTCTTCTTTTTAATGGGTGTGTTATGTCTTTTTAGTATCTCCATGGATTCTCTTGATTTCAATTTATTGTAATTTACTATCTCTGTATGGTCCCTTTTGATCTAGCTCTGTGATGATTAGCTTCCCAGGCTAATAATCATTACACCATCCAGATGGTGGCTCTCGTGTATATCCTAATAAACTCGAACTGGCATCCCTGTGAGCTTTTAGCTACAGAGCTCCAGAGCTCCGGGTCTTGGCCACCAGTGGTGTTTTTACATATGAAAGCTCAAAAGAAAAAGCTACTGCCAGGGGAAAGGAAGAAACCTTTTGGAGCCTGGATGCTAGGGAAGTGGGTGTGCCAGAGAAACCACAGATCCAGCCCGGGTGTCGTTCCATCCAGCATTACTTCAAGTCTGATTCTGGAATGGAGGGGGGACAAACTCTGTGGAAGTGCCACAGAGGGAGCCACAGGCAATGGGAAGGCTCCTGTGTCAACAGTGTCCTCGTCTCCCACTGAGGCATGCAATCTGGGAACCATGGCTGCCAGGCAGAGGGCCGCCGTCTGTAAGTCCTTGTCACAGCAAGTAGGAAAGGTAGCTAGACATCTCCTCACTTTCCTGTCCCGAGAGTTTGGATAGCAGCCCCCCAGTCTTGGGCTGGTCTCTGACTGAAGCTTTGTCTGGGGGGGGGGGTCTAAGCTTAGAGCTACCTGGGGCGCCTGGGTATGGCTCAGGTCATGATCTCACAGTTTGTGGGTTGGAGCCCCTCGTCGGGCTCTGTGCTGACAGCACAGAGCCTGCTTCGGATCTTCTGTCCCCCTGTGTCTCCATCCCCCTGTGTCCCCCTGTGTCCCCCTGTGTCTCCATCCCTCCCCTGCTCCTGCTTGTGCTCTCTCAAAAATAAATAAAACACTAAAAAAATTAAAAATAATAAACTTAGAGCTACTTTAGCTCTTGAATCTAACAGAGTGAAACTCCTGGGGAGTGCGTTGACAGCTGCCACATTTCCAATCCCTCTGGCTGCTCTGAATGTGAATTCTTCACTACCTATCCCATAAGAAGGCTCTTTTGTTACGGCATCGACTTCTAACCTGAACAGAGTAGCAGTTGATGTGGTGAGTACAAAGTATTTCACACTATTTTCTGCTTGAAGATGACTCTTTACGTAATGTTTAGGGCCCCATGCCTTCTGTTGAGCATTTTCTTGACAGTCTAATTCTTTAAAAGGAAAGCTCGGGGAGCCAGACAAAGGAATTGAGAGCTAGGCACAGTGTGAGTACAGAAGACTTGGATCAGGGTTCTCTGCCTGTGGGCTCTGTTAAAATGCCAGGCTGCCAGGAGGCGGGTCAGCTCAGCCGCCAGAAGCAGATGACTCAAGGCCAAACTATAGATTGTGAGGGCTTCCTGGATTCACAACTGCTTCCTCTCCTCACCCTTCACAGAGAGGCCAAGAACTCTGCAAACCCAAATCCTGTAACTCTTCTTAGAATACTTCAAGGGCAAGTATCAGCTAGACTGATGCCACATCCTAGGACTGGGCTGGAGGCAATCTTGAGCCCTAGAATAGGTCTAGCAAATTCACTTATTTCGTGGATATGGCCTACCTACTGGGTGCCAGATACTGTTTCAGGCTCTTGGGGTACAGCAGCAAATGACACGGATCAAAAACTCCTGTCCCTAAGAGAAACTTACGCTCTGATAAGGGAGACCGACAATAAGCAAGATAAATGCCATCGATGCTATATGTTAGTGATGCAGGCAATCAAAATGAAGCAAAGGAGCAGGGCTTGAAAGGCTGGGGTGCTCAGGGAAGACCTCACGGAGGTGACTTGTGAGTAAAATCGGAGGGAGCGAGCCGTGCAGTTATCTGAGGGGAGAGCTTTTCACACTAAAGGAACCCCAAGTACAAAGGCCCCTAAAGTGAGAGGCTGCCTGGCAAGTTTGAAGCAGAGCAAGGCAGCTGTGGATGAACAGAGGGAAGACGCTAACAATGAGGCAGAGATAATGGGGAAGCAGATCTCACAGGATCTAGGAGGTCAACGAAAAGGCTTCGGCTCTTAATGCCGAGTGAGATGGAGTGGCCTAAAGAGTCAGGAGCTAGGGAGGCACGTTCTGACTTAGATTTTAAGAGTAATTCTGGGGCACCTGGGTGGCTCAGTCAGTTAAGTATCCGACTCTTGATTTGGGCTCAAGTCATGATCTCAAGGTTCATGAGTATTGAGCCCCACATTGGGCTCCACATGGACAGTGCGAATTGGAATGCTTGGGAATCTCTCCTCTCCCTCTCTCTCTTCCCACCCCCCCCCCCAAATAAATAAATAAACAAAAGAAAAGGAATAATTCTGAGCCTGCTGTTGAGAATAATGGTAGAAACACAGCAACAGAAAGGGGCAGACCAGTTAAGAGATCAGGGTCCTAACTGAGGTAAGAGTTGGTCAGGACTGTTTCCTCCACCCTCGCTCCATCCTCACTCTAGGCCCGAACTAGAATAGGGGCACATCCACCACGTTCTTGTGGTCCAAGAAGTCCCAGGCCAAGTCAGACTCAAATGGAGGGAAGCCAGACCCTATCTGTGGGTGAGAGGCGTGTCAAAGAATTGTGCCCCCTTTTGCTCTGTCACATCTACCAGCCTGGGTTTTCCTGAGTCTTCTCCAGCGTTTACCAAACAGCATCCACATGACAGATTTCCTGTCTGCCCCCATTTTTACCACCACTCAGGGAACCTCAGCATCTATAGAGAGAACCCAGCAAACACTCCAACCTCGATTTCTGTGGCTTTTCATCCCCCGTTACGCCTCAGAGATATGAATGAACCTCCCGACTCTCCAGCTGTGTTGCACCCACCGCACCCACCCACCACTCTCAGTCTTCTAACCCTCAATTTGCCATGTCTCTCTCTGAGTTTCCTCATCAGATCCCATCCCCTGGTCGTCTCTTCAACCGCTGTCTTCCCAGCTCTCTCACTTCCGCTTGTCCTCACCTTCTGTGGCTCCCACTTGTGGTGGCCTCTCTGTAATCCACAAATCTTGAATCATTACAAGCATCTGCCTTCTTCAGTCGCATCTTGGCGGCTGAGTAGCAGGGGCTTCCAGGGCAGGAGGGGAGTTCACGATACATAGATTTGTGCTGCTACAATTTTATGTTTGTCTTCAGATGAGTCTGGAATGACAAGTCAACAATCCCTTTCCACATCCCTGATCCAATCCTCTTTATCCCAACATAAGCTATTTGAATTCTTGACTCATTTCTTAAAGTCCCCTAACCCCACTCCTACCCCCTCTTAGGTAAAAAATTTGATTCACAGAGATAACCAGTGCTATCAGCTGCAACTCTCCACTTTTAGCTCAAGTACAAATGAGTGTGTACCCACGATCTACTTTGCTCTGTCCTCCATCTTGGAGAATATTTGGCATCTTTTCATCTCTTTTGTCATCAACATCTTCACAATGGATTTCTTGGCCTTAGGTTGTGAGAATGTTTACTCCATTCCTCAACTCTGTTACCTACTTTGATTACTGACTTATCAACTGCGTTACAGTCAAACATCACGAAAGAGCAGTGTAATCTTCCGCCTCCATATCTTCATTCCCAACCTAACTTCCCTTCACTTTAGTCGGGCGCGGTGACTCACCACTGAAGCTGCTTCTGCCGAGGGCACCAGTGATTGCCTAGACTCCTGAATCCAATAGATGCTTTCTGGTACTTACTGCCTCTTTCTATGACATTTTGATCTGGTGACATTCCCACACTAAAATTCCCTCCTCCCTTGCACTGTGAAACCAGTGTTTTCCAGATTCCCTTTTCCCTCTCACACAAAGTCTCCATCAAGTATCCAAGCCTGCCTCCCTTTGCTGTCCCATCATGGGTGCCACAAGGATCTGGCTAAGGTTGTCTCCACTGCGTGTCCTGAAGGAGCTCCCCGACCTCAGCTGTTTGGACTCCTGTCTGTCTGCTGCTGACTCCCGAAGGTTAGTTCAGCTCAAGCTTCTCTCCTGAACTTTCGTTCAACAAGTATGTATTGAATGGCTTGGGTATTCCAAGTTTTGTCCATTCTCTCATTTCCTGAATGTACCAGAAGCACCTTGAAAGTAGACTTGCTATTTTCTTTCTATGACATATTCCCCTTTGCTATCCCTTAGCTTAATGACATTAATACCTGTCCAGTACCTGAAGCCAAAAATGGGAGTCGTCTTCGATTCCTTCTGATAGCATATGACCCACATCCAGTTACCAAGACCTATCCATTTTTTTCTAAACATCTCTTAATCTGTGTTCCTCTGTCTGTTCCCAGTTATACAATCAGTCTAGCCTTGTACTTGTTGATAGGTTTAAGAGGGTTTTATTAGGCTCATATTAATATTTGATGTACCCTCATCCCTCTGAACGATACTTTTTTTAAAAATAGGTTGTGCGTAAACAAAAGTAGCAATCCCAACTACCTGTCACATGACACGAGAAACTCTATTGCTTTGTAGTTAAAAGAACAGAGCATGTCCAGTCTTTGGTGGATCGAGCAGGCTCTTGGCACCTTGTCTTTTCTTGACGCCTTTGCACAATATCTAATGGTCAAGCTTTATGCCCAAGTGTGACCCAAAAAGGGAACTCAGAGGTCACTGATGCTCTGATGAAAGGCTAAGTATGGATGTATCGTCCCTGCCCATGGCAACACCAATGCAGCTTTCCTTAATTGGGTCTGTTTTTTCTTAATAACTGGAAGGCAGTTATTCAAAACAGCCCTTTGGCTATTGGTCAGACTGAGTATGACATACTCTTCCAATCCTTGGCAAGCAAGAAAAAAGGGATCAAGTCTGTAAATCCATGATGTTTGTGAAAAGCGTCTGAAAGAACAAAGTTGGCTGGATTGTGGCCACTTTATTTTTCTGCCTCTAGTCTCCCTTCATACCTCCAGTTACTCTTTTACGCTGCTGTTACATGATCTTTCTAAAACTTCAGTGTGATCATATTCCCCTCTCATCCCAACTCCCTACAGGAAAATAAGCATATAGGAATGTTCATGATCTGTCACTGCCTGTACACCTGTAGACCAAGTTGTCAGCATTCATTGGTATTCTGAGAGGTGAGGGACCTAAAATACAGCAGCTATTACACTTTGTTCATTTTCTCCACCGGCTGGTTTTGGTACATTATTTACAGCATCCTTTGTCAAAACCTGTGAACGACTTGTGCTATTTCAACCCCTCCCTCAACTGCTGCCACATCTTTAGGTCTAGAGTGAGAGGTAAAGGAGAGTGTTGACTTTTGAAGTGTTGGAAGTGAAAGGGAGCTTGGTATAAAATAGTATGTGGTTAATATGACATTTCATCAGAAGCCAAAAATGGAGTCTTAGCATCAGATATTTGGACATCAGTCTTGTATAATTTGTATTGAAAATCCAGGTATCCCCAGTGTGATAGACCATGGTTATCTCTTCTCACCATGAGAAGTGAAGCACTATACATTATAACAAGGGGGGAAATTGAGAAATAATACCTGAATTCACTGGGTCCTTCTTGAAATAAGCCAAAGAAATCCTCAGTGAAGCTGAGAAGATACTTGAAAGAATTTGTGAAAAAAATAAAAGTATAAAATGTCTCAGGATGGGGCACGGGGTGGGGGGTGATTTCCTCAGCAGCTGGTCTCATAAAGAAGATGCAACACGCCATAAGGAATTTGCAAATGCCCGCTGCGGAGGAGTTAACAGGGGTATGTAAGTGGACTTCCTAAAAGACTGAAGCAACATATAAAATTTAAACTCCTTTGAAAGTGAAGTATTATATAAAATAGCTTTAATAATATACCCAGGTTGCCATGGACATTTCAGAATCTCCTTTGAAAATCCTCCTCCTTTCTGAATAGGGAGGAGCCAAAGGGAGGATTTTCGTAGAGCTAGTTGTCTCCAGTGGCTTTACCAGGTTCGGGGCGGGGCAGGGGGCTGGGGGGTGTTGCTGTTAAGAAAATAATGACTGGAAGTCCCCAGGCTGCAACGCCGTCACCACCTCGTCCACCATGGCTCAGTCCAGAATCCTGAGTAAGCAATGCTGACCTGGACAGTGACAAGGCCAGGAAAAGATTCAGACTATCTGGAAGATAACAGATTCACACATTTCTCCAGCAAAATGTTTACAGTGTGCTGAGATTTCTTGAAAAATGACACTTGGCAGAAAGACTTCCACTGCGCTTAGGCTTCAACTTTGTTAAATTTAAACTCTCTACATGCTACAGTAAAGAAGTCTCCGATAAACATTAGTGCATCTGCATGGACATCACATAATAATACTTAAATATTTTGTTTGCTTTTTACAAACAAGGAATATACAGATGTAACAATCAAAAACGAATACACATACTGAACAATAGAAATTATGTGGAAAGGAAGTCTTCCTTTATTAGCCCCTCAACTCTTCCTACATGGAGGTAAGCATTCTTGGTAGATTGAAGCTCATTGGTTCTATAAATTTATATACACATCTGTGTACAGGCGTTTTTTTAAAAAACAAAAATGAGGGGCACCTGGGTGGCTCAGTCAGTTAAGCGTCCGACTTTGGCTCAGGTCACGATCTCGCGGTCCGTGAGTTCGAGCCCCGCATCGGGCTCTGGGCTGATGGCTCAGGGCCTGGAACCTGCTTCTGATTCTGCGTCTCCCTCTCTCTCTGCCCCTCCCCCGTTAATGCTCTGTCTCTCTCTGTCTCAAAAATAAATAAACGTTAAAAAAAAAAAAATTAAAAAAAAAATGAGATCAGATTAAAGTCATTCTGTGATTCCATTTTTTATCACCTAAGTGTCTGGGAGATATTTTCATGTTGGAATATACAGATACTACCTCATTTATTTTATATTTTTAAATTTTTTGAGGTTTATTTATTTTTGAGACAGAGAGAGAGTGGGGGAGGGGCAGAGAGAAAGGGAGAGAGAGAGAGAAAGAGAGAAAGAGAATCCCAAGTAGGCTCTTTGCTGCCAGTGCAGAGCTGTGAGATCACAACCTGAGCTGAAACCAAGAGTTGGATGCTTAACTGACTGAGCCACCCAGCACCCCTACTTCATTTATTTTAATGGCAGCACAATATTCCATAGAAACGGAATATCCCATGCCATACCCACCTTCCCACTCCCAGGTGATGGGCTTTTACTATGGTAGAGTCTTCTTATTATAAACATTATAGTAGCAAAAATCATTATAAAGACATTTGGAGCATATATAAGAATATTTCTTTGGGATAGAATTGACCGGAGTAAAATGTCCATTTAAAATTGTAACAAATGCTGCCAAATCACCTTTCAAAATAATCTACTTGCTCACACTTCCATCAACAGCCAATGCTCTCCTCTCACAGCCTTCACTGACTGTGAAGTTAACAACCTTTTAATTTGTATTATTCTGATCAATGAAAGAGGATATTTGATTTTTTTTTATGTTTATTTTTGAGAGAAAGAGAGAGAGACACAGATGTGAGCGGGGGAGGGGCAGAAAGAGAGGGAGACACAGAATCTGAAGCAGGTTCCAGGCTCTGAGCTGTCAGCACAGAGCCTGACGCCGGCCTTGCTTGAACTCACCAACTGCGAGATCATGACCTGAACCAAAGTCGGACGCTTGACTGAACCACCCAGGTGCCCCAAGGTGATATTTCATCTTAAGTTGAATTTTTCTTATAATAAGGATGTTGAGTATTTTTTGAAATGTTTACTGGTCCTTTAGATTTCTTTTGCATTTGTCTTCTAACTTTTGGTGTCTTGTGTTCTACAATAGTGGGTAATTTTCATGACATCAGGTCTGCTTTTAAATATGGCTTCAGTTTTTGTTTCTCTAGTTCTTACATGCCATTCACTATGGCAACAACAGGAGAGTAAAATGAAAGAAAAAGAGCAGGTTATTAAGCAGAGTGAATTGATCCACCTTCCCTGAAGGCTTGTGACTTACCAAATGTGAGTCATTTCAATGGTATTCTTAAGAGCCACTACATTTGCCACAGAGCAGACTTGATGCAAGGCCTCTAGTTACACCTGTTCAGTTGCATCTCACATACCCTAGTTAATATCTGTTCTGTTACATCCCACTAGGGGGTAATGTTGGGCTAAAGATGTATGTTTCCTGTGACTAAAGTTGAGACTCACATTTAATACATTCTGGTAAAAGTTTTACTTCTCCAGTCAAAACTGAAAGGATAACATTTCCCCTTACTGCTCAAGACAATTGGGGCAGAAAAAGACCAGGGAGTTTGAATGCAAGTGTAACTGAAAGGATATTATCAAGAACAGCTTGACAGAAGCATCGGCTTCAGGCAGCACTCCGCAGACAATGCACCGTATTCTGTTATGAACACAGGAAGGCAAAGGATCAAAGGGAGACAAGATTGAATAGAAGGTAGATGATGCCTTCATGATGCGAACATTACCTGACGTTGCG
Source organism: Felis catus (assembly GCF_018350175.1). NCBI lineage: Eukaryota > Metazoa > Chordata > Mammalia > Carnivora > Felidae > Felis > Felis catus. The sequence goes on from NC_058371.1 coordinate 85,505,699, forward strand.
TATTTCCACAGCATTTTATTTTTGCTCGAAATGTAATTTCCTCTTGGGTTCATGGCCTTAAGCTGGCAAAATCTCCCTTTACAGCCCTGCCAGTGCCAGCCTGTCTCAAGGGGCACAGAGTTCGTCCTCCATAGCCAGTATGTTCTGGCACCTCTCTTCAGGAGCTGCCCTGGGACCCAGGTGACCCCCTGGTGGCCTCCCCTGACAGACACAGTGGGCGGAAGCCAGTTTTCTGTACAAGAGCCAGTACTAAAGTCGTGTACCAAAGCACGAGCTAGTTTGGATGACTCTTCAACCTTTGGAAGATCTTCCACCCCCCAAGGTCCCTTCACTCTGTTGCACACTTTTTATTTTCTCTGCAAAGGAGGCAACCTCAGGTGCTCTTCTAAAAGCTCCTTTAAATGCATGAAACGTCTGAAGAAACTTAAAGGCCAGGATGGTCTCAGTTAAATGAGACAGCCATTTCAGGATTCAAAGGTGATCCTTTAAAAATAATAGAGCCTCAACCTTTTCAGAGGGATCGATGCAGGGTTGGCCTTCAGCATGAGAGCTCACAGACAGCAGCAGCACCAGCAGACAAGCCGGGTAACGTTCTTTCCCAAATTTGGCAAGAAGGAGACAGGAAGACAGAGAGAGCATGCACACATACATACGTGTGTGCGTATGTGAGAGGATATATGAGCTCACTGAGTAAAATAGCCATGCCAAGTTCCAAACCATCAAGGATCAAGGTGGCTAACCCCCGTAGAAATGTCCAGTTCTATTTCTGATTGGCATCCCTAGCTGTGAGGAGCAGGGACGTGGCAGCGTGGAGAGCCAGGAGGCAGCAGGTGGGGCAGCCGCATGCTAACGCTCCCCCATGTTTTCTACCGCGCTCCTGTCCCCGTGCACGGATTGAGCCTTTGGAAATGAGAAGGGATATTATTTCCCAGTGTAAAGTCTAGAACCTGAGAGTTTGAGGGGTGTGTGTGTGGGGGGGGGCGGGGGTTGGGGAGAATAAAAGGCCAGGGAGTTGGCCAGCAGAGGACAGATCAGTGGAGTCACCTCTTCTGGGAATAAACATCCTCCCCACACACACACCTCTGCCCTTTCCAAATCCACCCCCTTCTCTCTCTCCTTTCCCTCCCTTCCCACTAAACTCTTGCGAGCAAAAAACTAACCTGGAGATTTTAGTGACCCCTTTGGTTCCTAAGAGGCAGAAAGGAAGAGAGATTCAGTAAAACCACTCAGAGAAGCTAAGCCTGTGGGCTGACTCTACCCCTGGCATTCGTCCTTCCTGTGTCTATATTTAAAAATATATATTATTTACTGTAATACAGCCTGAAATACCATGAATCAGAGAGCCACTGTGGTCTAGTACTGCCCTCAGACATGGGCATTTGGTGCCTTGTCTTGAGCCCCACGCTTTAGTGGTTCTGGCTTTGTCCACCCAATCAGGCTGTACGGCTCCTGAAATACCACTTCAGAAGAACCACGGAGACTACTCAGTGAAGCTTCATTGCCCTCACCCTGTATGCCACATTCCAGAACCAGGCCCCATTATTTCCTCCCCAAAGAGTCTTGAGCCCCTGCCAGGGCCTGCCGGGGTCTGCCGGGCCTTCCTCCCACCCCCCTGAGAGCGGATCCATATATCCTAGATCTGGGATCCTAGAGCAGAAGGGTGCCGGTGAGTCACCTGTTGGGAGGAATGTTTATGGAGCCTCAGTGTAAAAGTTGGGATGTCACGCCATGTGCATAAGGCCACTCTGGGTGAGATATGGGGCAGGTGATAAGACAAGGGGGTGGGCTTAAGGCATTCATGCATATTCTTGCCTCACCCAAAAATGCCTACAGTGAGCCAGCTTGGGTTAACAATCTTTCTTCAAAATGGAACCATAATGACTTACTCATTACTATGAAATCAATTTATAAAGGAACCATTAGACCATAACACGATGCAGGGTCAAAGAATAAAAGTGAATCTGACAGTCTTGAGTTTCAAACTTGTTTTATTTCCAGACAGCTAAAGAAACTCTAAGAGCTTCAGACATTTTGCAATTTGTCAAAACACACGTTAGGTACAAATATTAATAGTCAGGTTTTCCCTTTGAGAACTGCCAGTATTTCACAGCGCTTTTCTAATTTTTATTTATTTAATTGTTTATTTATTTATTTATTGAGAAAGAGAGAGACAGAGGGTGAGTGAGGGAGGGGCAGAGAGAGAGGGAGACACAGAATCCGAAGCAGACTCCAGGCTCTGAACTGTCAACACAGAGCCTGACACGGGGCTCAAACCCATGAACTGTGCATGAGATCATGACCTGAGCCGAAGACGGATGCTCAACCGACTGAACCACCCAGGCACCCCACACAGTGCTTTTCTCCCTGATGGGAGATCCCCCAGGCAGCCTCTCCTTGGGATATTTATGTCCTGAGTGATTTTCCTTAGCACACACTAGACAGATGGGCTGAGTGTCAGTTGTCCTCTCTCTGGGACTACAGGCCCCCTCATTCCCAAGAAACATTAGAATTCATTTTCTAATGGACATGTAAACCTCTCTGCTGCTTCTTACTATTTACAGTAAAAAGAATCCCCTTTGTTTTTAGCTGGCAGTCAAAATCACTCAATTTGTACAAATGACATTAAAATGTAAGTTTATGGCTGCAGAATACAGTCCAGCCCAGTTGTTTACATATAGATTTTTATTTAGAACGTTTCACATATGTGGGGCACCTGGGTGGCTCAGTTGGTTAAGCTTCCCACTTCGGCTCAGGTCATGATCTCACAGCTTGTGAGTTCAAGCCCCACATCGGGCTCTGTGCTGGCAGGTCAGAGCATGGAACCTGCTTCGGATTCTGTGTCTCCCTCTCTCTCTGCCCCTTCTCCACTCACACTCCATCTCTCTCTCAAAAATAAATAAACATTAAAAAAAAATTTTTTTAAATGCTTCATATATGCAAACAAAACATTCAAGCATAATAATGCTTGAATAATAATAATGTAGCTTAATAATGACTTTCTAATACCTTAAAGATAAAGCAGCGGCCCACCGTTCTTTACTCTTCTTAAAGAATGTTACTGAGGACTTCTTCTACGTAAGATGGGCCAGCTGTGCCTGAACAACTAGCACAGCTGGGTTAAACACCAAAAACCAAAAAAAAAAAAAAAAGACATAAAAACAAAGCTGTCTGAAAGCAGCTAGGACTTCAGGGACCAAAGTCCTAGAAAGAAGAAATATGCACGGAGCCAATCCCAACATTCTGCTCAGCTTTCCCCCGTAAGGAAATAGTCAATTCCTTATCAGTGGAGGGCAAAACGTGACGGCAAAGAGGAAAGGTGCTGAATAAAGCCTTTAGTAGGGTCTTGAGGCTGGAGAGACAAAAACAGGAATGCAGGAATGACAAGGCAGCAAGGACATGAGGGGCCCAAATTCTGGAGAGAATGTTAGCAAAGAGAAGTAAACGCTACGTGGAACACTCCTCTCCCTCCAAGGCTTCTGCTCATTGCTAAGCAGCGTATCAAGAAGCTGAGCAGAATTTCAGGCATCCTGGTTGAACAGGGAGATAAAAGCCAGGGAGTTCAAGCGGAAATCCCAGAAAGATTTTTAAAACTCAGCCAGAGTTGCCACACCATTTGGAGCCTGAGTATCATGGCCTCCCACCTGCCGTCCTCCCTAATGAGGTTCAGAACCAGGGGGGTAGCCATCTGCCTCAGGGGGACACGCTCGTCCAGCCAGCGCTCATAAAGGCCCCCTGGTTCCCTTGGCAGTGCCCCGGTCCAGCAAGGTCACGAGGCACCCACATAACTGCTGGGAAGCCTGTGAGGAAACCCGGGCCTTCTGCAGGTTTCCAGGAAGAGTGAGGGGCCACTAGCTCCCTAAATCCCCTCAGCACTTGAGTCTTCCTGGGCTTTCGTTTGCCCCGGTGCGCCACTACTAACGTGTCCACTGGTCATTCATATCTGGCTTGGCCTCATCTGCTGCTTTGCCGTTCTTTCCCTCCATTGCTTTGGCAGAAGGATTTGTATTTGTTAATAGCTCTTCGCTTTTGCCTGTAGCCATAACAGCTTCCGTTTACTGTGTCGATGCGGTGTTGCCCATAGCCCCTACGTGCAGTATATTATTTCTAATTCTTATACTCATCTCTCAAGGCAAGTCTTTATTATTCCCACTTGACGGAAGGGTAAACTAAGGAAATTGCTCAGTCCTGCATAGTAAGTGAATAGTAAAGCCAAGATTCAAAATCGAGCCTTTCTGACTCCAAAGCCCCCAACCCTCCAACTCCAGCACAATGCCTCTCCTGTCATCCTCAGGTCACTGCTGAGAGCCCAGCCTCACGCCTTAGAATCCTAGGGATTTGCCTGGCCTGGGGGTGAAGGCGGTGCTCGCCCGGTGCAGGACCCTTCACTCTACACGTCTCAGCTCAGCCCAGGCAACCCTTCCCCACAGGAGAAGGGGCCCTCACAAGCAGGCTAGCTGCAGCACTGGGAAGGAAGAGGGTCTGGGGTGCTCAGTGACAGACACGGGGTACCTGTTATTTCCTTCTCCTAACCAGTTTCTTAGGATCGGGTCTACACTTGTGATCACTCCCAAATTACAGGTACCTACTCAAAACTTTATGAACAGTCATTTGAAGCAAACTCCTTGAAATATTTTCTGCACTCAGCAACAGAGCTACTGTTCTCCCTCCTTCCACCTTCTACATCGCTGGTCACTCCTGCTCAGTCTCCTTTGCTGGTTCCCCATCATCTTGATGTCCACATGTTGATGTGTCCCAGGACTTGGAATTGGGTCCTCTTCTCTTCTCCATCTGCACTCACTCTAAGTGGTCTCATTAAGTCCTGTGTTTTAAATATCATCTGGATATTGATGAGCCTCCCCTGACCCCAGAATCATATACTCAATTGCTTGATTGAAATGACTTGGATGTCTTTTTTTTAAGTTTATTTATTTATTTATTTAGAGAGAGAGATGCAGGGGCAGGGGGAAGGGGTGGAGAGAGAGGGAGAGAGAATCCCAAGCAGGCTCTGCTCTGTCAGCACAGAGCCTGCTGTGGGGCTCGATCCCACAAACCATGAGGTGACGTCAAGGGTCAGATGCGCAACAGACTGAGCCACCCAGGTGCCCCTGAAATGACTTGGATATCTCATAGATTAAACTCAACAAGTGCAAAGCTGAATTCAGTACTTTACCCACTCCCTCAAATCTGCTCCTTCTGCATTAGCTCCATTCCTCCAATGGCTCAGGCCAGATTATCTTGGAATTATTCTTGACTTCTCTCTTTCAGCCACATGCTATATGAAATATGTCACAGAATCCTATCAGGTGTGATCTAACCATTTCCACTGCTGCTACCCTAGTCTAGACCACTACCAAACTTACTTGCATTCTGTAAAAAGTCTCCTAACTGGTCTTTTTACTATAATCATTGTTCTCCTATAGGCATTCTTTTTGAAATGTAAGCTACATCACTTCTATTCTCAATTGTTCAGTAACCTCCCACCACGCTAATAATTCCAGGGGTTCATCATGGCGTAAATGATCCAGTCTTGGCAGCTGCTCTAACCCAATACTTATGCTCTAACACATCCACCTTGTTCCCTCTGCTTCAGACACGTTGATCTCTTTGCTATTGCTTAAATATGTGATCAAATTCTTGCCACGGGGCCTTTGCACTTGTTTTGCCCTCTACCTAGAGCACATTTCTGTCAGTTATCAGCATGGTTTGTTTTCCTTCTGATCTCTGTTCAAATCCTACCTTATTAATAATGTCTTTCTTGAGTACTATGTCAAAAACAACAGTCCCCAATCATTCTGTGTCCTCTTATTCTGCTTTAGTTTTCTTCGTAGCACCTATTATCACCTGATATTACCAATGTCTTTATTTGCTTCTTATCTCTATTCTTTCCCCTACCCAACATAATTCCAAGGAAGCAAGTATACTGCTTTATCCTCTGGGCTTAGAATAGCTCTTGAATCGTAAACATATTGAAAAGTATTTGTTAACTAAGCGAAATATACATATAGAGCCCCTATACATACAAAGCACTATGCTTAAAGGATGAAGGAGGGGCGCCTGGGTGGTGCGGTCGGTTAAGCGTCCGACTTCAGCCAGGTCACGATCTCGCGGTCCGTGAGTTTGAGCCCCGCGTCGGGCTCTGGGCTGATGGCTCAGAGCCTGGAGCCTGTTTCCGATTCTGTGTCTCCCTCTTTCTCTGCCCCTCCCCCGTTCATGCTCTGTCTCCCTCTGTCCCAAAAATAAATTAAAAAACTTTGAAAAAAAAAAAAAGGATGAAGGAAATATGAAGTAAACAAACAGATATGACAAAATCCTGTGCTAAATGGATTTATACTCTAATCATAATGTCTAAAAAGATGAATGGGTTAGATACATTTTTAAGTCATACAAGGGAGTGAAAACAGCAAGTGACTCCCAAGGCATCATATTCATTTATGTAATTTTTGGGTCCAGCCCCAGAGGATGACCTACATTACCAGGGTTGCAGCCAGGTGAGGGCAGGGCAGGCTGGGGGAGGCGTTATCCTAAATCCCCACCCAGGAGCGTGGTGGAGTGTGGAGATCCCGTGGTGGAGTGTGGAGATCCCTGGTACTATTATGCTTTATTTTCTATGTCCTGATTTCTCCAGCAGGGATTTCTAACCCCCAGTGGCATTTCTTGGTTAATAGTGACTTGATTTCTGTTCTTCCACTACTTATTCTCTTACTTGTCTCTGTACAGCTTGATGTTGCCACACTGGAAAGCTGTGGACAGTTAAGGCACCAAACCTGTGGGCTCCTCCCTGAGCAAAGATGGCCTGGGGATTCCTAACGCGGCTGTCTGTCTGCAGGGCAGGAGCTGTGGCAGAGGGGATCGCTCGCCCACCTGCACGCAGGTGATGGAGGCAGGGAGCGAGCGCCTGCTACCTGGTCCTGCAGCATTGGGGGACAGGATGCCAGACTAGGCATGGGGCCAGGAAGCCCTCTTCTGACCAGGGTCCATTCCTTGTTCTGCGAGCAGTTCAGGTAAGCCAAGGCTGCAGGCAGCCTCTTCCAGCTTCTTTCTTGGGCTCTTAATTTTGACCCATCCCTCCATGAGCTGGCCTACTTGTTCAAGTAATTTTTACCTGAGTATCTGGATGTTTCTGAGCTTTCCATACCTTATGCTTGGATCACTAGTCTCTTTTTGTCATGTTTATTATCTCTCTAATCAGCTTTATTTTCCTGTCCGATGTTCTCTGCATTCGGGAAGTTTTCTGGTTTGTTCTCAGATCACTGTTAAATTCTATTAGTGAGTGCCTTGCGGATGTTGGCAAATTCACTTCTGATGCAACTCCATTTCTGATTCCCGTTCCTTTCTGCACGTCTGGCAGAAAATTTATTCTTCGTTATTCTGGGCTGCATCCTGGGGTCGTGCTGTGGATCTTACAGTGTCAAGAGTGGGAGAAGAGTTTTTTCGTTGCTTGTCTCCACACTTTTCGCGCCCACACCTGGGGCAGGTAAAACTCTCTGAAGCTGCTTTTTTTTCCTGGGGATTGGTGGGGGGCAGGAGGAGGGGGCAGTCCACTGGGTCCCATTGTTCTTGGAAGCCATCCTGCCTCTAACCAAACACCCTCTTCCTTTCTGGGACTTGAGTTCTCGGACACAAAAGCTGGGAAGAAAGTCTTTTCAGGGCAATGTGTCCATTCCACTAATTTGTATCTACCTCTAAAGCAGTAAGTGTAAAGCCAGCTACCTACTTGAATGAGATGAAGTTAAAAGGGAAAATACAGGAAGGGGAAAGAAACGCATAAAATAATATTTTGAAACATTAAGTAGCCCTATGCAAATTCTGTGTATTCTTTCCACCAGATCAGATTTCCATTTGGCTATTGAAATTTTGATTTCTCTGCCTTTCTTTCTTAGCTCTCGCGGGTCCCTTTTCTTCCTGATTCGCCTGCCTCTCATCCTCTTTTAATATTTCCCTGGGCATGATTTCTCATGGGACTTTCTGCTTCTTTTTTCAAAATTCGTATCTTCTTTACATCTTTAAAACTTTTTATGTTTATTTATGGTTTTTTTTTTTGAGAGAGAGAGAGAGAGAAAGACAGAGTGCAAATGGGGGAGGGGCAGAGAGAGAGGGAGACACAGAATCCGAGGCAGGGTCCAGTCTCCGAGCTGTCAGCACAGAGCCCGAAGCAGGGCTTGAACTCACAAACTGTGAGATCCCGCGCTTAACTGACGGAGCCACCCAAGCACCCCCCCCACCCACATCCTTTTTAATAGGCCATGAAATTTGTCTTACATTTTCTTCCAGCTCCTTGAAGAGGGAAGTTCTCTTTGCCACCATGCTTCCTCTTTGTTTTTCTATTTATTCCTTTTTAACCCAACGGTGACATCTAAGCTCAAGGTTTGCCAAAAGAGCCCTCTGCAGGGGCGGCTGGGAGGCTCAGTCGGCTTAAGCACCCAGTTTTGGCGCAGGTCATGATCTCACAGTTAGTGAAATCGAGCCCTGTGAGGTGCTCTGCGCTGACAGCTCGGAGCCTGCTTGGGATTCTTTCCCTCTCTCTCTGTCCCTCCCCAACCTGTATGCACACGCGCGCTCTCTCTCTCTCTCTCAAAATAAATAAACAAGCTTAAAAAAAAAAGTCCTCTGCAGCTTATCACTGGCACCTGTTTTGGGTTGTATTATGTCCCTCTCCCCACCAGATTCATATGTTAAAAGATGTAACCCCAAGTACCTCAGAATGTGACTTTATTTGGGAATAGGGTTGCTGCAGATGTAATTAGTCAAATTAATTAATGACGAGGGCATTAGGCAACATGGATGAAGCCAGAAGACAATTATGCTAAATGAAATAAGACACAGAAAGGAAAAAAACTGAGGAGTACCTGGGCCGCTCAGTTGGTTAAACATCCAACTCTTGATTTTGGCTCAGGTCACGATCTCATGATTCATGAGATGGAGTCCTGGATGGGGCTCTGAGCTGAGAGTGTGGAGCCTGCTTGGGATTCTCTCTCCCTCTCTCACTGCCTCTCCCTCCCTCTCTCAAAATAAGTAAACTTTTTTTTTTTTAAAAAAGGGTACAAAGTTATAGTTCTGTAGGAGGAATAAGTCTAGACATCTAATGGACAGCATGATGTAGTTAATTATACTGTATCGAATACTGGAAATTTGCTAATAGTGGATGTTAGGTGCTGTCTCCACAACAAAAGAAAAAAAATGGTAACGATGGGAGGAGATGCATATGTTATTAGCTTAACTTAGTAATCATTTCACTATGTACATGTACATGCACACCTCATTTTATTGCACTTTGCTTTATTATGCTTCACAGACACTGCATTTTTTACAAACTGAAGGCTCGTGGCAACTCTGTGTCCCCATTTTTCCAATGACATTGGCTCACTTTGTGTTTCTGTGTCACAGTTTGGTAATTCTTGCAATATTACAAACTTTTGATTATTATATGCGTAATGATGATCTGTGATTGCTGATTACAACTTGCTAAAAGCTCAGACGATGTTTAACATCTTTTAGCAATAAAATATTTTAAAATTAAGTTATGCACATTAATTTTTTAGACATAATACGATTGCACATTTAGTAGACTACAGTATAAACATACTTTTTATATGCACTGGAAAACCAAGAAATTACTTTGACTAGCTTTATCGTGACATTCTCTTCATTGTAGTGTCTGAGACCCAACCCAAAACATCTCCGAATTATGCCTGTTTATCGATTATCATGTCATACACCTTAAATATATACAATTGTTATAGATGAAAAAAAAAAGATAAGGTCATTAGGGTGGGCCCCCTAATCCATAGGACTGGTGTCCTTATAAAAAGACATACACACACACAAGGAGAACACCACATAAAGGTGAAGGCAGAGGTCAGGATGATGCTTCCCCCTTCCAGAGACTGGCAGCAAACCAGCAGAAGGTAGGCAAGAGGCATGGAACAGATTCTTCCTCGGGGTCCTCAAGACATCTGCCCCAAAGCCACATAAATGTATCTAAAACACAACACTAACTTTGTCCCTCCCGTGTTTAAAACCTCCTCATTACTTAGAAGACGATAAGATCAGAGCCTCCCAGAGTTGCGCTGCCTCCTTAGGCTCAAGTCTGGTCTCTTGCCTCCCCCTGCCTTGCCTTTTATGATCCCAAAATACCAATAAGCTTTTATTTATCCAAACTTACTATGCTGTTCCTTGGTTCCATGTCTTGGCTGTGTGGTCCCATGTGACCAGCATGACCTTGCTCTCCACACCTCTTGCCTGGGTAATTCCTACTCACTCTCTAAGACTTGGATTCATCTGCATCATCTTCCGGAAGCCCCCCACATGCCCACAGTCTGCATCAGATACCCTTCTCTTCTGCTCTCTGATCACCTGAGTACATCTCTAACACTGCACCTAGCATATTATATCACGATCATTATTAGTGTGTCCATCTCCCCAGACTTCAGCACAGTGCATGCAGCAAGTGCACAATTAATGCATGTGGAATCACATTCGCTGCATAAACAAGTAGAATGATAGAACAGCTAGAATGGGAGAAGAGCTCCACCCAATGAATAGATACCCCCAAATGCCAATCCTCTTCATACCCTGTCAGGAAATACTGAGGGACGCCTGGGTTGCTCAGTCGGTTAAGTGTCAGGCTTTGGCTCAGGTCATGGAACACATGAGCTTTGGCTCACAGTTTGTGAGTTAGAGTCCCAAGTGGGGCTCTGTGCTGACAGCTCAGAGCCTGGAGCCTGCGTTGGATTCCCTCTCTCTCTCTACCTCTTCCCCGTTCATGCTCTGCCTCTTTGTCTCTCAAAAATAAATAAACATTTGGGGCGCCTGGGTGGCGCAGTCGGTTAAGCGTCCGACTTCAGCCAGGTCACGATCTCGCGGTCTGTGAGTTCGAGCCCCGCGTCGGGCTCTGGGCTGATGGCTCAGAGCCTGGAGCCTGTTTCCGATTCTGTGTCTCCCTCTCTCTCTGCCCCGACCCCGTTCATGCTCTGTCTCTCTCTGTCCCAAAAATAAATAAACGCTGAAAAAAAAATAAAAAAAAAAATAAAATAAACATTAAAAAAAAAAAAAGAAATACTAAAAAAGAGTTTAGCACAGGATCTAAACAAAGAGGGAGCACCTGCAAAGGGAAAGGGCTAGAAACATGAAATAGAGCACAATGCTAAGAGTCTACTTCTAAGTAGACTAAACTCCAAGAGAGTGACTTCATTATGAAATTTAGCTGGGCAAAGAAACCCTCCAGGAGAGTGATCAAAAGGTCATTCTACGGATCACAGGAAAATAATGCAGAAAAGACTTTGTTTTCTTATCTGTGAAATTTGGACATCTTATTTTATTTTTTTTAAGATTAAAAAAAAATTTTTAGCATTTATTTATTTTTAAGAGAGAGAGGGAAAGGGAGAGCGTGAGCAGAAGAGGGGCAGAGAGAGAGGGAGACACAGAATCTGAAGCAGGCTCCAGGCTCTGAGTTGTCAGCACAGAGCCTGACTCGGGCCTTGAACTCATGAACTGCGAGATCATGACTTGAGTCAAAGTCGGCTGCTTAACTGGCCACCCAAGTGTCCCTTAAGAATTTTTTTTAACGTTTATTTATTTGAGAGAGAGAGAGAGAGAGAGAGCAGGGTAGGGGCAGGGAGAGAAGGGGATAGAGGATCCAAAGCGGGCTCTGTGCTGGTAGCAGAGATAACTCACAAACTGTGAGATCATGACCTGAGCTGAAGACGCTTAACCAACTGAGCCACTCAGGCACCCCAGAAATTTAGACACTTATAAATCAGTCACTTATGTCTTTCCAAACAGTCATTCTGACTACGCAAGTAAAATGTAAAAGAGAGAACTTGTATGGAATTTCAAGCACACAAATACATTTGCACATGACAAAGAGTGCATATAGTCAGATGTTTCCCCCATCTTCTTTCCTCCAGACCCAGCACCTTGGGCACGTCAGGTGTGGGAGACTGCATTCCGTGGGGAGATTCTCCACTGCCTGCCCCTTTGGCATCTTACCCAGCACATTCAAACAACAATGTGAAAATAGTTCAAGGTAGTCATTTCTTTACTTTGCCTGGCTCCATCGTGCTATAGATGAGATAAATCCATCCTTTAATTTTTAGTGTCAGGCTGCATCTTTCCCAGACAGCTTGCCACACAGGGGCTGCAGTGGGACATTTCACAGTCTGGCCAAGAAGGCCTCCTGGACGTCTCTGACTTGGGAGCAGTGTTGGAAACAGGCAAACTGAAGCAACAACCACAGACATCACCAAGAAGGCTTCCAAGGTAACCTCAGTTAGTCTTTGCTCCTTCCCCCCGTGTCCATTTCACATTCACACTAGGGCTGCAATCCTTGACCTTTAGCCAAGTCCTCTCCGCCAGGCAGGATGCATCGCTCTGACATTTCCATTGGTCTGGGAGATTAGGGGAGGGAGAGGATCCTGGAACTGGGCCATGACCTCTAACCTGGCAACCATGTCCTCATCACAACAGAGCCCAGCAGCCCCTACACCCTGGGAGCCTCAAGGCTGGCTCTCAGCTGTAATGGCCCCATTTCACCTTCATGCCACTCCTGGCTGCCCTCCACCAAGAGATCTGGGTCCCAGTCCTGCTTCCCCTACGTAATAACTGTATCCCAGGATGGGTCACAGAATCCGGAACTCAAGTTCTCAGAGTGTGAAGGGACTTATACACCTTTCAGTAAAACTGTTAGTTGAATGGGGCGCCTGGGTGGCTCAGTCGGTTGAGCATCTGACTTCGGCTCAGGTCATGATCTCGCAGTCCATGAGTTCAAGACCCACGTTGGGCTCTGTGTTGACAGCTCAGAGCCTGGAGCCTGCTTCAGATTCTGTGTCTCCCTCTCTCTCTGACCCTCCCCCGTTCATGCTCTGTCTCTCTCTGCCTCAAAAATAAATAAACATTAAAAAAAATTTTTAAAAAACCAAAAAACTGTTAGTTGAATGCTTTGGTTCCTTACAACAACCTGAAAAATGGTCATCCAAACTGCATTAATAAAATATAATTGTAATGATCATTTATTACGCCTTTTCTAGGTGCCCCTCTATAGTTATTGTGCTAAAATCTTACTAGTATTGTTTAATTACATCCTCACAATATCACGATAGCTGCAATTTTTTAAAAAAATTTTTAATGTTTATTTTTGAGAGAGACAGAGGCAGAGTGTGAGTGGGTGAAAGGCAGAGAGAGAGGGAGACACAGAATCTGAAGCAGGCTCCAGGCCCCGAGCTGTCAGCACAGAACCAGACATGGGGCTCGAACTCACAAACCACGAGATCATGACCTGAGCCGAAATTGGACGCTTAACCAACTGAGCCACCCAGGCGCCCCACTATAACTGCACTTATGACTGCCATCCCTTTTTTACACACAGGAAAACAGGTGTAAAGAGATTAAACAAACAAATGTTTCATGAAATGAAACAAAGTGATTTTAAAAGTAGAAGTGTTGCAATGTTTATTCTTTTCTTTATAAATCCCCTCATCATGTATACAAACCAAGTAAAGGATATATATTCCATATGACTTTCTTGAAACTTTTTATATGATTTATTAAGAAAATATATGAGTATACCTAGGCATTCTACATCTTTAAAGCATAGGAAAACTACCTAGAACCAAATATCTGTAGTGACGCAAACTCCTTACCCAAAATAGCAACACATTCTATCTCTTATCACATTGACTAGTAGAATATTTTTCACACTTACCTAAAATCTGTTTACCAGTACTCTCCCTACCTCGGCACTAATGCTCTTCCCTAACTGTGTACAGAACAAATCTCACCTGTCCACCGCATATGCCTCCAAGTATCTGAGGACAGGAATGTCCTATTCTCCAAGTCACCTCTTCCTCTTCATTCTCTGGTCCCTCCACTGGGCCTCAATCCCTGTAAATCAAATTTTTCTAAATCTCATATATCACCTTCTCCACCTCTTCCACCAGCTCTTCCTGAAGATGAAATGAAATAAAGTGATTTTATTTTATTTATTTTTTTCATGTTTATTTATTTTTGAGAGAGAAGAGAGCGAGACAGAGTGCTAGCAGGGGAGGGGCGGAGAGAGAGGGAGACACAGAGTCCAGGCTCTGAGATGTCAGCACAGACCTTACGTGAGGCTCGAACTTGGGAGTGGCAAGATCATGACCTGAGCCAAAGTCAGGTGCTCAACCAACTGAGCCATCCAGGCGCCCTTGAATTAAAGTGTTTTTAAAAGTAGAAGTGTTGCAATGTTTATTCTTTGTAAATCCCTTCATCATGTATACAATCCAAGTAAAGGATATATATTTCACATGACTTCTTTGAAACTTTTTATATAATTTATTAAGAAAATACATAAGTATACCTAGCCATTCTACATTTTCAAAGCATAGGAAAATATCATGTCATAAATATATTGGGAAGGCAGTTTGGGTATCATATAGTGACAGAGGGTTTGGGGCTCAGACAGACCCTAAGTGTATCATTCAGTGGTTACATGACCTAGGAGAACGTTCTAAACCACTCTAAGCCTCTGAGTTTCCTCATCCATGACGTGGAACAACAGTAGTACATTTTTCAAAGGGCTGAGATGAGGAGTAAGTGTGTTAAACTTCAAAAAGTGTTTAGAACAGTGTCCAGTACTTGTTATAGGCTATGTAAATATTTGTTATGTGCATGAAGTGGATAAATCTTTCATAGGCTTACGAAAGTTATGTGCAGCCGGTGCTAAGCACAAAGAGTGATCCATTAATAAGAATAACCTAATGTGGGCACCTGGGTGGCTCAGTCAGTTAAGTGTCCGAATTGGGCTCAGGTCATGATTTCACGGTTTGGAAGTTCAAGCCCCACATCGGGCTCTTTGCTGCCAGCTCAGAGCCTGGAGCCTGTTTTGGATTCTGTGTCTCCCTCTCTCTCTGCCCCTTCCCCGCTCACACTCTGTCTATCTCAAAAATAAACATTAAAAAAAAAAGAGAATAAACTCATGACACAAGAATAGTCATTGTAAAAGTGAAGAATATGAGTTCAGAGAAGGCATTTGTCCACACTCACTCAGCCAGGAAGTATCTTAGCTAGAATTTGCACATGGGCTTGTTTCTCTTAAATGACTGTGCTATGAAAACAGAATATTTTCTCCTTTAACACACAGTTTGATAGTCTCTCTCTTTGGGCTGGGCTGGACTAAGAGAACCCCTTCCTGCCCTCTCCCTACTTTCCCAATTCCCAAGGGCAGTCTCTCCTTCCATTTACGTATCGCTGCACACAGGTGGACACCTATGGGTCACTAATATGCATGATTCTTCTGACAAACCCAGGTGAGACAAACTGATGTAGGTACCCCCACTACTTTGCTCTTACACATACTAGACTGCACTAAGCATCATCCTATATATGGCTTTTTCACATTTTGGCTAATTATTTTAGGGAAGGTATCCAGAAGAAGAATCATTAGATCAAAGGACATGGATGTTGTCTTTGCTCATTGCATACTGCCAAACTGTCTTCTAAAAGAACTGTGCAAATTTACAATGCTGTCATTAATATAGTACTGATATTATAATTACCATGCTTTTACCATTCACAGTTTGTAATTAACTCATTATTTATGTATATTTATAAGATTAAATTTATACTATGAAAATATACATGTCAATGTGGTAATAATTATAATTTTGGTAGAGATAGGGTATTAATTTATTAGGTGAAAAAGGTACATTTCTTTATCAATGACATTAAATATATCACCTCTATTTTTAAAATTTGTATTTCTTTTTTTATGAATCGTCTCTTCTGTCATTTGCACAGTTATCTATAGAACTACAACACAGTGTTTCCTATTGGTGGTTAGTGACAGAATTATGGGAAAGTGTAGAACAGTATTCAAATGCACAGCGTTATCTTTTTTTACGTAATATAGAGACATTTGTTCGGTGATTCCTGATTGGCCACAGCTTGAGCAAGTACAGTTGTAAATGTTGCTCTAAATTTTCAAAAAGGAAATAGGAATTTAGTACATTAAGAACTCGCTGCCATTCCTTATCCACGTCATAAAAGGGCTGTTACCCTTGGTCACACTGACCTATTCTTCACCTCTTCGTCTTTGTGCCAGGAGAGAAGTCTGACCTTGGGGACGCCACCCTCTACCCTACTGTTCTCTCCGACCTGAGGCAAACTTTCTCCTACTTCCTTCCAAGGGCCTCTCAGAAGGGGTGAGTTGTGAGCTGGGGACTAACCAGTTGATAGCAGATGTTCACTAGAGTCACCAAGGAAAAGTGTCCCCCTCTTAGACACTTAGTCACACTATACTGAACATTCTCGATCTCTGCTTAGCCATCAGCCTCAACCTAATGACTCCACCACAGCACACTCCCTAAGATGACCGATAGTGTTAGAGCCAGATTCAATAGGCTTTTCTTCACTTTTGTCCTCTTTTGACACATCTTCTAAATTTCACGCTAGTCGAGACCCCACCCTTCCTTAAATTATAGTCTCTAATATCATGGCTCCATGACTGGACACACTACGAATTTTACCTTTGACAAGACCATTCTTCCCAGACCATAACTCTGGGTACCCCTACCACTTGGCCCAATCCTGTTGTACTCACTCCCATTTAAAGCGTACCCTTTCTCATTGCATCCATATTGCTGTCTCCGAAATACCTCCCAGCTCTGATTTCTTGCTCTTTTAGTAGGTTATATGTAGCTTCCTATGGTAGCTTTTTACCTATGATAAACACTCTTCTCTTCAAATAATTCCAAGACTTTAAAAGTTAATCTCATCTTCTTGCCCCTAAAATCACCTCTCCTTACCAACTGTCTCATGACAATCAGCTGGCACCATCACTGAGCCTACTACCCGTGCTCTTTTATTTTTTTAATGTTTATCATATTATTTTTGAGAGAGAAAGAGACAGAGTGCAAACAGGGGAGAGGCAGAGGGAGACAGAGACACAGAATCTGAAGCAGGCTACAGGTTCTGAGTTGTCAGCATAGAGCCTGAAGTGGGGCTCGAACCCACAAGCACGGCCCGGGGGGACGCCCCGGCCAGGTCCACCCCCCCTGGTCTGCGGGGGTGAAATCATGACCTGACTTGAAGTCGGGGGTGAAATCATGACCTGACTTGAAGTCGGATGCTTAACCGACTGAGCTACCCAGGCGCCCCACTACTATCCATGTTCTTAAACTTAGAGTCATCTCTGAAAAATCTTTGACTCTATATCAAACCAGTCACAAAGCTGTATTGTCTACCATATCAAATACAACATGTACAATCTGTAAAGAACTACACAGGCATGAAGTGATAACATGAACACACATTTGGAATAGACTCTCAGGATCAGCCCTCAGCTGGCCATGTCTGGCTTCCACATTTTCATCTTTTACCAACGTCATACCCTGCCTCTCTCCTTCTCCCCATCACCCATTTTTCTCAGGCAGGTCAACAGAACACATCCCCATACATTCACCCTGCTTTCCCCAAGTCTTTGCCTTTGTATATGCCACCTACTTGCCTCAACTGCTCTCTATTTCAGCAGGTGTTTGCAGAGGAGGAAAACCACTGTCTTCTTCTGTTTATTCAGAGCCCACCCTACCTTTACCATTGACTTCCTCAATATCTCTCAGCCATGTCCTCTCTTGGAAGTCCTCTAGAAAGGCTTTTAGCACAGGGCACACAACCTGTTCATACAGAGTATTTGGAAATCATTCTCTAGGGGCTCTGTACCCTATTTTCCCTACTCCTGAACCAAAAGAATAAATGAATGCTCACAATACAGCTTTGCACAGGGTAGGAGCAGGAACAAAGACACATTGCAACATTTAATTTATCACTGTAGGTAAGCTAGCAACAGATTTCCCACCTGGGATGTCTCTGGAACCATATTTTACTAGAAGGAAGCAAAAGTGGGAGTCCAGATGACCAAGCCAGATCAGAAGAACTGCCCCTTGGAGCCAAGGGATCTGCCGGTGTCATTTCCACCGCCCTGTCCTAAGAAAGGAAAGTAAAAGGAGCAAGTTATATCTCGCTTCATAGAGTGCATTAGCAATTTACTATTTGCTTTCTAGAATGTCAGTGATCTCATTTGACATCCTCTGCAAAAAGCGTTCAAACGAAACACTTTATTTCTTCTTAAAATTCAAGGTGTTCTTGGTTCCTGCCTTGGATTTTCCCGGGTCTGGATTTGGTGGTTGGAAAGAAGAAAGGAGGATGAAAAGTTAAAAAGAGAGGAAAGGACGCCGAGAGGATGCCTGCAAGGTTCCCAGGGCGCCCGAAGGTACAAGGGGCGCTCCACTCTTGCTTGGGTGAATTCCCAGCTCGGCAGGACCTTTTACCAGAGTCCCCGAGATCGCGCTTGTTTAGGAAGCCCGCACCTGCTCCCGGCCCCAGCTGGGACCGGGGCTGGTGCCTGCTGCGGTGCGCCCTCCCTCGGAAGTGCCGGACGCAGGGCGCAGGGCGCAGAATGCTAGGTGCGCGGCGACTGCTTTCGGGGTGGAAGCCGGCTCTCCAGGCGCGCGGCGAGGATGCGGGTGGGAGGGACTTGGCGCCCCAGGGCACGCCCCAGCCAGGTCCACCCCTGGTCTGCGGAGACCTGGCGAGCCGCAGCCCCCGAGCGGCTGCCTATATAAGTCACCCGGCGCTGGCAGGGCGCACGGGAGCTTCCAGACAGCGAGCCTTGGTCCTCCCCGGCGCGAGGGAGGGAAGACGAGAGGTGCGCCCGGTTCCACCTGCAGCCACTGCCCGCGCGCCGCCCAAGCTGCGAGCCTCCTCCGCCTCTCTGAAGTCAGGAAGCCGGTTTGCTGTCCCAGCGGGACAGGGGAGGAGAGGCAGGGAGAAATTCCACCTTGCGGGGGCCCGAGTCCTTCGTCCTTGCGCCCGCTCGTCGCTCCGCAATTTGAGCGAAGATGGTGGGCCTGACAGCCTCGGACGTGCCCCCGACCATGGCGGTCAAGATCTTCTCTGCTGGCGTGGCGGCCTGTGTGGCGGATGTGATCACCTTCCCGCTGGACACGGCCAAAGTCCGGCTACAGGTAGCGAGCGAGATGGGGACGTGTCGCAAGGAGAGGGAGGACATCTATTCTGTGCGTCCCTTTGACAAGCGCTTTGGTTTAACCACCCCTTCTCAAGGCACGGCCGTCGGCCCCTTAACAAATGGTGCGGCATTGTCACAGCACTGGATGCAATTAGGGTGGGAAACTGGAATGCTTTGAGAGTAACGGAAGAACCACAAGAAGCCACGGAAGACAGGTTGACCATGTCTGCTGCCAAAGCCCCCAAAGTTAGGGTGTATTAAGTGTTCTAACGGCTAACACTACCAGCCTCTCCCAGTTTACAAGCCAGGCTCTTTGCCTTCCTTAATTTGGAGGGGTCGCATTCGCATCTGCCACTTAGGGGTCCTGGAGAATTTATACAGGGAGGGTGGGAATGTTCAAAATGTACATTATAGCTGATCTCTCTGCATATATACATAGCTAGAGAGATACAGAGATATATAGGGAGACGTTGCTGAAAAGGGAAAAGGAACTGAAAATAGGAACACAGCCGGAAAAATCTTGGCTTAAAGTTTCTCCTCCACCGAGGACCACCTATGGCCAGTCTTCGTTCTTTCCTCACCAGTTAGGATCCCCTTACTCAATTTTAACTTCGCTCTGACCTGTCCTTTCTCATTTCCAGATCCAAGGCGAATGCCAGACCTCCAGCACCATTAAGTACAGAGGTGTCCTGGGAACAATCACCACTCTGGCAAAAACAGAAGGACCGATGAAACTCTATAGTGGGCTGCCTGCTGGCCTCCAGAGACAAATAAGCTTTGCCTCTCTTAGGATCGGCCTCTATGACACCGTCCAGGAGTTCTTCAGCGCAGGGAAAGAAAGTAAGCAGGGAACATTCCTGGGAAGGACAGATAGAAAGACATGCCCTGAGCCCAGCTCTGGTCAAGCAATGTTACATGCAGGGTAGTGGTCCTCATAACAAATTGTCAAGGAAGCATCCAATATTAGCTTGGTACTCACCGTTCATGGAAAGAAAAGTGTGCAAAATCCAGTTTTCAGATGCAGATTTATACTTGTAAAAATCACTCGGTGGATCCTAGATATTTGGGGCCTCATTTGGATATCCATCTGGAGAAGATGGATGGGCTGCAAAATAACATTTAAGTCAAAGTTCTCCAAACAGTGAAGTCTCTCAGGAACACCAGTGGAGCATGTTAAAACTCCCAAGTGCTGAGGACTGCCTTGTCCTCCGAATCTGAATTGCTCAGGTTGGGACCAGGGAATCTATGTTCTCACAAGTTTCTTGGAAATTTTGGCATGCAACAAACTCGAAACCCTTTGGTCTGAAGGGAAGAAGATCAGACCTCATGAGGAGAGTTGAGAGGACAGGAAAAAACTCGTTTCCTTTAAGAGTTTCCTTGTCAGGTCTCCAGTGTTAGAGAAGACCAGAGAACCGAGTCAGGTGCAGTGGTGAGGAAGGACTACAGCGGACTTAAGCTTGCCAATTTAAAAGATGGTTATCTATTGTATGTTCAGCTCCTAGACAAGCACGATGAGAAAAGAGTACAATCATACAGTTAGGAAAAGAATTGCTGTTCTTCCTATATGCAGGTTAGTGTGTTAAGTGCTGAATTGATATTATTTTAACTGACACAGTGACTCTATGAGGTAGATGTTATTGTCTCTATTTTACAGATTAGGAAACAGAATGACTGAGAAAGCCCTTGATGAGTAAATGTTTTTGATCTATACTTTAATTATGGGAATGAGCATGGGGGTGGGGGTGGGGGTGGGAGAGGAGGGCTCCAAGACTATTTATAGTTGATTAAATAATATCTGTCTTGAGTAACTTAGGCTAAAAGATTTCAAAATTTTATATCAAAAATCACTTTTTTTCACTTCTTTTTGTTGTTGTTGTTCCCTTTGTAACCCTTCATAGCCTGATACCACTTGACATCCCATACGGGGGCCGTTTGCCCACTTGGGATTTTCCTAAGACCTCAAAGTCCAATAATTAACATCATCATTGATGAGAGGAAGGTTAAGCCTCCCTGGTGACTGGTGTCTCCTCCCAGTTGGGATATACAGAAAAAGAGAGCCAAATATAGGAAAGAACTAAGTATTGTGTTTCTTGGTGCTTCAAAGTCTTTATTTTTTAAAAAATTCTAGTCAACTTTGAGGTTTCTAGCCTATAGTGATTTAGCACATACTTAGTGCATGATCATCACAAGCATTGGGGAAATAGAAAAGATATAAAGATACAATAATACTAACTACTAAAATTAAAAAGACAGAGTTGCATTCTGGGTCTTGGTTTTTTGTTTTGTTTTTTTGTTTTTTTTTTTTTAATTTTTGCTTGATAAATATTTTTTCTCTCTGAATAGCAACAGCTGGTTTAGGAAGCAAGATCTCAGCTGGTCTAACGACTGGAGGAGTAGCAGTATTCATAGGGCAACCCACAGAGGTCGTGAAGGTCAGACTTCAAGCGCAGAGCCATCTGCATGGTCTCAAACCCCGATACACCGGGACTTACAATGCTTACAGAATTATAGCAACAACAGAAGGCCTGACAGGCCTTTGGAAAGGTAACTGACTTTAAGGTGAATTTTATAATTATTAAAACACATGTATTCAATTACCACTTTATTGTATACTGGAGCTATTAAACATTTTCTTCTTTTCAGGGACTACTCCCAATCTGACGAGAAATGTCATCATCAATTGTACAGAGATAGTTACATATGATCTAATGAAGGAGGCCCTCGTGAAAAACAAACTACTAGCAGGTAACTTCCTATTGTAGATAACAACCAGGTCTGTGCATTTACAATTTCATCCTGGAGCTTCTCCAGCCACATTGTACTGGACCCCCTAATTGTAACAGTTCTCTCTTTTAAAAAATTAAGTAATTTTGAACATTAGATATAACTTTTTTTAAATGATTATTTATTTTTGAGAGAGACAGAGAGAAAGACAGAGTAAGAGCAGGGGAGGGGCAGAGAGAGAGGGAGACATAGAATCTGAAGCAGGCTCCAGGCTCCGAGCTGTCAGCAGAGGGCCCAATGCAGGGCTTGAACTCAGGAACCGTGAGATCATGACCTGAGCTGAAGTCAGATGCTTAACCGACTGAGCCACCCAGGTGCCCCTATTAGATAGAGTTTTTAAGAAAAAAAAGGGGTGGGGGGAGCACCTGGGTGGCTCAGTCGGTTGAATGTCCGACTTCGGCTCAGGTCATGATCTCACTGCTCGTGAGTTTGAGCCCCGTGTCCGGATCTGTGCTGATAGCTTGGACCCTGGAGCCTGCTTCAGATTCTGTGTCTCCCTCTCTCTCTGTACCTCCCCTGCTCATGCTCTGTCTCTCTCTCTCCCTCAAATATAAAATAAAATAAAAAAATCTAAAAAACCCAAACTCTAAATATTAGATGTTTTGCTACAACAAAAAGAAAATGCAACTATATTCTTAATCAGCATTATTCTCATTTAATACTAATATATGGGACTTTGTTGGCATCTTATTCTTTATATAGCATAATTCAGAAGGTGAGTCCATCCCACACTGTATCCAAATGAGCTGGTTAAATAAGGAGCTCATCAGTGTTTTTATCCAAAATGTAGTACCATTGGATAGGTTCCTAAAATATTCTAACAGGTTCTAGAGACATTGAAATTCTCCCTGAACAATGACTTTAATTCACTAAAAAAATTATTAGGCCATTTCCATAGTGTAGTGGTTATCACGTTCGCCTCACACTAAAAAATTATTAGATGCTTATGTATCAGGCTTTGTCTCATATCCTAAGGGCACAGAGAAAACTGACAGGTTATTTTCCTAAAGCATTTACAATCCACTGTGCCAGGTACTATTTGCTGTCTTTTTGGTAAGGCTAAGTATAACCTTCCTTAGTATATTTTATTTATCAGACATCCACATTGGTCTCCTGATATCACTAAGTTTATAAGGATCTGATAGAGAACTGAAAACTAGAAGCTTCTTCCAAAAGTCTGATGCTGACTTGTCTCATTGGTCCGTTTTAGATGACCTACCCTGCCACTTTGTGTCAGCTCTCATCGCTGGATTTTGCACAACTGTTCTGTCCTCTCCAGTGGATGTGGTAAAAACCAGATTTGTTAATTCTCCACCAGGACAGTACACAAGTGTGCCCAACTGTGCAATTACAATGCTCACTAAAGAAGGACCACTGGCTTTTTTCAAAGGGTAGGATATGGTCTTCTCTATCTGTAATGCTGTGTTCACAGTATCTATGTGTTTTGGGGTGCTGTCTCGTCCAAATAGTTGACATATAGCTGACCAGCCTTTGTCTATGCAGTATACTTAGTATCTATTTTTCCTTGCCATAAGTATCTCCAATCCTCCAACACTGGGCCAGAACATTAAAAACTGTGATATTAAAAGTTTCTCAGCCTTGATCAGAAGCTCACTTAAAATCAGTGACCTCTCACTTGGTCCCAGTCTATTGGAAACGTAGATGGGATTTTGCCTGATCAGGGCTAGAGAACTATAAAGTGGAGAGAAAGTGTAATAGAGGAATAAGAGAAAACAGGATGTGATTTTTACTATTTAAATTTTTTAAAAATATTTTTAATTTCAAGTTTTTATTTTAATTCCAGTTAATGTACAGTGTTCTATTAGTTTCAGGTGTACAATATAGTGATTCAACACTTCCATACATCACCCGGCGCTCATCACAAGTGCCCTCCTTCTCCCCTATCACATTTTTAACCCATCCTCCACCCGCCTTCTGGTAACCATCAGTTTGTTCTCTATAGTTAAGGGTCTGTTTCTTGGTTTGTCTTTGTCTTATTTTTTTCCCTTTGCTTTTTTGTTTCTTAAATTCCACTTATGAGTGAAACCATATGGTATTTATCTTTCTCTGACTGACTTGTTTCCCTTAGCATTATACTCTCTAGCTCCATCCATGTCATTGCAAATGGCAAGATTTCATTCTTTTCATGGCTGAGTAATATTCCAGTGTGTGTGTGTGTGTGTGTGTGTGTGTGTGTGTGTGTGTGTACCACATATTTATCCATTCATCTATCCATGAACACTTTGGCTGCTTCCATATCTTGGCAATTGTAAATAATGCCGCTATAAACACAAGGATGCATGTATCCCTTTGAATTAGCTTTCTTATATTTGGGTAAATATCCAGTAGTGCGATAGCTGGAATTTTCACTATTGTGACTTGATGGACTCAGAGTTTTAGACTGTATTAAAGTAAAAGTAGAGAAAAATCATTGCCACTGACCTGGAAAAGTGATGCAGAAAATGGTGTGGCTTAGATAATTATTATACTCACCTAGAAACTAGTATCGTGTAGATCCCATTTCCCATTGAGCAATATTATATTGGAAACTACCTTCCTAAGAAAATACAGTGTGAACTAATTTATGGATATACTTCATAAGGACTAAACTAGTGATAATATAACAACATTCTATAACCCTTTAAAATTGTAAGGCAATGCCTCAAACCTTATCAAAAGCATAGATGCACCAATCACATTATCCACAAGGTTACCACAATTCACCATAATCAGCACTTATATGTTAATACAAATGAAATACATTACAAAATTTAGAATGGATATATCAGTTATCAACCATTAACCATTTAACAATATTTTGTTTTTCAAATTTAAAACCTTTTGGGGATACATGTGACAACAAGGATGAAGCCTGAAAACATTATGCTAAATAAATTGAGCCAGCCCCAGAAGGACAAATGTTGCGTAATTTCACATATATGAGGCATCTAGAGTAGTCAGATTCATAGAGACAGAAGTGAATGTGGTCAGCAGAGGCTGGGGGAGGTAGGAGCACAGGGAATTCTTGTTTAATATGTATAGTTTCAGTTAGGGATGACCAAAAGGTTCTGGAGATGGGCAGTGGTTGCTCACAATGTACTTAATGCTACTGAACTACACACTTAAAATGGTAAAATGGTAGACTTATGAACATTTAAAATATGTAATTAAAATATGCACACACACACACACACACACACACACATCCATCCAGGAGTCAGAAGAAATGTATTGAGACCGAAACAAAACACAACAAAACAAAAAACAAAACCACACACAAAAACCTTGGGGGTCTGATTTTTATAGGCCAGATCTCTTTAAAAAATCTATCCAAGGCAGATTTAACTAATGACATCTTTTTCTGGAATATCTCATTGCTGCAAACAGGCATTTGAAGTCAATCATTTGGTCTGCACAGTTTGACATAATTCTTAAACATAACACACACACACACACACACACACACACACCCCACAAAAAGCAAAACCAAAAAATGCACTTAGTCTCTTGACAGTTTAAGGACAAGAATTGCCAAGATCTGGACAGCACGAATTTCTTCACTCTGGAAAATGGTCGGTCCACTTACTCATCACTTTTTCTTTGCTTTCTCCTTTTCCTCTTTCAACAGTTTCTATCTCCCATCCAGAAAGCAGAGCAAAACAAAGCAGAACTTTCCCCACCCCTCAAAAAAGGGGAGTTATTGGAAAATGCCCCTTCAGGAATGAGACATGCTTTGGAGGGAGTGAAGGCTGTGTATGTATGTGTCTAGATGTGAGCACCTCGGTTTTGTTGTTTTGAAGAAGTTTTAGACAATATTATTTTAGGTGCACAGTAGGGAAGGGTGAAAAATAGCTACCTTTAAGGGCCTTTATTTGAGAAGAGTGGCACAGTGAGAAGCATAAGCTGTCTGTGCCGCAGTAACTTTAAGAATTCTAACAAACTCAGAGAATGGTGATGTGCACTTTCCTAGATTTGTACCTTCCTTCTTGCGACTTGGATCCTGGAACGTCATTATGTTTGTGTGCTTTGAACAGCTGAAGCGGGAACTGATGAAGTCAAGGCAGACCATGGACTGTGCCACATAATCGTCTTCAGGAAAAGGATGTAACACAATGGTGGGAATCTGTGCTGACTGACCAGATAATTAAAATCCAAAACAAACAGAACCTACTCATTTTATTTCACCCTAAAAAGATAGAGGAATACTAATTGAGTTTTGGACTTTTTAAAGAAAAAATTGTATTTATTTCTTGTGACTTTTATTCTCAGTGTTTTAAGAGGGAGAAAACAAAACACTCAGTATGCACCCTGGCAAATGCAGTGTCCGGATAAATGACTGAATCTGCCTGTTTGGGGAGGGCTGGGGTCTTACGATTGGATACGAAGAACTTTAATATGTTTTAATTATAATTCAGGTTGCTAGAAGAGGCAAATGGAGCGGTGCATTTTAGGTTTATAAATATTTAATGTTTCCTTTTAACTTATTAACCCAATTGTAAGTTAATATATTCAATAAAGAACTGTTAATACCTTTAAAGGTTTGCCGTTTTGGACCTATATCTGAATCTAAGACTTGCAGTTCACCTAGACTACAAAGTGGTCCAATAACAAGTGAAGGTCTTTAGAACCAATAGGCAGAAACTTACTTTAAATGTAATTATTAGTTTTTTTTTAATTTTTAGAGTCTATATTTTACGGCACTTTTAACAACTTCTAATCTAAGTCACTATAATCATTTGGGCCTATTGTTATTAGAATGGTGGTGTCGGGGCACCTGGGTGGCTCAGTCAGTTGAGCGTCTGACTTTGGCTCAAGTCATGACCTCATGGTTTGTGAGTTCAAGCCCCATGTCAGGCTCTGTGCTGACAGCTCAGAGCCTGGAGCCTGCTTCAGATTCTGTGTCTCCCTTTCTTTCTGATCCACCCTCCCCTTCTCTCTCTCTCTCTCTCTCTCTCTCTCAAAAATAAATAAACATTAAAAAAAATTTTAGAATCGTGGTATCTATCCCAGAGTTACAGCATTTTTGAGCCAGAAGGTACCTTTGGTTAGATACAGGAACAGTCTTAGATTTCTACTGGGATAAAAATGAATCTTCATGGCATCTTTCCAGCAAAGCTAAATTCATTATTAACACCTGCAGTAACCTTTTTTTCATGCCTACATGAAAGTGCCGAAGAGACAGGGAGTGCCGAAGAGACAGGGAGAGAATAAACAAGAGATTTACAAAGTATAAGGCATGGTCCAAGCTTGTTTTCAACCCCAAACAAGGAATGACACAAGGTCCAGGAAGCCCACAGGCTGTCAGGCAGCATTCTATTTGTTTTTATCGGCTCCATGTTCTATCTACTGTTGTCTTTTTCCCCTTGACTTGATGAGGTTTTTCCCTGGTGCTTATTTCCCCTGTTGTTACCTGCAAAAGTGTCTTGTAGCAAATGTCTTTAATATCCCTCACCCGTCACCCTGCTCTCACCACTTTAGCACACATGGGCCTGACTACCTATTGTCATGTCAGCACCTCTACAGGGTCTTCTGGCCATCAGAGCCATCTTTGCACACCTGTGCACGGCATGCTAGAAGTGCAGGGAAAATAACACACCCCTGGGAGGGCCCTTGCCCAATAACTGATGGGAGTTGGTGTATAAATACTTCAGTCCCCTTATCCTCAGATGGAGTCACCCCTCACCCGCATCCAAGGGCTCAGAATCCAGTTACACACAGTGTTATTTTACTTAATACAAAATACCCTTAATGGGAGGACTTCAGTTCCCTCCCTCGGTTCCCCACTCCCTTACCAGCACTTCCTGGGATCACCTCCTACATGAATGACACTTCTTTGGTCTGATTCTGGGGGAATCCAAATGATGAAAGATCACCACCTTACAGCTGCATATTTCTGTCAAGGATTAGGAAGAAAACATAAAACTTCATTTCTTTGCTGAAATCTTGCTCAGGCAATAGGCAGTAGTAACAAGATGCTCCCCTTTGACCAAACTGTAATCAGGCTCCTCTGAGCCGTGTTTTCCCAAGAAGTGCCATTGTTAGGCATGTCTTCAAGAGCTCAGTTTTAGCAAAAAATCAGGCTGAATAGGTTTAGCCAGAATCCCTCACCCTTGATAAATGATCACCCTTGATTCCTCCTCTACCATTGATACCTGATCAATTCTCTTGGATTTTCTATGTACATGTATCACTTATGAATAGTCACTTTTCTTTCTTTCCATCCACTTGTCTTACAGCACCAGGTGGGACTTCTAGCACAACTTTGAACAGATGTGCTGTGACGATTTGGATTACTCGTCAAATGTTCACTCCTTACCCCTTCCTAATAGAGTATATTTCGCTGTTTCATTGATGTTGGACTTGTCCATGTGACCTGCTAGATGACCAAGCGAACATTGGTGGACATGATGTTAGCAAAGGCCTGAAATACCTTTGAGCCACTGGGCTTGTTGTTTCTGTGCTTCTGCTGCACCGTATAAAGAGCATGCCTCAGGTAGCCCACTGGTCCCAGACGCACAAGTCACATGGAGCTGACAAGAAGCAAACCCACGACCTATATTTAAGGCCAGCTGAATCCAGCTGGGATTAGCAAAGCTGCCTGGTTGGCCTACCCACGTGTGAGGAGGAAATGCTTTTTTGTATGCCCCTAAGATTTTTGTATGATTGGTTGTTATGCATTGTTCCTGTGGCAAAAGCTGACTGATACAAGTGGTGACACCCTTTCTTATTTCTGATCCAGACATTTTACCGTTAAATATATTTGCTAGGGTTTATTTTATAAAGACACATTTTGTAAAATTAAGGTAACCCCTATTTCTCATTTGCTATGTTTTTAACATGAATGGATGTCGAGTTTTTATCAAATGCTTTTCCTGCGACTTTTAAGATCATCATGTGATTTTCAAATATTAACGTGGCAAATTTCATTAATTTTATTCTGGGAATTAACCCAACTGAGCTACAATTGATCACACATTAAAACAGCAGATCTATATGCAGTTCATTATTTATTATGTAATATATGAAATTCAATATATTTCTGGATTTCAGTGTACTTCTATTTTATTTAGGATTACTGCATCCAAAGTGACATTAGCATATAATTATTCTTTTTTGTTCTGTCCTGGTTGGGTTGAGTCATCAAGATTATGATAGTCTCATGAATTATAGGGTGTCCACCCTTCATTATTTAGAAAAGATTATGAAAATTGTTACCATTTTATTGTTAAATGTGTTAACTCACCAGTGCAAGCTACACGGAACTGTAGGTTTTTTAATGGAAAGGTTTTTAATTACTGAATCCATTTAATAGTGCTAGGACTTTTTGATTCCCTATTTCTTTTTGTACAGTACAGTTTTGTTTTGGTAAGTTATATTTTTCTAGAAATGTTTATATCCCATCTCAATTTTCAAATTTTTGAGGTTATCCTCAATACATTTTCTTTCCAGTATTTGCAGGATCTGTAGTGATGTTTCACACTCAATTCTTGGTATCATTATTTTCTTCCTTATTCTTTAAAATTTTTAAAAATTTTTACTTCAGAGAGAGAGGAAGTATGAACAGGTGGCAGGGAGAGAGAGAAAGAGAGAGAATCCCAAGCAGGCTACGTACTCAGCACAGAGCCCGACATCGGGCTCCATCCCACGACCCTGGGATCACAACCTGAGCTGAATTTATGAGTTGGATGCTTAACTGACCTGAGCCAGCCTGGCGTCCCCCTTATTCTTTATTTATCTCACCAAGGTTAATCAGTATTATTAGTCTTTCCAGGCAACAGATTTTTACTTTTGTTGATTCTATTGTATGCATTTCTATTCCATGCATCTAAGCTCTGACCTTTAATATCTCCTTCTTTATTTTCTTTACATTTATTTTGATCTTTGCCAAACTCCTTGAGATGACTGCTTTGTCTTTAATTTTCAGCCACTTTTTTCTAATACATACATTTTAAAGCTATAATTAGTATTAGCTTTAATAAAGTTCATTTGCTGAATCCAACCAGTTCCATATGTAGTACTTTTGTTTAGTTCAAAATGATACACACACAGAGGAATGCTCTGCAGCTGTAAATAAATAGAATAAGGAAGCTATGTATTAATATAAAAATGTATCTAAGATACACTGTAAAGTTAAGAAAAGCACACTGCAGTGCAGTATGAATTATTCCTATCCTTTTTAAGAATCCTTTGTGGGAGTGGTAGCTTCTTTTCTTTTTTTTTCCAGCTCTTTTCTGGTCTCATAACCAATTGTTGTTACCCAATAACATCTTAAATAGGTAATTAGTGGATGAGTTAGTCACAAAAATAAAAATTTTCTGTGTATTCTGATTTACCCTATAGGAACATGATTAAAGGGTTAAATAAGGAAGTCACTGTTTCATGAACATAAATGGCTTAAGTAAGGGATGGGGAGGATAGGAAGAGACAGAAGGATTAGCAGAGCGGCTTGTAACAATTTTGACACACTTTTTTATTTGTTCACAACATTCTGAACAAAATGACATCACATTTAAACTATTGCTTTTACATATGAAGTTAATTGTTTTATCCAAAGTAGACAAAAATCGATTTCTTTAAGTTGACAACCAGCACTTTTTCCCCCAGGGAAAGCCACTGCTTATTTTTTTAATACATTAACAGAACCATAGAATTGCCCTATAATTAAAAAAAGAAAGAAAGAAAAAAAAAAGGATTGCCCTATAATAGTTAGGTCTTACCTGAACTACATTTAAACTTTTTCTTGTCAAAAGGTGAGGCCAGAAAAAAAGAACCAGCTCACTCATGATTTCTCTCAGATGTTTAATAAGTCCCTTCGTCTTTGTTAAAAATCTGCTTGTGTGGAGAGGTTCATAAATGTGAAAATGGAAAGGAAGCCTCCCCAGACTTGTTCAGAGAGAAGTTAGGTGGACCATTTATCCTGAGAAAATAGCTGCTGGCCCCTGATCATTAATTCTAAACATTATTGCCCTCCAAGCCAAACTTCTCTTCTGTGCCATGATAGTGTGTAATCTTTTCTGCTCTGGAAACGAGAATTCCACTTTCCACTCACGTAACGCTGCTCCTTTGAGCAAATCTTTGACCAAGTTCTATTTCGCTGAATGCAAAGGGGAGAAACAGTATTTAAACAATTATTAATACTGGAATAAAAATGAAGAGTACATACATTTTTCACATAGGAAAATACATACAAATCCAAGTAGCTGTTAAAGTAGAAAAAAAATCAGGATGGGCATTTTTTAAGAAAAAGATCCTGTTTTCTAAACTGGTGCCAGTAAGACACTGATTTTTGTATCTAACTATATCACCATATTTATATACAAAGAGAGGCTGATCTAGGTTCACTGACATACTGATATCCCCTGATTCTCCCATTTCCCTAAAGATTGTCTTTCAGAACATACTTGAACTACGACCAGTATAATTCTATTTTTACACCATTCTCGTCACTGGCACGCTCTCTTTGATCTGGCATATACAAAAATTGATTTTAACATCGATTCACTTTTCTGATGCTAAAACAAACATAATTTTCCTGCTACTTCAATTCTATCACTACTTTGGTATTTTCTTCATTATTACAGAAACAGGGAAGATTCTAAACATGGATTTTAAGACTACATAAAATTCTAACACACATATGCTGAAAGCAAGGAAAAATAGGACAGGAGACACAATTATATTTTTTCATGTATGTCACTATGTTACATTCTAATTTACAAGTGGGGACGCTTAGCTTGGCTTCCAGACTTCAAACTTTAGAATTTATTGGTATCTTTTAGACCAATTCACTACAGAGCTTCTGAAATGGTTATTGAGTATCTAAAGCAAAAGCAGGACAATATCTATATTGTACAAACAGTGATGGATTTAAAGAACATATTACTGACCAAACTTTCAAATGACGTTCTCAAAACATTATTACAAAGTGTTTTTCCTCCATAGAAAGTGAAAAACTTGATTACTTTAAAAAGTTTTCCCTTCCATACATACTTGTGTCATTCTTTATTAAGCATACTGACAAAGGTTTAAATCAGTTCAAGACCTCAGCTGTTGAAAGATTAAAATATAAAGGTAAGAATTTTCAGCATAAACATTAAAAGACTAACAGAACTGCTTTCCATGTAATAGTAAACACTATAAAATGAGCTTTAATGGTTAGCACCTGATCCTTACCAGGATTTTGCTACATCTCCTAGAACTGCAGAGCTAGAAACTAATGCACTGAAAGCATAAAGAAAAAACTGAGATAATCCCAGGGTTTAGAAGTCTCCTACAAGAAACCAATTTTAAATGCCTGTGATATGGAGACACTAAACCACCACAGTCAATAATAAAGCGAACCCAAGTTTTACGTGTTTTATCCTGTTGAGAAAGTAATAGTTTTGATGCTGCGCTTTCAATGTGTGTGCTATACAACACTGCATCTGTTACTTTCCACTCAGATGTTTTTTACCTCTCTGACAAGTTTACAGAAAGAGGTCTGTCAAGAGACATGAACGAACACTGAAAGTCTTGGGTCTTGCTACCACATGAGTCAGTCCTTAAGCACCTGATATACACATTTAAAGATGGGCTAACTCTCATCATATTTAAAATATGTCTTTAATAGGCCGGTTTCTGTAGGATTTAAGAACTTAGTGATCAGACAAACCTATCTTTAAACTCTTTTAGTTTTGCTAGGAGTACAAATGCCTAAAACACACAAGGAAGAAATCATTCCCATGAGAAGCTCATCACTATATAATCTTTGACAGCACTCGATGCCCTCCTGAGATTTTAGGAGAATAAAGCTATACGAAATGCACAGTCATCATCCTCAGGCTACTTTTGAATCCCACAGACCACTAACTCAAAGAATACCCATAAAGTCCATATACCATTATCCAGAAGCACCATGGAGGCAAAGCAAAAAGAAGCAACAGTTAATCATAAATAAAATAAGCCAATGATGTTTCACCAGTATTTTTGAAAAGCTTTAAATTTTCCTTTTGTATAAGTTCAAAGACAGTTTTATTGAAATAGCCACTGTCCTTTGAATACAGTCTAGATTTTCTTAGCCAATACATCTCTTTTCATAAACACTCACAGGCAGAGAAGCCTCATAAAAGGCCTTCACACCGAGCATTATTCTTCTTTTCTACAACTGACTGAAAAGCAAATAACTGAAGATGAGAAAATGCTTTTAAGCTTTAAAATACCACTGTGATATTTTAAAGTGTAGTATTTAGAAACAAAAAAGCTAGTCACCAATACTGTCATTCTCTCATTATCCATTATGCTAAATAATCAGGGAAACCAAAAAAAAAAAGAGGCCATGATTCTTTATCCTGTCTGACATATCAATGCTTTTTGCTACTAATGAAGCAACATTAGGGCATGTGATTGAGATGCAAACAAAGAAAACCATGAAGAACTACTCTTCCTGTTAATTAACCTAGGAAGAAAACATGACAAAGAGAAAGAACAATCATCTCCAAACTAAAACACAAAAAAATCTTAAAAGAGCTTTGAAAGGTTACGATACTGACTTGATAGTACAACACATAAAAATCAAAACTGATTCTTACACATTTTAATCAACCAATTAAATACAAATACCTGATTTGTACTTTTACACTACATGGGCTAAGTCCCAAGTTCCAAACTGTAGTTCACAGGACTCTACAGAAGGGATCTTTGGAAGGATAAGGTACCTTTGGAAAACAGTGTATAAACAACTGTAAACATACACTGATTGTCCACTAGCTTTCTTAAATAGAATTTCTGAAATCTTTTTGTAGGAAATTATATATAAGGAGTGTAATTGATCAGATACTTTCTATTACAACATATAAATTCTGTTGTGTGTGCAAAATGTGGTAGAAATAGAAGATACTACGGATGATTCATATTTTTAAAGTAAGTGATACATTACAATCCAGTAAGAGTCCTTTAATCTTTTCATGAAACTTCTCTCTATACATGTTGAAATACATAATGCTTTCTGGCTTTTCTTCAAACCAAAACTTGTCAAATTCATAGACAAGGTAACCTGCGGTTAAAGAAAAACAAAACATAAATATAGTCTCAGTAGGGAAATCACAACCAAACCACCTCATTTTAAAGTACAGGACCATCCTTTAAGTTATATATTAAAATACAATAATCAGGAATCATATTAAACTACTAGAAACCTGAAAAACCTTGTAAGAAATATTTTTGTTCAAAATAAGCAGGAATTTCAATAAAATATTTAGCATATTTACTGTTTGTCTCAAGTATCAATAAAATCCCTCAAATGTAAGAGATACAGTACTGTCAAAAGATGCCTTGGGAATAGGAAAAAAAAGTTATTCCCAGAGACCCCTGAGACACAAATATGAAAGTAATGAGAAAATGTGGCACCTGGGTGGCTCAGTTGGTTAAGCGTCCAACTCCTGATTTCAGCTCAGGTCATGATCTCACGGTTCGTGAGTTTGAACCCTTCGTTGGGCTCTGCACTGACAGTGCAGAGCCTGCTTGGGATTCCCCACCCCCCTCTCTCTCTCTCTTTTTCTCTCTCTCTCCCCACCCCCCCTCAAGTAAACAAAAAATCTGAAATAACAAGAAGACATTAGACAAGGATAAAGTACACAAAAGCCGTTTTCTATTGATTTATAAATCTAATAATTATTTCTACTTTCTTCAATGAACTATCAACATCTTCTCTTTTTAAAAAGAATACACAGTGCTTGCTTCAGCAGCATATACACTAAAAAAAAAAAGTATACACAAACTCTAAATAGTAGGCTTAATGTTTTTGTTTTTCAATATCTTCATGACAGTAGCCAAGTTAACCCTCAAAGTATTAACAGTACATAATAAAAATAAAAACCTAAATAGATACATTTACAAGCAAAAAATGTGAATTTAAAATCACTCTTGAACCATATTTGGATTCAACCAAATATATGTATTTAACAAATGCTACTATAGTCATGCTCACCACTTGCTCATGTGTGTATTTACTCTCCCAGCAAGCCTATGATGTGGTATTGTTATTCCCATTTTACCGATGAAGAAATGGGGGGCACAGAGAGTTTTTACTTTTTTTTTTTTTTTTTAGTAATCTCTATGCCCAACATGGGACTAGAACTCCCATGATGACTAGAACTTCATGATGCTGAGATCAAGAATCGCATGCTCTAGTGACTGAACCAGCCAGGTGCCCTGAGAGCTTAAGTAACTTGCCCAAATCATATAGTTTGCAAGTGGTCTCTATTATGTTATAAATTAGACTTTGTATCCACCAGAATCTCATTTCCTCTTCTGAGAGGATTTTTAATAAGGGATAGAAGTGACTTATTTCAGATAAATGGAGGAGGGGAGGGAAAGACAGTGACTACATAAAAGTGTGGCTAGATTATCATAATCACTTAGTATGAAAAAAAGTGAATTCCATTTTAGAAATTAGTCATAAAGCAAATACTAACAGTTAAGACCCATGACATTTCAACATTGAAATATCACTTCATAAGAAGGCCAATTTAAGAAAGATTTCAGAGTAATCTCTTGATATGATAAAACAGATTTTTGTTAACTAGGATATATGAGAACAGCAAAGAATAAGGCCTCTTTGAGCAGAGGGCTTTTCATTCCCAAAAGCCAAACTGAGAATGGTAATCTTGTACTTATTTTTAAGTGGCATTGTTTTTAATTTTCATTTCATTCAAAATTTACTTTGTGCATACATTAGAATAGTACATCTATAGAAATTATACATTCATATATAAATTGAACCTGTGCTCCCCCCCATGCCTACTCCCAATATATTGATAGGGACATACAATAAAAAATTTGGAGATTAATATGTTGGGTAGTATGAAAACTAAGACATCTATGCAAACTTGATATTTTTGTTTTAATTATATTTGGCAATTATATCTCATCTATTTACCATTCTTGTAAGTCCTCTAAATTGCTTTTCATTACTGCCTAAGCAAATGAGTATTTAGGTTTCGAACAAACTGCTCAAGTATAAGGTACTAGCAATTTCTTGCTTCAGAACTGAGTTGTTGGTTTATAATGTAAACTGGTCTCAGAGAAAGACCAGACTGAGACTATAATGGCTAAACTGATTTAATGAGACACCAGGAAACTGCAGGAGATGAGAACAAAATTACAGAGGGCTGACAGGGCCTTGTAAGACTCTGAAAGCCTTGCAGAAACGGATGGAAAAGAGTTGTGTCCACAAAGCACATCTATTGCTGTTTTGCCTCTAGGAGGTTTCAAACACTAGACTCAACAGAAACACCATACAAAATTTCTAACCTCAAAATTCCCCGTATGCTTTTACTGTCCCTGACCAAAGCCACAGGGGCACTTAAGGTTTTCCAAAAGGGGTTAAAAGAAGGTAACCATAGGAACAGGGATTAACTGTAAACTGGCATGAGGGATTTATTGGGATGATAAAAATGTTCTAAAAGTGGACTATGGTGTTAGTTGTGTAACTCAGCAAATTTACCAAAACTCACTGAATTGTTCACTTGAAATGGGTGAATGTTGTGGTATATAAATTATACCTCAATAAAGTTGTTATTGAGCCATAACTTTTCTGTTATACAAACTTGAGTTATTTTTTTTTGAATCACCAAACCACTCAGGTGACACTGGATATCTGCTTGCATTTTTGACATACAACACAAGGGTGACAATGGAGCTAAGAAACTGAATTGGCACTCACGTGTTTCCAGCCTTGTCTATAGAGAACAGTAACACCAACAAAAAAGCAGTAGGGATAACGAGGGGAATGGGAGATGGAGATATATCACAGAGAAATAATATATGTGAAAGCTAATCTCTTTACAGTTCTTTATTCTACACAAAAACTTTGACCTTGGAATTGATTTGTGCAAATGAACTGGGCCCAGTCCCCCAACAAATAAGGTTTGAAATTATTTTCTAGTTAGAATATGCTCTTAAAAATAAAGAATATTTAAATACCTAAAAAAGAATATCTAAAAGAGTATCTAAAAAGAATATCTAAAAATAAAGAATATAAGAATAAAACCTTAATTAAGACAAAAAACTTCAGGGGCACCTGGGTGACTCAGTTAAACTGTCGGCTCAGGTCATGATCTCACAGAGCTTGAGTAAGAGCCCCACATCAGGTCTCTGCTGTCAGCACAGAGGCCACTTTGGGTCTTCTGTTCCCCCTGTCTCTGCCAATCCCCTGCTCATTCTCTCTCAAAAAATAAGCATTTGGGGCACCTGGGTGGATCAATAGATTGAGCATCCAACCTCGGCTCAGGTCATGATCTTGCAGTTCGTGAGTTTGAGCCCCGCGTCAGGCTCTCTGTGGTCAGCACAGAACCCGCTTTGGATCTTCTGTCCCCCTCTCTCTCCCCCGCTCAATGTGTGCTCTCTCTCAAAAATAAATAAACATTAATGATAATAATAAATAAAGATTTTTTAAAAAAAGACATAAAACTTTACAGTAAAGGGTATAAAAATCAATTTGGGGGAGGAAACTCCAGTGTATAAGATTAAGAGAGGTGTGTGTGTGTGTGTGTGTGTGTTTGCTTTAAATGTTCCAAGAAATTTGAAACATAAGCTTAATTGTTTCTAGGATGATGCACAGCTCTTATGAATCTAGAACTGATAAAAACAAGGCAACTGAGAAGGTCCTATAATGACTTTTGCATCTCAGATATTACCTTGATGCTCTTCCTAGACAGGAGCCAAACAAGATGTTGATGCTGAGGGCACTGAGATCAACAATATCCAAAGATGCTCGTGTTACCCATAAATAGGGACAAAAATACTGGGCAGAAGTCATTTTTCACTGCGTTCTTACCTACCACACTTTGCATTTACTTGAATATGGTAAAATGTTTAATTTGGGGGAGGGGAGAATTTTTTGATTGTTTCTTTTTATATTTGTTTTATGTTCAATTGGCATCTTTAAACAAGCATATATTTCATAGAGAAAACAAATTATCAGAGGCCATCAGTGAAGTCCCAGGAGTCTAGACACTATGCTAAAAGTCAATGAGAGGTTTAAGGGAGTAAATCAAACAAGACTAATGGGGATAAATAGTTCCCTGGCAACAAGATGAAAGATAAGACCTGGAGAACAGGGAAAAGATGATGCAGATTTGGATAAAAATCTGTTCAAAACGCCCAACCCCTAAAAAAGGAGACTGGCTGAGCTTGACCCAAGGCAAGGAAGGGTCTCTTCCCAGCTCATAGGATGAACACACAGACTTAGAGTCTGTACTAATGGATAGGTATGCTGGGGCTATACTGACCCGGTTTCACGATTTGTATCTGGGAGCAGCCAAGGCACAGAGACATCTCCAGTACAGTCAGGAAGGGCCAGGAGGGTGTATAAATAAAACTACAATGATAACTCTGCTATGGTAAAGGAAACCAGTGCCCCTAGGCAGATCATCGACAGGGGTCCTAGGGACCTGAAAAACCTGACCCTCCATCTGAAAACACATTGTACCAACTCCTACTTTGTGTGCCCATCCCCATGAGATCCTTTAACCTTTTCCATTAAAAAAAAAAAAAATCTGGACATCCAAATGCTGGAGGCTAAAGAGAGAGGTTGGCCTTAAGATGTACATTTTGGCATCACTAGTACATATATGGTATGTCAAACAGGGGACTAGATAAAACCACTTGGAGATAGAATGAAGGGCTGAAGACAGAAGGGAGTCTAAGGCTGGGCTCTGAGGTGCTCCTACATTTAGTAAGGGAGTAGATGAAGGCTCAGCATAAAAAGTCTATGGATGAGTCAGTTGGGGCCAGAGAAAAGACAAAAGAATGTGCCATCAGAAAAGCCTAGATAAGGTTGCAAGAAGAAAGGCATGGGCGTTTAAGCCTGGTGCTGCTAAAAGTATCAAATAACACAAAGAAAAAACAGGTGGCAAGTGGATCTGGCAACAAAAAAGTGGTTCATGTATTTGAAAAAATCCGTTTTAGCACTGTAGTAGGGAGAGAAACCAAACTGGAGTTAGAAAAAAGATGAGCAGTTAGGAAGTGAAAAAAGCATTTATTTTAAAAGTTCAACAACGAAGGGGAGCAGATAAATGGGAGTGGTAACTGGAGGTAGATGTCGCAATAAGGGAATGTTTCGTTTTGGTTTGGAAAATGAAGGCTCCATAAACGCAGAGCTTTTGCCTCATTTCTGCCATATCCCCAGTGCCCAGAACAGCATCTGACACACAGCAAGTGAATGAATGAATGAATGAATGGGAGATACCAAAGCAGGTCACTAGTTCTGATAAAAATATTTCAAAAGAGGAGAAGAGAAGAATAATAGAGAAAGAAATGGGTAGCCGAAGGAACAAAGTCTCTGATAAGACTTGAGAACGTCATGTCTAAACTGAGATTTGAAAGATGAGTAGCATTACCTAGAAAGAAAGGAGGGACCAGAACAGTGCTCCAGGCAGAGTGAAAGGTCCAGAGTCAAAAGACAGCACGACACATTTGCTCAACTAAAAGAAGACCAGGGTGCCTAAATTTCAGACTGTGGGGAGTTGGTGTTTGGCAGAAGATGAACCTGGAGAAGTTACCAAGGTATGGATTATGAAAGGCCTTCTAATGGAACCTTTTAAAGAATTGTAGGTAGTGGAGCAACACGATTAGATTTTCATTTTATTTTATTTTATTTCATTTTATTTTATTTTTTTAATGTTTATTTTTGAGACAGAGAGAGACAGAGCATGAACAGGGGAAGGTCAGAGAGAGAGACAGACACAGAATCGGAAGCAGGCTCCAGGCTCCAAGCTGTCAGCATAGAGCCCGACGCGGGGCTCAAACTCACGGACCGTGAGATCATGACCTGAGCCGAAGTCGGATGCTTAACCGACTGAGCCACCCAGGCGCCCCTAGATTTTCATTTTAAATAGTCCTATCTTCAGTGTGTGGAAGAACTGGAAGAAGGTCATCAGAGAAAGACTAGTGAAAAAGCTAAAACAGTAATCTAGTAACAAAAGCCTGATGTCATGCAGTTACAAGGGGGATGGGAAAAAGTAGATAAAGGCAAGAGAAATTTAGGAAGTGACACGCCGGGAGTAAGAGATCAAGTGAAGGCCGGGGAGGCTGTGTGAAGGAGAGACTTGGATGACACCTCCAACAATGGAGATGAAGAAGTTATGATTCGGCAATTTATTACCTAACTAGTTTCCTATATCCTGCCAGCATGCAAAAGGTGTCACAAAAAGATCAAGAAAAGTAGAATGGGAAACTATGCTAGGTTTAAATTCTTTGCCTCTGAGCAACAGCTTCACAAGATAAGTTCATTTGATTAAACCTTCAGTGTGCAAATACCATCACAATAAAAGTTAATGGAACAGTGGTAATAATGACAGCATTAGGAACAGTTATTAAGTACCACCAACCTAATACAAGAAAACCTGGCCTTGAAAAGGGGGTGGGGTGGGGATAGGAGGTGGGGAACGTTCCTTTAAATTTTCTTACAAGACTAACAAAATAATCTGTGAATGGCCTGTCCTTGACTCAGCAGCATTCACTAACCAGTATTCAAGAGAGAAAATTCATTTTATAGTTAACTACAAAAATGGATGTCTACAGAAAAACTGCATAAATCCTAAATTTGCATATATGTGAAAAAACTGCCTTGCTGAATTTTTTTATTCAGCAAATATAGAAACTGATGGTAAAATACTCTTGGGGACCCATCTACCATTATTTCCCTGTTTTTCAAAGACCCTAAATAAAAGCATAAGTTATATACTTAATAGAGATATTAAATTATATATCTTCCTAATGATTTAAAGATTCTCTTAGAAATATCTAGTTTTAAGTCATTTTAATACTCACAATAAAACTGATGAAAGTGTTCCATTGTCGGTATACCAGGAACAAAGTTGTAGAGATGAAACTTCAAAGCTTCACTCTTTAGCAAGCTATAAGCCATCTCAGTAAGGTTGATTCCAACTATTGCATAAGAATACCTATGTCAGAAACATTACCAGTTATACCAGCTAGCCAAACAGCTCATAAAATAACTTTAAAATTATGCAAGAAATCAGTGAAAAGTTACTTTGATCCATTTATAATACAGTATTGATTCTATAATAATCTCTACCTATTAAGAAAAACAAACCAGAATAGATAAAAGATTTCTGTTCTTTTAGAGGCTGTTGACTTTCTGGATATAATCTAAGAAAGTAAAAATGAAGCTTTGGATACAAAAATACTGACTCAAAGGGGCACATGCACCCTGACGTTTATAGCAGTTTTATCAACAAAAGCTAAATTATGGAAAGAGCTCAAGTGTCCACTGACTGATGAATGGATAAAGAAGATGTGGTGTGTATGTATGTACACACACATGCGCACGCACACACACACACACACACACACACACACACTATGGAATACTACTTAGCCATCAAAAAGAGTGAAATCTTGCCATTTGCAACAACGTGGACAGAGCTAGAGTATATTATGCTAAATAAAACAAGTCAGTCAGGAAAAGAAAAATACCATACGATTACACTCATGTGGAATTTAAGAAACGAAACAGATGAACATAGGGTAAGGAAAAAGAGAGATAAGAAAACCATAAGAGAGTCTTAACTATAGAGAACTGAGGGCTGATGGAGGGAGGTGAGTAGGGAATGGGCTAGGTGAGTGATGGGTATTAAGAAGGGCACTTGTGATGAGCACAGGATGCTGTATGTAAGTGATGAGTTACTAAATTCTACTCCTGAAACCAATATTACACTATGTTAACTAACTAGAATTTAAATAAAAATCTGAAAAAAAAATCCAATATATATGTTTGTGCGTGTGTATATACACGCATATGTGTGCGTGTACGTATATACACACACATATATGTAAAGCTATAAATGAATAAATAAATAAATATGAAGCTTTGGTCACACAAATACCAAAAACCAAAATCCTTAAAAAAATTAAAAAGAGTACTACATACACTCTCATTGACTTCTAACACACACTAGGTAACCTGACATTTTCTCCATTATCAGAGTATTTATTTTTATAATGTAATATTTTAATAACATTTTTTCAAAGATAGATCTCATTGGAATATAAGAATAAAATAATAATGACAAAGCTAATAATAGGGCCTCATTTGCATTTCACTTCACAATTTTCAAAGCTATTTTTCATTTTCCTATTTCTATTTCAAAGCTATTTCCTATTCCTATTTTCAAATCTATTCCTCAAGAAACTTTCTTAAAGTTCCTTACCTCCATTTTATAGACAAACTATATCTTGTGACAAAAATATACTGAATACAAAACTGATTTATGATCCACTTAACTTTTAAAATAATGTATCATGCAATATCCTTTATAAAGTCCTTATTAAAAATAATCTCATTTTTTAAAATACCATGAAATACTTTCAAATCCAGATAATCTCACCAACACTTTAACATTCAAGAATTTATAGTTGCCTTGATCTATCCAGCTTACCCTAATTTTGGATGATTTGAACGGGAAAGAATCTGGTGAGCTTCACTGGTATAGTTTTCACTGAAATACCTTTAAGAAGTTTAGGAAAAATAATAAAATACATCATTCAAATTGA
Source organism: Felis catus (assembly GCF_018350175.1). Lineage (NCBI taxonomy): Eukaryota > Metazoa > Chordata > Mammalia > Carnivora > Felidae > Felis > Felis catus. Next base: position 85,548,036 of record NC_058371.1, read on the forward strand.
AGAGATCCAAGAGAAATTTAAAAAACTACTGTTAAGACGATAATACTGCCACAATCATCCCAATCTCCATCTCAAATCATTTCAGGGACTCGGAAATGCTTCTGAGTCAAAATTTAATTCTGAGCTATCAGGCCTATCCTGTTAGTACAGGGCATGGGCCCTTGGCAAGGCTTTAAAGTACTTAAGCAAACAAATGATTTAACAAGAGACGTTCTATCTATCTTTAAAACAGATCTAGAGTTCTTCTTGTTTGTTTGTTGTGACTTTAAATTTTCTATAAAATAGTCCATGTGTGCCTGTTGGGACATCATCCTTTCACCTTGGCTTATTTCTTCTATTGCAGCTTAGGTCAGTATTGTGTAATGGTGTTTTCCGTGCAAACAGAAGAAGGTCAATAGCCTTTCTTCTGCACTAAAAATATCCTCCTTGGTCAGTGGTATAACTAAAATGCTGGCCATAAAACAGATGTATTAGCAGGTACCACAGAGAAATATATAAAGCTATCTGTTTGTAGGCTCATACATCCTGTTGGCTTATAGTAATGAAACTTCTTTGAGTTCTTAAAGCTAGGGACTAGTCTTCTGTTCAACCTTCTGGATCACCTCATGACGCACTGGTACTCATACACATATACATATATACTTATATGAGGATAAGAAGTAGAATAAAAAGTGGATTTCCATGGGTCATTTAAATTTTAGAGGGCATAATCATTGAGATTTTCATAAAGTACAGAAATTTCTAACCAAATTTTCCGATTTTCCTTCTGTAGATTAATAATATAGATTTCCATTTTTCTTTACTGGCTCTAACATTCAACCCATTAAAAAACAAGAGTTGTTAACTCAGAAGTCTGTGAATGAAGGATCATTCATGAATGAAGGCGTATCCATGAACCACCTTAAATTATGCATGATTTTTCTGAGTATACATTTTCTGGGGAGAGAATATACAAAACTTTCATCAGATTCTCAAAGGGATCTATAATTCCCCAAAAAGGAAAAGTTCGGTTTTAGTGCAATGCTTTCCTTACATACTCTCATTTTTCTTCTTTATCCCTAGGTTGGCTCTAAGGATGCCTTTACTAAACTATTTATATTTCATTTTCATACATGATACTAATATAATTCAGTATTACATTATTATTTCAATAATCAAGTTACTCTTAAAATACTCAATCTGTAACACCGAACAGTATTTAATTTCCTTGATGAACTTATAGTCAACCTCTATCTTAACAGCATCTAAGAAAAAGGAACATCTGTGCAATAAGGAAAATTATTCCTTACAATAATCTGCACTGAATTCCCTCCCTCCTTCCTATCCTCCTTCCCTCTCACCTGCTTGCCTGCCCGCCTTCCATCCTTCTCCTTCCTTCCTAACTTTTCTCCGTTCCTACATACAGTTTTCGCTTTAATTTGTATGTTCTTCTAGTCACCTGTTTCTATTTGCTCCTCTATTCAGATGTCTTCTTGAATTCTTCAGTCTCTCTTGAATTCATTTTCTGTACAGTATCCTTTCTTCTTCTACACCTGCCTCAACATTCATTCACCTAAGTCATTATTATCAAACTACCAGCTATATTTCAAAGCAACAAAATATCTCAAGAAATTAGATAACGAAGGCAGAGAAAGATAAAAAATAAATTACATGTGGATATTTGAACAGCTCGCCTGCTTGTTGACTGTATTGCTACTTTGACCCCGAAGACTCATAGCTCCATACATAGAACAACAAACATAACTGTAGAGGAATCAGCTCTGATTTTTTCTGTTTTCAACCATCTCTAGTACATCATTGGCAATCAAATAACTATTAACATATGTGCGTGTTGGTCATTTTTCAAATTAGTAATATTAGCTCCACATAAAAGTGTCTGTAAATCATTTAAAGGTCTATTGGAATCCCTTACTACAGTCTTGAATCAAATCCTACCAACTTATTTCAATGTTAAGTTAAATTAAGTGCCCCCCTGGCAAATGCTGAAAAATCTTGATTTCTTAGGAAAAGAGCAAGAAGCAATGTTACTCATAAAAAGAAAAGAAACATCAGAATAGTGTTCAGCTAACTGAGGTTCAAGTATCTGTGTAATTTACAAGTACCAAGAAAAAAGATGGTTTTTAAAGGTTAAGAACAAAGAATCCATGTGTTCTGAAAAACAATGAATTTTAAAATATTTTATAATTCTTCCAAGTGGAAACAAACTGCATTTATTCTACTTCAATTCCAACTGGAAGTTTGTTTATCGAAGTAGAAAACTGGCAATCTCACTTTTTGTAATTATTATTTTTATATTATGTTACATCTTTGGCAGTTGTACTTACAGGGAATCTTTATACTTATAAAATTTAGATATTACAGAAAATTACATACTTTTGTAACTGGAAAAAAAACTGGAGATATCAAAACCCTCCTGTGTCTGTTTTCCCCCAAAATAGCTTTATCCATACAAATCTAGTCATTTTTTCTCAATATTAACAATCGAGCACAGTTTTAGGAATAATTTTTTCACAGTGACAACCATCCAAACTTTGCTACTGGTTACATTTCCCATTCTAGGCACTTTATAGTCTATAAAACACAATTCGAGGAGAGACCCAAACACTAGAATCTTTTAATTTGCATATCCACATCCATATTAATCTTTCAGTTTATTTTCTAGAACAGTTTTGCCATCAATTCTGACTTTAATCACGTATTTTGGAATTGCATGTATGTGCCCAAGTGTAAGTATTAAAGGAGAAAAAAACAAAAAGAGAGAGTTCATATAGGCTCTGAAAAGTCAGGGCTTTGGATCACTTGTTACAGATGGTGAAGAATAAGTGTGAAGACACTTTATTTGTATCTTATCGAGTTGTATTTCCCAAAATGGAATTAGAGAATCAAGAGAGAAGAGGCAAGAAGATAAAAAGAGTAAGAAAAGAGTGTATATAATTACTTAAGAGGTATCAGAAAGGAGGCCAGGGAGAGAAGGGAAGAAGAAAGATACTAGTAAGCAAAGAAATCATACACAGAGAAAATCTTTCCCATGTTTTCATATTGTTGCCAGCACATCAGTAAATACTTCTAGCAGTGTAGCTATTCAAATTCAGAGAAAGTGTGAAACAACTAGATCAATTATTAGAGTTAAATAATATTGGAGGTTCCATGTAATTTCACTTAGAGAAGAAAAAAAAGTTTATTTTCACTTACACGAGATTGATTAATCCAAGTATGCCCATGCCTCTGAAGTCTGTTTTGGGATCATCACCCTGGAAACCAATGTCAGCCCACTGCTTGGAGATTCTAGCCTTCAACTTTTTCGTGGGCATTAGAAGATTCCAAAGCTGTACAAACATGCTTCCATATTACAAATAATAGTGATGTTCTTAATTTACCAAGACATTTTTCTTCTCATAGCTAACATGAGTTAAGTCAAATGCTTTCAATGTTAAATAGCTTTTGTAGACAAATTATAGGTTCAACAAAAACTATACTTAAGAGAACATTACAATTATCCTAAAAAATGCAGCGTACTTACCCTAACTTAAAAGACTGACATAAAGAACAGACTTTGAAAAAGTGTCAAGTATACAGATATCTAAAACAGTGAAGTATCTTTATTTACTAAGTAATACATATATGCCAGCATTGGTAAACTGTCTCCTTAAGAAAAACACTGTTAGGTACTTGGTCCTTGCCTCAAACACTAAATACTTAAGTAGGCTCCACTCTAATGGTGAGTGATTAGTCCCTAATTATAAGGGAGACAGGGAGGGAATCATGAAGAAGTAAGTATTTCAATCCATATGATCATTATTTTATAAATTTTCATAATTTTAAAACAAAAATATGGCTTGGTTTCAAGTAAATATGTTCCTTAAGACTGAGAATTTAAGAACAGAAATCAAATATTAGCAACAAACTAACCAAAGCAAAATAAAGTTGAAAAAATTTAATCCTTTTCTAAATTCAATACCACAAAAGTCATCAAAGAAAACAGACTTATAAAAATTATTAAAAAGTTTGTGAATATTTGCAGAACAGAAATACCTGCATTTTTTTCCATTTCACTACCATTTCAGGCATTGTTGAGTAAAGGACTCCTAATGAAAGGAGTATCCTGTCACCTAAAATAAAATGTGAAGACTTGTGACTTTAGGACAGGGTCAAGACTCTGGCCCCGAAGTGAATCCAGGCATTACATTAGATTTTACCTGGTCTCTTCTCTTTTTACTAACATATTGGCATCTCTCCATGAGTTTGGCAAGGGGTTTGATGATGGGTGGCTCAGTTGGTTAAGTGTCCAACTCTTGGTTTCGGCTCAGGTCATGGTCTCCCATTTCGTGAGTTTGAGCCCCACATCAGGCTCTGTGCTGACAGTGCAGAGCCTGCTTAGGATTCTCTCTCTCCCTCTCTCTCTGCCCCTCCCCCACTTACTCTCTCTGTCCCTCTTAAAATGAATAAACTTAAAAAAATTAAAAATAAAATAAAGTAAAATAAAATGCACAAATATCAAACTGCTGGGTTCCATCTCTGGTGATTCTGATTTCATAGGGCAAAAGTAGAACCTTCAATTCTAAATATTAAGACACTGGTTAACTTTAGTGAAGGTGGGCCTTAAACTACACTTACAGAAACACGTACCTACTTTACCCACAGAGACTGCTGAGTCTGTGCAATGGCTGGGTGGTTCACTGCCAGCAACTGGCTTTTTACCTTTAAAACTGGGTTTCATGATGAATCACTAAGATAAAAATTCCCTTGACTAAAATGCTTGGATTTACATCTTACCCCGTCTAAAGGGAAGGTATTATGTAAAAAGGGTCAGAAGTTAAGGGAATAATGATTAACAATGAGGATATAAACAGAGGGCAAGCCACAGTGAGTGCCCAGCACAATTCTAAAACTTTGTGTTTTTTTGATTTTTTTTCTATAACTTTAAATATACAAATTCAGTCTACACTAACAGCCCTTTGAGATACGTATTTTCATCATTCTCATTTGACAAAATCAAGTTTTATTTTTAATTTTAAAATTAAGTGAAGTATGTATTTATACTCTTTTTGAAAAACAGGGTTGTTTTTTTTTTAACTTGTCTCTTACTGTTACTTAGATACTACTAATGCCTCTTTCTACAGCATTTTTATGTATAACAAACTCCTAACTCCAAGTACAATGTGCTATTTTCTTTGACTTTAACCATTAAAAATAAAATTGGCCCTAAAGCAAATTACTTTATCTTCTTTGGGCCTTAGAATCCTCATCCCTAAACCTGAAATGAAGATGCTAGACCAGATGATCTGGAAAGCCTATTCCGGGTATACTAACCTCTAATTTTGGCCTCTCACCAGCCTCACGTATTTATACTTTAGAAATAAGAAATAGGAAAATTCAAAGTAAATTTTATTACTTTATTAATTTTTAAATCTGTGGTGGCATTATTTGGCAATTCACATTCCATAAATCCTAAAATATTTGACATAATAATATGAAATGGGACATCCATGTTCACAATTTGAAAGTAAGCTAAAAAAAAATGCCTAACTTAAATGAGCGATTTATACAAAAAGTAGAGGGAACATCTGAAGCTTATGGACTCATACTTATCAGTTAAAAAGATATCTCTCTTAATAAGTTTATCTTTTATTTCAGAATTAAAAACATTAAAATTTATGTGAATGTATTTTAAAGAGGCTTATCAGAATATTATAAAAATAGTTAACTCAAAATCTTTTGCCAACAAAAGGGGCAAAGAAATTGGATGACTGTGTAAGCCTCTAGAATTTGCACACAGACCTTACTAGCTCAAGCCCAATTTATTTTTCCAGTGTCCAATAACTCCAAATACTGAAAACAAAATTTTACCTTGAGAAGCAGCTTTTCATGTTGGAGGTTATCAGAATCATATGGTCTTTTCCTCACACTCTCTACATCCAAATAGAGCTGTTTATAACCGGATATCTGCAGTAAGCATGCCTTCATGCAGATTTTAAAACTGAAAACGATAAAATTATTATTTTTAAAAATCACATCTTCTTATTACAATAATGTCTTCCATAGCTTGTGGTTCGTATGTCTATTTAGAAAGCATCTCCTCAATTCCTCATCTAGTGAAGTGAAATGGTTGAAATGGATGATCTCTACAAATCCTTCAGCTCCAATATTTTATAACTGTGCATGTGATCCCCACACCTCACCATACAAGTGTATAATAAAAGAGAATACTGTAAAGACAGCATACCTGGCATCCTTCTCAGGGTTAATATTCTTTTCCTTCATAATATCTTCTACACATTTGTCTACTTCACTCTGAACAACAAGTGTTGCTTTCTGCAAAACCTGTTTATGTGAAAGAAAGCTGAATGAGGAAAATCCCTTATAGTTGAAACACAACAGTAAGTTTTGGGGGCATTTAGTCTTTACAATGCATATATTAAAATGCAAAATAAACCAAATTTGCTTCACTACAGCTAAAATCATACATACACACCTACAAACAAATATAAAAGAGAAGCAACATGATGTATCAGATAAAGGCTTCTTCAACTGGAATCAATAGGGTCTCAACTGGTAAGTTCTTAGCAAATGAGCTACCACCACAGTGGGTGAATGAAGCAGATATATAAGTTTTTTAAATTACATAACAAATTTTATGTACAAAAATTTTAATGCAGAAGTTAAAAAAAAACTTGGGGCATCTGGGTGGATCAATCGGTTAAGCTTCTGACTTCGGCTCAGGTCATGATCTCACAGCTTGTGAGTTCGAGCCCCACAGTGGGCTCTGTGCTGACAGCTAAGAGTCTGGAGCCTGCTTTGGATTCTGTCTCCCTCTCTCTGCTCCTCCCCTACTCGTTCTCTGTCTCTCTCTCAAAAATAAATAAATATTAAAAAAAAAAAAGTTAAAAAACTTGAATGCAGAAGAGCAGAAAGAACTCAAATATTCTTGCAATTACTGACCCCCCAGACATAGCCCATGGTAACAGATATCCTTAGTCTTTTTTCTATGCATATAAAGCAGATTTCTTACATAATATGTCCTATAAATGTCCACTGGATCCTTCTTTCAACAATCAAACAAGTTCCGGTCTTTCTTACCCTTAAAAAGTTTCTTTAACTCTTATCCCTCTGTAAACTACCATCAAAATCCTCTCTGGTATCCCTTATAACTCCAGGCAAAATATTCTCATCATACCTGGAGTTACACCTCTGCATATCCTGGGCCTTTCTTCTGGAATGCTCTTTCCCAATCAATAACATATCAATACTTCCCATTTTTAAGTTAGCTCACATACCAGGTCAAAGAAGCCTTCACTGATTCTATTCAAGTGGAATTAACCTCTCCTCTCTTTGAATCCCCATAATAATTTATCTATAACCTTTCTATGATATATTCTACTTCCTATATTATAGTTATTTTTATATATTAAGTAGAAAATTATTTGAGGACAGAGATTGTATCTAGTTCATCTTTTCATATCCTGCATGTAAAAGATAAGTGACAATTGTTAAATGAAGATATTTAACAGATAAAAACCTGTGGGAAGGCAACTGTTTCAGTAAAAGATAAGTACAGCAATGGATACTATTATTTGAAAGCAAGAAAAGGGAAGAAAAAGAAGACTCCCCAAAGTAAATTAAAAAATGAGAAGGAAAATGATCAAAGACTGACAGTAAAGATACACATATGGTCAACAAGGTCTAGTTGGTCAAATGCTGAGGTAATATGCCTACAGGAAATATCTTAAAACTTAAAACTTAAGCTTAAAACTCAGGACTAATGAAAGGGCTACCTTTACCATGGATAGAAGCCTTTTGCCTCCTAAAACATGACAAACCTAATCAAATATCACCTCCTTTTGTGAAGCCTTCCTTGGCCCTGGAGTTAGCTACTTCCTTTATGCTCATACCTCAGTGACAGAGCACTGACTACACCATATTTGTTTACTTTTATTTTATATATTTGCCAACGGGCTTTGTCTCTCTTATTTACTCTTACATTATGAATGAATGAGTGACTGAACTTGCTAAAGCCCTACATAAACTTAGAGTTCATATTAGAAACAATGTCTAGTCTCTTAGCAAATACTTTTTCCTGTAGACTGACTTTTTAAAAAAAAATTGAGGTATATTACAGATCCAGTGAAAGGAACAGATGTTACTCAATTTGATTTTGACAAATGCACATAACCAAGTATTACACATCCCTATCAAGATGTAGAACATTTCCATAACCCCAGAAAGTTCCCTCGTGCCCCTTTCTCAATCAACTGTTCTTTTAAGAAGCAACCACTACCCTGATTTCTATCATCATAACTTTGTAGTGTACACATAAATCAAATCAGAAAGTAGGTACTCTTTTGTGTCTGGCTTCTTTCAATGTTCCTAGGATTCATTCACATTCTTGCTTTTAACAGTAATTTGTTTCTTTTAACTGTCAAGTAGTATTCTATTTTGTGAATAGATCTTAACTTGCTTATTCATTCTTGTGATGGGTATTTGCATGGTTTCCAGTTTTAGATGATTATCAATAAAGTCGCCATAAAGATCCTTTATTATCTTTTTGTAAATACAGGTTTTCATTTCTCTTACACACCTAAGAGTGGAATTGCTAAGACACAGGATATGTTTAACTTTGAAGAAACTGCCAAAACCATTTTCCATAGTAATGGTAGCATTTTATACTCCCATAGGTGCTCACCAACATTTGGTGCTGTCAGCCCATTTCATTTAGGAAATTTCATCATCCTATCCTAGTGTGCATGTAGTGTCCCCTTATTGTGCTTTTAATTTGCATTTCCCTGCTAATAATGTAGAGAACTTTTAGAAGTGCTTTTTGGCCATTTTTATTTATATATACTTTTATACGTACATATATATGAATATATGTTCCATGTCATGTATATGTACGTATGTGTATATATATATATATATATATATATTTATTTATATACATGTATATGTGTGTATACACGCATATGCATCTCTTTCCTTTGTGAAGTGACTATTCAAGGCTTTTCCCCTTTTTAAAGTTGTGTTGTCTTTTTATTAGAGATCTCAAAGTACTTTACTAGATACAAGTCTCTAACCAAATATATGTGCTAACCAAATATCTTCTCAGTATGCTGCTTGCCTATCCATTTTTTTTTGCCAATTCATTTTTAAAAGACATCTTTGATAAGCAGTTTTTATTTTGATAAAGCCTAATTTTTCAACTTTTTCTTAAATGGTAGCACTCTATCTTCTCTAACAGAAATCTTTGCTTAACCCATGGTGGTAGATATTCTCCAATATTTTGAGAAGCTTTAAAATTTTAAACACAGGTGTAAAGCACGTATCAAATTAATTTTCACATGTAGGGGAAATAGGAGTTGAGTCCTGACTTTCCTCAATTTGGATATCCAATTGTTCTAGCACTATTTGTTGCACTTTCCTGTTCTCACTGAATTGCTCTGGAATCCTTGTTAAAAATGGCATGTGGTCTATGGGGCACTTGGGTGTTTGCTGGTTAAGCATCCAACTCTTGATTTGGGCTGAGGTCATGATCTCACCATTGGGAGACAGAGCCTGGTGACAGGTTCCACACTGGGCATGGAGCCTGCTTGGGATTCTCTCTGCCTCTCTCTCCCTCTGTCCTCACCCTGCTCCTATGCATGTGCACATACATATACTCTTTCCCTCTAAGAAAAAATTACATGTGGTCTATTTCTGGTTTCTCATCTGTTATATTGATCTATTTGCCTAGAAAGTTTTCCATTCAGGTAGCTTAAGTCCTCTAACTTTGTTTTTTTAGATTACTTGGGGTGTACTAGGAACTTTACATTGCTGTATAAATTTTAGAATGAATTGTCACTTTCTTCAAAAATAGCCTGTTGGGATTTTGACTGGAATTGCACTGAATCCACAGGTCAATTTGGGAATTAACATCTTAATAATATTGAGTTTTCCAATTGATGATTAGAGTAATCTTTGTGCTTTTAACGTTTCTTAGGAAAACGAGTTTTAGTGCAGTCTTGTGTAGTTTTCATTAAATTTATCATTGAGTACTTTGTTTCTAAATGCTATTGTAAGTGGTATTGTTTTGTTTTCCAAAAGTTTGTTGCTAACTTATAGAAACACAGTGTCCCGAGACATTGCTAAATTCATTTATTAATAATGCTAGTAGTTTTCGTAGATTTCTTAGGGTTCTTTGCACTCACAAACTCTTCCACCTGTTAATAATGACAGTTCTTTCTTTCTCTTTAATCATATGTTTTAGATTTCTTTTCCTTACTGGACTACCTAGGACCTCCTCCACAATACTGAATAAAATCAGAGAGTAACTATCCTGGGCTTCTTCCCCATTTGATGTGGGAGCATTCAATATTCCAGTACTATGTATCATGTTAGTTGCATGTTTTTCACAGATGGCCTTTATTAGGATGAAGAATCTCCTATTCCTAGTTAGTTTAGCTTTCTAATCAAAAATGGGTATTGAGTTCTGTCAAAATAGTTTAGTATCTATTGAAATGATCTTATTTTTCTCATTTATTTTGTTAATGTGGTGAATTATATTCATGGATTTTGAAAACTCAATCATGATGTAATATCCTTTTTATGCATTACCAGGATGAATATGCTAATGAAGAATTTCTACATCTGTATTCATGAAGGATATTGATTTGTAATTTTTATTTAGTATACTGTCCTTGTCTGGTTTTAGTTATCAGGGTCATACTGGCTTCACAAAATGTGTTTCTTCCTACTTGATTTTCTAGGAGTTTATGTAATAGTGGTATTATTTCTTCTTAAATGTTTAATAAGAGTTCACTAGTGAAGAAGAGTTTTCAGTGCAATACTTTTAGATTATAAATTCCATTTGTTAAGTATATGGCTATTTATATTTTTAAATTTCTTTTTGTGTTAGTTTTGATAAATTGTGTTTTTCAAGGACTTTGTCCCTTTCATCTAAACTACAGAATTTATTGGGATAAATTCATAGCATCCCCTTATACTTTTAATGACTGTAGTCTGATGTCTCCTCTATCATTCCTGATATTGGTAATTTGGGTTTCCTCTCTTTCTTGATCAATATTCCTAGAGGATTATTAATATTACTAAGAATCAAATCTTTTCAAAGAATCAGTTTTTGAGTTTGTTATTTCCTACTTTTGTCTGTTTACCATTTTATTAATTTTTTATCTTTTAATTATATCCTTTCTTTTCCTTACTTTGGGTTTAATTTGCTCTCTTCTGGTTTAAGGCATAAGCATAGATCATTGATTTAAGGCCTTTAAAAGCTGTTTAGGTACACTCTACATTTTGATATGTTGTGTTTTCATTATCACTGAGTTCAGTTTTGTTTCTTTTTTTTTAATTTCCCTTGTGAGTTCTTTTCTAATTCATGGGTTATCTTCCAGATACTTGGGAATTTTCTAGATGTCATATTTTTCTTACTTCTAAGTTAGTACTATGGGAGACAGAAAACATACTCTGTATAAGTTCAAACCTTTGAAACTTATTGACACTTAAAGACTCACATATTGATGTGTCTATATAAATATTCCATGTGTACTTGAGAATGTGCATTTTGCATTTGCATTTGTTGACTATAAATGTCATTTAGATCAAGATGGTTAAAAGTATTGTTCAAATGGTAAATATCCCTTCTGATTTTTTTTTTTTTTTTGTCTTTTTGTACCATCAAGTATTGAGAGGTATTTCCAGCTACAATTGTTGATTCATCTACTTCTCCCTTTGAGTCAATTTTTCTTCAAGTATTTGGCAGCTTTATTAATAAGTGCATACACTTAATATGTTGTATTTCTTGATAAATTAACCCTTTTATCAATACAAAAAAAGTATTTAGTCACTGGTAATATTCCAAGTTTATATTTTCTGAAACAAAGACACAACAGCTTTTTTATGCTTATTGTTTGCATGGTGTATCCTTTTGTTTTCTATTTGTGTCTTTATGTTTAGAGTATATTTCTTGAAACAATATTCAGTTAATTGGGTCTTACTTTTTTATCCATCTGTCAATCCCTGGCTTATTCTCTACCTTTTTGGTAGGTCTGCTTCCCCATCAAAAACAAAATAGCAGCCTGGATGGAGGATAAATATAAAACATTACAATGTTTTCTAGTTCTAATGTACCCCACCATTTTGAAGGTATATTCCATACTGGAATATATAGTACTCAGAGAATTTCTGAGGTCAGCAATTCTAAAATTTTCTTTTTTAACCTCAAACCATGTAAGCACCCAAAGACTATTTTCCCAATATCATTTACTTTTTACTAAAGAAAAAGCGGGTGACAGTATAAGAACAACAAATATGAATCACTTATATATTTTGTAAGAAAAGATATATATGCTTATACATATGATTTTATTATAAAACATTAAATGAACATTAAAGTAATATAGTCTTTTTTATTATACCTGCCTTGATAGATTACAAATTACATGATTAACACATATTCATAGGCAGCAAATATCAACAGTAAGTTTCACTATGCAAGCAAATTTGGGGAGATTATACATACATTTGTGTTTGTATACACAGTGTGTGAACATTTCGTTTTTGAAACACCATGCCTATGTAGTTATATACTTAAAGGTTGGGTACTTAATGTCTAGCTTTTGCAAAATTAGAGACCAAAAAATATGCAAATACACATCACTATAACAATGACCCACAGGCGACTAAACTGATGCCATAAAACTAATTTATTATTCCACAGCTAGAATGTTATTATTATTTAAAAGCTAAGACAGCAGCTGCAATTGAAACAAACGCAGCCAGTTAAAAACACTATTAGATTGACAAAGTGTTCTTTTCCTAAATTTCAAATATTTCAAATACTTGTATATGCATTAGTACAGTGAAGTTTTGTAACATTACCATACATTCCACAGCAGCAATGCTTCTTAGCAGAATACTGAATTAGATTCCTCAAATTCTAATAAAGTTTCCATTTTCATTTATAAATCCCAAAGTTTAATAAATCTTAATATATAATTAATAAGTAGTCCTTAGCCTAAAATACCAGCAAATGAGACTCAATTTTTAACAGTCAAGAAAAGAATTTCCACTATGAAATAGTTCACAACCCAACAGGACCATTCTATCACTGCTTTAGGAAACTGGCCTTAGATTAAAATCACTTTTATCCACAGCAATCATCAGTAATGTTGAGAATTTAAATACCTAAGAAGCTTTCATGAATATTTTAAAGTTCTCAAAATCTTGTAGTGTATATTGGTTTAATCCCATTAATATTACCAATAATTACTATTTGTTGGATACTTATCGTGTACTAGGCATTCTCTTAGACTGCTTTCATATTAATATCTCCTAACCTAAAACAATCACTTGGGCATTCACACCTCCTTTTACAATGAGAAAATAAGTAACTTACACAAAAGAAAAGTCAAACAACTAGCAAGTGATAAAATCAGGATTTGAACCCAGACTTTTCTCATGTACATAAAAAAGTAGATCAGGTTAGTAGAAATATCACAAAATCAGAATTTGATTTTACTCTACAAAGTAATTGGAAATATGTGAGATGCAATACATACCAGAAATGGTATGTTTAAATTGATGAGGCTTCCTCCATTTGTTTATTGACAAGTTTATTTTAGATTTCAAACTTCAAGAAAACAAAGCTTCTGTGACATATAATTCAGTAACTACATTTGTTCACCACCCATCCTTTTTTTTAGTATGCCCTACATAACACTATTAGCAATCTATACTTTTTAATAATAAAACTGTAACAATACAAATGTTTATTTTTCAAAAGGACTTTTCAGAGTCAGTATATCAGATAAAAAAATAATAAACATTGTACTGCTCTTTAACTCATTACCCCTACCTTAAAGTTCCCAAACACTTCAGCCTCTATTTATCTATACTTTCACAAACTGCCTATTCAGAAGTATATTCAACACTGGTTTTTATTTCTTTTGTATATTGCAAAGACCCTGGTGGAATGGTGAATATATGGCACTGCTCAAATCTTTGGTCAAAGATTCGGCCAAGGCACTAGAGTTCTTAAAAAGTAAAATCTTATGTATGGTCCCACATAAATTTGGCATAATTTTACTACACATAAAATCCCATTAGTAAAATCTGTGACCAAAACTGTTGTTACAGTTATAGTAACAATAGTTACACACGGTGACACTGAGCAGCTAGTTTCAGAATTCCTCTTGAGGTTCTTCCACAATTTTTGATAGTTACTTTGTGAAATTGTATCCTAAGTTTCAATTAATGGAAGGAACCATATGGGTGTATAAGGTAAAAATAAATTTTTAGAACCAACAACTTATTAACTTTTTAGATCCTTACATTCTCATTAAAAAAGACGAAGAATATTAATCTCTCTAGGATTTGGAATAAAAGAGTAGGACTCCAGACTCTTGTTCCCCAATATATATTCATGTACATGAGCTTTTCTTATCTTGACCATTAATAGAAAAAGATGGTAACTAATCAGTAAAACACTTATTTTATAGGTCACTTTCCCGAACATAACTGATATGCTTGCAATATTCAACAATGTCCATTTACTCTCTGGCATGAATTAGTAACTCATATCAATATCACTAGACAACAGTAAGTCGACAGTTTTTGACTCTTTTTTATCCACATTGTACATCATGACCAAGTACAAACATACCCATGGATATCTAAAATATAAACAGATGCACACACACAGATAATGAATATTAAAATTTCATAAAACAGTATTTAACCTTATTATGACCAATGTTTTCTAATTCTATTCTATTCTATTCCTTTTGCTGTTAATGCTGGCTGTGATCTCCTACGGGATTTCAAACAATGATCTAAATGACCCATACTCTACCTTTGTCACACCGAGTAATACATACACATACATATATACGTATATGTGTATATATATATATATATATATATATATATATGTGTGTGTGTATATATATATATATAGAAAAAACTGTGAACTATTATAGAAGAGAACAGCATGCAGTAGATTGAATTAATGGTCCCAATTTTTCACTCCCCTATAATTAAATTATATACTCACATGTTTACCATGGCTTTATAGCGAGCATAGTGTATTTCTCCTTGATTTGGGTTTGGCTCTGTAACTTACTTTAGCAAATGAGATGTTAATAGACATGACAGACATGTCTGTGTGGTTGGACAAATAATGACCTACTGCAAGAAGAACATTCTCCAGGTATCTACTGCATTTTCAACCTGGGTTTCATAATGACACAATTGTAACAGATCTGAACTTGGGACCAACTTGAAGAGCCTCTCCAGTTGGCCCACAGACCATGAGCAAGAAATAAATAATGTATTATTATATATGCCCCTGAGATTTTATAAGTTTGTTACACAGCAGAAGCTAACTAATGAATAGCATGAGGTATGACTTATTTTAGATCAAAAGACACATGATACAGTTTTTTATAACTATCCAAAATCGTTTGTTTTATCTCTCACGTAAGAATCTATCCCAAAAACACAGTTTATGAGGTTTTTCTCTTGAGAACTTGCTTTTTCAAAGGCTATCAAGTTTTGAGGCAAAATAAACAAGCAAAACCTCAGATAAAGACAAATTATTCAAATACCTTCTTTGTGCACAAGTAGCACACTAACATAAAGAAAATGTTTCAAAAATAAAATATTACCTCTCTTTTTGAAAGAAAGAGAGAGTATGAGAGCAAGGGAGGGGCAGAGGGAGAGGGAGAGACAGAATCTTAAGTAGGGTCCAGGTCAACGAGGAGCCCCACAGGGGGCTCGATCTCACAACTGTGAGACATTACTTTTAAAAAAGTGGGAAATTTCATGCAATACTCTTTACAGCAAAGACTTGTAGAACATAAAAAAATAATTAATTCAAAAACTGAGGTATTATTTTAAAGAAAAAGTTTTCTAAAATTACCAGCTTGAGATAATCCTACCTTATTCTTGGAGTAGGTCAAGGAATTTTCTGAAATAAAGAAAAAAAAAAAAAGAATGTTACCACTTAAATGCTGTTTGTGAATTACTTTATAAAAAATAGTATAAATATCAAGCCATCAATAAGTTAATAGTTTAGAAGATGTAATTTCCACATGAATAACACAGGAAAAATTTTAAAAAATTATCCTTATAGATAACTAGATATGATTCCAAGACTCTCAACCCAACACAACACACAAGAGCCAAAGAGGTAGGACTGTCCTAATTTCCCCAGGGTCATCTGTTTCTATGCAAACTGCCAAGTGTCTACTGACCACTGCAATTCATTCATGGCTGCCTCACAATAGCTTGGGTCCCAGGAACTCATCTAAATACTATATAAGGAAAGTGCTCTCTACTACATTTTTTTTTTTCATTTGTTAGCCTTACGGAGTAGGCATTTAGATTTGAGGAACTAGCAAGTGAATCATACAACAACGAAGGGGCAAAAATAAGAGATTATTTGGCTAACTATCTTCTAACAGACAAATAAAAAAATAGCTTTTCCATTCTTGTCTTTTAAGAATGACCAGAACATTTTTACTAGACTATTTAACATTTTTTTTCTGGTACATGTACTAACAGTCTCTTTATTCTCAGCAATTTGAAAAATTCAAGACGAATAGTTTTGCTACAAATTAATGCCTTAACATGTTCTTCCCCCATACTACAGAACATAAACCACTACTGTTAAGATTCCTCATCAAGAAGTACTTTGTTCTTCTTAGAGCAGCCAAAAGGGCAAATCAAAAGAGCAGGCAGTAATTGAAGTCAGCCACAAAATTGTGAAAAAACTAGGGAAGTAATTAAACTTCAATCATCCAGCTGCCCTGAGGCTTACTCACTCCCTCCTTACATCTCTCATTCTTCCCAAGTTGCCTTGGATACCAACACCCACCCCCCAGATCTCACAGGGGTGAATTTCTTCCTTGAAGCACGCCGTTCAACACAAAGGAGGATTTGGTTAAGTCATGATTTTCCCTTTAACACAGTGAACATGAACTGTAACCAATTCCTGATCTCCCTTACTCTGGTCAAAGAGTGATGACCTCAACCAAATTTCTCACTCCTCTGTGTTCTAATTTAAAGCAATAATTTCAATTAAGCACTGAAAGCTGGTGAATTTTAGAAGGTAACAGAGCACCACTGTTCAACAGAAATATAATGCAAGGCAAAATGTGAGCCACATGTGTACTTTAAAAATTTTCTAGTAGCCACATTAGAATAAAACACACACAATTTTATATGTTTTAACCCAATATATCCAAAACATTATCATTTCAACATATATTAATGAGGTTTTTCTACATTCCTTTTTCATGTAAAGTCTTTGAAACCCAGTGTATATTTCTGCACATCTTAATTCAGACTAATCACATTTTAAGTGCTCAATAACCACATGTGGCTGCTGGCTACAACACTGGACAGTGCAGACTTTGAGTGCAATAATCTCTACCAGGGATCACTAGATACCTGTTACTGTTCCTTCATGAATTACATAAGACACTAAAAGACTGATGAAAGATGATGAATATAAAAGTGGATCCAGATTCAGACACCCAGGCTTCCCCACCAGTTAAGTAAAAATTTCAAAGGGCATAGAAATACAGAAATTCTTCTCTGGAAAATAGGTTGCAAATATAATCTAAGGTATAACTGATGAATTTCACGAGCCAAGATCATTCTTTGCACAGATGTGGAATTAAATAATAATGTTTCTTTTCCTATAAGATCATAATATAGTTTTAGAGCAGAAATCATTCAAAGCTAGATTTCAAAGATTAAAAACTAAGTTTCTTGATCAGGATACACAATGAGTACAACTGCCACTATGAACACTGAGACAAAATATTCACTCAGAGTTACTTAATCACCCTTTTTCAAATAACATTACCTATCCTGTGTGTCCTTTGTGCACCTACATAGGTATCAAAAATTCGCTGCAATTCACACTTTCCGGTCATCTGCCGTAAGAGCCATTTCATCCAAAATCGAAAAAAGTGCCCATAGAAGAACTCCCACAAAGAAATAAACATTTTTTTCCTGGAGAAGGAAATATATGACAGATTTAATGACCTTGAATTAGATTTTAAAAAGGAAAAAAAAAATTACAGTTTATCCAACTCATCAAATCCCAAGTTATACCTATCACACTTTTCCACTGGGTCTACTTTGTAGCAGTTATTTAGGCATGTAAGAAAACAAAGACAGAAGTAATAAATACCATTTAGATCAATTAAATGACGGATGGTCAAATGGCCAATTTATCACTTTCTAGGAATTAACTGTAAAAATCAAACTACTTACTTAGATTCAAGTTCTCAGTTCCCTATGTTCTCATCTTTGAAAATGGGGCCCAATTTAGCAACAATTATATCAAATATGCCTTATATCAGAATCGTTTGTAAAAGGAAGAGTTCTTTTAACCCCTATGTATAATTCCAGTTACATCTGTCCCACAGTCAAGGAGATTCCGGCAAAAAAAAAAAAAAAAAAAAAAAAAAACCCACTACATATGGCTTACAAATTGAAGTATATAAGTTGAACACAAAGTAGATCGCACCCTGGCTAATAATTGTTGATTTTCCATTCAACAGGAGAAGGGGAGAAACACTAAGAAAAGTAACAAACTACATCCTCAACACAAATGAATCTTTATGCCATTAGAAAAATCTTGAGCTTCTAAATGAAGCGGGGGTGGGGGGAATACAAGTGAGGAGTTACTTTAAAATAAAAACGTTTATCTCCTTCCTGTCTTCAGCATTCCCTAGATACATCATCTCTAGACTACGGTCTGAGGGGGCTGTCAAATTTGAAATCCCCGCAGGCCAGTGCAGAAGCAGCGCCCATCATCAGAGATCAGCTGAACTGTTACTCTAAAATGACTCTATCTAGTCCGCGCTCAATAGGACAAAAGAAACAAAAACTGCCAAGCGCAGGGAACACAAGCTTCTAGGCGCCTGAGCTCCCCAGACCTCGGGGAGTGGCTGCGCGGAGCCCCCCCTTCCGGAGCCTGGCCGAGCCCAGGTCGCGCGCTGGCCGCGAGTGGGAAGGTACGGCTCGCACAAAGCCCCGCCGGCCTGGACGCCCCACGGTTTTCATTAGGACACCGAGGGTCTCAACTAGCCCGCGCGCCCTCAGCGCAGCCGCACCGAAGCAGCACGGGGCGAGAGGAAAAGAAACAGCAGCCACCTCACAGGAGCGGAAGAACTAGGGGGAAAGCTGGAGTTGCCTCGGTTTCCCCAACTGCAAACAGCCGGCAACGGAAACGACGCTACCCGCGGAGCGCTCCCTGCAAGCACCGCGACCCGGAAGTGGGGGAGCGAGGCCGCGAGAACGCCTTTCCCGGGACCCTGCCCGCCCCCGCCCCTCCGGCCACTACGATTGGCCCGAGCTCCACCAATTGCTAACGCTAAAAGGAGGTAGCGCTGAATAGCCGGCGCGCGTGCTCCTGTTCTCCGGACTCCCAACGGTTTCCCTGGCAACGGCTACCTGGAGGCTAACCCGGCGCCAAAGGTTGGTCTCAAAGTGCAGCTCTGGAGGTTTTTCTCGCCTTAAACCTAGGTCATTTCCGCTGATTGAAACTGTACTACCCCTAGACTCCAAGCACGGAGGAAACAGCGTACTTTTGGTAACTTTCAGAGCACCAAGGTTACAAAAGCGCTTTCACCTACGTGTAATCTTAATCTTGCGAAGTGATTATTAATAGTCCTACTTTATGGAAGAGGAAACAGGATTTACGTTTAATGACTTGCCCATGGCTAATGCATGGCAAAAAAGGAGAGCTCTGTATGTTGAGAAAAGGAGTTTGAACTTTGTCCTAAACCTGAGTTTCTGTAGGAGGAATATTCCAGGCACTAGAAATGCAAGTGCAAAGGCCCTGAGCCAGGAGCATACTTCATACATTTGAGGAATAGCAAGAAGGCCAGTGTGGCCGGAGGAGAAAGGACAAGGGGAGAGTAGAATATAAATTCAAAGGACAACTTGCATTAAGAAATGACTTACCCCGACCTACCCACAACTCCTAATCCCTCAACCCCTTTTCTCAAAAGCAGCCAGTTTTTTTTTGTTTATACCTCCAGGAATGTTTCACTCAAGTGATATTTGTATAGTCCCTGCAGCCCCTTGTTAACACAAATTGAAGCAGCAATACACACTTTTCCACACTTAAATCAACATATTTTTTAAAAAGTACTAAATTGTAGAAAATTAGACATGTGAAGGTTGAGCCATCATCCCTGCTCCGTAAAAACAACCAACAATCAATTTGGTAATGAAATTTGACCATCTTACTATAATAATAAAATCATAGAATCTTTGATCTTTTTTTTAATGAGTTTTTTTTTTTTAACGTTTATTTATTTTTGAGACAGAGAGAGACAGAGCATGAACGGGGGAGGGTCAGAGAGAGAGGAAGACACAGAATCTGAAACAGGCTCCAGGCTCTGAGCTATCAGCACAGAGCCTGACGCGGGGCTTGAACTCACGAACCACGAGATCATGACCTGAGCCAAAGTCGGTCGCTTAACCAACTGAGCCACCCAGGTGCCCCTAGAATCTTTGATCTTGAAGGGAACTTAGAGATCATCTCAGTGAACACTTCTTATTGTACGTAAAAAAGATTCAGAAAGGCAAAGTACACAGCCAATTTGGCAAGTTAAGAAATAGAAACAAATTTCTATTTCAAGGGTCTTCCAATTATTACACAAGACCTTTATATGATTTAAAGTGAAATAATCCTGTGGTGCAATTATTTATACTCTTTTTACCTTTTAAATTTGCTATGCTGAGAGTCGGGAGTACAGAGGAACTCTCGCCTTGTCTCCACGCTGCCCATGGCCCACTTCTGTCCATGTTTTTCTCTAAGAGAAAGTAATGGTAACCTGTTTGGTTAGAACCTGAAAAGTTGATCGAACTGCATTTATTGGAAGCAAGGTCATTTTATGTTAAAATGTCATGTGCATATGATTGCCTCTCCTCTTTTCCACTAATTCATTTGCATATAACTGGCAGATATATGAAGCCCTTCTTGTCTCTCAGGGAAGATTGGCCTTCTCTCTCTCTTATTCTCTTTGGTTTTCTGGCTAAATGGTATTTAAGTCCTGAGATTAGAATTCTGGCTTTAAGGAGAAGGTGGAACCTACCTAGGTCTCTGAACTAACCTGTGTGCTCTAGCTGGCCCTATCAAATCACCTACATAGAAAACAAAGGCCTCAGTGTAATGATGTTTGGTTATATTTTTGAGTAGTACTGAGGAATCCCTGTTTTCTTGGATTCTCAGACTAAACAATCAAGCACTATTAATTTTAGAAATTGCATGGGGCACCTGGGTGGCTCAGTCAGTTGAGTGGCTGACTTCAGCTCAGGTCATGAACTCACGGCTCATGAGTTCCAGCACCGCGTAGGGCTCTGTGCTGGCAGCTCAGAGCCTGGAGCCTGCTTCGGATTCTGTCTCTCCATCTCTTTACCCCCCCCCCCCCCCAGCTCATGCTCCATCTCAGTCTCTCTCTCTCTTCTCAAAAGTAAATAAACATAAAAAAATTTTACAAATTGTTTGATGGACATGTTGTTTGGCATGACTGTTAATCAACAACTTGTTGCAGTGTTCAGTGTTTGATTCATAAAGGACTCAAATATCCCCTTTTGGTATTTAATATCAAATTAAATACCCCCTTTTGGAGTATGTGAGGTCTGTAATACAGCAAATTTATAGTGAGAAGGAAAATTATTCCTTTCACTAACAGTGAGATGGATTATCTCCGTGGAAGCGTTAAAAATGTTAAGGTTTTATGATTTGTGCTGTACTTCCCTAAAACTATTTTTTTCTAAAACTATTTTAAATGCTATTTTAGACACTGTAATGAGGGGAAACACCTCACACGTATATGGTTTACCATCGGATTCTTTTAGTGGGAGAACAAGGAAATACACAGAATGCCAAAGCAGATTGTTTCCCCTAGCTACCGGTAATGAGCTTCACCAATGAAAAGAAAGTTTAAACTATTCACAAGTAAGCTAATGCACTGGAGTGAAAATGGTAACCGGAACAAAGGAAATAAACATGTAATCAGGTCAAATGATTTGTATGATTGTTTTTAAAAAGAAGAGAGGGTGAGAGGGAATAGAGAAGCAGGAAACGATGTACAAGGGGTTCGTTAGCACGTTCGGTAGTAATAGTTGAGATGAGGGAAATCTACTCCAGCCCTGCATCCACCTCACCTAAGTTAACCTATCAGATCAGCTCCAATGATCCCAGCCTGGAAGAGTTTAAAGCCAATGATGCTAAAGAGAAATAGGGAAGAGAGGTGTGTTTAACACAGGATGGTGATTTTAATTCATCTATTAAGGTTGTGGGAGAAAATGACAATTAACTTGAGGGTCAAGAAATCTTCATTTGGGCCCTGGTAGCAGGTCTGAGATTGCTTGATATTGTTAATGTCGAGTGGCAGAGGATACTGGAATACCTTTGGGGGATTATTGAATGATGGTGTGATATGTAGCATAGTGCCTACAGGGCATTGGAAAGACAAGTGGAGCATATGAAAATGTTGGGGTAGGTAACACCAGAATCACCATGAAGCCAAAGATGAAGAAATAAGAAAGGAAGAACTATCCAGTTCTTGACTTTACCTGAATATATACTTAGAATCGACGTGATGATGGTCCTTGTCACTACCAGCTTAAAGCCAAAAGGTTTTAAGAGCCAGAGAAGTCTGCCTCCATGTAATTTTAATTGGACACGCAAAATGAAAGCCCTGAGAATTGTGAAACCTTCCTTTGTAGTAAATATTGGGCAGTGTCAGATTCTGAACGACACAGAAAATCTCACCTTTCAGTAACTAAAGGAGAGCAGAAGAGCTAATCTCCACTAATGCTTTGTATTAATCTTCTGCGACCCAGGACCAAAAAAGAAGGCTCTGGAAAACAACATGTTAACTATTACGATTTCAACAAGGTAGTCTCCATGATTTAAACAAGCATCTGGGGGTGCCTGAGTGGCTCAGTTGGTTAAGCATCTGATTCTTGATTTTGGCTCCAGTCAGGATCTTATTTATGATTGTGGGATGGAGACCCATGTTGAGCTCGATGCTGACTGCACAGAGTATAATCTCTCTTCTTCTCTTTCTGCCCCTCCCTCTCTAAATAAATAAATAAATAAATAAATAAATAACAAAAACAAACGTCTGTTGTGCCAGACATTGTAAAAACTGTAAGAGGTTCAACAGGCTAACTGGGACTGAGAGTTTTTGTGATCATTTCAGCTGGTTCTGTCTTCTTGATCCCACTCTCAGAAATCAAGCACAGTTTGCTTGTCCATGAAAAGGAATGTAGCATCTGTTGAGAGTCCTTCCCCAAGACATCTGACCTCTCCAATTCACTGCCACAATTGATGAGATTGGATGGAGACACGATCACCATCAAAATGAAGTTAATTTATTGCAGTAAATGATATTATGATCATCCCCCCCTTGGAGGAAGGAACTCAGAAGATTTGAGATAAGTAGAGGCAGATATGACTACCCAAATGGTTCATTAGCTCAGGTAAAATTCAGCACTTACCACAATCAGTTAAATTTATCAACATAACTTTTGGTTACCAGAGGTATTCCATGAACAGTAAATAAATAACTCTCCCTCCAGGACTCTGCCAATTAAAAAAGGCACAATACCTTTATGAACTTTTTGGCAAGCTATGAAAAATATATAATGGGCAGTGGCCTAAGTATGCTTTGAGACCCTACGATTATAATACATTCACGGGTAATTTTAGAAGTTTCTGATGCCAGAAAACAAGCAAATTGGAAGCTTTGAATAAGATGTAGATAATACTGCCGCCTTGTGGCGACCACTGGGATATTTTTACTCAAAAAGTTCCTAATGATGGCGCTAGAGAGCCATTTTGCCAGCATAATGTTGGGATCTAATGAAAACAAACCCCCCAACTTGAGCAAATGAAAATCTGAACTACCTATGATATTGCATGGGTAATAACAGGGAAAAAAAGGAGGTTGTGATAAATACGAGGCTGCACAACAAAGTTCTCAAATAAAATGGACTTCGTGTCCTCAGAGGGACGTCTGAGAAGTTACAACACACCCATGACCCAGTAGCATCTGGCATTAGGACTAATTCACAGTTCACTTCTCTTGCTGAAGCGTCTGAATCTCATGACTTCCCTTTCAACAAAATAAAACAAGTTTCTTAAAAATGAACAAACAAACAAAAACAAAGATAAATTTCTTGGTTTATCCATGAGAAGTCCTGTGGCATAGAAACTGCCATATAAAAGTCAGCTACTATTTGCTCTATGGAGTAAAAACCCAGTGAAATAATGCCAAGGTAAGTTCATGCAAGGGGCCAAGTTGAGGGCAGTATATATGGCAGTGCAGGAAGAACTTAGGTTTTTAACCTCAGGGCAATGTGTGCACATTTAAATGGTCATAAGCCAGTAACCAAATGAGAATCTTGGTGCATGAACATGAAGAATACTCCTATTGTAGGTGATGCAATTGTGGAAGACCCTATGGGGCCTCAATTATAGTGGATCATAAGAATGGAGTTAGTGAAGGGCGCCTGGGTGGCTCCTTCAGTTGAGCGTCCAACTTTGGCTCAGATTATGGTCTTGGTTTGTGAGTTCAAGCCCCACATCGGGCTTGCTGCTCTCAGCACAGAGCTGGCTTCGGACCCTCTGTCTCCCTCTCTCTCTACCTGTCCCCCTGCTCGTGCTTTCTCTGACTCAAAAATAAATAAACATTAAAAAAAAGAGAGAGAATGGAGTTGTTCAGGAGGAGGATGAAATGTCAAGCTGATGCCCTGCCATTTTCTAGAAGTAGCCACGTAATTTAAGTGGGTACAGTGAACCAAAGCCATGCAATAGTGCGTGGAATAATGATGTATTCCACTTGTGTTTTACCTGTGCCACTAATGTGGTAAGAGACTATTGAATGCTAATAACAGCAACCAAATTAGCCATTTAAAGATGGCATTCAGAAAAATCTCCTGGGCAAAAGAATCCAAGCATAAAACCAAATGAACTATAGAAGATTACTATTTGCAGTCCCTACAGGATCCAAATGAGTTTGACATTTATTCTATCTTGGACTAAAGCCCAAACAAACACTGTCAAGTGCTATTTGGTTCCCTATAATACCTTTCTCTGTGTGGGCTGTGTCAATAGGATGACGCAGGGAGCACCAAATGTGGGGCACTCTGATCCGGTGAAGGCTGGTGGCACGGGTGGTGAAACAATTCACCTAAGGCCGAATAAAAGAGATAAAAGTTTATTGAATACACTGCCAGGGAGCAGTGGGCAGGACAGCAAAGGAGAGACTGTTTGTGACCAGGTGGTGGTGAGGGCCCACAGTTCTAGGGCAGAGTGAGAGAGTATGGGGACATATGGAATTGTCCCTTTTTTGCTAATCATAAGAAGGGTGCCTGGTTGTAAGTGGACAGTTAGGGCCTTTGGCTATTTCGAGGTGGGTCGCTTAATGAGCCTATTTGCATCCAGCTGTGTGGTTGCTGTGGGCCCTTTTGCCTTGCTCTAAACTCTGGACCAAAGAATGCATTCTACATTCCGGTGTGCAGAAGTAGGCCCCCCCAAATCCCAACATGATACGGACACATCAAATTCTTTGCTACCTGTAAAGTAATTGTTAAATCGATGCTAGAACTGGTCATTGAAACATTATTGAAAATACGATGTAAAGATATGGAGGGCTGGCTGGATCAGTTAGGTGAAATGTGTTTTGTCCAAATAGAGGGGTAGTAAAGGAGGAATGGCTTTTTTGAGTGCTGGAGATGGGTACAATTCTGGCCATCAGTTCCAGTGTATAGGTTTTTCTTTTTTTTTTTTCCCCCACACCTCCGAGTAATGCTCGGGCACCAGCTGGGTAACCCACAGTTCCTTCCGTTCAATTCGGACACTATCTACCTGGAGATAGTGTCAGATCCTACAGGGCTCAGTCCTACAATACTTCTCATCCATCCACTACTGCAGATACCGCTTGAAACTTGTCACCTGTGCTTCTGACTTACTCTCATAGATCAGAGGTTCCAAAGACCCCCTCCATAGGTTGGGTTAATTTGCTTGAGCAGCTCACAGCACTCAGAGAAACATTTTACTTACTGGTTTATTATAAGGGAATATAACTCAGGAACAGTCATATGGAACATAGGGCAGTATATGGAGAAAGAGGCATGAAGCTTCCACGCCCTCTGAGAGCTCCACTTCCCCCTAATCTCCGTGTGTTCCCCAATCCAGAAGCTCTCCAAATCCCGTCCTTTTGTTTTGTTTCATTTCTTAAGTTTATTTATTTTTAGAGACAGAGTATGCAAGCAGGGGACGGGCAGAGAGAGAGGGACAAAGAGAATCCCAGGCAGGCTCTGTGCTGTCAGTGCAGAGCCCCATTCCGGGCTCAAACTCATAAACTGTGAGATCTTGACCTGAGCCGAAACCACGAGTTGGAAGCTTAACCAACTGAGCCACCTAGGCTCCCCTCCCCCCATATTTTGGTTTTTGTTTTTTTTTTATGGAGCCTTTATTACTTTGGCCCCCTTGGTGATTTTTACTCAATCTCCTGCCCCTTTCCCATCCTCAGAGGTCAGGGAGATGGGAACTGAATGTTCTAACACCCCCCACATCCCACCTTACTTAGGTGCTTTCTGAAAGTGACTTCATTAACATAACAAAAACCACTCTTATCACTCTTCATCTTAGGAAATTCCACAGGTTTTAGGAGCTCTGTGCCACGACCAGCTAAAGACACAATATATATTTCTTATTATAAATCACAATATTGCAATGGGAGTGAAGAGATGGAGGATGGTGCTCTGACTCTCTCTCTCCCACTTTACAAATTTATTTTAGTGGATCCCATGGGTAAGGGACCAGCACTACCCTTGGAAGACCCAGTGGAAGGAAGACTTGCTGCCCAAGACACAATTTCCATTCCTTTTGACATAAATGTGCATTTTTTTTAATGTTTATTTATTTGAGAGGAGAGAGAGAGTGTGAGCTGGGGAGGGCCAGAGAGAGAGGGAGACAGAGGACCTGAAGCAGGCTCAGTGCTGACAGCAGAGAGCCTGATGTGGGGTTTGAACCCATGAAGCATAAAATCATGACCAGAGTTCAAATTGGACACTTCACCGACTGAGCCACCCAGGCACCCTAAATGTGCATCTTTTTTTTTTTTTCCAACGTTTATTTATTTTTGGGACAGAGAGAGACGGAGCATGAACGGGGGAGGGGCAGAGAGACAGGGAGACACAGAATGGGAAACAGGCTCCAGGCTCTGAGCCATCAGCCCAGAGCCTGACGCGGGGCTCGAACCCACGGACCGCGAGATCGTGACCTGGCTGAAGTCGGACGCTTAACCGACTGCGCCACCCAGGCGCCCCTGTGCATCTTTTTAAGGAATCCCCTGTGTTGGATAGTGACTTTGTCACAGGAGGGTGGGAGAGACACTGGTCCTTGTCTCAAGGATTCGAAGAATGAATCTCGAGGACCACAGAGAGTGAGCAAAGCAATGGAGTTAATTGAGGGGAAAGTATAAAGCTCTCTCAAGAGTGAGAGGGGTCCTGACTGGGTAGCCACAGAGGATTTCTGTCCCTGAATTTTTATTGGCACTTTATCAGAAAGTTGGTAAGACTCCACTCATGACATCTAGCCTAGGCAGATCTGGAATACATTTATCCACCCACACCCCCGACCCAAAATCCCCACTTCTTCAGCCTCTAGATTACAGCTCCTGCCTGCCTCCCTGACACTCCCTTATCTCTCCCTGCCTAATGTTAACCCATTCCCTACTCAACTTCACATCTTGTGGCCAAACAAGGATTGGCTATAGGTCTCACTCCCAGTCACCCCATAGGGTGGGAAGATAGCTACGTCCTCCTCGACTGAGGCAAGCCTCCCACTTCCTCCCGGGAATGGACAAAAGGGAGGCCCCAGCAAGTTTCCGACAGCTGCTCTTTTTGTGGGTTGAGAGTATGGCTGAACCAAAGGGGAGACCAGGTTTGTATTCTGACAGGTGATACATGGAAAAGAGACGACATTTTACAAGAAGGATAACAAGTAACTGGCGATGCTGGGAAAAGAGACTGTCATTCTTAGTCCTCGAGAATGTCTGAGAGTAAGAGAATGATACTTACTACAGTGGTTTCTCTCAGATGTAAAGCTACATCATGGCTGATGACGGGAGAAGCCCTAAGAGCTGTTCTCCCCTGAAAATTAGATTGAAGCCGATTTCGATGTCTGGCTTGAAAACTCTGCCAGGGTAATCTGGAGAAAAACTGTGACACAGGACCACTGAACCCCTGCCCCAACAGTAACAGAGTGGCACTATCATTCGGGTTGTGATTTATGAGCCATGCTTGTTTTTCTACTGCTTTTCTAGTACCCGATGTGGTACCTACACAGCTTCCTAGTGTTAGTGACAAGACAATGTCTTGTCCTTGTTCACTCCTTCCAAGGATGGTGAGGCTTCCGCCGCCTACCTGATGCTTTTGTGTGCGTTAGTACAAGATGCACTCCTTGCTCTCAACAGAACCAACCCGGCAGCAGAATGCAGGTGGTACAAGGGCTGATTTCAGCCCTCACCTAGGCAAGGCCCCTTTGGTGGGATTACAGCCTTTCAATTCAGGAGGCAATCCTAGAAACTGAAAGCTTTTTTTTTTTTTTTTGGTTTTATTTTATTTTTATTTTTTTGTTTTGTTTTTGTTTTTGTTTACCTAACCAGCCCCATCTTGGTACATTCAGGGGTAGGAAATAAATTTGTATAAATATTGTTAACTTCTAGAATATAATTACCAGGTCACATAATGGAATCCCCCTCGCTGGTGGCAGAGAATGTGGTGTCTTTTAAATGGGTATTTTTGGGGTGCCTGGGTGGTTCAGTCAGTGAAGCATCTGACTTCAGCTCAGGTCATGATCTCGTGGTTCGTGGGTTCTAGCCCTATCTTGGGCTCTGTGCTGATGGCTCGGAGCCTGAAGCCTGCTTCAGATTCTGTGTCTGTCCCTCGCCCACTCACACATTGTCTGTCTGTCTGTCTGTCTCTCAAAAGTAAATAAACATTAAAAAAATAATTTAAAAAAATAAATGGGTATTTTGGGATGGTTTGAGCAAAGAGAATAAATTAGGCAATCTATACCTTTTTCTAAGTCCAACCTTTGATTCCATGCAGTGTTATTATTATGAAGTGGTTCTCAAAGTGTGATCCCTTGGACCAGAGGCATAAGTATCATCTGGGACTTGTGAGTAATGCAAATTTTGGAGTCCCAACCTTACCCTGCTGAATCAGAAACTGAGTATGGGCCCAGAAATCTGCCTAACAAGGTGTCTAGGTGATTCTTGTTTAAGAAGAACGGCTGTCCTAGATGATCCATAAAAGTTCCTTTCAGTACTGTCATTTACCCGAATTGTGCTGAACAGATGGCACTCGCCCTGGGCACAGATGACTTATTTCTAAATCACTTGAAACAGAAAATAGGACCAAGACAACTGGCATTTTATCAAGTTATTATCTTTCAGACTGTTTTCACCTTCAGGATCCTATATTTATACAAGACTAGAAAAATCTGTCTCCACTAATAAGTTTATTCTGCTGTACTAATAACAGTCGCGAGACCACCATTTAGACTGAAGTTAACTCTAGAAGCCCTGAGGGCTATAATGCTGGTAATACCCCCATAGGATACTCTTCTCATCCCTGTTATTATTCCTATAAGTATTTAGCAATTATTTAGCCTGGCAATTCTCTACTTCCCTGTGCTCTGAATGTGCCACTACTTGTATTTATCTACTTTTAAAGTTTTTAAATGTTTTTTATTTATTTTTGAGACAGAGACAGAGCATGAGCAGGGGAGGGTCAGAGAGAGAGGGAGACGCAGAATCTGAAGCAAGCTCCAGGCTCTGAGCTGTCAGCACAGAGCCCGACACGGGGCTCGAACCCACGAGAGTGAGATCATGACCTGAGCTGAAGTCGGATGCTTAACCGGCTGAGCCATTCAGGCGCCCCTGTGCCAATACCCTTAGAAAACAAATCACAAAAGGGAGGTGTGAAGGTCTTTGAAAATGCTAGTGCATTCTTTACTGGATTTCCTGGAGTGATACTTATTGTTGGCTTGAATGGTAGCAGGTAGTGACTATAGTGGTTAGTTGTGAACATAGCCCAGTTGTACTATAGGCTTGTGTTTCAATCAACACCTTTCATCTGTAAAACACCCTGGAGCACACAGTGGGGAATATGATATGGAGATATGTAAGGCATCATCTTTTTCTTTCAGGGACTTCTAACATGGTAAAGGGAATAAAATACGTATGTAACAGGTAAGTGATGCAGACTGAGTGTCCTGAGAGAGAGCCCAAGGGCTACAAGCTTTCAAAGAGCATAGAAACTTCTTTATACGTGGGTGATCAATGAAGCTTCGTGAAGTGACATTTCAGCTGAGTCTTGAATACTTTTGAAAGGTAGGCGTATGTGTGTGTGTGTGTGGTGTAGTCCGTGTTTGTGCATGAAGAAGGTGGAGTCAAGAGCCAGCGATTGACTACTTGTAGCTCCAGGACCTAGTTCAGTGATTGGCACAGTGTAGATGTTCAATAACTATCACATGGTCTGATTCATAGACAAACCATTGCCTGATTATCAGGGTTTTGGATTTTCCTTTCTTTGGAAAAAAAGACAAAAAGAAATAACTAAAATATAAAAATCAGAAGACACATGCTGATTTCAAAAGCATTAAGATGTGAGAGCAAAATGCTTTTTTGAATCTTGAGAACATGGTATTTGGTGAGTTTGAGTGCAGCAGAACTTTTGAGTACTAAATGGGAGGCATATCAATAGCTGGGATAGATACAATAGCTGGAAAGGTAGGTGGAACCAGATTGTGTAAGGTCCTGGATTCCAGGACTTTTCACTTTTAACACAGAGTTGCTGAAGGATTTTTGAGCAGGGAGTCTGCCATAGAAAAAATAATAGAATTAGTGAGAAAATGAATATTGCTCTGATGAGCAACAACAGAAAACCAAAATGTATTGAGCATTACATAATGACAAGAAATATGCTAACTGGTTTTGAATGTTATTTAATTCAGCAACCTTGGACAGATATTATTCATCCCATCTTTCTGTTGAGAACACTAGCTCAGAGAGGATTAAAAACTTTCCCTGGATACTGCTAGTGGATTGTGACATCGTTTGCTTTCCAACAAAAAGCTGAAAGGTGTGAAACTGGAGACCAAGTAAGAGGACTATGAGCTATTGAATTTGGAGATATCTTGCGCTGGATAGCTTCTTCCCACATGTCAGTCTACTCTACAGGAGGCAGTTCTTTAGATCTAATACAATGCACAGAACTTCCTTGCCTTCTGGCTTCCAGTAGAGGTTAGCTAATGGGAGGAACTGGCAAGGGACCAAAGGGATGAAGGAGAATGAAGTTGAGGTGTCTCTCCCAGCTGCCATTCCTGGGATCTGGCTGGGTCACTGCTCAACTGAAGGTCACAACTCCTGGCCATCATCACATGAGAAAACACAGCTTACAATGGCATCCTTACGCTGATATGTGTTCAAATGTTTCTTCTTTCAAGGAGCCAGAAACTAGCCCATCCAGTGGTATAGTGCTGGTTCGAAGTAAAACGCTTATAACCAGACACTGACAATAAGAAGATTGCTCAGTGTGGAGAACCCAATAGCAAACCACAGTTCATGGAGCCCAAAGAGTCTCACCCTACTGATTTTCTCCTAGTGTCTCCCAGCCTTGGTTTGTAAAGGGCTGAGAAATTGATATCTTGAACTTCGCAAAGGTTAGCAAACCTCCCTTGCAGTGCTCATTGTATATATAACTTTTTTTTTTTTTTTACAATAGTTGACTCCTTCATCCTTTTTTTGGGGGAGGGGGGCGGTTACCAAAATATAAAAGATAAAGGGATAAAGCTGAAAGTCTGGCGTTGGCCATTTCCCACACAAAAATCTAAGCCCCCTAAGTTATTTGGGCATTTGATGGCTTTCATTTAAAGCTAAAGGTACATATTTTATTTAGGAACTTTTATTTATAAACTTCTTATCTATGTACAAGGTTTGTAGCAGAACTACTTCCAGCTGTGTATCCTGTAGCTCAAATTCACAACGGCTCCTTTCTTTCAAGGTAAAAGATACCAATAGCATATTAGATACTATTATCTTTATTACCTTAAAAAAAATTGGGATGTTGTGAGGATTTACCCAGCTAATACATGCAAACTGCTTAGCCTAGGGTCTGGCACAAAAGTCACTGCTACAGGAAAATAAATTAACAGTTACTGAGCACCCACCACTGTGCCACGCAGTGCAGAGCTTTCCCATAGTTGATGGCATTTAACTACCTTTAGTCCTAGCGAGGGGTTCGGGATGCTAAGTGCTGAGCCAAAGGACAGGCGTGCTGAGGTCCTCACCGACACAGGGAGGGCAAGGGGGCGCGGGAGCGCGCGTCCGGAGGCGCAGGCGCGGCGGCGCGCGCTCATCCTCCGCTGCTGGGGGCGCTGCTTGTTGCTTCCACTCGCCGCGCCGCGGTCGCCCGCGTCAGGCCGGCTCCATGAGGACGAAGCACGTGAACGTGCTGATCGCGCTGGCCGCCGTCGTGCTTTTCAGCTTCTCCTGCTTCTGCATCTCCAGGATGACTCAAACTAGTAAGCTGAGGGTGGCTTCTCCGCCCCCTTTGCCGCCCCTCCGACTTCGGGGCTCCGGGATTGCCGGGGCGGCCGGGTGGAAGAGAAGGGGGGCGACGTGAGAGACTGACACTGTCGCCTGCTCCCGTATAAGGTGTTTTACAATTGTAGCCCTACCCCCGCCCCCAGGCTCCTGTCCCACCGGCGGTTAAGCTGTAACGGACGCCCCTAGTTTACCCCGGCGGCCGCGACCCCCGCCAGGCGCGCGCGCTCTAACCGATTGGCCTGCGGGGACCTCCCGACGCCCTCCTGCCTGCGCACTCGGTTTCCCTCCCAAGGTTCAACGGCCCAGGGTGTTCCCTGCTTCCCTGCCGCCACCAGCGTCTTCCTCTTTCCCACCGTTTCCAGAAATGGGTGAATGTCCGACTTAAGAACCCTTTCCACTTTCGTGTTACACCGTTAAATTATGGAGCCACCTTTGAAGGCTCCCGAGAGTATTTTTTTGCGAAGCCGAAAAGGGGTGAGATGATGGAGAGAGACAACTTAGAGCACTGGTATAGCAGCCGAAACATTCTCAAGTGGGCCATGTGCCTTGCGTTGCAACTTCGAAACACCAAGATTTTAATTCATTTTGTTTATGGGGTTCTCAATTTGAAATTTGCCCAGTGAAATTTGAACTTTAGATAAACAATGAGTAAGTTTTTAGAATGAACATTGCACGGGGGTTGAGGTGGGAGGTAGGGCTCCTGGGTGGCGTAGTCAGTCAGTTGAGCATCCGTCTGACCCTTGATTTTGGCTCAGGTCGTGATCCCAGGGTTCTGGGATCAAGCCCTCCCACCCCCACCTGCTTGGCGCCGAGCTTGGAACCTGCTTAGGATTCTCTCTCCCTCTGCCCCTCTCTCCCACTCGCTCGCTCTCTTTTTAAAAATAAGTTTTAAAAATTATTAAATTAAATTAATTAAATTAATTAATTAGTTAAATTAATTATTAAAATTATTATAATTTAAAAATTAAGTTTTAAAAACAATTTAAAAATAAGTTTTAACTAGATTTCCTGTATTTTATCTTCCAGCTCTTCTTATCCAATGTCTAGTGTAACATTTTAGCGTCCATATAATTGGATTTTGAATTTAAGCTCAAGAATCCTGTAAATATATTAAGTCTTCCAAGATTGCTCTTAGGTTGTTTCAGGTTAAATTTTCATTCATTTTTTTAATGTTTGTTTGTTTGTTTGTTTGTTTGTTTGTTTAGAGAGCACACAAGCAGGAGGAGGGGCAGGGAGAGAGAGAGGGAGAGAGAGAATCCCAAGCAGGCTCCATGCTGTCAGCACAGAGCCTGACCTGGGGCTCAAACTTACACACTGTGAGATCATGACCTGAGCCAGAATCAAGAGTGGGAGGCCTACTGGACTGAGCCACCCAGGCACACCGAATTTTCATTCTTACTAAACACACTTATGACTCAGGTTCACACAACGTAACCTTGGTGGTCGTGTCAAGGATCAAGTGTGGAAGTGGCTTTATTCCTCTAATTAATACTTAATTTTGTCATGTACACACAATATCGACGTTCTCTTCCGTTTGTTTCAGAGATTAGACATGTGTATTAATTGATCTGATTCATGCTACTAATATTTGATCATTTTGTACACTTTCTCGCTGTTTCATTTTCTATAAAGAACGTTATCCAAATGTGTTTTTATGTATTTTAGGACAATAAACAATTTGCACTTTTTTTATAACAAAAATAAATAAATCATAACTCATAATGAGAAAGCAAAACATAAACTACTTTTTCTAGTAATCTTGGAAGGCAATTCACTTTCGTAACCTCAGAGGGCATTTTAATACAGTTAATATTATTAAAAT
This sequence comes from Felis catus, assembly GCF_018350175.1. Classification (NCBI taxonomy): domain Eukaryota; kingdom Metazoa; phylum Chordata; class Mammalia; order Carnivora; family Felidae; genus Felis; species Felis catus. Next base: position 85,582,506 of record NC_058371.1, read on the forward strand.
GAAACTGTGGACTTCAGACAACTGGAGAAGTGGAGGTGCCATGTACTGGAATGGTGAAGGCCGGGACAAGGGCAGATCGGGGTGAAATGAGTATTTCCATGGCGCCTATTAGACATCCCAATGAAAGTATTAATAGGAGATTGGCTATGTCATTCTGGGTCAGGACTGGGGACAAAAATTGGAGAGCTGTCAGCATACAGTATTTAAAGCTACGAGATTGGATGAGATCATATAGGGAGTTGACATAGATAAGGAAAGATTCCAAAGACTGAGCCCTGGGGAATACTAACATTTCAAAGTCAAGGAAAAACTAGGAAACTGAGAGAGCCAAGAAAATATTTCAAGGAGGAGAGTTTCACAGTGTCAGAAATGCTGATGAAGTTCTTTAGTACAGGAAGAAACACCCATCCACTTGTAATCCTTAAAGTCCTCATTCCTATATTATTGGTGAATGCCGCAGCCACTTCCTCTGCAGGCTACAGTCTGAGAAGGCACTTCCCAGTCAAGCACAGAAGACCAGTTAGGTAAGTGTTTTGCCAGTGCCTGTCCCAGACTTCCAGTATCGCATCTTCTCTGGTAGGTGGTAGGCTATCCCTGCATTTAAGCCCAAGTAGGGCACATAAGCCCATGTAGGGCAGATAACCAATTCCAGATCCTCTCCTGAGTGTGTTTCTGGGTAATGCAGCATTTAGTGCCACTGCCCATGGAAAAGCTACCTCCCTGGAAAAGCCAGCACTGGCCTGCCACTCCCCTTGGCAATAGTGGGGCTGCAGTTGGCCTGCTGCTGCCTGAACATCTGACACTCCAGCAGGAGCTAGCAGTTCGGTGGAGGAACCACCAGAAGCAGGAGGACTCCACCTTTTTGCAGCCTCCAGTCTGGCACAACTGCCTCCCCTTGGCAAAATGTGATGAGAGCATGGCTGGTAAGGAAGTTTGGGACAAGTAGCAGACTTCTGGTTTTAATCAAACCAAAAGAGGATCTAGAAGGGGCACATGAAGACCGGATGTCAGCACACAGAGTCCAGGAACAAGCCAAACTAAATAGCACATAGTGAAGGGACGTATATAAGTTGATAAAAACTGTACTCTAAAAAGCAAAGGAACAATAAACAGATAGCTCAGGAGAGTAGTGACATTAGTGACATGGGATGGGACAGGGATCCACTCTTGGAAGCAAAGGCACTGGGCGGTGTTCTAGTTAGTAGCTTGGGTGATAGGTTACCTGGGTTCATTTCACATTATGCTACAGAGCTTACCTATGTATTCCACATTTTTCTTTTGTATATATAAAGTTATTAAAAATCAAAAGAATTTGTACAGTGTAAATATGAAAGCAAGAACACTGAAATGATAGGAAGCATATGGTACTCAGTTCACTTGAGAATATAGAAACAATCAGAATGCATTTTTAAGACATTTTAAAATAAATGCCAGTACTCTTACAGACATATGTAATTGATTTACTTTAAGTTTACTTATTTTGAGAGAGACAGAGACCGTGTGAGCAGGGAAGGGGCAGAAAGAGAGGGAGGGAGAGAGAATCCCAAGCAGCTCCGTGCTGCCAGCACAGAGCCAGATGCAGAGCTTGAACTCACGAAACTGTGAGACCATGACCTGAGCTGAAACCAAGAGCTGGATGCTCAACCAACTGAGCCACCCAGGCACCCCTGTAATTGACTTTTTAAAAATATTCATTTATTTCGAGAGAGAGAAAGAAAGAGAGTACAAGCAGGGGAGGGTCATAGAGAGGAGAGAGGATCCCAAGCTAATAGCACAGAGCCCGATGTGGGACTTGATCCCACGAACCATGAGGTCATGACCTGAGCTGAAATCAAGAGTCAGACCCTTAACCAACTGAATCATCCAGGTGCCACCCCATACCCTTTGTAACTGATTTTTAAAAGCAGTTCAACTTGTGAGGGTTATAAATATGAGTGACTTTTGTTTTTCCAATAATTGCCCATGCATGTTCCATCAAACACCCTATTCTGTTGGCACAGAGATTCATAGTGATATTTAAGACATATTCTGTATCTCTTTTGTTTATTTTTGGTTATTCAAACAGTCTCATTCCTGTTACTAGAGACCCTATCCCATTCTTTTTAGAACTTTAACCTCATAGTTAATTAAGGGCTTTCTTTTCCTTTTCCTATGGGACAGACCAGTCTTGTGGTTCTAGGAAAACTCCATGGCAAGAGAAGAAAGTGATGTGTTCTGAGACACTTGTCCTGGGATTGGTGTAAAACTTCCCCAAATCTTAGTGGCTTAAAAACAATAATTTTGTTTAACTCTTGGTTTACAAAGAAATTTAAATCAGAAATTTAGGATGGGCTCTGCTGAGTGATTTGTGATCTGCAGTGGTATCGCTGGGGTCCTTGGGGCTGGAGGATCTCCTAAGAGGCTTTCTCACTCTGGCATTTCTCTTGTCTCCCCACATGGTGGCTTATCCTCCATGGCCTCTCCCCTTGGCCTGGGCTCCTCATAGCATTGTGGTCTCAGCAGAGTTTTACTTTTTATAAGGCAACTACCCTTCAAAAGGCAGGAAGTGTTAGTTTCCAAGCCAGTTAGGAAACTGCCCCCCAAATTAGTACTGCCTTACTTCTGCCGTAGTCTGCTGGTCTGTTTAAAACCATCACGGGTTCGCCCAGAATCGAGGGAACAGAGAAACTGAATAACTCTTGACGGGTGACTGCAGAAGAGCATTTGCTGTGGGAGATACTGTTGTAGCCATCTTTGGAAAATATAATCTGCTGCACCCTTCCTCCACCCTTGCTCTGTACCCCTGTGGTATTGGGGTGGGAAGGGGTGCAGGGACAGAGGTTTCCTTGCGTGATGGCAGCCTGATGGTTTCAGTCTCTCTGGAGAGTGCTTATGTGTGACAGAAATCCAGTGCTGACTCTTACGCAGTAGTTTGTGACTACTTCTGAGATCTGCTGGGGCCTCCTCACTTCCCATTCCCTGGTGTGGGGTATCCATCTGCCTGAGGGCCCCCTTCCTCGTGCTGCCCTTGCCACAGCCCCTTGTTGCTAGGACTTTGTTGCCTAGCAGGTGGCCCTCTTCAGGACCTGCAGTATGCACTTGAGCCATAGCTGACTCATGCATCTTTGCCATTTCTAGCTGCATGCAGGGTACTTCACAGACGTTTTCTCTTAGCTTAGCAATTTCTCTCCCACTCTCCTGCCCCTTTTCATCTGTCAGCATGAGACATTTTGTTAGTTTGGCAGTTCAGCAATTTTCAGGGTAGAAAGGCTCTCCAGCCATTGACTTGGTGGAAAGAGGGCTCATTCTGGAGCACCCAAACTTTATAAATGAATTTCTTGGGGTCTCACTTTCTACCGTTGGTAGAGGGAAAGCAGCCTCCATCCCATCCAAGCGGGATAAGTACATAGTATATACTGTTGTAACTATATGTGTTGTAGTATGTACATAAATACCAAAGTGTATGACCTTGTGAGGATATGCGTACAAAATGCCATGGAGAAGTGGTGAGGAGAGTGGTCCCAGCTGTAGCTCTACATCAGCAGAGTCCAGGATGCAAATGGGGTCCATTCAAGACAATAATTGGAGGGGCGCCTGGGTGGCTTGGTCGGTTAAGCATCTGACTTCGGCTCAGGTCATGATCTCACGGTCCGTGAGTTCGAGCCCCGCGTCGGGCTCTGTGCTGACAGCTCAGAGCCTGAAGCCTGTTTCAGATTCTGTGTTTCCCTCTCTCTCTGCCCCTCCCCTGTTCATGCTCTGTCTCTCTCTGTCTCAAAAATGAATAAACGTTAAAAAAAATTAAAAAAAAAGACAATAATTGGAATGTCTTGTGGAATTTAAAGTATATCTAGAACAACAATGCATGACAACAATCACAAGATAGGAGAGGGGTCAGTGGAGTTAAATGGTACAGACTAGCAGCACTGTTGAAAAGTGAGAATATAAGAATTTGTATGAGACTGCAATAAGTCAAGGACTCAGGTTGAAATCTAGTCTGACTACTAAACTAATAGCAAAATAATGCATAACAATATCACTCATTATAGTAAATGCTCCAAAGAGGAAATTACAGTATTTTCTGACTGGATATAAAAACAAAACCAAACTTAATGTTGTTTACAAGGGATACATTTGAACTTCAAAGACCTGGAAATGTTGGAAGAGGGGTGGAAAAATTTATATCAGCAACCTGAACCAAAAGAAGGTTGGTATAGCTATATTGTTATCAGCAAAGTAGGCTCTAAGGGCAAGTGTAACATAAATGTTGAATAAACATGGAGGACTTCATTAGCAATTAAGGAAATGCAAATTAAAAACACAAGATACCCTTTCATACCTTTCAGATTTTTAAATTTAGGAAATCAGACATTTGGTGAGGATATGGAAGTGCAGGAATTTACACACACTCCCCTTGGGAGTGGGGCATATACATTCAATCACTTTCATTCTGTGATGTGCATTTTCCTCTGTCCTAGCAATTTTTCTGCTAGTCAGGGCTGGCACTGGTGCACAGCTTTACTCAGTGGTTTATGGCCAAGTCCTCTTCTTGGTGATCGGTACCCAGGCCATACAGGTTGTTCAGTGTTTAAAATAACATCCCTACCACCAGATATATCCAAGGGAAATTCTTGAACATACATATGTGGTGTATTCTTGGTTGCATTTTTTGTAAGTGTTCAGCAAGGGTAGAAGAGGTAAATATGTTGTTGTATGTTCAAAACAATGGAACATTTAACGTAGTAAAAATGAATGAACTAGAGCTTGACTTACCAGTATGGATTGATTTCTTTTTTTTCTTTTTTTTTTAATTTTTTTTTTTTAATGTTTATTTACTCTTGAGACAGAGAGAGACAGAGCATGAACAGGGGAGGGTCAGAGAGAGAGGGAGACACAGAATCTGAAACAGGCTCCAGGCTCTGAGCTGTCAGCACAGAGCCTGACGCGGGGCTCGAACTCACGGACCGTGAGATCATGACCTGAGCCGAAGTCGGACGCTCAACCGACTGAGCCACCCAGGCGCCCCTGGATTGATTTCAAAAACATAAATTAAGCAAAAGGAACAAGTATAGAAGAATACATATAAGTATTATTTTTTGACTAATGCCTAAAAACAAATGTGAATCAGCTTGCAAAAGTGGTAAAACTTAAAAGCAATGGATGATTAATACAAAATTCAAAATTCTGCTGATCTGGGAGTGGGGAGGAAGGGGAACATGATCTTGGAAGGAAACAGATGGAATATTTTTAAGTCTAAGGTAGTGACTTCATGGATGTTCATTCTTGTCTCAGACTGTTTTACATACTCTTTGCAATGTCTGAAATAGTTCATCATAAAAATCTCATGCACAGAGGGACCACTCAGAGAGAGTTCAAAGCGCATGGTTCGTAGTGTAATTTGATTATTGCAGTCTATGTGGACTGGAATAATCCAAAATGTATTGTACCTTTTTAACTTCATCTCCTACCAGCTGCCTCAGATAGTCTTTCTTTGGAACCATGTTCGGTACAAATAAATGAATAATAAATTTGAAGTGGTCTGCCAATACTTTCACTTCATGCCGTTCTTTCTCCTTTCTTTCTACCCCGAGTGAATTACTTGCTTTCCCCTCAGAACGTCCTGCCATTTCATACTTAAGCATTTATGTTGTTATTTTCTTAGTTTGAAATGGCCTTCCCTGCCCTTTGCTGTGTTGCAAAATTCTATGCATTCTTCAAATTCTCAAATATTTCCTCTGCTCTGAGACCTTTTTCCCTCCCTCCCCCACTCCTCAGTCTTCCTTACTAGTTAAGCATTTCTGCCTCCCTGTGCCTCTGTATTTGAGCATAACTCTGTTTTCACAATTACATTGACTGGTTGTTTAAATATATGCTCCTTCCCCCATGTCTTGTCAGGTAATTTAGAGCAGGAACCTGACTTATCCATGTTTGTATACCTTTCACATAGCTCAGTGAATGACACGTGGTAAGTATTACATGGCAGAAAGAATGCAGACCCTGGGATGCTTCTCATTGCTGGAGGTATTTAGTGAATGAAACAGAGTGGAAAAGTCAGGTCATGGCCATATGGATAGGACCTTGTATACTAAGGCAAGCAGTTTGGACTTTATTCAGTAAACATTCAGAGAACCATTTAAAGTCTTTAGGAAGTATTTCCAGAAGATTAAGTGTGGATTGGCGGTGAGAGACTAATTAAGAGGCAGTTATAATAGCGCAGCTAGAAGCAATAATGATCTACACTATGGTAAAGCCAATGATGAGAAAGATAAAACAATTAAAGAGACTGATAACAGTGCTTCTCAAATTTGAACGTGCATACCAGTCACCTGTGAATCTTATTAAAGTTCAGACTCTGACTCAGTAAGTCTGGGGTGCAGTTTGAAATACTGCATTTCTCTTTTTTTTTTTCAAGTTTATTTTTTATTTATTTTGAGAAAGAGAGGGAGAGAGAAAGAGAGAACACGAGCAGGGGAGGGGCAGAGAGAGGAGAGAGAGAGAATCCCAAGCAGGCTCTGCACTAACAGCCTGCTTGAACTCACAAAACTGTGAGATCGTGACCTGAGCCAAAACCAAGATTCAGATGCTTAACTGACTGAGCCACCCAGGTGCCCCATGAGATACTGCATTTGTAATAACCTCACAGCTGGTGCCATAGACCTGCTGTCCAGTATGGTGACCCCTAACTAGGTGGCTGTTGAGCACTTGGAATATGGTTAGTGCAACTAAGGCACTGAATTTTAAATTTTGTTTTATTTTAACTAATTTAAATGTAAGGATTGAAGCAGTGCAAAATATTTCTCCACTAAGCAAAGTTTTATTGTTTTGATAAGACTGCAGGTCAGTTACCATTAAAATTTAGCATGCAAATGAAGATGTACTACAAGTATAAAATATACACAGGATTTAGTCTACTTAGTACAAATAGAATGTAAACTATTCCATTAATTATTTTTTATGGTGATTATATGTTTCAGGTATATTGGATTACATTAAATATATTCTTTACAATTACCTTGCTTCTTCTTACTTCTTTATTTTATTTTATTTTTTTAATTTAAAAAAAAATTTTTTTTTTCAACGTTTATTTATTTTTGGGACAGAGAGAGACAGAGCATGAACGGGGGAGGGGCAGAGAGAGAGGGAGACATAGAATCGGAAACAGGCTCCAGGCTCTGAGCGGTCAGCACAGAGCCGGACGCGGGGCTCGAACTCCCGGACCGCGAGATCGTGACCTGGCTGAAGTCGGACGCTTAACCGACTGCGCCACCCAGGCGCCCCTCTTCTTACTTTTTTAAATGTGGCTACAGAAAATTTAAAATTACAAAAGAGTCTTACGTTTTATTTCTACTGGGGGGCTGTGCCTCAGACTCTTGCAAAAGTCAGTGGTACTTAGGACCTCACCTGGCTCCTTTCTGATGGGTGGAAGTCACATTGGCCCATTGCACACATGGACTGGTGTCTGTTTTTATAATTTCACCACAATTGACTCAAAACATCGTATTATTATTAATTTCAAACCTTTGCAACATATTTTTATAACATTTCATCCTCACAAAATACCTGAATGAATACACAAATAATATAAATATTTTTCTTGTTGAATTATCAAGTAAAAATATATAAGAAGCAGATGTAAGACTAGGGAATATCTCTTTTACCTTTTTTGCATGGATGTTTCTGCAAATACTGTTTCCTCTAGAGAAAACTCTTTCTTTTCATGTTTACCAAATTGATCCCTCAGGGACTGACTTACATTGGGGAAGCTTAGACATGTTGCATCACCCATGATGTATCAATTTCAAACACATGATCCAATTTGCAAAGAGCATATCACTCCAGGAGCCCCAGGAGTAGTGTTATACTGGTTAAACTATGTGTACTTCTAAAGTTTGTAAAAATCTTCAAGCAGTATCTACCTTATGAATATTCAAGATTTATCTGGGATAGCTGCAGTTCTTTTGACTAAAGCACAATTCAGTTTAAAAATCACTCAAATAAATAAACATTTAAAAAATTTAAAAAGGGGCACCTGGGTGGCTCAGTCAGTTGAGTGTCCGACTTCGGCTCAGGTCATGATCTCACGGTCCGTGAGTTCGAGCCCCGCATCGGGCTCTGTGCTGACAGCTCAGAGCCTGGAGCCTGCTTCAGATTCTGTGTCTCCCTTTCTCTCTCTGCCCCTCCCCCACTCATGCTCTGTCTCTCTCTCTCTCTGTGTCTCTCTCTCTCTGTCAAAAATAAACAAACGTTAAAAAAATTTTTTAAAAAATCACTCAGTTACTATGTTGGCAAGTCCATGCATTAATTTGTTCATTCATTTCAGCATATATTTGTGAGGGGCTATATGCCTATTACTGTTTCGGACATTGGGAATTTAGTACCAAAACCCCCCAAATTCTTGCTATTCTCAAGCTTGCATTCTAAAGAGCTCTGGAGAGACACATAAAAACAGTAAATACAAAAAACAAAACAAACAAACAAACAAAAAACCCCAACAGCATATACATAATAGAAAGTCTGGTAGTGATGAGAAATTTGGGGATGGGGAAGGGTAAGAGGAGTGAGAAAGGGGTACTGTTTCATATAGGGTGGCAGGGTAGGCTTCTCAGAGGAGGTAACATTTTAACAGAAAACTGAATGAAATTGGAAAACTCTAGCCATATCAATATCTGGGGGACAAACATTGCCTGCTCAGAAAATTGCAAAAGTCAAAGCCCCAAGGTAGGAGGGTGATTCCTGTGAGGAACAGCCACCAGTGTGGCTGGAGCTGAGCTCCCTCTGAGTGGGGCAGAACAGGTAGGAGATGAAGCCAGGGAGGGTCAGAGGACTGATCCTGTCATGGTGAGGGCTTTGCTGATTTTACTAAGTGTGAGGAGAAATCTCTGGAGGATTTTGAGCAGGCGAGTGGCATTATCCAGTTTTGACACTGGCTGGACAGTGTGTGCCCTTGGTTCATACGAGGCAGATGAATGAAAAAAGTATTACGTGTTTCTACCCAAAAATACCACCATCACTTTTACAGTTTCATATTTTACCCTAATTAAAAAAAAAAAAACATCTGAAATTTATTTTCCAAACTGTGGATTTACCTTTTTTCTATCCAAACTGTTAGCCATTTCCTATGCTTTTCCTAATTGAAATACAATATCCTATATTCTTGTCTCTAATAGTTTTTTCTTTATGTATTTTGGTATTTGACTACTTAAAAAATAACTATGTTGTTTTCATCATAGATTATACCTTTTTCAGCATAAAGGGAATCACTTTAACTTAATGCCCTTTCCCCTGCATTATTCTATCTGATTTTTATATGACAGAAAAAAAAGTAGGTTAAAGTCTAGAACCATGTAAAACAAAACATTAGAGGTGATTATCGTGTGTGTGTGTGTGTGTGTGTGTGTGTGTTTCAACCTATGAATTGCTTATCTAATTAAGTGTTTAAATATTTTAACAAAGCAGCCAAGATTGGAAGCTGCTCTGTTCCCTTCTTTTCTTCTTGTCTTTTTTCAAAAGTTTTATTTATTTAAGTAATCTCTACTCTCCACATGAAGCAGGAACTCATGACCCCAAGATGGTACTCTTCTGACTGAGCCAGTTGGGGCCCCTGTTCCCTTATTTTCTCTGGGCCATATTCTAGTTGCTTTGTATCCATTAGAATGCAAGTTCCAATGTGTTAACAGGTATCCAAAACAGCAGTGGTTTAACATTTAAATAATAGGCTGGTAGGGAGACTCTTCTCCCTAACTTCATTCGAGGCTTTGGGTTCCTTCCAACTCATTGCTCTTCATTATTCATTAGGCAGAATTGGCTCCTGAGTCCTGTGTTACTGTAGCAACTTCATGGAGAAGGAATGAAGGAAAGTGAGAGAAAGAGGGAAGAGGAGATGAGACAGACAGCCAGACACACACACACACACACACACACACACACACACACACACACACACACGCCCATTATAGGCTCCCAACTTCTTTGGGCTATCTCTTATCTCCCTGACTATGGCAAACACCACGGATTGCTCATCCATGTGCAAACTCGGCCTCTTTTTCACTTACAGAGCTGTGATATTGTTTGGGCCTGCAATGCATCACCTAAAATTACTTGACTTCCAAGACTGCAGCTAATTCAATAGGGAGCTGCATGTGCTCAGAGTTAAGACCTCTCCTCCCAGTCTCAATGCCTCTGTCATCAGGGTCAAAAGAGAGTCCCAGAGACCCTAATGGTCAGAGTAAGACACCCACCCCTCGCCCTCACACTTCCATCAATAAAGCTCAAGAAAGAACAGCGGTGTTCCTGGAGCCCCTGACAAGATAGATACACATCCGTCTGTCTTCCCAATGCTCACAATGTTGTCCCCACATTCTACGTTGAGACCATCAAGGTTGATCTCATTAAGCCCTTTATCCCAGCCCCTGACTCCCACGTTAATCCTCTTCTGGACTCTAATCCACACATGGTTCTACGCATTGTGCCCCCCCGCCTTTCCGGTTCTACTCCCCAGCCTTCCCAGTGCCCAAAAGCCTTGACTGCTCACTAGAGCTCCGGCCATTATGAGGATTGTCTATGTCTTCATCCCTTAAAGTTTCTTTTGCCCTCTTTCTTTCACTGAAATTAGCTCTTGCCTGAGGACACTGCTTCTGAGACACTGAGGACACTTGCCTGAGGACACTGTTCTCAAAGAGTGGTGTTTTCTCTCCCACACCATTTGTACTCAAGGTAGGGTAGATGCCCGCCTTCCCTCTCATTGTTGCTTCCAAATCTTTCTCTCACCTTTCTTCCCAAGATGCCTCATTATTTACCCTGACGATATCAAGTGATACCCCACTTTCTCTCCTTCTGCAATCATCTTTAAACTCTCGGGTCACTCTCCCTCATTAGCAATAATTGCCATGTTTCCGTAATCTCCATTTCATGCAACCAAATCTCTGACCACCACCTCCCAAATTTCCAGGCCGTTGTCTTTAGTACCCCAACTACTGTAATCTTTTGACACACCGAGACCTACAATCTGTTGATTCATCTACCTTTTCACATGCCTCCCCCTCACTGTGTTCTTCCTCATCAGGTTTCGATTCCGTGGACAATCATTATAACAGCTCCCTAGTGTACACCCTCAAGTCCCTTGGTTCTTTGTCAGCTATATCCACTTGGCTACATCACACCCTGGTGAAATCCTGTCCTCCTTTTACTCTGCATCTGCCTCCTGATGACTGAATGTGGCTGGAGTGAAATAAACAGCCACAGTGACGGTCTCACTTCGAATTCCTGACCCCCTGAACTCCGGCAGGCCCCGGAGGCTGCATCAGAACCATGCTACATTTCCCTGTCCTGTCTGCCCTCCTGCTCTCCCAGGAAACTATTCCATACTTCTTTCTCTTCAGGCCCCAGTACCTTCTCCTCCCCTCACTCTCAGCTGATGACCGTACTTCCTGTTTCACTGACAACTAGAAGCAATGGGAAGAGAGCTTCCAGAAGTTCCATAGTCAATGGAAATCCCACCATCGTTGGGGTAGCTAAGGGCCAGGCACCCTGAGTTCTGTCCCATTATGGCTGCAACTATCTGTGCTTCTGGCTGAAGCCCACCTTCCCCTCGCATACCGGATGCCATTCCCTCTTGTCTACTTTCACACGTATCTCCAGTTTTCTCCCTTTTTCCAGATCACATCCATCTGTATGCAAACATTGTGTTTCTTTCCCATCCTATGAAGGAAAATGAAGAACTCTCTCTCTCTCTCTCTCTCTCTCGCTTCCACTCCCACCCTAGTTACTGCCCATCATCCTACCCCCTCTCATGGCAAAACTCCTCCAAAGAGTTGTCTAGATGCCCTGTCTCTAAGCCCTCTCCTCCTGCTTTCTCCTGAACCCATCCAGCTCTAGGCTTTCACTTCACTGCTGCACAGCCACTGGCGACTGCACACTGCTGAGTCACCGTCCACCCCGTCCTCATCCCCCTCGTCCTGTTCAGCAGCAGTTGACAGTTGATGCCTTTCATCTCCTTGAAACACTTTCCTCACTTGGTTTCCAGGATTTCACACACACGCGAGTTTCCTCTTGCCTCACCAGCTAATCCATCTTAGCTTTGTTACTGTCTTCTCTCATTTATTCACCCTGTAACTTGGGGTGCCCCAGGATGTAGCCCTTGGACCTCATCTCTTCTCTACTCATCCTCATTCCCCTAGTGATCTCCTGAACCTAAACAGGGCTCTCTAAATGTATATGTCCAGGTCAGGCCAGTCCTCCTGCCAGACTCACATGTGGAGCTACCTACTGAGATATGTGAGAAGCACCTCAAATCTCATACATCTCCAGCCAGACTCCTAGAATTCGCACCAAAGCTTGCTCCCTTCACCTTCTCCGTCATAGTAAATGGCTGTTCCCTTCTTCTAGTTGCTCAGAATATCATTGTCTCTTTTTTCATGTCCTACATTCAATGTCAGCAAATTCTATTTTCTTTCCCTTCAAAATATGTCCAAAATTAAACCATTCCTCACCACTTATCCTAACAATATTTTCTAAGCCACAGACATCTCTCCCCTGATCTCCCTTCTTCAGTCTCAGTTTCTCTAATTCTGTTTTTCACACAGCAGATAGAAGGAACCTGTCCTGATATAAGTCAGATTATTTGAGTCTGTGCTTATGGACTTCTGTTGGGTCTCCACTTTGCTTCAAGTAAAAGCCAAAGTCCTTACAACGGTGGCTTTGTGATTTTATCACCTGCTACTCTTCCTGTCATTCATTTTGCTTCAACCACACTGGGCTGCATGCTATTTCTGGAAATAATGGGTGCACTCCTGCCTCGGGGCTTTTGCACATGCTCTTCTCGCTGCACCAGAGTTACTTGCAGCATTCCTTCCTTTACTTTGTTCCTGTCTGTGCTCACATGTTACCTCCTTAGAAAAGCCTTCTCTGATCACCCTGCTGACAGTTAAAACCTCCCCAACCCAGCTGTCATCAACACTCTGTATCCTTTTTCCCTGCTTTATATTTTTCTTGTACTTACCATCTTTCTAATAAAATGTATAATTCACTTATTCTTTTTTTTCCTTCCAGTAGGATGTAAGTTCCAAGGGGACCAGGAGTTCTGTCTGTTCTGTGCATTGTCATACCCACAGGACATGTAACATTATTTAGTTTAATAAATATTTGTTGAACATGTGAATGAATTGAGTGGCCAGGTGACTGTTCTGGCTAGTGAGCTGTAGAAGCCCCTGACAAGAGCAGTCCTGCCCAAAGAAAAACTCAGGCTTTCCTTGGAATCGTAAATGAATTCTGAACACTTCGTCACCGTGTTGCAGGAAGAAACAGCAAGTTGCTTCTATTCTTCACACCCCACTGTCTACTGAAACCAAATGGTTTGTGATCTCTCAGCTATAGCCCCATCTTTCCATCTGTAGAGAATATGCAAAATTCCTAGTATTGCACTGTGAGGGCAGTGACAACCCACACAAATTGCCAACCAGTAAACTGACCGATCCCAGACATCTGCCTATTCACTGGGTCAGCTGGATCGATTCGGGGGCCCAAATTAGGAGGCCTTCACAAGGCTGCTGAGAAAAAATTAGTTCAGAGCAGCAAGTCCTCCATCTAATCGTGACTGAGTGATTGATATGTGCAGGTGAAACTGTGGCTTGGATCTAACAGTGCCTTTTCACCCTTGTCATTTGTCTTTCACTTTTGTCTGGCCTTCCCTTGAAGGTGGATGGAGGGAAGGCACCATATATCTTGTGCCACCAGCCAGTCACTAGTGAAGATTGCAGGTGTAGAGAGCCTGGAGTTCTGCTGGTTGTACCATAAAAGGCCAGGGACTTGTGCATGGGTGGGGTACAACACATTGCCGAGGACTGCCAGAACTCCTCATAATTACACAATTCTCTGCGATGATTAGCCAGCCAGTTGGGTCTTTCCCTAAACCTCCACAGCCCTGTTTCAGCCAGCCCAACCATCCATAAAACCCAAATCAACTTGTTTGTGTTATTCTATTGATGGGTGTCCCTGTTGGCAGGATAATCCATATAACATGAAACTGTTGCATTTGAGAGATTCAGTGACAGGTAACTGGAGACGGAGAGGTGTTGTGACAGACCCTAGAGATGGAGCTGGCTGCCAATTGAGCACAGGAGCGATGGGGCTCCCTCCAACCCAAAAGGGAGAAACAAAACATCCTATTAGAGAGCAGCGAAGCAGCAGGTTCACTTCCCTCTGTTGTATCTTGGGGTGGATGGTCCATTGAGCCTTGGCAGGGAAGTGTTAGAATATCACAGTTTACTAGTTGCTTCCTATCTTCAGTTAGGTAGAATTCAGGCAAGACACAAGTTTTGTTCCAAGCTGTCATGTCTGAAAGGTAAATGGAACCAGCAAGATGGATATACAGTGCTGTCAAGAGGGGCCACTTTTGCCCATGGCCGGGGATCCAAGACTTCTGGGAACCAGACACTTAGGCACCCTGCTGGATTTCAAAGACTGAACCCTCTGCCCTAGGCTAAGGCTGATGTGCGCCAAGGCAGGGATAAAGGAAACATGCAGGAGATAAGACTGGGACAGTATTTTTATCACTACATTTTCTTACTCCATTTTGTAAGTGAATCTTACTTTTGCTCTCACTATAATGCCAGCCCTAATCTCTCCCTTGAACTTCAAATGTGTGCCACATATTTGGAAACCTCATAAGCATCACAATTGCTCTTTTCCTGTTTCCCCAATTCAGACTGAAGAAATCTAGTGGTCATGTCTGAAGCCTAGCAGGGATTCCAGTCTCCCTCTTTCAGTCAGTGCAAAGTCTTTCCAATGAAAGTTCTCAGATATTTCTCATCTTAACCCCTACTTCCTAGTCCTTTCTGCTATGGCTTATTCTTTGGTCATCTCTCACATGAAACTGCTATCACTATAGTTTCCTAAATGGTGGTTTCTCTGGCCTCAGTTTTGCCTTCCTGAAACAATATATGGCTACGAGAATGATCTTTCTGAAAAAAAAATTTTAATGTTTTTTTATTTACTTTTGAGAAAGAGCAAGACAGAACACAAGCAGGGGAGGGGCAGAGAGAGAGGGAGACACAGAATCCAAAGCAGGCTCCAGGCTCCGAGCCATCAGTACAGAGCCTGATGCAGGGCTTGAACCCAGGAACTGTGAGATCACGACCTGAGCGGGTCAGACACTTAACCAGTTGAGCCACCCAGGCACCCCCAGAATGATCTTTCTAAAACACATGTTGCACATGATAGTCTTCAGCCGTGTTTCTCAACTGAAGTGGTAGCCTGTAGTGATGTTCCAAGGTATGTAAAGTCATCGGAAAAAAAGGTTGGGAGGAGGGCAGAACATGACTCCATCCATTATCTTTATATTAAAACAAATACATTTTAACTAGATTTATTGTGACCATTTCACAATATAGGCAAATATTAAACCATTTTTAAAAATTTTTGTATAAAGTTTATTTTGAGAGAGAGAGCATGCGTGCGTGAGAGCAGGGGAGGGGCAAAAGAGAGAGAGAATCCCAGTCAGGCTCCATAATGTCATTGCAGAACTGGACAAGGAGGTTTGAACTCACGAACTGCGAGATCATGACCTGGCCCGGAATTGAGAGTCTGACGTGTAACTGCTTGAGCTACCCAGGCACCCCTGAAAATTACTTAACCGAAAAACAAAACAAAACAAATACATACCGTAGAATGGGCTGCAAAACTGCACACATTTTAAAAGAACTTCACAGACATTTCATGACTGTGGTGGGCTATTTCAGGTTACGCCTCCACCCACATCCCTTTTATTCAAATTTACTGCCATTAGAGGGTTTTTAGAAGAAATGTTTGAGAAACACTGGTGTATAGGGAAAACTTCAAGGTCTTTATCATGGCTTATCAAAACGATCAGCAGAACCAGATTCCTGTTTTCACCTCTGAATTTTCCCACTATTATCCTTGAGATACTGAATAGCTTCTAGGGGTATAGAGACCATGTTTTGAATGCCTCCTTGCATTTTGCACACAGTGTTCCAAATAGAACACTTCCCCTTGCTTCCCTTGACTGCATAACTCACACTCCTTCCAGAGTCCCCTCAGGCAGCACATCCTCCAGAATGCTTCTCTGTCTTCTCCCCCTGCCCCCTGCCACCCCCCCCCACCCAGCTTTCTGGGCTCTGTCCTCTATGCATACTATTATCACTACAAGTTAGGGGCTGAAACCTTATTCAGCTGTGCTCATATTTTCTTTCATGGGGACATCTTTCATTTCGTTCTAGAAAGACCATTTTAAAGTGACCACTTGGGTCTTCTCTCGGAAGCTCATTACCTCTCTCAGAAGACAGAGAGATTCATCTGAATGGGGAAATTGGTCAGACTCGACTTCTATAGACCACACTGACAGGGGGGCAGAATGGCTTCCTTAAAAAGGCAACTCGGGCCATCTCCGGACTCTTTCTCTTATAACATCTCTTATGTACTCTATGAAAGAAGGGACAGTTCTCCCTGCTTTTTCCCCCGAAGTAGTGAGCACATATGACAAGTCACCCCCTTTGTGGGTGTGGCCCCACTGTTGTCCAGCAGCTCTTTTGATAATGGGGTGGGGGTAAGTTAACTTGGATAGGGAAATAGGACATCCCAGCACACACTGCAATGTACCCATTGTCAGGCAGCCCCAAATAAAACTGACAGCCAGTGTTTGGGGCTGGTGTTATCTATGTGTACCCAATAAGTTAAAACCCTAATAAGGAGAAGGAAATTTGTAACATCCGAAATCTCACAATGATTTAAATTATCAATTAATTTAGTTGTACCAATTAGCCTATAAACTTCCTGAAGGCAAGAACTACCATATCTTTTTTTATTGCTGTATGTCCCTTGACACACAGTAGGTGGCACATAAAAGGTGTTTATTTTATTTGTTAACTTTTTTTCTGATTATAGAAGCAATGCAGCATGATAGAACAAAAGAATTTTATAAAAATAGGAAACAAAAAGTGATTCAACAAACTAAAGATTATATATTAACAGCATGTAAACTTGTATACTTTTTCTTTTTTACTATCTGTATATTTTTTTTGAAAAGAAATGATTTTATGTACAGTTTTGTTTTTAAAAAACAGTTGTTTGGGGGCACCTGGGTGGTTCTGTCGGTTAAGCGTCTGACTCTTGATTTCAGCTCAGGTCATGATCTCACGGTTCGTGAATTCAAGTCCCACATCAGGCTCTGCACTGACAGCAAGGAGCCTGCTTGGGATTCTCTGTCTCCCTCTCTCTGCCCTCCTCTGTTCATGCTCTCTCACTCTTTCAAAATAAATAAATAAACATTAAAGAAAAGAAAATAACAAAAATCAGTTGTTTGTGCAACATTAAATATAATGTTCTTATATAAGATGATTTTCATAGCTGCATAGTATTGCATTGATAAATGAATAAAAAGTAGCCCATTGATAAGTAATATTTCTCACACATTTATCAAAGCATTTTTTTCATGTGCTTTCCCACATGGTTTACATGCATTATTGCATTTCTTCTTCCCAACTCTGGGGCAAGAATTTTTTTTTTAAGTTTATTTATTTATTTTGAGAGAGAACGTATGTGTGAAGGGGGGAGGAGGAGAGAGACAGAGGGAGAGAGAGAGAGAATCCCAAGCAGGCCCTGCACTATTAGCACAGAGCCCAACTCAGGGCTCGATCCCATAAACTGTGAGATCATGACCTGTGCTGAAATCAAGAAATTGGATGGTTAACCAACTTTGCTACCCAGGCGTGGGGCAGGGATTTTTATCCATTTGCATAGGAAGGAACATAGGCTAACAAGCATTAAATAGCTTGTCCAAGGTCACTTGGGTGTTAAGTGGCAAAACTAGGATTCAGTTATATATGATTTAATACCAGAGCCAATATAACTTTTAAAAGGATATTCTGGGGGTGCCGGGGTGGCTCAGTAGGTTAAGTATTGAACTCTTGATTTCGGCTCGGGTCATGATCTCATGATTTGTGACATTAAGCCCATGTCAAGCTCTGCACCAACAGTGTGGAACCTGCTTGGGATTCATTCTCTCTCCCACTCTCTCTCTCTGCCCCTCCCTCACTCGTTCTCTCTCTTTCTCTCTGCCTCATTCTCTGTCTCTCTTTCTCGAAATAAATAAACTTAAAAAAAAGGATATTCTGTAATTTATTTAACATATTTCCATTGTTGGGCATTAAGGTTGTTTCTTATTTTCTTACAATAATAAGTAATGCTGCCTATATTAAACATCCTTTGAGCCAAATCTGTGTATATATTTCTGGTCGTTTTCTTCAGATAAATTCTTAAAAGCCAGTATTTTGGCTCAATTGGTTTTTTCCTTTAATTACAAATCTAATATGTGCACAAAATGAAAAATTTGGAAAATATTAAATAGCACAGAGTTATAAAGCAGAAACTATTTATAATAATTCCACCTTCCAGATAGTACTATTTTAACGTTTTACTCTTTCTCCAACCTTTTTTGTGTATCATATGTACATATTTATATATAAACTATATACATGCACATATGTGCATGCACACACACACACACACACAGGCACACAGAGAGTGTTTTATATATAGCTACATCAAAGCATATATTTTACTTTTTTGTTATGTATTACAGAAAATTGTATGATAGTACTGATACATATATGATCATATACACATATGCTTTCTTTGCAGGTAATCAATTAATTAATTGTAGAAACCATATTTTGGAATTTAAGGAGAAAATTCTACATTTAAAAAATAAAACTGAAAGAAATCGCCAAGAGCTGATCAATGCCTTGAGTAAAATGAAGTATGAAATGACACAGAGAGAAAATACGTCCACAGACTTAGGTTTGTGTTACTTTTGTTTTTGTGTGTCGTGGTTTGTTTGTTGGTTTTGTGTTTTGTGTTTTGTGTTTGGAAATTTAGATTTTCTGCTTTCTGATTTTAGGACATTTCTCCCCAACCACTAGAACTAAATTAGTACTTGCTCTTTTATTGTGAGACATACAAAAATCAGGTAAGAGATAGCACTGATGCACCTCTTCTCTGTAGCCCAGAAATGGTCTTCCTGTGTTTTCTGTGTGAAATGCACCGCCTTCGTGTTCCATCCAAAAGACACAGCCACTGCCCTGAGGGTCACTCTGACCCCTCCCCTCTCCCTCTTGCTTATTTCCATTTCAGTCAGCAAGCAATCCTGTAGGTTGGCAATCCTATGTACTTCACAAATCTGTCCACATTTTCCTATCACCATCTCTGCTGCTCTAGTGAGGGCATCTTCATATTTCATCTGAATGACTGCTAACACTTCTATTTTTCCCTCTCCAGACTTGTTCCCACCTGTCTATTTCCACCATAGACAGTGAATGCTCCCTGTACTGTATATCATCCTGCAGTGGCTCCCATTTCTCCAGGATAAAAAGTCCTGCCTCTGTTTCTCCTTTTGTAGCCAGGTACTCCCTGCTCTTAATTCCTTGCAACCACTAATCAGTTCTCTGTTCTTATAGTTTTCCCTTTTCCAGGATGCCATACAAATGGAATCATACAGTGTGTAATCCCTGGAGACTGACTTCTTTCACTTAGTTGTTACGTGACCAATTTATATATAAACCATATACACGCACACATGTGCATGCACGCACACACAGGCACACACTGAATGTTATATATAGCTACATCAAAGCATGTATTTTACTTTTTTGTTACGTATTATAGAAAATTGTATGATACTATTGATACATATATAAGCGTGTACACATATGCTTTCTTTGCAGGTAATCACTTAGTTGTTATGTGACCAATTGTTGCCTTTATATTGCTGAGTAGCATTTCATTATATGGTTGTAGATTGGATACAGTTTGTTTATCCTTTTGCCAATTGAAGGACATTTGGGTTTTCATTTTTTGGTGATTACAAGTATATAAACATTCATATATAAGTTTTTTTGTTTGACAAGAATTTTCTTTAGCATATATATATATATATATATATATATATATATATATATATATCTCCTGAATACGTATCGGATGGATATGTGATTTGGAAATGTTTTCTCCCAATCTGTAGCTAGTCTTTTCCTTCTCCTTGTGATGTCCTTCAGAAAGCAAACATTTTTAATTGTGATGAAGTCTAATTTGTCAATTTTTCTTCTTTTTTATTGTGTTTTTGGTGTTATCTTTAAGAACTCTACCTACATCATGGTCATGAAGATTTTCTTTTATATGTTTGTTTTTAATTTTATAGTCTTGGCTTTACATTTAGGTCTATGAAGTCTTTGAGTTGGTTTTTATAAATGGTATGAAGTATAGGTCAGGATTCAGTCTTTTTCATGTGAGTGTCCAAGTATTCTAGCACCGTTTGTCAAAAAGATTGTCCTTTCTGCATTGAATTACCTTTGTACTTTTTTTTTAATCAACTGACAATATTTATATGGGTATATTTCTGGATTCTCTATTGTATTCCATTGGTCTGTGTATCTCTTTTTAATGTAATACCATGCTGTCTTTTTTTTTTTGTCTTATTTATTTATTTTGAGAGAGAGAGAGAGAGAGAGACACCAGAGGAGGGGCAGAGAGAGAGGCAGAGAGAATCCTAAGCCGGCTCCACATTGTCAGTGCAGAACCTGATATGGGGCTCGATCCCACAAACCGTGAGATCGTGACCTGAACCTAAATCAAGAGTCGGATGCTTAACTGACTGAGCCACCCAGCCACCCCAATATTATGCTGTCTTGATTACTGTATTATGTATTATGAATTAAATTAGATAATGTGAGTCTTTTAATTTTGTTCTTCTATTTCAAATTTGTAGAGGTATATTCAAATGAATGGTACATATAGAGTAATTAAATGTTGAGCTGCAAAACAAAGTTTTGCAAAACAAAGCTGCAAATACAAACTTTAATGTGATATTAATCTGAATAGCAGATCAGATCAATTATAGCATGTTTCCGTTATACTTCATTTGGAACTGACAGTTCTGTTAGTCTCTGGTTATGTAGCTTGGAGTGCTAGACTTAAATATTACTTTTTAAATAAATATGAATCATCACTTCTAGGCCTTTTGGCTAAGATAACATGTATTATCTGTTCTTATAAGTTTAAAGAAATAGGAATCAATAACGTTTGAGCTATAAATTATAACCAAATGATTTTATTAATTCACATTTAATAGTATTTCTCTTATATACTGAATACTGAATTAATCTGATAATTACATTATGAAAATTGTACCAAAGAGAGAAAAATCTCTATAGTCATGAACTTAGAAACCCTATTTTTTCTCTTTTTCAGTTGAGAAGAAAATGAATACATTGGGTAAGGATGAAACAGTGTCTAATAATACATTTGAAGTCCTAAAGTTCTTTTTCCCTCATCTAAGGAAAGTGGGCAGAATTTATCCTGATGTAATCATTGGCAAAGAGAAAACAGGTGGTAAGCAAACTTAGATTTAGAAAATCAAATATAGATATTTTGATCTTGGGGGACAAGCTTTTAAGTTTTTTTGAACACTTCTCTATTATTATGCATGCTTTTATGTTTTAAAATGTAATCCACTGATACAATACTCTGATACATAGACCACCAGCCTATGTGGCATTAATTTGGACTGCCAGAAATCAGTACATTATCTGGAAGAAGAAACTAGTTCAGTAGATATTTAGAGACTTGAACTCAAATTCAATTTTAATACAGATGTTTTAAAAACAAGTCATTATAAGTCACATGCAGATGTGACTTATATGAAGCATCTGGCAACCCTTATCTCCCTTGGTTTTGATAAGTGCATTCTTATTCAGTTGTCTTCCTATTCCCCATCTTTCTGGGGACCAAGGTCAGCAAAGTCTTTACAGAAGAGGTGATGTTTGAGCTAAGCCTGAAATAATGAATTTAACCTCAGCAGGTATTAAAGAAGAGAAAAAACATTTAAGTTGGAAGCAGGGATATTAGGGCGAGTCTGAGTGCTAGCCATTCTCACAAACCTCAGTCATTCTAATGAGTGAGTCACTCTAGGCCAGCGGCAGGAAATTACAGCCCTTGGGCCAAATCTGCTATTTTAAAATAAGGTTTTGGTGGACCTGGTCAGTGTTCATTGTTACTTGTCTATGGTTGTTCTCCCACCACAGTGGCAGAGTTGCGACAGTGACAGTATGGCCTGAGAGACAAAAATGTTTACTATCTGGTCCTTTACAGAAAAAGCTCATTGATCTCTGTTTGATCTAGGTAGTTCCTTGGGAATATGTAGGATTGTTTGATATCACATGCCTCTGCCAAGCCTGTTGTGTTGGGATGGGGATGCCAGACGGCGGTGTTTAACATCTGAATTCTCACAGTGTTCCATATACTGAGTATGTTTTCTTTCATTATCTCATTTGATCCTCACAACCCAATACGATTATCTCTCTTTTACGCCTAAGAAAGTTGAGGTTTAGAGATATTAAGGTACTTCCTGAGGTCACACTTGAGTGTCAGGTTCCCTTTTAGGAGTATTTTGAGTGTGGCATGTAAATGTGTACATATACGTGCATGTGTATCTGTGTGTACATATGAGAAAGTGTGTGCTACACAAAAGCTATAGGTAACAGGAGGATGAGGTGAAAGTCATAGAACAAAAATCCATTACATAGAAACCCATTACATATAAAATATTGGATACCAAGAATAAGCACACCCTTGAATAAACATCAGCAAAGATAAGCAGAAGCCCAGTAACTAACAGACCTTAACACATAAGACATTTGTAAAAGCACTGAAGACTATAGCCAGGTCTACTGGGGAATCTGTCATCAGGCTTATTTATTCTGTATTGTGAATGTATCTCAAATAATTTCTGCTCTCTACCCTCTATAACTATTCTCCTTGAGCTTTCATTTCTTGCCCAGTGTAATAAACTTGTAATTTTTCTCATGGTTTTAGTGTTACTAAAGTCAATCCATTCTTCATATCCTCCTCAGAGCTATGTACTAAAATGTATACCATGCTCAACTCTTGCTTAAAGTCCTTTGCTGGATCGTCAGTATATTTAGGATGTTAGCTGCTTGACACGGTATATCCACAATAGACCATATCTTTCACATCTCAAATTTTGCCACTTCCCTTCCTTTCCAGCAACCCCAAACCACTTATAGTCCCCACAGATAGGCCAAGTGATTAGCACATGCTAATCACTGCCTGTAATGAACATACCACGTCCTGTCAACCACAACTCATTTGTCATGGAAGTCTTTATCCAATATGACTTTTCAGCTTAGCTAGCAACTTCTTTGTGCAGTCCTCCACGTCCTCAAGGGACCAGCCTCTACCAGGTCTCTACTAAGCCCTGGGAAATAGTGGTGGGCAAGACGTGACCCTCATCCTCCTAGAGATGTGTGAGAAAACAATTACAGTATAAAGTGACCAGTGCTATGACAAGGGAAATGCAAGGTGGGGCAGGTAATCCATACTTGGGGAATTAGGGCAGACTTTCTGGACGAAGTGGCATCTAAACTGAGACATGAAGGGTGGAAAGAATTGGAATAGGCTGAATGGGGAAAAAGCATGTGATGAACAGTGGAAACGTAGAGGATGTTCATCCAGGTAAAAGAAAAGGAAAGGAGAGGTCTAACAGTAACAGCAAGAGGGCCTAGAGAAAAAGTGTGACATATGTGCCCAATTGGAGCTGGAAGTTTGGGGCAGTGAGACATGAAGCAGAGGCCAAATAATAAAGGGGATTGGTCATTCACTTATTCACTCCAAATATATTGCTGTTATGATGTATTCTAATAACAAAAAGGATGATAAGTACTATGTAAGACAAATATATAGCTGGGACACTCAGCCTCATTTAGAAAGAATGAGTAGAATTGGCACAAGGAGCCTGAAGAAGAATGTTCTAGGCAGAGAAGGAATGGTGTATGTGCAACGATTTGGAGGTGAGAGAGTCCTCTTTGGTCAATTTATGAAGCTGAAAGATGATTTGTAGACAGTTGAAATAGAAGACGTAGGTTGGGACCAGGTCACTAAAGGCCTTGTAAATGTTTGTAAACACATTCCTTATCCTAAGGCACTGGAAGTCATTCCAGCAATTGCATTTTATTTTTTAATTTTTTTGTTATGTTTATTTATTTTTGAGAGAGAGAGAGAGAGAGAGAGAGCGAGCAAGAGAGAGATGGGCAAGGGGCAGAGAGAGAGGGAGACACTGAATCCGAAGCAGGCTCCAGGCTCTGAGCTGTCAGCACAGGGCCCGATGTGGGGCTCAGACTCACGAACCACAACATCATGACCTGAGCCAAAGTCGGATGTCCAACAGACTGAGCCACCCAGGCGCCCTTTCAGCAATTGCATTTTAGAGTGGATCCCAAATTTGAAACTTGATTCCTGCCTCACACCACCCATAAAAATCAATTCCAGACGCGCTGTAAGCCTATATATAAAAGGCAAACAGTTATTTAGGAGAATATCTGTTATGACTTGAAGATAAATGAAGATTTCTCAACAGGAATCAAAACACTAACTATGAAATAATAGGCGGATAAATTATACTATATTAAAATTAAAAATTTCTGTTCATCAAGAGGTAAAAAGTTGAAAAGGGAACCCAGAATAGGAATTGATATTTGTAATACGCATAACTGACAGAGCATTTATATTCAGAATCTATAAAGTGCATCAATAGATAAGAGAAATCCAGACAATTCTAATAGGGAAACAGGTAAGAGCTTAAACAGAGATTTTACAAAAGAATATCCAAAGACCTATAAACATATGAAAATATGTTCAACTCAATAGTAGTCAGGGAAATACTGATTCTTACTGTTCTCACCAAAGTTCAATAATTTTTTGTTACATAAATGCTTCTCAGTTTGTTGTATACCAGAGCCCTGATTGTTTCAACATGTTTTCCCCCTGGTTCTATTATTGCCAAGTTCTATTATTGCTAAGTTCCTCACTTAGCCATTCTAGAAGTCCTTATCCCTGTCTTAACGGAGGGGAAACTGAGGCTGGAGAGGCTGTGTATCTTGCCCAAGTTCATACAGCCAGGCACTGGTGTTGAGTTTGCGCAGACTTCAGTGATAACAATCTTGGTAGCTATTTAGGATGGCATGAGGTCTGTTTCACCAGTGTTCCAGTCAATATTGGGCAATAAAAGTAACTCAGGGGCATGGATTCATTCCATCAAGTCACTTGGAAATTACTTCGTACATTTTTTTTTCCACAGATGAAAATATTTCATAGTATTTTTCCTGTTTTGGGTTCCAGTGTGTTCTTAGGAAGAGTAGACAATCGGCCAGTGTGTCACATTTTGTATCCAGTTAGATAAAAGCTATAATAAACAGAGAGTGGTTACTTTTATTTTTCACTACACTGAAATCCTCCAACATGAGAAAATCTTGGAGACTACTTAATGCATTTACTAAGAATCCATTGCAAATTGGAATTTGCTTAAGCACAAAATGAACTTTGTAATAAAAATTCATAGTAGTTTGGATTATTTTTGTAATACAGTTTCAGACACTCTTTTTTGACCATACAACTAACCCAAGCATAGTGATAAGCATAGACATTAATGATAAATTATGTTTTTTCTCTGTGGTTCAAAATGATGATTCCATGCACCTGTGTCTGCAGTCTCTTTTGCGGTGGGTATTTCCACTGTTAGCAGAGGAAATCAAAGTTACCTGAAGCAAACCATGAATTCTGTTGTCTCCAGGATGACTCTCTCAGAAGAGAAGGACTCTGTGGTGATTGTCTCGGTCGCAGATGTACGTATGAAAAATAAGTAGCTCTCCAAATACCCTTCCTCCACGGTAATCACTGTATAGTTTC
Organism: Felis catus; assembly: GCF_018350175.1. NCBI lineage: Eukaryota > Metazoa > Chordata > Mammalia > Carnivora > Felidae > Felis > Felis catus. The sequence continues at coordinate 85,608,249 of NC_058371.1, forward strand.
AGATGTTTTTCTCAAATTTAAAAAAGCAATTCATAGATGCCAGTTTTGGATAGCAGGCGATGTATTTGAAACTTGTTTGACACCACTGAGAAAGAATTAAATATGTCAACCTAAAAAGAAAAGATAATGGTTACATGCAGAGAAATAAGATTGCATTGTTAAATATGTTACTAGGAACCCTGTGTACTATATGGTACAGAAATTATATTTATAAACAGAACATCAAAATTGAAGCTACAGTAAAAAAACAAAAACAAGAACAAAAACCCTGCCCAGCCCAATAAAAGGTTGGCATATGAATCAAGAGGTAATTTCTGTTAAATTAAGTAACAATAACTCCCATGAATATTGAAGCACTCCTTTCTGTATCTCAAGGATTGTGGACCATTTTTATATACCTTATTTGTAGCCTGCATTACATCCTTGTAAAATAGGTATAGCTCTCCTGATTTTACAGGTGAAAAATCCGGAGCTTTATAGAAAGTAAGTAACTTGCCCAGTAATTAATACAGCAGATTCAAGTCTATGTCTAATAGATTCTCTATCTTGCCTCTAATGCCATGTAAAACTATAAAGCACTGCGTAAATATTAATACCATAAAACCTTTTGGAGGGGAATTTGGGAGTTTGTGTTAGATTTAAGATGTCTATATCCTTTGTCTCAGAAATCTCAATTCTGAGAAGTTATCCTAAGGAGATAATCAGGCAAGAATTCCAAAATAATAAAAATATGACAATATGTGACAGTATCTATAGTCGTTGAGAACACAGACTCTGGATCTAGATTTCTCTGCTTCCTGGCTTGTGAACTTGAATAAGTTCCTTCACTTCTCTATGCTTCACTTTCTTTCTCTGAAAACAGGCATCATAATATTACCTATGTCATAGTGTTGTTTTGTCAATTAAATTAGCTACTGTATTTAAAGTATTTGGAATGACACATGACACATAGTAAGTGTTCAATAAGTAATTGTTTCAAGGATTTTCAGTGCACAATTGCTTTTTAAAAGCATAATATTGGAAACCACTAAAATGTCTATCAATAAGAGGCTGGCTAAATACTTGTCTACATTGTGATAATCTGCAGTGCAATTGTAACCATTGAAAAGAGAATGAATATCTATATTCGCTGACATGAAATTATGTCCCTATCATACTGTTGAGTGGGAAAAAAGTTGTTAAGCATCTCATTTAACATAATGTTATCTATGTAAAATGAGATAGAAGGAAGGAAAGAAGTAAAAAAAGATATACAGATAGATGAAATGTATAAAGAAAAAAAATGAGCAAACCTTGGAATAATGGTCTCCAAAATATAAATAATGGTTATCTCTGGATAATAGGAGATGTAGGGATCCTTTGTCCTTTCTTTTGAATTTTCTATAATAAACATGTCTTTGAATGCAGAAAAAAACTCAAAATAAGCAATAGAAGAACTAATAGGAAAATATAAGTAAAAGATTAAATAGTCATTCTGTCCAAGTTTAGTTTCTTAATATTGGAAGAATATACATAATCTCCAAAATGTTTTGCCACATTTCTGTATATTACATATTACAATCTTCATTTCTTTGCTGCTGACACATGCACATATGGCTAAAATGTTTAGACCAATGATAAAATATTAGGGACAGATTTTAAAATGGAATGTAGAATGCTTAAGAAGTATAACTTTAGTACTATGTTTAAAATGTAATATGTTTCAGGGAACCTGGGTGGCTCAGTCAGTTTAGCATCTAACTTTTGATCTCAGTTCAGGTCTTGATCTCGGGGTCATGGGTTCAAGCCCCTTGTTGGGCTCCACGCTGGGCATGGAGCCTACTTAAAAAAAATAAGTAATATGTTTCAGTATGTAACAAATAGCTGGTGATTCAGTGTATGGTTATCTTAAGAACCTTAAGTACTGTCATAGAGTTATCTGTACCATGACAGATATATATTTTTTAATGTTTATGTATTTTGAGAGAGGGAGAGGAAGAGTGCGTGCTGGGAAGGGCAGAAAGAGAGGGAGAAAGAGAATCCGAAGCAGGCGTCACGCCCTGCAGGGCTTGATCTCAGGCACCCCGAGTTCATGACCTGGATGGAAATCAAGAGTCATGCTCAACTGACTGAGCCACCCATGTGTTCCTTATGACAGATATTTTTAAGTAAACAATCTGACTATATACCTTTCAGGGTCCTCAGATTTGACAATACAATTGTCATCATTCAGACATTTTTCAGAACTTTATATTGAGAGTGCTTGTGGCCCTGAAGCAATATCATTTAAATGCCATCACTTTTGTAAAAAAAAAAAAAAAAAAATGCCATCTGAGAATAAACTACCAAAAGATATTTGCAAATGAGTCTGCCATCTAATCTAGCGCAGCATTTGATGAAGAGTAGGCAAATAAGGTTTGTTAATGGGCAAAAATTTGGGAATTAGGCTGAGTAATACTATCTGGAAAACTGGTATAGTATTGAGGTACATTTAGTACCATATAATACTCACAAAATGAAGACATCTTCAAAAAGAGCAGTTCTTAGGGGCACCTGGGTGGCTCACTTGGTTAAGCGTCCAATTCTTGATCTCAGCTTAGGTCATGATCTCATGGGTTCTTTAGAATGAGCCCCACATCGGCCTCTGACAGCACAGAGTTTGCTTGGGAATCTCTCTCTCCTTTCTCTACCGTTGCTCACACATGCGTGTGTGTTCTCTCTCTCTCTCTCTCTCTCTCTCAAAATAAATAAACTTAAAAATTTTTTTTAAACTTCTTTTTAATGTTTAAATTTCAGGTGGTGGGGGAGACCCAGAGAGAGAAGGAGACACAGAATGTGAAGCAGGCTCCAGGCTCTGAGCTGTCAGCACAGAACCCGACATGGGGCTCAAACTCACGAACCACAAGATCATGACCTGAACTGAAGTTGGATGCTTAACCAACTGAGCCACCCGATGTGCCTCTAAAAAATTTTTTTTAAAAAGAGCAGTTCTTAGAAATAAGCCATCCCATTTTTAGCACAAAACTGTTTTAGATACATAGGTTTTTGCATACAAATTTTTAAGTGCAAATAATGTATAGTGATATTTTGTATTGTGACAAAGGAAGAATGAAATATTTTAAGTATTCCAGTCAGGTCTTTTAGACACAAGGATATTTTAAATTCTTTTATAGAAAGTGAGGGGCGCCTGGGTGGCGCAGTCGGTTAAGCGTCCGACTTCAGCCAGGTCACGATCTCGCGGTCCGTGAGTTCGAGCCCCGCGTCGGGCTCTGGGCTGATGGCTCGGAGCCTGGAGCCTGTTTCCGATTCTGTGTCTCCCTCTCTCTGGCCCTCCCTCGTTCAAGCTCTGTCTCTCTCTGTCCCAAAAATAAATAAACGTTGAAAAAAAAAATTTTAAATTCTTTTATAGAAAGTGAAAAAATAAAAAAATTCTTAGGACACAATGACATTCCACACATAAACTAGATTTACATGTAGCAAACGTATCAGGAAAACTGTGAGGCATGCTTAATTTCAGTAAAATATTTTTCTCATTTTCAGAGAAATGAAGATTATTTAAAATCTGTTGTTGACATGATTACAAAAAGGTGAGTACTGTCTGATAAGCTTAAAAATAGCTGTTCTTTCATTTTTTTCTTTTATTTTTTCTGCCCAATTATTTTATTAGTGATCATATTCTTCTTGATGAGTGTAGCTGTGTAGATGGAACTACTTAGAACTAAGGGGAGTTCTAAGCTGTGATGAAGTATAGCTTACAACTTTCCCCAATTTTGTAGGTTATCTGCCTCATAAAATCCATCTTTTTCATGTTATGATTGTTGTATCTATTCTCCCTGAAATCCACTTCTTCTGAGAGAAGCCTACTAGATTATTTTTTTAAGCGATCTTGTGTTCCTTACCGTATGAAGTTACATTCTCCGCCTCTGCTTATGATCTCCTACTGGACGCAGTCCAGGAGAAGCAAGCACATGCTGACGAATGTACATGAGGTGATTCATCCAGCAAGACCCTATGGAATTGGTCCCAGCCTGTTAGATGTTTATGTTCACGTGGGTGATACAACTGGTAGAAAACAAATCACAACAAGGAAGCTGGTGTTTCGCATTGGTATGGGGAGAGCAATATGAGAACATGTAGAGGAGGAAGTATTTTATTCTGCCTGCAAGATATCAGGAAGGTCCTTCCTGAGAAGTAAGTAACAGGCTGAGTCTAAAGGTGTGAGTAGATCTTCTTCAGGTAGATCCAAAGAGAAAGGGAATGCCTGGCAAAGAGAATTGCTTGAGAAGGCAGCAAGGCCAAACAGGAGTATGCTAGAGTTTTGGAAATATAAGTATATCCTGAGGTGTGGATATTTGGGCTTGAGGAAGAAGTATCAGTGGGAGTTAAGGCTGGCTGTAATAAGATCATGAGGAGTCTTGGATACCATGCTAAGGAATATGCACTTGATTCCACAGCCCAGAGTTGCAAAACAATGCCTTCCAGCTGAATCTGGCTACTAGACGTGTTTGGCTTAGACAGCAAAGTGTTCTGTGGTTTTTTGTTTGTTTGTTTCCTCACCCAATAGCTCAAGGGGATGAGGCAAAGTTATTTTAGTCAAAAGAATTCCAGCTAATAAGTGTAGAATGAATAGAATTAGAAAATCACCATTTTGAAAACAACTGAGTCAGGCATGTCATTAAGTGATGGGGAGCTTTACAAGGAAGGTGTACTAGCCAGCATCCAAACAGGAAAGCCTTTGGTAATTCATATAGAATTTGATACAAAGAACTGGTCAAAAAGTGTTTACAGGGGCTGAGAGAACCAAAGAGAGAAGAAAGGAAATGGGAGAAGCATGAAGGGAGACAGGAGTATATATACCGCAGGATCTGATGTTGGGCTGCATCTGCTGCTGTGTTGTTGAAAGAGCCATGATCGCAGCTTTGAGCTGTGCCGCCTTCCAGTTCTCCGTTGCTTCCTGCTACTCTATCCTGTTGCTGCTGTGGCCTTCACCAGAACCTGAAAGTAGGAAGAATATCCTCCTTGTTGACTGCCTTCCAGTCTCTTGATACTGCCTCCCATGGGCAGAACCTATGTGGAAGGTGTCTAGCAAGGAGGCCTGGGATTGTGGCGTGCAGGAACCCTCCCCCTATAATACCAGGGAGAACAGAAGTGTGAGAATCGGGGCTGAGGGCACATGGGCAATCCGCAGGAGGGGGTCAAGTGCCCCCACCTGAACCTGTGATCAGTCACAGCACCCCTGGAAGTGAGACAGCGAGACAGTTTGTGCCTTCTGTTGTGATGTAAATGAAATACACCATGAAACAACTCTAGGGAATTATTGCCCACCACTCTCCAAAGTATAACACAACACAAACACAAAATACAACATCTACTTTAAATCCAAGTTTGGCGTCTACACAGTGAACAAAGGAAGCAGTCTGGAGTAGCCACCAGAATGAGGACGGAGGACATTCTGTAAGACAGGTGACCCTGTTCTTTCAACAAGACTTGTTTGAGAACAAGAAGAAAAGAGAAACTGAAATGATCGGTCTGGGTAGTAAATTTAGAAAAGAAGTAAGAGGTAACAGATTACAACGAGGGGATCTTATGTGGTTGCTTATTTGAACACTCCACATCCCCCACTGAATACTTGTCAGGCTCCTGGGGACATGTGAGTTATCAGCTGAATATTATGTGATATTACATAACTATTCTTAGTCTTGTAAGGTGTGATAATGGCATGCAGTTATGTGAATAAATGCCCTTTTTTGATTTTGACACTGAAGAATTTAAGGGTAAGAAATGATATCCAGGATTTGTTTAAAAAAACTTCAACAACAAAAAGTGGGCTGTATAGATGAAGCAAGTGTGGTAAAAAAAAATAATGGTTGTTGAAATCAGATGATTTGGGATTCGTTGTATTCCCACTTTTGTGTGTGTGTGGTAATTTTCATAATAAAAGTTTAAAGAATTGAATTAGCCTATTTTCAACAAGCTCGATGGATGGGGAGTAAAGTTAAACACAGCAGCCTGAGGGAAAACTTGTGTTAGGGGAGGTCTGGAGATGGGGGCTCCGGGAGTGGTTTTATATGTGATCTCATCCATGGGAGGAAGCTGATGGACAAGGTCTAGGGGCAGTGGATACCAGGCACGTGTGGAAGGAGTTTTAGGCAGGACTAAGCTACGATAAGGGGGAAAGCAATAAGAATAGGTGAAGGAGCAGAAAAAAATAATTAGTTTGAGAAAGGAGGGTGAAACTAAAGAATTCCATCCTTGAGCTTGAACTGGAGAATGGTAGTGAAGCCTCGAAGTAGATGTTGTGTGTGGAGGGAGATAGAGCTGGGCAAGATTAATGAAAACACCCATATATGTCTGTTTTTTTCCCAAAAAAGATTGCCCAGGAGAAAAGTTGCCTCATACTTGAAATGTTCTCCTAATCCAGGATATGCTCTCTTGGTTGCTTTACTCTGCATAATAATCCACTATTTGGAGAATACACATTAGCCTGAAATGACTTCAGTCTGTACTAGGTTGGTGTCCTTATAAGGGAGTCTTAATAGGATGCGTTACAAAGAAGGTAGAGGTTTATAAACAATTCCTGGGAATGTCTTTGCATAATTGCAAAACTTTTGAAGATGACTTTAAAAAAGAATTCTAGTATATGGTTACTTGTGGAGATCACAAAAATATTACTTGATGTATAAGGATACTTACGTTTTGCTATAAAATGTACAAAGAGAATGTCACTAACTGGTATTTTAGCTAGGCTTGAAGATCATGTGTATCAGAGAACTGTATTAGATGATTCAAAAAGATTCTCATGATGATAAGGATATTAATGTTAACAATACAGCATAAAGGGTTGGGATACAATTTAATTTTTTGTGAGACTAGAATAAAACTATAATTTAAAATTTTAATGTAGACTCATAACTTCTCATTTATATGCCTACATTTTTCTGTATTTAATTTAGCTCAAAACCCTTTTTCTAGGTCTTCTCATTGGGGTTAATGAGAGATTGCTCTATATGTTATTGACCCTAAATTTGAGACTATATAGTAATTGTTAAAGGACCCAACTAAGGTTATATATAACTTTATATGAAACTGTATGTAGCTATGTGCTTTATATAAAAATGTAAAGCTGTATGGTTTCCATACTTTTATGACTGTAAGGTAAAATTATTCATTTATAATGGCAACAACATACAATTGTATTATTTTCTCTAGTCATTGGCAATTCGCAATTCTGGTATCATTATCTCCAGGACTTTTGATGCTATCCATAACCTCATAAGCTAGAAAAGGTTTAAAGAATCCTAGAAAGATGTCACCACACAAGATTCAAGGGTCTTGCTTAAGACAGACTGGAAAAAAAAAATGAGCCTGGAATCTTTCTCTTTATCAGTAATGGGAAATTATACCGCCAAGATAGAAATTATTTGTAACTGGGCCTTTGTTGTTTTGAGACTTTGCGTGAAATTTTCTAGAGGACAAAATAAGCCTCTGTAATCCTATTTTTTGATGATTGTATATGCTGCAACTTAATGTTATTTTCACGTACCTCTGCTATTCTAAATTGTTGTACAAAGTTATGCAATTTTAATTTTTTAAAATGTAGGTATTGTGTTACTAATTTTTACCCCAAAGCAAGCAGAATTCCTCATTCTTTTCTTTGATCCAGCATTTTCTACTCTCCAAGGAACATACTAAAATTAGTGTTTAAAAATCTTTCCAGTTGATACACCATAAAATCAGAGGATTCAGGAAGACTTTCATCTCCTGCACTTCCCCATTTACACTCCCACCTAAATAAATAATAAGTCAACAAACAAATAACCAGAAACTCTTCCACTGATGCATAGAGCCTCGTTAGAATCGAGTTACCTGTAGAACAGTTCTTTCCGTGGAGGGGAGTGTATCGCTATGATAGGTTTTATCTAGGTTCCTAGATGAGGAAACTGAAGGTTAGAGCAAGTAAATGTCTGGTTAAAGTTTGTAAGTGATGGAAGCAAAATTAGCAGAGACCCTTTTCTGGGTTCAAACCCCACATTCTCGGTAGCACATGCTGCTGCTGCCACCCCATGCTCATGATACCAATTTCAAAAATTTGGAAACCATTTTGAAAGCAAACAAAAGGAATAAAATTGTCTGCATTCTAATGTCACAAGAAGGCGACACAAGCACTGTGATCAGGCGCCAACAGACTTTGGAAGAAGGGGTGAGATGATGATGTGCATTTGTTATTTGTGTAATGGCATGTGGGCTGAAGAGCCCGAAGCAAGTTTGTACTTTATAGAATTATTCGCGGTGAATATAGCATGATGACTCAAATTCCAACAGTGTTGTTGAGGGAGACGTGTTATCTAATACATGGTAACTGAGATTCATTCGTATTGGAATTGTGCAAAGTGAGAACTGCCTATTTTGCACATAATTGAGATTGTGCATGTAAAACTCTGCCCTGCTTTTTCACCTATTAGTGAAAAACAAACATTTTCTTGAGACTTTAACATTTTAATAAATAATGTAATGCCTAAACATAAATCCCACTTAAAGTCGTATTCTCTCTAAAGGAAAATCATTCAAAATGCTCTACCTGGTGTCCCACCCTTTACCCTGATGGTGGAAGATTTGTATAACAGCTTTTGTGAGCCGTGTGTTGTGCATTTTAATGATGGTCTATAAATATTAACTTAGAATTTTTTTTTATTTTCAATTTTCTTCAATTTTAATATATATTTTTATTTTATTTAAATCCAACATACATTGTATGTTAGTTAACATATGGTGTGATGATAGTTTCAGGAGTAGAATTTAATGATTCGGCGCTTAACTTTTAACACTCAGTGCTCATCCCAACAAGGGCCTTCCCCAAAACCCATCATCCATTTATCTCATCCCTCCACTCAACAAAATAAAGATTATAAAAAGCATACATAGTCATCCAATGAATGTGGACAAGAGTCACCCTTAATCTTTGCTTGCTGTGATGAGTCTATAGTTTCAGGAGCCACAGTGCTGTTATCCAGTAGGAATCTTATTAAACTCAAAAGTATGCATTTTTTTATTTTTTAAGTTTATTTATTTACTGAAAGAGAGAGAGAGAAGAGATGGGGGAAGGGACAGAGAAAGATGGAGAGAGAGAATCCTAAGCAGGCCTTGTGCTGTCAGCGCAGAACCTGACGCAGGGCTCAAACTCACAAACTGTGAGATCGTGACCTGAGCCCAAACTAAGAGTCAAACGCTTTACTGAATGAGCCACCCAGGTGCCCCAAAACTATGCATTTTTAAAAATCACCTAATGTTCTAGGCTAACTCACTAGTTTCATTATTTTGAATCTTTTAGTGTATATATATGGTTGTGAACTTGCAAAAATTTAAAGTGCCTATAATTTTTATGAAAATAAATTAATTTTATATTGTATATTTTAACTTTTTGTTATATTGTGCACTAATTTATAAAAGAAATACTTTAGCTAAAAAGTATTAGTTTCCTAATGTGGATATCATGTATCAACCTGTGAAATAATTTGAATAAAAATATTACATGGACGTGCATGAAGACATTCTTTTTAAGTATTTGTTCATTTGGTAAATCAAATATTCAATTACAAACGTCCACTTCTGTTTACAGATTCAAAAGGCAGCTGAAGTCTGGATCCTTGGAAGTCATTTCAATACCTGCCTTTTTTTATCCAAACATGTTACATGTCAAGCAGTCAACTGAGGACTCAGGAAAATTAGAGAGGTATCAGGGCACACGGGTGGCTCAGTCGGTTAAGTGTCTGACTTCAGCTCAGGTCATGATCTAACAGTCTGTGAGATCAAGCCCCGCCCTGGGCTCTGTGCTGACAGCTCAGAGCCTGGAGCCTGCTTCGGATTCTGTGTCTCCCTCTCTCTCTCTGTCCCTCTTCCATTCACACTCGGTCTTTCTCTCAAAAATAAGTAAACATTAAAAAAAATTAGGTGTGATGTATTAGAAGACAGTATTCTCAAATAACAAACTTCATCAGATGTACTGTTGGAACCAGCATCTAATAGATCCCATTTCACAGTCAGTTCTTGCAAGAATGACTATGTGTGTGCCTTCCCAGTCTGCGTCCAGCGACGTCAGGTTGGTAGCATGAAATCAGCGATGGTAGGAGCAACTACACTATGGAAATGGGCAGAAGCTACAAATCGTGGTTCCTCCCCACCCCACTCCCCAGAAAACATTTACCACCAGCACTGGATTATCAGTGTTCACATGTTCAGCTGATAATTAGCAAGAGCATAATGATGGGGGAAAAAAGCCTGGGGTTATAAATTATTACACGTGCCTTCTAATTCCACCTTTTCTGTTTGTTGGTCATCCTGGCAATTTAGCCTTTGTTTTCTTAGCTACTTCCACTTTCTGGTGTGTATAATAAAATCTACATTGTATATTTGGAAAAATCATGGCGAGAATAAAATATGATAGTATTTATGAAAGAATTTTGAACAATTGAAGGTTTGTATGTGTACAAAGGAACACTACTGTTTGAGTATAAATGTGGAAGGTATTATAAGAAATGTAGTAATTCGGTGCCTCAAAACTTAATAGAGTAAAAGAAATGCCAGAATTCAGAAAAAACATCTTATCCCAGGAAACTCATTTAGCTCTGTTTTGTTTTACAATAATAAATGGTATGTCAGAATCTGGAAATCTCTTAAGGATTTTGTTTTAATTAAGTAGTCAGTTTTTAGAGTCATAAAGCTGGGAGGCATTCTAGATCCTGTTTTTCCTTCTGCCCTTTATGTCTCTATCATTTCTTCTTTAAAAAAAAAATCTCTCTTGGAGCGCCTGGGTGGCTCAGTCAGTTGAGTGTCCTGACTTCAGCTAAGGTCATGATCTCACAGTTGGTGAGTTCGAGCCCTGCATCTGTCTCGCTGTTGTCAGCGTGGAGCCTGCTTTAGATATTCTGTTTCCCTCTCTCTCTCTGCCCCTCTCCTGCTCACACTCTGTCTTTCAAAAATGAATAAACATTTATTTAAAAAAAAATCTTTCTCTGCATCATCCCTCTCCTTCCCATTCCTCTGCTCTGGACCATTCCTCTGCTTCAGGCAATTAATGATCTATTTGCTTTCCCTAAGCCTCACTTAGCCTGTCTTCCAATTTATTCTCCATAGTGTAGACAGAAGAATCATAGGAGATCAGGTGCAAAGTTTCCTTCATGATCTGGTCTCTTCCCACCTTACCATCGTCAGCTTCTTTTCCATCCATTCTTAGTGCTGTAGATCTAAGGTGGCAGGCTCTCTCACATGCTTCATGTCTTTGCGATACTGGTCCTCTCACTGAATGCCCTGCTCCCTGCTCCACCTGCCCTGTCTTATGTTACATCATCATTGCCAACGTCTTTGTATATCACTTATCTAATCATTCTGATCTTATTATTTTTCCATATTTTCATAGAAGATTATGAAACCCAGAAGGGCGAGAGGTGCATTGTGTATTGTTCTTTGTATCTTAAGGAACTGGCCTTGCATCTAGCTTAGTGTTAAATTAGAATCAGGTTTCTTCTTACTTTTATTTGAACGAGACCTAAGATGAGAAAGTATATTAACTTTCTTGTACAGATCAAAAATTAACTGACCAAAACGTAAAATTAATAGATTATGCTTATTCTAGTTTAGCAATGGCAGGTATCGGCCACTAAATGAAGATGGGAACCTTTTTGATGTAACTTTTCAGTGTAACACTCAATTTCACTTGCTGTAGACAGTACTCCATGTTAGCAAAGGGCTAAACAAAGTTTGTGTTTAATTACTGGTGTGCTTATAAATAATTATGTAATAATGACAAATATTAACAGATTTTATTATTTATCTTTAGTTGGCGCATCAAACAAGTACTGGATTTTTGTTTTTTGATGCTTTATGCCCAACCAAAGGCCATGTATTATTTACAGGTAAGACCTTGGTATATATATATGTATAATTTAAAGTGGAAGTATTATGTTCTCCTTCCTTCCTGCTTGTATTCCTCCACCTTACTTTGTATTCAGAAAATAAGAAAATGCCAAAGAAAATGCCAAAAGGAAGTTGAAAGTTGATTTGAACTAAGTCTTCTAGCGGGGTTTACTATTAACAGAGGAAATCATAGTTACCTGAAGCAAACTGAAAAGAACTTCTCAAATTAGAAAAAAATAGAAATTATGCTCCCTACATTTCTCTCCCCGCAAATTTATTACATTAAACAAACATTTTGAACACTTAATATACGCCATTGGTACCCTACATTGTCTCCTCTTGTATTTTATGTTCTACCCACTTCTACAGTGCCTTACTGTATTTCTTAAATAAATAAACTGTATATAGTTTGGATCCCCTGAATTCTGGCATATTGTTAAATAAAGAGTTTTATGTTTCAGCCGTGAGTATATACTTCACTATATGTGACAATGTGCAGTTGTAAGAAGAGTTTGCAAGATACCACTGGAGATGAGAGAAACGTTAGAAAAAAGCCTGAAGCAAGGTGTTTCTCTTTTACCGGAAGAAAAAAAAAAGAGCCTTTTGATTTCTGGTTAACAGAAACATGAGATCCACCCAATGTATTCTTCCCAGTTTGAAACAATGTGATTCTAGTTTGTGCTCTGGTAACTCGCTTATGGATTTCCACATTTTTCTGAATCATTTAGGAGGCCCTCTTATTGTATAGATTACCCATAATATGTATGAAATTAAAAAAAGAAAATTATAGGGGAGCCTGGGTGCCTCAGTATGTTAAGCGTCTGACTCTTGATTTCGGCTTAGGTCATGATGTCACAGTTCATGAGATGGAGTTTCAAGTTGGTCTCCGTGCTGCCAGCACAGAGCCTGCCTGGGATTGTCTTGTCTCCCTCTCTCTTTCGCGCCCCCCCCCCCCCCCCCCACCGCTCGTGCTCTTCCTCTCCCTCTCTCTCTCTCTCAAAATAAATAAATAAATATTTTTTTAGGAGAAAATTCTAGTTTCTCTTTCCCCCTCTCTTATGGAGAGCTATTCTTAGGCTTATGTGTACCAACATTCATCTACCCAGCTAGTTGTGGATGAGAGTGCCAGTTCCCTTTCGTCATCTCATTGCCAAGCACGGTCCCTGGTTCTCTGGTGACAGGACCTGGTGCCTATCATCTCAAACATAAAGCTAGTTAGGCTTAAACTGGGAACGGAAGTATTTGTAAGGATGTAAATAGATTCGGATAAATAGATATTTTTCAATGAGGATTTAGACTGAGTGTTGCATATTACTACTTAGGAAAGAAACCTCATCTCTGGTCTCAGAATCTCAAAGTGAAAACTAATAGTAAATACCCTCAGTGAATTGAACTAAAAATAAGATAACCTCATAAAAACTGGTTTTTCAGTGTATTCTATTGAGAAAGTATTTTCAGTTCTCAAGCAAATGCAATTTATTCAATGGAAGCATCAAAGGAACTAATGACTTTTGTTTTTTTCCAGCTAGAAGATGATATCATAGCTAAAAAGAGGTACTTCACAAAAATCACAGATTTTGTGCATAATATCACTTCAAATAATTGGTTTTATATTGAATTTTCAATTCTTGGATTCATAGGTAAGCCCTGTATTTTCTAGCACACAATAATCCTAAACTTTCTTAAAAACTAGTTTGTTACTTAATGGAAAGGAATGGCATGATTTCTGTAAAGATACTGTTAATTTAACAGTAAGATCAAATTCAAGTATCTTGAGTTTCAGTAAATGTATTTTTAAACCAATCTTTCCGAGATAGACAATATAAATAAGCAGCCTATACATGTGATGAAAATGTAAGAAAGCTACTACTTGCTAAATGCTTGCTGCAAGTCTGGCCCACATGTTAACTCAGTGACTAAGGGGCACTGCTCTATTTTACATGAAAACTCAAAGAGTTAAAGTTGTAAGAAAGGAATTCTGATTTAGGACTACCGTACTCTAAATTCCTGGTAATTTCCAGTATGCCAAATGTGACATACTTAGAAAAGTATAAAAATATGTGAATCATACCCACCATGGAAGAATGCCTAAAATTGGGCCAATCGTGGGATTTAAAAAAAAATTCTTTTATAGACTGTCTTTCTTCTTCCTTCCACTCTTTCTACCCTCCCTCCTATACTTTTTCTTTTGTTTGAACCTTGAGGTGGCAAGTTGAATTACCACATTCATTTCATGGTGCATATCATCCTTGCTTTCATACAGGAGCCCTCTTTTACTTTGTTCTTTCATTTTATGCCTAGTCCCTACTCCCACTTCCTCCCACCCCGCAATAGGCTTCCATTCTAATATGTTCAAAGAGTACATATAGGGGCACCTAGGTGGCTCAGTCGGTTAACCGTCAGACCTCTGCTCAGGTCACGATCTCACAGTTTGTGAGTTCAAGCCCCGCATCGGGCTCTATGCTGACAGCTCAGAGCCTGGAACCTGCTTCAGATTCTGTGACTCCCCTCTCTTTTCCCCTCCCCTGCTTGTGCTTTGTCTCTCGCTCTCGAAAATAAATAATAGACATGTTAAAATGTTTAAAACAAAGTATACATATAAATATGCTTATATTGGTGTTTATCATGTTTTTATCTGTTTAAAATTTACATAAATGGTGATGTGATAACCCTCGTCATGCCCCTTAACATTTTTGTCCTCAAAACTAGATTTTGAAACTGTCAACATGTTGATTTGTGTCAATTTAGTTTATTGTTTCTTACTGCTGTTGCATACGCCCCACATAATAATCCATTTGACTTCTCCATCCTCAAAGTGGTCAACTTTGCTCCCAACTCTCTGCTGCCACAAAGAAATGAAGTGACATATTTTGTCCCCTGGATCAGGACCACTGAGGGTGAATATGACTGTGTCTCTAAGTCATGCCAGATTACTTTGCAGATTGGCTGTACAGTTTATAGTCCCCTAAGCAGTGCGTATGAGTTCCCACCTCCCCATATGCTTGACAACATGTGATTCTATTACATCATTTTTTATTTATTTTTGCCATTGGGAGGAGTGTTAAGAATTTCTCTGATTGCTAGTGAAATCTGTTATTCATGTACTTACTTGATAACTCTCTTTTCCATACTTTCTGTCAAGTATTGCAGAATCCAATTTTGAAACCCCAAAGGTTTATGCTCAGCTTTGATTTAAATATGAGGAAAAATTATAGGTAACAGCAATACCTGATAAGCTTGAAGAGGAAGTAATTTTGTTGATATATTACTGCGAAAATTTTAAATTTTTTGTATCTTTCTCACCAAAGCCCGGTGTGAGAAGGCTGGAGAGTATTCACATTCTGACCAAGAGCACACTGAACAAGGAGCATTGTATATGTAATCCTGAAGTCTTATTTAAGCTTAAGTTTACAACAGCTTTGTTTTTTGTTGTTAGTGTTGTTATAAAACTAACAATTTTCTTACTCAATATTACCAAAAACATGAGTTTGCTAAATAGAATTTTACAGCATGCTGACAGCAGATAAGGAAGAGACAAATATTGATTCAACTATTTCCATCATTAAATCACTTACTTTGGTTACTATATAAAAACCAAAAAATTAAAATATAACTATACATTTGATTAAATAACTCATACAGATTCAACTCCTAATAAAGAAAAGGAAGCATGATTACTTCCTACTATCATATTTATTAAATAGGTGTATTTTACACTATTTACTTTAACATTTACCTGAATCTTATACCTTCAACTTCATTTTAAAATCAAAGATGCAGTATATTAGAACAAAGCAATTGGACCTAAGGAAATATCCTACTTTAAAGTATAGCAAATCTTTAAGTATCACAAATATAAGATAGAAATAAAATTCTTATAAAATGAGGGGTGCCTGGGTGGCTCAGTCGGTTAAGCAGCCGACTTTGTCTCAGGTCATGATCTCGCGGTCCGTGAGTTCAAGCCCTCGTTGGGCTCTGTGCTGACAGCTCAGAGCCTGGGGCCTGTTTCTGTTTCTGTGTCTCCCTCTCTCCTGCCCCTCCCTCATTCGCGCTCTGTCTCTCTCTGCCTTTCAAAAATGAATGAATGTTAAAAAAAATTTTGTTTTAATTCTTATAAAATGATGCTCAAATATTGAAATAATGCTATATTTTAATCAAAATTAAATACTAAACATAAAAATTGTGGTAGATAAAGTTCTACAAAAGTCAGGTTATAGATCCGCTTCTACAAAATTAAGTAAAAATTATAGCTTCTGTACATTTCATTTTATGTATTTGTATCTTTCACAAGACTTAGAAATTGATCCTCATTGGTTATCAAAATTGGTTTCCTGAGGGTATTCACTATTCTAAACCTGCTTCACACTTCTCTCTCCCAGAAGTGGTAATCTGTAATACTTAAGCAGATATATTATTTTATTATCCTTAACTTCATGAATGCTTTAAGGATATACTTATATAAGGATATATTTAATTTTTAATGATTTTTTGGTCCTTTCTCTTGTTAATAGAATGAACAACTATATATAAGGGTTATTTTATAATATATGGTATAAACACTCGAGAGTTATTTGGATTTGTTTACTTTTTCTTCGTAGGAAAGCTATTTAAATCTGAGGACTTAACTGACTTTGTGCGTTTTTTTTTAATGTTCTACAAAGATAAACCCATAGATTTGCTTTTGGGGGACATTTTTCAGGTAAAGATGTGTAACCCAGGAGAGACTCCTGTGAGTATTTCTTTACTTTGTAAATACAAACTATTTTAGGAAAATACTATCTGTCTAATGTAATTCCCTGAAATTTGTTTACAGAACTAAACCTGATGAGTGCACTAGTTTTTAAGTTCTGGTATCCAGAATTTTTACTGACACTTATACCTACTACATCAAACAATGAGAGGCCACAAATTTAGTGAAAAGTGGAAGAAAAGTGACAAACAATAATAAAATGATAGATGCAAATTAAATATGTCAAAATATACCTGCTAAGAGATAGTTCATCAGAATGGATTAAAAAACACTATGCAATTATTGCTGTCTGTACTCAGTTAAAATATAATGAAATACATAGGTTAAAAGTAAAAGATGGAAAAATAAATACCTTGCAGACAATAACAAAAAGAAATTTGTACTAGCTATATTAATATCAAAGTAGACTTTGGTGCCAAAACCCAAAAAATTTGACCAGGGATCAAGAAAGATACTAAAAGAGTCAAATCACCAAGAAGATATAACAATCCTAAAAGTGTATGCATCTAATAAGAGAGACTCAAATACATGCAGCAAAAGATGACAGAATTAAAGAGAGAAATAGATTAGTCTACAAGTATAGTTGGAGACTTCAACACTCCTCTCTCAAGAACAGAACTGGTGCATAGAAAATCAGCAATGAGATAAAAGAATTGAACAACACCATCTACCATCTGGATTTAATTGATATTTAAAAAGCACTACGTCCAACAGCAATACAAAACACATTATTTTAAAATACACATGGGGGGGCGCCTGGGTGGCTCAGTCGGTTAAGCGGCCGACTTCAGCTCAGGTCATGATCTCACAGTCCGGGAGTTCGAGCCCCGCGTCGGGCTCTGTGCTGACAGCTCAGAGCCTGGAACCTGTTTCAGATTCTGTGTCTCCCTCTCTCTGACCCTCCCCCACTCATGCTCTGTCTCTCTCTGTCTCAAAAATAAATAAACGTTAAAAAAAAATTTTTTTAAATAAAAATAAAATACACATGGGGACTCCTGGGCGGCTCAATTGGTTAAGCATCTGACCTCAGCTCAGGTCATGATCTTGTGATTCGTGAGTTTGAGCCCTGCATCAGGCTCTGTGCTGAAGTGCAGAGCCTACTTGGGATTCTCTGTCTCCCTTTCTCTCTGTCCCTCCCCTGCTCGCTCTCTCTCTCAAAATAAATAAA
The DNA here is from genome assembly GCF_018350175.1 of Felis catus. Lineage (NCBI taxonomy): Eukaryota > Metazoa > Chordata > Mammalia > Carnivora > Felidae > Felis > Felis catus. The sequence continues at coordinate 85,626,056 of NC_058371.1, forward strand.
CATTTAAAAAGAAGAAATTAATAACAGAAAGATAACTGAAAATCTGCAAGCACTTGGAATTTATACAATACACTCCTGAATAAACCATGAATGAAAGAGGAAGTCTCAAAGGAAATTAGAAAATACTTTGAATAGAATGAAATGGACATACAACCTATCAAAATTTGTGAGATTCAGCTAAAGCACTGCTTAAGGAGAAATTTATCCTAGAAGAAATCTTTACCTTGGAAGAGAAGAAAGATTTTGCATTAATAATCTCAGCTTCCACTTTAAGAAACTAGAAATAGAGAATAAAATCAACCCAAATCAAGCAGAAGTAAGAAAATATTAGCTATGAAGTCAGAAAGCAACAAAATTGAAAACATAAAAGTAGTTCTTTGAAAAGAGCAAGAAAACCAACAAGAAGATTGACAAAGAAGACTCAAAAACAAATTATCAATAATAGAGACTATCATGATGCATATGTATGAGTGTGTGTGTGTACTAACAAGATATGTAGATTATATGCTGAAAACCTAAAAATGCTGATGAAAGAAATAGACATACCATGATCATGGATTGGATGTGTGTAAATGTGATATGCAGATAGGTATGTATGTAAGCAAGATGTTTAGGTTGATATGTAGATGTTGGTATGTATATACATACCTACCTACATATCAACCTAAACATCTTGCTTGATAAAAACATTATTTCAAAGTAGATCACCTATCTAAATATAAAACAAACTTTAAAACCTTTAGAAGTGTAAAAAAAATATCTTCAGGATCCAGGAGAAGAGTTCTTAGACATGATACTAAAACTATGATCCATTTTTTTAAATTACTAAATTAGATTTCATCAAATTCAAATCTTTTGTACTGTAAATTTTACTGTTAGAGGATAACATACCACAGACTATGAAGAAATATTTGTAAATTCCATATACAACAAGGACTAGTATTCACAATATATATAAAGTTCCCAAAACTCAATAACAGGAAAATAACCCAATTAAAAAATAAGCACAACACTTGAGTAGACACTGCTAAGGTAGTTTCTCCCTTACTGCAATAAGCAATTAACTCAGCTTTCCTTTAGCAGAGCTAAAGGGGCATTTTGTGGGAAGCCAACATTTGATAATGCCATCTCATTGGAACTTCTATTAATAGCTTAGCAAATATTATCATATTTGCTGGTTTTTAACTCCTCAACTAATTTTATCTGACCTTAGTTTCAAATTAAATTAACTCTAGATTATTTAAATACTTTACAGTTATAAAAACAATCCTTTAATATAATACTTTCCTACATGTTTGTACTGCATAGAAATACATTTAAGTGAGCCTGCTGTTTAAAGATTGCAAAAATGCAATCTACCAAGTGGGAGAAGATATTTGCAAATAATATATCAGATAAAGGGTTAATATCCAAAATATATAAATAACTTATACAACTCAGCACCAAAAAACTCCCAACTAATCCGATTAAAGAATGGGCAGATAACCTGAATACTTTCCAAAGAAGCCATACAGATGACCAACAGACACATGAAAAGATGCTCAACATCACTCATTATTAGGGAAATGCAAATCAGAACCACAATGAAATAGCACCTCACACCTGTTCGAATGGCTAAAATAGAAAACACAAGAAATAACATGTGTTGACAAGGATGTGGAGAAAAAGGAACCCTTGTGCACTATTGGTGGGAATGCAAATTGGTGAAGCCACTGTGGAAAACAGTATGGAGTCTCCTCAAAAAATTAAAAATAGAATTACCATATGACTTAGTAATTCCAACATTGGATATCTACCCAGAGAAAACAAAATACTAATTGGAAAAGATATATGCACCCCTGTGTTTATTGCAGCATTATTTACAATAGTCAAGCTATGGAAGCAACCCAAGTATCCATCAATAGAGGAGTGGATAAAGGTGTGGTATATATACAATGGAAAATTACTCAGCCATAAAAAAGAATGAAATCTTGCCATTTGCAACAACATGGGTGGACCTAGAGGGTATAATACTAAGTAAAATAAATCAGAGAAATACAAATACCATAATATTTTACTCATGGGGAATTTCAGAAACCAAACAAACGAAGAGATTGACAAACAGAACCTTAAATATAGAGAACAAACTGGTGGTTGCCAGAGCAGGAAGGTGGGTGGGGAGATAGGAGAAATAGGTGAAGGGGATTAAGAGAACACTTATCTTGATGAGCACTAAGAAATATATAGAATTGTTGAATCATTATATTGTGTACCTGAAATTGATACAACACTACGTTAATTATACTTGAATATATTGAGTATATAAATTTGAGATGGATTTTTATGAATTTTTAAGTATACAGTATGTAAAGTAATTCTCAGTGATCATAATAATTTCAAATGTTTGCTTGTAATATTAAGGGGTGGTTTCACAGGTCATCTTTCTTATTTTTATTTTTAATGAGATTAACCAAATCTTTTTTCTATAAAGCATAATATTGGTTGTTTTAATCATGTTTTTTTTTTTCTACTTAATACATTGAGGGGGGTGTAACAGTGTAGGAATTAATTAATATGAAAAGACAAGTAATAATATAGTCTGAGAGAATGGATAGAAAAATACAAAAAATTTCATTTATGTTGTTGAAATAACAAGAAGGGAGTGGAAAATTATAGTTGGTACAGCAGTAGCCTGATTTTCTATGACAGAGTTCAAGAAAAAGCATGCTTTAACTAACACCTTTTTGTACCTCAACTTTTATTATTCTTATGAAGAAAAATCTAAGTAATAAAGTTTTATTTAATGTTTAAGTATTAAAATAGAACTCTGGCAAAAACTAATATAATACAGAATTCTTCCATCCATAAAAGCAATAAAAAGGAGTATTTGGGTTGTTACAGAAGATTATTGTTTCTCTTTTTCCCCAGGAAAAATGTGCAGAACGAAATAAGCAAATTCGTATTCGATATAAACCTTCTCTTTTCCAGCATGTGGGTATACAGTCGTCATTCTCTGGAAGAGAACAATATTCCAAAGTAAGATTTTGAAATGTTACTTGAGTAATATATAATGTCTTGTGAACTTATAAAATATTGTTTAGGAAAGGAGAGATGGAAACATGAGAGAGACTGTGAAATATGGTTGTTTAAACATAGTTCATCTTACGATAGCTGTATGTTGTGAAGAGCCATCATCTTTTCAAGACCCAAGTTGTCTGTCATGGTTAGACAAATCTAGCCTATGTTAACTTCTTTGCCTTACTATTATGTAACAGCTGTGCAATTCAAGTAATGACTAAAAACATGTTTTAAAAATCATAATATACTCACTATTTTAGTCTAATATTTAAAATTAGACAAGAATATTTCCAAATAAAATGTCCCTATTATTTAATTTAGATGTATCAACATTCTTATTTCAGATCACTATTTATTGTATCAACAAAAATTTGATTTTTTGGTATTGTTTGGTTTTTATCATTCTTAAATTTTCCATCATTTTTGGAAACAATGTTATTTATAATTGAATTAGCATCTTGGTAGGGTAGAAGAAGCAAAGACTTCGGAGTCAAAACACCTAGTTTTTAGTTACGGTGACCTATGTCCTCTGTGCTCTCTTCAGTCTGTAAGAGGGAGAAGTTTAAATTAAATGATCCTTAAGATGTTTCCCACCTTTGAAATACTATTGACGGGGCGCCTGGGTGGCGCAGTCGGTTAAGCGTCCGACTTCAGCCAGGTCACGATCTCGCGGTCCGTGAGTTCGAGCCCCGCGTCGGGCTCTGGGCTGATGGCTCAGAGCCTGGAGCCTGTTTCCGATTCTGTGTCTCCCTCTCTCTCTGCCCCTCCCCCGTTCATGCTCTGTCTCTCTCTGTCCCAAAAATAAATAAACGTTGAAAAAAAAAAAATTAAAAAAAAAAAAAAAAAATGAAATACTATTGACATCTCTCCCTTCATTTCTTCACACAACAAAGCAAATGATTGCTTTAATCTTTGGCAGTTGAAATGAGAGAAATGCACGTGCACATACCCTCATCATTTCATTCATTATTTATGATCAGCCCTCCTTCCACCTTTTCTACTCCTTATCTCTATATATTTATTGTACTGAGTTCTTTGGAACACTGCCTGAAACATAGTGTGAATTTAGTAGATGTTAGCCATTAGCTATTATGCAAGGTGAAATTCTAGATTGAAAGTATTCATTAAGCAAAACAGACAAGTGTCTGGTATATTGAAAATTTACGAATCTGCATGCAAAAATAACACCATAAAAATACATAAAACATAGCTGCAGGTGATGCAGAAAGAAATTGGTCTATACCATTCTATTTGTTGGTGCTGTCATAATGGAACTCTTTTCTTCCATTGTATTTTTTTGCTTGATGAGCTGTTTTAACCTTACCTTTGTAAATTTACAACCGATTAAGTAGAATTATTTATCTAATCACTCATATTTTAATGTTATAACCTAGCTTTTTACCTTTTTATACCTCACACCATGTAAAATAGAAATAAATAACAATTTAGTGACATGTCTAATGTGGATTGTATATTTTTAAAATATATATTACTTTAATTATTATAATTATTTAATCATATTATTTTAAAATTTTCTAACAGGATATTTATTATTAGGAGTTTCATAATTCGAGTACCTTCTTTAAAAATGATCAGCATCATTCTTTGGAAAAAATGACATAATGAGGATTAGTCTTAGTTCTCAACTTTCTTCATAGTGGCTAAGAGACTATCTCATATAAAAAATTAAGCCTTTGATAATATAGTGGTAAGTATAAAAATTGATATAAATATATAGAAAATTATCAGATATTTATTAGCCTTATTTTATAATCATATTTTGTGTATTTTTAAAACTTTATACATATAACTTTCTGATATACTCTCTAATTTTTGTTTGAGAATAATGAGTATTTTCTTTTCCTTTTTATCATATACTGTACACATACAATGAATTTGGAGACAATAGATCTCAGTTTGAAGCCTCATTCTTATCAATAGATGCAACACTATGGATGAATCTCTAAAACACTGTGTTAAATGAAAAAAGCCAGATGCAAAAGACTATATACTCTATGATTCAATGTGGAATTCTAGAAAAGGCAGATCCTGACATCTTATTATGATTTTAATTTGCATTTCTTTGATGGCAAATGATGTTGAGCATTTTTTCATGTACTAGCTATATGTATGTATATATGTATGTGTGTGTATATATGTGTGTGTGTGTGTGTGTGCATATATATAATGAAATATAGATTTTTACCAAATATGGATTTTAATGAAATGTAGTATATAGTTTTTGAAATGTCTGAGTATTTGCCCATTTAAAAAAGTGGGTTGTTCACCTGTTTACTTTTGTTTGTACATACATGGTCTCTGCTTATGACTTGCTCTTTCATTTTCTTAACAGTGCCTTTCAATGAATGAAAGACTTTCACCTTGATACAGGTCACTCCACCCAAACCTCCACTCTGTCCATATAGTTATGTCATTGCTTAGTTCAGTATTCAATGATTTCATAACGAGAATATAAAACCTGTTTATACTTAAACTGCGTAGTATGCTCCATTTTTCCTTTATTATGCAGCTTTTTTTTGTTTTAAATTTGCTTCATTTCAATGTGCTTATCACTAATTCATCCTCAGATTCCCTGCGAATTATCTAAATCTGTTCCTGATGTATTCAAACATTTTAAAAATCATGGCTGAATGTTGAATATTGTTGAATGCTTTTCTGCATTTCTACCACTTCCTAACCTTGAAAAATCTCTCTCCTGCAGCCTTCTGACCAGTTCTAGCATGTATCTTAGGAACCAGGCAGTTGATTTTCCTGTTTTCTATGTCTCAAATCTGTATCATTCTTGGTCAACTCATTTGTTTTAGTAAAGCACACTGCCCTCTCCCTGGTAATTTCTTGAGAAAGATTGCATAGGAGGTAAATTCTTGGAAAACTAAAACATCTTAAAATGACTGCAGTCTATCAAACTTAATTGTTAGGTTGGGTAGGCAAAGGATTCTGAATTCTGATTTTTTAAGGTATTCAAGACTGTAACTGATGAAAAGTAGTTAAAGTCATTCTAATTCCTGTTTCTTGGTATCAGACCAATCTTCCCGTCTGTAGACCTTTAAAACTTTTCTTCTATTTGAGATTCTACAATTTCATGATGATAGGATAGGTCTATTTTTATCTATTGTGCTTAATATTTGGTAGGGCTTTTTTTTTTTTCAACATTTATTTATTTTTGGGACAGAGACAGAGCATGAATGGGGGAGGGGCAGAGAGAGAGGGAGACACAGAATCGGAAACAGGCTCCAGGCTCTGAGCCATCAGCCCAGAGCCTGACGCGGGGCTCGAACTCACGGACCTTGAGATCGTGACCTGGCTGAAGTCGGAGGCTTAACCGACTGCGCCACCCAGGCGCCCCTGGTAGGGCTTTTTAATATGAAAACTGGTGTTTCAATTCTGGAAAATATTCAGAAATTATTTTGTTAATAAATTTCTCCCTCTGTTTTCTATGCTCTTTTTAAGGAACCTGATTTCAAATGTAAGATTCCTTAGATTGATGTTCTCTCTGTCTCTTACTTTCTCCTTCCTATTTTCTTTCTATTTGCTTCACTCTCTGAAAGTTTTTCTGAATTTTGCCTTATATCCTTTTTATGAGTGCTTTTTTGTTTTGTTTTGTTTTTTGGGAAGGAGGGCAGTTTTCATTGATTGGTTGGTTTGGTTGTTTGTTTATTTTTGCTATTGTAGCTTTAATGTCTGAAGAACTCCTTTTGTTCTCCTAATGTCATTGTCCTCTTTTATAACCCTTCGTTCTTATTTTATGATTGAAATACTTCTACTTAACCCTCTGAGGATTTTAATATTTTTAAAATATTTTCTTAAGCTTCTTATTCCTGCATAGTTTCTATTTCCTCCAACTTGGTTTGTTGTTGTTGTTATTGTTGTTTTTGGTCTCTGTTCTTCAAGTTGAAGGATTTCCTCAGGTATGTAGTGATCATAGATTGTATGTTCAGAAGGAGAAAGGTGGTTGGAGGCCCTGAGCACATGGCTGAACCTGTCAGTTTCACTGTCTGGGGAGGAGTGGCTAGGCTCTTTCCCTAAGGAATCATCTGTTCGTGTCTCTAAGTTTTGCCTCATGGGCTAATTAAATTGCTAGAGAATCTGGGAGCCCAGTAGGCAAAGATAGTAGGGATTTCGGTGTTCACTTTGTCAATATTCACTTACTTGTCTTGTTTATCATTGTTATCCTTACCCTGCTTTGAGTCTAGATACCCTATGTTTGCCTTTTCAGAGAATTACCCTTCAAGAGTGAAGAGAAGATCATCACTTCGCTCCATGGGGCCGAAGAGGGTATTTAGAGCTTCAACTACCTCAGACTTGCAAGCCAGTCTCACAGTTTTGCCCCAGCTTCACCTCCATTTTTAGCAGTAGGGGGGTTTCTCTGCTGCAGATGGTACTTCTGTTTCCATACAGCTTTCACAGGCCTCCATTCTGTTGCCATTGTTTCCCCTCCCATTCTGTTTGTAAGATCCTGTATTTTTAACTGACCCTGAAGGTTAAGTGTGACTTCTAGAAAGAGTGGAAGTAAATACTTGTGCCTGATTCACCGTCTTTATTAGGCAGCCTACTAGTTCATTCTTGAACTTTGACTCTTTTGGCCTATTTGTTTTTTAACTTCCAAAAACAAAATTTTAATTTCCAGGACTTTCAGCTGATTCTTTTTATGTACACAATACCCTTCCTATCTCTCAGAGACAATTAGTTACACTTAAACATTAGCACATTAGTATATGTGTAATTCGTTATTTTAACCACTTTCTATGCTTATTGTTAGTTCTGCATCATTGCCATCCTTCTCTCCATCTCCCCTGTTTCTCAGGGGAAAACTCATGCAGTTCAGAATATCTTTCCCCACAAAGTGCCATGTTAGATCCTGTCAGTGAGAGATAGTCCCAGTAGATGTGGAAAACAGCAGAGAAGGTAACAGTTGCCTACTGTGGACAGGAGATTGAGATCACACTTGCTGCCAGGCAGCTGAGATCATCTGCCGTGGTTTCCATATGACCCTCGTACTTCCAGATTTCCTGAACGTGCCTTCTTGACCTTTGCTCCCCCAATCCTTCCAACAATTGGGTTCACTTCCAGTTTGCTCCATCTACATTAAGTCTACTTCTTTATTCAGAATACCTCCAGTGGCATCTGTTTCCTTGACTGATCTCAGTTTTCCGCTGAATTGAGATTTTGTTTCCTGCTTGTTGAGACTCTCTATTTGTTTCGTCTGTGAATGCTGACTCTGTTTTCTGTCGCCTTCCTCCACTATTGGTGGGAGGAATGGGGCAATCTACTGCTGCTCCCTGTGCACACAAGCTTTTTTTCTGAGTAGGGAAGACCCTTCTTGCTTCTCCACTGGAAACACCCACACCAAGTGCCTCTGCTGGGGAATGGTCGTTTCTGATGTCTGCTGCTCTGCATAAGCATGTATATTCCAACTGTGACTCTGCAGTTAACCCCAGGGCCCTTGCCTGTTCCCCTATATCCACTGTCTCTTGAGTTTGGGTCATCCTTAGAGCTACTCTCACCTTTTTAGTAGCTGGTGCCAGTGTGTTTTGGAATTTGAAATCCTCCCCTTCTCATCTGGTCTCATATGCTTTCCATCTGACACTCCCTCAGAATGATTTCTATGGATGGAAGGGTGTTCATGCAGAATTAACATTTGATACTTCAACAGTAAAAGGGGCACAATCTGCAACTATGTGAATGGAACTAGAGGGTATTAGGCTAAGCGAAATTAGTCAGTTGGAGAAAGACAAATATCATATGACTTCATTCATATGAGGACTTTAAGATACAAAACAGATGAACATAAGGGAAGGGAAGCAAAAATAATATAAAAACAAGGAGGGGGACAAAACATAAGAGACTCTTAAATATAGAGAACAGAGGGTTGCTGGAGGGGTTGTGGGAGGGAGGATGGGCTGAGTGGGTAAGGGGCATTAAGGAATGTACTCCTGAAATCATTATTGCACCATATGCTAACTAACTTGGATGTAAATTAAAAAATAAATAAAACTACTAATAAAAATCATCAAAATCTTAAAAAAATAAAAATAAATTAAAAAGGTACATAGTATATAACCAAAAGTATGTATTATTTATATACATACCACTTCACCATGAAAATGTGGGTGCATTTCCATGAAGATAATCCTGCATTCTGTGAGTTCAATTAGACCTGCATCATGTTGTTTGTTTGTTTGTTTGTTTTATTTATTTTTTTAGTGGGACTGAGGTCAGCAAAATTTGAAGAAGGTAGCGCAGGTAACGAATTTCCCAGGCAACTTCTTTATCTGTTACCCTGTCAGTCACCTGTCTTTCTAACAAGCTCCTTTCGGAAGGTCTCCCTTCTTTCCTGCAAGAACAGCAAGAGACCACCGCCACCTCATTTTTTCCCTCCCACATTAGGAATTTGAAATGCCTTCAGCACCCCCCACTGCAACCAGATTTCCCTATCAAAAACAATTTCAGGGAAATCGGGAACTGTCCTTTTGCTAACATTTTTAGATATTTAAAATTAGGTGTTTCCAAACTGATGAAAGAGCTGCTGAATGGGTTACCCCTTCCATTTTCCAAAGGGTGCGTTTCAAAATGGAATAAAATTCAATCGTATCAGATTTTTAGCTTTGTTTATATTTATTAAGCAATATATGTATATCCGGCTGAACATTAACAAAAAGAGCAACAATCCTCTGCATTTTCCCCATCCTTATCTGACTCACCAGAGGCAAGGACATTTAATCATTCTGGCTTAAATGCTTGGTAGTTTTCTTTATATTGCTAAATAATACACTTATGCTGCTAATTTTTATGTGTCCACATTATTTTTCCTGCACTATAGATGAAAATTTAGATACTTATTCATTTTTATTATGTTTTAGTCAGTTTGGGCTGCCATAACAAAAAACAAAACACACGCACACAAAAAAAAAAACACAAACTGGGTGGCTTAAACAACAGAAATTTATTTATCACATCTGTAGAAGCTGGGAAGTCCAAGATTAGGATGCCAGCATGGGGGCTTTTGGTGAGAGCCCACTTCCTGGTTTGTAGACAGCTGTCTTCTGACTATATCCTCACATGGCCAAGAGTAGAGAAAGGTCTGGTCTCTTTATCCCATTATAAAGGCACTAAAGTCATTCATGAACATTCCACCTTTATGACCTAATTATCTCCCAAAGGCCAAAGGCTATATTTCCAAATACACTGAGGATTTAGGCTTCAACATACGAATTTGAGGAAGGAGATGCAAATATTCAGTTGATGGGATATTATGACATTGATTATTTTGCCCCTTTTCTGAGTTTTCTTTTCTGAAAGAATAATCAAATATTAAGTTTACTGAATTGATCTTCTATGTGTCATAGCTTTTATTTACTATGTCCTATCATTGGTTTTTCTATGCACTAGGTGGATTCCTTGACTAGCTTTTCTAATGAATGTTTACTTTATTTTTATTTTATTCCTTTTTCCCTAGCATCTACTTGTGTTGTGGATACAATTATTCTCAAATCTCAGAATACTATTAGATCTCTTTATGAAACATTTTTATTTTTTTTAAGTTTATTTATTTATTTTGAGAGAGACAGAGAGAGTGCAGGAAGGAGACAGGCAGAGAGAGAGTGGGACAGAGAAGCCAAAGCAGGCTCTGTGCTGACAGCAGTGAGCCTGATGTGGTTCTTGAACTCACGAACCATGAGATCATACCCTGACCCGAAGTCAGATGCTTAACCTACTGAGCCATCCAAGTGCCCCTCATGAAACATTTTTAAAGTTCTCTTCTGCATTCTGAATGCGCTGTTTTTTCTGTGACCAGATAAATCTATCTGCTTGTCTATTTTGATCTGTCTGTTAGGTTACACACTTTCCTCAAATATTTAGTGATTCTTGGTTGTCTGGTGGCAAATATGGGTAATTTTAATTCCTCTCCCTCCCCACTCCTTTCCCCACACTGCATTTATCTTCATATTCCTTTATAAAATTGAAAGGAATGAGGCTTCCTGAGAGTTTTTGGTACATGGATAGAATTTGTTGGCTTATGGCCACCATAAGTCGGTTAAGCTCCGACTCCGGCTGAGGTCATGACCTTATGGTTCATGAATTCGAGCCCCTCTGCTGTCAGCACAGAGCCCACTTCAGATCCTCTGTCCCCAGCCCCCACCCCTTTCACACGTGTGTGCGTGCACTCTCGCACAATGAATAAACATTTAAAGAAAAAAAGAATTTGTTGGCTTACAAACTCTGTTGTAGAGTATGTGGGTGACTAGGCTGTGATTGTTTTGTGTTGGAGTGGTTTTTTTCCATTTTTTGTTTTCCCAGTGGTTTGAGTGAAGGGGCACCAACATCGCAACCTATGTCCCAAAGAGCTTTGTTCTGGGACATAGGTTCACCCAGTGCCTGCCCTAGTTGCTAGTTACATCTGGGTGGCTCATTCAGCTTTCCTTAGAGAAGACTATGTGTATCAGTTGCCTGGGGCGAAAAGGCCTTGCAGCTCTCCCATGCCCCTGACAACACTCCCCCTTCCTTCTTCAGGGTTAGCTCCGCTTTGGCTTCCATCTTTCATCAAATTTGCCATCTCCATTCTAGCCCTATGTTCCACATGCTGAAGTCACAGACTCCTCGGCTCCATTGTCAGGCCCCACTCTTCCATCAGATTTATGTCTCTCGTTAATTTGATTAAATGTCTCCTTAGCTGTGAGCCTCCTCTATTCTTTATGTCATTTGGAATTTTATGTTTTTCATTCATTTACTATCATTTCAGTGGGGTCTAGCTGTCCACTACCTAGAACCAAGAGTTTAGATACTACATTTCAACTTTTGTCAACTTTTAATTTTATTAAGTAAAATAAAATTTACATTCATGACCCCAGCAAGATAAATGTCACCCTCTTTTCTTTAACCAGGTCTAACATAGCAACACTTTAATATTCATTTCTTTAAGTCTTTTAAAAAAACTTTTATGTAAAATTTGTTCCTTAACCAGTTAAATTATATATTACACTTCTCACAAAACTTTTTAAAATGTAAGATAAATTTTCCAGAGTTCATTAAGGAGAAAAATAGTTTGGTTTATTTCTATTCATCTAGCTAGTAGTTCAAAAACAATAATTTAATAAAAAAATTTATCTTGGTGATGAATATTCTAAGTTTTAAATTTTTAAAAATTTTGCCTGCCATCAATTTAAATGTTCTTTATCATTTCATGTTCTACGTCTATAATAAACATAAAAGAGGTTTAGAAACAACTAAAATATTTCTGTATGAATAATTTCTGAAAACTCAAATAAGATACTTAGTTTTTCTATTAGTTGGTAAGCAAGAGAATAGTGTGTTTTTATAATTTGCCAGCGCTGCATCCTACATGAAAAGTTATTTTTGTTTTACTGCGGCTCACTGGGCATAGGGCAAAGTGTTTCAATGTGTTGAAGTAGGGTTACCAAATAAGATACAGGATACTTAATTAACTTTGAATTTAGTTCAACAATCACTTTTTTTTTTGTATGCGTGACCCATTTGTTTTATTGCTGTTGCTAAATCTACTAAGCCTCGTTGGAGGTGATGGAGGGAAAGGAAGTAGATAGATATCTCCCATCAAAATGCTTTAATTGAATTATTTGAGTTTATGCCTTTGACTTTTACTGAATAACAATATATGGCATATTTGCATGTTTTTCAAGACTATTATTTAAAGTTTTTTTTTTTTAATGTAAAGATACATGTGACAACTTAATTAGAAAAAGGATATTCTTTCCCAAGGAGTAGTCATGATTTCTTTGGCCCATTGTGGGTATTTTTGTTCCCTTTGACTAACAAGAAATTCAAAACTAATTTAATATGAAATGTAGTACTCATATTTTCTTGCATTCACAGCAAAATTTCTCCAGTTCTAATTTTATATTTAGTCTCTGATTTTCTTTCATATATTAGTGTTAAAAGATTATTATGTTTCAATTTTATGTTTATGTTTCAATCTTAAATCTTTCCTATATTTATTTATATTTTAAATTATAAAAATAAAGTGAATGTTTAAAGATATCTGGATATTGTCATATTAGGGACATCTGGCTGGCTCAGTAGAGCATGCAACTCTTAATCTCGGGGTTGTGAATTCGAGCCCCATGTTAGGTGTAGAGTTTATTTAAAAATATTTGTACCTTATCTATAACGGTTGGCTTTAGTGATAATCCCAGGTATCCCAGTGATGGAAATCTACTTTCAATAATTTTAACACCATGATGGTATTAAAATTGATATTGTCTAATACATCTTAAGAATCATGTCTTTGCCAATTTAAATATTCTTCTCTACTTATAAGGTAAAAGAGTGGTCAAAAGGATAAAGAATGTTATCAAAATATTTCATAAAAATAATTATATCCTTGTGAATTAATTAATTTCTATTTAATTTTCTAGATATTATACATTTCTTGTTTTTATTTCAGAAAATATGAAGATAATAAGCATAACAAGAAAAATTCTGTAATACATTGGAACCTCAAATAAGCCTGATTTCTCATGGCATCTTTCAGAAATTATAATAATGAAAATGCATAATCGTATAGAAGAGAATTCAGAAATTAACACACTTGTAGGCTTGAAAGTGTTAAGCTCCCTCTTATGTCAAGGAAAATTACAGTGTTTATTTATGATGTTTGTACCCTTACTATTATAATTTAATTAAAAAAATAGTAAAGGCAGGGAAGTTTTTGAAAATTAAGAAATGAATTTTGTTGACGTAGTTATTCTATCACATAATCTTAATAAATAGCTAATAGTTCAGAAACTTGTCATGGATAGGTTCTGTGTAAATTGGTATATGTTCTTATCCATTTTGTTAGGACATCTAAAGAAAGCACAATTTAAGCCTGGGTCTGGCAGTGCCACAATATCTTCTTGTCTTTTAAATAAGTGCATTTAAAACTATAAACTTACCCCTAAAGTGCTGTTTGAACTGGTTTACCAACCTCTTGATATTTATGTATTCTGATAGTCATTCAGTTCTAAAAGATTTTGTAATTTCTCTTATTATTACTTTCTTAGCTCATGGGTTATTTGGGAGTGTTTTTTTTTTTTCACATATGTTGGTTTTTGCCATCTTTTACTGTTGATTTCTCATTTAATTACATTGTTCTTAGTGGATTTTATCTGTGTGATGAGATTTGAGAATTGTTAAGAATGCTTATGTTTCATGTGAATTTGAAAAGAATGTATAGTGTCTGTAGACTCCCTTTAAAATATGTTGCATTCATTTGTTTCTTATAAATGTGTTTTGTGCTGGGGCGCCTGGGTGGCGCAGTCGGTTAAATGTCCGACTTCAGCCAGGTCACGATCTCGCGGTCCGGGAGTTCGAGCCCCACGTCGGGCTCTGGGCTGATGGCTCAGAGCCTGGAGCCTGTTTCAGATTCTGTGTCTCCCTCTCGCTCTGCCCCTCCCCCGTTCATGCTCTGTCTCTCTCTGTCCCCAAAATAAATAAACGTTGAAAAAAAAATTGAAATAAATGTGTTTTGTGCTTTGAAAACGTCTTCTTAAATATTCCCAATTATTCGGTGCAGAATTCTCTTATATCCGGCTTTTTAATTTACTTATTCAGGTTTTTAAAATTCTTCCTAATTTTTGTCTGCTTGATTATCAGTTTCTTATAGGAGTCTATTAAACTCCACTATTCTTCTTGTTATTCTGTTGAGTTTTATTTTATTTATTTTGAGAGATAATAAGAGATATTTCTTCTTCCTTCTTATTCATCAATAAAATATGAAAATTGTACTTCCTATTGTGTATTACCTATCCTTGAGTGCCAAAACTTTACATATTTACCTCAGTATGAACTGTGTCACATACCAACATATAAAAAGAATATGAAAGATGAACTGTTCACATGTGTCCATTTCAGTCTCTCCTTTTAGAAAAGAAGAAGCAGGGGCGCCTGAGTGGCGCAGTCGGTTAAGCGTCCGACTTCAGCCAGGTCACAATCTCGCGGTCCATGAGTTCGAGCCCCGCGTCGGGCTCTGGGCTGATGGCTCAGAGCCTGGAGCCTGTTTCCGATTCTGTGTCTCCCTCTCTCTCTGCCCCTCCCCCGTTCATGATCTGTCTCTCTCTGTCCCAAAAATAAATAAACGTTGAAAAAAAAATTAAAAAAAAAAAGAAAAGAAAAGAAGAAGCAATATGTCAAGTATATTTCAGTGAATCTGGGTTAGGGTGGTTGGTGGGGGGAGAAGAAGAAAAGACATTACATGGATGTTACCTGTGGCAGATGCTAGAAGAAAAAAAAGAGAGAGAAGTTGAAGAGAAGCCTTAAAGATACAACACAATAACTGTTGCCCTTAATGAAATGATTCCAGAACAGAGAATTTTGGCAGTCAACACAAAGCATTTCCAGAAAATGTTCATAGTGTAGCCAGGAGAGACACCCCCAGTTTCCATCCCCATCTCTTCTGCCCAATTGCTGGATGTTTGGACCATTTCACTCCTCACCCATGGTCCCTGGACTGAGGTGTCTGAGAAAGGGGTGATTTGGAGAATCCCTGACACTCATCTGGGATATAGCAGAGCAAATAGCACTTATTGGCTGTTTTGGGCATTGTTTTATAACATTCATACTGATTTTGCTTTTAAAAGTCACTTTCCCTCAAGCATATGTATGAAAGCACATGATATATTTATGCCCTTGGCTCAATATAACAGATAAGTTTGTAGAAACCACATTCAGACAAATTTCTACTGAAATCTCCCCCCCCCCCCCCACCAACACTACTTTTGAAGTAAATAGAAGCTCTTCAAACTTTGGAGACATGATAGGTAAAATTCCCTTTTACAAAAAATTCAAGTATTGAGATAAGGTACCAACAACTGCACTATTTACCATTGAAGTAAACAGTAACATGGTAATATAACTAATATTAGCAGTAATAGTAAATGTGACTACACTCTTGGGGAGAGGGAGAGAGTTAACCCTCTACCAACATAGGTGTATAAAAGTATCTCAGGGTTTGTTGTACACTCTTAATACGGACCATCCACCCTGTGGCAGAATTTCAGTAATTATCTGGGCAGGCATTTTCCTATGAAAACTAATTACATTTTTAAATGTTGTGTTATTAATAGCCAGTCATAGGCAACAAATTATGAGGAACTTTGTGTGAGCTGATAGGTTTTTGTTTTGCTGATACTAGTTTTCTTTCTAAAAGCCCAGATAAAATGATTTCTTAAAATGCAGTTTACCAAAATTGATGTGAGTAGAGACACAGTTTAAAAAAATTTTTTTTAAATACGAAATTTATTGTCCAGTTGGTTTCCATACAACACCGAGTGCTCATCCCAATAGGTGCCCTCCTCAATGCCCATTAACCACTTTCCCCTCCCTCCCACCCCCCCATCAACCCTCAGTTTATTCTCAGTTTTTAAGAGTCTCTTATGGTTTGCCTCCCTCCCTCCCTCTCTAACTTTTTTTTTTCCTTTCCCTCCCCCATGGTCTTCTGTTAAGTTTCTCAGGATCCACATAAGAGCGAAAACATATGGTATCTGTCTTTCTCTTTATGACTTATTTCACTTACATAACACTCTCCAGTTCCATCCACGTTGCTACAAAGGGCCATATTTCATTCTTTCTCATTGCCAAGTAGTATTCCATTGTGTATATAAATCACAATTTCTTTCTTTTTTATTTTTTTTAACGTTTATTTATTTTTGAGACACAGAGAGACAGAGCATGAATGGGGGAGGGGCAGAGAGAGAGAGACACACAGAATCGGAAGCAGGCTCCAGGCTCTGAGCCATCAGCCCAGAGCCTGACGCGGGGCTCGAACTCACGGACCGCGAGATTGTGACCTGGCTGAAGTCGGACGCTCAACCAACTGCGCCACCCAGGCGCCCCTTTTTTTAATTTAAAAAAAAAAATTTTTTTTAACGTTTATTTATTTTTGAGACAGAGAGAGACAGAGCATGAATGGGGGAGGGGCAGAGAGAGAGGGAGACACAGAATCGGAAGCAGTATAAATCACAATTTCTTTATCCATTCATCAGTTGATGGACATTTAGGCTGTTTCCATAATTTGGCTATTGTTGAGAGTGCTGCTATAAACATTGGGGTACAAGTGCCCCTATGCATCAGCACTCCTGTATCCCTTGGGTAGATTCCTAGCAGTGCTATTTCTGGGTCATAGGGTAGATCTATTTTTAATTTTTTGAGGAACCTCCACACTGTTTTCCAGACCGGCTGCACCAGTTTGCATTGCCACCAACAGTGCAAGAGGGTTCCTGTTTCTCCATATCCTCTCCAGCATCTACAGGCTCCTGATTTGTTTATTTTAGCCACTCTGACTGGCATGGGGTGATATCTCAGTGTGGTTTTGATTTGTATTTCCCTGAGGAGCAGTGAGTTGAGCATCTTTTCATGTGCCTGTTGGCCATCTGGATGTCTTCTTTAGAGAAGTGTCTATTCATGTTTTCTGCCCATTTCTTCACTGGATTATTTGTTTTTCGGGTGTGGCGTTTGGTGAGTTCCTTATAGATTTTGGATACTAGCCCTTTGTCTGATACATCATTTGCAAATATCTTTTCCCATTCTGTCAGTTGCCTTTTAGTTTTGTTGATTGTTTCCTTTGCAGTGCAGAAGCTTTTTATCTTCATGAGGTCCCTATAGTTCATTTTTGCTTTTAATTCCCTTGCCTTTGGAGATGTGAGACAGAAAGTTTAAACCAATAAATTTTCATAGAAGAAACAGAAATTTATTGAGAAATTATAAGCACAAAGAGCCACCAGGCCCAGATGATTGCACAGGGGAACTTAACTAAACTCCTAGAAACCAGATAGACCCAATGTTTTAACATTGTTTCAGAGTATGCAAATAAAGGAAAATTCACAAATTCTTTTAATGATGTAAGTATAACATGAATACCTGGTCCTAATAATGATAGCACAAAAAAGAAAACCACAGACCTATACCATTTATGACAACTGATGCAAAAATCTTAAATGCAATATTAGAAATAAATTCCCAAGCCACGTTAAGAAAACAACATACCATGACCTGGTTTTTTTAATACCAGAAGTGCAAAAATCTGGGTAGGATTCTTACTAATAGGTCTAAGGAGAAGAATCAAATGATTACCTCCATAGATGCTGAAAAAAGCCTTTGAAAAAAGGCAAGACCTATTTTCAATAAGAATATTAAAGAAAATTGCAATGAATGGATAATTTCTTAACATGATAAAATTAAAGGCCAGATAAAAAAAACACATATGAAAAATGCACGTCTAAAAGTATGTCTAAAAAATTACTTGTTTATATGAAATTAGAATCTCATGGGGTGTTGTGTATTTTCATTTGCTAAATCTGACAATCATAAATACAAGGTATGTACCTCAATCCTAAAAATGGTTATTTAATGGGGAAACACTGGAAGCATTTCTACTAACATCAGAAAACAGAGCAAATGATCCCCTGCTATCTTCAGGACTGTTAAATTGTTCTGGCAATGTTATCCAGTGAAATTTGATAAGAAAGAAAGATTATAGACATAAGAATTGGAAAATAAGTAAAATTCTGTTTGAAGAAGTCAGGGGACTTAATCACAAAATTAATTCAAATAAAATAATTTAGCAAGGAATCAGGATATAAATTTGGCATTCAAAAATTATTAACTACTTGGGTGCCCGGGTGGGTCAGTCAGTTAAATGTCAGACTCTTGATTTCAGCTCAGGTCATGATCTCAGGGTCATGGGATCAAGCCCCACGTCGGGCTCTGTGCTGGACATGGAGCCTGCTTGAGATTCTCAGATTCTCCCTCCCTCTACTTCCCCCTCCCCCACTCCTGCTCATGTGTGCACTCTCTCTCAAAAAAAAATTACATATATATATGTATATATAATATATATATATATAAATGAGTAACTTCTTAAAAGTGAAAATAAATCCTTAGATTATGTGATGAATGAGAAAATCTCTTTTATAACAGCAGTGAAAAAGATTCAGGAACAAACCTAGGAAGAAATGTACAAAACCAGGAAACCGTTTGAAAGTGATGGAAATATCCTGTATTTTGATTGTGGAAGTGATTTCAAAGGTGTATACATACACCTGTCAAATTGTAAACTTTAAATGATATTTATTGTATGTAAATCTCAATAAAGTTGATCTAAAGGTAAACTACTGTGTAAAACCTATATGAGGAAGGCTATGAAACTCTCCTAAAGATGCAAGAGGAGACTCAAGCAAATAGACCTCTCTCTTCTTGGACAGGCTATCTCATCAAAATATTAGTTCTTCCTAAGTTAACTTAAAATTTTATTGTGATTCCAATAAATACACGAACAATCCTTTTTTTCCTGGAGGTTGGCATATTGATATTCAAATTCATATGGAAAAAAAAACCCATTCAGGAATATCTAGAAAAGCACTGAAAAGGAAGTGCTAAGAGGGCATCTGAAACAACCAGATACTAAAACATTTTTCAAAGCCTCTATAATTAAAATAGTGTGATACTTTGTGCTAGCACTACACAAATCAGTGAAATAGAATCGAAAGTCCAGAAATATACCCAAGTAAATATGGATATTTAGTAAATGATAAAAGCAGTATCTTAAATCACTGGGCAAAGAGATATTCTGATGATATTGGGGCAACTGGATAGCCATTTAAAGAAATATTTACATGTTACAGAAAAATAAACTTCAAATAATAAACTTATAATAAAAAAGTATAATAAATAAAGTATAATAGAATAATAGTATAATAAAAAACTATAATAAAAAAGAAATAATAAAATTATACGAGTATTAAAATATAGATGAACCTGGAGTAGGGAAAGGTATTCAATGACTCAAAATCTGGACGCAATAAAAAGGAAACATTGTCCTTATGCGTAAAAATTTATCCGACCTCACAAGTAAAAATCAAAACCAGGGCAGGCGCCTGGGTGGCTCAGTTAAAGTGCTGGATTTTGGCTCAGGTTGTGATCTTGCCATTCCAGAGTTCAAGCCCTGTGACAGGCTCTGTGCTGACAGTTTAGAGCCTGGAGACTGTTTCAGATTCTGTATCTACCTCTTTCTTTCTCTCTGTCCCTCTCCTGCTTGTGCTCTCTCTTTCAAAAATAAACATTAAAAAAAATTTTTTTTAATTGAAACTACACTGAGATATCAGTCATGAGGTTGACAAAAATTCAAATGCTTGACAATGCATTCTGTTGGGTAAGGTTATGTGGAAAATAAACACTCTCATACACTGGAAATACAAAATGATAGAAGTCCTAAGGAGAGGATTTGGTATGCATAAGAAAACTACATAGCATTTAAAACCACATTGAGACATCATTGATTGGTCTCTAGAAAGACTAAGATTGACCATACTATGCAATAGTGAAAATGTAGTGTAACTGGAATTCTCATACATTCTGGTGGGAATGTAAAACAGCCATTTTGGAAGCTTGTTCAGCATTTTTTAAAACAGTTAAACATATGCCTACTATACATCCCAAACATTCTAATTCAGTCAAGATTTGCTATAAAATATTAGCAAAATATGTATGATCCACTATCAATGAGGCAAAGAAACTTGATATTCAATACTACCTTTATGTTGTATTTTTAATTTTGGTGTGTTTGGTTAAAAGTACAGACTATGAGAGAGATGGGCCTGGATTTAAACCCTATTTCCACCATTTGTTAATCATAGACTCAGGCAAGTAATTATCTTTAGTTCCTTCACCAGGGTTGTGATGGTTAAATAAAATAATGTAAAACCCCTGGAGTACAGAGAACACAAGAAATATTAGCAATTTCAGAAAGAAAATAATGTGTTACGTTAACATTTAATACGTCTATACTTAACCACACACCCACACGAAATAGGAAGCCTCCCTGCTGAGCACAACGACCTCTCTTAACATCTAGAACTCTAGGAAAGGCCTGGGGTACTAACTGTACACTGTTCAAAAATGTGAGTTATATAAAACTCAGGATCCATTTATGTGCAATAGCAGGCACTACCCCTCTGATTGCAGAGAGGGCAGGGAGAAGAAACTCTTCGGGCTAAGAGGGAGGAATTCGTGCCCGGCCAGCCCACTTCACTCCTGGACCGCTGAGCGGGCGCGAGGCCCAAGGGCGCGCCTTACGGCGGGCCCCGCAGCGGCAGCCTCCCCTCGCTGGGCAGCGACCCCTCCTCGCCAGTTGAGCCTCCACGCAGGTGCGCGCGGGCCGCCGCCTCCTCCCTGCCTGCGGGCGCTCGCGCATGCGCGGTTAGCAGTCGCTTCTGGGCGGCCGCCGGCGGGATTGGTCTAGGGAGACGCGGGGACCAAGTGGCAGCGACGCGGACATCTGAGCTGCCACTGCTGAAAACGGGCCCGCAGGACAGGTGCGTGGGCAGTACGCCACTTTCCTACTGCCCTTTGCGCTCCGGCTAGAGTGAGGAATCGGAGTCATTGCATTTACGCCCGGGGCGGGGATTCCTGGGCCGCACCCCTTTCTTTGGCTACCCGCCAGGCTGAACAGGTTGGGGCCAGGTGAGGGAGTGGTTCTTGAGTTCTGGGATGGAGGTGCCCCGAGCGAGGTTCTTGGGTGGGCTGTCCTCGGGAGGAGAAAAGCCACCGAGGGCGGCGGGAGTTGATGCAGTATCAGGTCCGTTGGGTCCTCCCGAACCGCTGTGTCCACCTGCTGCGCTGAGGCGGGGGCTGGGGTGCCGAGGAGGCTGGTGTTCTCTGCCTCCAAGGCTTGCGCGGCCCCAGCGAGCCGAGTCCGTTATTCCAGCGGTTACCATTTCAGCCCCATTCCAAGCTCGAGCCCCGGTGCGCGCTCCCGAGGGGTGTATGGAAGGCCGGGGCGCGGCTCACCCCACCCACTAGTTTTAAAATCGTGAGCAAAAACAAAAAAGGCTCAGTTTACGCAATTCCCAGCTTTGTAAAGACGAACAGATTCAACCCTCTTGGCAGTGGTGGCCTGTAATTCCTGGCCACTCCCTAGATGCGTTGCTTGGAGCCCGGTGTGTGCCTCCAGGGACTGAGCAAAAGAGTTGGGTTGAATCCAGTGAAGCCCTAATTACTACAGACTCATTATCGCCTAAAGCCTGCTTACGATCAATCAAGACATTTTAGCTGATATTATTTTAGCATCGCCCAAGTAACAAGAAGGCATTTGCTTGGGATTTAAAATCAAGTGTCAATAAAGCTCAGAAGGGGAGGGGGTGGTGCAAGGAGTGAGAAAGTAAATTGAATGGCCATGGGAAGAAGTCTCAAATTAGAAGAGTTAATTTTTTTTTGAAAATTTTGCTGCATAAAAGCCATCAAAACCCTGATGTAGTCGTAAGATTTACTTAAAAACTTTTTAAGAGGGGCGCCTGGGTGGCTCAGTCGGTTAAGTGTCCGACTACGGTTCAGGTCATGATCTCACGGTTCGTGGGTTCGAGGCCCTCATCGGGCTCTGTGCTGACAACTCGGAGCCTGGAGCCCGCTTCTGATTCTGTGTCTCCCTCTCTCTCTGCCCCTCCCCTGCTCACACTGTCTCTGTCTTTCAATAATAAGTAAACATTAAAAAAATTTTAAAGAAATTTTTTAAGGAAATTTTTAGGAATTTTTTAAGAAAAAATTTCTTAAAGTTTTTACACCACTCTATGTCATTTAATCACTCGAGGTATCCTTCCTTTTGGTCACCTTAAGTTAGCCTCTCTTCACTTTACAGTTTTGCCTTCATATTTAATTGGTTTGGTCTTCCAGTACCACGTAGACCTATCCCTGATGCCTTGGAACGAGATAATCGATATTAGGGTTACCTGGGTGGCTCAGTTGGTTAAGCTTGGGACTCTTGATCCTGGCTCAGTTCATGATACCATGGTTGGTGAGTTGGCCCCATCTCTGGCTCTGTAATGACAGCGTGGAGCCTGCTTGGGATTTTCTGTCTCCCTCTCTCTCTGCCCCTCCCCGCCCCTCAAAAATAAATAAACATTACAAAAAAAATTTTTTTTAATGTTTTTGCTTATTTTTGAGACAGAGAGAGACAGAGCCTGAGCAGGGGAGGGGCAGACAGAGAGAGAGACACAGAATCCGAAACAGGTTCCAGGCTCTGAGCTGTCAGCACAGAGCCCAACGCGGGGCTCGAACTCACAGACTGTGAGATCATGACTTGAGCTGAAGTCGGACACTTAACCGACTGAGCCACCCAGGCGCCTCATAAATAAACATTTTTTAAACAAAGATAATTATATTATCTAGTTGATAAAGTTAATTGTGTATGAATGATGCAAGTATGTTGATGGATCTCTAGAAATTGAACAGTGTTATAAGTTAGCCTTACTGCTTTTCAGGACCGAGTTTTAGTGCTCTTAATTAGAAAGCTAAAATTGTCCATTTTAATAGACCTTGAAATCATGTAGTTTAACTCTTTCACTTGGCAAAATGAAAAACAAAACAAGCCCAAAGCAGTTTTAACCTCTTGCCTTTTTAATAATAGAACTAGAAGCTTGGTGTGATAGTGCCAAGTTCAGTGTATAACTTTCTGTTGTATCATCTTGTAGTTGGGTTCCTCCTGAAGCTGCAGGACAACTAAGACTTTAAAAATAGTGACTTTGAAACACCACTCTTGAGGCATACCAGTGTTGGGGGAGTCCTCAGTGAAACTGAACAGCAGAAGGGCCTCTCAGTTATAAGATACAGCATACAGAAAAGTATTAATGTGTTACAGAGTTGAGTGTTGGAGAGAAAGAAAGGAATTTGAAAAGGACAGAATTTATGCTGAGCACTACGAAGAACTACTGTACATTTTTATAAACAGTAAGACTTGTTTTTGAAAACTCATGCTAGAGAGAAGGTAGAGAGGATAGATTTGGAGATTGGCAAGACTGGAAGTGAAGAGGCAAAGTGGGAGTTTGTTGATTCTCTTCAGAAATGATAGGTTCCTAAATCAGGCTGTGTCATGGGGATAGACTGAGGCATTTAAGAAATGCCCAAATGCGTTCAGTTGCCAATGACATGGGGGATCAGTAAGAAACAATAGTCTTATGATAATGGCAAAGTAACTTGACTGATTTAGCTGACTGGAGGTATGGTTAATGGAAGCAGAGCGTTCAGGAGATAAGAGAAGCAGATTTGGGTGGAAAGCCCACGTTCAAATTAGCAGAAGCTTTGGGACACCCTTGAAGATGGATAGTGATTTGAAATCAAGGAGTTCTTGGGAAAAAAAAATAGTTACAAACAGGGAGGGGGGAAGGCAAACCACAAGAGACTCTCAAATACAGAGAACAAACTGAGGGTGGATGGGGAGGTGGGGGAGAGGGGAAAGTGGGTGATGGGCATTGAGGAGGACACTTGTTGGGATGAGCACTGGGTGTTGTATGTAAGCCAACTTGACAATAAATTATATTTGTAAAAAAAAAGGAGTGCTTTTTGAGCTGTGGGTAAGATTTGGGAGTCCTTACCTAGCTTTTATAGGTAGAAATCAAGAGTATATATAATGTAAGAAGAGAGCCTGGGGATGGAACCCTAAGGAATAGCAACATTTACAGAAGATTGGAGAAGTGCCCATGAAGGGGGCAGAGAAGATGAAGAGAATCAAGAATCAGAACAGGGACATAAAAACCAAGGGAGGAGATGACTCCAAGAAGAAAGCAGTCAGGAGAACAGTAGGCAATAGAATTAAAAATGACTTTGTTAGTAGCATCAGTGTCAAAGAAGTTGAATCAAGAAGCTCAGGAATGATAAAAGTATTAGTTTTCATTGCTTCCAGAACTGATCCCACAAATGTAGGATCTTAAAGCAATACAGATTTATTTTCTCACAGTTCTATAGGCCAGAAGTCTGACACAGTCTCACGGAGCTAACATCAAGGTGTAGGCCAGGCATCACTATTTACTAGAAGCTCTGGGAAAGTTCTGCTTCCTTGTTCATTCAGGTTGGTGGCAGAACTCTGTTTCTTGTGGCTGTAGGACTAAGGTTCCTGTTTGTTGACAGTCAGCTGAGGGCTGTTTTCAGCTTCTAGAGACTATTCACATTGCTTGGCTTACGGCCCCCTTCCTCCGTCTACAAGGTCTCTCTGGTGGGTGAAGTTCCTCTTACTCTTCAAATCTCTTCTACCCATCTCTCAAGGACTTTCTCTTCTACTTTTAAGGGCCCATGTAATTAAATTGGGCCCACCTGGATAATCCAGCATAGTCCCTCTATTTTAGGGTCAGCTAATTAGCAACCTTAATTCCATCTTTAAAGCCCTTTTTGCTATATGAGGTAACATTCACAAGACCCAAGGATTAGGGTGTAAATATCTTTGGGGGGGGTCATTATTCTGTCTACCGTAGGAAAGTAGAAGTATTATTAACAGTTAATGAAAACATACCTTCTAGCTTTGTTAAGGAGAGGAGATACCTAGATACATTTATGTTATCTGGCATGTGATAATTATAGTTCCGATAGTAAGCCAATTATCTTCTTAAATGTCTTAAAATTTATATGAGCACTGTAAAATTTTAAAGGGTCATAGTAATGTAAGGTATTACCATGAAGTTGTTAGTTTTTATATTTTTATATAGGCTTAAGCTGCTTTAAAATCTTTGCTGGAAAGATTTTAAAAGCCATTTAAACTATATATGCATAAGTCATAGTTTGGATACACATAAAAAAAAAAAGATTTTCAAGTATAAAACCCACAGAAACTAAAATATATGTCTAAAGGATGGAAGAGAAAATATTTAACTTTATATTTTATAGGCCTAGAACTTTATTTTTTTAATAGTTATTTAATTATTATTTTTGAGAGAGAGAGGGAGCACAAGCAGGGGAGGGGCAGAGACAGAAGGTGACATAGAATCTGAAGCAGGCTCCAGGCTCTGAACTGTCAGTGTAAAGCCCAATGCGGGGCTTGACCCATGAGCAGTGAGATCATGACCTGAGCCGAAGTCGGATGCTTAACTGATTGAGCCACCCAGGCACCCCAGGCCTAGAACTTTAATGTCATTTGTTCTAATCTTAGAGCCTGAGTAAAAGGAATGTATAGCCTCAAACTAGACCTACCTTTGAGTCTTGCCCCTTCTATTTAGTGGCAGTCTGTATTCTTAGGTAAGTTACCTATCTCCCTGAGCCTTGCTTTGCTTATGTATAATGGGATGCTAATGCCTTCACCACAGAGTGCTGCAAAGACTAGAATGACGTTTATAAAATAGTATGTACTCGAGACAGCACTTCTTACTCTTCTTGCTCCACTCTTCCCCTTTCAGTTCCTTCATCATGTGCTGCTGCTTCCTTTGTCCTTGGCCTAGGGAAATCACCCCTCTCTGTCCTTTACATCACACCTTAAATGTAACTTTCTCAAGGAGGCTTTCTCTGACCTTTCCCCTACTATGCAAATTCAGTTTCCCAGTTACCAACTCTTAGAACTTATTTACTTTTCTTTTTTTTTAAGATTTTATTTTTTTTTAATTTTTTTTTTCAATGTTTATTTATTTTTGGGACAGAGAGAGACAGAGCATGAACGGGGGGAGAGGCAGAGAGAGAGGGAGATACAGAATCGGAAACAGGCTCCAGGCTCCGAGCCATCAGCCCAGAGCCTGACGCGGGGCTCGAACTCACGGACCTCGAGATCATGACCTGGCTGAAGTCGGACGCTTAACCGACTGCGCCACCCAGGCGCCCCCAAAGATTTTATTTTTAAGTAATCTCTATACCCAGAGTGGGGCTCAAACTCACAACCCTGAGATCAAGAGTCTCATGCTCCACCGTCTGAGTCAGCCAGGCACCCCAGAACTTATTTACTTTTCTGTATTATAGTTTACCTGTAATACCTGGGTTATTCGTTTGATGTCTGCTTTCCATCCTAGACTAGAAGCTCTTTCAGATCAAGGCCTTTCTATGTATGTTTTGCTAATTACTGTAAATTCAGCGTCTAACATAGTTCCTGGCACATAATTGGCAATCATAAATAGTTGTTAAATGAATTTGTGAATGATGAATTTTATTATCTATTGGCTAACCTTCCCTGAATTTCTGGACACATCAGCCATCACGATTTATAAATCCCTGATGCAGCTTATTCTGAAGCATGCTCGTTTCTTCTGTGAGAAAATAACTGCATTTCAAATGGAGTCTTGCAGCTTCTTTGGAAGAAGGCTGCCTTCTAAGATGCCGCCATTACCTGCCTCTCTACCTCATTTGTGATCTTTCAAAGTGAATTTTCTATGTGTTACATGGAAAACTCTAAGAATGCCCTCTAATTTTGGTGAGAATTTGTCCAGTTTTATTTTTGTGATACGGTAACACAAAACCTCTTAATTTGATCTTTTTCTTCACTATCTTTCCTAGTAAATTATGAATTGGGTGGTTAAAATGCTGTCTGTAGCAAGATTCTGAAATAACTCATAAGAAGAGATGTTTCTTTTTTTTTTTTTAATTTTTTTTTCAACGTTTATTTTTGGGACAGAGAGAGACAGAGCATGAACGGGGAAGGGACAGAGAGAGAGGGAGACACAGAATCGGAAACAGGCTCCAGGCTCTGAGCCATCAGCCCAGAGCCCGACGCGGGGCTCGAACTCATGGACCGCGAGATCATGACCTGGCTGAAGTCGGACGCTTAACCGACTGCGCCACCCAGGCGCCCCGAGATGTTTCTTAATAGATATAGAATAGAACTTAAAAATATGATTAATTTCCCCATATTAAATTAGATCATAAAATTGCAAACTTTCTGGACCATTATCTCTTTTCTCTATAGAAATACGTTTGCTGTGTTAAGTTTTACCAATGTTCTAACAAACTTTAGGAGGCCAATGTTAGAAGTATTGACATAACTATTTTTCTCTCAAGACAATAAAGACATTTATTATGTAGGGATTCAGTCCATAAATTTTTCTAGCAGTTAATTCTAAAAGAGGATTTTTCTCTTTAAGGATCTCGTAGGCTTTTGTAGACAATGAAAACTCCCTCATTTTATTTTTGCTTTCCTCTAATTGTGTAAAAATCTTTTTGCTAAATTTATTGCTGCATACTGCCTCAACAAGAAACTCATCCTAGTTTGTTGCTTACTAACGTCTAGTCCCTCTGCCAGCTGACTTTTTTTTCCCCCTCTTACATATGCATTCATTCATTGATTCTATACACATGTATCTGTTCCTATCACATGCCAGCACTCTTGGGTACTGGGAATACAGAAATGAGAAGGAGTACCAGTCCTCAGCATTTTTGTCTGTTTTTTTGTTTTGCATGATACCTCAAGCTATTCTTTGGAACTATGTAGAAGTAGTATAAATCCTAAATACATAGGTAAGTATATTTTTATAATATTTATATAAACATTATTTTGAAAATGAACCTAGTATAACCAAAGTAATATAATTATATCCAGGATTTCATCTTCGTTCATTTCATTAATCTCAGACCTCGGTAGTTTCTCACCTTCTAGGATCAGATCCAGACTTCTTGAAATGTTTTCTAGTACTGCAGTGTCCGAACTCCCAGAAAATTGTATTTTCAACTATTATTTCTGCTCTTATGGTTCTTTTTCTACTGTTGTGCTGTATTGCTTGAGGCATTTTCATTATTTCTAGGTTTTTCTGATTTAGAAAAAAAAAATGCCTGGTGTTAGTTAAAAGTATGTATTAGTCAAGGTAGTGCTCCAATAGAAAATAAAACTATCTCAGAGACCTAACACAATTTCTGGCTGTGGGCATTCTGGAGGAGTGTGCCAACTTGACTGAACCACAAGGTGCCCAGGTACGTTTAAACGTTATTCTGGGTGTGTATGTGAGGGTGTTTTTGGATGAGGTTAAATTTTGAGTGACAGGTGAGGAAAGCAGATTGCTCTTCCCAGTGTGGGTACTTCATCCAGTCAGATGAAGGCGTGAATTGAACAGAAAGGCTGACCCTCTGGTGAGGAAAAGGGAATTCCTCCTGCCTGACTGTTTGAGCTGGGACTTCAGTCTTTTTCTGTCTTTGGACTCGAACTGAAACATTAGTTGTGTTTGCGTCGGGAGCCTGCTGGCTTTCAGGCTTGAACTTTTACCATTGACTTTTGGCTCTCAGGCCTTCAGACTCAGACTACAACTATGTCATTGGCTTTTCTGGGGTCTCACCTAACGCCAAGGAAAATGTCGTCCAGTCATGTCCCTTGGGCATGGTGATCAGCCAACAATGTCTCTCACGCTTTAAAACAATCATTGGGTATCCTGTGATTGTTTTTTGTTTTCGTGCTCTAGCAGCAGCTACCTTCGATGTGGGAGTGAGCATTACTTCAATACCAGTAAACGAGCTGCACTTTATAATTTGTGACTGTGGGCTCACAGTGGAGATTCAATAGGGCTTTTAGGTAATGTTGCTGAAACGCTTCGAGGTAGATCAGGCTGCTTGGTCTTGGTTTCAGAGATGAGCGAGAATGGCATCTCATACTTGGCCAAAGTCACATGTGCTGTAATTTGTTATTGAATCAGTACAGAAGCAGTGCAGAGAACATACATGAGATGACGGGTACATGACAATAGATGGATTTCTCTAGGGCCTCCCTTCTACCTTATGAAGGCACAAATACTATTTAGTGATTTCAGCAATCTGTGTGGAGTAAGGAATACACAGGAAGCTTAGAACCCTGGGCCTACAATTTTTTATATGTTTATAACCGGGGGGCAGAGGGGATAGTATCAGCATTACATGTTTTACCTTATACCATATAAACAAGTGCTGGCTACACTAAAATCGTATAACCATTTAAATCAATAAGGAAATAGAGGACTTGAACAATACTATACACCAACTGGACCTAATAGACATATACAGAACACTCTATCTAACAACAGTAAGAAAAATTAATACCAATCAATTGAAATAAATATTAATATCAGTCTTCCTCAAACTGTTCCAAAAAAATCAAAGAGGAGAGAATACTTTCAGAGTCATTTTATGAGGACAGTATTACTCAGACACCAAAGCTAGGCAAAGACACTACAAGAAAAGTACAGACCAATATTCCTGATGAATATTGATACAAATACATTATTTTTCTTTTTTTTACACTTATTTATTTATTTTAAAAGAGACGGAGATAGTACAAGTTGGGACAAGGGCAGAGAGAGAGGAGGAGAGAAAATCCTAAGCAGGCTCCACACTGCCAGTGCAGAGCTCAAGATGGGGCTCGAACTCATGAAACCGTGAGAGTATGACCTGAGCTAAAACCAAGGGTCAGACACTTAACCAAGTGAGCCACCCAGGCTCCCCAAAATAATTATTTTTTCTTAAGTATACATGGAATATTTTGTAGGATAGACCATATGTTAGGCCAAAAAACATATCTTAATAATTTTTTTAAAAACTGAAATCATACATGGTATTTTTTCCAAATTATAATGTAATGAAATGAGAAATCAATAGCAGAAGGAAACCAGGAAAATCCACAAATATGTGGAAATTAAACAACACACTCTTAAACATACCAAAAGGCCAAAGAGGAAATCATAAGGAAATTAGAAAATATCTTGAGATAAGTGAAAACAGAAATGCAACATAGAAAATATCTTGAGATAAGTGAAAACAGAAATGCAACATACCAAAACTTATGAGATACAGTGAAAGTTTTGCAAAAAGGGAAATTTATAGCTGTTGATGTTTACATTAAAAAATAAAGATCTAAAATTCACAACCTAACTTTAGATCTTAAAGAACTAGAAAAACCAATACTAGAAGAAGGAAAGAAATAATAAAGATTAGGTGAGAGAGAGAGAAATGGAATAGAGAGTAGATAAGCAATAGAGAAAATCACTGAAACTAAGAGTTGGTTTTTTGAAAAGATCAACAAAATTAACCAAGCGTTAGCTATACTGAGTAAGAAAAAAAAAGACTCAACTAAAATCAGAAGTGAAAGAGAGGACATTACACCTGATTGTGTAGATATAAAAAGGACTGTAAGAGAA
This sequence comes from Felis catus, assembly GCF_018350175.1. NCBI lineage: Eukaryota > Metazoa > Chordata > Mammalia > Carnivora > Felidae > Felis > Felis catus. The sequence goes on from NC_058371.1 coordinate 85,656,970, forward strand.
TACTATGAACAATTATATGCCAACATCTGGTTAATCTAGATGAAAAGGATAAACTCCTAGAACATAGAATCTATTAAGACTAAATCATGATGAAATAGAAAATCTGAACAGATCTATAACTAGAAAGGAGATTGAATCAGTAATCAAAAACCTTCCAACAAATAAAAGCCTAGGAGCAAATAAAGCCTATTTGTCTACCGAACATTGAAAGAAAAATTATTACCAATCCTCCTCTAATTCTTTTGACAAATTGAAGAGGAAGGAACACTTCCAAACTCATCCCATGAGGGTAGTGTTACCCTGATACCAAAGCCAGACAAAGAAACTACAAGAAAACTACAGACCAATATCCCTAATGAATGTTGATGCCACAATCCTTAACAAAATACTAGCAAACAGAATTCAGAAGTATATTAAAAAGATTATGCACCATGAACAAGTGGGATTTATTCCCAGCATGCAAGGATGTTTCAACATACAAAAATTAATCAATGTGCTATAACACATTATCAAAATGGAGGGGGGGGCATGATTATCTCAATTGATGCAGAAACAGCAATTGATAAGATTCAGCACCTTTATATGATGGACACTCAAACTATGTATAGAAAGAAACTACCTTTAATAGTAACAACATAATAAAGGCCGTATGTAAAAAGCCAACAGCTAACACCATACTCAGTGGTGAATGACTGAAAGCTTTTCCTCTAAGAACTAGAACAAAACAAGTATGTCTGTTTTTGACACTTCTATTCAACATATTATTGGGAGTCCTGGCAGGAGCAATTAGGCAAGAAAAAGAAATAAAATTAAAAAGGAAGAAATAAAATTTATTCATAGATAACATGATGTTATATGTAGAAAAAAACTTAAAGACTGTACCAAAAAAAATGTAAGAACTAATAAAGGAATGATGGTTGCCAGGGGTTTGAGGGAGGATGAATGAGAACATTGTTGCTTAATGGTATAGAGTTATGAGCTGTACAAGATGAAGAGAGTTCTGGAGATTGGTTATACAATGGTGTAAATGCACTACTGAATTGAACAGTTAAAATTGGTTTCAATGGTAGCTTTTATGTTGCGTATTCTACCACAATTAAAAACATGTCTTTACACAAATTAGTTACTTGTGTTTTGTGGTAGTACCCCATTGTCAGGCCTCTCAAAGTTCCAATACAGACCTGGCCATATTTTACCACTTCCTTTAAGAAATATGTGACAAACTTCATAGTTTTGTTTGAAGCTTGATATATTGGTACCATAGTGTGATATCTTTCAAGTAATACTGTGACCATGATTTTTTTTTTTTTGACAGAATGTGCAAGTGAGCGAGGGGCAGAGAGAGAGAATCCAAAAGGGGGGAGGGAGAGAGAGAGAGAGAGAAAATTGGGGCTCATCTGGAGCTCATGTTTTACCCAAAGTGGGGCTCATATTCACCCAAGACAGGGCTGGAGCTCTGTGAACCGATGTGAGACTCTTACTTGCAAACTGTGAGATCATGACCTGAGTCAAAGTCAGATGCTTAATGACTGAGCCATCCAGGCGCCCCTGACCTTCATGATTTAATTCTCAGTTGTCAACTGGTGCATCATTGAATAATAATAGAGCACTCAAGAATTAAACAGAAACTATTAGGTCTATATTTCTGATTTTTTTTTAAAAGGAATGAACAGCAGCAACAACCTTGAACTACATCATTTTTTAAAAAAAATTTTTTTTTTCTCAACGTTTTTACTTATTTTTGGGACAGAGAGAGACAGAGCATGAACGGGGTTGGGGCAGAGAGAGAGGGAGACACAGAATCGGAAGCAGGCTCCAGGCTCTGAACCATCAGCCCAGAGCCTGACGCGGGGCTCGAACTCACAGACCGCGAGATCGTGACCTGGCTGAAGTCGGACGCTTAACCGACTGCGCCACCCAGGCGCCCCATAAATGGAGACTATTATCTATAGAACTGCATTGGCTACAGAATGGTTTGTGACCAATAGCAATTTATTTTTAAGTATTTCACTTCTGTAGTAAGGTCATGTATTCATTTCTGGGTAAATATCTTAATAACTTAATACTAATAACCTAAATTTGAGAAATTTTCAAGAATTTTGAAAACATATGCTGTTACTATTTTTGTAATTTCTTTCTGTTGCTTTATCAAAAAGAATATAATAATGCAGTGGGATAAGATTAAATTTAGAGGTAGCATGGTATATTAATGTACAATTCTAGATTCTGATCTTGTTTCACATTTTCAACCCATGTGACTTTGACCAAGTTTTAAAATCTGTTTTCAATTTGTAGATGGGAAGTAATAATGCCTATTCACGTCCTGGGCTGCAGAGATTAATTTGGCTCCTCCCTTTATGCAAATGCATGATCATAGTCCTAGAACTTTAGAGAAGAGACAGATTTTAAGATAAAAGATTTCGAAACTTTTTTTCATGAAGCTTTGCCAACTGTTTATTTCTGAAGGAAAGTTAGGAAGAACTATAATATAGAAAATAGAATGGGGATTGCCCTGGTTAATGTGAGAATAGGATTCCAGAGAGAGCACTGCCTGCTTGGTTTCGCCTTAACTTTTCCCAACAGCCCAATACACCAGAGCTCAAACAAAGCACTTAGAATATTTTTTTTGACAAACTATTAGGAAACTAAAGTGTGTTTTAATTTTAAAGGAGGAGATATGGGCCACCAGTGATACTAATGTTCATTATTACTATTATTTTATGCATTTCTGTTTTACTCAAATAGTAACTCAAGCAAAAGACTTTACTACATTATGTAAATATGCAAGGCTTGTAAAACTTTAGAACAATGAAGCTTTTAGAATTATTATTTTTTAAAATGTTTATTTATTTTGAGAGAGAGGGAGAGAGAGCACATGTGAGCATGCATGCATGCATCGGGGAGGGGCAGAGAGAGAGAGAGAGAGAGAGAGAGAGAGAGAGAGAATCCTAAGCAGGCTCTTTGCTGTCAGCACAGATCCCAATGTGGGGCTTGATCTCATGAACCATGAGATCATGACCTGAGCCAAAATCAAGAGTTGGCAACTTAACCAACTAAGCCACCCAGGCACACCTGAAGCTTTAGAATTTTAACAATTAATAAGCAATTTGCAGTGCGCTTATTTCTCTGCCAATAAGTACAAAAATTTTTAAATAAACCTACCTATGGTTATTGACTCCAATTGATCTCTTTAAATTTACTTTCTCAGTTACACCTCTTTTTTATGATTCAGAGAGTTCTCAAACTCTTCCAGCAAATAACAGCATGCATCATTTTTTGTGTTGTCTTTGTCCATAAAGATGTGGTATTGACACACTTTTTTTTTTTAATTTTTTTTCAACGTTTATTTATTTTTGGGACAGAGAGAGACAGAGCATGAACGGGGGAGGGGCAGAGAGAGAGGGAGACACAGAATCGGAAACAGGCTCCAGGCTCCGAGCCATCAGCCCAGAGCCTGATGCAGGGCTCGAACTCACGGACCTCGAGATCGTGACCTGGCTGAAGTCGGACCCTTAACCGACTGCTCCACCCAGGCGCCCCTTGACACACTTTTTAATATAGAATATTCCTATTGTAAATTGGTGTCATTGAAAAAAAACACACATTTTTCAAAGTAAGCCTTAGTGTTATATTCAGTGTCCCTTAGAAGAAATCAAGGCCAACTGGCCCACATGTTCACATAAAGTTTTGATCTCATTAGAGAAAGTTCTAATCACAAGTCAGTGAAACCAGAAGCTGGTTCTTTGAAATGATCAACAAAATTGATAAGCCTCTAGCAAGACTCAGTAAAAAAATAAAGAAGATAAACAAAATTACTAATGAAAGAGGAGAAATAACAACTGACACCACAGAAATACAAACAGTTGTAACAATATTATAAAAACCCATATGCCAACAAATTGGACAACTTAGAAGAAATGGATAAATTCCTAGAAACAAATATGTAGCCTACCAAGACTAAAACGGGAAGAAATAGAAAATTTGAACAGACTAATTACCAGCAGTGAAATTGAATCAGTAATCAAAAAACTCCCAACAAACAAAATATAGTACCAGATGGCCTCACAGGCAAATTCTACCAAACATTGAAAAGTCTTTTTTTTTTAAGTTTATTTATTTTGAGAGAGAGAAAGAGAGTGTGTGAGCAGGGGAGGGGCAAAGAGGGAGAGGAGTTAGAGAACCCCAAGCAGGCTCTGCACTAGCAGTGGCAGCATGGATCCTGGATCCCGACATGGGACTCAATGCAAGCTGGACGTGGGGCTGGATGCAGGGCTTGAACCCACGAGCTGTAAGATCTTGACCTGAGCCAAAACCAAGAGTTGGACTCTTAACTGGCTGAGCCACTCAGGTGCCCCAAATTCTACCAAACATTTAAAGAAGAGTAATAGCCCTTCTCAAACTATTTCAAAAAATATAACAGGAAGGAAAACTTCCAAATTCATTCTATGAGGCCAGTACCACCCTGCTACCAAAACCAGATAAAGACACCACAAGAAAAGACAGAACTACAGGCCAACATCTTTCATAAATATAGATGCAAAAATCCTCAACAAAATATTAGCAAACTGAATTCAAGAATATATTTAAAAAAATAATACACCATGATCAAGTGGGATTTATTCTTAGGATGCAAGGGTGGTTCAATACTTGCAGAACAATCAACATGATAATGTCACATCAATAAGAGAAAGGATGAAAACCATATCATTTCAACAGATGCAGAAAAATAATTTGACAGAGTACAACATCAATTCATGATAAAAAAAAAAAAACCTCTGCAAAGTAGTTCTAGAGGGAACATATCTCAAAATAATAGAGATTTTATATTAAAAACCCATAGCCAACACAGTGCTCAATGATGAAAAACAGAGGTTTCCCCCTAAGGTCAGGAGCAAGACAAGGATGTTCACTCTCACCACTTTTATTCAACGTAATACTGAAAGTTCTAGCCACAGCAATTAGACAACATAAAAAAATAAAGGGCATCCAAAATGGTAAGGAAGAAGCAAAACTTTCAGTATTTGCAGGTGACATGATAACTATATATAGAAAACCTGAAAGACTCCACCAAAATCTACTAGAATTGATAAATGAATTCATTAAATTTGCGGGATACAAAATCAATGTATAGAAATATGTTGCATTCCTATATGCTAATAATGAAGCAGCAGAAAGTGAAATTAGGAAGACCATCCCATTTACAATTACACCAAAAACAATAAAATATCTAGGAATAAACATAACCAAAGAAGTGAAAGACCTGTACTCTGAAAACTAGAAAACATTGATGAAAGAAATTCAGTATGACTCAAAGAAATGGAAAGACATTCCATGCTCATGGGTTAGAAGAACAAATATTGTTAAAAAGGCCCTATACTACCCAAAACAATCTACAGATTTAATGCAATCCCTATAAAAATGCCAAGAGCGATTTTCACAGAACTAGAAAAACAATCTTAAAATTTGTATGGAACCAGGAAGGACCTCAAATAGCCAAAACAACCTTGACAAACAAAACTGGAAGTATCACAATTCCAGACTTCAAGTTATATTACAAAGTGGTAGTAATTAAAACAGTTTGGTGCTGGCATAAAAATAGACACATTGATCAATGGAATAGAACAGAAAACCCAGAAATAAATCCACAGTTATATGGTCAAGTAATCTTTAATAAAGAAGGAATGAATATATAATAGGAAAAGTCTTTTCAACAAATGGTGTTGGAAAAACTGTACCGCCACATGCAAAAGAGTGAAACTGGACCATTTTCTTTCACCATACACAATAACAAACTCAAAATGGATTAAAGACCTGAAACCATAAAAATTCTTGAAGGGAGTATAGGCAGTAATCTCTCTGACATCAGCTATAGCAACATTTTTTCTAGATATGTCTCTTGAGGCAAGGGAAATAAAAGCAAAAACTATTGGGACTACATCACAATTAGAAGTTTCTGCACAGTGAAGGAAACTAAAACTAAAAGGCAACCTATGGAATGGGAGAAGATCTTTGCAAATGACATGTGATAAAGGGTTAGGATCCAAAATATACAAAGAACTGATACAACTCAACACTCAAAAAACAATCTACCTAAAAATGGACACAAAACATGAACAGACATTTCCTCAAAAAAAGACATACAGATGGCCAACAGACACATGAGAAGATACTCTGTATCACTCATCATCAGGGAAATGCAAATCAAATTACAATGAGATATCATCTCATACCTGTCAGAATGGCTAAAATCAAAAATACAAGAAACAAGCATTGGCAAGGATGTGGAGAAAAAGGAACCCTTTTGCACTGTTTGTGGGAATAAAAATTGGTGCAGTCATTGTGGAAAACAGTATGGAGTTTCCTCAAAAAATTAAAAGTAGAACTACCCTATGATCCAGTAATCACACTACTGGGTATTTACCCCCAAAACACAAAAACACTACTTCATGGGATGTAGCCAAACCATGGAAACAGCCCAAGTGTCCATTGATGGATGAGTGATAAAGAAGTTGTGGTATGTATATATATACATACCAATGGAATATTACTCAGCCATAAAAAGGAATGAAATCTTGCCATTTGCAACAACACTGATAGAACAAGACAGTATTATGCTGAATGAAATAAGGCAGTCAGAGAAAGACAAATACCATGTGATGTCACTTGTGTGGAATTTAAGAAACAAAACAAAAGAATGTAGGGAAAAAAGAGAGACAAACCAAGAAACAGGCTTTTAACTATAGAGAGCAGATTGTTACCAGAGGGAAGGTGGGTGGGTGGATGGGAGATATAGGGGATGGGGATTTAAAAAAAAAAAAAAAGAAAGGTTCTAATTAGTTGGGCTAACTATATGGGAAAAAAACTTTTTATAATGTTTATTTTCTAAGAACAACTTTATTAATACAGTATTTGCACTTTCAAGTTCACTTGTTTAATGTGTAAAAGTCAATGGGTTTTAATATACTTAACAGAGTTATGTAACCATTACCATATCCAATTTTAGAACATTTTCATTACCTCCCCAAAAACCTTACCTCCCTTAACCCTTTCTTCTGATTCCTTTCCCTAGGCACTCACTGAATCTATTTTCTGTTTCTATAAATTTACCTATTTCTTTTCAATGGGATCATACAATATGTGGTCTTTTATTATGGGCTTCTTTCACTCAGCATGTTTTTTGAGATTCATCTATCTTGAACATATCAGTATACCATTCAGTTTTATTGCTAAGTAATATTTTATTGTATAGATAGACCATATTTTGTCTAACCATTAGTAGATGGATATTTGTGTTGTTTGTACCTTTTGGCTAATTATGACAATGTTTCTTTAAGCATCCATATTTAAGTTTTTGTGTAGATATATGTTTTCATTTCTCTCTGGCAGATACCTAGTAGTGGAATTGCTAGGTTATAGGGTAATTCTATTTTTAACATTTTAAAGGACTGACATACTATCTTCCAAAACTTACATCATTATACATTCCTACCAGCAATGTATAAAGGTGCCAATTTCTTTATATCCTCTCAGCAGTTGTTACTTTCTCTTTTTGATTATAGCCATTCTGGTGGATGTAAATTGCTAATCTCATACCAGTGTTTCTAAAGTGGACCAATGTAGGTCTATAGAAATGTTCTGAAAGATCTAAGAGTTCTAAGAATTTACTTTTAAAAAAAGTTTTCATGGGCCCCTGGGTGGCCCAGTCAGTTAAGCGTCTGACTTCGGCTCAGGTCATGGTCTCACGGTTTGTGAGTTCGAGCCCCGCGTCGGGCTCTGTGATGACAACTTGGAGCCTGGAGCCTTCTTCCTATTGTGTGTCTCCCTCTCTCTCTTCTCCTCCCCTGCTCACACGCTTTCTCTCTCTCAAAAATAAATAAAGATTAAAAAAATTAAAAAAAAAAAAGCTTTCATAATGATGGTAACTGGGGGAAAAAGTAATAGAACTGTACTATGGATCATCTGGATCTCTGACCACCTTATAACCAAGGACTGCCACACGAGTTCAGTATCCACATTTACTTTGTGTTTAAAAGGCCATTGGCACCAAAAAATAAAATTTGAATTTTAACATGTTAATGAGAATAGAGCAAGACATACAAATCATGTATTTCTGCCAAAAGGCAGCCAAATTATATTTGATTTCTACTCAAGTAATGCTATAATAATGAACAGACATTTTGCAGTACTTAGAGAAATGGTTAGATTATTGAGTCATCAAAGTATTATGATAAATGTAAAAGAAGTTTATCCAATACAGTCACCCTGATTGCAGTAAGCCCGTATTTATTTGTCTTTAGCTGTGATTTGATTCAGCAAAAGACTTACGTGAAATTATGATAAAAAATTTTTTCTTTAGGTTTTTGGTGTTTATAGGTAAACATACTTTGGTTTTATAATTATGAAACTTCAGTTGTATGTTTATATATACTTAAGCAAGATTGTAATAAATTTGAGAACCATGATTTTTTTTAATGTTTACTTGTTTATTTTGAGAGAGAGAGAGAGAGAGAGAGAGAGAGAGAGGGAGACAGAGTGTGAGGGAGCAGGGGAGGGGCAGAGAGAGAATTCCAAGCAGGCTCCATGCTGTCAGCACAGAGCCCAATGGATCTCACGAACCTTGAGATCATGATGGGAGCCAAAATCAAGAATCAGATGCTTAATCCGCTGAGCCAGCCATGTGCCAACCCCAACCTTTTCTTTCTTTTAAAGGAGTCCACATAATATTTGAGTTTGGCAATCACTGTTGCTTATCGCTTTAGGTTTTGTGCTCTTGGTTCTTTGTTTTTAGAGGCAGGTGTGTAGCTGTAGAATCTGTGTCCTGTAGGAGTTGAAGTTTGTATTTTATTTATTCAAAGTATAATTTAAATACCTTCATTAATGAAGCTCTCCTAGAACAAAAGAGGTATTAAAGAGAAACTATTTCTTTGTAAGTGTACTTCCATATTTTTCACAACTTTTCTTTTCACCGATAACTCTTAATTTCACAGGTAATCAGTATGCATTTCCAAAGCTTTTGGCTATATTTGGGTGTTCTGTTCATCTCAATTAATGCAGAATTTATGGATGATGGTGGTGAGATGGAAGATTTTGATGAAAATTCAGAAGAAATTGATGTTAATGAAGGTGAACTCTCCTCAGAGGTAAGGTTACTGCAAAATGAGTTGTAAATTATTCCTTCACAGAATATAGAGGAGAGTGACCTCTAAGATTCATTTCAGTTTTAATAGTAGTCATTTTCTAAATAAATAGAAAAACACTGCTTTTTTTCTAACTATTTCTTGCCATGTTTTAGAATGCTCATGTATTACAGAAATTTGTGCATTGCACCTAGCACAGTTTTATTACTAAGTAAATATGCAGAAGATTTTTATTATCAAAATAGGTATTTGTCACTGACTAAAGAGCGCTAAGCACTTCTATCTAAAAGAAAGGTTTTCAGTCTTATTTTGGACACTGCTGGCCCTCTTCAGATAAAAGATAAGGTAGTGTAATTTGCAGTTCTAGAGATAAAATAAGTCGTTTTTCTTATTTCTCTGAGGAAAGGAAATGCTAAATAGGAGGATGAATTAGAAAGGGAGGTGATAATGAGGTAGACATTTAATAAGGCTCACCTGCGTTTCTGGCTCATCATTGTTAAGATATGTTTTGAGGTGGTGACTAACAGAAGTCTGAAAAACCTTGCAGAGATTTTTGTACATCTTGTCAATCCAGAAGAACTTTTACATTGAGGAATATTCATAGATAATATTGGGACGATCAGGAAATTTTTCAGAAATATTTTTGATGGTAAGAATGCATCAATTGTATTGTGTCAGCAACTGCTTAAATATATTATTGTTATAGACTTCACCTCACTTATTTTAGAATTTTTTATTTGCAAATGAAAGTGTTGTTTAGCTGTTTAAGGTGATTATTCTTTCTCTTTTAAACTCCATGAGTACATTTCTTTTAAAACTTAGTTCTGCGATCTACAGAAAGTTAAGTAATCAAAGTGCTGATGATTAATTGAGATACAGCTACTACAACAGTCTTTGGAAGTTAAAAGTTGAAATGAATTGAGAGATACCTGCCATTTTCACTGTATTAGGTGATAGTTGAAAAAAAATGGTTGGAAAAGGGAAAGAACAATTTCTGATGCTTCTAATTTTATAGTATTATAAGCATGTAGTAAAAGTAATCTAGACACAGTAAAATGTAAATAAAGGGCAATATAAACTTCTGGTGATTTAAAGAGTGATCTAATAGAAGCCTCGTGGTACCATTGTCCATTTTGCCAGTCCATAAAAATATAGAGAACAGTAAAGTTGTAATTCAGTAAACTTCATGAAAAATTGGCAATTTCAGGGGCACCTGGGTGGCTCAGTCCATTGGGCATTCAACTTCAGCTCAGGTCATGATCTCACGTCTGTGAGTTCAAGCCCCGTGTCAGGAGCTGTGCTGACATCTTGGAGCCTGGAGCCTGCTTCGGATTCTGTGTCTCCCTCTCTCTCTGCTCCTACCCCGCTTGCACTCTTTCTCTCTCTCAAAAATAAATAAACATTAAAAAAAATAAAGAAAGAAAAATTGGCAATTTTGATAGCAGAATCTTGACCCTGTCAGTAATTATGTGGAATTGTGTTTGATTATTAATATCCACCCCCCTTAAATAGACAGGAAAAGTACTCTCAGGTTAGGGTAGAGACAGTGAATAGAGAAAGTACTTCTGAATTCTTTTACCTAAAGGCTGAAAAAAGAAATCTCGTAATCATATACATAAAATTACAGAGCTTGATTCAGAAACGACCCAGATTGGTCTATTACTTTAGGCAAAATTTTATTTGTTCATCAATTCAAATTACGTTTTGATAATTTGTCAATAAATTATTTCTAATCTTTTAAATTGTTTTGCTGATATGTTCTATACAGCATAATGGTTACGTGTATAAGCTTTGGAGCCAAACAGCCTTAGTTCATATCATGTCCCCAAACTATCTAACTGTGCCACAGTGGGCAAGTTACTTGGCCTCTCTCGCGCAGTTTCATCATATGTAAAATGGGTGCAATAATAGTATTTTGCTCACAGAAGTATTATGAGGATTAAAAGAGCCACCATATAACCACCACCAGTATCACTGTCATCATCATACCAGCTAACACTACAGAACACTTGAAACCATTCTTTGCAGATAATTGCTTTACAGTGCTTTCTGTATTGAATCTTTCTCTTCTCTGGCTTCCTAATCTCTCAAAATGGTATCTTTATCCTCTATCATGTAACAGTGAAATTTAAGAGTTGATATTAAATTTGTCTACATGCTTACTAAGTTTTTCATCTTATATACGTTACACCATGCTCTGTCCTCTGTCTTTAATGATTTATATTCCCAAATGTTGTCACCTGTTAGAATCCTTTCAAGGCCATGCCAGCTGTGTCATGAGGCTTTCCTAGTAGAGCTTTTTCCCATCCTTCCTGTGTTGGAAGGACTCAGTGTATTCTTTATTTGCATTTACAGTATTTTTCTCATCATTGTATCTTTTATATTCTCTTGTACCTTATCACACTAGGATACAAAGTTTTGAGGTCATGTCACCTTTTATCTGTTTTACCTATATGTGCATTGCATATTAGGTTCTTAACTAGTGAGGTTATTTAAAGTATTTGTGAAGATGAATAACTTTAGATTTTAAAAAATCTATTTTCTAGATTAAATATAAGACACCTCAACCTATAGGAGAAGTGTATTTTACAGAAACTTTTGATAGTGGAAGGTTGGCTGGGTGAGTATTCATTCAAGAGAATGTTTTCTTTGATTTAATTAGCATTTTTAAAGTTATTGGCCTATGAATATTGCCTCTACTACAGAACTATAAAAAATTTTTAAGTATTCTATTTGGCACTGTAAACCAGTACCATTTTTGTTATTGATAGAAATGTTTAACTTGGAGAGTTATTCATTTATACAAAGAAAATATGCAAATGAATTACAAATATAAAGGAAAAAAATTATGCCATTTCTTCATTCCTAAGGACTGATATTAATGATCTAACTTCAGATGACAAATTCAAATTATTGTCCCATCCTAAATATTGCTAAAAAAGTAAATGCCACTATTTATTGATTTTTATATGCCAGACACTGTCCCAAGTAGGTAGGTCAGTACTATATTTATCTCCATAGCTTTATCGCCTTACAGGTGAGGAAACTGAGGCTTAGTTTATCTGATGTGTGATCATACAGCTAGTAAATTGTGGATTCCAAATGTGTTTGGACTCTAGCCTTGTGAGATTATGTATGGGCATCCTTATTTAGCCTCTAAGCATTTAGTTTTTAATGAGAAGTGACTATTGGGTAATCTTTTGTTGTGTTTCTAGTATATGTTGTGTCTATAAATTGCTGGCTTTACTTTTAATGATACGTATTTGCTTTCATCTTTATTTATAGGTGGGTCTTATCAAAAGCTAAGAAAGATGATACAGATGAGGAGATTTCCATATATGATGGTAAAATATTTATTTAAATATTCAATATAACCAGTATGATCCAGAGTTCACTACCTTTTAAAATTATATTTCTATTATATATATAATATATATATAATATATGAGGTCTGGGGCTCCGTCATGCTTCCACAATAGAATGTTCATCCTTATATCTCCTTTCTGATATTTCTGGAGGTCTCTGGGTGACCCATACTTAAGCCACCATCTGGTTTCCTGACTTGAAAGTGTTGAATTTTTACTCCAGTGCAGTTAGTCACTGCATTTCCTGCAGCAGTATTTCCCAGGCTACTGCTGTTCTGTGGTGGTTCAACTCCAGCATGGGCACACCTAGATCAGGTTGTAAGTCAGGGCAAGATCCTCTTAGCAAGTGTGAAACAGGGTAATTAATGAGAGCTACTAGTTACGTGGCTACTCCTGGAGCCCATATCTCCAGGCCTTAATGTCTACTTTCATTGGTTCTCTGATAGGATTATCTTCAAGCTTAGCCATAGAAAAAAAAATGTCCTATATGCAGGGGTCATCTTTTCTTCCCTAATAGGACGACAAAAGAACTTCTTTTTCCTTTTAGTCTAAAATCAGCCTCTTCCTTGGTTGTATGCTAAAGCAAGATCAGCCTCTTCTCATAGTGACTGGTAGTGGGAGTTCTCTTTCTCTCAGAGGACCTCATACCCATAAGGGTATGACCTCACACTCAGACTCCAACAGGCAGATACATGAGAACAGTAACAAAACAGATAATAGCTTGTGTTGGATGTCAGCTATCTAATTCCTTTTCATAGTTTGTTTTAATGTGAGATGAAAATCATGCCTGCATGTCTTTCTTTGCAGTGTTCTCCATCCTCAGAACTCCTCTGGGTTTTTTTGTGTTTATATTCTCCAAAAAGAACTCTGCCATATGCACAGATCAAGCAGTATTGCATTCAGCCCAAATCCATTTAGAGAAAAGAATAATTTCACCCAAAGAAGCAGGAAGTCTGCAGATGTGTAACATGACCTAAAATATGCCCGCAGAGATACACATTATCAAACAGAATGTTTGGCTTAAAACACCTAGGTTTAGGGGCACCTGGCTGGCTCAGTCAGTAGAGCATGCAACTCTTGATCTCAGAGCTGTATGTTTGAGCCCCATGTTGAGTGTAGAGATTACTTAAAAAAAAAAATCTTAAAAAAAAAACTATGTTTAGACTACTTTACAGTTTTTTCAAGAACTTTGGGTAGATAATTGTTTCACATTTGTATTTTAGTTTCCTAAAATTAAGATATACTCTATCTTACAAGTGAATTTAAATCTCTGTTTCTTGATGGACAAAAGTGTCTTTTAACATTTAAATGAGTCTTTTCTTTAGCTTAAAATTAAAATCAAACAAGGAAGCAAAAAAACAAACAAACAAAAAAACCAAGCTTCTTAGCACTGAAGTTTGGTCTGTAGTCTCTTAAACATAAATCTCCATGAAAATAATTTTCTCACATATTAGATTTAGTATAGTTTTTGAATGATTTTTACCAGTGTCTTGAAAGCAACTTTGAAAAATATGGAATCAAAGTTCTAGATGCTAAAAATGGTGTTTTGGATATTGATAGTAGCAGTGTTGTTTATCAATTGGTTAGTGGAGGGGCACCTGGGTGGCTCAGTCAGTTAAGCATCTGACTTCAGCTCAGGTCATGATCTCACAGTCCATGGATTCAAGCCCTGCATTGGACTCTGTGCTGACACTCGGAGCCTGGGACCTGTTTCAGATTCTGTGTCTCCCTTTCTCTCTCTGCCCCTTCCCTGCTCGTGCTCTGTCTCTCTCTCTCAAAAATAAATAAACATTAAAAAAAAGTGGTAGTTGAGGTTGATATTATGTTCTTTTGCAAGAGAATTTATTATTCACAATAGTTAATGACAGCTTCTGTCAAGTGCCACTTGAATAAAGCTCATTCTGAGCTTTTCAGGAGTAAGCAGATCTGTGAAACATGTGCTGGGATGTAGAGTTTGCATTTGGAGTAGACCTATTTACATTTTTAGATTAAGTTATTAATAAAAGTACAAATGTTTAATAAATACCAGTTCTTTAAGTGACCAACTTTCAGGATATAAAAGCTGTGAATTCCTTTTTAAAGAAAAATGTTTGTTTATTTATTTTGAGAGAGACAGAGAAGGTGCACTCCCCTACATGAACTGGGAGGGACAAAGAGAATCCCAAGCAGGAACCAAACTACGGTATCATGACCTGAGCCAAAATCAAGAATCTGACACTTAACCAACTGAGCCACCCAGACGCCCCTTAAACTGTGTGAATTCTTTTTTAAAATTTTATTTATATCAGAATATATATTCACTGGTATTGTTTAGAATTTGGCTAAGTGATAAATTAATAGAAAGTTATTATTTATTTGGAATTGGAAAAACCTCTTGTCATTGGGCAATAATTACCCAGTCACAAGTTTTCTAAAATCAAAGCACTAGATGGTACCTTTTTTTTTTCATGGCTGATAAATATATGTGCATAATTGCAAAAAAAAAAGACAAGATAGTTTAAAAAATTCTTTGCTATAAATATCCTGAAAATCCTAAAGATGAAGTTGTTATTCCTTAAAAGAAGACCTTTGATTTTGGTCAAACCACAGGTTAGTAGTGATAATACAATTTATCATCAATGTGAGAGAATAAATATCAAATGAATTCATCTTTTTTAGAAAGGTATAGTGTAACCAAATGAGGGAGAGACAAGGAAAAGAAACCTATGAACTTTTAAAAATGGATTTTATAAAACTCAATAAATTCTGCACAGTGATAGACAGACCAAAAATTATTTCTCTCTGATTCATGATTGTTCAGGTTCCTGCACTATTGTTTTGTTTTGTTTTTTGTTTTAGAAAAGAAAACAAGTGATATAAAGAGCATTTATGATTCATAAGTGCCTGTTAATAAATATTCCAAGTTGGTATAATGCTGAAAAATAGCTAGTTTTTGCTAAATTGAGTTTCATTGGGAATTGACAGTACCTATAATTTTCAAAGCTAGAACATTTTATACAAATTAATAGAAGTTGGTTATTTTCTATTCTAAAGAGAAAAAAGGAGAAAAATCCAACATGCAACTTTTGGGCTACCGGCAACCCATGGAACTTTACAACGTTTGTAGCCCCGAATGTAATTCCAGGAGCTGTCTGATCTTAAACATGGAAAATCCCAGCCCAGAGAGGAGCGAATGCAACTTTGCCATTATTATAGCTTAGTGCTTATCCAGTGCTTGCTACTTTCTTGGCCAAAAGTTCTGAGAGCTAATTGGCCTAGCCTGAGAACAGTGACCTTAATTTGTGTTTATTGGGCATACAGTTTTCAAGATAAAATTTAAATCCCCACAGTACCTTTTGCAAAGTAAAGAAAGCAGCTGATGAGTATCATATATTGCAAAACAGACCGACGCAAACTGCTTATTTTGTGTTAAGGATACTCTTTATCTCCTATGTAATTTTAAAATATATCATTTTAGGGGTGCCTGGGTGGCTCAAATCGGTTAAACGTCTGTCCAGCTCTTGGTTTTGGCTCAGATCATGATCTCATAGTTCATGGGTTCTAGCCCTGTGTCAGGCTCTGTGCTGACAGTGCAGAGCCTGCTTAGGATTCTTTCTCTCTCTCTGTCGCTGCTCCTGCCCCTCTCGTGCTGTCTCTGTCTCTCTCAAAATAAATAAACTTAAAAAAATAAAAATAAAATTTATCATTTAAAAAATACAGCATTGGGGCGCCTGGGTGGCGCAGTCGGTTAAGCGTCCGACTTCAGCCAGGTCACATCTCGCAGTCAGTGAGTTCGAGCCCCGCATCAGGCTCTGGGCTGATGGCTCAGAGCCTGGAGCCTGTTTCCGATTCTGTGTCTCCCTCTCTCTCTGCCCCTCCCCCGTTCATGCTCTGTCTCTCTCTGTCCCAAAAATAAATAAAAACGTAAAAAAAAAAAAAATTATAAAAAAAATACAGCATTGATGGGGTGCCTAGGTGGCTCCGTCAGTTAAGCGTCCGACTTCGGCTCAGGTCATGATCTCACAATCTGTGATTCTAGCCCTCTGACAGCTCAGAGCCTGGAGCCTGCTTCAGATCCTGTGTCTCCCTCTCTCTCTCTGCCCGTCCCCTGTTCACGCTCTGTCTCTGTCTCAAGAATAAATAAACATTAAAAAAAATACAGCATTGCTAGATCATGCTACAAACCACATTTTGTAATTTCATTGATTAAAAAGTCAGAGAAATACAATCTAATTTTAGCTAAGAAAATGAAATTATTCTCTACTAAGATAAAAAAAAAGAGTGGGCATGCATACAATTGCAGATATTATTTCCTGTTTTTCAAATTTTGTTCTATTTTTTGCAAATCAGCCTTCATAAAAAAATCTTACTAGTCACCACTGCTGATAAATAATTCATAAGTCATTGTTTTTGGTTTTCGTTTAATTTGCTTTGCTTTATATTTTAGGAAGATGGGAAATAGAAGAATTGAAAGAAAACCGAATACCTGGTGACAGAGGGCTGGTGTTGAAATCTCGAGCAAAGCATCATGCGATATCTGCAACATTAGCAAAACCCTTCATTTTTGCTGATAAACCTTTGATTGTTCAGTAAGTTTTATTATGTTTTACAGTACTTTCTCTGAAATGTATGTTTTGTATAATTTGGCTTCTGAATATAGCTATGAAGGGTATAAAATGGGTATAAAAGTCCAGATTTCCTTTTCAGTTTCACTTACTTAAATACAGAAGGCATAAATACGCATAGGTTTTGAGTAAAAGGAAGG
Source organism: Felis catus (assembly GCF_018350175.1). NCBI lineage: Eukaryota > Metazoa > Chordata > Mammalia > Carnivora > Felidae > Felis > Felis catus. Next base: position 85,674,216 of record NC_058371.1, read on the forward strand.
TTAATTTAAAAGTTTTATAATATGTACTGTAATATAAAAAATTCTGCCACCGTAGACTGTATAATACATACTAAAATAACCATTTTTATTTTAGCTCTTTTCTTAAAATTACTTACTGTTAAGATATTAATCTCAGTATATTCAGAATAGAACCATAAATATTGCTGCTAAACCAGTGATAAGATTCAAAGGAAACAAATTTATTTTAAAAAAGATACACATATATGGATCAGTGTCTTCTAAGCATCGACCCCTCTTAAGCATTTTTTAATGGTTATTTTTATTTTTGAGAGAGAACAGAGCTATGAATGGGGGAAGGACAGAGAGAGAGGGGGACACAGAATCCAAAGCAGGCTCCAGGCTCTGAGCTGTCAGCACAGAGCCTGATGCGGGGCTCGAACTCACAAACTGAGATCGTGACCTGAGCTGAAGTCAGACACTCAACCGACTGAGCCACCCAGGTGCCCCAGCATAGACCCCTTTTAAAGGGCACATGTTTTCACAATCCTTCACTCCCCCATAGTGTAACATAAACTAATTTTATTATGATGTTGCTTACATGTACACTGTCAGGTATAAATTCCTCAAGTTTCACCTATATAAAACTGATACAAAACAAAATCCACTTATACGAATACAATTACAAAGTCAAAAAATTCAAATTAAAAGCAAAGAAAAGGAAATGTATAAATGTTATTTTCTACCTTATGTTAGAAGATTTGGCTACCCAAAGTTAATTACAACACAAAGAAGTATCATTAACTATGAAGTTTATCACTCTAGAACCCCTTCAGTATTTTTGTTAACATGTTTAACATGTTCTCCACATAGTATAAAATGCCATTCTGCGTTTTAGAAAATTTTTAAAACATGGCATTTGGCATCATTGGCTTAATTTTTCACTTGTGTTGTCTTGACTTAGCTGCATTGTCATGTCAATAAATTTAAATTTTTGAATAATGTCAAAGAGCATATGATTATTATTTTAACAAATTAAAAATATTTTTACAGTTACTTATTGGAACTAATATTTGAGCTTGATATTATTTATCATTATTCAGGGTTTGGTTTTTCTTTTTTCTTAAAGTTTGAAAGTAATCTTATTCTGTTGAAACTTAGGTGAATATAATATCACTTTCTATTTTGACCCTTTGTGGCTTAAATGAAAAGATCAAGGGAAATAATATAGAATTTAATATTTTCAGAGTAAAATGAATCAAATATAGTATTTTCAGAAAGTATAAATCACCACTAGGCAAGTAAGCAAAAGTAGAAGCAAAGATTAGGTAATAAGTCTAGAAGAAATATTAAAGTAATTGTGAAATTATATCCTCAAAAAGGAAGAAGGGGGCCAAGAATTGAATAGCAGTCTTTGATATGCTTACAAACAATTTGGAGAAGGAGAGTGAATGTCTTCTCTTAATACTGATGAAATGGGACAAATAAAGAAATTTTATATTAACTACTATAAATACTGTGGATTTATAATATAACTTTGCTCAAAACCTGCTTTTCCCAAATTGTGTACAATTTGTGTAATATGTGTTATGTGGTCATATAAGTTTTAGAAACTAAGAATATCCTAACTTTCGACATAAGGAAGCATATTTGCTTGCCCGTTAAAGGTTTTGAGAACTTCTACATGTAAAAACCTTTTTCTAACTTTAATACTTTGTTTTCCAGACATACTTGACTACAGAATTCTTTCCCCCTAATGATAATTACTGTTTCATAAGACGGTATGGGAAATGATACTCTAAAAGAGAAGCAGGTTGCCATATACTCTAATATATCCTCATTTTTCCTGTGATTAAAGAATAACAGCTGTCAAGCTATATGATACACATTTCACTCATCTCTAATCCATTGTGAATTATTTATAATCTGCACAAGTTAATGATTTGAAAACTCTGAAAGTTTGCAGTGTAAGAAATAGATGTAACAATTGGGTCTAGACATAATACAACAACAAAACTATATTATATTTATAGAGACACTTTACAGAATTGTTTTTTCAATTCTTCTCACAGAACCCTTCGTCCTTAGATCACCTATAATAAAAGTATCTTTTTATTTTACCTAAAATAGTTAATATTTACCTTTCATTCACACCATGGACCATTTCTTTTACTTTACAATCTTTAAAAACATGTTCCATGAGAAAAAAAAAATCTCTTTTTCAGCTACTGCTTAAAATAAATATAAGGACAAGGTTTGAGGAAAACAGATTGTCCTTTATTTAAAAAATGAAAAAGAACAAAACAGACCCTTTCTTCTGGTCATAACAGAAGCTAACATTTTGGACATCTGGCCTTTGCTGTACATGGTATTATTTAATCATCACTGTCCTTTGAGGTCTGTGAGCTTGAATAACTTGCCTTTCCTAGGTGTCACTAGAGTAAGTGGCAGAATCGGGAATAAATCTCAGGTCTTTCTGGCTCCAAATTACATGCTTGTAACCACTGTTGTAGACTTCTTGAGAAACAAAGTAGAGTGGAAATTAGCGGGGAAAGATCACCATAATCTGGCAACTCAGAGTCACTTAAAGTTTTACTATATTTCCTTTGTTCTTTTCGGTGCAAAATACATACACTAATTGGGTTCAAACTGTCAAAGTTTCATATGCTTTTTTTTTTTTTTAACTTTTGTGTCACTAAAGTTTTTTTTAGAAACATATGAAACTACAGTCCTTTCTTAAAATTATCACTGGTTTCTGTTACTTCTCTAGTTCTCATTTCTTTTTCTCTTAATTCATCAAGCCAAATCACAACCATGTTGGTTTTTACTGTTTTTCACTGTGAGGGCCATTTCATTGATCATTTCACATGTAATTCATTACTTTACCAAAAATCTCTCCTAAATACTGCTCGATATGCCTACCTCTTTGCCTAAGAAAGATTATTTTCTTTAAAGAAACAAAATAACAAAAAACTCTTGCTGGAAATGACACGGTGTTGCAAATCCATGAAAAGGCTCTCATGTCGGTTCATTCTTCCAGTTGTTTTTCTGCATTTCCTGGCCATTGAGGTGTGAAGTACTGCAGGTTATTGACTGAGATTATGAAATCTCTTTGCTGGAAGTATTTAATTAAATGATGAGCTATTTAACATGTAGGTGTAGTTGAACTACAATACAAATTAGTGAACTGGGTATCTAAGATCTATCAGCAATTTCTTAGAAATCTATTGCTGTAGCTATCGTCCTCATAGTTTTCGTTTTTTAGTTTATAAAGAAATATGTATAGTGTACACCTTATCTGACTTTGAAGTTTCCTGTTCTAGTTTTAAAGTATCTTATTCTTAATTCAGCAGTTTTGATGGAAAAAATTATGGCAACAAGTTGGCTGACTTTTCTATAGTTGATTATAATCATTCTATTAATATTTTAAGAATGTGCATAGAAAAAGCATGTCTGCTTATTCCCTACACGTTGTGGATATGCTTTATATGAGCTTCTGGTAATGTAAAACATTTATGTTTAAATGAATTGAGAATAATACATTCGGTTTGAAGAGCGATTAGTAATTTTTTATTTATCAGCAGTATGATTCTTTTTCCCTTCATTTAGATATGAAGTAAATTTTCAAGATGGTATTGATTGTGGAGGTGCATACATTAAACTCCTAGCAGACACTGATGGTTTGAATCTGGTATGATATTTTAATGTTTAAGAAAACCGTATTAAAGTTTATAATATTTTTAAGAAGCAATTGATAAAGCTGAAATTTTTATTTTAACTGAAATTGAAAAGAACCTTAAAAATCTTTGTCCAAATGAGTCTGTATAGCTTTCAGAGTGCGCCTTCCAGTTTCATACGCAGCTATGTTACTTGATGGCATCAGTTTTGTAATCTTTAGCAAAATAATAGTTTGCTGTGTCTATAAGTAAAAAAATAACATGGTGCTTATAAATGTCATGGGAAGATCAGCTTAGAGTTATTTTCTTTACAAATTAAGAATCATAAGTTTGTTCAGAGAAGTAAAATAACGGAGCAAAGCAGTAAAACGAAATGGTCAAACCACCAAATATAAAAGGTGGGCCAGTTCAGGAGTTGGCAGTCCCCAAAAATAACAGGTTAAAAATATTTTCATAATGAAGCAAGTGTATTAGAACTGTTTTGAAGGTTGGAGGCGTTTCTTGTAGCATTCTCCTATAGGGGGCTGTATCAGGGCTTCTGCGTATAATGGACATAAGATAAATGAGGCATCAATGAGATATTTGTCAGAATGCATGGCTATGCCGAGGCCGTGAAACATATTAGAGTTAGGTAAAGGGGAAGCTGTTTGTAGTATATGTTGAAGGTTTTGGGTATTGAAAGGTGACTGTCACTCAAAGCTATAATGACATAATGAAATTTTGCCAGGTATTTTTCTAAGCACTTTACCTGATTAACTCAGTAAGTCCTCAGAGAAACCTTTAAGGTAGGTACTATTATTATCTCCATACCTGAGAGGTGATGAAACAGGACTATAGCAAAACTAAGAAATTTGTTCAGGGCCATATACAGCTGGTTAAGTGGCAGTGGTAGCATTTGCATCCCATTATCTGACAACGGATCCCATGCTTTGAACCAATAGGCCATGCCAGATAAAGAGAAATTACTGGTAGTAAGATAGGGAGCATGTCTCTGTGTCTGTTTTTATGTCTGAGTCTCTCTTCACCATGTGCTCAGGAAGGTCATTTTCTGGTATCTTCTTGAAAAATAGTAATGGGTAATCATTAAGGTCATTAGTGTGCTTTTCTCTATGCTTAAATTTTCTGAACAAAATATTAATAGTTCAGATTTAATTTAATAAAGTAATTCAAGTTTATTATGATGTTGCTAGGGTGGTTTCAGCATCTCCTACATCCTCAAGAAGTAGCATGTGCATTTTTAAAAAATCTATTTTTGAAGTAAAACTTTTTCCCACATCCTTTATTGTCACTTGTGTCAAATGATTCTTTGGTGAATTAGCATTCAATAGATCTTCATAACCTCTACCCGGTTGGATAGAATAGAAAAATTCATTAAATACTCTAATTCTGGACTAATCCCTACACTCATCTCTCTTTGAAGGAAAACTTTTATGATAAAACATCCTATACCATTATGTTTGGACCAGATAAATGTGGAGAAGATTATAAACTTCATTTTATCTTCAGACATAAACATCCCAAAACTGGAGTTTTTGAAGAGAAACATGCCAAACCTCCAGATGTAGACCTTAAAAAGTTCTTTACAGACAGGAAGACTCATCTTTATACCCTTGGTATATCCTTTTAATTCATTCATTAATTCAAAAATATTTGCTGACTACCTTTATTTCATGGCAAGGGATTTGGGAGAAATAAACATTGATCCTACCCTTGAGGCGCTTATCTTTTTAGGATAATTATAATGCATATAGTGCAGGTAGAAAGTAAAATGCCATATGAGAGGTGCAGATGAGGTACAGTTAAGAGTTCAAAATCAATATTACTTCCAGTTTGGAGACACAGAGAAAACGTTTTGTTTTTTTATCTTTAATTTTTTTTAATGTTTATTTATTTGAGAAAGAGAGAGAGAGAGAGAGTGCGAGCATGAGTGGGGAAAGGGCAGAGAGAGAAGGAGACACAGAATCTGAAGTAGGCTCCAGGCTCTGAGCTGTCAGCACAGAGCCTGACGTGGGGCTTGAACTCACAGGCTGCGAGATCATGACCTGAGCCGAAGTTGGATGCTCAACCAACTGAGCCACCCAGGCGCCCCCAGAGAAAACTTAGAGATTATATATTAACTAATCTTGAAATGTAGATGGAACCTGGAAGATAGGAGAAGAAAAGGAAATTTGAGGTGATATGACATTAGTGGTAATATAAGAATAGAAAAGATTAAAAAGGAAAAAGTCCTTGATGCCAAGCTAAGAAACTTGGACTTTACAAGTAGTTGAATTATTGTTACTTCCTACCTCATGGTAGTTGTGGCACATATTTAAACTTGGAAAGGGAAAGTATTGAGCAACCATTATATTAACGTACTTAGCTTTACTTTGTAAATAGGAGTTTGCATAGACATTGAGCGGGAGGAACGTTGTAAGGAATTGATTCTCCTCTTCCCAAGTACATACAGTTATGGAGCTTTGATGTGTCGATGATTATTTAAGATCACAGCGTGTCAGAATCTGAAGGACAGCTCTATCCAAGACTAAGATATTTCAGTTCTCTTTCCAAAGACTTCAGTTGCAGAAACATTGAAGTTGTCTGCCAAGGCAATGACCAATTTTATTTTTAATGTCCGCATTTATATCAAAGAGCTTTTTCTAAAGTTGGAAAATAGAACTGGATGTTTTGGGGAACGTAAAGTAAAAGTAATGAGAAGTTATAACTAGAATAGAACAAATAAATTTCATTAGACTTTGTACAAATTTGGGGAAAAGCAACTTGGTATAATATATCAAAGACTGTAAGAGGATTATGTGTTTTGAAACCACAATTCCATTTTAAGGAATTTATCCAAAGAAAATAATCCAAAAGAAAGAAAATGAGCTATGTGTGGAAATAACACTGTAAATTTAAAGCAACCCAAATGTTATAGTAGGAATTTTATATGCAGTACAAAAATGATAACTATGAAAATATTTAGCAACAAGGGAAAATGTTTACAATATTAAAATGTTAAAAGAAAATGAGATATAAAGTGGAAGTAGATTATTGTAGGGGCCACTAAGCAAATTATGCAAGCAAATAGAAAGACCAGGAAAAAAAAAGAACTAATTGTCATTAGTCACCTGATACATACCATGCTCTGTGCTAGGTACTTGGTTTAGAACCATCATGTGAGGTGAACAGTTTCTTTCTATTGTACTTTTTTTTTTTTCAACGTTTTTTATTTATTTTTGGGACAGAGAGAGACAGAGCATGAATGGGGGAGGGGCAGAGAGAGAGGGAGACACAGAATCGGAAACAGGCTCCAGGCTCTGAGCCATCAGCCCAGAGCCTGACGTGGGGCTCAAACTCACGGACCGCGAGATCGTGACCTGGCTGAAGTCGGACGCTTAACCCACTGCGCCACCCAGGCGCCCCTCTTTCTATTGTACTTTAACTTAGGTTAAGTAACTGGCTCTAGGAAATAAAAGTAATTGGTAGATCTAGAATTGAAATTCAAGTCTGACTCTTAAACACTTGCTTTCTTACTACTATACACAAAAACTTTGTAGTACTAGGATTATTGAATGACTTTAAAAATTTTTCCTGTAGGGGTGCCTGGGTGACTCAGTTGGTTGGGTGACTGCCTTTGGCTCAGGTCATGATCTCGCAGTTTGTGAGTTTGAGCCCCATGTCAGCTCTATGCTGACAGCTCAGAGCCTGGAGCCTACTTCAGATTCTGTGGCTCCCCCTCCCTCTACCCCTCCCCTGATCATGCTCTGAGTCCCTCTGTCTCTCAATAATAAATAAATGTTAAAAAAATCTTTTTTTAATTTTTTCCTGTACTACTAATATATTTTTGTAACATTATTTTATAGTTGTTCTAAGAACTTTACAGAGTACACCTTTAAGGGCATAAAATCCAATGTCTTATTGTAAATTCATTTAAAATATTTTAATACAGTTTTAGACAAAGGTGTCTTTTCACATATTAGGATTTGTCATGTGCTTTTTTGTTTTTTCACGGTAATTTTTAAACATTTCAGTTGCAGAATTTATTCAGAACATTCTTTTCAAGATTTTTCTTGAGAAATGCCTTTTTTGAATTAGGAAGAATCTAGTACTTTTTTACATTTAAGATCTTACTCTTAGCTCTGCTTAAATCTTGACTTTTTCCCTATGTAGTAATATAGTTTTATAATCTCAGCTGCAGTAGAAGAGGAAATATTGGAGAAAAAAGGGAGAAAACACAGAGTGTTGCATTATATGAATTTGTATATAAATTACAGTATTTGATTTTGGTATAAGTAATTTGGCATTGTTTTTACTGAAACCTCTAGAGATTGTTCTTGCTTTAGAACTATTTCTTCAGAACGTGGTAGCCCACTTACTAATTAAGTCAGGACAATCCTGACATTCATTGATAGCTCCTACTTCTTTAGCTTATTGAAAAGCACATGTTAGACATCTATTTTCATCTAACATTCCTTCCAAAGATCTAAAATTTACCCAGTGACCATACCACCCAAGTTTACAGTGGAGAGAGCTTTTATTTTGTCATTACAATGGATAAGGGGTCCTTTATGAAACTTGGCTTGGATAGTTAGTTAATTAGTTTTAGAGATGGGGGAGGAGCAGAAGGAGGAGAGAGTGAATCTCTTTTTTTTTTTTTTTTTTAACTTTTTTTAATGTTTATTTTTGAGAGAGAGACAGAGCATGAGTGGGGATGGGGAAGGGGCAGAGAGAGAGAGAGGGAGACACAGAATCTGAAGCAGGCTCCAGGCTCCGAGCTGTCTGCACAGAGCCCGACATGGGGCTTGAACTCAAGAGCTGTGAGATCATGATCTGAGCCGAAGTCAGATGCTTAACCAAATCAGCCACCCAGGTGCCCCTGGAAAGAGAGAATCTTAAGCAGGCTCCATGCTGGGCTTGATCTCACAACTGTGAGATTATGACCTGATCTGAAATCAAGAGTCAGATGCTTAACCAACTGAGCTATCCAGGTGCCCCTGGCTTGGGTACTTTTAGAGAGCTAACATTCACCTCCAAACAAACATATGTGCAAACTTCAATATTTTCCATCAACCTTAAGATATTTTACACTACAGTGTATGCATCATTGAATTTGAAATAGCATTAACTTGAAAATTTTCTAGGAAATGGTAGTCATGCATCAATGTTAATTTCCTGCTTTGGGTGACTAGATTGAAGTTATATAGGAGAATGTCCTTGTTTGTAGGAAATATACATTAAAACATTCAGGGATGATGTATATGAGGTTAGTAAATTAATTTCAAGTGGTTCATGAAAAAATAAAGTTCTTCATAGTGTACTTGCAAGTTTTGAAGTTTGAGATAGTTTCAAAAAAGTTATTTTAAAATACTGAAGAAGATTGGGTTGACTTCTGTGATAATAAAAAAGTGAAGCTCACTGGTTGTGTGAGTCCCAAACTGAGTTAGCTATTGGATATTCCTTATTTGAGAAGTAATGGAGCATTTTATTAAATTATTACTTAAGACAAATTTTTCCCTTTGGTTTTAGGAAGCACTGTACCTAGTGATCTCAGCATATTTTGATTTAATATTTGATTGTAATTCCTCTATTTCTGGTTAATAAAAAATTCTACTCATGAAATTTAGGGTAGTTTTTTATTTAGAAGATTATTTTTAAAATGTCAGTCATTATAGGTGTTATTTATTTAAATTGGTCTTTAGTGATGAATCCAGATGACACATTTGAAGTATTAATTGATCAAATAGTTGTAAACCAAGGAAGCCTACTAGAAGATGTGGTTCCTCCTATCAATCCTCCCAAAGAAATTGAAGATCCCAGTGACAAAAAGCCTGATGAATGGGATGAAAGAGCAAAAATCCCTGATCTTTCTGCTGTCAAACCAGAAGACTGGTAAGCAAAGAATTCAGTAGCAAAGCATTAGTTGGTATAATTCAGTAATGAGATATTACATATAAGTGAAGTTTACAACCAGTGAAACATATTCCTTTAAACATCAAAATTACTTATTTTGACTATTTGGGGTGAAATAATTTTCTAAAATAGACTTTGTATTTCCTTGCCTTTTAATTATCTTAATTTTCATTTTAATTAATATTTTTTCAACATTTTTTCAATATTTTTTTTTTTTTTTATGTTTCCAATGCTGTGGGTGGGGGGCATTCCATGAATCTAAGACACCGACACTTTAATTTTAATTCCTAGTTTGATCTTTATCATGTATGTGTGTGCACATCTTATATAGTTAGTTTTTTCAGTTAATGATTACTGGTTTTAAAATAGACATATGTTCAGCATCTTCTAAAGCCATATAGGATTCACTCGTACTAAATTCCTTAGCTGAGTATTTGTGTTGTTTTCATTCTATAGGATTATGAGTATTTGCCTTAAAAGAAATGTATTCAGTTCCTGAGTTCCCATAGCTTTGAGTTCAGATGGTGAGAGATGCCTGCTAACTCACTCTAACTCACCGAGTTCCTAAGGGTCAGGAATCTGGGTGTGGCTAGCCTGAGGTCAGAGTTCAGCATTCATCTGAAGGTCTGACTCTGGCTACTGGAGGATCTGCTTTGCTTTTTAACTGGCTAACGTGGCTGTTGTCAAGAAGTTTCAGTGCCTTGCCACTTGGGCCTCTCCTTAGTGTGCTCATGATGTAGCTGATGCCCCCCCTCCCCAGAGGGAGTGACCCCAGAGGGGGAGAGAGCACAGCCACAGGGCTTGTAACATCTTTTTATAACCTAATCTCAGAAGTGACGTGTCATCACTTCAGCTGTATTCTGTTTGTCACAAGACTAACTCTGCCTGGTACATTTAGGAGGGAACTACACAAAGGTGTAAATATTAAGTATGGTTTTACTATTTATTTTTGAGAGAGAGAGAGAGAGAAAGAGTGTGAGCGGGAGAGGGGCAGAGAGAGAGGGAGACACAGAATATAAAGCAGGCTCCAGGTTCTGAGCTGTCAGCACAAGCCCAACACAGGGCTTGAACTCAGAAACCTCAAGATCATGACCTAAGCTGAAGTCAGATGCTTAACTGATTAAGCAACCCAGGTGCCCCACTAAGTATGATTTTTAAAAGTTCTTTTCTTAGTTTACTAAGAGTTTTGTTTTTTTCCATGATTGGGTGTTGGATTTTGTAAAGTACTTTTGTGCATGCATTGAGATGACCATGTGGGTTTTCTCTTTTCTTCTTTTTTAAAAAATTTTAGAGAGAGAAAGTAAGAGGTGGACAGGGTAAGAGAGAATCTTAAGCAGGCTCCATGCTCCGCGTGGAGCCCAACGTAGGGCTCGATCCTGTGATGGTGAGATATGACCTGAACCAAAATCAAGAGTCAGACACTGAACTAACTGAGCCACCCAGGTGCCCCTCTTTTATTTGCTTAGTATGGTGAATTATATTGATTGATTTTCAATACTAGACTAAACTTACAGTCCACTTGGTCAGCAAGTGTTGCCCTTTTTATATTTGCTGGATTCTTAAATTTTTTTTTAAATGTTTATTTATTTTTGAGAGAAAGAGTGCAAGCAGGGGAGGGGCAGAGAGAGAGAGGGAGACACAGAACTTGAAATTGGCTCCAGGCTCTGAGCTGTCAGCACAGAGCCCAACACGGGGCTTGAACTTGGGAACAGTGAGATATTTGTCTTTGATGATTCATGATTTGATTGTCTTACCTAAGAAATCTTTGCCCAAATGAATGCCACAAAGATTTGCTCTTTTTTTCCTAGACAAATAATTTTGACTAAAACTCTGTTCTAAGTTAATTGTATGTAGTGTGAGATCTAAATCAAGATCAATTTTTAAAAATAAGGATGTCTAATTGTGCCAGCACCTCTTATCATCATTAATGTCTATAATGATCTATGCTGATAACTTTTATTTTACTTATAATATGGTAATTTGTGTTTTTTCTTGATGAATCTAGCTACAGGTTTATCGATTTTATTGACCTTTTTGAAGAACTGGCTTTTGTTTTATTTTTTTTCCCTCTATTGACCTTTGTTAAATTTTGTTATTTGTTTCCTTCTTCTTACTTTGGACTTAATTTGCTTCATTTTTTTTTTTTTTTTGGCCTTATTTAGAAAATCTTTTCTGACAGAAGCAGCTGTAAATTTTCTCTAAACACTGCTTTAAGTGTGTTTTACAAATATATGTCACTTACAAGAACATTCAGTTCATACCGTTTTCTAATTTCATTAGTGATTTTTTTCTTTAATCCATGTGTTTTTAAATGTGTTGCTTTGTTGGCAATTATTTATGGATTTTCCAGATACGATTTTCATTTTGACTCCAAATTTTTAATTCTGTGGTCAGAAAATTTACAAATGTCAATTGCATCAGGGTTGTTGAAAGCGTCTACATATTTACTGGTTTTCAGTCTATTCTCTTACTGAGAGAAGAGTTTTAAAATCTTTTGATGGATTGGTATCCCCTTTGAGTTCTGTTAGTTTTGCTTCATGTATTTGAAGATCTGTCACTACTTCTATTCGTAGTACTTCATGACCTCTTGAGGAACTAACCGTTTTTTTTATTATAGAATAATATCCTTCTTTATAAACTCTTGTAATACTCTTGTCTTGATGTCTACTTAGTCTCATACTAAGTCAACAAACACTTCTGGTTTCTTTTAAATCATATTTCCATTGAATAGTATTTTCCTTTGTTTAACCTATATATGCCTTTATTTTTAAAGTCATTTTCTTGTAGGCAACCTATATGTGGTTCGTGTGTTTTAATTGGAGTGTTTTAAATTGTCTACATTTGATGTGATTATTAATATGATTGGATGGAAACATACTTGTTTTCTTGCCACTTGTGTTGTTTGTCCCATATATTCTGTGGTACTTTATAAAATACTTTTCCTGACTTCTTTTAGATTGAGTTATTTTGTTTTATTTTATTTTTAGTCTTGTATTCTTTCTTTCCTGTTGGCATATTGCCTTTTCCTCTGTGGTTTATTGTTTTAGTGGTTGCTCTAGGGTTTACATAACTGACTTCAGTCTACTCTCAACTAATATTATATCACTTTATGTCTAAGTTAATCTTATCAGGGTCTTGTCATTTTCTCCTCCATTCTTTGTGCTATTATCATACATTTATGTCTATCTATTCTATGAAGGCCACACGTATTTATTCTTCACTCAGTATATTTTAGTCAGACAGTTATTAGAGGAAAAGTTGTTTTATTTACCCACATAGTTACCACTTAGGATACTCTTTTTGTGTAGATACACATTTTCATCTGTTACTATTTTTCTTCTGCCTGATAAAAATTCTCTCAATGTATTGTGGTACATGTCTGCTGTCATTGAATCCTCTCAACTTTTAAGTATCTGAAAATTTCTTTATTTTCCTTAATTTTTTAAAATGTTTATTTATTTTTGAGAGAGAAAGACAGAGAGAGAGAGAGAGAGAGAGAGAGCATGAGCAGGGGAGGGACAGAGAGAGAGGGAGACACAGAATCCAAAGCAGGCTCCAGGCTCTGAGCTGTCAGCACAGAGCCCGAAGTAGGGCTTAAGCTCACGAACTGTGAGATTATGACCTGAGCCGAAAGTGGGACTCTTAGCCAACTGAGCCACCCAGGTACCCCTATTTTCCTTCATTTTTGAAAGGTGTTTTCACCATTATAGGTTGATAATTATTTTTAAAGTCATTTCTTGAGTTGTCTTGCGGCTTGTGTTGTTTCCAGTGAGAAGTCAGTTGTTATTCTCATCCTTTTTCTCCTTTACCTAATATGTAATTTTTTTTCTGTTTGGTGTTAAGATTTATTGTTACTAGTTTTCAACAATTAGATAGTGTTGTGCCGTGGTTGTGTGTGTGTGTGTGTGTGTGTGTGTGTGTGTATGTGTATGCTTGCCTTGTTTTCCAGCTTTTTGGAATGTGACTGTATAGTTTTATCAACTTTGGATAATATTTGTCCTCATTTTTTTTTTCAGTATTTTTTCCATTTCACTTTTAGAGCGAGAGAGTGCGGCCAAGTGGGGGAATGGGGCCAAGGGAGAGAGAATCCTAAGCAGGCTCCACACACAGTGCAGGGGGCCCAATGCAGGGCTCAATCCCATGACCCTGGGATCATGACCTGAGCCAAAATCAGGAGTGGGCCACTCAACCAACTGACTGAGCCATCCAGGCACCTCCTAGCCTTTATTTCTGTAAATATTTATATGTGCCTCTCCATCTCTTTTTTTGGGACACCAAGTAAATGTAAGACTACTCTATGTTGTCTCACAGGTCACTGAGTGTCTGTTCACTTTTTTAAGCCAATTTCTCTCTCTCTGCTTCATTTTAGAAAGTGTCGACTCCATTTCTTCAAGCTCTTGTGTGTAAACATCGGGGTTACTACTGACTCAGAAATTTAGTGTTGCTCCTGGATAACCAGAAGTGTTTCCTTGTTAATTCTCTTGTAGATAAAGAGAGATCCTGATTTATCATAAAAATGTCTTTGCATTCAAGCAAGTAGTATCATAGGGAAGTAACTTCTACAAGGAAGAAATAACAGTATGGTTTTTTTAATTAATAAAAAGTCACTATTAATGCATAATTTTCATGAATTCATACTTTCAGAAATGGTAGGAGTACCTCCCTTCATGTGGATTTTCTTCCATTGTTTCATATTTCTTTACCTATAAAGAGTAAGCCTGGGAAGTAAGTTTGCCCTGAAATGAAAGAAACTGCTACTAATAAGCTCTTTCTGATTGGTGATGCATGTTAGAATTTGTTTTATAAACTGATAAAGGAAATGCTCCCTTAAATTTTAAATTCTAGTTACTCTGAGCCCTGAGAGACTCAAAATTGATAGCAGGCAAGTATAAGTCTTTACATATAGAGAGTTGATTATTTGAGTTTATTTTGTTATGTAGATCTGTTTGAAAAATTATACTAGTAGTTTTATTCAGTACTTACTATGATTATGTTTATATACTTGAGAATTTATTTTCTAAGTATAATTTTTAATGAAAATATAAAAGTAATAGAATTAAATATGGAGAGTTTAAAAAAGAATAATATTAGAGTAAGGAAGACCTTTCCTAATATGACATAAAATTTAAGAATCATAAAAGAAAATATTAATAAATTTCAACTACAGAAAATGAATTATTTGAGTGTAACCAAAAAAAACCTATCATAAACTATATCAAAAAATACATGAGAAACAGGAAAAAATATTTTCAATTCAGACAGCTAATTTCACGTTAATTTCTAATATATTCCAGGATATTCATTATAGAATTATTTGTAATAGTAAATTTTTAGAAATACTAAATGTCCCTCAAGAGTAGTTACTCTAAATAAATTATGGTATCACCACAAATTAGAAAACTGTACAACAGTTAAGAATGAAGCAGATATATATTATATAAAACAGGGCTCACAGAGCAGTCTTGGCACATAGTAGGCTTCTAATATGTGTTTGTTGATGAACTGATGAATTTTTAAGTAAACAAAAACATACTCTGTATAGAATGCTATCATTTGTGTAAAAAAAACCCAGTATATACCTATGTGCATGTATGCATGGGGCACAACAGGGAATATATACACAAGAAAGTAACAAGTTAGCAGAAGATTTTGGTGGATGAGAAATGGGGGAGATAGTAGACACAAAGACAGAAGGGTAGGAAATACCTTTTGGTATCTTCTGACTTCTGTAACATATCCATTTTTAAACTTTTTGAATAACTAATACTTGACACAAAATACTGTATTTTCAGGGATGAAAGTGAACCTGCCCAAATAGAAGATTTAAGTGCTGTGAAGCCTGATGGCTGGCTTGATGATGAACCAAAATTTATTCCAGATCCTAATGCTGAGAAACCTGATGACTGGTAAACAAACACTCTTCATCCTCAGCTGTCAATTTCATCCATTTCTTACTTGCTTTTTGTTACTGACTGACTGACAGGAGAGACGTGAGGTTACTATATTTGCTTTGTTCTAATTTCCTAAGGAATGAAGACATGGATGGAGAATGGGAGGCACCTCGTATTTCTAATCCAGCATGTCAAATTGGGTGTGGTGAGTGGACACCTCCCATGATAGATAACCCCAAATACAAAGGAGTGTGGAGACCTCCAATGATAGATAATCCTAACTACCAGGTAATAACCCACTTCTTCCAATTCCATAGTAAAGTTTAAAATGCTGTGATATTTCTATTATATATTTAGTTATTGATAATGCTGTGTTAACTTTTAGAAATTTGATTTGTAATAGTATACTTTAGCTATCTTAAGCCAAAGGAGGGGTGCCTGGGTGGCACTCAGTTGGTTAAGTGTCTGGCTTTTGTTTCAGTTCAGGTCATTATCTCAAGGTTCGTGAGTTCAAGCCCCACATGGGGCTCTGCACTGACAGCACAGAACCTGCTTGGGATTCTCTCTCTCCCTCGCTCTCTGTCCCTCCCCAGTACATGCACAGTCACTCTTTCTCTCTCACTCTCCCACAGAATAAAGAAACTTAAAAAAAAAAAAAAGTAAAAGAAAATAGACTCCAACTAATTTATTTAAAACATTTTTTAATGTTTATTTATGTTTTGAGAAAGAGACAGAATGTGAGCAGGGGAGGGGCAGACAGAGAGGGAGACACAGACTCTGAAGCAGGCTGTAGGCTCTGAGCTGTCAGCACAGAGACAGACATGGGGCTCAAACTCATGAACGGTGAGATCATGACCTGAGCTGAAGTCAGACGCTTAACTGAGTCACCCAGGTGCCCCTAGTTTATTTTAAAAAGTAGAGTACTCTTGGGGCGCCTAGGTGACTCTTGATTTCAGCTGGGGTCCATCTCCCATGGTTTGTGGGATCGAGCCCCATGTGGGGCTCTGTGCTGAGGGCATGGAGACTGCTTAGAACTGCTCTGCCCCTCTCCTGCTCATACTCTCTCTCTCTCAAAATAAATAAACTTTGGGGTGCCTGGGTGGCTCAGTGGGTCAAGCGTCTAACTCTTGATTTCAGCTCAGGTCATGATCTCATGGGTTCATGAGTTTGAGCCCTGCATCAGGCTGTGCACAGACAGTGCAGAGCCTACTTGGGATTCTTTTTCTCTCCCTCTCTCTCTGCCCCTCCCCTACTCGTTCTCTCTCTCTCTCTCACACACAATAAATAAACTTTTAAATAAATAAACAAACAAAAAGAAATGCAGAATCTCAGGTCTCAAACCTACTGAGTCTAAGTCTGCATAAAAAAAAAAAAAGTAAAGTATTCTTGGGGCAGTGGCCAGCTCAGTGCATAGAGCATGTGACTGTTGGGGTCACATAAGTACAAGCCCCACATTGGGCATAGTCTACTTAAAAAAAAAAAAGTAAAATATTCTTTATGTAATTTTCTGGAGGAATAATATTAAGAACTAAACATCAGTCACTTCATACTATATTTTTCTCTGTTAATCGATGATCACTCTGGAACCAAGTTCCAGTTTAGAATTAAATATAAGAAATGAGTTCTGATCAGGAGACCTCACATTGTACATTTTAGTAATTGATGCCTGTGCTTACTTGATGTGCTCCATATTTTCTGGTGTTATTAAACTTTGGCTTTTTTTCAATAATATCAGATGTCTTTTGAGTGTACCTGGATTTTGGGGTCAAATCTCTATGTTATGCATTTAACCCTGTAGTTTTATCTAATTATTCATTGACATTTTCTAACATTTATTATACATAGGCAATTGCATATTCTAATTGTTTCCTGTGAGGTTTTTTTCATAGCATTTATCACAGAATGCTTATTTTGGTAACTTTTTAAATGTCTGTCTCTTTCACTACTTTAAATTTAATAATAGAGGAACCATGTCTCTCTTGATCATCACTCTATCCCTAGTATCTGGCATAGTGCCTGGTGCAGAATAGACATACATGATGGAAGAGTGAGTGAGTCAGTAATCATATTGTTGAATTTTTTTGATTTGGCTGAGTTTAATCATTTAAGATTTAATGGAACTTTTATGTTGAATTTTTTTCTGAGGTGCAGAAAAACATATCCATACCCATCATTGGTATATGTTAAAGGAATGGCTTCATATTTAGCATACAGTAATCTCTCTGATTTGGGCAATTTTAATGACTTCTTGCTTTTAATAACTTTGCTAAAGGTAAAAAATATTGTCTATAATGATATCACTTGTGAAATTTAATTACTCAAGTTTCTTTGTGTGTTGGATTGTCACTTTGCCGTTTTTGGAGTTTAAAGTCAGTTTTATTCATAGGGAATATTGTGTACAGAATGAGAAGTAAAGTTTTTCTTTCCAATGACTTGCTGATGAATTAACATCAGATAAGATTTTCTTTTTTCTCCAAATAGTACTGCTGATTTCATTCAACAGCAACAACTTCTTGAATAGCATTTATAATGACATTATTTTATTTGAAAATGTCTTTAATTATTTTTTCTTCCAGGGAATCTGGAGTCCTCGAAAAATTCCCAACCCAGATTATTTTGAGGATGATCATCCATTTCTTCTGACTTCTTTCCGTGCTCTTGGTTTAGAGCTTTGGTCTATGACCTCTAATATCTACTTTGATAATTTTATTATCTGTTCAGAAAAGGAAATAGCAGATCGCTGGGCTGCAGATGGTTGGGGAGTGAAAATAATGACAGCAAATG
Source organism: Felis catus (assembly GCF_018350175.1). Lineage (NCBI taxonomy): Eukaryota > Metazoa > Chordata > Mammalia > Carnivora > Felidae > Felis > Felis catus. Next base: position 85,692,415 of record NC_058371.1, read on the forward strand.
CTAATGAGGTACAGTATTTACCATAGAATAATAATACGACTTCGTCCTGGTTATAGGTTATACAAATGGCCCTAAAAGGTAAATAAATATGTAGTCATTAGTAAATGCCAAAGAAATATACTTAAATAATTTTATGTAGATAAAATACTTAGCTTTACTATATTACAACTTCATCATGAACTATATAATGAACTGTATGTGTGTACATTTTTCATTCATTAAATTATGATAGCATAATGTGATTTAATTGCTCACTTGCTATTTATAAGGAGACTACTTAATACCTTTGTCACCTTATCAATTCAAGGCCTAAGTAGTAACAGCAATCTAAATATTATTCTTTATTCATTGTAACTACTTTTCACTTAGAGGAGTACAGGGAACTTCAAAATTTATTATTATTAAATTGTGTTCCAGTATTTTTTACCCAAATCTTAACACTATTTAGAAACATTAAGCTAAGTATTTCAACACAGTGCATCTTGGAGAATTTATCTTTAAAATCAGTTACTGTAAAGAAAAGTACCTCACGTTTGGTTTCTTTGGACATTAGCAAAAGCCATCAAAAGAGTAGGTAAAGAGATTTGCACTTTGAAACTTTCTTAACTAAAGCTTTTAATGAATTTATATTTTATTTTAATAAGAGAAACAATTTCCTTGTGTATGAAATTTGTTAATAAAAAAGAAAACACAGTAATTCCCAGGTTGATCTTCTTAATAAGTTCTTTAAAAGTAAAGAATGAGGGGCACCTGGTGGCTCAGTTGGTTAGGCATCCAACTCTTGATTTTGGCTCAGGACATGATCTCGCAGTGTGGGTTTGAGCCCTGCGTTGGGTTCTGCATTGACAACGCAGAGACTGCTTCGGATTCTGTGTCTCCCTCTCTGTCTGTCTCCCTTGCTCTCGCTCTCTCTCTCTCTCTCTCTCTCATAAATAAATAAATAAATAAATAAATAAATAAATAAATAAATAAAGAGTTATCAGAGCATTATATACTTCTAAATGAAAGAGAATACATCCATAGAGAGTAGTTCTATCCTGAAGTTTACTAAAAAATAAAATTGTCATAATTCTTGCTGGTAAGTTAGTAATTTCTACCTATGTAGTAACATATCTTCTACTACAAAGTTTCAAACAGTGATACATGCTAATAGAGTCTAAATTGTACAGTGCATAAGATGGGAAAATAAAGTATTTTTCGCTTAGAAGTTCATCACTCCTTAATATGAAACACCTACATAAAATAAGTTGTTTTCAATAGACTGTATTTCCTAATGAATGTTCATAAAATCTGAATTTCATGTTTATGCCTATTTCTTCTATAGCCTGGTGTATTTAAACAGTTAATGGTAGCTGCCGAAGAGCGCCCATGGCTTTGGCTCATTTATCTTGTGACGGCAGGGCTTCCAGTAGCATTAATTGCTTTATTTTGTTGGCCAAGAAAAGTCAAGGTAAAGAAATTGAATTTCCTTCAACTTAAAATAAATCTCTTAGTATGTAGGAGTTCTATGAATTGAGCAAGTGATTTCTTAAGAGTAATAAGCTAAATAAATTTCCTGTAGTTTTTACTGTGTTCACTATGTTTAATATCAGTTATTGCAAAAAAAAAAGTTTTTAAAAAATAGGGCTTTGCTTTCACTAAAAATAGCTTCTGTTAAACTACTACAGAAAAAATATGAAGAGTCGGAGTATAAAAAAACTGACATATGTAAACCACAAACAAAGGGAGCACTAGAGCAAGAAGTGAAGGAAAAGAAAGCCATCCTGGAGAAACCAGTCGACTTGGGAGAAGAAAAAAAGCAAAGTGATGGTGAAAGTCTTGAAAAAGGTAGGATAATGATACAGAGTTATAACAGGAGTCCTTCCCTCCCACCCCCCCACCCCCACCCCACGGCAAAGCTTGTAAAAAGAGCAGATTATTTAGTAAATAATAGCTGTTGTACTTGCTTATTGTCAAATATGTACGTTCTGAATCCCCAGAAGGTGCATGCCTGGGGCAGAGAGGAGTGATGGCCCCTGGCCTGGGTTTGCACCCTGATAGCCATCTGCTTACAGTTTTTGTTCTCTAAGAAGAAAGAGATTTAGCTATCTTTCAGTTGCTTGGGAGCCTGGATCCAGTGTGTCCTAGCTTTTTGCAGGGACTTTTCTTACCTCCAAGAACATAGATGAGATGGGAGGTACAGAGAGCACAGCCTCTGAAGGAGAGGACTAGGTTTAAGGCAGGTGATTGTGGAAACAAATTCAATAGCAAGTCTTTCAGTGGCTGTCGGCTATCAGATAGTCTATCATACAGAATGAGTAATTTAATGTCCCAGAAGGATTGCTGAATTATATGTCTCCTTCCCACCCTACACTAAACTCCTAAAGATGTTAGAACTGAAGAACTGAGGCTTTTTGGTGGGTCTCCATTGAGACTTTCTTTCACTCATCTAGGTAGAAATAAAACTATTGATATTTGCCAGGTGTCCCAAGTCAGGTTCCAGATTGAGCCCCCTACAACTTAAATTACGCCTTGAGCACTGTTTTTAACTTAAGAGTTGATGAAAGAGTTGACTTAAAAATCGTACTTTCAAAAAAATACACACACATGTATATTTACATATATTATATATATATGACAATGTGTGTCCATATATATACACATACACACAGATACATTTGCTTTTCATATTACATGTAAACTAAATGCTTAAGAATTTCTTAAGCCTGTCCCTTCCCTCAAATATGATGATTTATTTATAAAATATGGTAAAATAGTGAGTATTTGCATTACTTTTTAGAAATTTCTAATAGTAGAAATTGCTTTTAAATATTGGAATTAAATAAATCCCCCTTACTACATTCAATACTTCTCAGTAGCAAAATTCTAATTCAAGTCTTTGCCTGTAATAAAAATCTATATTCTAGAAGAGGAAGGTGAACCTGAGGAAAAGAGTGAAGAAGAAATCGAAATCATTGAAGGACAAGAAGAAGGTAATAAATCAAATAAATCTGGATCAGAGGATGAGGTAAGCAGCTCTTTAATGGAAGATAAACCATTTTTTATGTATGATTGTTATCCATAAACTATTTTAGTAAAAGCAGTCTGGTTTGTGGAGAATTTTTTCCGTGTTTCTCCCAGGTTTCATAGGAGCCTCCATATTGTTTTTAAAATGTATCCATAAAGAAGGCAAGAAAATAATTTAATCATCTTAACCCCTGATAAGAAACAGCATAGTGTGTGGGGTTTACAAAATCCAGAGAGCTGCATCTGTAAAATATTATGACTTTATCATTAAAGTGTTCTGTTGAAAATGATTATAAACAGACCACTTGAATATTTAAAAGGTAATTCTGTTTATTATAAGACAGTTTTCTTTACACCTATTGTAAAAACATTCTTTTTGTCTGGATAATTTATTGTCACATTTTGTAATATTTCATTCATTGGGTAGTTGAGTACTATCTGCCTGATACAGTGGTTTGTTTGTTTGTTTTCAAAGCTTTAATAAACTAGTTTTCCCATCAATTTGATCCGTCTACCCCTTTTTGTATCCTGATATATAACAGAACTTTCCACAGTGCCTCTTTTTAGGCAGTTATGGAATCCGAAACCATCCAGGATATGAGTCAGAACCAGAGCTTTCTCTTTTTGCCCAGCATGTACCAAAGGCCTATTTTCTCTATTTGCTAGCCCTTAGGAGCTACGTGATCTTACCCCAGTCACCGTCCTCACCACCCTCATTACTCAGTGCTGGTAGGGTAAAAGCACAGTTTTGCCTGGTCTACTACATGGGATGACATAAAGTTTCTATTTTGTGAGTTTGAAGAACTCTCAAACTTGTTTCATTGTTACCTGTTTTCTAAAGCCTATTCAGTATATATACTTGGTGACTGGTCTTCATTGCCTCGTGAGGTTTTAGGGGAACCTTAGTCTGAATATCTGTATCTAGAGGAAGCTGGGTGAAGATAATTTCCTCCAGGATAGGATTTTATTTTATTTTTTTTTTTTTAAATTTTTTTTTCAACGTTTATTTATTTTTGGGACAGAGAGAGACAGAGCATGAACGGGGGAGGGGCAGAGAGAGAGGGAGACACAGAATGGGAGACAGGCTCCAGGCTCTGAGCCATCAGCCCAGAGCCTGACGCGGGGCTCGAACTCACGGACCGCGAGATCGTGACCTGGCTGAAGTCGGACATTTAACCGACTGCGCCACCCAGGCGCCCCCAGGATAGGATTTTAAATAGTCATTGTTTCCCCTGCCACTCTCTTAATAATAATACTTGCACTCATTCATTTGAATATGTGTCTAGTTATATTTTGCTTCACAAGATATTTTGTGCACCTTTAAAAATATCTTGGGGCACCTGGGCAGCTCAGTCGGTTAAGCATCTGGCTTCTGATTTTGGCTCAGGTCACAATCTTACGGTTGTGGGATCGAGTCCCACGTTGGGCTCCATGCTGGGTGTGGAGCTTGGTTAGGATTCTCTCTCTCCTTCTCTCTCTGCCCCTCCCCTGCTTGCTCTCTCGCTTTTAGAAAAACAAAACAAAAAAAAAAAAAAACTGAATTGTGTCTTTGTCTTTTACTCTTCTTTTATGTCAGTGAGCTAAAATTAGCCAACTTTTTATATAGTATGACCTTGAAAAGTAGTAAGTGTTTTGTATAACACCATATAATACCTTCATTTTTTTTTTTTTTGAGAAGGGGGGGGCAAATGAGTGAGAGGCAGAGAGAGGGAGAGAGAAAGAGAATCCCACAAGGGGCAGAGAGAGAGAGAGAGAGAAGCAGGGCTCATGTGAAGCAGGGCTCGAGATCATCCAATGCAGGGCTGAAACTCACAGACTATGAGATCATGACCTGAGCTGAAGTCAGATGCTTAACCAACTGAGCCACCCAGGCGCCCCCTTCATTATTTTATTTTGTTACACAAGTTTAATTCATGTATGAATGCTTGTTCTGGGAGGGTAAGGAAAGAAAAACCCCAAATTATAAATCTGATGTTTCCTTTTCCGCCTCCTAATTTTTCTCAAAGTACTGTATGCCAGAAGTTCTGAAAAAGTCTCTATAAATCCAGCTCAGCAATTCATTACTTATGGAACTATTGTGATGAAGTTAGTGTTGACTATCCCACAATGAAAATGTCATACAACCTTTAGTTAACCATGACACTGAGATTAAATTCCAAATGATAAAATAAAATCATGAGTAGAGTTGTTAGCAGTATTTCTTGTCAGATGCATATTTGGTAAGCAGAGTTATTCTAAAATGTAATCATGCCAAAAGATGAACAAAACACATTAATTTATGTACACATTTTTGATCAGCTTCATGAATTAAAGAACACATATATAAGGTAGCGTTTGATTGTTACATTTTAAAGAATAAGAAATATTTACTACTATCTACTAGTTACCCATTGTATGAAAATAAACATTTGCATAATTCTTTCTCCAGATGAAGGAAGCAGATGAGAGCACAGGATCTGGAGATGGGCCAGTGAAGTCAGTACGCAAAAGAAGAGTGCGAAAGGAATAAACTAAATTCAAGTATTTTTAATTCGTGAGCGAGATGTTTGGCATTCTAAAATCAGTGTGCCGTATCTGAACTTGAGTCACCTGCACATTTTTCTAATACCTAGCAATGTTATTCTTTCAGACATTTATTTTAGTCTTTCTTTTCAGGAGGAAAAAAAAAAAAAAACTTTGAAGTTACCTGGTCTTTGAATTTAGAATAAAAAAGAGTGGCACGTTGTATATCAGATTTAAGAGAATAATGTCATTAGACGTTACAGAGTTTTAATAGTTTGGAGAAAGAAGTTTTGGTTTGTACAGAGCAAAATAATATTCAGCAGCTTCACGGCTATTGGAAAATCACTTATTGGAATTTCCTCTTAAAACAGCTCGACAACAATATAACCGGCAGTTGTACAACGAAAACGAGAGTGTGTTCTGTTGTACAGAGCTAAACGCAATAAAGTTTCTGCATGCTTGTTTGATTCTATCAACAACTGAAAGTGTCGTATGTGGCCCCCATTTGCCTAGTTGTGTCAAATTATAGTTATGGTCCATTGTTCGCTTAAATTATAGATTCTGTTAAAGAGGTGTTTTGTTGACGAGCCAACAAAACAAATGTCTAAGTGTCATTCGCAGAATCACTGGTTAATAGTGCATCGTATTTTACATCTGAATACAAAGATAATAGCTTCATCAAAATAAAATGGTGTACAGATGTTTTTTCAGCTTTTATAATTGTTTTATGCTAGAATGGCTTTTACCCTGCTCAGAAGATTGCTTATGCATACATCGCTCTTGAAAAGAAAATTTAAACATTTTTTCTTCTTTAAATTGTACCCTCTTGAATAGGAAAATTATTGAGGGGGGGGGGGCTTGAAATTATTTTCTTTTTTCTTGTCATTAAGAAATTCTAATATCAATTATCATGCTTTGTATTTTTATCTTGCTTTTTTCCTAAAATTCAAATCCATTTTAAGTCTGTTCTATCATCTGGGTTCAAAGCTGTCTCTAAGGTAGATAGTAGATATTGCTCCTCTTTTTAAAGTAGTTATCAGAAATCACAGAAGTGCATCATAGTGGAGCTGTGCCATTCCATTTAAAATATCTTAAGAACTTTTTATGTTTGGGGAACAGGTTAGGCGCTTTGGAAGAGGATCTGAATCTTTGAGACCACAGAACCACTTTAATGCTAGCTATCTAGGGAACTAGTTAGGTAATATCACACTAGTTGGGTAGTATTTTGGATTTCCTCATGGACATATACACCCCCATTCTTGGGCAAGCCCCAGCTAAGTTCCCATACAGCCTGCTCCCCAGTAGTATAGTTAGAGCGTATGTATAAGTAAAATGAGTGTCTTACTTCCCTTTTTTACTAAAATTAAGCCAAACAGCCAGTAATACTATTCACTCCTTATTTTAGAGAGTGAAAATAGGTGCTTTATTCTCTTTGCTGTGTACTGACTTTCATAATTTGATGGTAGAAAATCTTAATACATAGTTAACCATATTTTGTATTTATTTAATACTACCTGAACTTTATACAAAAAAACCTGGCAAGGACTCCCTTTCTTACTTTGTATTTGGAATGTCCAAATGAACTAGACACACTGAGTGATTCTAGAGAATGTTTCCAAAAGTAAACCGCTACTTCAGGACATAAATCCTTCCGTAAGTTTATGGAAACCTTCTAGCCTAACAAGTGTCTTGTATGTGAACATTTATTTCTAAATATTGATTAAAGCTTTTTTTTTTTTTTTTTTTTTTACTTTCTTGGTTGCAGATTCATTTTAACTTCAGTGTTTGGTTAAACCCCATGAGCTTGCAGTGCTAACATCTGAGCAACCAGTTTTGCCAGCTCACTCTTACTTCCTGTGGCTGTACCCTCCGTGGACGTATCATGGCTGATAGGTTTAACCAAAACTTAAACCCGTACAAACGTGTACCAGATCCATGCAGTAGACAAAGCATTGAGTCTTCCTTAATAACAAGATGGCTTTTTTCCTTTTACCATCCTAATCTGACTTTGTTTAAAAATGACTTAAATTTTATCCTTTTCTCTAATAAAGAAAAATAAGTGTATTTTGCTTTTCTTTATTTTAGTTGGCCTTTTTAGAGGCTTTTTAACTTGACCAGGCTAAAATAGATTCCTTTTCCTTGAATACCTTTTTTTAAAAGTTTTTTTAATGTTTATTTATTTTGAGGGAGAGAGGGACACAGTGGGAATGGGGTAGGGGCAGAGAGAGGGAGACACAGAATCTGAAGCAGGCTCCAGGCCCTGAGCTGTCAGCACAGAGCCCAATGTGGGGCTCGAACTCATGAACTGCGAGATCATGACCTGAGCCAAAGTTGGACCATTAACAGACTAAGCCACCCAGGCAACCCACTTGAATATTTTGTAAGATAACTTTGACTCCATTGATCATTTCTCTAGGAAGACACATATTACTTGAATTAGTAGCCTTTTGAAGAGTCAGGACACATTTGCAAGAGACACAGGATGGGACTGTTTACGTGTTACAATTTAACCCCTAACAGTGAATTTAACGTATCTTAGAAATTTAGAACATGAATCCAAAGATAGTTTTGTATTCAACGAAAACTATTTAGAAAGTTAAAACATAAGTATATTATACTTTAGGCATCTAAAGTTTTTTCATTCTCTTCATTCGTGCCTATAGTAGGATTTAGGGATGAACTGTCACATGGCTGATATCAGAAAACTACTTGTATCTCTTATGTAAATGAATAATAGCATTTCTACGTTAACTTTAATATTATCATCCCAAATTTTACCTCCCATGGATTTCCATTGTGTGGAAGAGTTTAGGAGATAAAATCCTTAATTCAACATGTCAGATGTGGTAGGCCGATGGGAGAGGAAATGTATTTGAGAATGCATTTGGAGTTTGTCTCTGGAAATATATATGCATGGAAGAGTCATGGTATAGTTTTGGAGAAAGATGGGCAGTAGGATTATTGGGTCTTTTAACCTACCGTAGTATCTTCCCACATAGGTGGTGCTTGTTAACTGAATACATTTTACATTCTCTGTGAAATTTGGGAATATTCTCAAGTTTTAATAACTTAGACTAAACATTTAGTAAGCCATCAATGAATCGCATATAGAATCTAAAACAAGTTAAATACATTATACATTAATTGTAATGTTCTTTATTTGTCACCACCCATCAGCATCCACCTCCATTATAAGGTAAATTAGATCCTGAGCCAGTATAAAGTTCCTGTTATGGTAAATTTGGGTTTAAATGCCATGAATCTCTATGATTTAAAGAGAAATAAACTATAGTATTGTTTTTCAGATAGAGTAGCTAAGAGTCAGTTAAGTCATTCTTCTGATTTTTTTTTAATGTTTATTCATTTTTGAGGGAGAGACAGTGTGAGTGCAGGAGGGGCAGAGAGAGCGGGAGACACAGAATCTGAAGCAGGCTCCAGACTCTGAGCTGTCAGCACAGAGCCCTACGTGGGGCTCAAATCACAAACCGTGAGATCATGACCTGAGCCAAAGTCGGGTGCTTAACCAACTGAGCCACCCAGGTGCCCCGTCTCTCTTAGGATTCTTAAACAAACTTGAATGTAATGATATTTTCCGTTCTTTCATAATTTGCAAGTGATCTTAAGTAATCTCTTTGTCTTTGCTAGTAATTTTGATAATTTCAGATTGAAGAAATACCTGCAGACAACCACTAGAGGGTGTTACCTCAAAAGAGAGAAAAACAGTTACTGGGAAAAGTGAAGAAAGGTTTTACTTTCTAAAGAATTAAGATCAATTTTGCTTTGCTTTGGACCGCAAAGTTTATTTTGGATTCTATAATTCAACTCTCATTTATCTTTTGGAAAAACGACTAGATCAAACGGAAGAGTAATGGACAGGAACAGAAATGTGACACTATAAACTGGTGGGGGTTACATGTTTAGATGATTTTGGTTACTTTTCTGCAAAAATTTCTGTTGCTACACATACAATTCAAAAAAGTCAAAAAAATCTGTGAAAAGCAAAAGTGTTTTCATGTTTGACACCAAAATTCATTTGGCAACCAAACCTGACCTCCCTGACAGGCTTTTTATAGCATTTATCATGCTTATTAAATTCATATATTTGATACAAAAATGTAAAATGTGTTGGATTACAAGTGCTGCCTAAAACAATATAATACTTTATGAAATATGAAAAAGTCCAATTTCCGAAACATCTAGTCCCAAGAATTCCAGATAAGGGATTGTGATCTATAGTTAACTTGCTACAAATAAAGTCCAAAGGGAATACAGAGAGGACAAATTCTAGATAGAATATTATCAGTATTGAGGGAAGTCCCACTTGGGGGCCACTGAGGAAAAGGGATATGCTCATTTTCTCTGCCAGTCATCACTCCACCGGCATTTACACTAGAAGTATTACAGAAAAAAGTATCCTGGCACTTGTTAAGACAGTGAGGAAGACTGTTCTAGCTACAATAGGTGCCCAAGACTGTCAGAGTAGGGGAGAGATACTTTGTTCAACTCCAAATACAGTAAAGATGGCTGGCAATTTAAAGTCATTGAGCAGAATGCGGGGAGGATTCATAGATGGAAAACTGCTAAGAGGAGACACCAAGGGTAGGGGAATGCTTGCTAAACTGAACGCGATTCTTGCTGGAGGCAGACCAAGGTGATCAGATACAGAGGGTGGGGTGGGGGAGGGAATCCTCTCTAAGTTGACTTAGCAGGATTCTTTTGAAAACTGGCAATAGGCCAAAGACAGGGCCTATGAGAGGCCCGGTTGAAAAGGTCTGCTTAAAATTTGGTCAAAGAGAGTCTATGTCAGAAGCTAGACACAGTTCCTGTGCACATCTATATTTCTAATACAGAAATTGATAGCCTGAAGTAGGATACTGTTACAAGAAAAACAATGTATAGCATTGATTTACCATTCACATGACAAGCAGGTAGGACTTGTATTTCAGGTAACATTTTTAAAAAATATTTTTATGTTTATTTCAGAAAGAGAGTGCATGCAAGTGGGGGGAGGCAGAGATAGGGAGACAGAGAATCCCAAGCAGGCTCCATGCTGTCAGCACAGAGCCTGACACGGGACTTGAATCCACAAACCCACAAACTGGGAGACCATGAGCTAAGCTGAAATCAAGAGTCGGACGCTTAACCGACCAAGCTACCCAGGCTCCCCTCAGGTAACATTTTGTCACCTACTGAGATGATAGCTCTATGGGTAGCAGTTGGAAAAGTCAGAATGTGCAATGAATTGCCTGGTCCTTGATGCTTTTAGCAAGGCATCACAGGAAAGAATTTACTAGTCTCTAAGCAGAGATGGAATAAACACCAGTATTAGGAACCTCAAAGGATTAGAAGAGCCAAGTGCCTCTGTACCCTGAATAACAAAAAAGGATTGTTTTATTTTTGAGGTGTGGGAGGTGGGGGTGGCAAGCCCAGCAAGACCTCCCGCCACTTGGTTAAGCCACACAAAGGGATCCAGGCCTGCAGTGATAATCTGGGTGTAGCATTCCCAGAGCAGTCTTATTTTCGGTTGGTCTCAAGGTAGCCTCCATTAAAGAGGCAGGGTCCTGTGATGAAAAATACTTTGAGAATTTGGTCTAGAAAAGTGCTTGATTGTGGTTCCTAACAGGTGGAACTAGAACTGTATAGACCAAAAAGCTACATTTTTGTGGGAATTTTACTGCCAAAGAAATGTGAGCATGGCCTTAAAACAATGGGCACCAAGCTCATGCCAGCAGGAAGTGGACTGTTTTCATGTCTCCCATAAAGGGCACACTCCTAGCCCCTACTTACAGCCCTGGAGGGAAGTGGATAAGGAATAATTTTCCAGACTGGGAGCCATTGAGGGTAATAAACAAGGGACTCCCTTGCCAGAGAGCAGAATCAGGATCTGATCAAGGAACTTCCTTCTCCACCATCAGAGACAGACTCTTCTCAGGGTCTCCCAGGAATATCCCACAGTTGGTTTGAATCAATACATTTCCCTTTATTCCTCTTTCCAAGTTGAGAGTTTTTATTTGGGTTTTCTGACCTCACCACACCATTATAAATGGGAAGAAGTGAGGGTGAGAGCAAATAATTTGCCCATCAGTTTAGAAGTCGTCACACTATTTAGAAGCCACATCTAAAACTGACGGACCTTAATAGAGATCCTGGATTTTGAGCTGAATCAGTAACTGGTGAGGATGGGTTGAGTATGTTCTTTGTGCAGGAAGAAGGTTGTGCACAGAGACTTAATAGCAAGAGAAAAGGGCTATGGCTGTGGCTGCGAGTTGCTACCAAAATCCTCTATGTGCTTCTATGGTAAGAAAGTTGTAGCTGGAATATGGCTTCCAGCCAAAGACTACATCTCTCAGCTTCTCCATCTAGATGTAATGAAGTCTCCATGCCATTGGAATGTGAGAAAACCTACGTGCCAACAGGCCCAACACTTAAAACCTTGCAAATGTGTCCCATGAAGCCATGTTTGAAAATGGCAGAGCTATCCTCCATTCAAGCCCCCGAGTCGTTATGTGGAACAAAGTCCACTAGCTTGCAATGCTTACCTCACAACCGTTAGTTGGGAGAAAAACTATATTATCAATGCATTCTTGCTACAGGAGCTTAGCCTAACCTAAACATTACAACCACCTTTTCCCTGACAATCTTGGATCTTCCTCTGAATTCTTTGCTTTTATTTTAAAAATTCATGTACAGGGACACCTGGGTGGGCTCATTTGGTTAAGCATCCAACTTCGGCTCAGGTCATGATCTTGTGGTTTGTGAGTCTGAGCCCGCGTCTGGCTCTGTGCTGAGAGCTCAGAGCCTGGAGCCTGCTTCAGATTCTGTTGTCTCCCTCTCTCTCTGCCCCTCCACTGCTCATGCTCTGTATCTCTCTCTCTCAAATATAAATAAACATTAAAAAAATGTTTTTAAAAATAAAAATCAATGTATAATATCCTCTAACATTTGTTTTAATAAAAATATTCCCCTAAACATAAAGTAACTGGTACTTAAATAAGATATGCTACTTATCCTGTAGCTTTGAACAACCCTGGATACACCACTACGTCATTATACACACCACAGTTACTATATTAACACACACACAATCTCTGAAACAGGTTTTTATTAAACAGTAAAGCAAAACTGGAACACAAGTTTAAATGTTTGTAAATTAGGTCACAAAAGGGATGCAAAATGTTTGCAGTATAACTATTATATTCATACAGCTAAAGTCATTCATCGAATCTTACACCAATACAAACGTTAAGATTATTCCATGATTAAAAGTAGCCCAAATCTAATAACCAAAACTATATTAGTGGATCTCTCTTCCTATTTAACATTTTAACATTACTTCTGATATTAATTTTCTTACCAAATGGAATCTACAAACTAAATTTCTTGAAACTGTCAAAGAGTGACTAAAACTCTGCAAACCAAGTAGTTAGGTTCACAGAAAATTCTGGGGAAGTAGTGAGATTAAAATACTGCGAAAATATCACTTAGTATACACGTAAAACTCCTCCATTTTGTTCATGATTCTGACACTAATACACTCTCAAGGAATTTTGCAAAAGTTGATCTGCTGGGTACCACAAAGAAACCTTGAGACTAAACTCTTTGTAACTGTTCTCTTCTAGGTGTGGTTGACCTAAGGTTAGTCACATTTAATCTACTTTCATATTCATATATTCCCCAAAAGATATCGTCTGTGCCACCGATCACACGAATCTGGAGTGAAAACATTTGGAGCTGGTTACTACTGTTTGCCCAGTACCTTTCCCATCCCATTTCTGTTCTATTTCAAACATATAACCGGAGCTCATCTTTTCAGATACCAAGTGCATTAGCTGTGCAAAAGGAAGTTTTTAACAACAGACCTTCCCAATTTGATAACTCAGTTGCAAAGAAAAGTCTTCGTATTTATGGCCTCTGTTTTCAATCAATTAAAGACAAACCAACAATCCTATCTTATTACTAACTATGACAAGCCCTAACTGAGTAAGTGTCTTATTTTGGTTAAGTTTCAACAATTCAAGCTCAGGTTACTCTCACAGATGATTAACTAGTAAAATTACTTTTACAAATGTGAAACCAATTTTTTCCTTAGGGGAAGGGAAATGGGAAGGAAGAAGCAAATGGAGAAGAGGCACAACATGGTAGACAGGGTACATAAAGCTGTGCGTTCAGTACATGATTTTGGTCACTTTTCACAACACGGTGGTTATTTTCTTGTATCTCTTAATATGCCTATAATAAAAGACAGTGCTAAACCTATAAATCAAAGCAAATTTGATAAAACATTCATTTTCAAGTTTCATAAATATATGCATTTCTAATTATAAAGTCTCTACAATACATTAGCACATTTTCATAGACTAACATATTATACACAAGCTCATGGAAGTCTTCTGTTATGCTCTTAATTTTGCCTAGATCTGATATTATCTTCATAAATATTCAATTAAGCCACAAACAAAAGTACTATAACTTTTTGAACCTATCCAAGTTTTAAAGAAAAAAAGAGCAGCAGCAATTCCATAAAACAGAAGGGATGTCAATCCCTTACTTTCTTTTGCTTTTTGTGTCAGTTGTTTGAAAAACACTAGAAGCTGACATGAGGTTTTCTATATATTGTCCAAGAACTTGGTTTTCTGATTTTAGCTTCAGATTTTCTTCCTTAACTGCATCTACTCTTGCGGAGAGGTCTATATTAAAAATAAAAAAGCCCATTATCAATAAAATAATGGCAATGACTCCATATCATAAAAGATTTAAGATTCATTCTTAAAATAGATAACATGATCTTTAAATTTTCTGCTTTTAAATTCAAGTAACTTTAGAATTCAGGTGAACAAAGTAAACAGTGCCGGTCAATAGCTAAAATTCTTAAAAAGTGATTTCACATTAGACTAAACGTTATTCTTGGTAAACAGCATTTATGTTGAGTGGTTATTTCTTTAAATGGTTATTTCTAAAAAATACAGACTCAGTTTTTTCACCAAAATGTGAATTTTGGTTCATGCCTTAACATAAAAACACGTTTGCTAGAAACTCTTCAGAAAACGTGGTAGGCAAATACAACTTGCTTTATACACGGACTACAGAAAGTCAGTTTCCAAGCAATGAAATATTTTGCGTTTTTACCTTAGTAAGAAATTCAAAAGACACAGTTCCTAATGATCAAATAAAACATCACCTCCATTCATTCACTTAACAACTAAGTATTGGGTGCCCTCTAAGAGTCAGGCACTGTTCTAGAGGCAACAGTAACAAAAGCCCTTGCCTTCCCAGAGCTTACATTCTAATATGCATGTGAACACATGTGCATTTAGGGGGTCCCAAGTAAAAGGAAAAAAAAGAAGGGTAAGAGTGGTAGGAAGCAAAAGGGAAGTTGCCCTTTGAAATTTTTTTTAATGTTTATTTATTTTTGAGAGAGACAGAGACAGAGCGTGAGCAGGGGAGGGGCAGAGAGAGGGAGACACAGAATCTGAAGCAGGCTCTAGGTTCTGAGCTGTCAGCCCAGAGCCCGGCTCAGGGCCCGAACTCACAAACTGCGAGATCGTGACCTGAACTGAAGTTGGATGCTCAACTGACTGAGCCACCCAGGAGCCCCTGAGGTTGCCCTTTATATAGTATAGATAGCTATTTTGATAAAGGGAATTTGACCAGAGACCTAAAGGAAGGAAATGAGCCATACAGAATGCAAACACCTAAGGGAAAGATTCAAGCCCCTAAGTAGAAGCAAGGAGGCCAGTGTCTGAGACAGAATGTATGAGGCAGACAGTGTGACATGACTGACTCTGAAAGGTAAAAAGGAACAGAGCCAGAGAGTAACCTGGCTTTTATTAACTGTGAAATAGGAAGCCAGTGAAATGACACGATCTGCTCACCCTGCTGTTACAAAATAAAAAAAAAAAAAAAAAAAAACCCACAACCTCTTAATTTCATTAAAAACCGAGATGTTTCAGGACACCCGGGTGGCTCGGTTGGTTGAACATCCAACTTTGGCTCAAGTCACAATCTCAGGGTTTGTGAGTTTGAGCCCCACATTGGGCATGCTGCTGTCAGTGCAGAGCCTGCTTCAGATCCCCTGTCCCCCTGTCTGGTTCTCCCTGGCTCACTCTCGCACTCCCTCTCAAAAATAAATAAACATTAAAAAAAACAAGATGTTTCACTGGTAGCATTAATTTTATGCAAGACATTTAGAAAATGAAAACAAACCTCAGATCAATTTACTTTTAATCTCTGAAGCTAAACCACTTTTTATTTTAATATAAGCTTTATTAAAGTGGACTTAGTAATAACACAATGCTTAAAAGGGGGCTCTCATGTAATAAACAGCATTACCTTAAACCCAGAGGGATGCATAAGAACACTATTTGACTTTCTCATTGAAGCACACCTCTTCTTTAAAATCACCAGCCAAAGATGCAGGCAGGAGGGGGAAAACATTATCGAAATGGACTCTGAAGTTTATACTTTCAAAAACTGGGGGCACGGTAACAAAATTTAGCAACATAAATGCTTACAATTTCAACTAAGTGGATGTTATTCAAGAAAACTACAAAATGGGGCTCACCTTCAAGTGTGTGTTGAAGTTCCAACACTTGATTAATAAGTCGCGTTTTTTCCTCCAGTTCCACCTGATTTTCAGCATCAACTGCTGTAATACAAAGGTTTGCATTTACTATTAATTAATGTTAGGTACCATTTGTGTAGTGCAGCACTTAAAGTCATACAAAATGTTTCATCTTTGTTATCTTACTTGCCTTACACAAGAACCCTGTAAAGGAAAAAGTTATATGCCCACATGGCAGATATGTTTTGCCAACATCAATTCTTTCTAGAACTAGACAGTATATAAGTCAGTAAATTAGCCAAATCCAACCCCTCTAAATATTGCTTCTCTGTTCTTTCTGTTGCTGTATTAAGCCAAAAGCATCCACAAAACCAGGAACATACAAAAAGGAAAATAAAGAACATACCATCCATGTCAGCATTCATCATCTCGGGTAACAAACTTTTGGGCCTTGGATACAAAATCCTTGATGAATCGTCTGCAGTAAGAAAAAGAAACAGACACATATAGCAATAACATACCATTGTACATTTATCAAATTTTTTTAAAGGAGATAATGATCAATAGTAGCAAAGTTATGGAAGAACAAATACAAAATATTAGACACAAATTTTAAATATGTATCTTCTTAGAAAGCAGTATGGTAATACATTACACTCATAAAAACATTTAAATATTTTCTACTAAGCAATTTTGCTCTTGGAAATTTAGCCTAAGGAAAATTACAAAGAAGGAAAAATTATATACATAAAATCTTCACTTCAACCTTATTTACAACCCACCAAATTGGAAACAACATAAACTGTCCATTCAGTCTGTAATTACTGTAGTTTCTAATTGAGTGGGTACTAAAAATAATTAGGATGACTATAATAACATAGAAGAATGTTTATAAAATGGTGTATTCATTGATGTAAATCATGTAAAATATACATAAATACAAATAAAGAGAACAGCAAAATGAAAAAAGCTCTTCTATTAAGGATGATAATAGGGATGAAAACAAATGTGTTTAAAAATATTTTTCATCATTAAAGTATTATTTTACATATACTGTTTAAAACTTTTTATTGATAACGTTCAAGAGAAAAATACTAGTTATCTGAAACATTAATGTGGGATAAATGAAAATATCAACCTGTTACATCCTAGTTATAGTTAAAACAAAATTAGGATGTGAATAAGTAAAACATTAACATTTTATTGTTCCTATAAAAGGTTTCAAAATATTAAAGCATAAAATTCTTATGAAATACGTTGTGCTCTATAGCTAACATTCATTTCTTATTCGGTGTGTTCAAGAGTTATTAAATAAACCAGATTATTACTGGTCACCAATCTAACCTACTCACTGAAGCAATTTAGACCTGTCAATATTGTTACTCTTTCAACAAATTAATTACGGAGCACCTCTTATACCCAAAGCATTGTTATGCTTCCATATACTAAACAGTGGAACCCAGACCTACTGAACAAGGATGTTGACATTCTAGAACTAGAATCACATTAAAGAGTTTTCAGATACTGGCATGAATGTGAAGATAAAATGCTCAGTGTACGTACATATGAACTATCTCTGAAATAAGACATCATGTATTACTCTAAAAAAGAAAGACATTAAACATCCTACACATAGCATTATTAAAGAATTAACTAGCTACAAATGATGTAAAATTGATTTCATGCTTAATAAATCTACTCCCAAGTCTTCTGGCATCTTTCTACTTCTCTAGAATTAGTTACTCTCCCCTTCGTATCTTATTCACATGGTTTTAATTCTCAGGTTCTGTGTACTTCAGAGAAAGTTGACACATATATTTGTGATATATGTACGTGTTATATACATATTACATGTGCATTATATATATATACATACATACGTAGTATATGTACATATGTAATATACATATAAAATTTCTCTGAAGTGCAAGGAACCTGAGAATACATATGTAATTAATTAAATATATATTAATAATATATACACAGAATATGTTAATATGTAATATGTATCGGTACATCTACATAAATCCAAGTAGACTAATTACTAAAAATCTTTTTAAAGATTATTTATTTATTTATTTTAAAGTTTCATTTATTTTGAGAGACAGTGTGCATGCATGTGTGAGTGGGGGAGGGGCAGAGAGAGAGAGAGAAAGAGAGAGAGAGAGAGAGAGAGAGAGAGAGAGAATATCTCAGGCCCTGCCCCATCAGCATGGAGCCAGATGCAGGGCTCAAACTCAGAAACCAGGAGATCATGACCTGAGCGGAAATCAAGAGTTCCACACTCAGCTGACTGAGCCACCCAGGCGCCCCCCAAAATTCTTTAAATTATTCAACTTACTATAATATGCGAAGCCCACACTTCAAAAATTATCCCTCTCCATTCAATCACCAACGTATCTCTTTACAACTGAAGAGGAAGAGTGTTAACAGTGAAAACTTTATTTGACACTTGCAATTTTCCTACCATTTCAACCACTGACCTGGCTAACACAGGTCTGGGAGGGATGACATAGGCCACAGCCAAAAGCAAAAGTGATCTTGAGAGTACTCAGCCAACAATAGCCTGCAGCTTGGCTATTTCCCCTGCTAAGTAATATACAAAAAGTACTTCAAATTTCTAATATTTGCTTTTAAAAATACAGCTAAAACAAAATTTTCATGACAAATGAGAAGCGTTGTAAGATACATAAGCCAAGCAACAGATAATCATGCAATCAATACAAATGACTTTGATATCAGATTTCGTATAGGGATATGGTATATTTTTCTTGCTTGTGTTTCAATCTAACACGAAAAGTAAAAAGTCTACAAAAGCAAACTGTTCCAAACTGATCAATGTAATCATGAAGCCAGTTTCTGAAATTTTGGCCACATGTAAACCAAACAATAGAAAATCTTTGTATGGTTTATCAACAGTTTGACTTCATCTGAAAAAATGAAGGAAAAAAAGGCAGAAAAATGGGGTGGAGGGGGATTAGAGGAAAAATGAAGCTTAGATACACACACTGAAGACTGGGGTGGAGTCAATGCCACAGAAGCCAGCCAGGCACAAGGACAGTGCTATGGGATCGACAACACAACCTGAGAGAACACCATTCGTATCATAGTCCATGTAAGACTGCACTTGAGTCTTGCACAGTGCAAAATCTGCCCTACTGTATGTGGCAGCCTTGTACAAAAGGGTATTCATGATTCTTTAATAAAAGAGACAGGAGTATTGCCAGCTGCCTCTGCACAACAACAAAAAAGACAAATAACAATTTTCTCTTATTATGATATGATTAAATAGCCTGGCCTCAAAATGCTTTCTTGCATATATTCAAGTTCTTTCAGTAAATTTAGAGTAACAAACTGATTTATTTTATATATAAGATCAGAAGGTTCATTGAGCTCTTTGTATCAAAGCAATTTAGCCACAGATTTTTTCTTTCAAAATAAGATCAATCTTCAAACTTCATGATGTCTACATTAGCACATTAGACTGAGTTTTTCAACTATAAAATGTTTTTTAATCTATAGTTGCTATCATATCAATCCAATTTCATGTGAAATGCACTTTTTAGAGTTCACTGTCAATTCTTCTGTTCCTATACATAAATGCAAATCTGATGTGAAAAGAAAATCCGGACCAAAGTATCTCAAGTGTGAAGACACTGAAATGAATGTGGGGTGCTAAGGCTGATCTGTTTCTCCTAAGGCTGCCTTAGTTCCAAAATGATTACGGTTCTGAGATTTGTCAACTCTGACTCAAGCCTAGATTGGATCTCAGAAGTGTTTCTCAAAAATTGCAGTAAATTTTCCAAGGGATGCAAGTGCTGATGCATAGGGGCACTTGTACTCCAATGTTTATAGCAGCACGCTCAATGATAGCCAAATTATGGAAGGAGACTCAATGTCCATCAACTGATGAATGGATAAAGAAATTGTGGTTTATATACACAATGGAATACTACCTGGCAATGAGAAAGAATGAAATATGGCCCTTTGTAGCAACGTGGATGGAACTGGAGAGTGTTATGCTAAGTGAAATAAGTCATACAGAGAAAGACAGATACCATATGTTTTCACTCTTATGTGGATCCTGAGAAACTTAACAGAAGACCATGTGGGATAGGAAGGAAAAAAAAAAAAAAAGTTAGAGAGGGAGAGAGCCAAAACTTAAGAGACTCTTAAAAACTGAGAATAAACTGAGGGATAATGGGGGGTGGGAGGGAGGAGAGGGTGGGTGATGGGCACTGAGGAGGGCACCTTACGGGGTGAGTACTGGGTGTTGTATGGAAACCAATCTGACAATAAATTTCATATTAAAACCAAACCAAAACAAAACAAATTGCAGTAAATTTTGATGCCTATCTTCATCTAGCTTTGGTCAGTGGAAGAGAACCTAGAACTATTTTGATAATTTAAGTCCTGGATGTAAAAGGTATGGAGAGAACAAGGGTCAGGAAGTGTGACAAACATTAGGATGGACCCATCTTCCATGCCCACACACTTGTGACCAAAGACTACTGTTTTACCAAAGTAGACCTCTACCTTCTTTTATAGTACCCTGAATAGTACCACTGTTAAGAGGCAGTGTAGCACAGTGATTAAGAACATAAATTTTTATTACCTGTATTTAAATCCTAGCTCTGCTATTTATCAGCTCTGGAACCTCGAGCAAGGTTATACCTCAGCCTCAGTTTCCTCATCTGTAAAATGAGGATAAGTGTATATACCTCATAGTTTTGTTGTCAAGAATTTAATGAGTTCATATATATAACGTGCTTGCAATGGTACCTTGTACAAAGAAGGTATTGAATAATATTAGCTGTTATCTTCTCTCCCTTTTGACTCTAATTCAGGCCACAAAAAGAAATTTTGGAAAAATCATCTGGTCTAGCTGCCTCAGTTCACCAATAAACAAACCAAGGTCAAAAGTAATAATGGCTTACCCCACATCACAAAATCACAGAAGTAGTTACTGCCAGAGCCAGGAGTACCCAGGCTAGTTTTTTCCACCATACCATTCCAGGTATGCTCACATCTGAGACCTAAGATTTTGAGAGTTAAGACTGACATGCAACCAACTTTTCTGCATCTAAAACTGTGCGTTAATCAACTAAATGCTTTACATATATTATTAGCTCGTATTCATCAAATCAACAGGGCATCGTAATTTATGTTTGTGGATGCTATATCTCAGAAAGGCTATGTATCTGCCTTAGACTTCACAGCCAATGTTTGTACCAAGAATTTGAAGGCAGGTCTAACTATAAAGTTCCTGCTTTTCCACTATATAATGGCAAAAAACTTTAATAACAGCCCTAATCTCAGTTTTCCAAATATTTTGCAATCTTTGATGTTAAATCCCTTTGATATTTTACTAAGCAACTGAAGGTAAATTTCATTCCCTTCAAGCTGTATCAACTTTCAACATGAGTTTATCTGTTCAGGCTCCTTCAAGTTCTGAATTGTTCTGGTTAGATAAATGCAGTTTGAGATTCTACAAGATTAAGGAATTGATTTGATTGGTCCAATGAGGACAGGAACGGAAGCTAGAGTCCCAGAGAATGACTAGCTACCGTGAATTTAATCAATTGAGTACGGCAACAATATATAGGCACAGCTTTGGATCTTCAGGTACAGACTTACGGTGTCGGCAGCACATCATTTTAACATTGTTACGTCATAGTAGTGGTCTCGCTATATTGTATAACAAAAGTCCTGCCTTTCAGAAATGTATCTTCTCTCTCCTTTTCAATCCTAACTTCCCAAAACTTGCTCAGCAGGACCCTAAAGCCCAAGTAGAAACTAACCCGGGAGCTGCTTTCAGCCCCTGGAAAGCCGTCGCCAAGCCCTTATTTATCGCTCACTCGCCACCCTCCCCGCCTTGGCATCCTCTCCCCACAACCTGCGGGCTCTCTCGGCAGAGCACCCACGGACTAGTCCAGGCGTGCCAGGTCCCATTCCACCCAAACGCCCCTCCGCCGTCCCAATCAGGGCGGGAGGATGGACAACGGCCTTCGACTCAGAAGAGACGGTGAGAAGGCGGCAGAACGTCCGCCTCAGAGATGAAAGCAGCCCCTCCCCAAAGGAACCTCTAGGCTCAATAATGAGAAGATGAGACGGAGGTTGCGCAGGGGCTCTGCATACAGCCAGGCCTCCTCCGCCCACCAAATGCCCAGGCCCGAGGCCGCTTTTCCCGGGCCCCTGGTGCGCCGGATCGCGTCCAGTCTACCCCGCCCTCCAGGCCCTTGGCTGTACCGTGGCCGCAAACTCCAATAGCTCGGGGCCAGGCCCTCCGCCGCCCAAGACTGTCCTCACCTGCCGTTGGAGGCGCTGGGAGTGGGAGGGATAGGGAGGACGCCTCAGGCCCCAACACTTTCACCAACCGGTACCGACAGCTCCGCCCTCTGCGCCCACAGAGCGTGCGCGGAAACGGGAGTCCCGCCCTGTCCCGCCCCGTCCTGCCCCGTCCCGCCCCGTCCTGCCCCGTCTCCCACCAATCCCCACTCAAGAAGGCACGCCTGCGCATTAGCTGTACGACGCCCCAATCGTCCTTTGTCGAAGCCCAGGGATCCACCTTTTGCCATAACAAAAGGACGTTGGCATCCAATCAGGATTGAGGCTGATGTGGGCGGGTCCAGGAAAAACAACAGCCAATGGCAGTACAGAGGCGAAGTTAGGCGTGAGAAAGCTAGTCCCAGGAAAGCAGCCCTTCAGTCTCAGCAGGAGCCTGAAAATTGGGGTCAGAAATCCAGTGTGGAAAATTCTGACAGCTGTCAGGAAGGAGGTTGGTAAAACCAAATGCCGGGGGAGAGAGAAATCATTCAGAGTTAAGAAAAGGGTATTTGTGGGCGTGAAAGATAGATAAAGCCAGTATAATACTGTAGTACCTCAATTCAAAAAGCAAACTTTTCCATATTTTTAAATTTCCCAAATACCCCTAGTGGATTGTTCCTCTCCACCTCCTTTCCAAACGATTATTAAATCCATAGTGCACCTGACCATTTAATAATATTTTAGAATTGAGAAAATACTTTAACAGTACTTTGATATATAGAACTTTCGCTCACCTTCTCTCATTTTGATTCTCACAGCAACCCACAGAAAGAAACTGAAGCTTAAGAATAAATAAATGTCTTGCTCAAGGTCATGCATTCAGTGTGAAATGCTGTGGCCAGGCTTTGGGATGTAATGTAATCTGGCTTGATAGCATTCATTGATATCTAGCACTTGACACAAAGCAGCATCCTGCTTGTGTTTAAGATTTGTTGAGTACAGGGTAGTAATACCATATTGTTTTGGCTCTGGCACATTCTCCTGAGTTGTAGAGGTGAGCCTATGTCTGCCTGTTTCTTGATTTTTCACTTAGGGTTCAGTTTGCTGACATACCGCCTTAATCCTTTTAAGAATATATATATATATATATATATATATATATATATATATATATACACACATATATATATATACACACATATACATATACATATACATATACATATGTATATATATACACACATATATGTGTATATATGTATATATATGTATATACATATATATGTGTGTATATGTATATACATATATATGTGTATATATGTATATACATATATATGTATATATATCTAAAAATCTTCCATTCAGTGTTTGAGAACTGTATATTTGGCTGGAACTATGTGACATAATTTGAGAAAATATACTAGAATGCAACACAGGAGCTAAATAAATGGAAAATAAGAAAGATCCAGTGTATATCCAGTAGGAGTGTCAAAAAGAGAAATTACAGACAATGGGTGTGAGCAGTATTCAAAGAATAATAACTAAGAATTTTTCAGGACTGTGGAATATTTGAATGCTCAGAATCAAGAAGCACTTAATTCTTGAGCAGGTTTAAAATAAAGAATTTCATACCTGGACACATCCTGATGAAACTGCAGAACACCCAAGACTAAGAAGTATTAAAAGAAACTTTGTTGTTGTTAGAGCATAAAATATACATGCTGTTTATAGTATAAAATACAAATAACAAAAAAAGTACCATCTTCTTATTTTATTTTTGATTTGTTTTAGAGAAAGAGAGCATGGTGCACGAGCAGGGGGAGAGGGGCAGAGGGAGAGAGAGAGAATCCCAAGCAGGCTCTACACTCAGCATGGAGCCCCGTCAGACTCCAGCCCCCAATCCTAGAGTTCATGGCCTGACCTGAAATCAAGAGTCAGATGCTCAACTGGCTGAGCTACCCAGGCGCCCCTCATCTTAACTATTTGAAATTGTACAGTTCAATAGTGTTAATCATATTCACATTGCCATGCAACGAGTCTCCAGAACACTTTTCATCTTGCAAAGCTGAAACTTTATACCCATTAAAAAGCAACTCCTCATTTATCTCTCCCTCCAGCACCTGGCAACTGCCATTCTTTCTGTCTCTATGAATATGACTACTGTAGGTACTTCATGTATGTGGAATCTCTTTCAGTATTTATTTTTTTGTGACTGACTTTTCACTAATCATAACATCCTCAAGGGTCATCCATATTGTGGCATGTGTCAGAATTTCCTTCCTTTTGAAAACAGAATAACATTACATTTATGTATAGAGCACATTTTGTTTTTCTATATATCTGTCAATGGATACTTGGGTTGCTTCCAACTTTGAGCTATTGTGAATGCTACTATGACAATGATGTGTGCAAATATCTCTTTGAGACCCTGCCTTCAATTCTTTTGGGTGTATATCCAGAAGTAGAATTACTGGATCATATGGTAATTCTATTTTATAAGCAACATTTTTAAATGTGGTAATGAGGGGCACCTTGGTTAGTTAGGCATCCGACTTTGGCTCAGGTCATGATCTCACGGCTCTTGAGTTTGAGCCCCATGTCAGGCTCTGTGCTGACAGTTCAGAGCCTGGAGCCTGCTTTGGATTCTCTGTCTCCCTCTCTCTCTCTGACCCTCCCCTGCTCATGCTCTGTCTCTCAAAAATGAGTAAATGTTAAAAAAAATTAAAAAAGAATATGAAAAATCCTAATAGTGCTATAAACTAGCACTGAAGCAAAAACTGGTAGGACTGAAATAAGAAACCAACCCACAGTGCAGCTGAAGAGTTCATCACTCCCCTCTCTGTAATTTGTAAAATAAATACACATATACAGAAAACTAGGGGCGCCTGGGTGGTTCAGTTGGTTAAGCATCCAACTTAGGCTCAGGTCATGATCTCACGGTTTGTGAGTTCGAGCCCCGTGTAAGGGCTCTGTGCTGACAGCTCAGAGCCTGGAGCCTGCTTCAGATTCTGTGTCTTCCTCTCTCTCTGCCCCTCCCCTGCTCACACACCCTCTCTCTCTCAAAAATAAATAAAACATTAAATTTTTTTTAATTATATAAAAAAAGAAAACTAGTAAGGAACTCAAGTCCCAAGCTTGGCTTGCACATTAGAATCACCTGGGAATCTCTTAAGAATTCTAAAGAACAGGCTACACCCCCTACTTCTTAAGCCACAATCTCAAGGGTTCAGATACAGGCATTGATATTTTGGGAAGATACAAAGGTGATTTCAACAGAGTGCGGGAAAATTTGGGAACTATTGTTATAGAAGACCTTAAAAAGCCTATCAACCAATTTCACCTAGTTGGCACTTATAAAAAATTCCACCTAATAACTAGAACATAACTTCTTTTCAAATGTACATGGAGTATTCAAGAAAATGGATCATATTCTCTATCATGAAACAAACCTCAACACATTTAAAATGATTGAAATTAAAAAAAATAAATAAGATCATTGAAATCATATAAAATATTTTCTCTTCTGACAAAAGAATTAAACTAGAAATCAATAACAAAGATATTTGTGAAAAATTTAGAAATTAAGTATATAAATTCTACACAAACTCTTCCAGACAATAAAATAAGAAAGAACACTTTCCAATTCATTGTCTAAGAACAGTGTTACTCTGATTCCAAAACTAGACAAAAACATTAAAAGACATAAAACTGAACATAGACACAAAAGTCCTTTGCAAGTTTTTAGGAGATCGAATCCAACAATTGCTCCTAGACAGAGGGTCTGAACAGTTGTTATTCCTGACCCCAGAACTTTCACTTTTCTCACAGATTATGGTCTAAAGCTGATCCTAAAATTCATATGGAAAAACAAAAGATACAGAATAATAATGCTGTAATAGAACCATAAAGTTAGAGGACTTACACTACCTTATTTCAAGTCTTATTATAAAGTTAAAGCAATAAAATAAACGGAGTATTGTTACAGACACACAGGTAAATGAAATAGAATAGAATCTAAGAATAAACCCACACATAATATGGTCAATTGATTTTCACAATGGTAACTTTCATGAGAAAGGATAGATTTTTTTCCATAAATGGTGCTAGAACAACTGAATATCAGTTGAAGGGAAAAAAATGAACCTCGGTCCCTACCTTATAGCATACAGAGAACTGTTAATTCTGAATGGATCATAAATTACAACATAAAAGCTTAAACTGTAAATCTTCTAGAAGAGGTCAAAGAAAAAAGTCTTCACCCCTTTGGTGTTGGCAGAATTTTTTGTGAAAGGCCACACACACACCCATAAAAGAACAAAATGATTAATTGAACGTTATAAATATTAATAATTTTTGCTCTTCTTTTTAATGTTTATTTTTGAAGAAGAGAGAGACAGAGCATGAGCGGGGGAGGGGCAGAGAGAGACAGGGAGACACAGAATCTGCAAAGCAGGCTCCAGGCTCTGAGCTGTCAGTACAGAGCCCCATGTGGGGCTCGAACTCACCAACTGTGAGATCATGACCTGAGCCCAATTTGGATGTTTAACCAACCTATCCACCCAGCTGACCCTGCTCTTTGAAAGACACCATTTTGAAAATGAAGACAATGTATAGACTGGGAAAAAATCATAATACGTGATCTAACAAAGGACTTGAACTCAGAATTTCTAAGAACTCTTTCAATCAATAATGGAAAAACATCCCAGTAAAATAATGGAATAAAGCTTGTCAGCAATAGAAAGTAACAAACTACCAATATGGATGAATCTGAAGTGTATTATGCTGAGTGAAAACAGCCAGATAGAAAATGTGCAAACTGTATGATTTTATTAATATAAAGCTCTAGAGCAGACAAAACTTATTTATTATAATAGTTGGATTAGTGGTTGCCTGGGGTTGAGGACAGATAAGAGTTGACCACAGAGGGGCCTGAGAGAACTTTCTGTTGTAGTGGAAATGTTCTATATATTTTTATTGGAGTGGTGGTTACATGTGTATATGACTGTCAAAAGTCATCTTCTGTAACTTAAATTGTTTGTATTTGATTATATATTATTTTTCCCACTGAAATTGATTTTAAAAATTTATTTATTTATTTATTTTTGAGAGAGAGAGAGACAGAGACAGAGCATGAGTCGGGGGAGAGGTCAAAGTCGGATGCTTAACTGACTAAGCCACCCAGGTGCCCCTGCATCTGATTTTTTTTTAATGTTTATTTCTTTTGCAAGAGAAAGAGAGAGAGTGGGGGCAGGGCAGAGAGCGAGAGTGAGAGAATCCCAAGCAGGCTCCTCGCCACCAGCGCAGAGCCCAGCATGGGCCTCAATCCCATGAACCGTGAGATCAGGACCTGAGCCAAGATCAAGAGTCGGACGCTCAACCAACTGAGCCACCCAGGAGCCCTGAGAGTGATTTTTTTTAAAATTTTTTTTCAACGTTTTTATTTATTTTTGGGACAGAGAGAGACAGAGCATGAACGAGGGAGGGGGAGAGAGAGAGGGAGACACAGAATCGGAAACAGGCTCCAGGCTCCGAGCCATCAGCCCAGAGCCTGACGTGGGGCTCGAACTCATGGACCGTGAGATCGTGACCTGGCTAAAGTCGGACGCTTAACCGACTGCGCCACCCAGGCGCCTCTAGAGTGATTTTTTTTTTTTAAATGAGAAGACTATCCAGGATTTCTTTAGGGTTTGAAGTATGCTAGATATGCTACATGTGTTATTTTACTCAGTTCTCAAACAATCCAATGATGTAGGTATTATCCATCCCATTTTGGAGATGAAATTAAGGCTTAAATTGTCCAATATCATACAGCTAGTGATAGGTGAATTCAAACTTCTCTTTTTATCTGTAAAGTAAGTATCATAAAACCAACTTTATTGAACTATTATCAGGATCATTAGAATTAAGTAAAAATAAAGCACTGCATAGACTTTCCAATTTGAAATGACTTTGAAACCACAGCCCAAAGAAGGTGTGGGTTGGAACTTGCTGCCTCAACCTAATGAACTCAAATTCCCACTAAAACAAAACTATTAACGTTTTCCATAGGATTTAAACCAGACCCAGGGTCTCATGATCTAATAGTCAAAATGTCCAGGATCCAGTCCACAATTATTCAGCTTATGAAGAACTATGAAATCTCAATTCACATGGGTATAACAGTCAACAGATACCAACACTAAGATGACACAAATGTTGAAAATATCCAGAAAAGATATTTTAGGCAGCTATTAAGAAGTATTTGAACAAGCAATCATGAAAAATCCTGAAACAGAGGTTACAATTGAGAGTATAAGTAACATAATAAAAGCTATGAATACGAACCAAATGGAAACTTTATAACTGAAACATAAAATAACTGAAATGTGAAACTGAAGAATCAGTGGTACGATGGAGGTGAAAGAGGAAAGAGTTGGTGAACTTGAGGAAACCTCAGTAGAAATGGTGCAATTTGAACTAAAGGGGGAAAAAATGAAGGGAAAAACAAACCAATCAGCCTCAGGAATGAAAGACAACAAGAGATACCATTTTGTGTCATCAGAGTCCCAGAAGGAAAGGAAGGAGAGTCTGGTTCTAAAAAATACTTGAAGAAATAATGGTTTTCCAAGCTTCGCAAAGACAATTTCATAAGGGGAGGGTGTGGTTAGGAAAATAATGTCTCAAAGGCCCTGGGGGTTGGGATACAATGAGAACGACCTCTGAGAAACACTAATCTAGAGCACCAATACCACTAAATTGCAAAGGGAACACACCAAACGACATTTATTTCCTGATGGAAGAAGAATGTACCACCACCTATGAAATAGTCTTGCCTGCCTGCCCCCACCAAAAAAGGAAAAGAAATTGCAACCTGACCTGATCAAGCCCATAAAGTAGCAATTTAACAGGAAAACAGAGGTCAGAGAGAAATATGGTAAATCTACCACCTGGACAAAGTTAGCAAAATTTGGCTATCAAAACGACAAAAACAACAAACAAAAAGCCCTTTTCTTCAACAAAAAGAAAATAAAATGCACTGGGTGGGAAAAGAATGCAAAGAAAACCTGTAGATAAAAGGACACTTAAAATACATACTTTTAGGGGCACCTGGGTGACTCAGTTGGTTAAGCATCCAACTTCAGCTCGGGTCATGATCTCACAGTTTGTGGGTTCATATCCCACGCAAGGCTCTGTGCTGACAGTTTGGAACCTGGAGCCTGCTTTGGATTCTGTGTCTCCCTCTCTCTCTGCCACTCCTCAACTCACGCTCTGTCTCTTTCTGTCTCTTAAAAATGAATGAACATTAAGAAAAAAATTTTTTAAATACATATTTTCAAAAACAGACAAAAAAATCTATGGTTTATTTTGGATGCTAAAATCACTGAAAAGATGCAAGAAAATGATTGTCATCAAGTAGAATATGATTATTTTAGAGCATTTGCCTTTTAAAAAATTCTGGAACCAAACATATATCTTGTAAGATATTTTAGAGTTTAAAGGAAGTCTTTAGAAAAACTATCTCAAAAAAGAGAACGTACCAAATGATAATCCTAAAGTTAGCAATATATCAATCACAAAATATTGCAAATTTGATAAAACAGTGTTACTGATAATTAAGTTCTGCCCTCGAATGTAGAAAAAAAACCCTTGATAGGGCCTGGGTGGCTCAGTCAGTTAAGTGTCCAGCTTTTGACTTCGGCTTAGGTCAAGATCTCTCATTTGTGGGTTTGAGCCGCACATTGGGATTTCCTTTCTCTTCCTCTCTCTCTGCCCCTCCCCCTCTTGTGTGCTCTGTCTGTCTCTCTCTCTCTCAAAATAAATAAATAAACTTAAAAAAATACTGTATAAAAAAAGAAAAAAGAAATAACAAAAATATAACAAAAAAGGACAGTACACCCAAGTGGATAGAAAAAGGAAGTTGAAATTTTACCAAACTAGTCCTGAGTAAACCATTCATTAAGCTATACATTTACTTTTACGTAAAAATAAATGCTCCATATTTGCATTATATTTTTCAATTAAAAATGATTTAAAAATAGCCACAAAATTTCCCTTCTTCTGAATAAGGCAAACATACACGTACAAATAGAAACCACTGAAATTGCACAGAAATATTTGATTATAAGATGAACATTTGTTGTCTGGGATATGCATATATTAATTTATAACCATCTAAATAAAAGTGTAAAAGTAAAATACTCTTCGTAAAGAATGGGGAACTCTAAATTGAAAACTATTGTTACAGAACAATGTATTATGTAAGGAAGAAATGATAAATAGTAGAGAACTTCCAAGATCATTTTGATGTTTCAGCCTGACATAATCTCATCATGAACATGAAACTTCTAACTTAAGCAATTAGAGAGTTCTAAACATTCTGGGGATATTTTAAAGTGAAATATGCTAAATGGAGGCATTTTGATAACTTTCAAGTGTAACCAGGTGTGTTCCCTGATACTTTAAGCTCATTAATTTGCAAAATGTGTTTCATCTCGTTCCTAAATAAGAACTCACATTTTCCTTTTTACTTATTTTTTTCCCTTGAAAGGTTATTGAATTCATTGGAGAATGAGTGATGTCCTAAATTTGGTGAGTCAAGAATATACTCTACTTGTTGAAACTTGATTTCAAAACTAGACTTAAGAGTATACCATGCTGCTATTTGGTAAATTAAGCTGTTCATGTATACTTTTTTCAACATTATAATTTCTTGATAATAACCAGTAGTTGGCTAATTTGATTAGAGTTATTTTCATTCATTGGTTTAATAGAGAAAAAGTAAGAAATTGCCAGTGTATTTTTAGAATTTCTCAAATGAGAATTCAGAAGGACTTCAGGGTCTTCATGGAATCAAGCTTTGGACTTTATGGCAAAACTGAAAGTAACTGGGAATGATTCTGCAGTCTTGATGCTCATTTTTCTCTACACAAAGTAATGTTTAATCAGTTTCCCGAAGATTGGTGCTTATACCTCTGGCTGTGCAAGATTAGCCTTTAAAAATCGTTGCATATTTTATTGTAATTGAAAAGTACAAATAATACAACCGACCCTCAACTTGCAGATGTTGTTGCCTAAAACAAAGGTATGTTCAGAAATAACGTTAATTAAAGGGTTAATTTAATGTGGCAAAAAGTGTGATGATGGTATGCAAATGACTGGTTTGGAAAGCCTGATCTATCAGCACGGCAACAAGCATTGGTTTGAATAAGAGGAAGCCTGGGTTCCAGCTCTGGCTCAATCTATATTTGTCCATTCAATTCTTCATATATTTACTAGTTGAAAATTTTAGTTCAGGGTTCATTATAAGCTAAATACTGTAGAATATCCAAATATTTGAAATTGACCATAAATCTGTAGGGGATGAGTCACTTTTCTATAGACTCCTGTTTCCTCAAGTGAAGGATTGTAATAAAGTTCATTCTGCTTCTCTAATATTATATAAAATACCACTGCATTTATCAAAGAACACTACCAGTGAGTGATAACAGAGATTCCCATATTTAAGAGTCAACCTTTGATGGTTTGGTTGTGTCTGACCATCTAGCCCTTAGTAACAGGCCTGCCATAGGTCCTGAAAGCTTTCCTCAGTGATTGATCTTTGTGCCACTCCATTCCCGCTTTTAAGATTTTGGGTTTCTGTGGTTCTCTATATGCAAATCTACGATTATTAATCATTTTGGCTGGGTGCATGCTCCACTACATCTTCATAAAACACTTTGCTTTAAAATCAACAGTAATCATTGGGCTCTGGGAGCATAAAGGGGATTCTGTTTTAATAAGACAAAGTGATTCTTTGACATGCATAGGTGTCAGGGTAATAGTGAAACTGATATTTTGTACCAGAATGCCTTACTAGCAAGGCTAAGAGTGCTAATGTATTTTCCTACTTCCAATATACAAGCATGATTCTCATACTTTTGTTTCCCTAGTAACTGTTTGTGCTAAAAATAACCAACTTGGGAGAGTTCCTCTGTCAGGCTCTGAGATTTTACGTTACTTAAAGGCTAACAAGTTAGCCTGCTATGAATTCATGAATGCTGGAAGGAGACAGGAGATGCCTGGTCAGAGTCCGAGAACTCTATTAGGGATAGTTCGCCAGCAACGTGAGCTTCACGCTGGCTTGCTTCTGTCCTCCACATTCCCCAAGTCCCACAGTGGGGAGGCTGAGGGACCCAGGTAGGTGCCTGCACACACAGGGGGTTACAGTACAGGGAGGCATTGCTTTTACGGCTAGTGGAAGCAAGCTTGCCCTTTAACCAGGGAGAGGCATTACCTCAACCCTTAAAGTTGCACTCTGCAAATGCACCCCAAGAAACGGTCTGGATAAAGACTTCTTAGCATGCCAGCAAGAGCATATAGTGACACGCAGGGCTCATTATGGACTGCCTCTCCCCCAAATCTCTAACTTGAATAATCTTTAGTTCTGTGACAAATTCCCATTTTTCTTCCTCCTTCCTGACACAATTATTTCAGGGAAATACTACAAAATGTCTGTCTCATAAAATGATAGGGTGCCTATAAGTCAAAATGGAAGAGAACCACACTAGCCGGCATGGAAGAAGCATCAGTAGAAGTCAATGGCACAATAACAATCGTGTTTTTTAAAATCAACCAGGTATTTTTTTGTAGCTATTTTGGAGTCCTACCTTTTCTTTTTCACTGTTTCACTGAACTTTGCAACAATCAGAAGGAAGGAAAAACCTGTCTGTAGTTTGTTTTAAAATAAGCGGTTAAAATTAGAAATTTTCAGGATAGTTAGTAACACTCATCACAGCAAAAGCAGATCAAAGCGTCCTCAGTTTGAAGCAGGGATTTGTCCAGGCTGTTTTTCTCCTTTTCTCGTGAAGGCAGATAACAAGAGAAAGGCTCGCTACTAAGGGATGAGGGCTTTGCTTGTGTCCCTGCTCAGAAACAGCCTGTGTCTGGTCTAGAGTCTGATGACAACTAATTTAAGTCAGTTCAAGTCCCCTTAAAGCTGTAGAAGAAACAGGTCCTCAAGTTATGGAAAGAGCCCAGAATTCCTTGTTACTCATCCTTGATGGCAGACTTGTGAGCTTTGAGTTTCTTTATGTACAACAGGCAGCAAATTAGAAGAAAATACAATGTAGTTTTCATTTTGGGAGAAAATTGATATGGCCTTCAGAGGTATTTTGGAGTTCATCCTTCTTACAGAAGTTTCTTCATACAAAGAAATTTTTTTTAAAAAATAAATAAAGAAGTTTCTTTAGAGGTGATCTCTCTGTATTTTTATGTTTCAGGGTATTAATTTCATTTAGAACATTGTTTCTCCAATCTGAAGAGGTTTTTGTTGAAATAAATTTTAATATTTTTGTCTAGCAAGCATCACTGGCCACAACCCAACTCTGTATTTTAACATTTCTTGCAAGCATCTCTGTGGTTCAGTTTTGGAGTTGATGTAAAAGGTGTATAGTCTACTCTTAAGATCACCTCATAAGAGCCACTGGCTCTTGTGCTGCAAGTGGCCATCTATGGGAATGGGAATTACAGAGCTTATCCTAAAGGTCTGTTGGGAAGATGAAATAAAAATATCTGAGGGCAAGTTGCTTGGCATGGTGGTCTACAAGAACTAATTGTATCTAAAACCTCCTAAACCTGATTCCTTAAATTCCTTGAAGGGACCAGTTGATCTTCTTCATTAATGTAGCCCCATTGCCAAGGTTGGTGCCTACATATGTGTCCACAAATATAGGTTGTAGGAATGAATGACTGAGTGTTCTGCCACTTTTTCTGTCTTATAAAAAGCAGGCATGTCTGTGTTGCATGAGAGGATGATAGTGTATTTCCACAGTGTCTTTCCACCTCAGAGCTCATATAACTTTCTGACAAATTATCTCACTGCTCCTTACCACATCCCATTGAGAGGGCAGAATAGCCAAAGAAGTCATTTTCCTTATGGTTCCAGTCGGGGATCTTCACACTTACACAACATTAAGCACACATGAAACATCACCTATAGTGACAAGCATGGTGACCTCATCATAACATATACCTCTGACAACTAAAGGAGATATTCAGAATAAACTGAAAGATACCATGAATGTCATTTGGGGGCCATAGACAGGGAACTGCTAGTGACTTGAGTGCATGTATTCTCTTTTGAGATGGTACACTAGTGACCTCTAGTGGCAAAATTGATTTAAGATAAGTTTCTATTTCACGACAAAACTTTTTTATTTCATTACCTCTATCCTTATGTTTTCCTTTCCCTTTAGTAACATTTTCTGCTTGTAGAATAACTTTAATTATACACGGTGATTTGTATCTGTTAACATACAAATATTATTTTTGCATTTCATAGAATCATAGAACTTTTGAGCTGAAAGAATTCTCAATTTATTGGTTTTATTTCATCATGTGCCAAAAAAGAGCCCCAGCAAAATGCCCCAGGAAAAATAAAGTGACTTGCCTGCAGTCTCACTTCGGGGATGGGAATAAAAGTCTAACGAGTCTAAGGTTCTTTCCAAACGTCAGACAGCACCCCCAGCTGATGTCTGACCTCACCAGCATGAGAGACCCTTAAGGGAGAACTACCCAGCTAGGCCCCTCCTGAATCACTGAGCCACAAAAATCGTGAGCAAAATAAAGTGAGTGTTGCTTTACAACACTAAGTTTCTGGGTTCGTTACACAGTAATAATAGCCATAACGAAGAGTTTATTTAGGAACACTTTCCAATTCTATAAAAAATAGTGAACGAAAAATACAAACTAATGTGCAGTTCTCAAATACTCATGGACTCTCAGTTAATCCAATAACAGGCCATAATCAGCTATAATAAATCAAAGAGCTCTAGGTCCAAATGAATACATATTCTAATTGACAAAAATATAAATTCTCCTCCCTTTATTAGTCTCCAGATTTTAAATACGTAAATTTTGAAAATATGGACCAAAAGAGAATATATGTGTTCTGTATCCTATAAAAACTTACAAAACCCTATAAAAATGAGTCAATGTCAGTTGAAAAGTACATTTTGAGCTCCTAGCGTGTTAGTCACTTAAGAGAATATAGAAGTCTCTCAGGGAGTTTATTATCTGTTTGTTAAGACCCAGAGAACCCTCATTAGACAGAAGAGTGTAAAATAGGGTGGTACTAAGTATGACATAACTTTGAAGACAAGAGAGAGCAGTTGGGCTGGGTTAGGAACACATAGAACATGTGGGGGGGGGGCATGTGAAGACACTTTTCTGACTAGTATACTCTTTATTCTCCCAACTGTAAATTCCCTGAGAGTTGGCAGTGCTTTTGCCATAATTTTTACTCTATACCCAATACCTGCCCTGTAGCACGGATCCGCGATAGCATATAAAATTAATGGTTGAATGATACATGTCTGGAAGTAATAGGAAATAAGTTATATATCAAGA
This sequence comes from Felis catus, assembly GCF_018350175.1. NCBI lineage: Eukaryota > Metazoa > Chordata > Mammalia > Carnivora > Felidae > Felis > Felis catus. The sequence goes on from NC_058371.1 coordinate 85,728,116, forward strand.
GTTTGAACGAAAGATTAATGGATGAAAGAGTGAATGAATGATTCGGCCAAAGAGGGCATGGAAAGTGAAGCAGGAATTTGATAAGACAGATTCCTAAGGTGGAATGACATGTTTTCCAGAAAGATTTGTTTAGACATAGTGTGCAGGATGAATTTGGTAGGAAGAGACTATAGCAGGAAGAATACATAATAACAATAATATCAAACATTTCTTGAGTTCTACCTATTTGTAGGGTGCTGAATTGAGCACTTAAAATACCTCATTCAATCCTCACCATAATCCTGTAAGGCAGATACTATGATTATCTTTAGTTTGCACATGAAGAAACCAAGATTCTGACATGCTAAGTTATATGGCTGTATAAGACTGTTCCAATAATTCAGTTGTGAGAGGTAGAGGCAGTGGATATGGAGAAGAGGGGATATTAACACAAACGTGTTAAAGAAAGTAAAAGCTGGATGTGTTAAAAGATTAAATCAACTCTGGAAGATAAAGGTGAGGGAAAGTTCAGAGATGACTATGTTTTTTAAGCGTCAGTTTCTAGAAAAATGATAGCACCATGTTGCAACTCTACCATGTGGATGGGTTAGCCTATACTGTGCCTCCAGCCCTTTTAAACCCAAGATTCTGAGAGAGAACTAAGCCCTCCGAAAGTATCCATTGTATGAAATAAATGATCTTCTTGTATCTAGAAAAGTACTAGTTATGTGCCATCCCTGGGAACATTGAGAAAGTAGTCATAAATCGTTTTATGTGTTTCATGTTTCATTTAAAGAAACCCGGTGGCTCAGTCAGTTAAGCTTCTGACTCTTGATTTCAGCTCAGGTCATGATCTCATGATCTTGAGATGGAGCCCCACCCCGGGCTCCATGCTGGGTATGGAGTCTGCTTAAGATTTTCTCTCTCCCTTTCTCTCTGCCCTTCCCCTACTTGTTCTCTAAAGAAGGAAGGAAGGAAGGAAGGAAGGAAGGAAGGAAGGAAGGATGGATCATGGTTGAAAAAAGGTACAATTATTTAGCAGAAGATTTCCTTTGGAAAACTGTAAAACTTATCAAAGTTCTAATTTTACTAAGTAACTTCCTAGCTCTGAGCTCCTAGACCACTTGATGTCCCAGTCGATTGAATTTAATTGTTTTGCTTTGTTTTACTTTTCTGTCTTCTCTATAAGGTATCTTCTTGGAAAGATTTTTCTCTTCTATTAGTAACTTTGGCTTTGTAAAATGATGACTCCAGCATCTGGACCTTGTCACTTGGTCACACTGTACCACTGTGCAGACAGCCCAGAGTTCCCAGGGCTCTACAGGTCTTGCCTGAAGCACTGAGTGCTCCCTTCTCCAAGCTTGGGGTTGGTGCGCTTTCTCTGCCTCACAATCCACTGAGATTGGGAAGGGCTTACCTCATGATGACATTTCACTGGGCATTGACCAGAACATCTGTCATTTACCACGCTGATGAAGTAAGGTTTCTACAGCCTCCCGATCTTAAGGCATTCAGTTTTTATATCTTTATTTTTTTTAAGATTTTACTTTTAAGTAATCTCTACACCCAATGTGGGTTTCAAACTCACAACCCTGAGCTCGAGAGTTGTATGCTCTACTGACTGAGCCAACCAGGTGCCCCTATATCCTTAAATATTTAAACTTAATGGAATTTCCTGGAGGGGATTATTAGGACCGAGGGGGTGATAGAAAAAGGAAAATAACTGCTCTTTCAAGTAGAACTATAAAGAATCATGGGTGAATTTTAGAATTTTAGCTAACTGCAATACAAAGTTCATATTTTGAGCTTTTTTTTTGCCTATTAGCAGTGAGAATTTTAAAAAAAAAAGCCTTCAAAAATAATTTGTTTAGCCAGGAATATTAATTATAGAGAATTTTCCATTGTTTATCACAAATATGTTTACTATATTTTCAAATAGATTTTTTTTGTACAAAACCATATAAGATCATTGTACCATCTGGTGCACCACCTATAATAATAGATCACATTCATTCAGCTTTCCCTAGGTGACACATGCTTTCACAAGAACTATCTTATTTAGTTCTTTCTTAAAAGTTTATTTATTTATTTATTTTTGAGAGAGAGAGAGAGAGAGAGAGAGAGAGCGAGCGTGTGCACGAGCGGGGTAAAGGCAAAGAGAGAGGGAGACACAGAATCCAAAGCAGGCTCCAGGCTCTTAACTGTCAGCACACAGAGCCTGACATGGTACTCGAACTCACAATCCATGAGGTCATGACCTGAGCCAAAGTCGGATGCTTAACCAACTGAGCCACCCAGGCGCCCCTATCTTATTTAGTTATTAACACAATTTTTATGAGGTAGGCACTTGCTGTCCCCATGGTCTGGATGAGGAAACCAAAGTTAGAGAGCTTCAACAACATGTCCCATGTTACCACTGCTAGTTGAGCCAGGATTTGATTTCAGAGACTTCAACTGAAGAGCTTAGAAAACCAATCATTACATCAGTACTGTCTTAAGAAAAGTCATACTCTATAAATGAATAACAAATAGGAGAAAACAAACAAACCTTAGCAGCAGTGTTTGTATGTGAACAGTTAATAGATTTAGCAGCAATGATTGTAACTATTGCAGATTATCAGTGCTTAAGCCTAAATTTACCTGAGCCACAGAGTCTCTTTCCATGTGCTTAAAATAATAAAACTAAAACTTTTCAAAAATAATTATTCAACTCTGGTGAGGTATTGCTTGATCTCCAAACCCTTAAGCCAACAACAATAGGGAGTGTAGTCAATGTCAGAATGAGAGGAACAAAAAATGCAAAGGTCAGGCCGTGAGATCAAGATGGAGAATAAAAGAAGGAGGACCTGAGACCTCTTAGATGTGAGAGAGACAAAGAGAGAGAGAGAGAGAGAGAGAGAGAGAGAGAGAGAGAGAGAGGATAAAGCAAGGCATGGAAGGGAGAAACAAGGTCACAGAGGGCCATCAAGAGAGGATAAAAGGCAAGGTAAAGAAAACAGAGTGGATAAAAACTTGTAGGAGGAATGAGGAAAAAGGGAGAAAAAGAGAAGGCGTGAGGTACAATGAATTAAAGATGCTACTATGAACTGATTTTTATTAGAGTGTTGAGTATGAGACAAAATGTGATGAAGTGTTTTCCTTCAAACATTGTAGGAGGAAGAGTTACGAAAAATAGTATAATGACACGATAAAGACAGCCAGCTCTGCTATACATCACTTTGTAACATTTTGTAAAGGTGTTATATCTGATATGTGAAAGTTAAGACCATAATCCTAACTTACGGAGTCCTGATTTTGAGATCTGTATGAAATACTAATGTTCAGTTTATAAATATCCCATCTCCCAAGAGAAATAAATGTTCACAACTTTAAAGAAATTAAGGCTAACAACTTTGGGGGGCCCAGCCACATGGTAACAGGAACAAGTGCTGTCTTGTACCCAGTGGCTGTTCACTTCAGGAGGAATGCTGCTTAAGGCTCAAACCAGATGCACTGAAGTTACAGCCTGAATTGAGTGCCTGGTACATCCTAGGCTCCACTGAATATCTGTTAAGTGGATGAATGAATAAAGGAGTATTCAGTATTTCCTTGTTGGTCATCTCTCCCTATCTCTCTTTTCATATCCTAAGAATTAGAAGCCATTCAATAATTTAGGAAATCATGTCTCTATTCTGATATAAATAAATACATAAATAGTTTGATGTGAAATGAAATATTTACGTAGTCTCAAAATATAGAGAAGAAATAAAGCAAGTATAAGTGAGAATTTTAATAGTTCACGGAGGTAGGAATAGAATCTATATATACTTGATTAAGATGCTACCGGGGCGCCTGGGTGGCTCAGTCGGTTAGGCAGCTGACTTCGGCTCAGGTTATGATCTCGCGGTCCGTGAGTTCGAGCCCCGCATCGGGCTCTGTGCTGACAGCTCGGAGCCTGGAGCCTGCTTCATATTCTGTGTCTCCCTCTCTCTGACCCTCCCCCGTTCATGCTCTGTCTCTCCCTGTCTCAAAAATAAATAAACGTTAAAAAAAATTAAAAAAAAAAAAAGATGCTACCTATAAAGATTTCAAACAACTATGTAGCTCTTCCTTTTCTCCTTCTCTAAGGATATACTGAGGATTATAACCCCTACAGTAAATTAGGAAACCATGAGTTTACTTTGATACAGACAGATAGATGGAGATAGATAGACAGACAGGTAGATATGAAATGGAATATTTCCATAGTATCAAAATATCTCACCCAAAATACTAGTTTATTACTAAAAGAAAAAGGAGTAAGATACTACCATAATCAAAGGATAAAAGTTCACCTCAATAGTAAAGGGGCAAATAGAAATTATGTACCACCTGATAGGATGCAGTGAGAAAGACACAGTGTCACTTCTGTGATATTCTTGCCAAACTTACTGATCTTGAGGACTATTTTACAAAACAACTGCCCTATAATCTTTAAAAGTATTAAGGTCATGAGAGTCAAGTGAAGGGTGAGGAATTGTTCAGACTAAAGAAGACTACAGCAACATGATGACTAAATGCAATTCATGATCCTGTACTGGATGCTTTTGCTGTAACGGATGTTATCAAGGCAACTAGTAAGACAAATTCTCTTTGAAGGTTGGGTGATAGTAATGTATGAATGTCATTCTCCTGGCTTTGTTGTCTGTATTGTGACGATGAAGAGGAAGTTCTTGTTTGTATGGAATACACACGAATGCTTCTGGTGGTGGTAGAGCATTGGTTTGGCAACTTACTCTCAAATAATTCAAGGGAAAAAAAAGAATCCTTTTTAGGATACTTGCAAATTTTCTGTAGTTGAGATTGTTTCAAAATAAAAAACCAAAGCAAGACATGACTGTCCTGAAGGGTGGCATTTATAATTCATGTCTTATCTCCCCTGCTCTTCTTGCCTGTGTGTGTCCTATACTTAAGTTTGCCACTTTCTACGTATTATTTTTTAAGACAGATTCCTGTGTGCATCACTAAAAAATGCAAAAGGCTGTTAGTGATGTCTTGATAGATGTCCCTAATCCTAGCACTGGTAATTTCACATGCCTCTCAAGATCAGCACTCCTGCTAGGATTTATATCTTACTTCCATATGCTAGAAAAACTCTTCCTGTTAATCTTATCTTTAAAGAAGAAATTATTGCATAAATATAACATGAAAATGTAATAACCTATAATCCCTTCACACTAATAAATACATTGTTTTGAATTCTCTTTCCATCCTGGTCCATATATATAAATTACCTTCGCATGGCTGTAATCACAACATAGATACAATTTTATATTCTACCTTTCTTGTCTAAACATATTCCAACATTGTCAGAGAGCCCCTGGGGCTCTTTGTGCCCTCTGATTCTATGATTACATTTTTGAAACACTGACCTCATAATATAACTAAGGGACCACATTTCATTATTCAATACCTGCAGTGTGGGTACCTTATTGCTTCTACCTAGTCAGTATAATGTGGTCATGCTATCTAACTAGTAATTTCTACCCAGATGCATTGTCATCTGACAAAAGGCTTTGAAGTCACTCAGACCTAGGCTGGAATCCCACCTGTGCTTTGTACAAGTTACTAACCCTTACTGAGCCCCACTTTTCAATGTGAAGAGTAGGGATAATACTGATCACATGGTATTTTTGAGGATTAAATGAAATAATGAGTGTGGAGTTCTTGGCATAGTGCCTGGTATGTTATAAGCTCTCTGTAAATGTTTGTTATTATTATTCATCTAGGAGATACATGACCAGTTAGTAAAATGTGGGCTTACTCCAAGTATTTAATTTTGTGACTCTCTTAGTTGTGAGGAGTGCTGGGTTACTTTTTAGATGATATCAAGTATCCAGAGAGTTAACTAGGATTTCTAAAGAACCCAACTGATTTTTAAAGCATCATCAGAATTGAGAACCTGTGGAAAACTAGAGTGACAGCTGATTAATCCTCTTTCTCTGATGCCTGCTTTAGTTTTTCTGACTCCCCAACCAAAACCAAAAACAGAAACAAAAAAGTTAAAAAACAAATAAAACCTTTAAAGATTTAATCGTTGGAACATGACAAAAATATTTCATATAGAGTTTGCTTTTAAAAAGTGATCAGTGATGGGGCGCCTGGGTGGCGCAGTCGGTTAAGCGTCCGACTTCAGCCAGGTCACGATCTCGCGGTCCGTGAGTTCGAGCCCCGCGTCAGGCTCTGGGCTGATGGCTCAGAGCCTGGAGCCTGTTTCCGATTCTGTGTCTCCCTCTCTCTCTGCCCCTCCCCCGTTCATGCTCTGTCTCTCTCTGTCCCAAAAATAAATAAACGTTGAAAAAAAAAAAGTGATCAGTGAGCTATCAATTCGCCTAATTCCTTTCACAGTCAAATGATTACATACTATGGAAAAAGGATGATGTCTCAACTTACAAAATGGGCCAATAAAGGAGTTACTGTTTGTGTTAATAGAAAACATACTGCAAAAAAACTATTCTTCGAGAAATTCCTTGAAATACAGGCTTCTCTGGGCAATTGTGTGCTTGGGAATCACACTATGTAACAGAGAGGCATTGGCTGAGAAATTTAGGGTTTAGGGGCCAACAGTCACTGCCAACTGTGACTGAGTCTCTCAAATTATACATCAATTGCATTTTATTTACAGAAATTCTGGGTTTGTTTTTTTTTTTTACACTTTTTTCAAAGCAGAAGTGACAGGACTCCACTGTGTAAGTTGAGAAACACTATAATAGCACAAAGCTGAAGCCATTTAAAATTCTAAAATAAAAAGGGATAAAAAAAATCTTCTAAATATTTTTATAAATGAAGCTTTCTGAAGAGTTATCATGACCTTAGAAAAACCCACTAACCTTGCCGTTAAGAATGAAAATGAAAGCAGAATTTCACACGGATGACCAAATAATAGTAGTCTTTTGTCCGCTGGGAAAAGGTAGTAAAGATTCTCAGGAGGGATAAAAAGGGGAGAATGTGTTTTAAAATGCAAGCTTTTTCAAACAGCTTTTCGTAACATCATGCTACCAGACACCGGAGAACCACGCATGTGCACAGCCAAGGACTCTGAGCCAAAGTCATTAAGCTGACAATGAAATGTGTGTGTGGAGAAACAAGGGAACAATGATTAAATGGGGAAGAAAGCCAGTGAGAGCTGAAAAGAAGCGGTTGTTGGCTGCGTGCAACCTGGGAAGGCTGGTGGAGGGAAGACCCAGGTCACTGAAACAGAAAGAGAGCAGGGGAGACTCACTGTTCTCCCGAACCATTCATTGGGCTGCCACTGAGTCCTTTCCATGTCCAATGTCAAGGATTGAAAATGAATGCTAATGTCTATCTGTGCAAGCAAAACATGTCTTTCTGGGACAGTTTTTACAATAACTCTGGTTCTGTGATTGATGTACATACTATTTCCAGGAGGGCCACTTATAACTTTTGGATCATTTAAAATTTTTATTCCTAGGGTTGAGGAGTTCAAGGAAGCTGGTTCATCCAGTTTGTCCTATTCTTTTAGAGTTGTCCTCCCTTTCTATATCTTCAGATTCTCTTTGAAAGCTTAAAGAGAATCTTCAAAGGGTTGCTTGAGGGAACTATACGGGTCTAAGGAACTGGGATCTGACCCTCAAATTCTGAATGAGACATGGGAGAAGAAGTGTGTCCAAAGCTGATCTAACCCAACTGGAGCCTTTGTGAAAGGAAGGTCCTGATGTTGGAAAATAGCTGCCTCACCCCCTTCTCAACAGTAAAAGGGCCAGGGAAAATTCAGCATTTCATCAGGTCATGAGCTCAGGTAAATAAAATTCACTCCTGAAGTTTTTGTTTTGTTTTGTTTTTGTTTTTTATATCATCTATGGATTTTTCATTAGAAAAAATTAGCACAATTATGAAGGATTTTGTATATTTTCACATAAAGATTCTTGCTCCCATTTTTTTTTGTTAATCTAATGAAGAAGAAAGAAACACATTTCTGATACAAGATAACTGATGGATGGTTTTGTCTTTTAAAGGAAGAGTCAAAATATTGATACTTATCCTTTGATGAGAAAATGAGAGAACACTCTAGATTACTGAAAACATGCAGATACTGTCCTAACACTCTATTTCCTAAGCTTGTTTATTAAAACTAGTTTTTGCATTATGCTAGATAATTTATTTCAGTTAAGTGGATTTCCTCCGATTGAAGATTTTTCACAGACAGAGCACTTACAATTTCTAGCAATACATTAGTGACCCTAGAGCCATGCAACTCTCAAAAGCTACTGAGAAGCAGAGTTAATCTCCTTTTTCTCATTGAATCTCTTATGCTAAGTCTCTAAGGCATTTTGCTGGGCCAGCGGAGGTATTCCTAATGCCACTGTCCATATTATCTTCAGCCTACAGGAACAGATATTCCACTCAACCAATGTCATTATCTATACTTATATGGATCCCACATGTCAATTAAGATTTGCTGAAACTTTCTGCCATTGCTGGTGTGATGAGTACATTTGTTCAGTTCTTCTACAAAACCATTTCTTTTTTTTTAAATTTTTTTAACGTTTTTATTTATTTTTGAGACAGAGAGAGACAGAGCATGGAATGGGGAGGGTCACAGAGAGAAGGAGACACAGAATCTGAAACAGGCTCCAGGCTCTGAGCTGTCGGCACAGAGCCCGACGCAGGGCTCGAACCCACGGACCGCGAGATCATGACCTGAGCTGAAGTCGGACGCTTAACCGACCGAGCCACCCAGGCGCCCCCAAAACCATTTCTATCATACTAGAGATGATCTTTTTTTCGACATCCCTGAGGATGTCTGAATAATCTTTTTTTTTTTTTAACTTTTTAAATGTTTATTTATTTTTGAGAGAGACAGACAGAGCACAAGCAGGGGAGGAGCAGAGAGAGAGAGGGGGAGACACTGAATCCAAAGCAGGCTCCAGGCTCTGAGCTGTCAGCATAGAGCCCAACTCAGGGCTCGAACCCATGAACTGTGAGATCATGACCTGAGCGGAAGTCAGATGCTTACGCATCTGAGCCACCCAGGAGCCCCCCTGAATGATCTTTTAAATTAATATTCATGGCCAAATTTATGGTAGAGGGTAAATAGAGATGACTAGGAAAAGCTTCACTGTTCCTGACCAGCACACATGCAGATGCTTGCCTCATCTTTGTGTACTTATTTAACGATGCCTCCACTCTGGGACTCTCATCTGCACACTATCCTCCCAAAAGGTCCAGAGTAACTGGCAAAGCCATTACCAGCAGTGCAGCAAACCCTCGGGAGCGTCAGAGCGTCGTGCTAGCTGCAAACACTGGCTCCATTCACCATCAGAAAAGAAAGGCCGGCTCCCTTTTCATGGACAAAACTCCTGCCATGGCTCAGTGTGTTTCCCAGCTGGATAGCCACAAGTCTATTTCCTTCCTTAGCTGTATTATAATGGAGGGTGAGATGAAAAGCAATACAAGCCCTTGATACCTTTTACTTGGAGTGCTAACTAATGCAGGGCCTCGTGTCTGATCTTCTGCTTGGCTGAGGGGATGGCAGATGGCCTTCTGAAAGCTTTTCAAACCCAGGCTGCTTTCAGCAGGGCATGAGGAGGGTATTGTTGCATTTTCCATATAGTGGTAGGAAGCAGCACTGAATAAAAGCGCACAACAATTGTGCCACTTCTCTGGGAAGCTTATTACAACCTTACAATGAGGGCTAATTGGCTGATGCCAAAAGCAGACGCAGAAGCAGCTTTGAATATTATTCAGGAGAGGTTTTGGAGAGCAGAGTCAGGAAGGAGGCTGAGGCATAAAGGAGAACAGCGATGGGAACAACAGCGGCAGGGAAGACGTGAGGGCCAGGATGAAGAGGAAACAGAGGAGCTGTATTATTTTTATCAGAAAAGACTCATGCTCTTGTTTAGAGTTTGTTCACATCCACCTCCTCCTTCTTCCATAAGCCTCCTTATCAGGAGGATGTCAACAGGCAGTCCTGGCTTACAGAGTCCACAGGACGCTGCCGTTACTATGACAACTGATGTGGCCAAATCTTGGAGCCTTTAAAGAAACTTTTGTGTGAGCTCCTTGAAATGGGCAGAGGATGAACTAAAATGTACTGAACACTTTCTGTATGCCAGGCTAGTTCAAGGACTTCCCTTTATTGTTTCGTTTAATCTTCAAAACAATTCTGAGACATATTTTTATGATCACTTTGAACTGAGGAAACTGAGGCTCAGGGATGTTAAATAATTTGCTCTAATGGATTCCAATCCAGGCATTTCTGGCCCCAGAGTTTAAGCCCTTCCTGCTACACTACCCTGAGCCAATTTTTCAAATAGCCAGGCCCTGCCTACTACTGGGAACATGATAGTACAGCCTCAATAAATGTTTTCTGAAAGCAGCATTAAACTGATTCACAAATGAAGATACAAAACAAATGTTAAAAAGTATAATTTTCATAGGAGATGATTTTCAGCTAGGGACTGGCCTGCCTAACTGGCCCTCACCCCAATATACACACAAACTCAGTCAGAATTCTTTAGCAAAAATATACTGGCTGTTTTGTGCTGGACACTGCTAGGTTCTAGAAGTACAGACATTTAAAAACCCAGGCTGTGTCCTCTAGCAGCTCACGGTCTATTGGGTAGGACATATACATCAATACAATATCCTGTGAAAAAACATAGGTAAAGGTAAGCTTGGGGTTTTCAGAAAGGAGAAAAGAAACCTAACTCAGCCTCAGAAGGTCAAAGAAGGCTTCCAGAAGGAGGAGATACCTCATTAGGTTCTTCTTTTTTTTCATGTTTATTTATTTAGTTTTGAAAGAGAGAGAGAGAGAGAAACAGAGCAGGAGTGGGGAAAGGGGTAAAGAGAGAGGGAGATAGAGAATCCGAAACAGCTCCAGGCTCTGAGCTGTCAGCACAGAGCCTGATGTGGGACTCGAATTCACACACCGTGAGATCACGGCTAGAGCTGAAGTCAGAAGCTTAACTGATTGAACCACCCAGGCGCTCCACTCAGTGGATTCTTAAAGGATGAGTAGGAATTAGCTAGGCAAGAGAAGGGTGAGTGGTATTATTCCAGGCAAAGAGAACAGCATGGACAATGTCCAGAGGTATGACATAGTACATGCATGGAAAATGGTTTCTTACTGCGCCCAAACCATGTTTGTGGGAAATGACGCTGAAGAGAACTCTAGCACCAAGCAGAGGGAACCTTTAAATACCATGCTAGGAGTCCTGGACTTCATCCAGCAGGAAATGCAACACATTGATTATTCTCTGCAGGGAGAAGGTATGGTATGGTCAGTGTGGAGGATTGATTTGAAGGGATAGGAATTGAAATAGGAAGAACAGTTGGGAGGTTGATGCTGTGGTTTATGTGGGAGATAATGAGGGCCTTGTTCAGGGAAGTGGTGGTAGGGATAGAGAGGCCAGATATATTTGAGAAACAGTTTCAAGGTCAAGTGAACAGGAATCAGTGACTGTTTGGATTGTGAGAGATGAGAATGAAATAATGACATACGAATTTCTAGCTTAAGGAACAGGGTGGATAATGGGACCATTCATTAAGATTGTGAATCAGGAGTGGGAACAGATTGAGGGGTGAGGGTGGGGGGAGATAAGTTCCTTTAACACCCGGGACATTATCTAGTTGCCTAGGAAGCAGATGGATTATGAATCAGAAACTCAGAAGAGAGATAAAGACAAATGATAAAGAATAAAGATTCAAGACCAGAAGTGTGAAAATAGTTTTTTTCTGCAATCCCATCCATCCTGCAGAAATGGTTTGTTGGGCCTCTGTGATATCGTTTCTACAATTAGAATTAGGTGAAAACCATGGGAAAATCAGAAAGTTGCACATACAAAAAATCTTCATCTCTGGTGTCCCTTGAAAATTCTGCTTATTTGCATTTCTGTTTCTTCATGGCAAAGGTCAGCTAGAAGTGGAAAACAGCTCTGCATTCTGGTCAGGGCACGTGCTCTCCAGGGAGCCAGAGTCCTCACCTGACTGGACTCCTGGCCCTTAGGCTCAGCATTGGTTACCATTTTATCAGCACAGTTTGCTCTGTTGCCTTTCATACAGTAGAGTTAAGATAAAAGTAAACTTTTATTCTTCCTTTACCTCAATCAAAAGTAGTAAATGAAATTGAGTCCAAGAGGACTATGTGTTTCAAGGAAAATGGTGATAAGAAATGAAGAATGTGCCTATATATTTGATATGCAAACAAAGCATGTCCTTCTTGAAAGAATTAAACTTAAGACACTATTGGAAATAAATTTTATTAAGAACAGTATCTGCTGTATTTAAAAGATGCATGGGGTGCCTGGCTCAGTCTGTAGAGCTTGTGATTTGATCTCAGGGTCGTGAGTTTGAGCTCCATGTTGGGTGTAGAAATTACTTAAAAATCATATCTTTTAATAAATAAATAAAAGAGCTAATCAAGAAGTTAAAGAGGAAATTAAAAAGTACATGGAAGCCAAAGAAAATAATAACACCACAGCCCAAAACCTCTGGGACGCAGCAAAGGTGGTCATAAGAGGAAAGTATATAGCAATCCAGACCTTCCTCAAGAAGGAAGAAAGGTCTCAGATACACAACCTACCTAACCTTACACCTTAAAGAGTTAGAAAAAGAAAAGCAAATAAAACCCCAAACCAGCAGAAGACAGGAAGTAATAAAGATTAGAGCAGAAATCAATGCTATCAAAACTAAAAAAACGGTAGAACAGATCCATGAAACCAGAAGCTGGTTCTTTGAAAGAATTAACAAAATTGATAAACCCCTAGATAGTTTGATCAAAAAGAAAAAGGAAAGGACCCAAATAAATAAAATCAGGAATGAAAAAGGAGAGATCACAACCAACATAGCAGAAATACAAACAATAATAAGAGAATATTACCAGTGATTATATGCCAATAAAGTCAGCAATCTGAAAGAAATAGACAAATTCCTAGAAATGTATAAACTACCAAAACTGAAACAGGAAGAAATAGAAAATTTGAACAGACCCATAACCAGTAAAGAAATTGAATTAGTAATCAAAAATCTCCCCAAAATCAAAAGTCCAGGGCCAGATGGCTTTACAGGAGAATTCTATCAAACATTTAAAGAAGAGTTAACACCTATCCTCTTGAAGCTGTTCCAAAAAATAGAAATGGAAGGAAAACTTCCAAACTCTTTCTATGAATCCAGCATTACCTTGATTCCAAAACCAGACAAAGACCCCACTAAAAACGAAAACTATAGACCAACTTCCCTGATGAACATGGATGCAAAAATCCTCAACAAGATATTAGCCAACCAGATCCAACAATACATTAAAAACTTATTCACCACGACCAAGTGGGATTTATACCTGGGATGCAGGACTGGTTCAATATCCACAAAACAATCAATGTGATACGTCACATTAGTAAAAGAAAGGACAAGAACCACATGATCCTCTCAATAGACGCAGAGAAAGCATTTGACAAAATACAGCATCCTTTCTTGATAAAAACCCTCAACAAAGTAGGGATAGAAGAATCATACCTCGAGATCATAAAAGCCATATATGAAAGACTCAATGCTAATATCATCCTCAATGGGGAAAAGCTGAGAGTTTTTCCCCTAAGGTCAGGAACAAGACAGGGATGTCCACTCTCGCCACTGTTATTCAACATAGTTTTGAAAGTCTTAGCCTCAGCAATCAAACAACACAAAGAAATAAAAGGCATCCAAATAGGCCAGGAGCAGGTCGAACTCTTGCTCTTCTCAGATGACATGATACTCTGTATGGAAAACCCAAAAGATTCCACCAAAAACTGCTAGAACTGATCCATGAATTCAACAAAGTCACGGGATATAAAATCAATGTACAGAAATTGGTTGCATTCCTATACACCAATAATGAAGCAACAGAAAGAGAAATAAAGGAATCTATCCCATTTACAATTGCACCAAAAGCCATAAAATACCTAGGAATAAATCTAACCAAAGAGGTGAAAAATCTATACACTGAAAACTATAGAAAGCTTATAAAAGAAATTGAAGAAGACACACAGAAAAATGGAAAAATATTCCATGTCTTGGATGGGAAGAACAAATATTTTTAAAATGTCAATACTACCCAAAGCAATCTACATATTCAATGCAATACCTATCAAAATAACACCAGCATTATTCACATAGCTAAGGAACAAACAATCCTAAAATTTATATGGAACCAGAAAAGACCCTGAATAGCCAAAGCAATCTTGAAAAAGAAAACCAAAGCTGGAAGCATCACAATCCCAGACTTGAAGCTATATTACAAAGCTGTCATCATCAAGACAGTATGGTACTGGCAAAAAACCAAAAAACCAAAAAAACAAAAAAACCCACAAAAAACAGACACTCAGATCAATGGAACAGAATAGAGAACCCAGAAATGGACCCACAAACATATCAACTAATCTTTGACAAAGCAGGAAAGAATATCCAATGGAATAAAGACAGTCTCTTCAGCAAGTGGTGCTGGGAAAACTGGGCAGTGACATGCAGAAAAATGAACCTAGACCACTTTCTTACACCATACACAAAAATAAACTCAAAATGGATGACAGACCTAAACATAAGACAGAAAGCCATCAAAATCCTAGAGGAGAAAGCAGGCAAAAACCTCTTTGACCTTGGCCGCAGCAACTTCTTACTCAACACGTCTCTGGAGGTAAGGGAAACAAAAGCAAAAATGAATTATTGAGACCTCATCAAAATTAAAAGATCCTACACAGCAAAGGAAACAATCAGCAAAACTAAAAGGCAACCGACAGAATGGGAGAAGATATTTGCAAATGACATATCAGATAAAGGCTAAGTATTCAAAGTCGATAACGAACTTATCAAACTCAACACCCAAAAACAAATAATCCAGAGAAGAAATGGGCAAAACACATGTATAGACACTTTTCCAAAGAAGACATCCAGATGGCCAACTGACACATGAAAAAATGCTTAACATCACTTATCATCAGGGAAACACAAATCAAAACCACAGTGAGATACCACCTCACACCTGTCAGAATGACTAACATTAACAACTCAGGCAACAACAGATGTTGGCGAGGATGCGGAGAAAGAGGAGCTCTTTTGCACTGCTGGTGGGAATGCAAACTGGTGCAGCCACTCTGGAAGACAGTATGGAGGTTCCTCAAGAGATTAAACATAGAACTACCATATGACCCAGTAATCACACTACTAGGTATTTATCCAAGGGATACAGGTGTACTGTCTTGAAAGGGCACATGCACCCTAGTGTTTATAGCAGCACTATCAACAATAGCCAAAGTATGGAAAGAGCCCAAATGTCCATCAATGGATGAATGGATAAAGAAGATGCGAGATATATATATATATATATATATATATATATATATATATATATATAAAAATATATACACACACACACACACATGCACACACACACATATACATACATACATACATACAATGGAGTATTACTTGGCAATCAAAAAGAATGAAATTTTGCCATTTGCAACTACATGGATGGAACTAGAGGGTATTATGAGTGACATTAGTCAGAGAAAGACAAATATCATATGACTTCACTCATATGAGGACTTTAAGATACAAAACAGATGAATATAAGGGAAGGGAAGCAAAAAGAATATAAAAACAAGGAGGGGGACAAAACATAAGAGACTCTTAAATATGGAGAACAAACGGAGGGTTACTGGAGGGTTTGTGGGAGGGGGTATAGGCTAAATGGGTAAGGGGCATTAAGGAATCTACTCCTGAAATCATTATTGCACTATATGCTAACTAACTTGGATGTAAATTAAAAAAAATAAATAAATAAAGAGAAGGGGGAAAAAAAGAAAATAAATAGATAAATAAATAAATAAATAAATAAATAAATAAATAAATAAATAAAAGATGCATGATGACTTTCCATTTGTTTGTATCTTCTTTAATTTCTTTCATCAGTGTTTTATGGCTGTCAGTAGTTAAAACTACCCAAAGCAATCTACAGATTCAATGCAATCCCTATCAAAATCCCAATGGCATTTTTTACAAAAACAGAAAAAATAATTCTAAAATTCATCTTAAAACACAAAAGTCCCCAAATCGCCAAAACAATCTGGGGAAAATAAATGAACAAAGCTAGAGGCGTCATACTTCCTGATTTCAGTGTAATAAAAATACATTGCAAAACTGTAATAATTAAAACATAGGATACTGGTATACAGACAGACATATAAACCAGTGGAGCAGAATACAGAGTCCAAAATAAAGCCATGCACATACAGTCCCCTGATCTTTGACAAGAGTGCCAAGAATATACAATGGAGAAAGGATAGTCTCTTCAATAATCGTGTTGGGAAAACTCAACTCTCACATGCAAAAGAATAAAATTAGACCCTTACCTTACACCATACACAAAAATCAACTCAAAATGGATTAAAAACTTAAATGTAAGACCAGAAGCTATAAAACTTCTAGAAGAAGATATAGGGGAAAGCTTCATGGTATCAGTCATGGCAGTCATTTTGTGGATATCGCACCAAAAGCACAGAGAACAAAAACAAAAATAGACAAATGAGACTAAAACAAACTAAAAAGCTTCTACACAGTAAACAACTAATAGAGTAAAAAGGCAACCTATAGAACAGGAGAAAATATTTACAAATTATGTATCTGATAAAGAATTAACTTCCAAAATATATAAGGAGCTCCCACAACTCAATAACAAAATGCACTAATAACCCAATTAAAATTGGGCAAAGGACTTGAATAGGCATTTCATCAAAGAAGACATGTAAATGGCTAACAGGTATGTGAAAAGATGCTCAATGTCACTTAATTATCAGGAAAATGCAAATCAAAACCATAATGATATATCACCTAACATTGTTAGGACAGCTATCATTAAAAAAAAAAAAAAGACAGGTGTTGGTGAGGATATGAAGAAACTAGAACACTTTCACACTATTGGTGGGAATGTAAATTTGTACAGCTGCCATGGAAAACAGTATGAAGTTTCCTCAAAAAGTTAGCAATAAGAGTGCCTGCCTGCCTCAGTCAGTAGAGTACACAACTCTTGATCTTGTGGTCATGAATTCAAGCCCCATGTTGGGCATAGATATTACTTAAAAAAGAGTTGAAAACAAAAATACTATATGATCCAAGAATCCCACTTCTGGATATTTATCTGAAAGAACTGAAATAAGGATCTTGAAGAGATATTAGCACTCTCATGTTCATTGCTGCATTATTCACAATAGTTAAGATGTGAAAACAACTTAAATGTGCATCAACAGATGAATGGATAAACAAAAATGTGTATATAAACACAAAGGAATATTATTCAGCCTTAAAAAAAAGGAAAGAAATCCTACAATATGCCATGGTATGAATGAACCTTGTGGACATGATACCATGTGCAAGAAGCCAGTCACATGAGGACAAATACTGTATGATTCCATTTATATGAGGTATCTAAGATAGACTTGTAGAAGCAAAGAATAGAATGGGAGCTCTGCAGGGGGGATCTGGGCAGAAGGGACAAGGGGCTGTTGCTAATCAACAGGTATGTTAACGTGAGTAAGTTCTAAATATCTGGTGCACAATGTTGTTCCTATAGTTAACAACACTGTACTGTGCACTTAAAAATCTGTTAAGAGGGTATATTTCATATTAAGTGTTCTTACCACATTAAAATAAAAAAACTAAAAAAATATGCATAGTGAAAAACCTAATAAACTGAAAAAGAATTTAAATTTCAATAGCATTTTTGGAAATTGAATGAAATAAATGACGAAATACCATGAATCATTGCCTGGCCCTAAAGGTGTTGAATTTGCAACCTTTATTGTAGTGTCACTGGTATATAGTCAAGATGTGAGAATGGAGCTCAGAGGTGTGGTTGAGATCATCCAGAGAGTGTGTCTAGAGAGAGAAGAAAAGTAGGCCAAGGGCAGAATCTTGGGGAAACACTTGAGGAAAAGGAGCCTGAGAACGATGAGAGAGAGGTTGAAGGGTAATCTGAGAAGTGTGATAGCATCAATTCCAGGGGAGCAAAAACATGGGTAGGAAGGAAGGAAGGAAGGAAGGAAGGAAGGAAGGAAGGAAGGAAAGAAGGGAGGAAGGAAGGGAGGGAGAGATCAACACTTTCAAATGTCTTTGTTCTGCTGTTGTATGTGTCCAACCCAGAAGGGAGGCCAGTCCAGCTACAGCATAACTTAGACCAGAGATTCCCAAACTACCTTGGTTCACAATGCCCTTGAGTCTAAGGAATTTTTTCACAGTGCTCCAAAGTCAAGAGAAATACCAAAAAGTTCCAGGTATTAAGTATTTAGGTCCAAGCATCTTAAGTAGCTTATGTCCTAAAACTTAGTAATCATTTGAAAAAAAAAAAAAAAAGACACCAAATTGAGGGAAATCTTAATTTCTTTTTTATTTCATTCTTAAATAAACAATCACTTACTTATGGAATGTGTGCACCTGTTGGGCATTGTACACTTTCTCTAACCTTCTCAAACTGACACCCTCATTAACTGACCTACATTGATTTTTACGCAGAACTTGCTTTTTATCTCAGAAACCATAGTAAATCCAGCATGGAAAGAGATGTAGCTCTATCTCATGTGAAATTGTGAACAATCTCTAGCTAGCTGTTCTCACAATGTCTGATAGAGTTTGATGTGCCCCATAGAGCCCCTATAGGTTTGCTGCAGTGCCCTGAGGCACCTTGGCACACAGTTTGGGAACTATGGGGTTAGACTATATGAGCTGATCTATAATCCTATAATGTATAAGTTTGTTTCTATAGAGACAGTTGGTCTGAAATCCATACCAATAACCTACAAATGAATTTATGGAGTATGACTAATTTCTGCTTTGAATAACTGCTGTCACTGCTAGTTTTCATAGCTTTTGACCAACTAGCTTAGGAAGTAGGATTACCTAAATAAATCCAAAGTTTAATGCCTTCAGTCCTCTCCCCAAGGAGTTAGCAAATATATTCTCCTTTCTCTTGCCTTCCTTCGGTTAGGAAAGAAACAGTGTTGGGGCGCCTGGGCGGCTCAGTTGGCTAAGCGTCTGACGTCGGTTCAGGTCATGATCTCGCACTTCATGAGTTCAAGCCCCGTGTTGGGCTCTTGTGCTGACAGCTTGGAGGCTGGAGCCTGCTTCACATTCTGTGTCTCCCTCTGTCTCTGCTCCTTCCCAATTCATGCTCTGTCTCTCTCTCAAAAATAAATAAATACTAAAAAAAAAATTAAGAAAAGAAACAATGTAGAGGGGTTGAGGTGGTGAAAAGAGACAGTGACTGGATCTGAAGCAGCCACACTGGGAATCAGCATAGAGTATGAGGGGCCTGACTGTGTGTTCAAAGTCCTTGTATGAGAACCTCCATTATCTAGCAGCTTCAGATACCACACTTGGCTAGCCAGTGTGTACCTCGGGCAAGTCACCTAACCTTTCTGGACCTCCTCTGTATTTATATGTGTATTTGTACTTGTGTATATATATTATATGCAATCTATATTACATTGAGTAATACACAATTTTATAATATATACTAAAAGAAAAGTGAGAAATTGGACTAAACTTTCTTTTGAGGGGTGCAAGTGAGTGAGAGGAGAGAGGAAGAGAGAGAGAGAGAGAATCTCACAAGGGACAGAGAGAGAGAAACTTTTTGTTGAAGATTTATTTTTGACAGAGAGAGAGAAAGAGAGAGTGTGTGTGAGCGGGAGAGGGGCAGAGAATCTGCTGAGGGGCCTGTGCCGACAGCAGCAAGCCCAATGCCAGGCATTAACTCACATACCGTGAGATCATGACCTGAGCTAAAGTCGGGTGCTCAACGACTTAGCCAGTCAGGTGTCCCTGGACTAAACTTTGTATGATATAAGCAATGCCCTTTTAATGCTCTACTCTTGCACAGACTCCACGATTTGAATGATGTCTACTAAACAAGGTGCATTTATTTCGTAATAATTTGTTTTCCTATTTTTAATCAAAGACCTAGAACCTCATTTAGTGAGCCAGTGCTACCACATCAAATTGATAAAATTATGTAAAAAAAAAAAAAACCCAAACCCCAAACCATGGTGTTTCAGTTCATTTTTGTCGCAAGTATGTGAACAATTTCCATTTGCCATCTTGAAATAGTGAAACAGCACACATTAGCACCCGTCCCTTAGCCCACTGTTACCATGCTGGACCGTCCCATCCCTTAAGGCCCTTTGTGTGCAAAGATTCTGCACCTCCTCTAACCAAGGAGGAGGAGGTCAGGAGTGGGAGCAAGGAGACGCTGGCGCCCCCACTCGGCTGCCACCACTCTCAGGACCAACCCAGGAGTACCGCTTACCCTGTCCCAGTTTATTCAATGTTCACGCCCACGGGCTCAGATGCGGTTAGCAAAAGCAACTCCGAAGGAGTCGTTCTCAAAACCATTGCCAACAGCAGACAGGACACCTGAATTCAACCCCCCTGCCTCTGCCCTCTTCTGCTTCTGTCTGCACTCCAGTGTGGGGGCGGCTGAAGATGAGACCTGGAGGGCAGGGCCGAGGCGATGCCAAGGGCTGGATGAGAGAGAGCGGTTTCATAAAGTCTCATTTCCCAGCCACAGCCATGGTTGCCCTTTCAGGCCCAGCCCACGCTACAATCTAGAAAAGAATCCTGGGTTGGGGGTGAATTTAGAGCAAGCAAGAGTTCTGTATGAACTGTACCCGCCCACAGCATATACAGCTCCCCACGCATAAGCACCTCACTCACAGTGCCTTCTAGAAGCCAAGAAACAGGTTTCCCTTGGTCTTTGTTTCCTTGGCTGCCTTCTGTAGCTCTGTCATTTGCTAAACACCCTGGTGGGAGCATGTTAAGGCCAGCGGTGTCCCATTTCTTCAACAGACCCTGTACCTTGTACCTTTCCTCTCCTCATAAAGGCTGAAAATGCTCCTCTTTGATTTCCAAAGCCCCCAGCATGTTTACGCAGTGCCAGGAGGGGAAGCTTAGCTCTGGCTGGCTTGCTGGCGGTTTGTGCTAATTGTCTGGCTGCACTTTAAAAAGAGGCTTTTTGAATCTGAGCATTTAGGGAGAAAGTGGAGAAGCGTGGCTGTATGAAAGAGCAATTGATGTTAAATATTCATGGTCTGCTCTCTGTTAATCAAAATCAGTAACCCCCATTGCTTCACTGCCCTCTTGCTGGCTTCTTACTATGATTGTGCTAAAGGAACTTGGATACAAACAATGCCAACAACACACACACACACACACACACACACACACACACACACACACACACCACAAGACGTGGGTGCTTATGGGTTTGAAGTGTTTCCAGTTGACATTGTGCAACTCAGCATTGTCTGTTTTCTCTGGAATGTTGAATGAGCCATAGTTATCCCTTCCGTCAGCATTTTAGAACCACTACCCTCCCCTTTTTCCTTCTCTCATGTTGAATTCACCAAACTTTGTCCTTGCTTAAAAACAAGGCATTTTCCAAAATAATTCTTAAAGTGAATTGCAGCATATTCTAGTTCAATTTTCAGAGATGATAAAATTGTTTTACAAAATAGGGAAGACATTGACTATAATTGAACAAAATATGGTAATAATATCATAAGTTGTTCTATGAACAACATTGAGGTTATATTTCCTGGGCTTTTAGGAAATAAACATTTTTTTATTTTTATTTGTTGATTTATTTTAAAAGAAGATGTAATACAACCACAGAAACTTTCTAAATAATCACTTAATTTAAAAGGAAAAGAAAAATAGCTCTTACACAAAAGTTTTTTGTTTTATTTTGTAACTATGTTTTCCAAGTTTTCTATAATGAGCATGTGTCACCATTAAAATAAAAGTAAGTTATATTTTTTAAAAACTGAACAGTCGCTGAATTTTATATTTCAGAATTCATCAAGTGCTTTCTTCCTTACCTATATCATCTGTAAGGGAAATGTTGGTGAATGTGCCATCCTCCTCTTCCTCTTTGCTGGACTCCTCCATCCTGCTCACTGCTCAGGCCTGTTAGTGAGATAAATGAGGGCAGGGAAAAACGGCTGTTCTCCCATGTGATCACCCTTGTTAAATCATTAATAAATGAGTGTCCAAGCAGGTACTATCTGATCCTTGCGCTAGCCACCTTCTTCCTGCTTTCCACCTGAGAGGTTCTTACCTGGGTGTTGTGTTCCTAACCGGAAATAGTTAGAGACCCAAGTTAAAGAGCTATAGCCCTTTACCTGAAGCTGTTGAGCTGGCATTACTGCTGTACCCTGGCTAAATGCCAAACCTTGCCTTTAGTCCATTGACAGTTTGCTTGAGCTGCATTGTCTACGAACGTTGTCCAAAAAGCACTGGAATGAAATTGGGAGAAGAAATTGAATTTTATGTGATTGGCATATTTTTGGGACACCTACAATAAACTTGTCAAGGATTTTGGTTAGTGACCTAGCAGCATGACTTGGTCACAGAGCCTCAATTTCCTGTCCTACATGATGATAAATCTTTTGTTAAGGATTAAAAGTGGATGCCATGCACTTGATAAATGTCAACCACAATAATGACCACAAATGATCAGACATATGTGAGGAAGTAGTATTTTGCTACATAGTGAGCTCATCAGTGCCCTCTCATATTACTATGTCTATACCTCACCCTGGGAAAGTTTATTAAAATGACAGATCTCCCTTCTCTATTTCTGGAGGAGCCCAAGGGAGGGCATGATGGCCTTGCCAGCCCTTAAGCCAAGGGCCCTTTGTTAGAGGAGGAAGCATTATTTTTTTTTTCCTCTTAATGTTTATTTATTTTTGAGAGAGAGACAGAGCATGAGCAGGGGAGGGACAGAGAGAGGGAGACATAGAATCTGAAGCAGGCTCCAGGCTCTGAGCTGTCAGCACAGGGCCTGACATGGGGTTCAAACTCATGAACTGTGAGATCATGACCTGAGCTGAAGTCAGATGCTTAACCAACTGAGCCATCCCAGTGCCCCTGAGGAGGAAGCATGTTTTTACAACTATTTTTCTTGGTCACCTATCTTGTCAGATACATAGACAAGCCCAAAACTATTTTCGAGTTTCTCATTATCACTTTCAGAGGAAAAAAAAATCAACCAAATTTAATGAAGAATTTTAAGCAGATATCAAAATTGAGTTGCTACATAATATGTTCTGCCTTAAGTGCTTTGATACATAGGATTTTTTTTTTATCCACCTGAGTTCATTGTTGCTATATCAAGCAAAATGGATATAAACTGCTAGAAATCCTGAATGTTAAATATTAAATTCACTAGAGTAGAATCCCCCCCCCCAATTTTCTAATTACAGTCTACAAATATTGAGTGCCTATTTTGTACAAGCTGGGGACTTTGGAGGGTTCAAAGTAACAGATGGTTATTGCTGTCAATAAGCTTATAAAACAGCTCAAAGGCAAGAGTTCTGGAGGTTTAGAGGAAGGGAAGAGTGTGTCTTGTTGGCAGATCTTAGAAAGGCTTAGAGAAAGTGACATTTGAGATGCATGATCAATGACAAGTGGGGTCTAGTAGGCAAAAATGCTTTCTCAGTGAAGGAGCGTGTACAAAGGCCCAGAGATGGGAAAGCAGTAGGCACATAGAGGGACCCAGAGTGGAAGACATTCATAGCTAAGAAGTAGGAGATAAGGTAGAATATAGGTTAAGGTCATATCTAAGAGTGTTTTGAATGTCAGACTGTGTTAGTCCAAGTCCTTTAAGAATTGGACTCTTAGATGAGATTAAAAGGGTGAGAAAAAATAGGGATGGAGCAAAGAAAAGACCAGGAGATCCATCAGACTGTGATGCAAGACCAACCCAGTGAGGACAAAGCAGGAGGGAAGGTCTAGTTTATCTTTCACACTAAGGAAGTTTCAACAGGGTTGTCAAAGACTACTCTGGCCAAAGCTGACCATAAGAGCAGTCCTGTGCCTCCCAGGAATGGCCTCCCTTGGCATTCCTGCAGCTCTTGGCTACTGGGTGGGAGCAGCTGGTGGGAAGTGAGGCCTCTGTGCAAACGTAGTGATGGATTGCAGAGCACAGCAGCTGGGGCCTTAGTCAATTACACTCCCTGTACTTGAAGGTCTACAAGGCACACGTTCATGGCCACCATATGAGCTGCTTTTTCTAGCAACTCTGTATATAATCATGGACCAGTACTTTAGGAAGCATAGAAATACCTCTCTTGCCTGATCCTTCCTCTGTCAGTCCTAGAAATAATAGCACACACTTAAGTAATACCCTGTGCTAGGCAACAACCATGAGTTAGATGCTAATACTATTCCCATTTATTTTTTTTTTAAAGATTTTTTTTCAACGTTTTTTTATTTATTTTTGGGACAGAGAGAGACAGAGCATGAACGGGGGAGGGGCAGAGAGAGAGAGGGAGACACAGAATCGGAAACAGGCTCCAGGCTCCGAGCCATCAGCCCAGAGCCTGACGCGGGGCTCGAACTCACGGACGGCGAGATCGTGACCTGGCTGAAGTTGGACGCTTAACCGACTGCACCACCCAGGCGCCCCTACTATTCCCATTTAAAAGATGAGGGAGCTGAGGCATGGGAAGATATTAAATAAAAGACAAGCAGTGAAATGTGTGGTAAAGCTGGGAATGGAAACCCTCTGGGTGTAGGGTCTGTACTCTTAACCACTGTGTTAACTACTCCTGATAAAATTATTGGGTAAGGGAGGGGATGAAAGAGAAGTAATCAATGTGGCAAAAGAATTTAGAAACCAAAGGGTATGTTTGGTTTAATTGTGTATGGGGGTTTTATTTTTATTACTCATGGCCAGTGGTACTTTTTGCCAGAATTAGCCTAAGTGCACGATTCTTTGCCTTTCTGATTACCTTAAAAAAGGACATTTATTATGAAGTATCAATCCTAATGGATGGGGGAATGAAAAGAGAGAAAACTCAAGTCAGTCAGCATTACTACTGTCTCCATAGTCTTTGGGCAAAAGTTATAATGGAGATGTTCACTTTTACCTGGAGTAGAGAATTATCCATGGATTGAAGTTATCCATGGTGAATATTTCCCCCTTTTTTTCTCCTAATAGTTTTATTGTTTTAGCTTCCATATTTAAGTCACTGATTCATTTTAAGTTAATTTTTGCATGTGGAGTAGGGTAGGGGTGCAGCTTCATTTCTTTGCATTTGGATATTTAGCTGTTCTAACACCATTTGTTGAAGAGAATATTTTTTCCCTCGTTGAATGGTCTTGGCATCCTTATCAAAAATCAATTGGTCTAGATGTTGGGGTTTAGTTTTGGAATCTCAGTTCTATTACATGGGACTATATGTCTGTCGTTATGTCAGCACCACACTGCTTTGATTACCATAGTTTTGTGGCAAGCTTTGAAATTCAGGAAGTATGAGTACTCCAACTTTGTTTTTCCTTTTAAATAATACTTTGATTATTTGGGGTCCTTTGAAGTTCCATATGAATTTGAGGATTGACATGAATTTGGCAATGGACTCCTAAATTTTTAATTAATTTTTTAACATTTAAAAAAAATTATTATTTTTTGAGAGACAGAGTGTGAGCAGGGGAGGGGCAGAGAGAGGGGGAGACACAGAATCTGAAGCAGGCTCCAGGCTCTGAGCTGTCAGCACAGAGCCCGATGTGGGGCTCGAACTCGTGAACCATGAGATCATGCCTTAACCCAAAGTCAGACACTTAATCGACTGAGCCACCCAGTTGCCCCAATGGACTCCTAAATTTGACACCAAAAACGTGAGCAACAAAAGAAAAAATAACTTGGACTTCATGAAAATGTCGAAAGTGTGTACATCAAAGGACATTATCAAGAATGTGAAAAGGCTATCTACAGATGGGATAAAATACTTGCAAATCACATATTTGATACAATTTTAATTTCCAGAATATATAAATAACTCTTACATTTCAACAACAAAAATACAACCCAATTTAAAAAATGGCCAAAGAACATGAACAGATATTTCTCCAAAGAAGATATGTAAGTGGCAAATAAATACATGAAAAGATGTTAAATATTATGGTCATTATGAAAATGCAAATCAAAACCACAATGAGATACAGTCTCATACCTACTAGGATGGCATTAATAAAAAAAATAACAAAAGTGGAACATAATGGCAAGGACATGGAGAAATAATCCCATTCATGGCTGATGGGAATGTACAATGATGCAGCCATTGCGGAAAATATTTTGGTAGTTCCTCAAAAAATTAAACATAGAGTTATCATATGAAACTCAGAAATTCCACTCCTAGAGTATATATCCAAAAGTAATGAAAGCATATGTTCACATAGAAACTTGTAGATGAATGTTTGTAGCAGCATTCATTATTCACAGAAGCAAAAAGGTGGAAGCAATCCAAATGCCCATCAGTGGATGAATGATAAACATATTGTGATATACAAATATGATGAGATATTGTTAATCAATCAGCAATACCAAAGTGCTGATGTAGGCTACAACTTAAATGAATCTTGAAAACATGTTAAGTGAAAGAAACTAGACACAAAGAGTCACATATATTGTATGATCACTTTTATATGATATATCCAGAATGGGAAAGTCCATAGAGGCAGAAAACAGGAGTTGGGGGGAAGGAGAGAATGTGGAGAGATTATTTAATGAGTATGGGGTATTTTTCTGGGATAATGAAAAGTTTGAAACTAGAGATGGGTGGTGATTGAACCACATTGGGAATATACTAAATGCTACTGAATTGTATACTTTATAACAGTTAATTGCTTATTATGTGAATTTCACCTCAACTTAAAAAATAAAGATTAGGGGCGCCTGGGTGGCGCAGTCGGTTAAGCGTCCGACTTCAGCCAGGTCACGATCTCACGATCTCGCGCTCCGTGAGTTCGAGCCCCGCGTCAGGCTCTGGGCTGATGGCTCAGAGCCTGGAGCCAGTTTCCGATTCTGTGTCTCCCTCTCTCTCTGCCCCTCCCCCGTTCATGCTCTGTCTCTCTCTGTCCCAAAAATAAATAAACGTTGAAAAAAAAATTAAAAAAAAAAGATTAAGAAAGATTAGGAAAAAAAATTATGCAGGGTTTGCCTGTCCCTCCATAATGTGAATGAAAGAATTGAGTTAAGTACCCTAAATCATAACGTACTTTATTTACAGTTTCAAATTCAATGTAAGAGTAGTCTACAATTTGTCATAGAATTAATAGGGCTAGAATAGACCTTGTGTCATATCTACCACATCTCACAGAATTAATACGGTGAGAAAGGTTAAGATAAAGACACCAATCTTTATTATAATACAGTCTACCATAAAAGAGGATTCAAAAGCACAAGCACTAAAGTGAATAAGGATACATAACAAATCATCATCTCAACTTCTAAGTGGGGAGTGTGAGATATGTGTGTGTGTGTGTGTGTGTGTGTGTGTGTGTGCACATTAGTGGGTGCTGGTGCTGGCTAGGGATAGCAGAGCTGAAGAAAGTGTAAAATGAAGAGAATTCATAAACTAATCAGGATTCTCACTGCCTTTGTCATGATCTCAAAATATCAATATCAAGAGTGAAACATATTGGAAGCTAGTATTTACTGTTGGCTTTCACAGAGCTTTTTAAAAGCAATAACCCAGGAAACATCTCTAAGGGCTCTGAGTACCAATTACGCCATCTGAAGTGCATGTAATCAGTAGATTCCTGGAGAGAAACTGGCATCTTTAAAGAAGGTGCTAAGCATTCCTCTGCTGTATAAAAGGTTCTCTTTCTTTAGGAGTAATTTCAGATGAGACTATTTGGATATTTTTGACAAATTAGTGCAAATTGGATTAATTCAGCCTATTAGCTACAAAGGGGGATGTGATGGCAGAACTTTACTTTCATTATATACAGCTGATAATAATAGCTAGTGTTTATTGAGTGATTATACTCAGTGATAGTCTGTTTTACCAGTAACCATCTCATTATTCCTCACAACCACCCTATAAGGAAGCAGAATCACATGGACAAGATAGTTTGCCCAAGACCCACAGCCAGGAAGTAGCAGAGCCAGGATTCATACCCAGGCAGTCCAGGTCCAAAGCCCACACTCCAACCACTCTGTTATGTGGCCTCTATTTTACATAAGCCTTTAAACATCTGATTCATTCTATCTGATTCATATTGTATTTTAACCTCTACATGTTCATTTCAAAGTTAAAGATCAAATACTAAAATATGTAAGAAAGGAAATATTAGGAAATTTTAGATTTGTGTTCTTCTTTAGGTTACTATAAACCAGGTTAGCTATGAGTGTGGGTTTTTTTTTTTTTTAAGTAGGTTCCTCACCTACCATGGGGCCCATTTTGGGGCTTGAAATCATGACCCTGGGATCAAGACCTGAGCTGAGATCGAGTCAGATGCTTACTCAACTAAGCCACCCAGGTGCCCCATTTTTTTAAAGTATAGTGTGGGGATTTTTTTAAGTAAAAAATTTTCATTAATTATACCCTGTTGTAAATGAATTTATGTTTTGTTTATCACAAGTATATTTAAACTATATGTCATTTAGGTCATATATTCAACTTCATTTAATATACTTTAATATGCTAACAACTCACATCAAGGAGTTTTACATAAACAATTAGCTTTGGCAATTGAGTGATAAATAGAAACAATTTGTGACTTCACTGATGGATATTCCCTCATAAGACATCAGCCTGTATTCTTCAGCATCTGCAGTAACATATCATGGCATTCATAATACATTCATTTAGGTGAGCATATAACATGTATGCAAATCCTGTTTAGTAATAGAATTTGATAGCAATTGGTAAAAAGAAATAAACATGTAATATATGTAATGCTTTGTGATTCAACACAAGGCCAAAAAGGGTTAAGTAATGTTAGTGAGTAGCTCTTGTTTTGCCCAATTACCTTTAGAGAGTCATGGAGCATAAAGATGGAACATTTCACTCCACCAGCAAACATTATGTGGCTTCATTGGCTTCAAGGGTAAATACTGTGTCTCTTTAAATGCCTTTCAAGATGCCCAATCCTGCTTGGGCAACACAGGAAAATTTAAGGCAAATTTTAACACATTTTATTTCATATATTGTATATAACT
Source organism: Felis catus (assembly GCF_018350175.1). NCBI lineage: Eukaryota > Metazoa > Chordata > Mammalia > Carnivora > Felidae > Felis > Felis catus. The sequence goes on from NC_058371.1 coordinate 85,757,103, forward strand.
TTTAGTATATAAAATGTCTGGATTTATTCTACATTCATTCAAAAAATATTTATTGAACATCTGCTATGTGCTAGCCATTTTCCTAGGCACTGGGAACTATAACAATGAATGAAACAAAATACTTTCTATCATAGAGCTTACATTCTTGATAGGGAGAAAGACAATGATCAAACACACACACACATACATATACATACACATATACAAATATATATACTATATGTATATGCAAATACCCAAATACACATCCATACAATGGAGAGAAGTGTTAGAATGTTCTAGGAAAGAAAATAATGCAGGGTAAGGGAGATAGAGAGTGATGGGAAGGTGGTGTTATTTAATATAATGTGTCAGGGAAGACCTATCTGTTATGATGACATTTGAGCAGACACTAATGGAGTTGAGGGAGCAAGGATAAGGACTCTGAAGGAAGAGCAATCCTGACAGATAGACAGACAGAGCAGCAATTACAAAGATCTAGAGGCGGGAGCAGGTTTGACATGTTCAAAGAAGGTGCACAAAGGACAGTGAGGCTTGAGCAATATCCAGAAATACAGCAAGGGGCTGTCCATGTAGAACCTTGGGATCACTGACCCAAGGTTCATTGACCATGTAGAGTCTTCAAGTTTCTTGAGTTTCACTCTGTGAGGTGGGACACATTATGCAGAGGAGAGACGTGATCTCACTTAAGTTCACTTAGAATCACTCTGACTGTAGTAAAGAATGTTGGCTCTGGTTGGAGAGTGGAGAGGGGAGGAAAGGCAGAATCAGGGAAGTGGATTAGAAGACTATTCCAATAATCCAGTCCAAGAGGTGGTGCTGATTTAGACTTCAGCAATAGCTGTGGAGGTTGTAATGAAATAGTCCAACTCTGGGCAAATTTCAAACTTGAAACCAATAGCATTTGCTGATGTGGGGAGTGAGAGAAAGGCATGAGCCAAGGATCACTCCAAGGTTTTTGGCATAAGCAACCAAAAAAGAAGATACCATTTTGGGGGAGAAAGGGAGAAAGACTATGAGAGGAACACATGGAGGGGGGGTGGAATTTAAGCGTTTTCTTTGGGGCAGTCAATTTGAGATGGCTTTAAACATCTAAATAGAGATGTTGAGTAGGAATATGTGTCTGGAGTTCAGGGTAAAGGCTGGGGGAGAATTACACTTGCGAATTTTTCATGATAGATGGTATATAAAGCCATAGGTGAGCTGAGATCTCTCAGGCAATGGTGTAGACAGAGCAGAAGAGAGAATGGTTCATGCATGTCAACCCTTAGAAATCAGGAATATGAGAAGAATCAGTGCCAGGGCTGAGAAAGAGCAGTGAGCATGTAAGAAGGAGAATCCAAAAAGCTGTGTCCTGGAAGCCAAATGAAGAAAGTGTTTTGTTTTGTTTTTTTAATTTTTTTTACATTTATTTATTTTTGAGAGACAGAGACAGAGCACGAGTGGGAGAGGGGCAGAAAGATAAGGAGACACAGAATCCAAAGCAGGCTCCAGGCTCTGAGCAAGCTGTCAGCATAGAGCCCGATGCAGGACTCAAACCCACAAACTGTGAGATCATGACCTGAGCCAAAGTCAGATACTCAACTGACTGAGCCACCCAGGTGCCCCTGAAGAAACTGTTTTCTAAGAACAGAGTGATCAACAGAGTTAAGAGGTGTTGTCAGGTCAAATAAGGTAAGGACTGAGAAATGATCATATGTTAGATGTTCAAGTGAATGCCTGGTTTCAGTTTCCTCCTACAAAAATTTTCAACCAATGAGAAAAAGTCGTGGCTACAAAAATAAGGAGATGAGGAATGATCAAGAAATGGAAATTATAAAGAAAAAGGCAATTTGGAAAATACGAGCAAGATCTTTCCAGCAGGGTGGATTGAAGGCAGAGAAGAACAGGATGGAAATGTTCATTTCTGTGCCCCAGTAGCGGATCCAGAACTTCTCTACAGGAAGAACTCAAGGTCAGCATTCTGATTGGAAGGAGGCAGGTGCCCACTTGCCTTAGAACTGTATTTTACATGATATTAAGAAAATATTATAGTCCTTATCAATGAATGGTCCTTATCAAAGCATCCCCTGGGGGACCACTGCCCAGATTTTGGGACTGCAAATATGCTTGTGTACTTGTTTCAGTACAGAGCTGTTTGGTAGGGTATGTGGGGCCTGAAATCCATCCCATGCTCTGTTGGTAGAACCAGGCCCTAGACCTCCCAGGCATGCCTTTTTCTAATTTGCATATATGCCTTTGCATCAAGGCAATGGAAACTGCTTTTTCATCTCCACAGGCACAACTGCATTTAGAAATTAAATTCCTGTATTAAGAAGAAAAATTGCTAAAACTCACTTCTTCACCTGAAAATCCTTCATAAATTGTAAAGTGTTTTTCAAAGATGAGCTATCTTGATACTCACATCCTTATTCTTAGTAGGCATTTATTAGTGTTAATGTCTCCAAAGTCAGTTGCCTCTTATTATTAAATGTCTACTTTTGAGGAGAAAAATAAAACCATCAATGAAATGTGACTTCAGTAAAATTTCACATGCCTTCCTAGGAACTAAGAAATTGAGACTTGCAGGTGTTGGAACGCTGCAGTCCTTGTCTGAAACACTTGATTGGTGGTTTTGCTAAGGTCAGTATATTATTATTCTGGCTGTGTTGGCTCCCTCTGGTGGATAGATTACATGAACATTAATTTTGGGTGCTCTTTAACAAAAAGCCTCAGTGTTTTGAAGCCTAGAGGGCTTGCCCATTCAAAGTGAGTAACAGGAGATTTCCCATTTTTATATGCTGTGTATACACAGGATGCCTTTGAGATCAGTAGGTCGGGAAGTACCAAGGAAAGGATATTCAGGGTAGCAGTGATGATCTATAAACATGTGTCAGGTGGAATTGCAATTGATGGGCAAAGGCCTTTTTAAAATTTTGTTTTAAGGTATTATATATACGTAACACACATAAACATATCTGTATGTGTACGTATATATAAGTTGCAAATTGTAAGATAATAGATATATAATACATATCCAACACCCAGACCAAAATATTTCCAACACCTTAGGATACGGCTTTTTAAAAATTGATTCACTTATTAGCATTCAGGTCTATTTTACAGCAGAGAAAACAAACTGTGGGTGTGGAATCACTGTCAGTAGGCCACCCGAAGGCACTGCGGGGAATCATTTGTTAAATGCATTGAGATGAAAATATGTTGGGGACAGAGGCTGACCCTGAAGTGTCACACAGGTATTACTATCTTCCACTCCAAAGCGAAAGTTACTCATTTTGTCTCTTTGCTTGGTCGCAATCTCCTTGTTTCCAATTCTATTCCCTCTCTTCAGTTCAGATACCTGGATGGAGTATTGTGTGACCAAAGCTGTTGATGCAGAGAGGAAGATATTGTGGTCCGTGCCCTCCAAGACCTCATAGAACCATTGAGTTTAAAGCAAAAAGAGGAAATGGGTGATTCCAACCCAATGTGTTAAGTATGACAATGATAATAGCTACATTTATAGAATAAATATGTCCTGGTGTCGAGCTTTTCTCTCAGGACATTACCTACATCTCCTCATTTGAACCTCGTCACTCTTACATTACTTTACTGATGAGGTGATGAAAGCACAGAGAGGCTGGTGATTTTCCCAAGGACAATATAGCTGGTAAGTGTGGCTGCCAGGACTTGGTTCCATCATCCACACGTGTATCCATTCCTTGTGGCTGTTTCTCAAGTGTGGTATTGGAGGCACATGCAGCGAATGAAGGGAGCAGGGAAATATTTGACTGTCTTGTCTGTTGAGTTGTCGAACCAGGAGTCACACTGAGCACTACAGAAAAATATGCAGTCATCGTCTTTCTCTCACACGGCCTTAGTGCAGCCCCCAACTTGCTATCTTACAGACTTGAGCAAAAGCTGGCAGCAGCATTGTAAAAATTCGAAAGTATGTTTTACTTTCATATGAAATATATCAAAAATTACTCCAGTGCACACTTGACTATCCATTGTTATGACATGAATTTCTCCAAATCACAGATTATCACCAGAACCAGGTGTCAAACAATATTTTTTTAGGCTTCTTTTTTTTAAGTTTGTTTTGAGAGAGAGAAAAAAGCACACACACCCACATGCAAGTGGGTGAGGGGCAGAAAGGGAGAGAGAGAGAGAGAGAGAGAGAGAGAGAGAGAGAATCCCAAGCAGGCTCTGCACTGTCAGTGTGGAGCCCAATGTGGGGCTCAAACTCAGGAACCGTGAGGCCATGACCTGAGCCTAAATCAAGAGTTGGATGCTTAACCAACTGAGCCACCAGGGTGCCACTTTTTATAGATTTCTATTTAAATTGACAACTTATGTTATTATCACCATCTATAAGGGTTTTTTTTTTTTTCAGTCTTGAAAGCACAGTAACCTTAGGCAATTCCAAATAGTTCAAAATAGATCAGTATAATGGTGCAAAATTTTGAAATCCCACCTGAAGGTGGTGTTGGCATCTTCCTCCTGTCAGAATCTTCTAAAGCAGACAAAGAGTCGGGACAAAGATAGCTGAGTCTTCCCTCATAATTGCCAATAGATTCTTTTCTCCTCAAACATAGACAGATTATGTCCATCTGCATCACTGTGTTATTTTCACACTCAGCCTCCTCAGAGGACAAGGATCAAGTTCAACTTACATGAAATTTTATTTAGCACAGACTAGGTACAGGTGGGAATAGAATGATTGTAACAGGGTCTAGTAGTAATTATAATGGTTGTTACCATGGGAAGTGATTCCCAATCTCTTCAAGCCATCTTACATGACATTAAGGTATGTTATAAAAAAGGAGGTTTGTGTAATTGAGGAGAAAATAGTAGGTGGAACATTGAATAGTCTCAACAACAGTGCAGCCTGCACACCTCAAAAGACCCAACCACATTGTGAGCAGTGATTTGGTTTCACCAATTTAATGTTGTTATTAACATTTATTTATTTTTGAGACAGAGAGAGACAGAGCATGAATGGGGGAGGGTCAGAGAGAGAGGGAGACACAGAATCTGAAATAGGCTCCAGACTCTGAGCTGTCAGCACAGAGCCGGACGCGGGGCTCAAACTCACGGATGGCGAGATCATGACCTGAGCCGAAGTCGGACACTCAACCAACTGAGCCACCCAGGCGCCCCTTAATGTTGTTATTAGATTGAGCTTAACTGGGGTTATAGTTTGCTGTTACCATTTCATAGCTGCATAAGAATTGTAAGCATAAAAATTATATATTTTATATTTATACATATTCTTAGAACAAGAGGATAAAAGATGTCAACATTATAAGCTGACAACCTATGAGAAATTTTTCTTTCAAAAAGGGTGGTCTGAATATTCTTCCTTTGAGAAACAGTGTACTGTAACCCTTAGGCCTACAGAGGGAGACAAACCCAGGCCTTGCTCTTCAGGAGCTTACATTAACACAGCATTCATCATAGCAGAGAAGAGTGAAAAGTTTATACACCAACTGTTTTGAAGTCTCTACACTACATTTATTGCTATTTGTTTTTTCTACTCTTTGACACTCTTTAAAAGTTGCTACTCAGCAAATATTTATTTTCCGTATTTCCTATTGGGATCTCCTTGACATCTTGGTCAATTTTTTTTCAATGTGCATACAGTAAAATTCATTCTTTGTAGTGCAGTTTTATGGGACTTGACAAATGCATAGATTCACGTATCTCTACCACCCTGGTGCCACATAGAGCATTCCACTGCCCTAAAAGCTCCCTGATGTGGCCACTTTGTAGAAAACCTTTCCCCATTCCCCCAACCCCTGGCAACCAGTGACCCATTTTCTATCCCCACAGATGTGCCTTTTCCAAAATTTTATAAAGGTGTAATCATACCACATGTGGCCTTTGGGGTCTGATTTCTTTCACTTACAGAATGCATTTAAGACTTATCTAGGTTATTGTGTGTGGATCAATGGCCCATTCTTTTTTTTTTTTTTTTTTTTTTCCTTTTTTCTTTCTTTTGCTGAGTAGTAGTCCATTGTATGGATCTCAAGTTAATTTACCCATTACCCCACTGAAGTTTATCTTGGTTGTTTCCAGTTTGGGATGACTTCTAATAAAATTTGTGATAAACATTCGTGTGTGTTTCAATTCATTTGGGGTTGAAATGCCCACAAGTGGGATGTCTGGGTCATGTGAGCATATACTTTATAAGATGACCAAATTGTCTTCCAATATGGTTGTACTATTGTCTACCCTCAACCACAGTGAAGGAGAATTCCGATTATTCTGCCTTCTTACCAGAATTTGATACTGACAGGTTTTTTGTTTTCTTTTTTTTTTTAACTTATCAGTTATAATAAGTATATAGTGCTATCACATCATGGTTTTCATTTACATTTCCTTGGTAACAAATGATGTTGAGCGTCTTTCAATACTTATTTGCCATTAATATCTTCTTAGTGAAATAACTGTTCACATCTTTTGCCCATTTAAAAAAATGGGTTGTTTCTTTTGTTATTGTTGAGTTTTAAGGTGTTATCAATTCTGGATACAAGTTTTTCTCAGATATGTGATTCGTAAATATTTTTTCCCAGACTGTGCCTTGTCTTTTCATTTTCTTAAGTATATCTTTGGCAGAGCAAAGATTTGAGTTTTAATAAAGTCCAATTCATCAATTTTGTTTTCTTTTAGCATTGTATCTAAAAACTCATTGCCAAACCCCACGTCATTAAAACTTTCTGCTGTGTTTTCTTTTGGACATTTTACGGTTTTACATTTTATAGTCAAGTTTACAATCTATCTTTAGTCAAATTTTCTCCAAGGTGTGGAATATATACAGAGGTTTTTTGCTTTGTTTTATTTTTGCATATGCATGTCCAGTTGTCTCAGTATCCATTTTTGAAAATACTACTATGCCCATTGCTCTGTCCGGGCACCTTTGTGCAAAATCAGTTGGCTGTGTTTCTGTGGGTCCATATATGAATTCTATTCTGTTCCATTGCTTTATGCACATTATCTGTTAGCTAATACAACACTGTCTTGATTATTATAGCTTTATAGTAAGTCTTAAAATCCTATAGTGTGAGTCCTCCAACTTTTTTTTGTTTTCAGTATTCTTTTGGCTATTCTGAGTCCTTTGCCTCTCCATATAAATTGCAGAATTGGCTTGTCATTATCTATAAAAAGCTTACTGTGATTTTGATTGAGATTGCGTTAAATCTATAAGATCAACCTGGGGAGAAATGACATCTTAATAATATTGATGCTTCCAAACCCTGAACACATTTTATTTCTCAATATATGAATATTTTCTTTAATGTATTTTATCAGTATAGTTTTCAGCATCATTTCCACATCTTTCATGAAGCTTATACCTAAGTACTTCACCTTTTTTTGGTGTAAGTAATGTAAATGGTATTGTTTTTTAATATCACATTCCAATTATCAGTGTCAGAAGATAAGAATATGGTTTCTATATTGGTCTTTTAAAACTTACATACTAGTTTCAGGAATGTTTTTGTATATGTTTATAATTACCTACATTGACAACCTTGTTGTCTTCAAATAAAGGCAATCATCTTTTTCCTTTCAAATCTGTATGCTTTTAAGATATTTTTCTTAGCTTATTTCACTGGCTGTGACTTTCAGTATGATGTTGAATAGGTATAGTGAGAATGAACATCCTTGCCTTATTCCAAAACTATGGGCAGAAGCATTCAGTATCTTACCTTTACATATGGTGTTAGTGGAAGGTTTTTCATAGATTCCCCATATAAAGTTTAAGGAAGTTCCTTTCTATTCTTAATTTTCTGAGAGTTTTATCAAGAAAGGATGTTAAATTTTGGTTTTGCTCCTATTGAGATAGATAGGTAGGTAGGTAGGTACGTAGGTACATAGGTAGGTAGGTAGATATGGCTGTTGCCATGGTGAATTATATTGATTGATTTTTAAATTTGAACCAGCCTTCTTGTATTATTGTAATTCTTGTACTCCTAGGATCTGGGATAAGTCCCAATTCATGTATTATCCTTTTTATATATTGCTAGATTCAGTTTGCTAATATTTTCCTGAGAATTTTTGACTTTATATTTATGACATATCTTGGTTTATAGTTTTGTGTTCTTGCAATATACAATTTAGTTTGAGTCTTAGGGTAATGCTGATTTCATATAATGAGCTGGGAAATATTCCCCTCCTTTCTGTATTCTGGTAGCTGTTGTGTGTAATTGACATCGTTTCTTCCTTACATGTTTTGTGGAATTCACTCGTGAAATCATTTGGGTTTTCTTTTTGGAAGTTGTTTTTTTTTTTTTTAAGTTTTAAAATTTTTTAATTTGAGGGAGAGAGAGAGAGAGAGTGAGTGAGCACAAGTGGAGGAGGGGGCAGAGGGAGAGAGAGAATCCCAAGTAGACTCCATGCCCAACATGGAGCCTGATGCAGAGCTCGATCTCATGACCCTGGGATCATGAGCTGAGCCAAATCAAGAGTTGGTCTCTCAACTGATTGAGCTACCCAGGTGCCCCTCTTTTTGGAAGTTTTTAAACTAGAAATTCAATTTCTTTAATAGATATAAAACTATTCAGGTTAAGCACTTATTCTTGAGTGAGTGTTAATGGTTTGGGCCTTATAAGGAATTGGTCCATGTTATCTAAGCTGATGAATTTATGAATATGGACTTGTTTGTAGTATTTCCTTATTATACTTTAATGCCTATAGGATCAGTTCTTTCCTGATATTGGTAAATTGTGTCTTTCTCTTTGGGGGAGGCAGCTAGAACAGAGACTTATTAATTTTATGACTTTATCAAACAATCAGCTTTTGGTTTTCTGTTTTCAATGTCATTGATTTCTGCTCTGTATTATTTCCTTATTACTTTTTTTCATCTTGCTTTCAACTTAATTTGATTCCCTTTAATGTCTTAGGGTGGAAGAATAGGTTACTGAATTCTGATCTTTCTATTGTTCTTTTCTAATATGAGCATTTAAATGCTATAAATTTCCTTCTAAAGATGCTTTAACTGCATCCTACAAATTTTTGGTATGTTGTATTTTTCTTTTCTTTTACTTTTTGACCTGTGCATTATTTAGACCAGTGTTGCTTAATTTCTAAATATTTGGGCATTTACTAGATATCTTGCTATTATTGATATTATCTATTATTATTAATTTCATATAATTTGAGAATATACTTCATATATTTTCTATTCTTTTTAATTGCTAAGGTTTTTTATGGCTGAGAATATTCTCTGCATTTGAGAAGAATGTGTATTTTGCTTATCTACAAATGTCAAATGGGACAAGTTAGTTGATGGTGGTGTTCTGGTCATCTATATCCCTGCTGATTTTCTACCTACTTCTATCAGTTTTTGAGAGAATGGGTTGAAAGTCTCCATCTAAAATTGTAGATTTGTCTATTTCTCCTTTAAGGCCTACACATTTTGCCACATGTGTTTTGAAACTTGTTGTTGGGTACATACACATTTTACAATTATTATATTTTCTTGGAGAATTGACTTCTTCTTCATAATGTAACATCCTCTTTATCTCTGATAATAGCCCCTGTTGTGACATCTACTTTGTTCAAAATTAATATAAATACTTTGTTAATGTTTGCCTGATATATCTGTCTCCATCCTTTTATTTTTAATCTACATATGACTTTTTATTTAAAGTGGGTCTCTCATAGACTGAATAAATTTGAATCTTGGGAGGTTTTTTAGTCAATTTTGATCATTTTTGTTTTTTTTAAAAAATATCTATTTACTTTGAGAGTGAGAGAGCATGTGTGAGCAGGGGGAGGGCAGAGAGTGAGAAGAGAGAGATTTCCAAGCAGCGTGGAATCTGATGCAGGCTTGATCCCATGAACTGTGAGATCATGACCTAGCCAAAATCAAAAGTTGGACACTTAACCAACTTTGTCACCCAGGTACCCCAATTTATGTCTTTTTAACTTGTGTGTTTAGACTGTTCACATTAAAGATTATTGATATGATTGGATTCAAATCTGCCATTTTACTAGCTGCTTTTTGTTTGTTTCACTTGTTATTTCTTTCTTTTTACCTTCTCTGCCTTCTCTGGGTTTAATTCAACATTTAAACACCTTTTTAATGGTTGCCCTAGTGTTTACAATAAAATTTTTAAAAATCTGAATGTACCTTCAAATAATAATATCCTATTACACATGTAGTTCGAAAACTTTTGTAACAGTATATTCTCAATTTTTCTCTCCCTCTCAGGTGCCATTGTTCTCATGTATTTTACACATGCTATAAACACACAATTCATTGTTATGTTGTTGCTTTAAATGGCCAGTTATTTTTTAGAGCAATTGAAATGAGACAAAAATGATCTTACAAGCCCTTCATTTATTCCATTTCTAATACTCTTCATCTCTTGGTACAGATCTAATATTCTAACATATGTCATTTTTTCCTACCCTGAAGAAGGTCTTTTAACATTTCTTGTAAGGTGGGTGTGCTGCTTGAAGGTAGGTCCTTACATTTTTTTTGTGTGTGTCTGAGAAAGTGTTTATGGTTTCTATACTTAAGGACATTTTTTTCTGGATATAGAATTCTGGATTGACATTTTTTCCCCTCTCAACACATTGAAGATATCATTCTATTTTACAGTTTCTTGTAAGAAGTCTGCTATAATTGTTATACTTATTCCTCTATAGGTCATGTATTTTTTTTCCTTTGGCTTCCTTAACGATTTTATCTTTGGTATGTCTTCGTTGTTTTGTTTGGTTATTTTATTTGTTTTGTTTTAGTTTTTAAATTCTTCTTGGAGTTCTCTATGCTTCTTGAATCTTAGGTCTGGTATTTGTCACTAATTTAGAAAATTCTCAGCCATTATCTCTTGAATATTTTTTCTAACCATTCTCTCTTTTTTCTCCTTCTGAGATTCTAAATTATGTATACGTTGGACTTTCTGGTATTGTCCCACAGCTCTTTGGTATCGTGTTCCATTTTTTTTCCCAATCTTTTTTCTCCTTCTGTTTCAGTTTGGGTAAATTTTATTGATGTATATTCAACCTCACTGATTCTTTCCTCGGCTATGTCAAGTCTACTGATAATTCTGCAAAGATATTCTTTGTGTATATTGCTAAGTTTTTGATTTCTAGCATTTCATTTGATTTTCTTACCATTTCTTTCTCTTTACTAAAATTTTCCATCTGTGCGTTTTGTTTGCTTTTCCCATTGGAGTCTTAAATAAGTTACTTAATCACAGTAACTTAAAACTCCCTGTCTGATATGTTTTATTCTGGTTCTGATGATTGCTTTATCTTTCCAGGCTATGCTTTTTCTTGCCTTTTTGTATGCTGTATAATTTTTTTTGTTGAAAGGTGAACATATTGTATATGACAATAGATACTAAAAAAATATTTTTTATGCTCAAAGATGAACAATTCTTTCCTTTTCCTAGGCCTTTGATGTGAGAGTTAGGGTCTTCATTTCTGATCCCCAGAAGTTCTGTCCATTGTAGCTCTCTCAACTGTATTACACTGCAACTCTTGTTAGTGTGGTGATAGTAGATGGGAGAGGGTTGACCTCTCATATTCTCACAAAGCCTCAGTCTTAGACAGACACTGGAAACCTGGGTCTCAAGTGTTTCTGCCTCTTCTCCAGCTGTAGTGGTGTCGCTACCAAATATTCTTGCCCCTCCCCCAATGGGGAAGCTTCTTTTCCTCCCTATTCTTCTTTTCTAGCTACAGTCAATTTCTACCAGTACTCTCAGGGTACAGTTTTGATCCTCTTCCTGCTGCAGATTAAGGCTGTGTTGGGTAGAGGTGATAAAGGAGATGTTCAAGGTGACATTTGGGCAGTGGACAATGGCTGCTATTCTCCTTTCCCAGCTAGCACCTTACAGGGCATTTTCTTAAGATTCTCTCTGATCTTCCCTATGAGCACCTGGTGTTCCCAGAGGTAAAACCTACAGGAGGGTATGAACCATCCTATGTCTGCAGCCCCCTGGGACTTCACACTCTCATGCTAGCCCACACTTGGCTTTAGCAATTCTTTAAGCATTTGTAGTTGAATCTTCTTACCAGCTTTTATGGGATTTGGCAGCATCTGTCTCAGGTAAACAAATGCTTAAAGCCTGTTTCTTCCTGCAAGCTTTGTCTTTTTCTTGCTTCAAGTTAGTTATTTGCCTGCACTATTAGTTCTCTGATAGGTACAAGAAAGGTTGTTAATTTGAAGCTTATTCAGTTTTTTTCTTATTGTAAGGATAGGAACAATGCTTTTTCCAGGTTTTAAATCTCTGACTCTACCAACAACCATTAGTCATATTTAAAATTTTTAAATTCCATAGAATAGAAGAAGAAGGAAAACTTCCAAATTTATTCTATGAGGCCAGTATCCCTTATAGATACCAAAACCAGAAAAAGACACTGCAAAAGTGGGAGAGAGAAAGAGAGTGAGAATTACAGGCCAATATCTCTCATGAATATAGATGCAGAAAATCCTCAACAAAATATTATCAAACTGAATCCAACAATATGTTAAAAAAAACACACCACAATCAAATGGGATTTATTCCCAGGATGCAAGCATGGTTAAATATTCACAAAACAATCAACATGATATGTCACATCAATAAGAGAAAAGTTGAAAACCATATGATCATTTCAATAGATGCGGGAAAAGCATTTGACAAAGTACAACATCCATTCATGATTAAAAAAAAAACCCTCTGCAAAGTGGATCTAGAGGGAACATATCTCAACATAATAAAGGCCTTATATGAAAAACCCACAGCTAACACAGTACTCAATGGTGTAAAACTAAGAGCTTTCCCCCTTAAGGTCAGGAACAAGACAAGATGTCCCCTTTCACCACTTTTATCCAACATAGTACTGAAAGTCCTAGCCACAGCAATTAGATAATATAAAGAAATAAAATGCATCTAAATTGGTAAGGAAGAAGTAAAACTTTATTTGCAGATGACATGATACCGTATATAGAAAAGCCTAAAGACTCCACCAAAAAACTATTAGAACTGATAAATGAATTCAGTAAAGTTGCAGGACACAAAATCAATGTGCAGAAATCTGTTGTATTTCTGTACACGAAAAATGAAGCAGCAGAAAGTGAAATTAAGAAAACCATCCCATTTAAAATTGCACCAAAAACAATAAAATATCTAGGAATAAACTTAACCAAAGAGGTGAGAGATCTGTACTCTGAAAACTATAAAACACTGTTGAAAGATATTCAAGACAACACAAAGAAATGGAAAGACATTCCATGCTCATGGGTTGAAAGAACAAATATTGTTAAAATGTCTACAGTACCCAAAGCAATCTACAGAGTTAATGCAATCTATATCAAATACCAATAGCATTTGTTACAGAACTAGAAAAAAAATCTTAAAATTTGTATGGAACCACAAAAGACCTCAATATAGCCAAAGCAATCTTGAAAAAGAAAAACAAAACTGGAGGTATCATAATTCCAGACTTCATTGCAAAGTGGTAGTAATTAAAACAGTATGGTACTGGCATAAAAATAGACACATAGATCAATGGAATAGAATACAAAACCTGGAAATTAACCCACAATTATATGGTCAATTAATCTTCAACAAAGGAGGAATGAATATACACTGGGGAAAAGATAGTCCCTTCAACAAATGGTGCTGGGAAAACTGGACAGCTACATGTAGAAGAATGAAATTGGACCACTTTCACCATACACAAAAATAAACTCAAAATGGATTAAACATCTAAGTGAGAGACCTGAAACCATGAAAATCCTTGAAGAGAGCACAGGCAGTCATCTCTCTGACATCGGCGGTAGCAACATTTTTCTAAATATGTCTCCTGAGGCAAGGGAAATAAAAGCAAAAATAAACTGTTGGGACTACATCAAAATAAAAAGTTTCAGCACAGTGAAGAAAACAGACAACAAAGCTAAAAGGCAACTACTGAATGGGAGAAGATATTTGCAAATGACATACCCAATAAAGGGTTAGTATCCAAAATATATAAAGAACTGATACAACTCAACACCCCCAAAAAACAAATAATCCAGTTAAAAATGGGCAGAAGATGTGAACAGACATTTCTTCAAAGAAGACACACAGATGGCCAACACATGAAAAGATACTTACCATCATTCATCATCAGGGAAATGCAAATCAAAACTACAATGAGATATCACACCTGAAGGAATGGCTAAAATCAAAAACACAAGAAACAAGTGTTAGTGAGGATGTGGAGAAAAAGGCACCCTCTTGCACTGTTGATGGGAATGCAAACTGGTATAGCCATTGTGGAAAACAATACAGAAGTTCCTCAAAAAATGAAAAATAGAACTACACTACAACCCAATAATCACACTACTGGGTATTTACCCCCCAAATACAAAAACACTAATTCAAGGGATATATGCACCCCTATGTTTATTACAGCATTATTTACAATAGCCAAACTATGGAAGAAGCCCAAGGATCCATCAATGGATGAATGGATAAAGAAGATGCAGTATATACATAGAATGTTATACAGCCATAAAGAATGAGATCTTGTCAATTGCAATGCCATGGATTGCAAGTGAAAGTATAATGGTAAGTGAAATAAGTCAGTCAGAGAAAGATAAATACCATATGATTTCATTCATATGTGGAATTTAAGAAAAAAAAAACAAATGAACAAAGGGGAAAAAAGAAAGAGACAAACCAGGAAACAAACTCTTGACTATAGAGAACAAACTGATGGTTACCAGAGGAGGGGGGATGGGTGAAATGGGTGATGTGGATTAAAAAATACACTTATTATGATGAAAATAAAATAACTTTAAAAATCATTAGCATTAACTTGATTTTAAAGGTTTTGGAGGATTTTTATGACAGCCAAAAGACATCTTTCTAGGGATATTTGGAAACTAGAACGGGGAATTGCCAATGAAGAGTGTATAAAAATGTGATGGAATATTTTGGAATATATATTTTTTTCTTGTTTTTTTTCCCCCTGTATGTTTCTATTACTTAACCTTGGAGCTGATTCTGTGCTTCCATTGCCTCAGGACTGGGGGGTTGGGAGGAGAGTTATGTGGTAGGACAGAAAGAAATAACTTCCAAAAACTTCTGGGTTTTGTTCCTAGAACCCTGAGCCTATAGTAGAAGTTAAAAGGTTTGTAGAGAAAGAAAAGCACATGGCTTTATAAGAAGCAAAGAGGATAACAGAAAGACAAAGGCTTTTTCCCAGACTAGAAAAAAGTTCCTTACCAGGACTGGAGAAAGGGATGTCCTGGAATAGAGCACAAAAGAGGGACCACAAGAGCCCATAGAGGAAGAGCTGCATGTGCTATCTAGGCAGACAGGACCACTATGCCACCTTACAAAAGATCCCTCTGTCTTAGGTGTGACTTGGAAGCATAGAGTGCCACCAGTCCTGAAGAGCCCTTAGGGCCAAAGACAATGAAGTCTTAGTGGAAACCTGAGAGACAGAAGACAAACAGCAGTGTTCTCCACCTCCACAGATATGTTCACACTGCAGAGTTTGCTACACACCCTGCATGACTTTGAGGGAGGGAGGGAGGGGAGGACTCAGTAATGGCACAGATTATATTTTCACACACGTTTGGAGAGATTGGAGTTCACAGTCAATATAGTAGACTTCTGGAAAATAGGTATTTATATTGCTTGCACATCTTAATTTGTAGACTGAGAATCATTCCTGATGCTAAAAGGTTCAATTCTCAGCGACCTAGTTACCATTCTGTTTCATTGAAAATGTTTTGGGTTCTAGTAACTCAAGATTTTTTTCCACTCTGATGCATCTGAGGGCTTCAGTGGGTCGTTAATTCTAATGCTTCCTTCCAGAGTGGAGGTGGGGGTGGGGTGGGTGGTAGAGCCTACAAGAGAAAGGCACTTTGAATAAGTCCCACCAGGTGACTCTGGAAACCACCCCACCCCCATACTAGCTCCCTTTGCCCATCCCTTCCCTGAGAATCCCTTTCCTCTCTTGGAAATTAAGACACTGAAACAAAGGCACAGTTTGACTCTTTTAAGGGGGAGGTGTGTTCTTAGAAAAGTTCATATAAAAGTAAACTTGTTTCTGTGAAAACACACAGTGTTATATACAGAAGTTGAAATGATTGCTGTTATTTGCATTACAAACAACTAAAGAATAAGTATATTTGTGAATCTGCAGGTAGGAGAGACAAAAATCTGTGTTTTTCCTCCTTATTGATTTGGAAAACTGTCCTTCTCCTGACCCGGCCTCCTACCGAGGTTGTAAGAAGGATCCGGTGAAACACACAGAAGCATCTGCATGAAAATGTCCCCAAAGTGAACAATGGAGAGAATTGCTGCAGTTCTCTGTTGACTGAGGCCCTGGTGCTGGTGCATTGATGAGAAGTCCTTGACATTACCACACCAGAGATGTGTGCTTTCAGGGGGTGTTTCTGCCAGTGAGGCCATGACTGATTGGGAGTAAGCATTGAGGGGATAGCGCATTTTTGTATGATGTTTTCCAGGGCTGCTGTCAGATGCCATTGTGGAGAAACACGTTAAGAGACCTGGTTATGGGACTAATTTTCTTGGTTTAGGAAATGTGTCACCACCACAAAAGGCCCACAGAACCTGGTATATTAAAGCTTCTGTGCACTTTGTGCCTATTTCTGATATCTAATACAATCATATTATAGCACTTCTCTCCCCTGGTGGGGAAAAAGGCCTGAAACCAGGAGTCTCTTGGAAATTGGAGCAAAAAGGAAGAAGCAGGTAAAGTAGAAAGTTCTAAAAATCTAGGTTAAAGTGTTCAAAGAGCATGAAGGGAGGTTATCCCTTGTGATTTATCAGTGGAGCACAGAAAATCACTGAGATTTCACCAGACAGTGTAGATATCAGGGTAGACACACTGAGAGGGCCTCTTTGCTGCCCAAAGAGCCTGGGTATAGGCTACTACTTGGACCTGCCAGTGAGAGACATTACTGGGAACAGAAGATGTCGTGTCCAGAGACAGGGTGAAATATTTTTGAGAGTTTGCTCCTCTTACAGCATCCTGGTTAGGAGCTCAAGCTCTGGAATTAAAACTGAGTTTGAGGGGTGCCTGGGTGGCTCAGTCCGTTAAGGCGAGGAGCCTGCTTGGGATTCTTTGACTCCCTTTCTCTCTGCCCCTCCCTGATTTCTCTTTCTTTCAAAATAAATTTAAAAGCTTAAAAAAAACACCTGAGTTTGAATACCAGTTCTACCACTTCCTCATTGTATGACCTCCAGTTAATTATGAAGATACATAAAGGGGATAAGATAGCACACATCTCAAAGGGCTAGTGTGAGGATCAGATTAGGTAATGTAGTACAGAACCTGTGGATGTACACAATAAATGTTAGATATTGCTAGCCACACTCTCCCCTTCTAAAATATTTAAGCTACAGTCTACTACTTTGTACCATTACTGAAAGGTCGCTTCCCCCTAGAAAAGGAATGTCTGTTGACATCCAGGGGAAGATTAGAGATTTGCATTTTTATTATTTCACTCACTAAGAAGAGAGACTATCAGATTCTTCAGGGGACTTTTTGGGACAAAGAACGAGGTTCTTTACAGAGGAGCCCCAACCTACTATGAAGGCACTGAATTGCCAACTAACCCTCAGATTCTTGATAAGAAAGAATGATCCAGTGTTTGATTCTCTTGGATTCAAGGGACTCAGACTTATTTGGTAGTAGTGGGTTATTGTAAGGATAGATAGGAGAGTAAAAAATGGCAAGGAACCATCTTAGCAGCCACACAGCCATGCCTCCTGGAAAACTGGAGGGACATTCATGGCTATACAGAATCTCAGGTCCCAGTGGCCCCTGTGGCCCTGGTCATCCCATTGCCCTCTGAGACCAACCTCTGATTGCTCCTGACACTAGCATCTCCATGGAATGGCTTGCCAGCTTCCCTGTCAGCTTCCACATTTGCCATTCTTTCTTCCCCATCTCCTTGAGGTTCATACACAGGAGAGAATCGGTCTGGGATGTTTAGTTATCCTGTGATGTACAGGGCTCCTATTATGAGGTTGAGTTCTCACTCAGAGGAAGCACTAGAATCCCAAAAAAACAAAGAGTGGGACCCAAGACTTTCATGAAATGATGACTTACTACTTTTTCCTTGGCTTTACTTTATAAATTAGTAAGACAGTCTTAAATTTAATGGTCACCTCCCCCAGGATATTAGCTTAGGCACTTGAATCTGAGACTTCCATCTCTTAGGTACAGATGAAAGATTTGCAATAGAAGAGATAAATTTCCTGTTCTTATTACTCTCCACATTAGCTCATATGCTAAGTTTAAAATCCACATTTCCAGTTTGATAGCTTTTTGCTTGCAGGATAAACTTCAGGTTAGTGTCAGTTTATTTGTTCAAGTAGAAATGCAAGCCTGGGTGGCTCGGTCAGTCAAGTGTTCGACTCTTCGTTTTGGCTCAGGTTCGTGAGTTCAAGCCCTGCATGCTGTCAGCGTGGAGCCTGCTGGAGACTCTCTCTCTCTGCCCCTCCCCCACACTCCCCTACCCTACCAAGTTCCCTCTCCCTCTCTCCCTTTCTGTCAAAATAAATAAATAAACAACAACCAAAATGAGTTGAAAGACATGAGTATCTCCTGCCATGAAAAGATGGAGAACTCACTCAGCAAGAGGTTTTCTGAGGAGCCTCTCCTCTGGGCATCCCTGCTAGAGGGGAAGGATAGACTCTAAATGACCAGCATTTATTATGTCACCTTTACTTAGTTAATGTTCGATGTCATCTCAGTTTTACAGAGAATTCAGATAGGCTGATATAACATGCAAATGAGTTTCTTTCTTGTTAGCTCTATAGGTGGCAAAATTTCTAGATGGTACAATGACAAGTATCTTGAATTAAAAAAAATCAGCAAAAACCATTCAGCTCTGTGGTGGTAATAACTACAAATTTATGGGACGAGATAACAAAAATCCCTAGATTTAAGGATAACTGCTCCAAACTACCAGTTAAATATCTACTTATGTAATCACATATGTAAATCTGGGTCTACTTTTCCTTTCAGTGCCCCTGGTTCACACGTAAATGGTATTTTTAGTTTCTGTTTTTCCTTTTTACCAAGCTTGATCAGTGAACGAGAAAGTCTTATCAATCATCTACTTGTTGGAAAGCATGGAGCTTTGAACCACATAGCTCATTTCAAGATTAGAAATGCCCCCACTCAGGAGTCCATGTCAAGACTTTCAGGAGGCGGTTGTCACTGCATTTGAGGTCTGACACATCTCTGGGTAAAAGCAGCTAAGAAATGTTCCTTGAGATGGTGTGGATGGGGAAAGTGATAAAAGTGGTATTTCTGTTTTTTAACAAGTAAATTCCAATTCATATTTGTTAGAAAGCAATATAGCTGATTCTCACTTAAATATCCATCCCAAAATATTTACAAAACAATTATTTTAAAATCAAAGCCCTTTTTTTTTTTTCATTGACACATTCTAAAGATGCATCCTGATGGGATATTTTTTGTGACAGAAAAATATTTTGCTACCACTAATAATAATCACTAACATTTATTGAAGGCTTACTACCTGCCAGAAATCGTTCTAAGACCATCACACAATTCTCTCACTCCCAAATTATAAGAGATATTGTCCCACTTTCCCAGATAAAGAATCTTTTTTAGGAAAAAAAACAGAGTTTATGTTACCAGCCCACAGTCTTATGGTTGAGGTGGAGAAAGGATGAACTCAAGCGCTGGCCCTGAGCCACCTGCCCAACCACAGCACTGTGCTGCTACTAACACGTGTCCAGGCTCACAGGGAAGAGGGGGGAGTTCCACAGGCTGTCTGACATTAATATAAAAATCCACTGTAAGTTGCATCATGGAGTTTAAGGTCTTCATCCTTACCCTTGATATAATCCTAGGAATTTACCTAGGATGGCCCTACCATTTTACTTGGCTTTAGACTCACTCATGGTGAATGGTTGGAAAATGTTAATTGCATGATCTAGATGATCTCATTACAAAGGAATGCACTAATGTTCTCCACCTCTAGGGGTATGTACCAAATAAGTAGTTGAATATTAGTTTAATTGAATTGAAAGCAGATAGTATGGTTTCACAAGTGCTGCTGAGAAACAATTGCAGAAATCAGACAAATGAAGATTTTAAAAATATGTTTTATTGATGATAAAGCTGGATTGAAGAGTAGAGCTTCCCTGGGGTCACAGACTCTCCAGTGCTTTTTCTCAAGTCTGAAACTTGGTACATCTCAGCCGGGAGAGGGCTGGCTCTGCAGTACATACATGCAGAGCAAAACGGGTGCATCTATCATGTCCCTGCACTGGAACAAAGTGAGATCTAGGTCTTTAGAGCTGACCCTGGCAGTGGGTGAATTCTGACCCCTTCCTGATGACCACCCATGAGGCAGGAAGTAAGCAGAACACACCCATCCTCTGAACAGAGGAGATCAAAAAGAAAAAGGAAGAAAGGGCTGAGTTTCTTGCTCAGTCCTTCTGACCTCCCAAGCAGATAAGACTACTTAGCCCTCAGGGGAGGGTAAACAGGGTGAGAGAGGGGCTGCAGCCACTTCCCAACACTTTTCAAAAGTGGTCCAAGGCCAGACCCATAGGAGGGAAAGGAAGATTCCCTCAAATGCCAGAAATTGTGTTGAATACTCTGACCATGCTGGATGCTGCTTTGACAGTGAGTTCCTACTCTGATAAAACAGGGACACTAATCTATTGCACATAGAGTGAAGGTTCCTGAAGGGTTTATTGTTCTTTGAGATTGATTTAAGGTTTGACCATAACCTCATGAAATAGGAGATATGAATCCAGCTGGCAGCAGGTAGGTGGCTGAGAATGCACCCACCATGGCATCCTAAAATCATTTCTGTCAGGCAGCAGACTATTTTCAATAAGAATGTGTGAGATTGAGGGAGCCTTCTACTGTATTACTTCCAGTACTTTAGGAATTGAATAAGTGGAGGAACCTAACCAAGTACAACTAGTTGCACATCAGTTTGACTTGATTTTTCATGTGGCAAAGATGTACGTATAAATATTTACAACCATTCCTCTCCTCACATTGTAAGGACAATTGTTGTCTTAGTAGCTCAGTTCATGTGCCTTTGGTGTACTGGTCAGGTAAATGGGTAGAAAGGATCTTTGGGAGAACGTGAAAAGAAGTAACTTGATCTGCATAGGAAAAGGCATAGAACTACCTCAGGGAGCAAAGAAAATATCCAGGACCCAAGAAGGATAGCAAGAGAGAGGGAAGGAGGGAGCTGATGGGAGAGGCAGCCTGGGCTGGAGATTTTGCAAGAGAGGAAGAGTGAAATTTGAGTAGCTTCTATGAGCTGTGGTATTTGGGGGAGAACAGAATGGAGGAGAGGATTTGCAGCAAGTTTTCAATAGGCACTTCTGAGTAACTCTCTCTTAACCTACATCACGGAAAGCCATCATGAAGATCTTTGTCACTCTGCAAGATTTGGGAATAGGATTTATTTTTCTCCTGGATAAGTTATTATAAGGGAAGAGGATTTAAGGAATGGCAAAGAAGCCCAGATTTATTTGGATCTTCCTATTTGGATATTTCTAGACTGAGTCATCCTGTGGGTGCTAGTGCTGAGATTGTCCACAAAGCATAAAGTGGTAATTGTGAAAGAATGTGCCGAGGAGGGGTCCGACTGCACAGCAGGATGTGACAATGGCTAAAACACAGAGTGGTGACAGGGATATGTTAGCAGATGGCCCTTGGCAGAAGCCAGAGATCTGGTGTACAACAACCTTTCTAGTCGCTCTTCACCAACATACTTCCTGTCACCTATCAGTAGGCTTCCCTGGCCAAGACTTGTGAATGGTCTTTAGCACATCGTCTTTAGACTTTCTGTTTTGAAGGATGTTTGCTGGAGAATGGCCTACAGGTGAGGTGGGGTTCCAGCTGCTGGGTACAGGGTCATAGAAAGTCACCGCCCTGGGATTCAGAAGTGCTGGGCTTCGGAGTCAGCGCTGATCCTGGATGACTGTTCACCTGCTTGGCCTCAGTTTCCCTACCTATGAGACAACAGTCTTAGGTAGATGATATCCCTTAGGTAGCTGATCCCTTTCAGCTCAAACATTTCATGATAACTTTCCAGGTCCTCATTCCTTACTGCAGCTATCGGTGCCAATTTTTCCTGCCCCAGAGGCCTGACAAGCTCCCCTTTCCCACCCAGATGTTCATTCTGCTCACATCG
Source organism: Felis catus (assembly GCF_018350175.1). NCBI lineage: Eukaryota > Metazoa > Chordata > Mammalia > Carnivora > Felidae > Felis > Felis catus. The sequence goes on from NC_058371.1 coordinate 85,779,250, forward strand.
TACCTCTCCTAATCAGACCTAGCTGGGAGTGAGCAAGGACAGCAGGACCATGGCTAGAGCACAAAAGCTGCATGCTCCTGTATTGTAAGTTCTCAGCTGGCTGGAGGAGGCAGACGGTGTCTCCTCAGTGACCCAGGCACTCTGGGAATCACAACCCCTGCTTGCACACACACACAGATTGAGACAGTAGAGCCTGTTCTGGAGCTCGGACAGCTTGCATAGCAGGAGAGGCAGCTTTGTTTTTTTTACAGATGCTGCTCAGAGCCACTGAAACAGCAACTGGATAAATATAGGAGGATGACGCATCAACTCTGAGGGGAAGTGCATGCATGAACATGCACGCACAAGCAAGCCTGCAAGCTGTGGACTGCCACGTGGCCCTCAGCCTCCAGGAATTGACACTCAGGCTCCCGGAGCCAGAAACTGAATGGAGTGTGGCGTCACCAAAGAGGCCTGGCAGGAGGATGAGATGAGGCCACGAGCGCAGTCGTGCTCTCGGCTCCTTGGAGCACTCTCAGCAGTCGTCCCTTGGTCGGCCCTGGCTATATATAGCCCTGCTGACTGCGGTGCACATGCCATCTTTCTGAATGAAATACCAGAAGTCCTTCCAGGCTCTGGGAAAGCATCAGCTAAGTGGCATTTGCAAGTTTTCGAAAATGAGTGGGGGAAACAGACCAGGTGTTTTGCTCATCGTGAAAGGCAAACACCGATTTGGAAGGTTTTGAGGTGGGGAACATGGGCCAGACTCAGTACAGCCAATTTTTAATTACCAGCACAATTAGCAGCCTGGCTTAACAATAAGCCTATTTTGTCGAGCTCTGTTTAAGAATCAGTGAATTGCAGCGGTAGTACCAAGCAGATGAACAATGCTGTGATCACATTCCACTCTTGAAAATCAGTGTTCTGCCTATACAGTCCTGAGCTGTCACCTGCAAGTATCTGACTGCCTCTTCCTGGCCCTGACTAAATCGGCATAAGGGCAGGGATCATGTCTCTATGAGGACATCTGCCCTGTGGTTGATCAATCCATATTAACTGAACAATATTAAATCAATGTGGTATACATCAATGTTAACTTCTTGGGATAAAACAAGACAGGGTCTCCATGTCTTCTTACTATCACCCATAGTCTTGACCATCATTTGAAATTTCAAACTACTTAATGTAAAGGCATATGACCCCTAAAGGTTACTGAATTGCATCGCCTTGGGGACAGGACTTCTGTGGGAAACCCAGTGTGTCTAAGAGTGTCCATTGGGCCTTGGAACGAATTGGTGTGAGCTCCCTTGGTAAAACTTGTATATGGTTTAATCTGTTACTCAAATCAGACCTAAGAGACTCAGACAAGTCAAGAATGCTCCTCTGAGGTGTGTGAAGTCTCTGAGGAACAATAGAGGCCCATAAATAGCAACAGAGTACTTTTGTAAGGAACGAGAGACTGGAGGGTTCTAGGCAGTAAGACTTTGCCTCTGGAAGTGAGTAAGAGTAGCAGAAATCACACACTTTGATCATCAGTTCTGCTCACTGTTCACTGACCCTGCATTGGGCCAAACAAGTGTTGGCTGATTCTTCTCCAGAGCCAACCTTAGGGCAGTCATGGTGGACAGAATCTCAGACTTCTCGAGAGAGACCTCAGCCACTCCCCAACTAAGCTGTGATTCTGATTTCAGCTATTCTACTATAGGACAGGCAGTAGACTTGGTAGTGTTAATTGCAGAGTCACTAAGAAGATCGTGTCCTTAAATATTGCCTCACTTGATGCTTAATTCTGCCAGTTTAAATCCATTTGCAAGCGATAGGCATTGCTTTCCTTGGAGAAAGCAACTACTGTACTGATCATCAAGAGAATACCTATCATTCCCTATCCTTCCACTACTGATATCTACAAATATACACATTGTATTTCTTAGATTTCCTTACCAACTGGCTTCCAGTTAGGTTAGGCCAGAGGGAGGCCTTGGCAGGAAGGCAGAGGGCAGAGGAAGGGGAGAAGTTCTGCTATTTCCACCCTGCTCTCAGCCTCGGGTGGTGTCTCTCATGGTGTCCGTGTTTCTTCCGTGGTCCCAGCTCCTACAAGGCAGCTTGAACATGGCTCCATATCCTCCAGGTAGTCCAGGCTCTCCTCCCTTGGCACCTCCAGCTCTAGCTGTTACTAATCACTGCCTCACCATCTCCTGTTGGCTTTTCACATCTTCCAACCTATTTATAGCTAGTTCCCCTATTAATTCCCTTTAGTGAACTACCTGACATAGGCTCTGTTTTCTTGTCTCAACTCTGAGTTATTCAGAGGGTCAGTATATAAATATTATAAGTAAGTTTAATGGTTATTTTTGTCTACAAGACCTACAGTGCAGGGAAGTCCTGGGGAGCTCAAAAAAGAAGGGCTCAAAGGGGAGAAAAGGTGAAGAAATCTCCATAGGTCTTGTCTACCCTGCCAAAGACCCTTCTGACTCTAGTGCTGTGTGGGAAAGCCACAACCTAGCAGCCCCCTTCCACCACCTTCACTTAGTACTGTCAAGTGCTCTCAGGTTTGACACCATGTATGGAATCTCTGCCCCAGCTGAAATGTGTTCACTGGCACCCGTGATTCGTGAGCTCCCAAGTGCACACTTTTGTACATTCATCCTCTCTCTTCCTTGCCTCTCTGTCTATATGGCTCTTCCTCCTTTGCAACCCTGCTTAAAGCCTGAGGTTTGATCACCCTGTTCTGTTATGTGTCCTTCAACAAGTTATAGATGCACTCTGAACTTGAATGCTCTTGTACTCTTTTGTTTCTTTTTGTCAGAAATCTTGTAGTTTTAATTGTACATGCTTTCCTATTTGACCAGTAGAATTTAAAAAACTTTTTTAAATGTTTATTTATTTTTGAAAGAGAGAGAGAGAGAGAGAGAGTGTGTGTGTGTGTGCGCGCGTGCGCGCGCACAAGTGGGGGAGGGGCAGAGGGAGGGGGGGGGGGAAAGAGAGAGAGAGAGAGAGAGAGAGAGAGAGAGAGAGAGAGAGGTAGACAAGGCAGGCCCGTGCTACCAGCACAGAGCGCAATGCGGGGCTCGATCTCACAAATCTTAAGATCATGACCTGAGCTGAGATCAATAGTCGAACACTTAACTGACTGAGCCACTCAGGCATGCCTTGACCAGTAGAATTTTAAGGTCCAGATAGCTACCATGTGGACCTTGTCTACTATTTCTTCTGCTGCCTGTTCCTACCCCTCCCTCAGCCCCACCAGTCCCCGGCAATTATAGCATTTAGAATTGCTCTAGTGTGTTCAACAAATATTGATATGCTGCCTAAACAAATTCCCTCAGCTAGGAAGATAGGCTTATATCTATTTGTCAGGACAGCATGCTTTTTTGTGGGAACAGCACTGGTCTGAAAAACTTCAGATCTGTTCTGTCTTTGACAGACCATCCCCAGTAGAATCCAGTCTTCAGGCATGAGGTTTGCTCAGTCATTATTTGTATTTCTCCCTGGGCCTTGCGTGTTTAAACTACATTTGCAATGCAGTTGTTTTCCCCCCACCCTGAACCTCCTGAAGGGGATTCTTGCTGATGGCATCTGTGGCAGAGACGAGCTCATGCCTGAAGGATAAATTATTTATGGTGAATGGTGCCCTAATGGATTGTGTGATCAATAATGCTTATAATAGTACAGCAGCAGACAAATCACAGAAGGGCTCAAACACGCATCTACATCATTCTGAGAAGACGGGGTCCACCAGATAGCAAGAAGAGAAAAGGGTGCTCATGACATCCACTTCAAAACAGTTCTGGATGAGGAGAAAAGGGTAGCATTCTTTTTTTTTTTTTAATTTAAAGGGACAGATCAGCTTTTCATCATGGGGATCACTGTACCAAAATGCCCCCACCAGTATCCACTTAACAGAGACAAGCCTTATTGCTCTAATCTGGGGAAGAGTCTCCCATATTTCTCAAAAGCTAAATTTCTCCCAGTGTTGTGGTTTATGGCCTGCCTGCAAGTAACGAACACATTAGTATCTGTTGCTTAGTGTTAATTGCTTCACTATAGGGCTTTTTTAGCCCTAGTTCCTAAGCAACATCCAATATCTCAACAGGCCTCTTTGTGCAGACATGATCCCAAGTTTAAACTTTCCCAGGACTGTTCTTTTTTTGCCTGTTGGAAAGCTCCCCTGGCATCTCCGACTGCAATTTCAAACTCAACATGTCCAGAAAGTGGTATTATCTCCTTATCTCTCCCCTCCCTCCTACCTCCTGCCTCAGCCTGTAGCACGCATCTGCCACCACCACCCCAAAAATCCCTGCCTTTCCTCTTTATCTACTGATGTCCTATCTATGGCACCAGCATCTTGTGGCTCACCATGCCAGGGCACCATACTCTTCCCTTGCAAGGCCCGGCTCAACTGTCACTCCATCCTTGAAGCCTCCTCTCAAATCTGAACCCTCCTGGCACGCCCACATCACTCATCACATTCTAGCTGGTATTATGGGTATTTGTCTGTACATGCATCATCTCTCAACCTACAGTGTGAGTCCCTTTAGGGTACAAGCAATGTCTTAATCATCTTTTAAATGTCCTAAGAAGACTAGCACCATGGTAGACTTACAATTCCAGTTTGTTTAATAAATGATTGAAGAACAGATCTTACAAGCAGGTGGTGGTTCTGACACAGGCAATGTTTGCTTTCTTTATTGCCTCTACCCCTAAAGTGTACAACAGTGGGAAGGAATTAAGTCACATCAGGGGAATTCTAGGCAAAAGATCTCCAGACCCTATTTCACTAGGCAGCAATCACTTCCCCTTTCCTGAGTTCTAGTAGGTATTTCATAAAGACAGTCAGAGTTCCCAGTATTGTTCCCACAGCTCCAGCTGAACCGAGGAATTCAGGAGATAATCCCGTAGAAAAGAGAGAGGAACCTGGGCTCTTCTGGGCTGGTATGGGTGTGAAGAAGCCACACTAGGCATTTCTAAGGTGCTAGAAGTCTCCAAAGGAAAGAAACAGATCCTTTAAACTAGAAGCACTGGAAAGGGTCAGGGGTCACTACAGTCCGTGGCTTCATGTGCTGCAATAATGAAGCAAGGTTGATGGCAAGAGCACAGGGCCTGAGGTTTCACCTCCACACACTCACATAGGCTATCTCATCTTTTTGAATGGATAGGATTGTCTTGGTAGGCACTGCATAGAGGATGTAGAAAGACAAATTTTTTTTTACATAAAATTCATACAAGTTCCTATCCAGTAGGAGGACGTTTAATAAATGGTAATTTCTTTCTTCACCTGCTTCAATTGGTACAGTCCCTGGTACGAATCCTAGGTGTCACTCTCGAGATAAAATCACTATATAATCTCAAAGGAAGGCTTTCCTTCAGGCTCTAGAAAGGGGCAGTAATGGGTTTGCCGGCGTTTTCCCAGTCTACGTTTCAGTACACACATCACATGGAGTCCCAACATGTGTGGAAAAATCTCTCCTTGTTACTAGGCACCGTAAGGCTCAATTGTTGCAGTGAGAACTTTAATTTTGTATTTTCTCACTTGGGTGCAATTAAGTTTTCAAACATAAAATTGAGCTAATGTCATCTTTGAGCATTTCATTTAGTCTTTTTTTTTCTTATAAAGGAAACCACCCTTGAATATATTTGGCTGTGATTGCACAGTCAAATAAGGACATATTTAAATATTCAACTGGGTAACTGCATCTACAATCTACTTTCATTATTGGCTTCCAACACTACGTGGATAGGAACACCTACCTTCATAATGTCTCTTGATGTTCATTTCGGTTTCTTGTGAATGACATAAGCATTACTTAGCTGATTTATTTCCCCTTCTAATCTTAGCAAATCACCTGATTTTCATTGAGGATGATATCCATTCTGGAGATACTGTTCAGGATGACTTCAGGACTAGAAATAGTATCTGGCTTATTTTTAGTGCATTTTTACCTAAGGATTTTACATATGAATGGGAAAATGAAAACATTTGGAAAGTCAACTAACTGTACACAGTCTTATTTTGGTTCAGGGCCCATGCCAAAAATCAATTTTATAATTCCTGATTTTCCCTTCAATTCCTCTAATTATTTAAAGAAAAGAATTTCAAAGCACTGTGTTTCCTCAATACCTTTCAGCAACAAGATTCTTCTTTCCTGTATAATTTATTTCCTGGTCCATGGTAGTGTTCAACAATAAATCATTGATGAGGGCATGAAAAAAATGAAGAAAAAAAAAAAGGAAAGAAAGAAATGACAAAGTCTCCCTTGACCTCCTATGGTCAGGATGTGCAATGACCTTGTCTCAGGGTTTTATAATCTGAAAAAACCCAGCCAATCCAAACCATTGCTTGAGAAATCAAAAGCATATTTTGTGTACTTCTTTTTGCAATTATGCTGCTTTTGGAAACATAAATCCTCTGGAAAAAAAGTGATCATGCAATTCCATGGCAGGTTGACCATGTATGAGAAAATATGTTATATTATCGACTGTAACTGTTTATAACTTAACAACTGAGGCCCGGACTCTCATCTGATTTTCAAAGCTAGGCAGGATAGGGCAAAAATCTTACCAGAAGAAAATTCTTAGGCTTCTGACCTCACTCCAGCAGAAAACAGTGTTGGGGACAGAGTTCTAGGAGGCACTCAACATGAATCTCTCTGGAGCCAACATCCAGCACAACTGCCATCTCCGAGGAAAGCTATGGTTATAAGCTTGACCTGCTCTAGTAAATAAAAAGGTTATGAGATCGTAAGTAGCAGTGAAGAGTTGGTTGGATTGAATATTTTTGAAGCCTATCACTATAGAAGTGTCAGAGAGAAGATACTTTAAAATCTCACATACTCCACCCCTGCTGACTCTGCAGAGATGAATGGAAGATGGATTACTTTTTAGCTGAAAGGCCCTAGGAAGGAAATTTTAATACCTTACTCTTCTAGAACTTACTAGAAGTAAAAAGGAAAGAACAACAGAGTTCTGTACACTGTGCATTCCTCATCAGATGCATTAATCCTCCTCACCTGCGACTTCACCTGTGCTCCCATCTGGAAAGCCTCTGTTAGTTTTCCATCATTCTCCATCTCCAGTTCCACTGTTGGGTGACGGCTGCCCTTCTCCCTGGACCAAAACCTAAGAACCCTTACTTTTTTTTGTAAGCTTGGCTCATCACACAGATGTCCTTTCCTCAGGCCCCAGTTTTTTCAGGTGTGTGTAATGTAAGAAGATGGCTGCCCAAACCAACCAGCTCCTCAAGCTTGATCCATTGATAAAAATGTCACTGCCGTTAGAGAGGTGCCAGCTCTCTGTCTTCAGGTGGTGGCTTATTCCAGAAGAAGGCTGCCTTGCACCTAGATATGGTGTGTTTGAGGACAGAAGTGAAGAGTATCTCATTTGAAAACACCAAGTTAATCCATTTCCTTAAAACCACTTAGACACTAAAGGGCAAAAGCAGAATTCCCACTCGCACTGTTGGCATTTTTTGCCTCAGAAGGATTCCCTTTCGGTCAACAAAGTGAGTGCTTTACAGGGCCTGGGCTTGGCTTGAACAGCACAAGAGAGACCAAAATATCTTCCATCAGAACCTTCCCAGCACAGATAGTCCTCCACCTACAGGCTCGGTAGGCCTTAGTTCCTTCCCCACTCCAAATGCCCAGCATGACTACCAGGCCTTCTCTCCAGTGCCATTCTGAGCCTCTGCCAACATCGAATGATGAGGTTGACATTGATTAGTGCTGCTTATTCATGTGCTGTGCTTTCCGAGGCGGGGCTGGGTGCTGCCGAGCACCTGGAAGAGAAGCCCGGTTCTGACTGCTATTGCCTCTGCTTTCTAAAGAAATCTGTACAGTGCCAGCGAGTGTGCAGATGCAGGCTTTAGCTTGCCTCCCCACTCTCCCAAGGAGGGATGAGGAAGCTGGAGCAGGAAGAAGGGAGGGAGGGAGGTCAGGTAGAACTATCAGGCCTCTCTGACCCTCCAGCTCTCTCTCTCTATGAAACAATTCTGGTTCTTTGCTAATGAAGCTTTAGTCACTGGGAGCATTATGCAGTCAGAGAGTTTTGCTCACAAATATGGCAGAGAAGCTATGCTCACCAAACCTGTTGCCTTTTTCTCCTAGACCTACAGCTAGATGACATTTCCCTGCCCTCTTCGATTAAATGGTGCCTAATTCATGTGATGAGTTCTGGCCAGTGAAAAATGAGAGGAAGTAATATGTAGTACCTCCAAGGCAGGCCCATAAGACCTCCTGCATAATCCTGCATGCCCCCTCATCCCCATTAGTAGGCTCAGGGTCACCCAGGGAGAGCTTGGGAACCATGCATTAAAGATAGAAAATAGGTCCCCACATGACTGGGGGGAACAATAGACTGTGGAGTGAAAAATCACCTTCAATGTGTTAAGGCCTGAAGACCTTGAGGTTGTTGTTACAGCAGCTGGCCTTCCTTACCCTGACTGATAAGTGACCATCTCCTTCTCACCAATCTTAAAATTCTGTGGCTGCTGCTCTCAATTTTTTATATCAGAAATAAAGTCTCCAAACTAATATATCTTTAAAAAAGCAAACAGGGGCACCTGGGTGGCTCAGTTGGTTGAGCATCCAACTCTTGATTTTAGCTCAGGTCTTGATCTCACGGTCATGGTTTCAAGCCCTGCATTGGGCTCCGTGCTGGGTGTGAAGCCTACTTAAAAAAAAAAAATACAACATTTTCATTAAAAAAACAAAAAAGGTAAAAGACGTTGTAATTTTAAGAGCGGTATTCAAATCCTTTGGTCTTAGAATTCGTTTGTATCCAGTACCGCTCAGAGTAAGTAAATTTCATGAGAAAGCTTTGGTATTTCTAGTTTAATCACAGATGGAAGCTACAGTAATATTTGTTGATATGGAGTCTAACCTGTATCCTATTTAGCTTCTAGCTCCAAGAAATTCCCACTGACAGCTGAAGAGTTTTAATTCCTTGAAAGGGAAAAATGAGAAAAGAAAAAAAAAAGGAAAAGTGTGGGGGCAATTATGAACTGGCTTCTTTTATCCTCATAAATTCATGTGACTTCTGAGTTGGTATTTAGCATTACATTTATCTGTATAAATTCCTTGCAGACAAGGCCTATGTATATACCTCACAATGGCTAGCACAGTATTTTATAGTTTAATGAATATTTTAGAATAAAATTAGTCTGTCCACCTTTTTCTTGCATTCCTTGGACTTTCCCTGTCTTCAGTCATTTTGCATTTTTGGCCTCAAGAAAAGGATAACATAATGGAAATTAGAGAAAAGAGGAATACATGATTAGCTATGGGGAGGAAGGGAGTTAGAAGAAAGCCCAAAGGACTTAGAGGCTGGTGGGTCCCTGAGATACATTTCTGTGTCCCTTTTCCATAATTCAGCATGGGGTGGGACTGGGGAGGAAGGACAGAAGCCCTCTTTTCCCACCTTGGTCTGTTCAGCCTAGAGAAAGAAGGGACCTGCATTCCAGGTTCCCAGCTAGAGCTCAGGAAGCAACATGATCCCATAAATTAATGTTGTTCTCATGCCCCAGCATGGTGTGGGGCACTGGTAGGATTATGTTAGTGGTAAAAAAAAAAAAAAAAAAAAAAAAAGGGGAAAGATTCTGGACAGCCTTTTGGAGATTTCTGAGGCTGAGAATTTTGTGGCAAAAGCAGTGAACACCTTATACCCAAGAGGTCCTGGAAGTAGCTGAGAGAGAGCTGGATATGGAGGAGTCTCAGGGTCAGGAATAAGGGATGAGTCAGCAGCCACCTGGTGAACCAATAACGGAAGACCAGATGGCAAGGTGGACACCTCGGGGGAGGCCAGCATGGATGGTGAATGATCCCGAGGACCAGATGTCCCCTACAGTACATGGCACTATGTAAGCCTCCAAAATGTAGATGCAATCCAGGGAGGGGTGGGAAGGGAGAAGCCAAATTAATTGAAATTAAATTTCTGCCACCCCAGAGGAATGGAGGCTTCAAACGAAAAAAAAAAATACATGGAATTGGGTTTCTGACACACCTGATTCTGTGGAAGGAAACTGATACCTGTTAAACATGTGATCCAAGAAACAGACCTTAAAGAGGCAAAAGGATGTAACTAGTATTGTGATTTCAGAAAAAAAGAAAGTCTTATTCTCTCCCCTCTGTGCTGGTGTGTGAATTTCCACCATCCCAGTATTTCTCCCCCTTCAATTTAACATTTTCCTCTTAAAATACACATGCTGTTGAGAGATATTAACCTTTTTCCTTGGTCACGTATTCCTTAATGTGAATCAGTTTATCCTGTATTTTTCTGAAGGCAGAGTACCAGTGAGGAATGTTTCCCAGATAAGAGGAGAGAGAAACAGGGTGAGGGACGCACAGAGAGAAAGGAGGGCTGTGGGAGGGCAGGAGAGAATGAATGAACCAAGGGGCAAAATAATGTGCAAAAAAGAAAGAGGACTTTGCCTACCTCATAATGTTGGGTAGGAACAGCCATAAAGGTAGAGCTAACTCTGTGTTATTACAAATGGCCCTGCTTCTCCTCACGCTAGCTGCCCTTCCCGGGAAGGTGCGGCACTTTCTGTGATTCATCTCTTAGTGCTGTGTGGGCCTGGGCAGCAGATACAATCCGTGCTCATGTAGAGTCACCAGACCTCATTCCCTCTACATATCTCACAGAACCTTACAAATGAATGAATTCATTAAGCCCGACCGTACATCTGCAAGACAAGGCCTATTAAATCAATTAAGCATTGATAAATACTATTTCAGTATAGACATGGTGTTCCTAACAGGTAGAAAATATGATTCAGAAAAGTCCCAGGGCTTGTGAAATAATGGCTTTCTCTTGAGGAGTTAAATCAGCCTTTTGTGTGATGAGGCTGCAGCAGGGACGGAGCATATAAAGCAGGTGTTCGCTGTGACAGGAATCTGAAAAGTTAAGCCAGGGGAGAAACAGGTAAATACAAGTGAATGTAAGACCTAAATCCCACAGCAAGGCCAGTGACAGGGAGAGTCACTCAGCACCACAGAAAGATACTATTAAGAAGGGAGAAAACAATGCCCAGTCCTTTGTGTACAAGGATAGTGAATTATTAGTTGTTTTTTTCCCCTCATCATGACCTTGTGATATTGAGTAGCCTCCCTTCAGACAATCAGTGTCGACATCAGCTACATGCTCAGATCAATAGACATTTCATAAGATGTCGGGAAACGGTGTTCTCAGAGGCAAAGCAGGCATCCTGCGTACCTTGTCAGCCCGCCATGTCACCTGCTTTGCTGAGAGATTAGGATGTGGAAAAGGGTCAGCGTCCTTCAGCGGCATCAGTGAGAGAGGCTTTTCCACTGCATTTCAAGGATGAGCCAGTCTGCGGGTTATTTTCCACTAACCCAGGCACGTGGTCATTCATTAAATCTGGAAATAAATCATGCACAGGGCCCTGGGGGAACTGTATTTGTTTTGCATGGTTCTAATACAGCACATCCAGCTAGAAAAGACAGCCGCTCCACACTTACCAGTTCTGAGAAAATAAATTGTTGCTTATTTTCAGCCTCTCTGCCCTAAGAGATTGCCCATTGCTGGTTTGGGATTTCCAAACAGCATTTCTTAAAAAGAACGTGCTCATTAAGCCCATTTGGGATTTGATCCTGGTGAATATCCATGCCGGTGGGGGCTGTGAAGAACGCCCTGAGATGAGTGTGCCACAGTCAGATACTGATTCACACCTGGGCAGGTGGAACTCCCCTGCCAGAGTTCACACAATGTGCCCAGAGCAGGCAGTCCGAATTTTCATTGTATTAGACTCACCCAAGAACCTGTTAAAATACATATTCCTGGGCTCGGATCCCAAAGAGGCTGATTAAACAGGTCTGTGGCAGAGACCCAGGAATCTGCATCTTTGCAAACTCCTTAGGTGATTTTCCTGCACGTGCTCTTGTGACCACACTTTGTGCCAAGCCCAGCCAGCAAGCAGTGCAACGTGGAGGCCAGAGCAGTGTCTTTTCTCATCCTGGGTATAACTTTCTCTCCCTGCTGTTCTTGCTGACTCTCAGCCTTTGCCCTTAGGATCCTTCCTGCCTGGATTTATTCTGTCACTCTGTTGCCAGATCCCACTTGGCCAGCCCGACTCTGACCACTGACTCCTTCTGGAGAGCATGCGTCTGTGTGGCTTCAACCCCAGTATGAGAGTGTGTGGCAGATGTCATGTTCACATGGGGTGGTGGTGTGCAGTGATAGTTAGGGCTTCAGCGATTTTTTTTTTCACGGTCCAGGGCTCCAAGGTTACTTTTTTTCTAGTACTTTATTCCTTACCTGCCAGCCAAAGGTACCAGACATAGGCTCCTACGAACTCCCACCCAGGAGAAACCTAAAGGGGAGGGATCCCCATCATTATATTATAAGCATTTTCTTCAAGAAGGAAGGAAATATAATACTAAAATCTCCCAATTATCTGCATTAATGAAGAAAGCCATGGCACAGATAATCCAATTATTTTTTACTCTGATATTAATTGCATGGTTTTTTGACAGCGATATGCTTCCTAACTGTGCCTTGTTTTTACTGGTATATGGCTGATATTTCCTAAGCCATATGCCGGCTGATTGCATGGGGAGATGGGAGTGTGTGGGATGGCCGGGGGAAGTTAGTGTGAAATTTGATTTCAAATTTATTATCATAACCACATTTATGCGCAGTGTACAAGCTCTCAAGTCACAGGGCCCAGACATTTGGACACAGAAAACCTTGGACAACAAATAATTGTAAAAGCGAGAACGTAGGTCAGTAGCTGCCTCTAGCTGTGTCCAGATCAACAGAAAAAGAAGCAAATGTGATACCAGGGTTGATATGGATGGCATCACCATTTCCGTACATTGTCAACATTTCTGGTCATGGGGTTTGGGGTACGATGGCTTCATATGGTCCCTTCCAACCTTGAAATTCCCTGAAACTAGAACTTCAAACCAATGGTCAGATGTGGGTCTAGAGATGAGGGTGACCCTTAATATAATCTCTATTAGCCCAAGAAAGAGAACACAGCCACTAAAATTCCCTGCTGTCAGAATTTGGACTCATTTCCTCCAAGTTTTTAAACAGGAGAATCCAGCCAGTTGGTCAGCCAATTAATATGTACCCAGATGAACTCTCCAGGGCCCAGGTCCTTTCCTAGAAATGGGCTGGATAATTGGGTGATTAGATGGAGAACTGCATTCACGTGAGCAGGGAACTTTTCTGCTTATGTACACACCGAAGCAATAATACCTTAGGAATCACTTAGGTTTCATGTTGGCTTCAGGTGTTTCCATGGCAGGTAAAGTAAGAACTGCTTGGCAGGTTACTTCCTCCTCCTCAGTACCTTTCCTTGATGTTGACACTGCCTTATTCTCCTGTTTATAGATGGAGAGAATCGCTGAAAGTTGGAGTGAGATGGGCATTCCAAGTGGGTTGACCTTGCCTGATACATCTGCAGTATTTGTCTGAGACTGCCACCCTCAGCATTGCTTGGTGCTTTGGAAGCCATGTAAGCCACACCTGCCAGTGTGGGTTTTAGACTCTGGTTACAAGCACCTTTTTTTTTTTTTTAAGTTTTTGTGATCCTAAAGGGTCTTCTTTGACTTCTTCCCAACTTGATGAAAAGGTTAGAAAATTATGACTGAATAGGGGAAAGCTAAGTTAGAAGCTAGTTCCCAGGGACCCTCACCCTAACTTTTCTGCTGCATGGATAGTTTCTCCTGCCTTTCTGAAGAAAGTGCCCAGAGGCTGTTTGTGCTTTGCTCTCCTCTTGGGAGTTGTCCCCATCAATCCCATAGGAGGGGTTGTTCACCCATCATGGCAGCCATGGAGGCACATGACTCAGTTCTCCTTTGAAGAGAACTTGCTGGGCTGTGGGGGTGGAGGGACTAGCTGACTGACAGCTTCTAGCTCCTGCACCTTTGGATCCACTGGATTTCTGGATTGCTCCCAATCAATGACAGAGAATTGTCGGGTTACTAACCCATTCCTCCTAAATGTGGAATTAGCTAAGGGGAAGCTCTGACTCAGGGCCTTCCCATTGACTTGGCCAAGACTTACTTAGAACCCCACTGGGGTCAATAACTCTTCCAACTCAACTCTTCCTTCCGTGTCTTCTTTCATGGATGTCAGGCCTGCATCGAGTCTAGACTCTTCTGCATATTCTTGTTTCCCTTTTATTTTTTATGAGTGTTTACTCCAATAGATATCTTGTATATCTAATGCTGTGTGGGTGTCTGCTGCTTGAAAGACAGAGGAGACACCAGGAATGTTCTGAGTAAGCTGGTATTAAGGTGGGTTTTGGAACTGGGCTGCCCACAACCTGGCTGACCAGAAAGACCTCATCCTGAGTGGTGTGTATGGGACAGATACTCCCTGGCACAAGGTGGCAACTTAACTGTTGAAGATTTCATGTGTGGTTGCCCCTGGGAAAACATTCTGGTGAGGGAGAATGCCTTTGCCTGTGTGATGATTAAGACATCTGAAAGATATGTGGGGGAACATGGCTTACAAGGACAGTAGAATTTACTGGTTGCTACTAAGTTGTACTGGTGGGCTGCAGGGGAATACAAAGAAACCAAGTACAGTTAACATACAGACAAAAGCTAAGTGTGGGAGCCAGGGGGCCTTTCTGATAGTTTATAAAGAGGCTTTTATCTCATGCAGTGGAAGAGCAGACACAGTTGAGGAGGAAATTCAGAATCTGATAGGATTGCAAAGCCAAAGTGATGTTTACATACTCAGCCAAGACAGATCTTATGGGATCAAGGCCCTGGTTGGGAAAACATAAGACCTTAAACACTGAGTCAAGGACATCTGGGTGGATGTTCTCAAGAATTTGATTCCTCAGGTCCCTCCTAACCTTCAGAGCTCTTGTAGATGCCCCCCACCCCCAGGGTAAAAGACAGCATTTTTGTAATTCAGAAAGATACCGTAGGGTTCTTTCCTCAGCAAGGTACCAAGTACCCCTGTCCCCCAACCCAGGAGCTATCGCATCTCTTATTCTGGCTGCCAGGCCAGTAATGAAGATTAAATTTCAGCATAGTTCAGCTGAGGACATATAGGGTTTGATAAGGAAAAATAGAGATTATATCTCAAAGGAGCTGAGAGAATCAGCTAGCATGAACCACCAGGAGCCAGAGAGGTACCCCTGGAATTAGATTTTGAATATGCTTGATCAAAATGGTTGAACATAAGACTGGAGGTAAAATGACAGCTAGCCAACGAGGGTACTGATTAATACCTACAGTCAGAAGAAGGCATGAATGGAGGAGCAGTAGCAGAGAGTACTCCAATAAAAAGTCATCACCATTTGCTTTATTTCCTGGACCTGAGAAGATTGTCAGATCTGATCCCATTCACTAAAGAGGTGGCCAGATCCCTAGGCAAAATGAGACTGCAATGCCATGGCAAGTATATACCATGATGATTCCCCTGCTCCTCTCCAAAAGGGGCCTATGCACACTGGGGAAATGAGTATACCCAAATATTTTGATGCTATCAGACACGGGTCTGAGTTGACATTGATGCCTAGAGAAGAGACCTGAAGTGTTACTGCAGCCTTCTGTTAGAGTTGGAGATCACAGAGCCAGGAAATAAAGTAAGTCCTGGCTAAAGCTTGGCTTCCAGTGTGTCCTCTAGGTAGTCGTTGGATCCACCTAGTAGTCATGTCTCCAGTCCTCGAGTATATAATCAGAACTGATACACGTGGCATTTGGTGTAACCCAAACATCGGATCCTTGGCATATGGGTATGAGCTATTGAAGGCCAAGTGGAAGCCTCTGAAATTGCCCTCACTCTCCACCCTATCTCCAACTAAGATAGTAAATCAAAAGCAATACCATATTCTAACAGTGGATATTTGTGCCCATTAAAGACTTCAAAGATACAGGGTGGTGGTCCCCAATATATCTGTGTTTAATTTGCTAGTCTGGCCCCATTCTCAAGTTGGGTCCTTGAGAATGATTATTTTCTACTACAGACTTTGCCAAGTAGTAGTCCTGATAAAAGCTATTGTGCCACATGTGATTTCATTGCTAGAACAGATTAATATACTTCAGGTATACGGTACATAGCCACTGATTGGTTACTAAAAAACGATTTTGTTCTCGGGATTTTTTTTAACTCAGTCACTCTCTGCCACAACATAGCCTCTGGAGATCTGGACCATCTGGACATTCTGCAGAATGTTACATTGATCCATTATGTTGATGACATCATGTTGATTGGGCAAGATGAGCAAGAGGTTGCTATACGCTGGAGGCCTTGGGAAGATGCGTACATTGCAGAGGGTGTGATATATGAAGAATCAGGGAGCTGCTACTCAGTGAAGTATGTAGGGGTCCAGGATATCCCTGCTAAAGAGGTCTCTTTGGCCCTTTCTGAAGATAGCACTTTCCATACTTGGGAATACTGTTCCAGCCCATATACCAGATGACACAGATGACTGCCAGTTTTCAATGGGGCTTTGAGTAGGAATGGGTTCTTCAGCAGCTCTAGCCTGCCTGACCATTTGCACCATACGATTCAACAGACTCTATGGTGTTGAAAGAGTCAGCAATAGGAAAATATATAGCATGGAATTAATGGCAAATCCCAGTGAGAAACAATAATGCAGGTCTCTGGGATTCTAGAGAAAGGCCATGCTATGCACAGCAAAATTATGTCTTTTGAGAAAGCTCCTGGCATATTTTTGGGCATGTTTCTGATGGAAAGCTAAACCATGAGGCATTGCGTGACTATGTAGCTAGACTATCTATTGTGATCTAGATTCTGTTGGAACTGCCAAGTCATGAAGTCAGATAGGCTCAGAAGTAATTTGTTGTAAGATGGAAATGAGTGGAACCAGAAGCATAAGGAGGTTGCATGAGCAGGGAGCCCAGGCCCCTTTGTCACCTATTGTGGTTGCATCAGTGCCGCACATGTTGCCAAAGGAGTGCCTCATATGACCAGTTGAAGGAAGAGAGACAAAGTCCAAACTTGACTAATGAGTGGTATGTCAGCTTGCCAAAAACAAGTTATCCTGCCGTAGTCGTATTGAGGCTAGCAGAAGATGTGGTCAAAGAACTTTCCTTTTTTTTTTTTTTTCTTTTTTGAGAGAGAGAGAGAGAGAGAGAGAGAGAGAGGGAATAAGCAGGAAGCAGGGGAAGGGTAGAGAGAGAGAACCTTAAGCAGACTCCATGCTCAGTTCAGAGCCCAACATGGGGCTTGATCCCACAACCCTGGGATCATGACCTGAGTCGGACGCTTAATCTATTGAGCCACCTAGGCGCCCAGGATTCAAAGAACTTTCTTACTGAGCACAATAGCAGTAGCCAGGGTATCAGTGTTCTGTTTTGTTTTTGTTAATTTTGTTTGTCTTGTTTTGTTTACAGCAGTTACCTGAGTTCCAATTCCTATAAGGTAGTGTAAAGAATGCTAAGTGACACTTGCACATATAGTAGGTTCCATTATAGGAGAGAAACTTTGAACTTATGAAACCCAAATCTTCTATAATGGATAATAAGTATGCCTGCTTTTTGCTCTGGAGGGAGACACTATCTCTGTTTTCTAAGGCCAATCACTATACAAACGTCCTGGAGAAGATGATCTAGAAAAGAGGTAGTCAGTGCCTCTCCTTGCAAACATACAGAAATAAGAGATTCGTGAGAATTGTCTCTTGCATGGCTCAATATGGGACACAAGCTGAAAATGAATGACAGCTGTATTACAGCCATATTCACAGGGTAACCTTGAAAGACAAGAGCAAAGTAAAAGCTTCCCAATGGGCAGAGCAGTGAGCATTGTACCTGATCATCCATTTTGTGAGAGAGAGAATGAGGTGAGAATGTATGGTTGACCCTTGAACAATGCAGGGGTTAGGGGCACCAAACCCCAGTGCAATTGAAAATCTGCATATAACTTTTGACTCCCCCCAAACTTAACTTCTAATAGCCTGTTATTGATCAGAAACTTTATCAATAACAAAGAGTTGATTAATACATATTTTATATGTTGTATGTATTTTATACTGTATCCTTACAATAAACTAAAGAAAAGAAGGTGGTATTAAGTAGATCATAAGGAAGAGAAAATACATTTATAGTCCTATACTGTATTAAAAAATATCTGCATGTAAGTAGACCTGAATAGTCCAAACTCATGTTGTTTAAGGATTAACTGTACAGAGATTCCTGGGCTAGCCAGGGCCTGGGAGTGAAAGAACCGGAAGATTGGTGAGGAGTCCTGGGGTAGAGGCATGTGGATGGACATAGGGGGTTGAGCATGAAGTGTCAAGATTGTTGTATCACACTTTAATACACACTAAAAAAGCATCCTCACAGAAAAGGTACAGAGTAACCACATAGACAAAATGACTTGGCCAGTTGATATTAGTTAAGCATTCTTTGTCATGAGCTGTCTCAGAACTGGCATAACGGACACA
Source organism: Felis catus (assembly GCF_018350175.1). Classification (NCBI taxonomy): domain Eukaryota; kingdom Metazoa; phylum Chordata; class Mammalia; order Carnivora; family Felidae; genus Felis; species Felis catus. Next base: position 85,797,617 of record NC_058371.1, read on the forward strand.
TTAAAGGAATGGCCACAAGGACAGAGGTGGAGACCATTGATGGACCCAGCAGGACTGGCTTCCACTTAATGGGGCTGCTTTTGGAATGCCCAGCCTGTCAGCAGCAAAGATCAATATTGAGTCCCTGATGTGGCACTCCTCATGGAGACCACTGGGCCATGTGGTGACAAGTCACCTACATTGGGCCTCTCCGATCTTTGAAGGATTAGCAGCTCTTCTTCACTGGGATAGAGACCTTTCTCAAAATGAGTTTGGCTTTCCTGCCCACAGAGCCTCAACCAGCACACTATCCAGGGATTTGTAGTATGTTTGATCCATAGTCTCAGAATCCCTAACAACATAGCATCCAACAGAGGACCCATTTCACTTTGAAGAAAATAAGGGAGTGGACCCATGGGATCACTCATTGTGTCACACACCACATCATCCAGAGTCTGCCAGTCCCAATGACTTACTGCCTCAATTTTGCTTCCCGTTCCCACCACTCTGAGCTCTGTGGGCTTAGTGTCCTGGTCCCCACAGGGCCACAGTCTTGCAAGGGGACACAGCAAGGCACAGTCTATATGTGCTTGTTATGTGTGTCTATGGGACGTGTGAAAGATAATGCGTGTGTGTGTGGTAGTGGGTGTATGTGTTATGTGTGTGTTGTGTATGATCATGTGTGTGGTACATGGCATGTATCTGTATGTGTTGTGTGTGTATGTGGAGGGGGGCGTTTCTATGTGTGTATTGTGCGTGCTATGTATGGGTGCATACGTATATATGTACATAAATGTGTTGTGTGTGTGTGCATAAGTGCTACCATATGGGTGGTATGGATGATGTGTGTGTTCATGTTTGTTATATGGACGTGTGTGATATATGTGGGGTGTGGGAGGATTTCTATACCTGTGTGGTGTACATTTAAGGCATACGTATGTATTATGTGTGTATATTGTGTAGGAATGTGTTTTTCTGTGTGGTGTGGGTACATTGGTATGTTATGTGTAGAGTGTTTGTGTGGTGTGTGTATGTGTGTACCAGTGTGTACTGTGAGTGTGGTGTGCCTGTGTGATATGTGGTACATGTTTGTGTTATGTGCTGTACATGTTTATATCTATATACTATGTATGTAATTATGGAGAATAGCACATATGTGTACCTGTGGGGGTATATGTGATGTAAGCAGGGGGTGTGGGTGATTTGTGTACATGTGTGGTGTCGAAGTCTATAGTGTGTGTCCAGCTGTGTGTTGTGTGTGGTGTAGTGCACGATTATAGTATGGGATTGGTGTGTATATACGTGAGTGATATGGATGGATATGTGTACACGTGCCGTGTGTGTGGCATGCTTGTGTGGCGTGTGTACGTGTGTGTATGTAGGTGTGATGTGTGGGGCATGTGGTATATGGAAATGTGTGTTATAAATGGTGTGTGTATGTGTGTGCAGTCTGTATGTGATAGGTGTGTGTGTGTGATGTGTGTATGCGTGTGTAGTATGTGCAGAGGGTATGTGTGCTGGGTGCGTGTGCACGGTGTGCCTGTGTATACATGTATTTAGTGCATGTGGTACGTGCATACATGTGTGATGCATGGTACGTATACATATGTGGTCTGTACGTGGCCTGCATGTGTGTGTGGTGTGTGTAGAGTGCACGTGTGGTGTGGGGGGGTGGTCTTCCTAACTGAGCAGTAAGCCCTTTGTGGGAATAGCCAGTGCCTCTTCTTCTCACTTCCAGAATGCCTCTTCACTCAGCCAGATCTTGAGAGCATCATTGTCCGACGAGAGGCCATTTCCCAAGTAACTTGAAGGCTGCATGACTCCCGTAGTTGTCCTTAACAGCCCGGCTCCAGTACACCGCCTCCCGCATACATCACACCGCCCGGTGTTGGGCTGGAACTAACCAACCGTGATATTGGCAGTCACGCTCGCGTGCTCAAACCACCCATGTGCATGTGCTGGGAGGGGGCCGGCGCACAACTGCACGCAGCACCCAATCTGGGCTCCAAACGGCACTGCATTCTTAACGAGCAGGCTGGCTCATTAGAGGGAAATGTGGTCTATAATTCCATGTTACATCGCCTTTTGGCTCTGTTTTGTCTTTGCAGGCACCAGATCTCATCTATCGGAAGCTGCATATGGCTCATTAAAAGGACAGAGTTAGGGAGGGGCAACAGCAGGGCTCTCAGGCCAGATGCCATCATCCCCTCCCTCCCCCTTTTTTTCTTTTTCAGCCCTTCCAATGTTTTCCTTTCTTAGTTTAGCCTTCTCTCACCCACTCAGTAAAACCTATAGACCTGTAATAACTACCACTTATCAAGCACGCACTCTGTGCCAGGTACAATTGTACATGATCTCCAATTCTCAAGACAACCTAGAAAAGCATTCTAATCCCATGGTACAGGTAAGGGAACTGACTCTGGGAGGTTAAGGAGCCTCCCTGAGTGCAGGAGCAGGAGTGGGAAGCCAGGTCTGTCTGGCTCTTACCACTGTGTCACTTAAACTCGGGGCTGTTCACATGCTACTTAGCACTTTGCATGGTTTTAGTCCAGCTAAGGGAAGAAGGTTCTTCCCTACCCAACCTTTATTACAAGGGAAATGCTCCGTTCCCATCTAAAGTTCTGAAATTTGGAAAAGCCCTATTTCCATATCATTTTTCTTGTTATCTCCATAAGCCAAACAACCAAAATTTAAATCTAGGGACACCCACAATATGCCCCAGCTTCTTACAACCCTGACCAAGAATGCAGTGACCAAGAGCTTTTTTTCTGCTGGCTCCAGCATTAGGCTGTCTCACCCTCTGCAGTCCGCTATAGCAGTAAACCATGCCCTGCATCCAGTAAGTACATTGTTTCCATTCATTTCAGTTCAGTCACCTGGGATTTTCAAAGAGCTGTCTGTGACAGAGGTGTGCTCTGCCACAATTTTCCTCCTATCATCTAAATTGGCTCTCCTCTCCTTTGGCTCCTTAAGAAAAACCTGTTCCTGATTGCAAGGATGTGTCTGTTGCAGGCAGGCAGGAGATGAAATATAGCACAGTGGCTATGAACACAACTTTAGAGTAAGACCTTTGAGACAAGATGCCAATCCTGCTTGCCCCATATACAAAGTTTGAGATGTGATGATTGGCTTTGATTCTGTAAAGCCTCAGTTTCCTCAGCTGAGGTTCGAGGAAAATAATGTGTGCAGAGCTTTCAACACGATGTCTATCTAGCACACAGTGAGGGTTCAAGACGTTAACTGTTATCATTAGTCTTCAGTTGGAATGAATAGAAGGCTATGTTAAATTTGCATGATTGTACTTTTACAGTAAGCCGTTAATGATGCATCCATTTAGTTTTCTACTCTGGAAGAGCATAGATTTGATTAATTACAACAAGAATTTAAAGTATTTCCATTATTCAGAAATAACCTACAGAGTCTAAGCTTGTCCCTTCCTTCCTCCCTTCTTTCCCAATCTTTTTTTTTTTTTTAAGAGAGAGAGAGAGAAAGAGAGAGAGAGGTAAATAACAATTATGTAGTCAGATTCACTAGCTCTTCCTCTCCTTGGTAACAGCCTAAGGCTTAACCTTGATTAAGCAACATCACATCTGATATAAGTTCTCTCCACCCTCAACCCAGCCTCTGCTCCCCCTGGGGGGAGCAGCCCTACGCTAGACTCCCCAGCCCTGCTTACAGCACCAGAACATTACCAAGGCTAAGCATCCTTAAAATATTCTTTTAAAATTAAATAGTTGTCTACCTACTTGAAGTTGGACCATTTTATCTATTCTGCAGGACAGTCTTGCCCCTCAGAAAATGCATGAGCATGTTAAATCATTCTGGGGGTACCTGGATAGCTCAGTCAGGTAAGCGTCAGACTTCAGCTCAGGTCACGATCTCATGGTTCGTGAGTTTGAGCCCTACCTCGGTCTCTGTGCCAATAGCTCAGAGCCTGGAGCCTGCTTCGGATTCTGTCTCCCTCTGTCTCTGCCCCTTCCCCACTCACTCTCTCTCTCTCTCTTTCTCTCTCAAAATAAATAAATAAACATTGAAAAATTTTTTTTAAAAAAATAAAAAATTATTCTGAAATGCATTTTAGAAGGGTCCTGATCCAGACCACGCCTATGTATTTCCCAGGTGAATGGCCCTGAGATGTTTTGCTCGTGCCCTTCCTATGAGTGCAAGCAAAGCAAAATTTCTTGACAAAACAAGTTAGGAGTAATAGGTGGGATTTTTTTTTTTTTTGACACTTCTTATGACTCAAAGCAAACCTAATTCTAGATTGTAGAGCAGGAAAGGAGAGGTGAGATTGATATCGAGGAAAATTAAACATTGATAAAGGAAGTTGCTTTCATTCAGTCTCTCAGGTTCTCTGTCTGTCTGTCTGTCTGTCTCTGTCTCTGTCTCACACACACAGCCCCTTAAAGGGTAACTATGTCCTGCAGATCATACTATGTTAATCTCAATGCAAACATAGCTGCACTGAAGGCATTAGGGCCTCTCATTTTCACTCACAAAGCTTCAGATTCCACTAAATTATTAAAACTGGACACAGACTTCCAATTTTGTGCCCACACCTACTCACGAATACCTCCTTGTTATGGGTGAGGATATATTCAATGCTAAATTTCCTGCGAATTTTCACAGCATTCAGTCTTGAGACTGAGTTACTGTATCCTGTGTGTGTTGGTAAACCTTTCTTTGATTAAAAATGGGATAAATCATGGGGCACCTGGGTGGCTCAGCCCATTACGTGTCTGACTCTTGGTTTCGGCTCAGATTATGGTTTGTGAGTTCAAGCCCCACATCGGGCTCTGTGCTGACAGTTTAGGGCCTGGAGCCTGCTTTGGATTCTGTGTCTCCCTCTCTCTCTGCCCCTCCCCCGCTCGTGCTCTGTCTCTCTCTGTGTCAAAACTAAATGAACATAAAGAAAAAAATGCAGGACTATCCCTATTTTTTAAAAAATGGGATAAATCAATGAGAGAGTCCTTTTACCCAAGGCCACCTTAACTTTCACATGAAGGTCATATATGCACTAATTGGGTGAAATATAAATCGTGTTTCTTTCCACATTCACTTTTAGATCCTGACCTATGTTGTGTCAAGAAATCATAGGCAGCCCAACCTGTGTCATCAAGGTTGGCTTGATTCACAGATGATTTCCTTAAATCATAGAATGATATTAAATGAAATTCCAAAATAGAGAAAGTTCAAAGGCACATTTTTTAAAAGCTTATAATGTTGTAGAAAAGGCAATGGGAACCTTAACTCCATTTGCTTCCCTATTTCATAGAGATTTTGAGGGCAGGAGAAGAATATAACTCCTACCGATAACACCTGTCATGTCCTCCCTGGGAAAGGTGATGTGGAAGAACTATCATTTTGATCAATTGAGCAGTTGGTGTCTTCTTGCTTTAGGATTTTTTGGTCTGGTTTCTAATTTCTATAAAGTTTAGAATTTCGACCTTCACTAAATGGGTAGATCCCATTTATATTTTTTCCTATTAAGTTTTCATTTTGAAGATTTTGAAGAAAACTATACCAGGATAGTTCTCATTCAAGATGTCCATTTCTGAACTTAAAAATAAAATAGGCATACTCACAGGGAAAGGAAACACACACACCTGCTTCCTGAACACTGGGTGCAGCTGGTGGGCATGAATAGAAGTCAGCTTCTTCCACCCTCCGCCTCCCATCTCCCAAAACACAGGTGCCCCCACATAGGGTTACCAGATAAAATATAGGATGCCCAATTAAATGTGAATTTTAGATAAACAGCAAATAACTTTTTAGTCTAAGCATGTCTCAGATATTGCATATACTTTTTCATTTGCTGAAGGTGGCCATTCTACCCCAAAAGCCTTTAAACAAATGCACCACAGTGGTCCCGGGGCATCACAGCTTAACAGACTGATCATCCCACAGAATCAAGAATGGGGAAGTATATAAATGTCATTAAATCAACCTCTCATTTTACAGATGATCAAACAGAGGTCAAAGAGATAAAAACCATTTTCTAAGAACTTATAGCTCCCTGCCTCTGTCTCCTAGGGCATTTCTGCTCTCTCCAAGGAGCATGCCTCCGTCCACCAATCCTCAAGGAGATGGGCTCTGACTTTAGGATTAGCACATGGGCAAATGCACCCTGTTTCTCCATGCTTCTGTTTGCCAAAGCAATAGAGACACAGCACAAGTAAATTCTGTCACCTCCCAGAGAAGGGAAATAGAACTGGCTACCTCCATCAGGTGGGGAGACAGGGCAGGAGGGGCAAATTACAAAGAACAAAGCACAGATTAACATCTCAATAAATTATCCTGCCACTTAGGCTTCACAGGTCAGGTTTTCTTAAAGTGGGGGCACACTCATGTTAGTAATCTGTGATTACTGTGGTTGGTTACAGAATCTTCCCCTGGAGACCTTTCCACATCATATAGAAAACCATTTGTCTTTGTTAGCCAAGTTGCAGCTCTACACAGAGACCCACTGGAGGATGAATTTAAATGACTCCCCCAGAACTCCTCTGAACCTTGGAATCTATGAAAATTTAAACAACTAATATTATAATGTTCAAACCTAAGACTAGAATAAATGCAAAAGTAGCTCAGTGTTATTATACAGCTCCAGTATTACTCAAGGCTTTACAGAATCAAGGAAAATCCCCCAAAAGGCCATGGGAAGGCCCTGGTTGCTGTCCTGCAACATCATAAGGAAGGCACAGTGCATTTGGTTGATGATGATTAAGGATGCTATTTATATGTATATAGGGCACTCAATTTCCTTACCATTTGCAAGGGATACATTTTAGAGAGCTCTCAAGACAAGAAAATGTACTGTTTACCACAGAACAGGGATAACTGAAGTCAGAGATGAGACCCCCAGTTTCCCAGAGACTCTCCAGTTGCTCAAGGGGCTTAATTTCCAACCCTTCCATTTCCCATTTGTCCTCCTTTTCCCTAAGTAAGCTGATTAAGGAGCAGGGGGAGTGTTTAAGTGAAGCTTCCCACAGTCCCCCTGCTCCAAGTGGTCCTAAATTGGAGACATGGAGAAGCACCCCCCCACACCCCCCACCCCCCACCCTGGCTAACTGGATAAGGGACTAACAGGGCGGAGGCAAGTTCTCTGGGACCCAGGGTGACGAAGACTGGGGCCGAAAAGCAGGAAATAGAACACTGCCTGTGGAAGCTTCCCATGTAACTCAAAATAGCCAACATTTGAAGCCATGAATATTGTAGTTGGAATTGTTTCACAAATTTGGGGGCTGCAAAAGACTTCAGAGCTTACTTAGTCTAACCTGTTTATTTAATCAGTGAAGAAATGAGGGACTCACTACTAGAAATAATTTTGCATCCTTCATTGTTAAGGGAAAACCCTTCTTCCCCATACCTATGGAGGGAGACTCATTAGCATAAAGCTCCTGGCCTCCCAGCTCCTTTTACTCTGTCCCCAGGAAGAAAGAGTGATTTAATATGATGGGGAAGAAGAAGCTCGCTGAGTGCCACCTAGCCTTTTCCTCCTCTCTTTCTTGAGAATATGTTGTCCACTGGAAGCATGTTCTGCTTTCCTCCTGTAGGGAAGGCACACCCTAGTAGGGAGGGGACAAGATGGTCTGCTTAGGTACAGGGCTGTTGAGTAGGTTTGTTTAAATTTAGTGTCCAGTATTCTCAACCGAATCTGACCTGGATAAGGGTTGCTGGGAAATCTTTCCTGAGGACATGCACTCTGAAGGAATAAAAGGATTTAACTAAGTGGAGAATGGGAAGGACAGAATGTTCCTGGTAGAAGCAACAGCATGTGCAAAGTCCCTGTGGTGGGAGGAAACATGGCAGATGTGAGAAACTGGATGAAGGCCTTGCTGAAGAGCAGAGAGACAGGGAAAGACTGGTGCATGATGAGATGGAAAGGCACATGGGGCCAAACTACACAGGGTCTTGAGGACCATGCTAAAGAACTTGGTCTGAATTCGACTTCAGAGTATTCATACTCAAATAAGGATTTAAGCAGAGACTGAAAGCGGGGGGAGAAGGAGGATGACATCATCATACATGCAAAATGAACATTGATTCTATCTGTATTGTGAAGAACAGATGGTGTGTGTGTGTAGAGTGAGTACAGGAAAGAAATCATGGCAGCTGCCTAGGCAAGAAATAATAACCGTTAGGACCAGAGGTATGTCAGGGATTGAAGATTCTTGTCAGCTGGAAGTCAATTTTCCTGGCATAAAAGAGAATCATATCCTTGGCTAACTAGACTTAGTTCCCATAGATATCTCAAAAGAAGCAAAAATAAAACCATGGAATTATGTAAATGATGTCAACTTAAGTGTGCCAAAGTTCAAAATCCACTATTGCAAATATTTGCTTTTACTAAAAGTTTTCTCACTTTTGACAAAATTAAAAGGTATTTTTTTAATTTTTGTATTTATTTTACCTTCCCCCTCTCCTTAGAAAGCCAGCAAATCTTTAATCATATAAGTTATGTCCAGGATAATTCTCACTGGAGCCTTTCCCTAGAAACAAGCATGTATACTCTGTGGGTTGTATTTGTTAAGTGACTAACACAGAAATCAGCGGCCATCACATTCTCTGTTATGTCTCTACTGTTTTGTTTTGTTTCAGGCTTTGTTTGTTTTTATACTGCTTTTCTACTAAAATGGGAAAATAATAATCTCTTTGTCTAAAAATATCCCTTTGTAAATATTCTTCAAAAGCTCATAAGCTACTTGGTGCGAAACTATTTCCCTCCCTTTTCTACCAAAAGCACAAAGATAAGTTATTCCTTGATAAAATTATTGACTATACATCCCACATGACTTCCTTCAATAGCAAGTAAATATTCCCTCAATAACCATGGATGTGGAATGAAATAAAAATAAAACAGTGTGGAGAATATGAAAATTTGTAGAGATTTAATAAAAGATTTCTGAGAGGATCCAAGGAGGCTGGTCTTACACAAAAGGAATTTGGTAACTCACAGCAGTGCCCCCCCCACCAGGAGGGGTCTGCAGCCTAATGGGGTGTGGCCTCCACCAGAAGGTAACAGGTTGACCTGATTCCTGCTTGGCCAAAATGTCAAAGACCTGAATCTCTGTTGAGCCTGTCTCTTTAAGCTCTCAAAAGAGAATCTCCACTCTGAGAAATTAATGTCCTGGTTACCTTTCAAAATCTTACTAATTCAGAGTAAGGGAATAACAATACATTTAAAAACTTTTAATTCTGAAGAGCCTGACTTTTAGACTTAATCTTCAAGAAACTTTTTAAGTCACTTTTAAATATACAGAAATTCAAGTTAAGTTTACAAAAGTGGCCCTCAAAAGACTTGAACAAGGAGAGAGAATAATTATTAGCCTTTATGTTATTTGTATGTGTGTGAGACTCTTAACTGGGCTGCCCAACTCTCCTGGTTTACCTGGGCCCAAGAGTAATTCCCGGACATGCAGCTTTTTGTTTTAAAACTGGGACAGTTAGAGGGAAACTGATATAAGTTGGCCACCCTCCCTAATATATATATAGGGTCCTTAATTTTCTCAAGAAGTTTGAGCATCCATCAATCACTAAGTGTTCACTGAAAACTTACATCTGTGTGGTACTCTGCTAGGCACAGTGAGGGATCAGAAGGAATATGAGTCCATTCCTTGCCTAAAATTCTGTGGCTCCTTCATTGTTTCCCAGGAGTTTATAATGTAATTTCCCCTCAATGACTGCTTGCTAAAGAGAACTTGTCAGGCACAGGCACTGTGGTTGGTACTTGGGATGCCCAGATGAATGAGAAACTGAGTCCGGCCTCAAGGAAATTACTCTTTTGTGGAGAAGACAGCCACAGATAAAATACAATACAAGTTAGTAGGGGCTATTATAGAGCTCCAACGGACCACTGAGCACATACCACATAGCAGGACGCGGCTAATTCCAGCCATTGTCCAGACGCAGCAATGGTACTATGCTGCATGCAAAATGCAAATGGAGGTCTAGACTCTAGGTAATAGATACTGTGATTGTTCAGAGGAGAGAAGAGCTCTCTTAGCAAAGTGATCATCCCTATTTGTATAGAGGAAGACCTTACTGAAGATAGGATTTAAGGCAAACTCGGGGAAATTTTAATCGGCATGAATAAATACAAAAGAGGCTCTTGCACGGACCGATCATACTAATATGTTATGAACGAAAGTTTATGATTTATCTGGTTCTGTGCACCTAAGATGCAGAAACTAAACAACCACCACCAACAAAAGGTTGATAGGCAAAGATGATATAGGGGTGGAAATTTAGACTAAAGGCAAGAAAGCTTAACACCCCTTGGTGGTAGATGGACTTAACAAAAGGGTCTCATCAGGAAGATAAAGTTGAGAAAAATAGGCTAAGGTCAGATAATGAAGGTTTGTGAATTGCTGAGAAGTTTGGAATTCCTTCTATAGACACTGGGGAGCCATGGAAGGCTTTTCAGAAGGAAAGTGCTATGGTGAAAGTTGTATTTTAAGAAGCTTAGTCTGGCAAAAGTGATTACCCAGGTCTTGCATGAATTAGAAAAGATTCTGAGTTCATGAATTAAAACCAAGGGAGTTTTGCCATGTGTGCAAAGGAATATTAAAGAAAGTTTTCCCCTTTTTACTGCAAAATGCAGCTGTTGACTGGAGGGAGGGAGAGGTTCTTGGCATCTCCCTAAGGTTTGGGAAGATGATGCACCTGCCAAGGGAAGAACTGGGATCTCCTCTACGGGGAAAATCATGGTGGCCATGAATGAACCTTTTCCCCACTAAGAGCCATCTCCTAAGTGAAGAAGGTCATTTGCAAAGGGATACCAAGGGGACAAGATCTTCCAGCTGTAATTTCAAAATTAAAAACAACCAGGAAAATGGTTATACCTTTATATGTCTAGACTGAATCAAACAAAAGTAAAGAGGAAAAACTTCTGTGTCATTCCACACCATAGACTCTTTCACATTCCTTTCTCATAGTCTATTTCCACCTCTGATTCTACCTGTACAAAATATAATCATGCCTGCTTATAATTACTTATGCATACATGAATACTAGTAAGTTAAACTTGTTCATCTATTTACATAGACAGTGTGATACATAGTAGCTTAGGAATTGCTTCTTTTCCCTGTGATTTTAAATGTGCAACGAGTTTCTTTCTAAAACACATATTTGCAGATGTCACTTTAAACACTATTTTCTGAGATTATATTTTCCATAGAAAACAGATGTCTGCAATTATCCCTTTTTTGACCTCTGAGACTTATCAAAGTCAAATAGGTAATCATCCAATCAGACGGGCTATCATTATCAGAAGAAAAGTAATTATAATCTGAATATGTTTGAACATGATTATTATAAGCTTTAAACTGTTACACTTTTGATTGGGGCAGAATTGGAAGACATTATCACTTCATAATTCAAATGATGTAACTTCACTTGTTTTTGTCATTTAGAATCTGGAGAGCTAAATTTATTTAACAATATAATTCTTTAAACATGAACAAATTATGCAATAATCTCTTTAAAACCATGAGAATGCTTCTCAAAACCTTGACAGTAAAATTAGGGGAATTTTTTTTTTAACTAGAGCAAATCAGAGCTCGGCACTGAGCCCATCAGAGTGGGAAGCTCGAGGCAGACATGTTCATTTGACAGACATTTTGTGATGTGCTTGGTTCTGTTAAAGAGACCTGCTCCTTTCTACCTTCCATTGTTGGTCCTAAGCAAAAGGAGAACTAAACCTATAAATACAGAAATGATGAGTGAGAAAGAAAGGAGAAAAGGTGTATAAGAAAAAAAAAAAATCTTTCCCAAGAAAATACATAAACAGAAGGGTGAATTAAAGTCCAAACCAGAACTGAGAATTTCTTTAAAGGACTTAAGGACTTGGAGGGTAGGGGTGGGGGGAGGCATTGAAAACCTAATGATCAGTACATGTGGAGTCGAACTGCTCTTCCCATTGAAAATAATTTTATAAAAATCTGATAACACAATCCTTTCATCCAGACATTTGCTCAGGTGTTTGCTTAACTTGGTGGGATGTTCTGATTTTTCTCCTCTAGTGTTTCCAACTTCTGTGGTTTGGAGCTCGTGTGCTCACCTCAGGAATGAGATGTGATGGCAGGGCACTCCCGGGCTATTACTGGGGCCTGTGTCCACAGTGGGCTGGTGGATGTGTGTGAACAGTGAGCACTCAGAGCCCTGTCAGAGAACTCTTGTGACTTAAAAATGTTTGGCGTTATGGCCTGTGAATGTGGCACGGGCTGAGCATTAGAAATAGTCACAGACAGGAGCCTTTACAAGGTTTGAAAGGTACTGTATGGTTATTTTTCCATGGGCACAGCGTTTCTTAGGTTGATTGTTGAAGAGGTGCCATTCAACTCATAATTCTAGCTCAGTGGAGTGAAGACCAGAGGCTTCTCCCCAACACAGCACAACGTTGGTAAACATCAAGTGCAGACGTCATACCATTCCATCTTCTTTATTAAAAGTACCTCTTTCATTTTCTCTGCCCCTCCCCTGCTCGTGCTCCCTCTCTGTCTCTCAAAATAAATAAATAAACTTTAAAAAAGTACCCCTTTCTTCTTGTTGTTTCTTCTTGACTTCTTCCCTTCCCCTACTCTACCATGTGTATGTGTCCAATTCCTTCATTCAACAAAGACTTATTAAGTATGGGCCAAACGCGGTGGCTATAGCCATGAACAAAACAGACAAATATCTCAGCCCAGCTGGAGCTTGCATTCTTGTTAACTTCTTTCTAATGCCTGCTGCTGAAATGTCCATTGATAGCAAAGGTATTGATGGAGTTATCAAAGGTTGAAGGAAATGCTCCCTTTGTCACTCAGGGAATCTGCACCTCTTGGGGGAGGGCCCAGTGATAGCATGCACTGTTAAACTCCCCTGGAGATTCAGACTCTGAAAGTGTCAGAGTGATGACAGAGGTACAACTGCCTCTAGGGATAGTGCAGATGTAGAGGAAGGCTGATCTTCGCAAGCGCCTCTTGGAATTTCACCCCATGGACAGGTGCCCATTCATTGTGTCCCTCTCCAATGCCGGGCTGTACAGAAAGCCCCTCTTCTCTGCCTAGTGCTGCAGAGGCTGTGAGCTCACTACTTTGCTAGTCTCTCACCAGCAGAAATCCTGTTTTACAAACGTGACTAATGATTTATAACTCCCTATCACCTAGCACAGGGCCTGGCACAGTGCGAGCCCTCAGAAACCTCCAAATAAAGGAATGGCTGTCAACTTCACTTTCCCAAACCTTTGACACTCTGTTCAGTCTAAGTGGGAAGAACTTTCTTCACGTGTTCCCTGTTGGTCACAGATTCCCAGCCTAACGTATTATCTTGCAAGATGTCAAAGTGGAAATTTCCACCTTGACTCTTACTCTACATCTCATTGAGCCCAGGCACTGGAATTGCAGTACCACTTTTTGAGGGGGATTTTTTTTGTCTCTATTTAGTTCATCATGCTGAATGTTTTGTGCATCCATGCACTGCTTCTGATGGATTTAGCTTATTAAAGCGAATGGCATCCAGCTGCAACCCCCTTTCTTCTCTTTCCCTCTAATCTACTTTCAAGTAACCAAAGCAGCCTATTAACACTTGGTGTTTCCGTCGGACCTTGCACATTCGTGCCTTTGAGCCTGTGATCTCATCATTTCCCATCTTTTCAGAATATTATTTCTCCCCTGCTTTGCCTGGCTTCGTTTTATCCAACTTTCAAGAGCCTGCAGCAAGCTTAATGGCTGTGTAGTCTCTGAGTCGGGGCACCAGCAGTCTGAATGACATATTCTCCACAAAGCCTTTTTAGACCAATACAAGCCATCTCTTCTTCTCATTGCTTAGTGCAGTTATTTCATGTAGAAATTATTCAGCACCCTCCTTTGCTGTGTCCATTATCTTTTTATGTAGCTGTAGATATACACATGCATGCTTAATTAGCTGGAATAATAGCAGTATAGCACACAGGTTAAGAACATGGTTGAGGGGTGCATAGACCTAGGCTTCAATATAGGTCCTCCCCTCGGGGGAGAGATAACTGAGGACAGGTTATGTCTCTAGATTTCAGCTTTGCCGTCAATAAAATGGGCAACTGTATCTACCTGAATCAAGCATGTCTTTTTATTCTGATGCTTTGACATCTGGGGCCTCGCTGACTTTGGAGAGACTGTCCCTTTCAGGGCTAGTCAATCCCTAGAATTGGCAAGGGACTGGCCTGCAAGCATACCTTTTGTATGCAAGCCAAACAATCCAAAGCCCATACCCGCAACCACCTCCTTTATTGGGGTCTCATGTTCTGACCACTAGTCCCGTGCTCTAATCACCTCAGAGCAACTGGGAACAGCCCCTTGGCCCCAGAGTCCACTAAAATGATTCAAACCAGCCAATCCTGAGCTCACTTACCATGCCTCACCCATTTCCTTGCACAGAGGCCATAATAAGGGCTCTTACCCTCGATTTCCCCTGCTCCCTCTGCTTCCTTACTGACCCAGCTGTTCCACTGGGTGACCTCCCCCATGGTGTGTCACATCACTTCCTGTGTCTAGGGAACTGTGAGTAAAAACTTCTTTCTTTATGACAGTCATTTCCCTGTCTGCCTGTCTTACCATACCTGATTAAAATCAATCCTGGATATATTTTCAAACACTACCTCATAGGGTTATGGTAATGGTTCTCAACTGGAGGTGATTTTTGACCCCCAGGGGACATATGGCAATGTCTGGTGACACTTTTAGTTACCACAACTGGGGCAAGAGGTGTTATTGGCACTTACTGGGGAGAGACCTGGATGCTGTCAAACATCCTACAGTGCACAGGTCACCCACAAGAATTCTCCTGCCCAAAATGAAAGTCCTGGCAAGGGTGAGAAACCCAGGGTCCAGTGAGGATTCAGTGAGGTAAATTCTCAGACTGGACTGTGCACTGGAATCACCTGGTGGACTTACTAAAATACCTATTGCTTGGCCCACTCCCAGAGTTTCTGATTCTATCAGTCTGGGGTGAGACATGAGGACTTGCATTTCTAACAAGAATTTGCATTTCTAACAAATTCCAAGGTGATGCTGACACTGATATTTCAGCACCAATTTTGAGAATTATTAGCCTAATTCATAGCAATCACTCAGTAAAAGGAATCCCATAATTATCATTTTATCAGATCCTTTAGGGCAGAGACTGCCCCCTATACTTCCTATCATGCACATCATTGGGGTTTGCAACAGGCACTCAGTAAAAGACACTGATGGCTTTTTGACACAAAGTACTCCTAAGTGGCGAACTCTACTTACTGAGATTTCTTTGGGGACTAGATGAGAAACTTGTCTAGGTAAGAATATGTTCTAGTTAGCTACTGCTGCATAACAAATTATCCCAAAATTTAGTGGCTTAAAGTAACAACCATTTTATTATGTATCATGATTTTGTGAGTTAGGAATTTGGTCAAGGCTCAGCGGGTTGATCTGTTACATGAGGTATTGACTGAAGCTACTCAAAGATATTTATCTGGCTAGTAAGTCAATAGATTCATATGTCTGACACCTTGCTGGAATGGTTTGAAGGCTAGGCTCCACTGGGACTGTCAACTAGAGCTCCCCCCTGTGGCTTCTCCATGGAGTGGCCTCAGGGTAGTCAGACTCCTTACAAGGCAGCTTAGGGCTCTAAGAGTTTTGCAGCTATCAGGGTGAAAGGCAATCTTGGCCTTTTATAACCCAGCCCCAGAAGTCCCATTTTGCCATTTCCACTATACTCCATTGGTGAAAGCACTTATTAAAGCCCCCAACCCAGTGTCAAGGGAGGACGTATGGATCCCATGTTTTAATGAGAGAAGAGCCAAAGAATTTGCTGGCCATATTTTTAAACTACCGCATGATGGTTGGTTGCAGCCATGTTTCTAGTGAAGAGAGTAGAAGACATAAGCAAATGACCCTAGGACTCTATAATTTTACTCTGTTATTCTCCGTCCTGAACTTTTGATGTTATATCCTCTCTCCAAATATATCACTGCAAGCCAAGCAGCTTCCCCCACTACTGTCTTCGTCTTCTGACTGTGAGTTGGAATAAGTATCCATATACCTGTCAGAATTGCCTAGTGCAGTAAAACCCACAATGAAATGCCCTTCCCTATTGCAGGTTCATTACACAGCATGAAAAATCCTATCCCCCAAGGACACAGTCCCAGATGGCATTTCTCTCTCCCATTGCAATCTACAGTGCCTGTGCTGCAGTTATGTGCCTGTCCTGGTCCCCAGCGTGGCGACCGGGTCCTGTACAACCCGATCCAAATGTAATGCTTCTGTTATCTGAATGACGCCTTCTCTCATGTCTCCGGGGCTGTACTTACTCCCTCTGAGATCCTAGGCTCTCCAACCAGCTCAACGTGTCAGCAGGAGCTAAATGATGACCTCAGCAGCAGCCAAGGATTATTTCGGTTGCATTATTCTCTGTGATTATCCAAAAGGGAAAACAAAAAAAGTCACTTAAAAATGCAGCTTGTGCTCTTCCAGTACAACAAAGGATCTCCTGGAAATCTTTTATTTTTTAAATGACATTATAATGTATGCTTTGTTTTGTTTTCATCACTTTTATCATCTTTTCCTAGCAGAGGCCCAAGTGACTTGGCTGGGGTAAGGGGGGAAATTATAATGATTCATTTGTATACATTTGTCCTAGAGGGAATTTGACATGGTGGAAATATTATCAGAATATTAAATTAGAAGCACTCAACATTATTCTCTGTTCTATTTGAAACCAGACTCAAGGTACAAACATATGGGGCCCAAGAATGCCACGGTAATTCAGTAATTCATGAGCCCCTACCAGAGCACCTTGGTTATTTCTGAATTGAGTTGACATAAGTATTCTCCTGTTGTGGGCACCCTTGGTACTTCTGTTTTGGTGAAATTTTTAGCTAGCCTCTCTTCCATACTCAAGTCTTGTTATTAAAGTCTCTCTCTAAAGGCAACAGCTGATGTGGTTCTGGAGAGGCAGCCACATACCCAGCTCTTTTGAAGACCAAGTGCTTTCTAACAAATCTCTCCCAGCAAGGTGTTCCCTTGCTGGCCTTTAGCAGCTCTTGCCCTGAATCAGAGTTGACTAGCTCCTGAGACCAGTGTATCAGTCAGGATCCAACCAGAAAACAGAAACCACTAGAGATTTTGAAACAGAAGGGCTTGGATATAGGGACTGATTATACAAGGATGGGAGAGCCCAGAGGCCAGCCAGGGGGCGGTGAGGAATCCAGAGACCACAAAGACAGGAAGCTGACATTGCCACAGGGCAGAAGGAAGAAGGCAGGGAGTTCAGGAGCTCAGGCACATTGTCACCAGCTGGAGACTAGAACCACAGTGGACTGGACGGTCTGGCAACAACTGGAACAGGAGAGGTCAAGCAGCTGCAGAGAGGAAGGGGAAGAAGTTCCTGTTACTCGCTCCCCCTCTTTACCTTCCATTCACTTGTTCATGCCTCCCATCCTCCAGGCTTGGAAAAGCAACCAATGGGGGTCAGACCCTTTGATTCAGGACGGGATAGGGAAAGGGCAAGAAAATGACCTGAGGAAAACGCATACCGCAGGAACCCTGGGAAGCTATTTCCACTCAGTTCTATGTGTTGTCTCCAGGACCCTGCACACATCCATCCTCCAGCCCAAGGTCATTGTCAGCTGCTCCAAGGTCTCAACCACCAACATCTATTCTGACTGCACTGATGTAACCTTGACCAATTAACAGCCTTTCTCAGTAAGACCCCATCCTGGTCAGATCTCTAGTTTCCATCAACTGTTCACCCCAGGGCTGCTTCTCTTTGCTGCCTCCTAGCTCACTCTTGTTCCCACTGACTCTTCAGCATTTTTACCAGTTTGACTCTGTCAAAGATCCATTTTTGTAAGCTGATCCCCAGGTCCAGTGGGCCTGGTCTGGGTTTGGTATCGAATAATCCTCTTGTTCACCATAGAAATACGATTACTTCTTCTCTCCTCCAGCAGAAGGTGGTGTTTTACTCTCATGACGGGCCCAATTCAAGGGAGAAGGGGGTTAGACTTCACTTTTTTGCAGAAGAGCTTATGGGATGGGAGTTCTTTTTGTGGCCTACTTTGGAAATACAACCAACTCCAGGCAGAGACTTAATAGATCTCTTCAATCCTAATTATTAGTTTTTCTCCAAGATTTCCTCCCTCCCTCTGTCTCATCCTCCCTCCCTTCCTTTTTATTTTCTTATCTAGAGACAGGAAAACTTAATCTTTGGGAAAGAGTACATCTGTGCATACAGCTTAGTCACAGAATAAACCTTGACATATTTAATGGCTCTTTATTTTTTCTTGATTTTGACAGACTAGACTCAAACACCTTCACCACTAACATATTCTAATATGTTAATAGAAAGAAACTGCAGTCAGGATCCACCCTCAGAAACTGACTCCACTTGTGTTGCCAGGGTCATCTAGGTATGTGTAACACATTCTCAACCATCGCGTTTGTCCCCAAGTACTCGTCTGTCTCTTTGCCCATGTCAGGGAGTACACAGATCCACTCCCTCCCCTTATGACAAGCCTTAACAGTCAGAGACAGCACCTTTGAATTGATTTTTCTAGGCCTGCCCAGCCGGGCATGGAAACCCTGGGATTGTGGTTCAGGTAGGGAGGTAGCTCTTGACAAAGCAAGAGGCACCATAGCAAAAGGGGGTCCTCCAGTCCTTCCTGATGGCCTGACTTGGTCTTTCCACAGGGAAGGGGGGGGGGGCGGACAGAAAGCCCAGGAAGAAGGCTTATGGAGTGATCTAGCTTTCATAGTGAGAAAGTAGAGAAAATTCACGTGTGGAGAAGAAAAGATGGTCTTTTCTCTTGAAGGCAAGGATTCTACAGAAACCTGACAGATCACGCCATCTTAATCATGAAGGCAAAAAGGCAAGAAGATGGCAGGTGTAGGCAATACACCAAAATGCACTGACCACCAAACAAACATTTAAGCACTTAACTAAGAGAGGACCGGGGCAAAATTTAGACCAAGTGAGATGCCCTCTATTTGGGTTCTGATTTGTCTCTGGGGCCAATTCTGGGAAGAACAACAGTTATAATTGTGCTGAGCTTGGCTCTAAAAACCTGTGGTTTTCAAACCTATCAGAGCTAGCACCTCTTTATTAGAACAAGTGTTTTGTAATGCCCCTTTTAAATACCAGAATAAAATTACTTAACATAACATCTTCACACATTTGAGAAAGACAACAGTGCAATGCCTCAACTGATACAAGAGAAAAACACAAAGCTATAATGAAATAATGGGCATTTCATGGGGCGCCTGGGTGGCTCAGTTTGTTAAGTGTCCAACTTGGTCATGATCTCACAGTTCGTGAGTTCGAGCCCCGTGTCAGGCTCTGCACTGACAGTGAGGAGCCTGCTTGGGATCCTCTCTTTCTCCCCTTCTCTCTGCCCCTTCCCTATTTGTGCTCACTCTCTCAAAATAAATAAATAAATAAACTTTAAAAGCAAAAAATAATGGGCATTTCAGTGTGTGAACACTCGGGCCCTGTATGCTGTAGCACTGGTGATCGTAATAATCTTCTTGATTTATTTGGTTGTATAAAATTCAGTGTATATTAAAACAATGCAAAAAGGCCTTATGTAAATTTTTAAAACTGAGTTAGGTTCTAATGTCAATGATAACATTAGGTTTTTCACATATGGAAATATCCCATAGAACGCTCACAAGTCATGTGTGATGCAAGATAATGGTGGTGGTGGTGGTTTCCACCCACTACTTTGTAACAACCCCAAAAAGTCCACCCAAATTTCCAAAATGCCCTCGAGAGAATTGAAAACCATGCTCTAAAGCATTAATCAGCTAGCCTTGTGTTTCTTAGGACTAGGAACTGATCTGAGAGCCTTGTGTGTGTGATGTTATTGGCATAATTATTTCCTTATCACACACAAGGAAACTGAGGCACAAAGAGGCTACATAACTTCCCAAGGTCACAGAACAAGGATGTCCTTGGGGGTACAAGTGGAATGCAAGCCGTCCAAAACCCACGTGAACCATTACCACTCCCTTTCCTGATTTGCCTCGTCATCTGGGAGACTTGCTTTGCCAACCTGCTTCCTACTACAGGACTAGGCTCCCACAACATGATAAAGGCCTCCCAATCATCCCAGAAAGCTGTTTGTTTACCCCGTCCTGGTTCTGTTTCTGAGCGTGGCAGCCAGCAGCGCGATTGGGCTGGCCCTCAGAAGTGCCCTCGGAGCTTTGTCCTTAGCTCACCCGCCTGGGCCCTTTCTGATCCTGCTTTTCATCTGCGGGTCGCCGACCTACTTCATCCATTCTTGCGATATGGTAACTAAGCCAAGCAAAAGAGGCATAATTTACTGCCTTCCCTCTGCTTTTCCAATTACCCCATTTGAGCCTCGCTAATTTTCTCTTCACCTCTCCTCACCTCACGGAGCTCTTCCGTTTGCTCCGTCAGACCTGCGGGGATAGCGAGGATAACCTGCTTTTCCTCCCAGAGTCATCTCAAACAAAGGCCCGCTTGGCCAAGGGGGCTATTTGAGAAGCCATGAGCTCCCCTGTCACCCACAGCTGCTCAGCATGTGGCTCGCTGGGCGTTTTGGAGAGCAGATCTACAATGCGGGGTGCCCTGCTCGCCCCAGGCCCTCCCTCCGCGCTGCACTAGCACATTCTAGTGGGCTCTCTGCGCAGCTTTGTTGTGGGCTCTGCAACACTGACGCTCCTACATTAAGTTGTGGAAGACAGGTCTCATTTTCCTCAGGGGAGCTTGATGTCCAGAAAGTAAACTTAAGTCTCAAGGTCTCTGAAAAATCTCCTGATTCCTCTGGCAGGGAGCCCAGCTAGGACCTCCTGTGAGGGTAGCATGCAGCTGCTTGTGATCTTTTGAATGCACACAGGATGCAACAGGATGCAACATTCCAACAGGATGATGCTCATGGTTTTAGTTTGCATGTGCCTATAACAGGGACTCTAAGGGCATTTTCAAATCAACACTTTGGGGTTGTTTTCTGATGGCTGTTTTCCCCACTTTCCTCTGCTCCCATTCGGGCCACCTCTATCATTGAACCCAACACTCCTTAGAAGAAATAGAAAGGAAGGTATAAAAAGACAAGAGAGGAGATAAAGCAAGAAGCAAAGCTCATGAGGACTGTAGGGCAGACTTTTGGAGGTCACAGCTTTAACCCTGCAGGCCAAAGATAAGCGGTCTTCAACATCCAGCACTCAACATCCCTTAGAATAAACCCAGCCTTCTAGAAAGCATATAATTCCGGTGACATCACAATCAGAATACATATTTTCCTCAGTCATTAGCAAACATAGGAGCCATGAAAAAGACATCCTGTTCTCTTTGTCTGTATTCCTTGCCTCCTTCCTTCCACTTTCTCCTGAGTAACATGGACACAGAAGCCTTAATCTGGCAGTACAATGTCTCCCTCTCACAGATTTAGTAGAGAAACTGGTCAAGCTACATGAAAATATTTTAAGTTCATCTCCTGCGAAAAACAAGGGTTAAAAATAAAATGTATTTTATTAGTTATATGAGTAAACACAATATTTTAGCTCATTTTTCAGGTTTTACAAGCTCAAGCTCTCAGTGATTAAGTGCTGTCAATAAGAAAATACGGTATATCTGAGACATATCTCTTATGTTTCAATTCCCCTTTTCCTGCCCGTCAGACTCTTGAAAATAAAACCTAGTTCTGTAGTTTCATATGCCACCAGCACCTCTTGCCTTTGCCTCTTTCCATGCCCTGGGCACACATTTTGTAACTAGTCACAGGCCATCTTTCCCAGGATGCCCCTCAGCACCTCCAGCTTGACACATCTAAACCTGAACAGTCTTGACTCTCCCAGGCACAACCCACTCACCCCCCCATCCTTCCCATACTCCCAGCCTTCTCCATGCCAATTGTGCTAGAAGTAGCCCCATGGTATATTTGCTTATATTTGACTTTGTGACAAGGTATTCATGGAACAATGTATCCCTATACTAGGTGTAAGTTCTGTCAGAGTAGGACCTGTACTTGATCTATCTTTATATTCATCACATCATTTAGCAAGTGCTTTACATGTTGGAGTACTCACTAAATATTTATTTCACAAACGGAGTGAATCCTCAGCCTTTAGTATTGGCGGCAGTGAAATCAAAGGGCCCCCAAATGAATGGAGAAGAATGGTAACACTATCATGGCAAAATCTAGGGCAGGGGGAAGGAGGAGCAATGTCCTTTCCAAATGTCTTAGAGAGTGCCAGTCATTCTGAATGTTTAATAAGGCATGGTTGTCCGACCGACTAATGCTCATCTCTTTTGGAAAGCAGTTGGAGTGGTGGGGGGAAGGCATTTCTTTTCATTTGCCCTAGGGGTACAGAGTCAGGAGCCAGTGAGGGCATATATCATATCTACTTTCTGGCTGGTGTCATGCACAATGGGTCTCAAGTCCCTGCCCTGCTGAATTGCCACAGACACATATAATGTGTACAAACTTCAGATGAAAGGGGATAGGCCAGCACCATTCTTATAGAGTTTCATTTTCCCCACTCACTACAGCATGAGCTTCCTTAGAATGAGGATCTATCTTCCTTATTACTTAATTCATTCATCTTTGTAACTATGATGCCTGGCACATTGGTGCCCAACAAATCTGTGTGGAATGCCAAATGTTTCTTAGAGCTTAATATAGATGAGGTTAAAAATACTCCTAGAAGGACACTCAATTATTAAGAAAACTATTAATCAGCTGTTTTTTAAGGTTTGCAGAAAATGGTCCTAGAATTAATAGGCCTACGCTATTTTTTAAAAAAACAGATTAGATTAGAGTAGTTTTCTTCTTTTACAATGTGTTCTCCAGACCACGCTTATCAGAATTACCAGATTCATGTGCCCCCACTCCAAAATGACTGGACATTATTTTTTGGGACGAGCATGGGAAGCTAAACCTTAAACATGCACTGTAGGAGTTGCTGAGGCAAATGGAAACTTCAGGACACTGGCCTAGCATGACATGTGAGACAACTGTCTGTCACAGGGAGAGGAGCTCTGAAACTTAACCATCAAAAAGAACCAAGGTGTTCTATCTCTAGGGTCTTTAAGCATAGAACAGATCCCTTTTCATCTTAGATGGCATGGAACCAGGAAATTGTACAAGATGGTCTCACAAGATTCTTTCTAGATATAGTACATGACACTTTGGAAAAAAACATTCTCTATCATCCCCTCAAATCTGACATACATAGGAACAAAACTCTGGACCTGTCATTTCTGTGCTCATGATGAAAATGGCTTGACTGATTTGTTTTCCTTTTCAGTTGCTCTTCTGTGTAGTAAATCCAGTATTCTCTCTTTTTTTTTAACATTTAAAAATTTTTTTAGTGTTTATTTTTTAAGAGAGAGAGAGCATGCGTCCACGTGCAATGGAGGGGCAGAGAGAAAGAGAGAGAGAATCCCAGACAGGCTCTGCATTGTCAGCATGGAGCCAGAGGTGAGGCTTGAACTCATGAACCTTGAGATCACGTTCTCAGCCAAAGTTGGACACTTAACTGACTAAGCCAGCCAGGCACTCTAAATCCAGTTTTCTCGAATACCTACTTAGTGCAAGGCCTGGGCAAGATACTTTAGAAGAAACTTGGAATACAAATCAACCATCTGCAAAGAATTCACTACCCAGGACATGCTATGAGAGGTAAGCACATGAAAGTTAGGGAGCAATTCAAACCACGAGAAAAAAAAGTCAAGAGACGGTGATTTTTGAGTACGTGAAACTGAGTACGTGACATTAATCATGCAAACAAATAACATCTCCAGATGTTCTGAGGAGAATGATCACTTCAATCTAGGAGTCCATTTGGGCCCAATCTCTAAGGGAAGATTTGGAAAGGCAGAAAGGAAAGGGAAAGATGTGTCTAGGAATTGGAATGGCACGAGTGCATTTTAGATGAGGAGAGTTGGAGGTTAATCAAGAAAGGTGGGGAGTAATGAGTAGGTTGGAAACCTGCTTCAGAGGGTGGGGATGGGAGGTCTAATGCTCTACCAAGAGAATTTGAGACATTGCCCATAGGGAAACTGGAGGATTGGGAGTCAGTGCAGTTTGGAGAAAGTACTGTTTTAACAAGATTAATCAGATAGCAGTTTTAGGATGACGTTTAAAGAGAAAAGATGTGAAGTAGATAGACCTGTTAGAATACTATTACAATAGACTGGACACGAGGTAAGAAGACTTTAACCAGGGTTCGAGTAGGAATGAAAAGAAAGAAAGTGGGAGATATTATGAAGTAAAGAAAGGATTAAAGAACTCAGTAACTAATGGGAAATGGGTTTAAAAGGAGAGAAAGAAATCAAAATAGGGCATCCATTTTAATCTTGTAAGTATCCATCATTAGTTAGCTATATGCAACCTTTTGTAGGAAAAAGTGTTTCCTTTGTGTCTGAACCTTGCCAATGCATTTTCCCATTGACTTAGATGAGCTTCAGTCTGGGTGCATTTCCAGTCATTTCTCCATTGAATTCTAAGGTAGTAATGTAATTCAAAGAGGTATCCAATTCCACTTGTGGAGAACAAACAGAGAGTCTGACAAAATCCAGGCCATTGTATCAGTGGTCAGTCATATCTTGGCACATCTACTCTTCAGTGTAAGAACTCTGGGTCAGATGTAAGGAAGTCACTAGCAAAAAAACTGTAGATAGATTTTATATATATATATATATATATATATATATATATATATATATATACACACATACAGATAGATGATAGATTGATAATACATAGATACATAGATAGGTAGATATATAGATAGATGATAGATAGATAGATAAGATAGATAGATAGATAGATAGATAGATAGATAGATAGATAATAGGTAGATAGATAATAGATGATAGGTAGATAGATAATAGGTAGATAGATAGATAGATAGATAGATAGATAATAGGTAGATAGATAGATAGATAGATAGATAGATAGATAGATAGATAATAGGTAGATAGATAGATAGGTAATAGGTAGATAGATAATAGATAGATGATAGATAGATGATAGGTAGATAGATAATAGGAGGATTGTGATTAGGAGCAAATGGTCCATATATAATCCATCATTTCCAAAAACCAAATCTGAACTACAGTTTCCACACTGGGTTTTCTTCCTAAGAGAGGAAAATGCAAGCTATCCTTGGGCTTGCTTAATTACTCAGAAAGAGAAGAGAAAGCAGACCCTGACGCTCTGATGAGAGACCTTTGCTCCAACTCAGACATCCTCCAAAAGGTTCTTCCGCTTCTACAATGAATTCATGTCTGGCGAAGTTTGAAAATAAGGAACTTGGAGAAATGAGATCAAATGAAAGAGTGGTTGGTATGGCATTGGCCTTGTATTCCAGAAAGAAGTGCTAGTGCCTCAGTTAAGGATAGCCTGGTGGTACGGACTGTGTCTTATTCAGGGAGAGGCAAAAAACATTTAACCTAAACCTCAGACAAAAACTCAATGGAGTTGGGCTGGAGATGGGCTGGAGGTATCTCCTACACATTTGGCAACAGAAGCTGGCCTCAAGGTGAACCACAGAAAACTGCAGAAAGTGACTGAAGAGGATGTACTTCCGGAAAAGGGGACAAGATGAAACCTCAGTTCAGATATGCAGAAAAGCTGGAAAGAAGCTTGTTAATCACAGCCAGAAAATGGCGGTGACTTGCACATCTGGGTCTGGGCCTTCTGGAGCTGTGTGGGCAGAAGGAAAGAATCTATGGAGCCAAAGTGCTTGGCAGAGGGTAGAAAAACCATCTCCCTCAGATTGTCCCTGTGACAGACCCCTATGTGGTGTGGCAGGTGGACGGGGTGAGTGGCATGATACCTACATGGGGATGAACAGCAGTCAGTAGTAGAAAGGAGAGGCTAACTATCTGAGGACCTTGTTCCTGCCTGGGATTCAAGTTCCCACCAGCTTGTTGCCAGCTCTGCCCAGGGAACGTTCCCTGCCTGGGGAAGCAGAGGCTGATATGGAGAGTCGTAACACCATAGCCAGAGGTACAAAATGGCAATGTTACATGGATTCTTCTGGCAACTCCAGGGTCTTGCCAGGGCAGACGCCTGTCACGTGGAAACAGTGGGATAGAAACGGTCATGATGATGATGCTGGCAAGTACTTACTGAGTGCTTATTATGTGCCAGGCACCATACTAAGCTCTTTATGCATTCTGTTGCTTTATTTATTTTTTATTTATTTATTTTTATTTATTTTTGGGACAGAGAGAGACAGAGCATGAACGGAGGAGGGGCAGAGAGAGAGGGAGACACAGAATCGGAAACAGGCTCCAGGCTCCGAGCCATCAGCCCAGAGCCTGATGCGGGGCTCGAACTCACGGACCACGAAATCGTGACCTGGCTGAAGTCGGACGCTTAACCGACTGCGCCACCCAGGCGCCCCGCATTCTGTTGCTTTAAATTCTCATAATTCTTAGGAGGCCCTATTATTATCCCCAAATGAGGAGACTGAGGCTCAGAAAGGTTAAATACCTTATTTATATTGATAGCCTGGGTTCCTCAACACTGCCAGGTACCTCAGATGACTCTCCCTTTTTTTTTTAATCTGAAAAAGACACTCAGGGGAAGAACAGAGGCACACAATAACTGACTCACAGGTTACAAGCCTCTCCCATAAGTGTTTACATGCACAGAGGCCTTGAACAAAGCCTGTGCACAGCTAAGTGAAAATCTTCTCTTCCAGATGACATCTTGATGCAGGCAAAAGGAAAAAAATAAATTTGCTAAGCTTTAGATGTAGCCATTGTCCCCATCACAGGCAAGAGCATCTCTGTAATGATGAAAAGCACTATAATTTTAACCTTGTTATTGGACTAAGCACAATTTACGCTAGTGATGGAAAAAAAAAAAAGATTTATGAGATGTAAGATAGAAAGATAAACTCTTGTCCCTTAGCGGCTATTAGAAACATTGCCAAAATACCATAAATGTGTGAAAGATGACATGATTATTTTTGCATTTCCACTGGGCATTTCCTACATTGCAAGAATTTACAGGGACAGAAGTCCGTAGTACAGATGGTTGAGCTGGAGGGGAACAGAGGAAGAGTGAGCAGCCACATGCCCAGCTCCTCCTCCGAGGAGGCCCCACTGACCAAGCCTCAGTGGGGAATGGACGTAAGGCAGGTGGCTTTAGGCATGGGAGCACACCCAAGTACCCTAAGGTGCAACACTTGCCAGCATCATCTTTATGTCCTACTTCCAGCCATCTGCTCGTAGGGCAGTTATGGTAGCAATACCCTGTCCCAGGTTTCATCAGAATTTGGTGTCAGATTCTGGTGCACCACAAGCTCTGGAACATGAGAGAGCACCCAGGACAGAGAGGGAGGCACAAGGAGAACCAGCTGATGTTCATCTACCTGCCCCACAAAGCTCATAAACAGAAGCTTCCAAGAAGTTAGGGCCACCAACCTGGCCCCAAGGAGCCACAGAAGGTTTCCTTTTAAAAGAGAAAGGAAATAGACACCAGAATGTGGTTTAACTGAAACCGGCTTGAAATAAGTCTTGCAGCTGGCCAGTCTGGACTGGTTATCCTAGAAGGGACAGGATCAACAGTAACGCTTGAAGGCCTAGTCACAGGAAGTTAGTCATGACTTGGGTCCAAGAGGCAGGTTGTGTAGGGCCTGGGGTTAAGCAACTAATGGGTCCAACAGCTGATCTCATGAGCTGAAGTAAATTCTGACTTTGACCTCAGGAGAAACCTGATAGCAGGCTTGGTTTTAGTAAGATAGGACAACAACTATTGGGGAAATTGGGGTTTCAAGATTTGCTCATTTTGGGTAATATCAGTCATTTCTTCAGTACAGGGCTATGCACTTCATGGGTCTGTCATCTAGAAGCCAGATGACTGGTACAGGTTTCACTTTCCACAAATTGAGTGTCATTTCAATCGTTCCATCTCTCTCCAATGCAGACGTTAAGAGAATGAGTTCTAGAACATCTGCAAATCACTTGAGGTGTCCTAACGAGAGATGCTACATAAATAGATGATATGAAAACAGTCTTGTGAAGTGAGTGATGTGGAGCCCTCACATGTATAGAAATGAGGGCCATATGCCAGAAGCACTGGATTGAATCATGGTGACTCCTGTATCCAACTGAGGGAGTACTTGGGCTGCGTTGCCGTGTTCCATATTTAAATCTAGGCTGCAAATGGAAAAACAGTTTTTACAACTCTAAATGCACTTTCTACTACACAGAATGGTGACTGGAGCAAAAGCAAAAATAGCTTCTCACACCATGCTTTGAGAAAATCTAAATCTGAAAATGATCATTTTTATTTGCATGCTACCAAATAAGGACATTGGGGAAGCAATGACTCACCAGTGTTCTAGCACTTACCAGATTCCAACATGATGTGAGGGTGTTCTCAAAAATGAGATTTGGATGTTCTAAAACTCACATTCAGCTTCACCCTAGACGTGTAACCGCAAGTTCCGAAAAATGGGCCGAATCACAACCTCACAGGGTAATTGCGCCACTGCTCCCGTGAATGATTCAATACTCTCAAAACCTCGGCTATATGGGAATAACACTTCACATCTGAAGAGTACCTTAGGCTTTTAAAAGCACTTTCACCTACATCACCTCATTTGATCACATTTGATTCTCACAAAATCCTTAAGGCAGGGTGTTTGTAAGCGTGTGGTTGTCATATTAAAATATCATGGAACCGCGGGTCTTTTTGTAGAGACAGGATGAATCACTGAGGGTAGGGAAAAAAGGAACAAACAAATGAAAACCAGGGGATTTGGAAATCTAAGCTCCCTGTTAACATTTCACGTGGCCCCTGTATAAACCCAAGTTCTTAAAGTGATAAAACCCGGGAGAAAGGGCTAAGAATTGCCTGTAACCCAAACGTGTTTTCTTCTCTATGCTTTTAGAAGACAGTTTAAAGAGACTTAGGGAATGTTCTGGCCTTTTGTTTTGAAACTTCCTCTGCTTGTTGTCTCCTTGTCTGCAGACTGTGAGATTGGTCTATTTGCTTTAAACAGACTGAACAACCTTTAAAATAAGCAGACTTCTCTGACGGGCTGACTTATTTTGGATGTGCAAAGATGTTTACTGAGCTTCTCATCTAAGACTTGATTCTTCTCTCAGTTAGTGTGACACAGTTTAGAGTTTAAAGGGGAACGCCGTCTGGTGTAGCATGTTTTAGAAGGTGGCAGGAGAAAGATGTCTCTGCTCTTCAGCATGATCAGTGGTCTGCATCTCCCCAAGGATTTTTATGAACCTTAGAATGAAATCTGTATTATTCAGGTTCCCAAGGGTAAACCGCTTTTGCCAAGAGACCACTGAGCGGTTTTCAAAGATGGAAAACATTTCTTTTTGTGTTCCCAGTAGCCAGGTTAGCCCTGGGTCAGAGAGGGGCTCGAGAGCTGCAACCCAGGAAAAGCATTTTCTGGGGAGTTTTGGATAATGGCGATAGGTTTTACATATTAACTTATGGCAAAATAATGAAATAAATAGATGAAAATGATATCCACATTGCCCCCCTGCTTCATTGTCCAGAGGGACAGGGATGAAGAGGGGGAGAGTGAAAGGGACTCCCACCATGGGTGCTTATACTTCTGACCCCCCACTACCACCCCGATTTATCACCCATCTTTGTGCAACACAGATCACTGTGTGTGGGCTTCTCCAGCCCCAGAGGAGAGCATGAGGGTAAGCAAATCAGGGGGTGTTGGGAATCAGGACATCAAACAGCAGATCATACTAGAAACCAGGGTTCAGGACACAAGGGTTCTGGTCCTGCCTCCATCTCTATTTAATTGTCTGACTTTG
Source organism: Felis catus (assembly GCF_018350175.1). Lineage (NCBI taxonomy): Eukaryota > Metazoa > Chordata > Mammalia > Carnivora > Felidae > Felis > Felis catus. Next base: position 85,827,359 of record NC_058371.1, read on the forward strand.
GTCAAGCATTCTGCCTCTTTCATCTGTAAAACCAGATATGGGATGAAGTGTTCCCCAACGTTCCTAATAGCTCCTAAAAATGAGGATCTTTTTGGTAAGGAACGTGTAGAGAGGTTGTGAAGCAAAGCATAATTGTCCCTGTTAGCTGTAAAAGAATAGAACTGGGAGGTGGTGTGAAAATAACCCGTGAGGAATCCTTGCGATGGGTTGGAAAACCATACAGAAACATAGAATTGTGTGTCGTGTATAACATGAGTGGAGATATATGAGGCAGTATAAAATGGGACTCATGTAAGAAAGCCCACACCTTAAAGCAGAAAAGTCAGCCTTTTGAACTGAAGCTGTGCCCTATTCCTTTCGACAGTCTCTCCCCATGATAATGTAGCACCTTGTGCACACAATTAAATGTCAGCCACAGAAAACATTTCCCTTGGCTTTGTTGTTCCAGAACGGGATTCTTTTGTCCTCAATATAATGGATATGCAGAAACAATGATAGAACAGAGATTTTTTTCTAAAGCGATGACAAACACACTGCTGCTTCCTCCCTCCCTCCTTCCTCCTTATCCCCACCCCCCAAAATAAATCATTGTTCAAAAAAAAAAAAAATTCCATTGTCTATTGTCCACGGAGATCAAGATCTGCCTAGGAACAGCTCTGGCGGGCTCGCAGTGGCCCCAAGCAGCCGGTAGGTGGCGGACGAAGGCAGCGCAGGCTGGAACGCGGGGCTGATCCCGGCTGGGGGGAGAGGAGAGCAGGGGTCCCGCCGCCCCCACCCCTGCCCGCCCGCCGTCTTCCACCCCCTCCTCGCGTGCTAATTGCTGGATACTCTACTGGGACTTGGGTTAGGGGAAAAGAAAGCGGGAATGGGAGGCGGGGATGGGAGGTGGGGAATCCGGTTCCGAATACACAAAGGCTCCGGGGTCTCGCTGCCCGGGAGCAGGGCGCCCCCCTCTCCTCCCTTCCCTACCCCCCACCCCCGCCCCTGCCTCGCCCCGGGCCTCGGCTCCCGCCAAACGAGCAACCCGACTGCTCAGAGGAAAATGGTGATCTGGGTGCGGAGCCCCAGGCGCCGTGGTGCCGCCGCTCTCCAAAGCCTGGACACTTCCCTTCCCAGCTCAGCCATCCATCCCGGGCTTCTTCGGAGCTCCAGCCCACCCCAAACGCTGTCCAGCCGAGTGTGGGGCTGCCATCCGACCCGCGGAATGCAGAGGCAAGCGCCTGGAAGCACGACCTGCCCGCGGGGCCAGGTCCTCACCAACAGGGTCTGTCAGAGCCCCGGAGCAGGAGGGTCCCATGTGAGTGCCTGGGCCCGGCTGGCGCCATCAGCAAGCTTCCTTCCAAGAGGAGTCAAGGAACCTGCCCCTTCGGTGTTGGGGGCTGCGCTGCCAGTTCACGTGGCGATGAACGCGCCAAGCGGTTGTCCGACCCCCAACCTCTGTCTGGTAGAACACGGTGTTAAGATTCCTGATGGCCCCGAAGTCAGAGGCCTGGGTTGAAACGTGAGCATGAACACCTGGGGCTCTGTGACCTTGGGGCTGTTCCTAAACTCCCCAATCTTCCACATCCCCAGCTATAAAATGCGGCAATAATACTTACCTCATAGGAATGTTGTGAGGATTTTTTAAAAGTGGTACTTAACTTAGCAGGAGGCCTGGCTACAGTAACTATCATTATTAACAACCTGACTCTCCTCGGAGGCGGAGGGAGATGCAGGGTTTGCTGCCCCTGAGACAGACGGGGCATCATTGTTGCCTAGACTGGAGCAGGGTTCCAAGAGGAGAGCCAAGGGAACGTCTTCAGACTGGCTACTCCTCACAGAGCATCCCAGGTCTCTCTGCTGCCCTCAGCCCCAGTGCCTCCTCCCGCCCCCGAGGCTGGGCTGTGGCTGTGTTAGGTCCTTGTTCCTCTCCCTGGATATGGTTTCCCCTTGGTTTATGCCCCCTCTTCCTTGGGAGAGTTCTGGGAGAACAAATCATGTGAGTTTTGGAGTCAGACACACCCAGGTTGGAAGGTTGGAATCCTGGATCCCTCATTGGCTAGCCGGGAAATTGGGCAGGTCATTCAAGGTCCCTGAGCTTGTTTGCTCCTCTATAAAAATGGTGGTCTGATTCTTACCTCACCGGGCTTCTGTGAAGATGAAAGGAGATAACGTATATAAAATGCCTATCATGTACTATCTCTTCAGTACATTTAAAATTTTCCATTTTGCCATTGAAGTTAGGTAAGATTGTCTTGCAGCTAGTGGAAGTTCACCGGGTTTCCACAGACATCCACCAAACGTGAACCCAGCAACTGCTAACAATCAGCTTCTCTACTCCCATCGGAGTCAGCAAGGCTTATTTCCCCTCCAGGAAAGGAGCAGAAATCCAGTGAGGGCACATTCTCCTCACAGACTCACAGGTATAATTCAGACACTTAAATAGGCTTGTGAACTTTTGGGGGCCACCAGATGCCCATTTTGGAGCAATACTCCAGCTGGAAGGTTCTCTGGGGGTAGGTCTTGCTTTAAAGTTGCATTCTAAGCCACGGTGTGTGCCTGGCTGATTGGTGCCTTGGTGACTCCTTAGCACTCACCACATGTGTGCTGCTACCCAAGCAGAAGTGTGGTGGCAAGGGTGTGGCACTGAGCCACCACCTGAGGCAGGCAGGAGGTCAGGAGCTGCCAAGCCTTCTCTAAAAGGACACTTGGGCATTCCCATGGCATCAGATTTGTACTGCTCTTGGGAGAAGCTCAGTCAATGGGTGGGCCAATTCCCACGGGCAGTGGTAGGGCCAATAGGCAGCTGTGGCAGCCAGCTGCCAAGATGGCCCCCAAACCTTGCCTCCTGCTATTTATGTCCTGGTGTAGGCCCCTCCCATATTGAGCAGGGCTGACTTGTGTAACCCAAGTGAATATTACAAAATGACAGTGTGTGACTTCCAAGGCTAGCATATAAAGCACATTGTGACTTCTACTTTGCTCTCTCTTATATCACTCACTGTGGGGAAAGCTGGCCACTATGTCATGAGAATACTCAAGCAGCTGTAGAAGTGGTCCACATATCAAGGAACAGGCCTTCTGCCACCAGCCAGCACTCAACTTGCCAGTCATGTGAGAGCATCGTCTTGGATGAAGTAGATCCTCTAACCCCAAGCAAGCCTTCAGATGACTGCAGCTTTGGCCAACATCTTGGCAGCATGGGAGACCCTCAACCAAAACCACACAGTTAGGCCATCCCTGAATTCCTGGCTCACAGAAAAACCATGTGAGATTTAAAAAAAAAAAATTAGGCTTATTAAAAGGGTAGAGATGCTATATTAGATGTATTAGTATTAGATGACTAATTTAGTAACATTCAAAAGAGCCATAGGGTTTCCATCCACTAACATGGGGCTGGTAACGAGGGTCCCACCCCCTCACTTCTGCTGGCTCCATACACATGTCTCAATCTAAATACCTCTTGTTGAACTCATCTGAAGACCCCACCTCCAAAGGATCTGGGTGGGGGGGAACCTCAAGCTAGAGTCCCCCAGCAGGACTCTGGTTAAGTTAAAAGTAGCCCTACCTTTGTTTTTGAAAAGGGTTGAGGGTAGAGCATTCCTTCTCCTCCCTGCACCTCCTCCCCACGGCCAGTTCTGGCACTTGGCCCAGGTATAAAATTGCCAGCACTGTCCTTGCTTTTTGGTCTTATTATGAGTGTGTCTGTTCTGATGTGCTGGTTGCAGTGTGGCGTGGGGGAAATGTGAGCACAGAAAAGGAAGCTGTGTCAGATCTTTCGTTCTTCATGTTAGAAGCCTGCTGCTGAATAGCCTGTAGGTCAGGTGGGAAGAGACAGGTTACCATGTCCTGAGGGGTGTAAAACTGGGCTGCTTCGTGGATCAGCTGTGAAAGTTACAGTGTTCAGCTCACTTTGCTTCGTCCTAAAGTCTCCCTGGTCATTTCTCTCAGTTACCTGTAGACAGAAACATGTGGCTGAGGTCATGCCCCTAAAAGTGGCAGACTCATTCTTGCATACCAACTCCGTCCAATAGGGCTCTCAGGCTTTTTTCACTGTGAGTCACTGTTAGGAATCACATGTTTAATTTAAGCAGAGTGAATTAAAATGATTTACTAGGTAAGTCTTGAGCTGACCCAAGTGCTACATGAACTCCTGTTCTTTCATGAAATATCTGCCAATAAGTATAGTTAACTCATCATTTTGTTAAGTCTAAGCAAATCGCAAATATCTGACGGGCATCTATACCATTCAGAGGTCTGAGGCTGTTTTGTACAAACCCTTAGACTCTCTAGGTCTATGGTCCTTACGGGAGTTGGCTTGTCAGGAAACCTCAGCCTCTTGAAAACCATCCTGATCCCCTGAAAATCCATTTCTTAGTTTTGATGTGATTCTAAGTTTCAGTTTTTTTATTTTTTTCAGAAAGTTTTATTTCTGCTATATTTTTAGATTCAAAAGTATTTATTTAAGGTGAACAAATGATACAGCATGCACAACTGCTGGGGCTGCTTTTAATTGAGAACAAAAAAGGAATACCTAGGACAAGAATATGCAATTACCACACTTATTGTTTCCAGTGAATTTTTGTCAAGTTTGTTTATCTTATCGTTAATGTGATGATACAGCAATCCTTGGAAAAAGAATAACATTTGCGTTAAAGAACAAATCTAGATAAAAATGGAAAACGGAGTTAGCCACAACCCACAAGGCCTTCTTTGGGAAGAACTCTTGAAGAAAAACCAACTCATGCTTCACAGAGGAATATGGTGCTGTCATTTTTCCCTTTATAGTGCCAGAGTGTTCCTGAACAAAGGCCTTAAGGCATTATCAACTCATCATCTATTTTTTGATGTGATTTCTATTTTCAGGACCCCACTTTCCTCCTTCTTTGTTCCTGATGCATCTGGTCATTGGTGCCTTCTACTTTGGTCCTATCATATTCAATGTGACCAGCCCCCACCTGGAGAGGTCACCATGGTGACCATGAGTCAGACCAGTAAGATCATCGTCCACCCACAGGACCCTTCCTCTGGTCTTCAAGAATCCACCCACTCCGGTCAGACGTGCTGGAGATTTGTGGAGTCTGAAGGATGATAGCTTGTTCCAAATGAACCGGAAAGGAACTGATAGACTATCAGTATTATCCAATCCCTGGATATTGTTTAACAAACAAACAACAAAACACCACACTTTTTTTTTTCTTTTGCTGGGATTTCTGCTGGTACAGCACACAAGTCCCAGTGTGGAACCTAATAAGAAATAGCTGTATAGTGCTTAGAAATTGACATAGCTCAACCAATCTTATAGGGTAAGGAAAAGAAGAAACTGAGGGTATTTATATTTCACTAATAAACAATGGAGTAGAGTGTCTCTAAACATGTCTGCCAGCTTGAAAATCCTGTAGCTTAGATTCTGTAAATAATTTTAATCTGATTTTAGTATTTGTTCATTCAGTTAGACATTCAACGATTGTTTAAATTCCTGTTGTATACTAAGCACAGATATATATTAATGAATAAAACAGACATGGATCCCTCCTTATAGTCTACTGGCAATCAACCCACAATTGTAGATATACCCACAGCTGTGTACTTTCGGGGGGGGGGCACAGAATTTAAATGGACTTAGAGATGGAGAATAACATGGCATGCCTACATGGACAGAGGGATAAGTAATGATTTTTTAAAGAAGAAAACAGGGGCGCCTGGGTGGCGCAGTCGGTTAAGCGTCCGACTTCAGCCAGGTCACGATCTCGCGGTCCGTGAGTTCAAGCCCCGCGTCGGGCTCTGGGCTGATGGCTCAGAGCCTGGAGCCTGTTTCCGATTCTGTGTCTCCCTCTCTCTCTGCCCCTCCCCCGTTCATGCTCTGTCTCTCTCTGTCCCAAAAATAAATAAAAAACGTTGAAAAAAAAAAGAAGAAAACATTTAAATCAGCATTCAAATAAGAAATTGTTCAGCACACTTCCGCTGGCCATGTGTTGATATTCCTGGAAAAAATACAGTGTGGACAAAGACCCTGAGGAGAAAAAAGTGTGATGTGTTTAAAGAGTAGAACATTATGGATATAGAGATTTGCTGACTAGAGAACATGCTAAATCATAGCCTGTCAGGTTTTGATTGGGTAATTTAGTCTGGCCACCCAACCAGTTTTTAAATCCCCTTCGCAATACTCCCTCTAAATAGCCAATCACCTTGTACTTGAGTCTCTCCACAAGAGGGAATGTACTACCTCTTGGAGTATCCATGCCAGTTTAGGTTAAAAATATGAATTTGTTCCAACTAGGAAGCTGGAACTAGAATCATGAATTATAGTCACGGGCCCGCACCTGAGGAAATTTTCAAGTTGAAATGTAAGAAGCTACTTAGATAGCTGTATTTACCTTTCTTTATTATGTGGAGTGCCAAGGACACACGGCAGGATTTCAAGTTCATCATCTTTTTCTACAAGAAAAAAAAAAGTATGAAAATAAGACCACCCTTGCGAACTTCCCACACTTTTCTATTGTAGCAAAATTTATGTGTGTATCCTAGCAAAGCAATAACTGCACAAGAAGGTCAGTTGTACCCTTGAGAGACAGCTGTGTGTTTGGGCTATAGTAGTGAGGTGGGAGTGACTTTCCTGTGGTGTTTGTGGTACCTCATGTAGAGGAAGTAGACCAACTCCACCAATTTTATAAAAGTCTTTGATAATGTGAGGTTTGACTTACATGTGGCCTCCTATTAACGTGACTACAGAAAGTCAATGGAGAATCCATAAAGATTCTGCCACGTATTTGAAGATACTCCCTACAGCCAGTCTACACCACTAATAATTTGAGATTGGGTTGACTATTGTTCCAGAGTACATCAAGAAACCTAAGTTTCAAGGTCTTAGGTATTTCTGGCTTGACAACTCACCAGCCACTCTCTCTGAAAGCCATTTATGAACCGTATGGTGACTGCCAAGCTACCCTACTTGTAACAGTCTTCAGAGGATTTTGGACCATATTGCAGAGTCATAATACTGCTCAGGGTGTGAAAGTCAAAACTTTGACCAAGATTAAATGCTAGCCCATCCAATGAAATTTTATTGGTAGTCAAAAGAATTTCACCACTGAAATAAAAGAGAAAACCTCCATTGAATTTTGCTTCTCAGATAGCGGTAATGCTCTAAAAGTATCAGAGCAATAGAAAAATAAAGCCAAAAAAATTCAGTCTATCATAATGAGGGTGACAGGTGGAGTATGGTATCCATATGGCATGAACTAGTCTAGACCAGACTAAAAACTCTACAGATCAGTGCCACAAATATCACAGCCAACTTCTTGAGCCAGCTCATGAGGGTCATCTACCAGACCCGCCTGCTTCATGTTAAAGGATAAGACAGATTCACTAACATGCCCGGAATGCAGCCAGCTCACCGGGACTGATGGGATCTCTACTGGGCCAACCAAATGTCAAAAAAGGAATGTCAGCAGCATGCTCTTAAAGTTGCTCTGTAGTGAGCTGAAGTGGGACAATTCCAAGGAGTAGGCCAAAGGACTCCCTTCAAGATCTGCTCAAGCATGACTTTTGTGATGACTTCTAGTGATGACAGCTTGGCAGAGAAAGCAACAGACCTTGCTGGCCAACAGCAAGGTGAAATGGAGCTGATCCTTCTGAGCAGAGGCATCTGACAGCTGGCTCCAAGAGAGAGAGCTCGTCTAGAAAGAGCAGTTGACTTCGTGAACAAGGATTGGAATGGTAAACCACAGGTTGGTCCCTGCCTTTTATGTATGTCACCTATGAGAACAATGCCTGGCACATGCTCAGTAAATGTTAGCTATATCATCAGTCTTTAAGGCTCCTCACAGGAAACTAGAGTTGATATTACAGTTTGCCATAACTGGTCCATGGTCATATTTCTGCCATTTGCTACTCAACATGAAGGGCAAAGTATTAAGAATTCTTAATACCAGCTCTTTCCTCTGTCAGATGCCAATAATAATACTTCATCAATTTTATGAAGATTAATAAAATAATAGGCATAAAACACCAACAATTGTGTCTGGTATACTATTGGGGCTCAATAAATGGTAGTTATTATTATTAGTCCTAATGGCCTGGGGTCTGGCAAAGCTGTCCGATAGTTTCTGTGATGAGAGAAATGCTCCGTAAGTGGCCCAATAGGGTAGCCACTAGCCACTTGTGGCTATTCAGCATTTGAAAGCTGGCTAGTGCAACTGAAGAATGAACTTTTTGATTTCATTTAATTTTCATTAAAATATCCACATATGGCTTGTGGCTAATGTGTTGAACAGTTCAGGCTAAGTTGTTCAGGCCTCATCCTTCCCTCTCCATATCCTGTCTGTGCTTCTGTCATGTCCACTTGTTGCCCATTAGTATCTCCATCAGGGGTGGGACAAGAGTGAAGAGAGGACGTAAAAGGCGATTTGGGCAGGTTGGTATCGTGACATAATAGAAAGAAGAAAAATCAGTGACTCTGTGGGGACCATTTCATTCCCAGCTCTGCCTACTGTTCTTGGGCAAGTCACTAGCCTCATCTCCAGGAGAGATTTGATACTGATATGACTTCACAGTTTTCCACCCATCACATGATCACGAAGGGAGAACATAAGAAATGTTACACAATCTTCGATTATTGTTTAGGTACTATGGGTTGCATTTAGCTCTATTTTAAAGCTAATTTAATTTAAAGGTAACATATGTAAGTGTTGGTATACAAACTACTACCCGTGAGTGGATGACAATAAAAAAGAAATTGAGGCAAGGAAAAGAGGAATTAACCTCGGGACAAAGAAAAGGGGATTAATGTAAAAGAACATGTGTTCTGTGGAGCAGAGTGCTCCTGGCTCACCCCTATGCAGATGTGTGGCCTTGCAACAGCCAGGGCTGGAGGGAAGAGCACTGGGGAGCACTGGACTGGTAAAGACTTTGCATAAGAAACCCATAATATGACTACAGAGTGGAAAGGAAATTCTGTAAAACAGATCTCCTAGAATCCACTCTATGTGGAAAGAGAACAGGACAAGGAGCCTAGAGGCTCATGTTTCTTCTCTGGATCTGTGGCTAACCTGCTGGGTGACCCGTAGAGAAACCTGGCTAACTTTTTGGGGCCACAATTCAATCATCTGTGCAATTAATTGGTTAGGTTCCCTATAAACTTGGGAAACCCTTAGAGCCCTAGTAATTTTAAGCATGCTTTTCTCTGCCAGGAGCTGAAAGTATGAGAAATTAACAGCAGCTAAACCAGGTAACAACCCCCCGCTACACACACACACACACACACACACACACACACACACACACACACGTACACATATGTTTTTTTAATCTCCTGAAGAGCAGGTCCATGCCCTATTGAATATGACCCTACAGTCCTTATCTGAAGCAACTTATGAACCATAGGTCATGAGATCCCCTTGGTTATAAGCATAATTCTGATTGATTAGCCTTGACAATATCCAAAGAGCTTTCTAGATTTTTTAAAGAGACAGAGCAAAGTAATTCCTCAGACTGTCAGGGCGGCCGTGATAGTGTGTGCGTGTGTGTGTGTGTGTGTGTGTGTGTGTGTGTGTGTGTGAAGCAAAGTGAGAAACCTTACCATCTGCTTCTATAAATGGTGAAATAGAAGGCACACTGTTGGCATTTGGGACAAGCTGGTTATTAGCAGGAGAAAACCGTGACTTTCAGAATATGAAAACTAGTGGTGAAAGAAAACCATCCAGGGTAACTGAGTATATTAGTCTATTTGACTTTAAGTCATCTTTTCTCCACCATTTTTATAGTCTCTAAGTCCACAACTTGTTTTGAAACTCAGCCCCTCCTCCTCTGCTTCTCCCAAGGCTGCTTGCTCTGTGATAAACAACTCCCGGGGCCCTCCCTGTTCTCTCTCCCATTCTTTCTCACATTCCTCTCTGTCTATGTCCATTCTTTCCTGAGACTAGGGTGGGAATCTCTACTCAACAGTCCACTTGCCTGGACCCTGTATCCAACAACAGGAAGTGGTAGTTTTAGAGAACACTTAGGGAGTGATTCCTATACACACACACACACACACACACACACACACACACACACACCCCAGAAGTCCCGGGGAATCAGTTCTACATGCACCTTGAACCTTAATAACCTCAGGATGAAAGTGAAGAGGCTGTAAAGCATGCCAAGTCCACTCTCCATAATAAGTCCTACTGCCTCTCAGCTTTGCTGTAACCCAGGTTGGTTACAATGGACATGACAACAATCTTGCCTGTGTTTTCTACTTCCTGGTGACAGCCTGTCCCACTGACCTCCCTGGTCAGGAGAGGATCCTTCTCCTTTGTTGGGGCCCTTACATTTATGGCTCTTTTATTAGGTTGGCAGGTGTTTTAAGTGAAGGAGTAAAGAAGCAATACAATTTGCATGTAGTTCAGTACAGAGGGAACAAGGAAATGGAAAAATTTATCCATAGGCATTTTCTGCTAAAAGGTTGCAAAATTCTTTAGGCACCATTGAGAAGAAGACTTCTCCTTGTTTCAAGCCTAGATTTCTGGTACATTAAGGCTATAAGGTCTTCTGGATTGTGAAAATTTCTATGGGGGGGTGGGGAAGGGGCCTAGAGAAAAAGATTAAATAACATGCCCAAAAGATCACACATTGCAAAGCCAGTTAGGAGAGCCTCAGGACTAAAGGCTAGATCAACCAATTTCCCAAGATTTTACCTCTCTCTCTCTCTCTCAATCTCTCTCCCTCTCTCTCCCTCCCCCTTGATCGTCTTCAAAAGAGACCTTCTTTGGTGGGCCTAGGGGGAAAAAAACAGTTAATCTCTGAAAGACACAAAGAAGATTGGCAACCTGTGTGTGATCTTCCCTTTTTTACTTTCAAGATATTCAGTGTTCTGACTGTGCCCAGGAAATAGAGAAGAGAAGAAAAGAGAATCAGATACCTTTAAAAACAAAACAAAATAAAGAAAGAAAACTTCTTTTGAAAGAAAAATGGTGTGTGTGCGTGTGTGTGTGTGTGTGTGTGTGTGTTTGTGTGCGCGCGCGCGTGTGTGTAGAATCAGGGCCATGTATCTTTTGGGAGTAAGCTACACAAAAAAGTAAATGGCCTTCCCATTAAGTGGAACATATAGAAGGACCCTTCTTTGCCTATTCCAGTCCTTAAAAACCTTAACAATCAGCGAGGGGGCAGACGATTCAATCCACTGCAGGCCCTGGGTCTCTGCTTTGCCTTATATTCTGCAAGATCATCCCATTTCTTTTGGGCTTCTTCTGGCTCTCCCCCAACCCTTGCCAAGTCAGCTCTCTTCCATTATTAGTCATTCTAATAAACACTTCTAATAAACACAAACCCTATAAACCAATCCAGGATGCTACTTTTGGCTCTTATGCTGCCTTTAGGAAAGACTGATACCTGCATTAACTTTGTCTTCTGTCCTGGAGAAACCCAGCTGCGATCTCTAACATATTCTGTTGCAAGCTGCAATATAATGGACATATTTAGTGTACATTCTCTTGTTAAATGGAATCTGCATTCCTAAGTGAACTAAAAATGCTTAATTATTAATAAGTCCCCCAGGGATTGGTGACATTTGGGATGATTTTATCATGCTGTAGATATTAACAACATAATGCGTATGGTGGTGTCTAATCCAACCCTTTCATTTAAAAGAACATTCCTTCCCAATTCGTTTCAACTCATATGCCATGTAGATTATTAGTGCCTGAACATCCAGCCCCAGGTGGAGGTAGAGGGAAGTTCCTTAGGAGTGTGATGGGATTGGAGCTGGGGCTACCGTACAGGGAAGGCCAGGAAGAGGCACCAGGGAGCCGGAACTGGTTTGGGGTGGACTGGAGACCAGCTGCTTCTATTCAGATGGAAGCAATGGCTGCAAGAGACAAGGTTCTGGAAAGATCACAGGGCTAAGGGATCACAGGACTAGATGCCAGCCTTTTAGTTCTGCACCGATTTGCCGTGCACCTCTGAGGAAGTCACTTAATCTCTGAGAGATAGAGTTTTTTCATATATTTGGAAGGGATCATTACACGCTCCTTAACCACCTTATTGAATTATGTGCAGTATATAGAAAGGTACTTCCAACAATTAGAACACTTTATAAGGAATCTATTCAAAGGTGAGAAACAAGGAAATAGCAATTACTAAGCACCCTCTATGTACCAGGAGTTGTGTTCAATATTTTTTATAAACGTGAAGTCAATTCGTCTTCGCAAAAAAATCTGAGATTGGCATGTCCGCTTCATTTACAATGGCGGAAACAGACTCAGAGCATTAGCCTAAAGCTCTTCGTCACAAAGCAGTGAGTGGTGGGTGGTGGAGCCAGGCTGAAAACCTGAAAGAATAAAATACGTGTCTGAGAAGGCAAAGTGTAAAAAGAAAATGGGTTACAACCTTAGATCTTAAATAGAAATGTTCAGTCAACCCGAGCATCTGGTTGGCTGATACATGAGGATATGCATTAGCACAGCTTATGAACATTAACGTGAAAGCTTCATATTTTGTCATCTGCCCATTTCTCTGTACAGTTCTGATATTAAGGAAGGGAAATCTCTAAGTAAACGGATAGTGTCGAAACTAGGTTTTTGAATAAAGTTCATGTTTACGAGTCCTGCCATTAGGTTTGTATGATCTTGATATGTTAGCGGTTGACGGGTGATATGGAGCTTCCCGCTCACGACTTCCTTGTTTCTGCCTTGTCACCGTGAGACTGGCTTTGGTGGAGTTTCTGCCTCCAATGGTAACAATTGTTTCTTGCTCCTCCCTTTCTGTTCAGGGCTCTGTGTTCTGCCCGGGATAGTGGAGATCCCATTTGCACACAAATGCTTTGCACACTGTGAGCCCTAGTTCACCGTGTTCGGTCTGGAGATGAAGTTATTGATGGCTGTTTATGAGAGAGACAAAGTGGAGCAGGGTTTGGATCAAGAGACCAGAAGCCAGTCCATCACCTGCTCCCTCGGTGACCTCGTTTCACCTCTTTATGCTTCAGTTTCTCCATCTGTTGGTGGAAAGAGTGATACATGATAGCTTGCTCTCCGACTGTCATGAACATCTTTGTAAAGCACTGGGAGATGCTAGAAGGAGCCTGAAAGACTCATGCTTCCCTTTGTGCGGTAAAATAAAACCCCGTCGGATGGTCTAAACATTACAGAAAAGATCTTTTTTAAATAGAAAGATGATCTTACACCTGAAAAAGTACTTGCGTTTCTTCATTTATCAGTGAATGGTGTTCGGTGAAACCCACTTGAGTGGCTAGACCTAAATGTTCACTTAAATAATAGATAAGTATAAGCATGTACAAGGAACACACATGGCTATTATTTCTGCTAGGTTACTTTTCAATCATAGAATGCATTTTTATACTACTTTAAAATTTTCTTTCAATATTTATTTTTGAGACAGAGAGAGACAGAGAGAGAGAGAGAGAGAGAGAGAGAGTCTGAGTGGGGGAGGGGCAGAGAGAGAGGGAGACACAGAATCCAAAGCAGCCTCCAGGCTCTGAGCTGTCAGCACAGAGCCCTACATGGGGCTCGAACCCACAAACTGTGAGATCATAACCTGAGCCTAGGTCAGACACTTAACAGACTGAGACATCCAGGCCCCCCTATCCTACTTTTAATATAGTTAGTATGCTTGCTGTCTTGCTGTCACCACACACACACACACACACACACACACACACACACACACATCTGTGGTGGAATTACAGGGAGTTGGTATCATCACCCCTATTCTATAGATGAGAAAACTTAAACCAGGAGAAATGAATGGATGTCAAAGTCCACACAGGTAATTAGAGTCAGTCAGAGCTGTGAAAATAACCAAGTCTCTTGTCTCAAAATCTGGTGCTTGTCCCTCTCAACTTCATTTTTGAGAATACTGAAGACCGAACTTTTTTCCTTTTAAAAAATGTTTCTTTTTGTAAGTTTTATTTATTTTGAGATATAGAGACAGTGTGAGCAGGAGAGGGGCAGAGAGAGAGGGAAGTATCAGCGAGGCTCAAACTCATGAACCGTGGGACCATGACCCAAGCCTAAGTCGGATGCTTCACCGACTGAGCCACCCAGGCGCCCCGAGATTGAACTTTTTTCAGTCTCTGTTTTTCTACGTCTTTTTTCCTCCTTGCTGATATAACAAGGCTGCTGCTGCCATCTGCATACTCCTCCCCTGGAGAGCGGGACCCTCTGAAGGAATCCTCTCATTCCTGGTGCTCTCAAATAAGGGTTGCGGCAACGTGAGAAGCCAGACACGTCTGTTTGCTTGTTAAGCTTGTTTCTCGTCGCAAGACCGGAGAAAAACCTGCCAAAAATTACATCACTGAGTCACTGGGACCTCCAAACTGCTTTAAGTGGAAGAGCCAGTCAAGCTGCACAAGTAATATTCAGGCTGAAATAGCTGCGTCGTGATGCTATTACGGACATGCGTTTGCTTTGTATGTGCTTCTAAAGTGTATCCAGGCTTAAGAATCAGAAGGGAAAGCATGGATTGAACACCAAAAGAGCACTTGAAACTGGCATTCTTTTTTCCTATGGGAATTAAATTGCAAAGATCGTCAGAGACTGATGTAGAAACCCAGAAAAGCTACAGTTGATGAGGCGCAAACTCCATTGTTTACACACATTCACTGATGACCCCTGTTCCCTGCATGCCCTTTGCTGACACAGGTTGCTATTACAATTCCTTGCGAGGAGCTATCCTCTTAAAAAAGAGTTCTACTGAGATTTAAAAAAAGTCTTTTTAATGTTTATTTATTTTTGAGAGGTGGGGGAAGGGCAGAGAGAGAGGGAGACACAGAATCTGAAGCAGGGCTCCAGGCTCTGAGTTGTCAGCACAGAGCCCGACACGAGGCTTAAACTCGTGAACCACGAGATCACCACCTGAGATGAAGTCAGTCAGGCTTAACCGACTGAGCCACCCAGGTACCCCTCTACTGAGATTTTTGGACACTGAAACAAAGAAATCTGCAAAGGGGAACCCCAACTTGACAGACAGCTAGCCTGCTGCTGCTGGCCACAGTCTGGCTGCTGACGCTCAGACAGAATGACCCCTCTCAAAGATGCTCCTCTCTGCCCCACTTGATCTTGTACTGCCAGGACTGGCGTCCCTGGGAAATTGCCCTGTAGAATGAGCAGCTCCTTTTCGACAGCAGACTCCCAGCTGCTCCCTACCTCTGAGGCTGCTGTTGGGCATGACAGAGCAGCTGGCCCGGCCTGGCTTGGCTCTCTTGCTGCTGAAGGCCTATTAAGAGCCAGAGCTGGAAGGCACAGGTAGGCAGGAGCGATGCGGGCAGCCGAGGCGGCGCGCCTGCCCTCCCACCTGCATGGTCTTCCCCGGCTTGACTAGATGGGGTGGGTGATTTGAGGGTTCGGTGCCCTTCCCCAGAATAGCAGTCTTCCCTTCTTTTCCTGCCTCGTGCCATGCACCTTCACCCACCCTAAAGTCCTGGCTGCACACAGAACACTGCCGCCAGCCCTTCCCCCAGGAGCTGGAAGGGCCAGATCTGGCCCAGTGCCAGGCTCTGAAGAAACAGCACAGGGCAGAGAGAGGCGGTGGATGGGGCGGGGAGCCTTGTGTTACACATTCAAAGCCTAATTTTGGATCAGAGTCATACTTGTAGCCAAGCCTGAAAGATCACTGAGGCCCCAAAATGAACCCACAGCTCCGAGGCGGGGCATGAGCAAATCCTCAGCAATCTTGCCCACACGCTGCTCTCCTTACAGAGGTTACGTTAGCCTTGTTTGGATTTTCAGTGGTATTTTTTAAAGCAACATCAGTAGTCTTTTTTGCCTCATGCCAGCCGAGGGCAGCGCACGTTTCCTGCCCCTGTATCTGTACCCCTTCACAAGCCGAGGTGCCCACGGGGAGCCTGGGTTCCTCGCGCCACTGCCCCCTGAGGTGGGCCCAGAACACACCCTCCTGCTTGCAATGGCACCAGCACAGACAATAGACCAGCAGGGCAAGGGCTGCTGCAGGTGACAGAGCAGGCACCTTCAGGCGAACAATAAAAACAACTCTCTGTCCGACCAAGTGGAGAAGAAGAGGGGAGACCCGATGGGGCGCTGGCCTCTGGGAGCCAGGAGAGAGGGAAGGGCTGCTCTCTCTCCTTCCAAGGGTGTGGGCACTTCCTTCGGAGAATTTGCTGCTGCCAAGAGCAGGCTGTCGCCTCCCTGGAACTGGGGGTATGGGGATGCTTGTCTGCAGAGCCGGCCGGCCCACAGCCCGGAGCAGCTGGTTGTAATTATGCACTGCAGCTTAGGAGGAAGTTGCTGGCTGGCTGCGGAGCGTGTGCTGGGCCTGGCTGCTCGCTGGCTGCTGGGCTTAAGGGAACAATGGAGATAGAAGCCAGTGGCAGCAGGGGAAGGGGAGGAGCAGGACAAGGGTGAAGACAGGCAGAAAGAAAGGGCCGAGCTGCTCCCAATGCCTAATGTGGAGGAACCGGGGGCTGCCCTCCAAGGACCCCCGCTCCCGTTCCCAGGCGTAAAAGCAGTCTGCGCCCCTCTGTCAACAGCCCCCCTGACTTTTTTTTTTTCTAAACTGTACCTGCTGAACGCTGGATTTAGAGAAGTGTGCCTGGCTGACATATTGAATAGCGCTCCTCAGCCTGTTTAATCTAAATTGACTGCATCTTCGCAGCAGCTGGCCACGGGGAAAAACAAAAGAATCCATGATGAAAATGGCAGATCTCTCCTGACTAGAAAGTCCTACAGCAGCAGCAGTTAAACATTTCAGTACCTTGCTAAATGCTGTGCCCAGATGCTGCTTCAGGAGGGAAAGCAAAAAAGACAACTTCACTGAAGTGAATGGTGGGTTCATTAACAAGTCACCCTCCCCCACCCCCGCCATTTGGCGAAAAACTTATTAATGTCTAGTTTTTTATACTTTCCAAGGTTTCTTGGGTGTTTTCTAATTAGAACAGAGCAGGAAAATAAACGTAGAGGAGGGGGGGTGGGAAATGGGGGTGGGGGGACTGTCTTTGCTGCTGTTGTGTCTGGAAGCTCCAGGAGTCACCCCTGCAGGGATCTTCTCTCACGTCTGTCCGTGGCCAGTCCCGTCCGCGTAATCTCCCGCTGTTCCCTGGCTCACTTCTGTGAGGAGGTCACCAGCAGCACCCATGTGGCTTGGAGTTCCCAGCAAAGTATTCAGAATCCCAAGTTTTTGCCAGCTCAGGGAACAATGTCAAGGCCCCAAATCAGACAAGTGGACAGGCCTGAGATTCCTGTGGCCTCCTGATGACCCCTCTCCGCCTGTACAAACTCCTGATTTATGTCGCTTTGAAAGGGCCAGTGTCCTACCTGATATTGGGCACCCTTGATGTATAAAAGTGACAGCCATGCACAGTGACACATTATTGGCTTGGGCTGGTAAATGACGAGGCAATTTCATTACTTTTCCCCCTTGTCCATTGCCTACCACAAGATGACTTGAAATGCTATCAATCAGGAGGCGTGAATGCAGGGAAGTGCCAGCCTGTATGTGGGCACGGCAGCCTTGTTCTCTAATGATTAATGAAAAGAAATGATGACACTATTCTTTTTAGGTCTGATTGCTAGGATCTCCTTATTGCCTGGGTGGAGCTATTGTGGTGACAGGTCAAAAGGATTTTCCCCGGTAGGTTGCAAGTAGGCACTATTTTTTCTTCCTTATCCTTCTCTTACCTCTGGCTGAAGTCCTACATTTTCTACCCACACGCAAACACACAGCGTTCATTCCTAGAACTATGCTGTTCGATACAATAGACACTTACCATTTATAACACTTAAAATTAATTAAAATTAAATAAAATTGAAGATTGGGCTCTTCAGTCATCCTAGGAATATTTCGAGTGCTCAGCAGCCACATGTAGCTGGGGGCTACCATATTGGATAGCACAGAATTACAGAACGTTTCCATCGTTGCAGAAGCTTCTATTAGACAGCCTATCTTTCTGCTCAATAGCATCTATTTGCTCTTGTATCTCAGGACTCCTGTTCCTTTCAGAATCTTCTACCAATAAGCTCTATAAAAGGCGAAACATTTTTTTTTTTCTTTAGCCGCAACTTAAATCAAAACTAACCCGCTTCCTCTAGGCTCCTAAGGGAAAGTTCCCCAGCTACTGTGCTGGTAGAACCTTATAGTTAGTTGAACAGGGTGTGGCATCAGAGACACTAAAAGCACAAGAGTTAGCAGGATTAGTTTCCAGCAGTCTGACCCTAATCTATTCCTTCAGATAATTTTTCTAGACAGTTCTTAATCATAGCTGGGGGAGCTATTCTGAGACCAAGTGGTGAGTCAAGAAAGATAGCAGGGCATCTCCATAAAAATTTGCACAATAAATGGAGAGTAATAGCTCCTTTAGAACTGCATGGTATAAGGCACTACAGATTCCTGCAGTGAGGCTTTGAAGTTGGGCGGAGATACACAGAGCCATGAAGTACTTTGATGCAGGGGGAAGCACCTTCAAAGCTTGCAGGGGGAGAGAGTACAACCACTACCTGTAACAATTGTTCAGGTCCTTTGTGTGTGGGTTAGGGGGGGCAGGGATTGGACCACACAAAAATTAAATAAATAAACCAGAAGCTGCACTGAAAGCACTGTAAACTAACTACAGCCAAAGGAAACCAAGGATAGGATATTTAACACTTCAGCAGGGCGCCTGGGTGGCTCAGTTGGTTAAGTGTCCGACTCTGGCTCAGGCCATGATCTCACGGTTCGTGAGTTCGGGCCCACGTCAGGCTCTGTGCTGACAGCTTGGAGCCTGCTTTGGATTCTGTCTCCATCTCTCTCTGCTCTCTCTCATATATAAATAAACATTAAAAAAAAAAAACCATCTTTAAATGTAACACTCTCGCTGGAAAATAAAGCATTGTACCAAAACTTTTATTTATTTGTTTTTTATGATCTTATTTAAAATAAAACCCTTGTTGGCATATGGTATATACTTTTAATATTTAAAATTTATCACTTTCATTTTCCTTTTTACACAATTTCCAAATCTGCTTTATTCTCATCTTTCATGGGAATAAGATCAACTATATATCTTATTAACAAGTTAGGCAACATGAATACACACTTTATCCTGAGCCTCTCACAATTTAATTTACAACGAGAGCATCCAGAGTGCAAGCTCTATGACCATGTTATTATTCACAAATTCTTATGAACTTTTATTCTGCCCCATTGTGGTGTGGGTATCGGTGGGTAACAGAGCATTCTTGGAAGGAGATAAACAGGATATTACCAAAGTTGCTTTCTTAGTCCAAGCTGCCTTATTACTAAGCAGCTGTTATGTATTACAGCCACAAACCTGCACTACCAACTGGCCTGATTTTCCTATTTTTCAGGGAACAAATGTAGGCCGGGACTTGTTTGAAAGTGAAAGCTAAAACAGGGAAAGAAAGTAAGAAAAGACAAGACCCGTCAGATCCAGCTTGGAACATTTCCAAGGTAGGAGTCAGAAACCTTTCAGAGTAAGAGACCCTAGCACTTTTCTTTTTGACCCCAGTGGGAAGTGTGGGGTGGGACTGGGGAGATGGGTTGTGTTTAATGTTCTCATTGGAGCATTTCAGAAAATCAACTGGAGACAGTCTTCTAATCAGTGAGGCAGGGAGACAGTCTGATAAGAGTGGCCGGCCTGAGAACCAGCAAAACCGGGTCCCTTTTCAGCTTTTCTCCCCGTGCCCTGGGCTGCAGACCCCGTCTTTGAGGGAAGCAGACCCAGGCCCAAGCAACCTGTGATGAGATGTTTGGCCAGTTTCGGAGTCAGTAAACCTCCCATGGCAGCTGAAGGTCACGGAGCCTCTGGCTACAGCCACCAGCTCTCTTCTTACACTAGAAGTGTCTTCATGTAAGCTGGAAGCAGGGCACGTGGGGAGCAGGGAAGCAGGAGGGCATCCTCCAGCCCACTGCTGGCTGAGGCAGACTCACTATTTCACTCAGAGTGCAAGCAAGAGAGGACTAAATGGTACCCTGATCCTCAGTGAACAAATACTCTGGAAACGACGCTCCTTCATAATGAAGCTGGCTGTTTTCTTTTTCTCTAAGTCTTCATAAATCATATGCAGCAGTGTTGGCATGAGTCATATGGCTCGACAGCAAAGCTCCTGCTAAGCCACACAGCTGCACGGGACAAAAATACCTCAGTGAATAGAGCGTGTTTGTCCTGCATGGTTTATGGTATAAATAAGAAATCAGCAAAAATGTAGGGGTTCCCCAGTCTCTCGTTTCTGAGTCTCATAACTTCTCGGCTGCCTCCTCCGTCCCTGAAATTACTTTGTGTTGACCTGCCCCTCCACCTCCTTGCCTTTGGGAAGAAAGAAGAGGGTGTGATCAGTGGCATTTTCGAATACTGATGGTCTTACTCATTGATAAGCAACATTTTTAGTCAACATTCAAGGTAAAGGTACTTGGTCTTTGAATTGTAATGGAATAATGAATGACAACTCCTTATAAAAGGCTTTGCAAATGGATGGGGCAGTAACGTGGGACACAATGAAATCACAGACGTGTGACTCCAACCCTGAGCTTACCCTTGGTGGGTCTGGGGCCTTTGGGGGATCAGAGGTGCCGTCCCTTTCCTTCAGGTACTGTGTCTTTGCAGGGATATGTCCAGATGGGGTCTGCTCCAGCTCCTCGAGGCCCATTCTAGGGCTGCGGAGGTGACCCAAGCATGCCACTTCACAGCCTTCTCCTGCAAACCTTTCCCCACCTTTCTGCCAGATCACAGGTGAGCCCTAGGAGTCCCACTCTCCCTTAACCCTCTTTCTGGCTTAGAACTTCCAGAATCTTCTTTTCTGGCAGCCCACTTGGTATTATTTTGGTTAATATTTAATAATTTCACACCATATCCACTTCTTCTCTGTCTTCTTTGGATGGGTCCTTATGTCTTCTGTGTTATTGCTTCATCGAATAATGAAATTTCTGACACTAAAGTGTGCTGTTGGAATGAATGCATTTGCCTCATTAATGGAGGTATCACTGTATATGTGGGTCATTTAATGTCTGTTAGGTGACATGTCTCATTTACCTTCACTTAATATGTATTTAGGGCTTTGGTTTGAAGAGATGTATTTTTTTAATTAAATACATATTTTGAGTCCTGACATCTGACATGTTTTGCTTATATGTAAAATGTTTATATAATTTGCCTATCTAAGTTCAGTGAAGTATAAAATACCCTAATGAATGGTAGTAAATCATTCTGCCCATATAAACCTCTATTTATTTGTGGCTAGACTAGAAACAAGCTAAGACTTTCTTAACATTCCAAGTACAATTGCTTTTGGACTTGCTTCCCCCAATGCACAAGGTAAATTCCTGCCTGCAATGATGCTTTGGAACAAGTTTCCAGCCACATTTCTGCTGTGGGGTTTTAGGTGTGGAAAACCAAGGAGAAAGGTAGGAGACAAGACATTTTCAATGATCATCTTTTCTTTTGGAACTGTTGACTTCCCCTTCCTGATGTGGGGAGAATGAACTTCCATGTCATAGGGAACTAGACTTGAATCTTTTAGTCTGTGACCTTGAACAAGTTACTTACCCTTCCCAAACCTTACTTTGTTTGCATTTTTAAAAAGTGGGTGATGAGCCATATTTCCTGGGTTTGTTGTAAAATGAGATTGTTTAGCCTAATATCTATCTACAGTGGTATTCAATAAATGTCTATTCTCTTCCTAGTTCTATCTTGACTCAGATATCACTATTAGATATGCCATATTTAGAAGGTAATCTAAGCAAGTATTTCAGTTCTCTCTCCATCAACATATGAGGTAGTTAAGCTAAATTATCAGTTAGAATGCACCTTTGAAAAGTTCTATTGGCCTCACATTGTAGATGTCAAACCCTCAGCCACTACCGCAAGGCTCTTTTGTCTGTTCATCAGTAAGTGGTCACGTGCAATTGGTCGTGTAGGGAAGTTGGCCACAAAGGTCCCAGCCAGGCTCCAGGCTGGGAGAGGGCCATGAGGGGTGTGTACTTGCCTCCACCACCACTCTATTCTCGTGTATGCTTTGAAGGCCTCAGAGAGTTGTCTGCTACCCAGCCACACATCCACCAAATTTCTGCTGAAGTGCCAATGGTAAAGATCCATTCCTTTGGTTTAACAGCTTGTTAGTGACAAGCACACGACTTAGGCTAGCTTTTGTAAAGAATGAGGATTCCTCGGGCCTATGTAACTTGGAAGTTTAAAAAGGTGACACTGATTTCAAGTGCATCCGGAGCCCGTGTCCACCCACTAGGCCAGTCACTCTGGGTGAGACAGACAGTAGTTTCATTTGTTAGACCGGAGTCACACAAACCTCTGGAACAAAGAGTTGGGACAGTCTTACCTAAACTGTATCCACACAGAGGAAGCTTGGGGAGGTGAGCCACCAAAATAAAAAGGTTATATTCTGGGTAGTCAAATTCAATAGATGTTGACTACAAGCACTGTGGAACAGAAAATATATATGATGGGAGTGTTAGCACTTGAATTCAGGTTGTCAGCAAGCGTATCAGGGAGGGTCTAGTTGGGAGACTAGGCTGGCTTTGCAAGCGTTGGCCAGACTCAACAGTGGATTCACTCACAGCTGCGGGGGAAAAACCACTTCTGCTGAGTGAAGAAGTGTGGCTGGAGCGGTGGTGCTCATAGCAGTGGCAGCAGACATCAAGCCAACAGGGAGCAAAGGGGAAGGAGTTAGTCCCTTCTCCTCCAGCCTTGCAGGCTTCCTCCAATGCCGTCGATTTTTAAAGCCTGGCATGGAGCTGCCAGCAAAGGAGAAGTGTGGGTCGCAGAGCTCCAGCTCCAGCATCAAAAGGCCAAATATATGAGAGGAGGGGTGGGGCTGAGGGACAATAACCTCCTACGTGGGAGGGAATCACCCTCGAGTGCGCATTGGTTGCTTCCCTGAAGATTAGTAGACGGTAAGTGTACTAAGCCATGGAAGTTTGGACGGCATTGAATACTGCAGAGATCTGAATCATACTTCCATTCTACCTTCGAAATTCCTTATTTCTTGCGCAGAACAGCCCTGATACCAGTGGGGCTGTACTAGGTGAGACCGTAAAATAAAGGGATGGCATCCCCAAGGAAAGCATTTCATCAACTTGAGTTATTCCTTCCGGTACCCATGCTACCAGTAGGTCAAGCTTTTCCTTTTCTACCTTGGCTGTAAGTAGTCAATATCTTGATAGTTACTGAGCCATGTTTATTAAAAGGCAGCTAAAATTTTCCCAATGACTAAGCATAAACAACCTTGGCAGGGGAAGGAACCAGTGTGTTTATACAAAATGTTTGTCCATTTCCTAAGGTAAGGTTCTTCTCTTGGTCAAAATGTCTCAAGAACTCTGTCACTTGAGATTAGCTCTTGAAGCCCTGAAGTTTCAGACAACTTGAATTTCTCTATACCTATTCTTCCCATACTAGTATGACCACTTTGGTCAAAGCAAGTTGTGTGTGTGTGTGTGTGTGTGTGTGTGTGTGTGTGTGCGCGCGCGCGTGCTTAATAAGGCCTGGTGAAAAACACGTATTCTGTGTAAGCAATAAAAACCAGAACATCAAGTACAATTTGGTGAACTTTAGTAGAACAGGTATTAAGCAACAACTATGCTCTAACAAACTGTGAAGTCTCAACTTTTCAAAAAAGGAGAAAAGCTCTTCAGTACCACTGAACCATGAATCCATTTTTGGTTTATTGTTAGCAAAAGGCTGTCATCAAAACTAATTTTATGTCTGTTAATAAATGAGTAATAAATAACAATTGTTCCAAATATGAATAAACTTTCAGGGAAAAATTATGGATATAGAAATCTGTCATCATAAGTGACTTTGAGCGTGATAAAAATTATAAAAATACTCTAATTTATTTCAACTAAATGCTTTATAGTTTTCAAGATGCTTTCACATCTATCTTCCCATTCAATCCTCACAGGAACTGTGTGAGGTGGGTAAGATTTATCGTCCAAGTTTGCAGATTAAATAAAAAACAAAAACAAGTGAGGCTCAGAGAGGCTCAGGCAGCTTGCTTAAGTTGATTAAGTTGGTGGAGCCGGGGTCAGAAGCCAGGTTTTCTGAATCCTACATTGGCCCTCTTTTTACTGCTGCTTCTTTAACTCTACGTTGAGCTTTCATAAAATGGATAAGAGTAAAGGATCAGTGTTTGCTATTTCCTACATATATAAAGTAGTAAGATCTACCTTTTTAGATCATGCATCTGAAATGTAGTTGAGAAGAATAAGAGAAAGGATAAGAAGGAGAAGAGGAAGAGGAAAAAAAAAAGGAAGAAGAATGGCTAACGTTTATTGATTGTTACTACTTGCCAAACTGTCTTCCTTTTGTACTCCCTACAACTATTCATGAGGTGTATTTATTTCTTTTACCCTCATTTTACAGATGAATAAAGAGAGGGGCGGGTAGCTTTTCAGAGTCACTTAACCAATCAGTTTCAGAGCAAGGATTGCATCGAGGCTTGTTTGATCCAAGACCCATGTTCTCCTCTCCTCCATGCAGGCTCAGCCACTGACAGGACTGCCCCAGTTATAAGTGCTGATCCATCCCATTCTCCCAGACCTGCCTGAATGCAGAGTATCTAAATAAAGACA
This sequence comes from Felis catus, assembly GCF_018350175.1. NCBI lineage: Eukaryota > Metazoa > Chordata > Mammalia > Carnivora > Felidae > Felis > Felis catus. Next base: position 85,851,866 of record NC_058371.1, read on the forward strand.
GTGAAGCCACAGTCTAACACACTGTAAATATAGCCTCACCTGGGAAAGTCACGAACTTCAGGTTTGATACGCTGTATAATCTTGGCTAAGACCCTCCTTCACGTTCTTCCTCTGTTCACAAAGAATGACAATATTGGGGTGATGTCAATAACCATTTACCTCTGACTTCCCTCCATTAGAGCCTGCCACCGAAGACACAGACCATTGACCAGAAAAGTGGATCTTTTCCCCATGCTTTGTTTAATAACCTAGAATGAGAGATGTCATGTAAATTCCAGTTACTACCTAATTAACTATAGGGGCTAATATTTTTCACATTGCAGGCCTGAAGGCAGAAACCAAAATTCAATGCTGGCACAGATGGCATTATTTTCAAATGTTCATGCACAATACAACATATTTCCCAGCAAATAGATTGGTTGTTCTTACTAGCTTTGTGTCATCTTCAAAACATACCAGAGGCATTAATCCATATTATGGTCTTGGAACTTTATTTTTTCTGCTTAAAGCCTAACGTATTTTCAAATTATGAAACTTAAAAGTGCCTGAAACCACGAAATTTCTTTTTTCCCCCCCTTTGGCACTCATAACTGAAAAAGAGCTGAAATTTTTCCCCAAGATTTTTTATAAGGAATTTGCTCTTAGACTGATGCTTGTTAACTAGAGTTCTTTTTTTTTTTTTTTGACCAACTTTTAATTTCCTGAAAATTGGGGCTTATGCTAGAGCATAAGAGAAGGCACTAACAAATCCTAATCTGGGATAATGAGCTGGATAGGTAAATGAGTACATGGCTACTACCAAAGATAATAATGTCCACGGATTTTTTTTCCCTCCCAATTAAGTATAGATGAGATTATATGAACATGCAGCAGTATTCTTTTAGTAATCGTGCTAGACTAGCAGTCTAAATTTATTTTACGTAATATTCTTTTTAATAACAATGTCTATTAAAGACATCTGTTGAAAGTCCATAATGCTTATTTCATGGATAGACAGCATAAGAGCGTGCTTTAAGAATTCTGTTTTCAGTTTAATGTTATGGGCTGTTAAGGAGAAGGTTTATGGGTGTAACATTATTAGTTGGAATTTGACTCAAATTGAAATCAGGCCCAAGAATTTACTTATCCATAATATTATGAAGGGCTTTTTAAAACATTAAACAGTTTAACTAAACAAGAATATTAGTATAATTTAGTGTTTTACCTGCAGTTCTCAAGGCCATTCAAAACACTTCCTAATCACCAGATTTCAAATTCATGTTAGCCTCCCTGTCATACTACAAGGCTTTTAAAAATCAGAGATTTTATTATATCGGGTCAATATTTCAACTGTGAGGGAAAAAGATATATGGTATATATTTGCTGAATTATTTGACTATGGATGAAAAAGACAAAAATCCCATATGTCTCGGGCCCTTTGTTAGGATTTAAGGTGCCAGCTGAGCCATGGGGCTGGTGGCGGAATGGAGAGGCACAGGGGTTCCAGCCCAGGCTTGGCCTGGACAGAAGCCACCATACTAATACCATTGCCAAGTAGAAATGAATCACCCTACCCATTGGCTAGGCTTAGCATCCCTGTTATTTCATTTTAAAACCTCAATGATCAAGATTAAAAGAAAGCAATAAAACATATCACATTTTTACTCGTGCAATTTGAAGAGCCCCCCATTCTCCACGTCTGTAGCCTTGACACTTCTTTTGGCATTGCTATTAGTGACACGAGGCGTAATTCACCACTGTCAGGGAGTTTGGCTGTTTCATCACCTACACGAGAGACCTGTGTAACTCCGTGGTGATTGCTGCCCAAATGAATTATGTGGCTCCTTCATGCACTTTTTGATTGAACAGCGATAACTCAGATAATACATTATCCTGTGCCCCTCTCTGAGAGGAACTGCCATTTTTTTCTTACAGAGCAGTGAAAGAAAGACCTCTTGGAGGCATTTAAAGTGACATCACCACGCCAATCCCAACTTATTACAACCAGTAAGAAGCAATTGCTAGACCAGATTAAATACAATAAAAGTAAATCTTAGTGACAACTCTTTCAACTGTTTCAAGCTGGTGCTAATTGTTCATCGAGCTCCTGGAAAAGAGTAGATGAAGCCATGCCCAAACTGTAACTGATAAAATTTATTTTATAATCTCGTATTCATACCTGCCAGTGGGAATCCTCTGGCTTTGACATTTATCCATTTATCCATCCGTCCGTCCATCCACCATTCATTCATTATTCATTCATTCAACGCATATTATTGCATGCTTCCTAGATGCTCGCTAACTAGACACTGGTGATTCAGTAGTAAGCCAAACAGATGTGGCGTTGCTTTCCTAGGGTTTACAGTCTGTTGGAAAGACATAAATGAAGTATTTACAAGTGTGATGAACATTAGGAAGAAGACATGCAGGATACTCTGGAAACTTGTCATAGGAGAACGTAACCCAGTCAGAGGAATCAGAAAGACTTCCTAAAAGACATTTTGCTGAAACTGAGGCCGCTAAGGGTTGAGAAACTGGGGAGGGAGCCCCTTCAGCAGAGGAACAGCAAGAGTCAAGTCCTCCTGCAGGTAGCAAGTGCAGGGTGAGCAGGAGAAACTGAGACCTCCATAATGGGTGGGGTGTAGACAGGGAGGGGGAAACTGGTACAAGATGAGGCTTACTGATGGCCCACGCTGAACCATGAACAACAACCAAGAGCGAAAAAACAAAAAACAAAAAAACCCCAAACAACCAAGGAGAGTTATGTCAGTAAGATTTTACTGAAGTATGATGATAATTTTTTTAATGTTTATTTATTTATTTTGAGATAGCACAAGTGGGGGAGGGGCAGAGAGAGAGGGAGAAAGAGAATCCCAAGCAAGCTCCACACTGTCAGTGCAGAGCTGGATGTGGGGCTGGAACTCATGAACCAGGAGCTCGTGACCTGAGCCGAAATCAAGAGTTGGACGCTTAACTGACAGAGCTCCCCAGGTGCCCCTGTTATAGAATGATTCTAGAAACATGGAGAATCCTTAAAAATTTTATTATGTATATCATATGTACTGAGTGTGTATATATAATATGTATAAATAGCTACAGTCTTTTTTTTAAGTTTATTTATTAATTTTGAGACAGAGCGCGTGCGTGCATGCACGTGTGCACACGTGCATGAGCGGGGGGGGGTGGGCATAAAGAGAGACAGAGGGAGAGAATCCCAAGCAGGGTCTGGTGCTGTCAGCACACCATGATCCCACAAACCGCAAGATCATGACCTGAGCCCAAGTCAAGAGTCAGATGTTCAACTGACTGAGCCACCCAGGTGCCCCCAAATTACTGTATTCTTATTAAACTGTTTTTAAACTATTATTATTTAAACTAAGTTTAAAAGAAAAGAATAAAATGGTCATACTGGTACCCACCATCCCACTTAAGGAATACATCTCTGTACCTTTTAAGATACCGTTTATACCCTCTCCAACATATTTCCACTCCTGCATTTTTATTTCTTTTTTTTTTTAACGTTTATTTATTTTTGAGACAGAGAGAGACAGAGCATGAACGGCGGAGGGTCAGAGAGAGAGGGAGACACAGAATCTGAAACAGGCTCCAGTCTCTGAGCTGTCAGCACAGAGCATGATGCGGGGCACGAAATCACGGACCGCGAGATCATGACCTGAGCCTAAGTCAGCCGCTTAACGAACTGAGCCACCCAGGCACCCCCTGCATTTTTATTTCTAATTTTATCACAGAAGTGCATATCACTAGCAGTTACTGGAGTGCACGTGTCCCTAAATGGAATTATATTCTTTCTTAAACATTTTTTTCATGTGTATTTATTTTTGAGAGAGAGACAGAGTGTGAATGGGGGAGGTGCAGAGAGAGAGGCTCCAGGCTCTGAGCGGTCAGCACAGCCACCCAGGTGCCCCTAAAGGAAATTATACTCTATGTACTCTCTTGAGACTTTCTTTTTTTGCACAAAATATATTGAGATCCATCCATTTTGATGTGTAAACATTTCCCTTTCCTGGCAAAGGAATAGAACTTCACCTTACAGCTAAATTTCAATTCATGGAGGGAGAGACCAAACAGCACAAATTTTGAAAATCTGTAGGCAATTCTCAAGTTTCTTTTTATTCCTTTGCATCTCTGACCTTCCTTGCCCATCTTTTATACTAAGTCGTAATGGAGTTGATGGTGAACAATACATTTGCCAAATAATCCCTGATATTTGCAAAAGGCTTTGTACTTGATGCCATGCAAACATACCATTGAGCTGAATCCTTGCCACAGCTGCAGGAGGTAGGCATGCCCCAAATTTCCAGTTTGACAAGTGAGGGAATCCAGGTCTGCAGAGATTAGGTGACTCTGCAAGGGGCCCCTTTGTGTAGCAGAGAGGTGCAAAAGCCAGTGTTTCTCTCTCTCCTCTGCTTGCCAAGTGTTGGGCAATGGGAAGCGAGGACAAGGAGGGATGGAAGCCTTCCGTGATTTGAAAACTTTGCAAAGAGTGTTCTTGCTATTTCGTCCTCTCCTTGTAACCAGTGGGTGTGAGTACAAAGACAAACATGTTCAGATTTAATCCTCAAGGCTAAAAGTCACCCTCACTTCTGGCCTTCTAGGACTTGAGAAGGAAGGGTCACCACAAGCAGCTGCATCGTCTTGTGACAAGCTACGGTCAGAACCTATTTTCTATAACTTCGTAGCTTTGGGATGTTAGTGATGAGATGAATTTGCCACAAATGCCTTGCATTTTAAAGACCTCAAAGTGCTTTCACACTCTTTATTTTCATTTCTTTCTCTCAACCCAGCTGCTTTCCCAGGTAGTATTAGCTCCATCGTGAACCTGGAGTTGGCAGGAGTTTAATGAATGACTCTTCAGGGAGGTGAGGGTGCCAGGAGCAAAGTCCTTGTTGAAACAAAGATCTTCTTACTCCAATCCCATTTTCTCCTCCATTCTAGCACACTCTGTCTATACCCAAGAGTATTTTCACATATGGTAGTGCCTGAGATTATGTTCAGATTATCTCTGAGGTCTGGAATCTAAGCAGACCACCAAGCTCATCCTTGAATAGAAATGATTCTGCTTCCTCTATGCAGAAGACGAATATCCCAGGCTGGTTCTGCAGCCATGGGGGCTGGGCCATAACTGGACAAACTCTTAGGGAACTTGGAGATGATGCAAAATGTCAAGTACCATTGTCCCTCTTGTCACCAACCTCTAAATCTGCTTCTGTATTTTTTAATCATCATGCTTCTACTCACTTCCAATATTTTTAAGTATTTTTATCTATAAAACAAACCACTTAAAAAACACATAGGTCTTGGGGCGCCTGGGTGGCGCAGTCGGTTAAGCGTCCGACTTCAGCCAGGTCACGATCTCGCAGTCCGTGAGTTCGAGCCCCGCGTCGGGCTCTGGGCTGATGGCTCAGAGCCTGGAGCCTGTTTCCGATTCTGTGTCTCCCTCTCTCTCTGCCCCTCCCCCGTTCATGCTCTGTCTCTCTCTGTCCCAAAAATAAAAAAAAAACGTTGAAAAAAAATTAAAAAAAAAACAAAAAAACACATAGGTCTTATGGCCTTATCTTATGTAAATGAATGCCCTATGAGGCTTTACTGGGCACTAGCTCATGAACCTCCATCATTCTTCCCACACCCTGGGATCCATAGTGGTCCCTCAGCGTTTGAAGACTTTGAAGAGTTCACTCTTGAACTACTCCAAAGAGACCCCAGGGACCCTTGACTTATACTGATTTGTAGTTTAGCTGAGACAAACTTGATTAAAGTGAGCTTCAAGGCTGGAAAGTGGACAGATACTTGAGCTGCTGAGTGAACCTTGCCAACGGCTCATGGTCTGAACCTTGGAGCAGTTTCACAGCTCTCTGTCCATTCTCAAGCAAAATTATGGAAGACGTTATATACCAAAGTGGTATATGCTGATTTGGGGTTTTACAAAGGTCTTGGGTATCCTTCTCAGATGCCAGGAGTCTGCTCTAGCCATGCACAAAATTCTTTGAATGAAAAACACCTGTGTTTATACATACAATATATGTATACATATATAGAACATATATAAAAGATTATAGTAGACTACTCAAATATGAAAGAAATTGAATTTACTTGGTATCACTAAAACAGTAGTTGCAAGGTAGGGTTAATGTTTGTCCCCGGGGGACTTTTGGCAAGACCTAGAGATATTTTTGGTTGTTGCAACTGTCTGGAATGAATGTACAGGGTGGGCCTCTACTGGGCAGAGGCCAGATGTGCTACTAATCATCCTACAGTGACCAGGACAGCTCTCGACAACAAATAATTGTCCAGTACAGAATGTTAACGGTGCCAAGGTTGAGAAACCCAGAACTAGAGTGATATTTTCTCTGTTGTTCCCAAATTTTATGGCATTTTCACAGCATGTACATTAGTGCATAATATCATAGTGTTTAGGTTTTCTTTTTTTCCTTTAGTAAGCTTTGTCATCCTGCAAGCAAGCCACATCATCCTTACTTTCTGGAGGATGATATGATTTAAGCCATATGATTAAGTCATGTCCTCAGTTTTCATCAAAGACTGATCAACCAAAGGCCAAATGTGAAACATCTGCATTTTTTGGTAGATTTACTGTTGAGGACAGACTTCATGATGTTACTCTGTTCACCTTATATAAATATAAATATAAATATAAATATAAATATAAATATATATGTATGTATATATATATTTTTTTCTTTTTCTTTTTCAAAATAAACTTTCTTTAGATCTCAGGGCCAGGAACCATTCTTCTCTCTTGCTGAACTCTTATCTTTTTCTTTTGTTTTTGGACAATAAGTACAATGTATTTCTCTCCTTGCCTTAGCTGCTAATTTAACTCAGGGCTAAATGTTCTCCTCCCATCTTCCTCATCCCCCCACCCTCTTTACGTTTTGATTTTCCTGTCTTCTTATGTCTTGTCCATTTCTCTATCTTCACCTAAGATGGTATTTTTTGAATTAATTAATTAACTGACAATCTAAAAATATCCCCTCCTCTTCCTTCTTTCCTATTAATTCTTTGTGTCCCTCAACCTCAAGGTCCTTTCCTTTCTTTATGGTTTCTATTCCATATCTTATCTCCTTCATAATTTTATTTATTTTTATTTTTTATTAAAAAAATGTTTTAATGTTTATTTTTGAGAGTGAGAGAGAGAAAGACAGAGTGTGAGCAGGGGGTGGGTAGAGAGAGAGGGAGACACAGCATCCAAAGCAGGCTCCAGGCTCCAAGCTGTCAGCACAGAGCCTAATGCAGGACTGGAACTCACGAACCTCGAAATCATGACCTGAGCCAAAGTCAGATGCTTAACCGACTGAGCCACCCAGGTGCCCCCTCCTTCATAATGTTAAATGTAGCCAATTTTTTGTCTCTTTCAGCTTACTGCATTATCTCATGCCCTTGTTTGACGGTTCTGCTGACTCTTTTTTCACAGTGGATTGTTGCTTTGTGTGATTTGTAATTTTTGTGTGTGAGTTTCTTCGATGGACATTGCTGTTTGCTTTTTATTATTGAAATCCCATGCATCTTTGTTGGCTAAGGGGTTACTATTTTTGAAAGTAGTAATTAAAAAATACACATATATGCTATAGTTCATAGGAAATTAATTTAATAAAGGTATGAAAAATTGTTTGAAATTTATTACATCATTATATAACTAGTAATGTAATGAACTTGCTGTCGTATAGCTGGGCATTATTAAACACGGGCATGTAGAGTGTTAAAATATGAAAGATGAGCCTATGACTTTTTAAAAGTCCTGTCCTGGAAGCAACAAATATCACTGCTCTTCATATTCCAATGGCAACCATCCCAATGGCCACACTTAGATGCAAAGGAAACTGTAGTTTCTGGCTGAACAGCTGCTTCGCTGCTATGAGGGAAAGGTGAATTTCAGGGGTTAGCTAGCCTTCTCTGCCACAGGGGCCTGATCCTAATATACAGGCCATTCTCCTTTGTTCTCTGGCTTTATCTCCTCATGACTGAGTCTTTAATGTGCTGTAATATCTCCCCATCCCAGCCCTCACTCCACATTCAATGTTTCTCTAAAGATGGTATCAGGGCTTGGGAGAAAGACCTGGACGCCCACAGGAGTGTGAGTGAAGTCAGTCCTCTGCTAACATGGAGAAGGAGTGGTGACAAGCTATGCTCTGCCCAAATAGGTCCACGAGAAACTTAACTCTGAAGGCAAAGACTGCCTGCCATGTTCACCACTGTGTCATCAGTAGCTAAAGGGTACCTGGCATAAAGTAGGTGCTCACAGATACTTGCTGAAGAAATATGAATGATTAAATATACGCATATGTGTCTTTATCCTCTTTCCCACCTAGAAAAAATAGAATATCATTCTGCCCCTTTCACTTGTTCGTAGCCTTTGTATCTCATCGGACACCCATGTATACCATCTGCAATTATCTCCCATTTTTTTAATCTGTCAATTTTCTTTTTTCTTAAGTTTATTTATTTCTTTTGAGAGAGAGAAAGAGGGAGAGAGCACAAGGGGGGAGGGGCAGAGAGAGAGGGAGAGAGAGGACCCCAAGCAGACTTCACGCTGACAGCATGGGGCTTGAACCCATAAACCATGAGATTACGACCTGAGCCAAAATCAAGAGTCGGATATTTAACTGACCGAGCCACCCAGGAGCCCCTAATCTCCTAATTTTCTAATCTCTCATTCATCATTCCATTCTACTGAACTCGCCTTTCCATTCCATTCCACTCCTCTTGTCTCCTGTCCTCTGGAGCAACTCTCAGTCAGCTCATTATGCTCATCAGTGTCCAGACCGTTTTCCTTTCATTGGAGCCTCCTTTATTTCACGTTAATGGTGCTTAATAAATTATGGATAACTATATCACAGGATAATCTGCAAACGTCAGTTTGCAACTTCTGACTTGGGTGGTGTTCCAAGAAGTCTTCAGTGGAAAAAGCAGTACTTGACTCCTCCGGTGACTGGATAGTCTTTCTGCCTGACACGGCAGGGTGAGTGGAGTCAGGCAATCTGGAGCAGTAACAATGCTTCCGGCTCCCCAAAGGCAGCTGGCTTGCCCTCCTTGCACTATCTCCTGCCACCAAGAGGCTTCTGCCTGCTACTCTTTTAGGCAGGATCCCCAGCCTCTGTCCTTTGTATCCATCCTGACTGCTAGAGAGCAGGGTTTAGCCATTTCTAAAAGTTTCTTCTTGTTTCTTCTAGTTCTTTAAAACCCCCTCAGCACAGCCCCCCCGTACTTTAAGAACTAAGGCCAGGTGGCTCCTAGCTGCCCTGTGGTCTACCATCTCTGGAGTATATTATGTAGGACCCACAAATCTAATGCCAATGACTTTAAGCAAAAAAGGGAAACTTGGGAGAGGAATACTTGGAACCCTTGATAGTCAAGGAAGAAATCCCAGGAGACACATGTATCTGTAGGGTTTCCATCCCTCATCCTTATTTTTGTTGGCATATCTATGGTGTTTCCTCCATGCTACAAACTGGTTTCCATTGCTCCCTGGTACACTGCTCCTGCTTCATCCTCATGAGCTCATCTAAACCTAAGTAATACCTTCCACAGGTCCCACTTCCAAATAGTATCATACTGGGGATTAAGGCTTCAACATATGAATTGGGCAGGGACATAAACATTCACAAACATCCATTGTGTTTGACAAGCATGAGAATGCAGCTCTCAGTTAACTAACTGCAGGGAGCGTAAGTGACCCATGGTCCCAGCTGCTGCCCTCCTGGACCCACCATTAGGCTTGCACCAAGACCAAATCTGTGGGCTCCCAGCCCCTGACTGAGCATGGTGGAGTGCTAATGAAGAAACACTTCTTCTAGATGCAGGATTCCTCCAATAGATTGTTTGGTCCAAAGATTCCCCATGGGCCTGCTAAGCCTTTCCCTGAACTGTGCTGCAGTTCAAGACTCTTCCTAGTCAACTCCCCTCCCTTCCTTTGCGCTCCCCATCACAGATATCAGACCTGCAACTGGTGGCTCTCCTCACTTCCTCTTGTTCCCTGTCCCTTTATCTTCCACAGACAATTCCCCCAATAAATCTCTTGCATGTTTAATCCCATCTAGGAATCTGTTTCTCAGCCGACATAAACCAAAATATTCCAAAAACTATGGAGGATACTGCATGCTGGGATGGAGAGTAATATGGTGGTGATGATGGGGGCGTGATGAGTACTTTACATGAGGCAGTTGGAAGAGGCATTTGCTGAGATTGATCCTAGGCAATAGGAAGTGACTTCTGGGTTGGGATGTAAAGTTAGGGGCAGGTGAGAAACATGCAGGGAGCCAGCGGGGCTGCATTCTGATGGGGAAAGCCAAAAAGGTGGTAGTGCAGGGCTGAGGGAAAACGGCAAGAGTAAGATGGAGAGATCAATGAAGATCAGCTCCTGTGGGGTTATACTGATCACATGAATCAGATGGTCAACTAGACGCAAGGGGAAAGCAATCTCATACGTACAAACACAGCAACGCAGAGTTTACAATTCCAGTGGCCAAGTCCTCCCAGTGCTAACTTACTCATTCATCCATCCACTGGTTCATTCATGTTGAAGTTTTAGTTTTCCAAGACAGAAAACTGCTTCCCCTCATTCATATCAGGCCCTTAGAGCAAAAGTTTGTTTATAGAGAATTCATGAAATTCTAGTGTCTGGACCTCAGCTTTTAGATCCAAAAAGACTCAATGTTTTGTGTCTGCCCGGACGAGGTCAGACTGTCAAGGGTTATCACACCAACCAAACTCAAAAGAGACTGATATCTATACCAAAATAATACATATAAAAGTCAGAGTGTTGGTTAGAGTATTCTTGCTCTACAGCAAAGTCTACCCAGGGAGTTAAAATTTAATCCCAAGGTTGTTTTTATCAATATGCATCTCCTAGCCGATGAAAGCCTCTCTCATTTCCCCTGACAGCCTCTTTCCCAGGTTCCACACGGCTCATACTTTCATTAACCCTTTCATTAACCCTTTCTTCCTTCAGAGTGCAATGCAATTGATTACATTAAAGCTTTCCTGGTTATAATCTCATAACCATCATGCTTCCCTGAGTCTACCCTCCAGGTTGCTGTGAATGAATTTGGGGTGTTCTTATAACCTTTCAGTTGCACAGTTATTAAAAAATTCCTTAGACCAAAAATAATAGTAATTAGTATAGTTAATAATAATTATTATCGATGTTGTATAATGCTTGCTTATTATTGGCTAGGCCCTTTGCATAAATTATTTCATTAAATGCTTAAGCCACTCTGGATAGGAGAGATTATGATCCCATTTTACCAAAAAGAAACCTCCCTTCTGATGACCATCAGTTTGTTCTCTACATTTAAGAGTCTGTTTCTTTGTTTGTCTCTTTTTCTTGTTGTTTGTTTCTTAAATTCCACATGAGGGAAATCATATGGTGTCTGTCTTCTCTCACTGACTCATTTCATTTAGCATAATACTTTCTAGTGCCATCCATGTTGTTGCAAATGGCACCACCTCGTTCTTTTTTATGGCTGAATAAAATTCCGTTGTATAAATATACCACATCTTCTTTCTCCATTCATCTATCAGTAGACACTTGGGTTGCTTTCACAATTTGGCTATTGTAAACAATGCTGCATAAACATAGCATCAGCATGCATCTTTTCCAATTGATGTTTTCATTTCCTTTGGGTAAATACCCAGTAGTAGGATTACAGGATCCTATGGTAGTTCTATTTTTAATTCTGTGCCCTTTTCTTTCTCTTTTTCTTCCCTGCCCTCTTTTTCCCTGTAATTTATTAAAAACTATACATGCAGTATATATAAATTTTTTTAACAAATACAACAGGGAATAAAGTGAAAAGTAACAGTGCCCATCTCATCTATTCTCACTTCCTAACCCCATTTCTGGCCTACTCAGTTTCCTACTTAAAGTAAATCATTCATTGACAGTTTATGTATATATATATAAATCCCGCGGTATTCTACACATGCTCACACACGTACACGCACATATTTTTAAATCTGTGTATTTTTCCTCAAAAATCCATAGTGTACATAACTGGGTATCTTGAACCTTTTCCCATCTAACTACTTACTGATGAATTTCATTATTTAAGTTGACCCATCTAGACATCACTATGTTCCACTGATCTGTATCTTTGGGGCCCAGGATCAAAGTATTTTAGCTACTATAGATGCGTTTTAATATTATTCTTAACCCTTCATTTTAGAATTTCCTTGACAATTGTCACATTTTTTCTTTCAAATTGATTTCAGACACATTTCTTTTTGCACGTTCCAAACAATAATGGGATGGAAGAGGAAAGCCTTACTTACATTTTCAATGGGATCATATTAAGATGATAGATGAATTTAGAGATAATTCACATCTTTATACAATTTAGTATCTCTATCCCCAAACAAAAAGTACACAGCAAAAGCCAGGAAAACATTTTTAAAAACTTGTAATACAGGGGTGCCTGGGTGGCTCAGTTGGTTAAGCATCCCACTTCAGCTCAGGTCATGATCTCGTGATTTGTGAGTTTGAGCCCCACATCAGTTCTCTGCTATCAGCACAGAGCCTGCTTTGGATCTTCTGTCCCCTTCTGTCTCTGCCCCTCCCCTGCTCGTGCTCTCTCTCTCTCTCTCTCTCTCTCAAAAATAAATAAACATCAAAATTTTTTTTTAATTTAAAAACTAGTAATACTGTGTACTACATGTTAAAATGACGTATGTACAGGGTATTATGGGTATGTGGAAAAGTAGAAAAGCTTTGTGGCTAATTAAAATCCATTTTCTGTCATCACTGTGGTCCCAGTTCGGTCTTCTGGAGCTACCCTGAATGTGTTTACTGTAGTTTCCTCCTGACTGTTGAAGAAAATGTTCAGGTGTCTTAAGACTTTTCCCAAATAAACATCACCAGTTTCTTTCTTTCTTATTTTTTTTTAATTTTTTAATGTTTATTTATTTTGAGAGAGAGAGACAGAGCTTGAGCAGGGGACTGGCAGAGAAAGAGAGAGAGAGACAGACAGAATCCAAAACAGGCTCCAGGCTCCAAGCTGTCAGCACAGAACCCAACGTGGGACTTGAACTCACGAGCCATGAGATCAAGACCTGAGCGGAAGTCAGATGCACAACCGACTGAGCCATCCAGGCGCCCCAACATCACCAGTTTCTTAAATAACACAATTTTCCAGACTGTTCATCCCTTCCTTTTTTCTTGGAGGACACCAGCCTCCTAAACTGTGGTGCACAGAAGTTAACGCAGTAGACCTTTGCCACATGAAGATTTATATTTGCAGTTTCAACAACCTGTGTGAAGTATTGTGACATACTTTTCTTGAGGCACAAATTGGAATCATGCAAGCTTCAGTGGAGGAGTACATTCATTTATCATCCATGCATTCATTCAACAAATATTTAGTTGGCATTTGTGCAGGAATAATCCCTGAGTGAGTGTGGCTAATTTTCAGTCATCTGCCGATGAGCCCAGCCCTGCTGTTCTCTACTCTAAAGCACACAGACCTTTAGTGAGGGAATTGGACGAGGATTCTATGTGAGGGGCACCACCACGCAAGTAGCCTGCTTTGCATGCTGTATTTCTTTTTTCTTTTTCACAGTCCTGTTGAGGTGTAATTGATGTACAATACGCTGCACATTTTTAATTGTATAATTGGGTTAGCTGTTAATATATGTACAAATCTATGAAATCTGCACAATCAAAATAATGAACGTATCACTCATTTCCAGAAGCTTCCTCATGCCCCTTAGTTCCTCCCTCACTATCCTCCCATCCTCTATCCCATCCCCAGGCAACCACTGATCTGCTTTCTGTCACTTAGTTTCTGTCACTAAGCACTTTCTGCTTAGTTCCCATCTTCTAGACTTTTACGTGCATGGAAGCAAATGTACACATTCTCTTTTGTCTGACCTTCTTCCTTTGGCATAATTATTTTGAGATTCATTCATGTTACTGTGTGTATCAATATTTTGTTCTTTTTACTGCTGAGTAATATTCTATTGTTTGGATAGAGCACGTTTTGTTTATTCATTTGTCTGTTGATGGACATGTGGCTTGTTTCCAGCTTTTGACTATTACAAGTAAAGCTGCTGTAAACATTGGAGTAACTAATCTTTGTGTGGGCATATCTTTCACTTCTATTGAATAAGTATCTAAGGAGTAGAAAGGGCGAGTCATGTGATAAGTATGTTTACCCTTAAGAAACTGCCAAGTTGTTTTTCAAAGTGATTGTATCATTTTACATTGCCAGCAGCAGTGAATGAAAATTAGAGTCTTTTTTTTCTTGTTAATACTGTTAACAGTTTAACAAATATCCTTTCAGACTCTTTAATGCACACGTGTATATGTATATTTTTATTGAGGCATAGTTGACATAGAACATTATATTAGTTTTAGGTTTTCAACATAATGATTCAATACTTGTTTAAATTTCAAAATGATTGCCACAATAAATTCACTTAACATTTATTACCACACCCAGTTACAAATTTGTGTTCTTGTGATGAGAAATTTTAAGATTTAACAACTTTCAAAAATATAAGATAGTATTGTTAACTATAGTTACCATGCTGTACATTACATCCCCATGGCTTATTTACTTTATAAATATTTAAAAAATTTTTTTGTTTAACGTTTATTTTGGAGACAGAGAGAGACAGAGCATGAACAGGGGAGGGGCAGAGAGAGAGGGAGACACAGAATCTGAAACAGGCCCCAGGCTCTGAGCTGTCAGCACAGAGCCAGACGCGGGGCTCAAACTCACGGACCGCGAGATCATGACCTGAGCCGAAGTCGGACGCTTAACCAACAGAGCCACCCAGGCGTCCCTACTTTATAAATATTTTATGGAAGTTTGTACCTTTTGAGATTTTTCACCCATTTTTCTCACCCCCACTCCCTGCTTCCAGCAACCACCAATCTGCAATCTGTATCTATATGTTTAGCGTGGGGGTTTATTTATTTATTTTTAGATTCCATGTAAGAGAAATGATACAGTATTTGTCTTTCTCTGACTTGTTTCACTTAGCAAGGTCCATTCACCTTACAAATGGCAGGATTTTCTTTCTTTACAGTTACTCTTTATTACCTCAAACACTTCATATCATCAGTCTTTTTAATTTCAGCCATTCTAGTGTGTGTGTATGTGTTGAATAACTTATTATGGTTTCGACATGCGTTTCCCTAATCTAATGATATTGAGTGTATTTGCCTTCTGTAAATCTTTTTTGAGAAATATCCATTCAAATCTTTGCCCCCTTTTTATTGGATTGCTTTTTTTCTTATTGAGTTATAAGGGGCTTTTATATATTCCAAATACAAGTCCTGTCTTGAGTTGAGAACTTCTACTTTCTGGAAAAAAAAATGTGTTTAGTTTTACTTCTTTAAATATTTGGTAGATTCACCAACGAAATTACCTAGGCCTGGAGGCTTTTTTTTGTGAGGTTTTAAACTGCCGGTTCAACTTCTCTAGTCTAGGGTTAATTTTGTCCCCAATACCCTGCGAATGGTCTGCCTGATGCCTCATGTACTGAAGTTTTTCCAATCTAGCTATTGGGAAAACGAACTATTCCCAGGCTATGTGATCTCCACAGATGGCTACCTCTGCTCTCTTTGAGAGGTCCTTCTAGGCACAGGTTATTTTCTCACACACATTCACCAATCAGCATTTGGCCGATGACTCAAGGAGTATATTCTGCCGACTTCTGGGGTTCTCTCCCCGTGAAGTTCTCTTCTTTCCACACACTAGCCCGACATCTGCCAGCCCAGCCACTGTGAAGAGCGCCACAACTGGGACAACCATCACTCTGAGGGACGCCACCAAACTTAGATTCCACCAGCATTCTACTGGACTCTCCGTGGCACCACAGCCGCCAAGAGAGTTGTAACTGCCCCTGCCCCTATGCATCACCACTCTCTCAAGATGTGAAACCCAGGGTGAGGAATAGATTGGCTGCATTTGAGTCATGTCTTCGTTTCCACAGGTAGAGAAAGATAGTATCTGGCCTTCAGGAGTTTCCTTGGTGGGAGCCAGGAATGTTCAGCTGTTGGGTAGATAATAGAAAATGTCTCTGCGGCTTCTTTTTTAAAAGTGACATTTGAAGTAATATCTAAGTAATGAGAAAAGGCAGCCATATGAAGATCTGAAGAAAATGAATTCTAGACCAAGAGAACAGCAGGAATGAAGACTAAAACAGGGAAAAGCTTGGTGTTTGCAAGGGATATTAAAGTCTCTGGGTGGCTGGAACATAGTAGACAGGGGAAAAGAGACAACAGACAAGATCCAAGAGGTGTCAGAGGACTAGCATGAATGACCTCAAAGATCGTGGAAAGAAATTTGCATGGTATTTTTATTGCACAAGGAAACCATTGGAGGATTGAAGGGTTATAGGAAAGAAAGTGATATGACCCTTCCTGGTGGTGTTCACTTAAAATGGAGAAGCATATATATTTTTGAACTTAGATTATAAAAATGTTATAGCAACATTACACAGTTTTAGGAAAAAAATTTTTTTCTATTCTATTGATACTGTTTTCATTTCTGTCTATTATTTTCAAATTTTGCTTCTATACATACCTATTTTTATATCTCTGCCTCCTGTACATATACTTTAACGTTGTATTCTTTTTACAGAGTATCATTATACATTGTTCAATGCTAGGGATAATGCAGTATTGCAAATTTGTCTTCACAAACTTTCTTGAGGATGAACATTTAGGAATGAGATTACAGAGTCACTAGATACGAAGTTTTATTTAAGATGCAATACATATCGCCATAGAGCTTTCTGAAAGAGTTGCATTGATTTATAATATTACTGAAGTCCACAGGTATATTAAGTTTCACCAGTTATATAACTGCTGCTTTTGCAGCTGTAATATGATCCAGGCTGTTGTCATTTTCATTTCTTTGATAACTAGTGCCACCCAAGCTCATTGAGGTCACAGGGAAGCAGTGGGCGGGGCAATAGGAAGAAGAGAGAGGGGAGGAATTATTTCCCTGGCCCAGTCTCCATCTCTAGGATTATGGAACCACAGCCTGACCTACCACTCTGTCCCTTTCTTGGGATTCCTGACATGCCTCGTCAGTGGCATCTCCCTTACTGTGGCTCTCTTTGACGGTGGCTTTGGGGTCAGCTCCATGACTCAGAGCATGGGTCTTCATGCCCTCCTCCCACTCTATGACTATCCATATGTCCTCTGCCTCGTTTGACAGGTAGCTGCTCCTCCCTTCTGTGCTTCCAGTGTTAAGCTGCTGAAATGAGGAAAATTCCTACCATCCCCACAGCCACGTTTGCTGCAAAGAATGCTTCCTGGTGATCTCAGTTTTTCTATAGAGATTCAGTCATTCATTCATTCAACAACTAATTTTTCAGCAGTATATCAGTCAGAATCCCAGCAGGAAACAGATGGCACCTTCACACTGGGTAACTGAGAAGAGTTTAATAAGGGGATTATTTGCAAATATGGGCAGGAGTTAAGGAAACCAACAAGGGATGATGTCGTGCCAGGGGCTAGCAAGAAATAGGATCTGTTGCCACCTAAAGCATCAAGAGGAGAGAGTGGTTACAGAAAGCCAGAGAGAGTAGCTTGATGGAGAGGCCTGCCTGGCAGTAGCTGTGCCTTCAGAAGAGGGATGAAGGCAATCCATAGCAAGGCAACAGGGAGGACATCAAGGGAATACATCCCCTACGTTCACTCTCCTCCTCCCACTTGGCCACAGCCTCTGTTGGTTGCATATGATCAGAGGCCATAAAGCAGAAGAGCCTCTTGATGGAGACAGGAGTTGGAGGACACAGTGGCAGCATCATTGCTCATGTAGAGAAAACTTCTGGGATAAAGAATGTCCTGAGCTTCCCATGACGACTGACATAAACAGGAGTAAAGGCCATGCTGAGCTCGGTCTGGATGGTCTTAAGGCAAATAATGCTGGTGAGGCTACCAGTGTTTGGAGGGGATGGAAGATTGAGGGCCTTGTCAGGAGTGTGCAAATTTCTTGTGCCATCTCTTATCTCTTCCTAGTGATGAGAAGTTATCTGGGGAAAGGTAGTTTTCATCAACACAGGAGATCCAAGGGCTACTCTTAGACTCACAGTTCGGTCATATTGTGACTCACTCTTTATTTTGCTGTGTTCAATCACCCCATGGCCTCCCACCACCCACTCACTGTCCCTCCATCAAGAATGTTCATGCCATTGGGTGCCTGGGTGGCTTGGTTGGTTGAGCAACCAACTCTTGATTTCGTCTCAGGACAATGATCTTGGGGTTGTGGGATCGAGCCCCATGTGGGGCTCCATGCTGAGAATGGGGCCTGCTTAAGATTCTCTCTCCCTGGTGGGCATTCTCTCTCTCTAAAAGAAAAAAAGAAAAAGAAAAAGAAAAGAATGTGTATACCACTTACTTCATAACTATCAAGTACTGGTTCAGGGTGCTAGGAACAGAAGGATACATGTTATGGTTCTTTCACTCCAGAGGCTTCCAATCTAGTGTAGGGAGATCTGGCACATGAGCATATCATTAAGCACAAAGTAACAAGTGCAGTGAGAGAAATGCACAGAGAATACTATGGGAGCATAAAGGATGTCAGGGAATGTACCCTGGGGAGATGATCATCTTTTCTATCGGCAGGAATTCTCTGCTGAGAGCCTACTGTTGGGTGGTGATATTGGACAGTGATATTCAGAGACTCTCAGAGACTCCCACTGCTCTGCAAAGTGTAAACTTCCTTCCCGTGAATGTGTCTTTTAAGTATATCGTGTATTTCCTTTTTGATGAATTATTGTTTCTATTTATCATGTATTTTCTTATAAATTTAAATCCAGCTTTTTAGGTATTATAGATATTATTCTGTCATATTTGATGCAAATCTTTTTCACAGCCTGATTTTTTTCCTTTTAATGTTAGTGATGTTATTTTGCATTCTATGGATATTTTTAAAGTTTATTTATTCAAACCTGTCATTTGTCAGTCTTTCTGTTTGCATTATGTTTCCTTATAGCTGAGAACATTATCATTCCTCTGCACATCTACAAACATTTTATTCTATTTTCTACCAGACTTTCATATAATTTTGAATTACTCAGCACTTTTAATCTACTTGAGAATTATTTTGCATGTCCTTTAATGAATGGGCATAAATTAATTTTCCTCCAAAATATTTTAATATTTTCTATATTATCATCCAACTTACTAATAAAACGTTAGGAAAGTCCGGAGCCAAATCTGCCACCCAAACCATTAGAAGCTTCCTTTGAGATTTGCATTAATCAATATCCTTGGTGGTTCCCTTGTAGATCATCCATTTAGTGTGTGTATTTTGCATGGTAATTGTCTTATTCCTGCCATAGATGGTAAGTTTCATGAAGGCAGGGATCACCCACACATCCCTACCACCTAACCAAATACATTGCACATTGTTGATTTGGCACCATAAACATGTGTGGAATGAATAAATTTTTAAAAAGAGAAATAATTAAGTCTACTCACTGTTTTTTTTTTAATTTTTTAACTTTTATTTATTTTTGAGAGAGAGAGAGCATGAGCAGGGGAGAGACAGACACAGAATCTGAAGCAGGCTCCAGGCTCTGCTCTGAGCTGTCAGCACACAGTCTGACACGGGGCTCAAACTCATGAACCACGAGATATGACCTGCCCTGAGCTGAAGTCAAACGCTCAACCAGCTGAGCCACCCAGGCGCCCCTCGTCCACCCACTGTTTTAATGTTCATCTTCCTAGAAGTCCACAAGGAAAACATGAAAGGCTCTCAAAATATTATTTCCTGGACACACTAATCTAGTAACCTTATCAAAAGAGAAAATTATATTAGGCTCCATGTGTCCCTAGTGGATGCACGCTGACTCCCAAAAATCACTGCCCCCTTGTCTGAGTGCTCACAAAACATCTGCTTAATAATCTTTTCTAGAACCTTGTCTGAAATCATCAGCAAGCCTCTAGACTTCCAGAATCTATTCTCACCTTGCCCTCACCCTTTTTTCAAAGATGAGAATAGGGACCATGTCTTGTTTGGCTTGGTTTCTTCTTTGCTGAGCAGCATTTTAGAAAATAAAAAGTAGTTGCTTAATAAATGTTTAATAAACGAATGAACAAAAAATAAGTGGTTATTATCCACTAAAATCTTCTAGACAGCTTAAATGAAATTATGCAAATGAACGTGTAATGTTGGGTAATGCGTGCCAACAAATCAGCTCTGTTCTGTGCTTCTTCTGGATGTGATGTAGAGGCAGCCGGGAAAGTGCTCGCTGCTGTAGAAGGGACTCACGAGGAGGCAAAAACGAAGAGTTGGTCCCCGAAGGGAGTTCTGACATCAGAGAAAAGTGCTTCCTGGTCAATGTGGCAATCTTCATGTTGAGGTCCTTTGAGCAAGATGTGACCCAGGCTGGGTAGTGTTTTCAGAGTTATGGCTTCAGTTCCAATTTGTTGTTGTTGTGTTGTTGTTGTTGTTGTTGTTGTTGTTAATGGACTTTTTATTTTATTATTTTGCCAATAAAACAAGAAAGAAAGGAAATTTGCGTGTGTCACAATTTCTTCTCAGGTCTTACCACTGGTGCAAGAGTCCAGGTTGAATCACTAGTCTTTGGGTGTGTAGCAAGAATATTTTTTAAATAAAATAGGATATATTAGTAAGTCATCTGCCTTTACAATTGAACTTAATTCTTAAAGTTATTGCACATGGATGGTGTTTAGTACCATTTGTCATAAAGCAGAATCAAGCTAATGCTACCGGAGGTCAGGATGAAAATCCTCCAGTTTTTTTTTTTTAATTTTTTTTCAACGTTTTATTTATTTTTGGGACAGAGAGAGACAGAGCATGAACGGGGGAGGGGCAGAGAGAGAGGGAGACACAGAATCGGAAACAGGCTCCAGGCTCTGAGCCATCAGCCCAGAGCCTGACGCGGGGCTCGAACTCACGGACCGCGAGATCGTGACCTGGCTGAAGTCGGACGCTCAACCGACTGCGCCACCCAGGCGCCCCGAAAATCCTCCAGTTTAATGAAGCATCAATATTGGAATGAGTAAATTTGTATTGGAGAATCTGATAAACAATGCCCAATCTAAGGAGAGGAATCAATGCGAGGCTAGCTAAGGCTACATTCTGTTATGATGTGTTCTAACCAAGATTGTCAGTCCCTTCGGTTGGCCTGTAGTCTTATTGGCACCGGTGAAGAAAAGAAGTGGGTACTCAGAGCAAGACTTGTGCTCTGCAGGTGACCCGCAGCGGGAGTAAGAGAGGGTCTTGCTTGCTCATTTGCTCCCTCCACACATCCCTGTAAGAACTGTTACAAAAACGGGGGCCATGGGCTGTCATTTGCTGACACCTGCCCTATACTCTCCACCTTTTTGAAGAATGTTTCTTGCTCCTCCTCTGGCTGATATCTGGCTTTCCCTGAGGTCATGTCTTCCTCTGTAGCCCTCTCAGGTGGTCGGGTAGTTATGTACTCTTCACACTATGGAGTCCGAGGTGGAACAGGTGTTCTCTATGTCCCACTTTGTTGCTTTGAGACTGTGCTCCCCCTCCAAACACTCAGCTTTGAACCTCACTCATTCACCGTCACCTGGTTTCAGCTATCTACTACTCTAATCTGAATCCTTGAAGAGTTTAGCAACCAATTCCCAACCAGTGTCTTCAAAGTAAGTCCGCTTATTACTCATGTGATTTCAACAAGCAGGTATTCTTTCCACTATCCTGGCCTTTTGGTCCCTTCATCTTCTTTCTTCCAATGGCTTTCTCCTCCCTTCAGTCTCTGCTACTCACTTCTACAGTCATAGCTTTGACATTCTCATTATTAATAATTGCAACACGCCCAGAGTTTATTTCAGACATCCTATTTTCTTACTACCACCTATTATCTTTCCAGCTTGTTCTCTCTGGTACCCCAACATAATCTTTCCATATCACCAGGACTTTAATCCAATGCTTTCATCACCTTCACTGTTCCACTCCCTTGATGTCCTCTCTCCCTTTCCCATCCAGTTAAAATTCCACAGTCTATGTTTATAACCATCCCCTTGCATATAGTCTTGACTCCCTCACCCCTCTCTCCCTTGTACTGGCTTGACTAATCCAAAACCGTATTTAAATTTCAAGTGTGCCTACTGGTTGCTTATACTCTCACGGCATGACCAGACTAACACCCAAACACGCTGACTGATTTCACTTTAAATTAATTGTCAGTAACCTCAATTGGGCCTTGATATTTCCTGGTACTCATCCGGTCCCATCACTTTTTGTTCCTAGGCAGCCAGTTCATGTCTTCTATCTCTGCAAACCTCCAACATCTCCTCCCCCATCTTTGCCCTCAGCTGATGGTGTTGTTACCTATTTCCCTGGGAAAACAGAAGTGATTCTCCCAATACCACATCCAACCACTATCTGCCTGTGCCCAAAAAGCCTACCTTTGGGTCCTATCCTCTCTGACCTACCCAAGGACATTAAGCCAGCAAGTGTCCCCTTTCTCCTTGAGCAACATCAATTGTGTCCTCTCTACTGAATAATAATAAGCATGTTGTTATTTTCCCGTTGGAAAAAAAAACTCTCTTGACTCTACTGTATCCCATTTCTCTCTTTCCCTTGACAGCAAAATTTAAGAATTGCCTATTTTACGGTTTTAAGTTTCTCTTCTTCAATTCTCCCTTATGCCCTCTCCATCAGGCTATCCCCACCACCACTCACCAAAACTGCTCTTATCAAGTCACCAATGACTCCACGTTACTCAGGTCCAATGGGCAGTGCTTGGTCCTCATCTAATTGATCTATCAGTGCCTTTTCTATCTCTGTATGCCTGAACAGTCCACAGTCCACTGTGAAGAATGGAAGGGGGTTCTGGTTTTATGAAATTAAATTTGTGGAATACGAACAAACCTGTCTATATGAATGTGTCGTGTAGCTACTCACCCATCTGCCTTCTCTGAGTTAACGATGATTTATGACAGAGCGGTAGTAAGGAATGTTAATTGGCTTCGTTTTAGTATACTTAGAGTTCTTGCCGGGGACTGTGGATCGATTGGGAGAACGTTTTAAGGAACACTGAAAATTTTGTTTTCCAACCAAAACAGCTCTTCAACTTTTCCATCTCTTTCAGTATTTGGATTCACAGAACAGTGTTAGACTTGGAGTATTCTTACAGAACAACCATCCAACTTTTCACTCGCTAGAGAAAGTCCAGAAAGGCTAAATGACCTTCCCCAAGTCGCACAGGCAATTAGCGACCCATCTGAAATAAAACTTCCTCCCAGTTCAATAACCTTTCTATCACACTTGCTGCTGATCTGCTTCTTTACAGTTCCCTCAATGTCCACATTCTGTAGTGATACTGTGCCTTCACTTTCCAAGGAATCCTTTTATTCTCCTGGACTGTGCTGGGTCTTTAAGTCCAGCATCCTTTCCAACATGCTTGCAGCTGACAGGTTTTCTGACGGTTCTTTCAATGTGCACGTTCTGTACTGATACATTTCGTTCACCTTGCAGGGAGACCTATGGTGGTCTTGGATGGTTTGGGATCTTTGGTTCCATCAATGAACATACCTCATTTATCAGGGCTAAATCTGACAGTGGCTTTGATTTGTTGCTCTGCCCTCGAGTTGTAAGAGAGATACGCTTGGCAGAATCCCAGAGTGCATTCCAGGGCCAAATAGTACTTAAAGATGTTCTTGATTGTGCAACATTTGAGAATACTGTCCTAACATAAAAATCCTAGGCTGGCTGCTTGTAGAGCCATTAGTCAAATGCAGTTGCTGTGCTCCTGCTCCATACTGCAGGGAGCCCTCTGGCCTCTGAACCTCCTTGACTTTGTGACAGGCTCCTGAGCCTGCTGAATTGTTTGGCAGCTGAGTTGTTTTTGTATTTACATGCATAGTCCAGAAAATGGGAGGAGAAATGAGGCATTTCCCCTCCCCAACACACAAATGACAGACCTTTCAGGACAACAATAAGCATGGAGATAAATGAGATAAACTGGTTCCAAGAACAAAGTAAAACTTACTGAGAACTATTACCAAACCTAAAGAAAGACTGCGTCAACTTAAAGGGGCCTCTTAATAGCAGCCGTAACGAAAACGAACACTTTGTGCCAAATACCACTCTGGACTCTTTATATGTATGACATCATATGAATTACATTTAATCATCATAACACTATACAGTAGGTACTATTATGGATAAGAAACCTGAGGCACGCAGAGATTAAATAGCTGCCAAGTTCACACAGCTAGTACAATGGTAGGACAAGATTTGAAGCACGTCCTGACTCCAGTATCTTTACCCTTAACCGCGGTATTCACCGGCTTTTTGGAAGCCACAAAGAGGAGAACTAGTGTCCACCTTTTGCAGAGCCAGACGAGGACTTGGGGACAAACTATTTCCTTCTGAACCTACTGGCCAGGCCCTTCCTTCTGTGAAGAAGGCTTCCTCAGAGCTACCTCGATGGAGGAGAAATTCGTAATAGCAGAGCCACTTTTCAGAATCTCCATTTTTAGGACAGAGAGAGACAGAGCATGAACGGGGGAGGGGCAGAGAGAGAGAGAGAGACACAGAATCGGAAACAGGCTCCAGGCTCTGAGCCATCAGCCCAGAGCCCGACGCGGGGCTCGAACTCACGGACCGCGAGATTGTGACCTGGCTGAAGTCGGACGCTTAACCGACTGCGCCACCCGGGCGCCCCGAATCTCCATTTTTAAATTCACGTTAATACTGTAATTTGGCCCCTCAAGCAGCTTGTCCTACGAAGGGAGAATGCAAAGGAACACACGGGCATTCTAGTTTTTTGCTCCGACTCTGTGGGTTTTGGTTAAGGTGAATCTGATGGCTCCTCCATATTCACCCTGTGGATTCTGACAGATCAGATGTAAGGCGAGGAGCCAGAAGCCCCAACGTCGTGAGGTCACCCTGGGGAGATCCAGGTGCTGATTTCTCCTGGAAGCTGCAGACATCTTGGCATCACAAACCTTTTCCTTTGAAGCTTCAACTGTTCTAGCTTCCTTATTAGATTGGTGGCCTGTTGCTGGAAACTACCGCGTTTTAGATGTCTTGGTATTCCCCACTGTGTCTGTCACTGCCCTGCCCACATCCTTAGGAAATTTCAGGGTTCTCCGGCTGACTTCCAGCTCTCAGAATTGCATCTCTGTGCCGAGGGCTTCCCCCACAGAACAGCAGAAGGCACACAGCAGGCTGGAATTGCCTGGTAATTAATCTACTCCCCTCCCAATAGTCTTCAACCAGTGAGTCCTGGGAATAAGTGTATAAATACCCCAGCACTCTCCTCCCTCAGGTGGGGTGATGCTGAGGTTCTGTGTCGCAGCATTTTCCTGAAGGATTACGTTTCAGTCACCTACACTGGTGTCCAGCGAATCTGTGTTTCAGAGACTGCTATGGTGAAAACCCAAAATAAGACAAAGGGCAAAGGCAATAAGGGTTACGCCCATCGCGCCTGGCATCACGCTAGGATTGTAATAGGTATGACCGTATTTAATCCTCTCCGCAATAGGGAGATATTTCGTAGATGAGAAGTCTGAAGCGCAGAAGGATATAGAACTTATGTATGGTCACGTAGTTCCACAGCAGTCAAGCTGGACAGTGAATACTCACTGTTCTTTTTGGCCTGAGGGCCATCCTGTTTCCATCCCACCCTGTGTGCTTCAGTCCAGGGCTTCACACTCTGGAACGAAGACTCAAAAACGTGTGACATCAATTTGTTGATATTTCTGGAATAACCTCTGATGATTTGTCACCTATTCCCTCTTCTGTGGCTAGATCAGTAACAATAAAACATGTATCAACATAAGCAAGTGTTTTCAAAACACCTTTTTCTCCTCTACTCTGTGTCTCTTCGTGGAGATTGAGGCTGTGCCAAAGGCAAACCAGGGAGCAGGCATGACTCATTAACAACCCGCTCAGCAGGCTGTTCTGTAAAACTGTCTGCATACCAACTGAAGACACAGACACAGAGGCAAGGAAAGAAGGAACCCAGCTGAGGTGTAAAGACCGGTGCCCACACCTACATACCTGGTTTCGTTCCTGCAAAAAGGTTTCTAAGCCATTGTGTGGACATAGCCTTAATAACTCCACAGAGACAGCTCAGTGAAGGTTTGGTGTCTTCTAGTGTATGGCAGATAAGTGGCCAGATTTCCCTTTCTTAGCTTCCCAGGAATCTATTTCCCCCCCCCCCCCAAATATCTCTCCAGGGTCAGTCCACCGGTCTTTACTGAGCACACGTAGAATAAAAATTTAGTAGTATGTTCCTGTCCTCAGAAACTTTAGGGTCTAACAGCAGATTTACCAACCTAATTCTTCGGTTGAATGAAATGTCCCCATTCTCTCCACTGTCATGCCTCACCTGGATCCCAGAACAGTGACTCCCTTAATCACCCAAGGACAGAACAGTGCCAGTTCTGCTACCTTCTCAGTGATAATTTAGTAAGCGTCTGTCTAGCTTCGAGACAGGCATCAACTCTGAAGGTAAGACAAGTGGTGGTGAATAGGGGCTCTCCGTGCAGATCACCTATGAAGACCCTCCCTCTTGATATGATGAGATAGATTGTCTGTTAGGGAGTAATTGTCCTATAGCCACTATTGATTAAACGCTGAAGAAACATGCTTAGGCTGCATTTGCTGCCAGCCCAAACTAGTGATGGCTCTGTGTCTTCCTATAAATTCTTCTTTTCCAGCTGGGCTTTTTTGTGGTTTAGTATTAAAATAGACACTTCCTAATTAGACAGATCTCTGTCATGAGGATCAATCTGAGAACTTCTGTGGTATTTTCATATTAGATATCTCTTCACAAATCAGCCCTGTGCTCTCCAGCTTTTCTAAATCATAACTCACTGAATAGCTCCTTAAGCAGGCAACAGCCACATAACTAGTAATTAGTGTCCTGTCAGCTGATATCAGCAGCATTAGTTCTTAGCTGCTGACATCAGCAAGTCCATCATATATTTAAAGCTATAGCTACTCATAATTGTGATGAATACATTGGAAATACCCAATTAATACGAAGATTTTTTTTTAAAGAGAAAACCATGTGTGGATGAAAGTATATAAAACAAATTAAAATAAGAATTACAAGCCAAATTTTAGCACAAAAACAAATCTGTAAGAGCCCACAGTCCTAGACAGTCTTCCAAGCTCTGGCACGGACATCTATCATAAATCCACAAACAAGTCTGCTCCTTTCTGATTAGAGGATGGAGTTGTTTGGTCAAGGTTATAGAGAACATCTGTTTTAATGACAGAAGTCAGGAGAAGAGCCGCACTTGGAGCCTCCCCATTTTTTTCATTCACTGATGGCTCATGAAGGAGTCAGTGATCTTTTTTATCAGATCTTTTTTGGTTAAAAATAAGGCAAAAGAAATAGTTGCCTTTTATTCTGAAGGAAAAGAAATACCGTGTGAAGCTTGCATTTATCTGAAGAATTCAAAATAGAAATTTCGCGATAAGTTAACATCTGAACAAGTGCTGTATGTAGAGCGTTTCAAAGGAGTTACAAATTATTACAACCAAAACTCAGAATAGGAAAAGTAGAATCGTTCTGAGGAAATTAAATATGAAGAAAAATCTATTTTATGCCTAGGAAATAATCCAAGAAATAATGATTTTCTTTAAGAAACATGCCTCATCTGTTATTTAACTTCTATCCCCCCAAATACTATCAAAGTGACATCTATTTTTAGACTTTGTTCTGAGGTTTTGCACCAAATTGATGATTGCTACACCTGCAAAGCCTTACCTATCAAATTGGGTTAGCATGAACCAGATCGCAATTGCAACTAAACTTATCAACCTCCAGGAAACTCAGCCTGCTGCCACCAAAATACAAGAGCTTGGATTTAATAAAAGAATCCTAAACAGGTAACATTTTTCTTTCTCCACGATTTAAGGCAGTGTTTGTTCATCATATAGAAATGGCAAATATGCATGTTGGAAATTCAGAAAACAAATATGTCAGGAAGCATTTTATGCATCATTTAAAATTATATTTAAACAGTCCCCTGGCTGTAAATTAAAGAAAGGAGAAATTATGTGCCTAAGCTTTCATACATGTCATATACCAAATTCATAGAAATTAATAAATACAAATCAAGTACAATTTATCTTTTTTTTCATTAAATAAAACAGTAATTCACTAAGTCCAAATGAGAGTTACAGACACTAATGCATTATTAGAGGGACAACAACACTGAATTACTAGAAATGTTAGTAACACATTAGATGTGTTGCTCAAATGAACAGGAATAAATCAGAAATAGCATGTATATTTTATGACATGTTGATAGTTTTTCATCCTTGTTTAATCCACTCCTCTTTTCCTGTCGCTTAACCCTTCCTCTGGGAAGGAGCAAATGCTATCTGTTCGTGTCCCAAACCAGTTCAGGATGACGCAATGGCTAATAAACCTGGGGCAATGGATAGTAAGGAGTATTTACATACTTGGGCAAGATTGAGGAATAAAACATTGATCTTTCACTAGTCTCTCTTGTTTGTTGACCTGTACAGACTTATAATCCTGCTTACATTTTTTGGAAAGAGAGTCTGGCCAAGGGGGCAGTTTATACTGGTGGTTTGTAATTACCTGCAGCAGACTATAACCAGGGATCTGTATGCGCTCCATGGGCTAGTGCTACCTAGATCGGACAGTCAGATGAAGTGCTGAGATGAGAACGCCTCAGAGATGTAGCTTGTTTTCTTTGTTAAAAAGCAGGGTTTTTTTTCCCCCCAGGTCATTAAATATATATTTTTATAATTTATAAAATAAAGAAATAGATTTAAAGATAAAAATCACTGGGGCCCCTGGGTGGCTCAGTTGGTTAAGTGACGGCTCAGGTCATGATCTCATGGTTGGTGGATTCAAGCTCCTCACCATCAGCAGGGAGGCTGCTTGGGATTCTCTCCCTCTCTTCTCTCTCTCCCTCTCACCAGCTCTGGCGTGTGTGTGTGTGTGCACGCATGCTCTGTCTCTCTCGCAAAATAAATAAGCTTAAAAAAATAAAGTAAAAATCACTGATCATCTAACCACTCAGAGAAAACCACTGTTAAATTTTGGTGTGTTTCTTTGCTGTCTTTAAAATACATATAAGACAAAATTTGAAATATATCATATATTCTGCTTTTATTTGTGGGCATGTTTTATCTTATTAGTTATTCCTTAAACACATGCTTTTTGTTGGCTACTTAGTATTTTATGTACTGTTACATAAAATATGTGTGTACTGGGGTGCCTAGGTGGCTTACCAGGTTGAGCGTCAGACTTCAGCTCAGGTCATGAGCTCACATTCGTGGGTTCGAGCCTCGAGCCTGCTTTGGATTCTGTGTCTCCCTCTCTCTCTACCACTCCCCTGTTCATGCTCTGTCTCTCAAAAAATAAAAAAAATAAATAAAAATTTAAAAAATGTTTTAAATATGTGTGTGCTTAGTATTGTATGTACTGTTATCTATTAAGTCATTCCCTATTGTTGGACATCTAGGTTGTTTCCAATTCTTTAACATTCTACATGATGCTATAACAAAGACATCCTTGCTTGTACATTCTTATGTGCATCTTCATTTCCTTGGGAAACTCCTGTTATGGGAGTGCTGTTGTTACATATTGCCAAGTTACTTTTCAAAAAATGTGATACTGATTCCCATGGCTAACATCAGTGATTGAGGGTAAAATGTAACTGCAGTTTTGCTGGCTTTCAACACTATACACTGATAAAAAGTAAACGAAAAGTTAAATAAATAAGTGAATATTGGTATTTCTTTTTTTCATTTTATTTTATAGTTTTATCGTAGGTGAATTTTATTTCAATAGTTTTATCATATTTCTAAAAATTCACATGATAATTAAGAATAGAGAATATGGGGCGCCTGGGTGGCTCGGTCGGTTAAGCGTCCGACTTCGGCTCAGGTCACGATCTCACGGTCTGTGGGTTCAAGCCCCGCGTCGGGCTCTGTGCTGACAGCTCAGAGCCTGGAGCCTGTTTCAGATTCTGTGTCTCCCTCTCTCTGTGACCCTCCCCCATTCATGCTCTGCCTCTCTCTGTCTCAAAAATAAATAAACGTTAAAAAAATTTTTTTTTTAAAAAGAATAGAGAATAATTGCAAAGAACATCTATCTAGGTCTAAGCATACACAATCATTTAAATTTTTTTAACATTGCAGATATATACATGAAATTCTACTATACATAATATTTTATAACCTTTTTCATTCAACCACATATGTAGACATCATTCTGTATTGCATAAATATAAAACATCATTTTAAATATTTGCATAGTAATTCATTTCATACTAATGTTTGCTTAACTAGTTCTCTACTCGTGGGCATTTGGGTCATTTTGAAAAAACTGAAAGTTTTGATAATTTTTTAAATTTTAGAATATCTTAAAATTTAAATATTTTCTTTTTTTAATTTAATTTTTTAATATTTATTTATTTTTGAGAGAAAGAGAGAGAGAGAGTGTGTGCACAAGAGGCAGAGGAACAAAGACGGAGAGAGAGGGAGACACAGAATCTGAAGCAGGCTCCAGCCTCTGAGCTGTCAGCACAGAGCCTGATGTGGGGCTTGAACTCATGAACTGTGAGATCATGACCTGAGCCCAAGTTGGACGCTTAACGACTAAGCCACCCAGGTGCCCCTAAAAGTTAAATATTTTAAATAAAAGATTTCAAACATACATGAAGTATAAAGAATAATATAATGAACATTTCTATGCCTAGCACTGTTTTAACAAATCCCAACATTTCATCATAGGTAGATCAAATCTTTTTTAAAAGAAATAATATAAATATGGTTAAAGCTTCCTGTGTACCCTTTTCCAACCATATCACTTCTATTTCCCTGAAGAAAAAATGTTGTATAGCATTTCCATGAATGGTTTTATAATGGATTATATCTGTAATTACACAGTATACAACATAAACAACATATAGCCTTATTTTTTGTGTGTGTTCTTAAACTTTAAATAAACATTATTGTACTCTATATATTCTCTAGCTTACTTTTTCAGCATTATGTTTTTTTAAGCTTTATCCATATTGAAGCATGTACTTTTAGGTCATTCATTTTCACAGCTGCACAGTATTTCACTACATGACTGTATTTGACAATTTATACAGTCGCTTTTATATATTGAAGGTTATTTAGGTGGTTTCCAATATTTTTCTACTACAAATAATGCAGCAATAAATTTCTTGCACATTACTTCTTGTGTAAGAGTTTCTCTCCACTAAAGAATATTTCCTAGAAATGGAATTACTGGATGGTAAAATACAAGCATCTTAACTTTGCTATTCAAATTGTCCCCCAAAGTTGTTCTACCAATTTCTACCCCTGACGGTAGCACAGGAGAGTCTCTGTTAGAGTCAGAATTTTTTATTCTTTCCAATCCAATAGGTATAAAATGGTATCTCATTTTTATTTTCACTCTCCTGATTATTAGTAAGGTTGGCCATCTTAACATATGCTTACGGACATCCAGTTTTCTTCTGTAAATTATCTTTTATATCTTTTGCCCAATTTTCCCTTGGATTTTTTGTCTTACGAATGCTCTGTGAGTTCAATACATGGCAGATATCTCCTTCTAGTCTATAGTTTGTCTTTTTACATCAGTTGGAATTTTGTTGTTATTGTTGTGTGTTCTTTCTCTTGATGTTACATTTTAAAATTAAGATGTTATCACATTTATCAATATTTCTTTATGGCTTGGGATGTTATGTCTTATCTAACAAATCCTTCCCTATGCTGATTTGTTATATTAAAACTTTTATATTTTCTTCACAATTTTTTGCTTTTCACATTTAACTCTAATTCATTAGAATTGTGTGTGTGTGTGTGTGTGTGTGTGTGTGTGTATGGTGTGAAGTAGGACTCATTTCTTTTCCATATAAATTGTGTTAGCACTACTTATCAAATACTGATATTGATTGATGATACAACCTCTGTCTTACCCCAAGTTTTCCATAGTCCAGTTTCTGGGTGTTTATATTTTGTTTCATCAACTTGTCTCTCTTTGCCCTAAAGTTATACTATCTTAAATATGCCTGTCTGATATTGGGTCAGGATTTTCCCATTTTGTGGTTTTAAAATTTATTTTAACTAATTTTTGCCCTTTACTCATCCAAATAAATTTTAGAATTAGCTTGTAAAGTTTTGTGAAAAACTGTTGTGGTTTTCACTGGAGATGTACTTACTTTTTAGATGCATTTTGAAGAAATTGACTTCTTTCTGTATTAAGACTTCTTATTCATGATCATAGCACTTCACTCTATTTTTTCAAGTCTTCTTTCATGTTCTTCAACAAATCTTTTGTGAATTCTTTCAAAATGCCTTATACACCATTATTATATTTATTCCTAAGTACTTATGATTTTTATTAATCTTATAAATTATCTTGTTTACCATATTTTAAAATTATTATTACTTATGTATAGAAATGCTATAGAGCTGTATTTTCATCTTATATCAAATATATTTGGCATAGGTCAGATTTCCTTTTTAATTTGAATATATTGTCTGAACACTTTTTTTGCACTTCTTTTCATGGACATTCGTGGAGTTTACCTATAAAGATAATTTTGTCTCTTCCTTCCCATTTCCTATTCCTCTTATGATTATTTTCATCTTATTGACTGTTAAACTGTTAAACAGTAGGGTAATACCAGATATTGTATTTTTTTCCTTTAAAATTCTAAAATTTTACAATTAAGAAAAGGGTTTCTATTGTTTTTTATTTCTGACACCCATTATCAGGTATATTCAGCCTTTCATTCAACACATATTTATTCAGATCTTTCACTGTGCCAGGAACTTTTTTTCTACACACACACACACACACACACACACACTTTTGGGAATTGATACATGATTTAAAGAAAAATAGAGTGGTAGGGAAATGCTTATTTCAGGTAGGGTATTCAGAGAAGGCCTCCCTGAGAAATTAACAGGAGAGCAGAGAATTGGATAAGCCAGGTGGATTGCATGTCTCAGACTCTGAGATAGAAATCAGTGTGCAGGTTATGTATTAGGAAGTGCCCTTGGGACCAACACCTGTGGAAGTGAGAAGAAACAAAGAAGAGTGGGCAGAGAGAGAAGTTGAATTGCAGTGCTGGTCCAGCAACAGCCTTGTCCATTTTGATAGGGAGTTCTGGGTGCAATGACCCCATTCAGGGGCTAGAGTAAGTGGGGGCAGGAGGGCTTGGCCGTTATACCCTTGTAAGGCTCAGGCATTAGATACAACTATGCCAGGAAATAGTACGACCATAAACAAGGTGGCTTTCTTTAGCTAAGGCTGAAGAGGCCATCCACTTCAGGTTCTTCACTGAGATTCTAGAAGGCGAGGTGACAAGACTCTTTAAAGGGGAAATGGTTGGGCATCACAGGTCATATAAGGGCTGGAAGAAAGGCAGTCTTTGCAGGGAGCAACAAAAGAAATGCTAAACAGGCATGAGCCTTGTATGTCCAAGAAGCAGATGAAGAGCCACGTGACTAGAAGGATGCAAACAAGAAGAACGGTAGGACATAGGTCACTGAGGCAGTATTGTCAGACCACCTAGGTGATGGCAAGAAGTTTGAAATTTACTCTGAGTACTGATAGAAGACTCAGGGGAGCCATAGGAAGGGACATGATTTGAATTATGTTTTGAGAA
Source organism: Felis catus (assembly GCF_018350175.1). Lineage (NCBI taxonomy): Eukaryota > Metazoa > Chordata > Mammalia > Carnivora > Felidae > Felis > Felis catus. The sequence continues at coordinate 85,885,473 of NC_058371.1, forward strand.
ACTCTTTCTGGCTGCTGTTAGCAGAATTGACGGTAGGGCAGTAAGAATGAAAGCTGAGAGGCCAATCAGGAAGCAATTGAAGTCAACTGCATAAGAGATTATGCTGGCTTGGACTGTGTTGGTAGCTGTGAAGGTAGCAAGAGCTGGTTGCATTAAACATACGTTTGAAGATAAAATCAACAAGATTTAATGATAGATTGGATGTAAAGTGGAGGGAAAGAGAGCAGTTAAGGATGACCCTACATATCTGGACTGAGCAACTGGTAAAATGGAGTTGCCTTTACAGAGTAAGGAAGATTCTGAAGAGGAAAAGTTTGGGTGTTGGTGAGGGAAGAAGGGAAACCAAGAGTTCTGCTTTGGACAACTGAGGTTTGAGATACTTATTTTACATTTACTAAAGATGTCGATGAAAAGGTTGGAGCTGGATATGCCTTTGGATGTTATCAGTGCACATGTAGGGTTAAAATTCACTCAGGAGTCAAGTATAAAGAGGCGGGGAGAACAAAGAGGATGGAAGGCTGAACTCCAGGGAACTTGAACATTACATATCGGAAAGATATGGTGGCACCAACGAATAAGATTGACAATGGATGACCACTGATCCAGGTGAAAAAGCCAGGGGAGTATAGTCAGAGTGGCCAAGGAAAGAAACTATTGCAAGAAGGAGGGAGAGAGATCCTCTGTGTCAAAAACTGCTAAGACACTAAAATAACAGTTTTCCATTAAATTTGCCAGTGAAATGGTGAAGATTATGGCCTGATTTAGTTGGGTTGAGGATAAAATATTAGGTGATGAAGTGGAAACGGTGAGTCTAGAAATAAGATTTAAAGAAATTCCATTCTATTCATAATTTACTAAGATTTTTAAAAACTTTAAATATTTTATTTTATCCCAACATATTTTTTTTGCATTTGTTCAGAATGATTTTTCTCTTTCAGTCTGACAATGCTGATTACATTTATATATTTTATGATGTTGAAACGTCATTGCATGATGGGAAAACTCCATTTAATTATGATGTATCATTTATATAGATATATACATATACATATGTTGAATTCAATTTGTTTTTATTTTACTTCGGATGTTGCCATCTATGTTCATAAGTGAGATATGATTGTTTTATGATTATCTTTTTCTTATGCTATCCCTCTCTAGTTTTAGTTTCAAAGTTATACTAGCTTCATGAAATAAATGGGGTAGCTTTTCTACTTTTAAGTTATCTAATATAACTTATATGATACTAGGATTATCTGTTTAATTCTTATAATACTGTCTGGGTCCATATGGGCACCTGGGTGGCTCAGTCGGTTCAGCATCCGACTTCGGCTTAGGTCATGATCTCACAGTTCATGGGTTCAAGCCCCATGTCGAGCTCTGGGCTGATAGTCCAGAACCTGGAGCCTGCTTCAAATTCTGTGTCTCCTTCTCTCTCTGCCCCTCCACCCCTCACTCTGTCTCTCTGTCTCTCAAAAATAAATAAACATTAAAAACAAAAAATTTAAAACTGTCTGGGTCCAGGGTCTTTGGAGATTAGGAGGTTGGGAAGGGTATAGGAAATATTTTACCTGCAGATTTCATTGGTTTAATGGTAACTGGTTTATTCGGATTTTTTTTTCTAGAATTTATTTTATGATGTCAGTTTTTTTGCCTATTTGCTCTCAGATCATTTATCTGCTTTCCTGCTGCAAACTAAATTTCTTAGATTCCCTATTCAATTAGCTAGTTCTGATCAATGGTAAGCACTGGCCAAAGCCTAGTGGGCAGGAGGGAGGAAGAAGCTTCACCATTTCTCCTGTCTTCTCTTTGCCTCCAGAGGTGGTTGTCTCCTCTGGGGTTCCAGCTCCTACAGCCTTTCCCCATGGTCCAGCTCCCTTTCAGCCCCTGCCACAGATCCAGCTCCTGTCAGTGACCTTGGTGCTTACACACCAGTAATGCCAGTCCCCCCCCTTGATCCCTCCAGCCCCCTCCAGAGGTGGTAACAGTTTCCTGATGGTACTAATCTTAGGTTTGCCTCACTACCTGATGTTTCTCTTTGAGGTTCTCCTTTTGTAGCAAATCTCCTGTGTTAAATTCTTATTAGATCACCTGAAGAGGCTTTGTTTTCATGACTGGTCCATGACTGACCCAGATAGTTAATATTTTTCTGAAAAATCATCTACTTCATTTGAGTTTTCCAGTTTGTTGGCATACATATGAAACCTTATTGGCATAATATTTATGCCGATAAATATTAAGACACTAACAATCTCCACCACATCCATGGTTATGTCCTCTTTTTCATTCCCAATATTGTTTGGGTCTTCTCTCCCTCTCTCCCTTTCTCCCTCTCCCCTTCTCTCTCTTACTCAAGACTTGCTAAAGATCTGAAAAATATATCCAGCTTACCATCTTTGAGCTAAAAGATGGAGGTGGGCACTATGCTGTGTATACTGGCTTAATGTATAAAAGCAATCACTCAAAAGACGAGAAAGAATATAATATTGGTTGTCTTTCAGAAGAAAATTGGATGGCCATTTAAAAGAAATGAAAGTTTTTAATTACATGCTAGTTCATACATTTTGAATTTTGAACCATGTGAATGATTCAGCAATTCAAATAATTAGGTTTAAAATAGTTTAAAAGAGCAGATTTTGGATTTGCTTGCTTTCTCTTATTTCTTTGTTTTCTATTTTATTAATTTCAACTTTATTATTATCATTTCCTACCTTTCACTCTCTCCAGGTTTACTCTGTTATTCTAGCTCAGTTATTTTCAGTTTTCTTATCTTTTTGATAACTGAATTTAAATCTAAATGTATCTTTAAGTACCATTTTAGCCCATCTCTGTATTTGACAGGTGGTAATTTCATAGTGTTTATTTCTAAATATTTTATTATTTCCACTGTGATCTCCTACTTAATCATTGGATATTTAAGTGTATATTTAATATTCCAAAGATATATGCTTTGTACATTTTCTTTTTATTGTTTGTTTCTAATTTAAACATACCATGACAAGAGACTGTGGTCTATATGGCAACTTTATTTTAAAATTTGTAACCTCTTTTTATGGTTCATTTTAAACAAGTTCCACTAGTGCTTGATTAAAGTGTACTTTCTATTACTTGGATGTGGGATGTATGTGTGGATGTGTGTGTGTGTGTGTGTGTGTGTGTGTGTACCCCTATTAACTCAAACTTGATAACTTTATTGTTCAAAATTTTACTTCCTTGTAATTTTTTCTGATTGATTAATTAAGTTTTTTTTAATTTTTTTACTGTTTTTTATTTATTTCTGAGAGAGACAGAGACAGAGCATGAGCAGGGGAGGAGCAAAGAGAGAGGGAGCCACAGAATCTGAAGCAGGCTCTAGGCTCTGAACTGTCAGCACAGAGCCCAATGCAGAGTTCAAACTCATTTACTGTGAGATTATGATTGGAGCTGAAGTTGGAGGCTCAACGTACTGAGCCATCCAAGCACCCCAATTAATTTTTTCTTTTAAAATTTTTTTTAAACTTTACTTACTTATTTTTGAGAGAGAGACAAAGAGAGTGAGCAGGAGAGGGGCAGGGAGAGAGGAAGAGAGAGAATGTCAAGCAGGCTCCATGCACAGAGCCTGATGCAGGGCTGGAACTCACAAACCATGAGATCATGACCTGAGCCAAAACCAAGAGTTGGACACTTAACCAACTGAGTCAATTGGCGCCCACCAATTAGTTTTTAATATATAAGTGTATTTGAGCATCACACCATATTTTGCAAAATTATCTTTATAACTGTCAGTTTTTGCTTCTGCTTTACTGATAAATCAAGACTATGTTGTTAGTTGAGAAGTTTATGATAATTAGGTATTCTTGGTGGATTGGTACTTATGTAGTATCCCATTTTTATATTTATTAATGCTTATATTCTAGTTCTTCTAATATTTAAAAAAATCCCTAACATCTGGTGTGTGTGTGTGTGTGTGTGTGTGTGTGTGTGTGTACTTACCTGGTATATCTTTTTCCATTCTCTTTTTCATATTTTCAGAATCTTTTAAAGCTGTGTATCTTGAACAAAGCACAAAATTTAACTTTTTAAAAATACAATATGTTGAATGCAATAAATAAAAATGTCTCTATTTTCAGGTAACATGATTGTATGGCTAGAAAATCCAAAGGAATCTACCAAAAACAACAACAAAAAGCCTCCTAGAACTCATAAGTGAGTTTAGCAAGTAGCAGGACATAAGATTAACATGCCCAAACCAGTTGCATTTCTATATACTAATAGTAAATCAGTAGAAACTGGAATTTTAAAAAATGCAATACCATTTACTAATGCTCCAAAGAATATTAAATATTTAAATATAAATCGAACAAAAATGTATAGAATCTGTATGATGAAAATTACAACATGATCTGAATAAATGAAGAGATATACTGTGTTCATGAATTGAAAGACTCAACACAATAAAGATGTCGATTTCCCCAAGTTTAATGTGATTCCTATAAAAATATCAGCAGGATTTTTTGTAATTAAGATTATCTAAAACTTCTAGGGCTTCTGGGTGGCTCAGTCAGTTAAGTGTCCAGCTTCAGCTAAGGTCATGATCTTGTGGTTCGTGGGTTCGAGCCCCACGTCGGGCTCTATTCAGACAGCTTGGACCCTGGTGCCTGCTTCCGATTCTGTGTCTCCCTCTCTCTCTATCCTACCCTATTCACACTCTGTCTCTCTCTCTCTCTCAAAGATAAATAAACATTAAAAAAATAAAAATAAAATTTAAAAAGATTATCTAAAACTTCTATGAAATGAGAAAGGAACTAGAATAGGTAAAATATTTTTTTAAAAAAAGAATAATATAGGAAGAATCAGCCTACCTGATCAAGACTTATGTAGTTATAGTAATCAAAACTATGTGGCATGGTTGGAGGGATAGACACATAGATCCGTGGAACAGAATACAGAACCCAGACAGAAATCCACAAAAATAGGCTCAACTTATTGTTGGAAAAGGTCAAAAGCATGAATCCATAAAAAGAGAAGCTGATAATTTGAACTTCATCAAAATTAAAACCTTTTGTTCTGGGAAAGACTCTTAAGAGGATGAAAAGACAAATTACTACCAGGGAGAATATATTTGCAAAACATATATCCAACAAATTACTTGTATATGGAAAACATAAAGAATTCTCTTTTTTTAAAGTTTATTTATTTTGAGATAGAGAGAGAGGGAGTGGGTGTGCGTGTGGGGGAAGGGCAGAGAGAGGGAGAGAGAATCCCAAGCTGTGCCCATCAACACAGAGCCCCACGCAGCTCTGGATCCCACAAACCATGAGATCAGGAGCCAAGGTCAAGAGTGGGACGCTTAACCCACTGAGCCACACAGGTGCCCCAAAACTATACAGAATTCTCAAATGTACAATAGTGAATAAGCAAATAATCAAATTAGAAAATGGGCCAATGACATGACCGCATACTTTACCAAACAGAACATACAGATGACAAGTAAGCACATAAAATGATATTTAATTTCATTAACCCTTAGGGAAATGTACATTAAAATGACAAGATATCACTACATACCTATGAGAATGGATAAAATTAAAAATAAAGACAACACAAAATGCTGACAAGAATCTAGATCACTCATAGATTGCTGGTGGTAATGTTAAATAGGACATCCATTCAAGAAAATAGTTTGATTTTTTTTAATGTTTATTTATTTTGAGAGAGAGACTGGGGGGAGGGTCAGAGAGAGAGAGAGAGAGAGAGAGAGAGAGAGGGAATCCCAAGCAGGCTCCACACTGGCAGCGCTAAACCTGATGTGGGGCTCGAACTCACAAACTGTGAGGTCATGGCCTGAGCCGAAATCAAGAGTGTATGCTTAACCGGTGGAGCTACCCAGGAGCCCCACGTTTGGCATTTTTTAAATCAAACATGTACTTATCAAATGATTCGGCGATGTATTCCCGGACATTTACCACAGGGAAATGAAAACTTAGGTTCATGCAGAAACTTGTACATGAATATTAATAGCAGCTTTATTAATAATAACCCCACACTGGAAATTATCCAGCTGTCCTTCAATGGGTGAACAGATAAACTGTGATATATCAACACCAAGTAAGAGTACTCACCAATAGAAGGAAAGAAATATTGATAAACACAACAACTTGGATGAAACCCAGGAGAATAATGATGGTTGAGAAAAAAATGTTACATACTGAATGATTCCATTTATATAACACTGTTGAAATAACAAAATTATAGAAGTAGAGAAAAGATGAGTGGTTGCCAGGGAATAGGGATGGGCGGGGAGGAAGTGGGTGTGGCTTTAAAGGGGTAGCAAGAGGGAGGCTTAACGTGATGAAACGGTTTTCTGTATTGATTGTGGTGGTAGTTGCAGGAAGCTCTCGATGTGCAGGCAATTTATTCAGAAATCTTTTGCACTTTGCAATCAAAAAGAGCAAGATAATGACAACCTGAAAACTCAGAATGTTGTTACTACTGCAAAGTACGGTTTCCACGGAAGATGCAGAAATCTGTGTTCTTGGAATTAATCATGACGTGGAATCTACAGTTTTGATCAACAAGAATTACATTTTAATCTCATATTCATAAGGCACATAGACAATAAAAATGGTTCCTTCTGGTTGAGCGTGGTAGATACTAGGTGACAGTAATACATTAAAAAGATCATTCAACTTTCAAGTATGTAGACATTTGGCCTTTTATCAAATAGAAGATTTCCTATAATGTTGATTAGAAAATTGTTCTGAACAGCAATCTATCTAAAATTTTAGGAGGTAAAAGCTTGAAGATTGCTAAATGTTCTTCCTTTGACATAGTCCAGAGTACAATTAGGAAAAAACTCTATTTTAAAATAATTGTCCTCTAATGAAAGGACCAGTTGGAAAGGACTTCTTACTTCAAGTCCTTTCCTGAAATATCAGTTTTTATAAATATCCATCTGTCTGGGTTTTAATTTCCCTTATCATCATGGTTATGTAAACACCAAGTCTCAATTTTTAAATATGGGTTTTTAAATTAGAAATGCAAGATACATTGTTTGAATGTTCTCAATCGATCATTGGTTAAAATAATACTAATCTGTAGGAAGCAGATATAAAACTTGGATAATAAAATTTCTTGGCTATTTTAAAAAATACAATGGATCAGTAAGTTCCTTTAACATGCAAATTTCATTTAACATTTATTTACTGTGATTAGTGATATATTTGAACATGTCCTTACCACGGTCTTTATTTTGTTTTCCTTTCACCATTCTTTTCCTCATCATAATTTCCCTCCTCCTTTTTGTGCTTTCTGCTGAATTGATAAATGCCTTTATTCTACTTTTAATTTTCCTCACTGATCTTGAAACTATAATAAATTGCCTTTCTCTCCTTGTCATCACCCTTACATTTTTAACCTATGTAACTATAAATTTTTATAAAAACTTTCAAGGTACTATTTATGACCATTCTCTTAAATACATTGAGGGTGTTAGCATGATTTAGATACATATGGAAAAACTCTTGTTATTATTATATAGAATTTTAGTTTTTCCTTTTTATTTTTTACAGTCAATGGTTATTTAAAATATTTCCATTTATTTTGTCAACTTCTTTACTTATTATTTCTTTCATCCAATGTCTTCCTAGCCTGCCTGGTTCAAATCCTGATTCTTACCAGCTATGAGATCTTAATCTTTCTGTATCTCAGTTTCCTCACTGTGAAATATATATCTACCTCATAGGGTTATCATAAGATTATATGGGGCTAAAATATATATCTAAAATATATATCTACCTCATAGGGGGCTAAATATATATCTACCTCATAAGGTTATCATAAGATTAAAAGTAGCTGGTGTGTGTAAAGTGTTAGCCATTGTTTTATTATTATTAGGCTCTTTTCTTTGTAGTCAAGACAATTCTCTAATGGGTCTATAAGGGATAAACTTCCCATGGATGAAGTGTTTATTTTGTCGTTCTTTTGCACGATAGTTTAGTTTCAGTGTGAAATTTAGCTAGATAGGAGATTATGTTCCTTTGGCCGTTTGAATAGTTATCTCATCTATCAGTGCTGATGAGGAGACTGCTACCAACCTGATTGCCCTTTTATATGTAACCTGTCTTTTTTCTCTGGTAGCTTTTAGGATTGCCCTATTTTCCCTTGATGTTTTACAGTTTCCCTATAATGTGGATTTATTTTTATTTATGTTGTTTGGAATTTGTTGTGAACTTTTCAAGGATGTCTTCAACTGTGGAAAATTCTTAGCCATTATCTTTCTGAATGTTTCTCTGTCTTTCTCTTTAATCTGTTTTTCCTTGGAACGCCTATAGATTTATTTTGGAGCCTCTCCATCTATTATTTATGACTCGACTTCTCCTTCATAGTTTTTGTCTCCATACACTGCATTCGGTGTGAATTCCCCGGCACTATTTTCCACGTCTCTCCTTGGCTGATGTCAGTCTCAATGTTATCCCATCTATTAAGATTTTTAATTTTAAAAGATGCATTTTTTTGTAAAATTTCTTTTTTTTTATTTGAGAGAGAGAGTGTATGTGTGAGTGGGGGGAGAGAAAGAGAGAGAGAGAAGAGAGAATCCTAAGCAGGCTCCATGAGCATGGAGCCTGACATGGGGCTTGATCCCATGACCCTGGGATCCTGACCTGAGCCAAAATCAAGAGTTGGACACTCAACTGACTGAGCCACCCAGGTGTCCTTTTCTAAAATTTCTAATCAGTTCTTTTCATGTCTACTTGTTCTTAAGGATGTTCATTTTTGGATGATTCCTGTAAATAGCTACTCAATTGTGTAAGTATACACAGTCATGTGTGGAGTTAAGGAAAATTTAGGACTGTGACCAACTAAATATTCAAGAGGGTAAATGTTTTAAACTTGTTCCACCTTATTTAGTTATAATGTTCATAAACTGAGTGCCTATTTTATGCAAAATAACCTCTCTGCAGTGGTGAGGATTCTTAAAATGCCTTATCTTGGGGCGCCTGGGTGGCGCAGTCGGTTAAGCGTCCGACTTCAGCCAGGTCACGATCTCGCGGTCCGTGAGTTCGAGCCCCGCGTCAGGCTCTGGGCTGATGGCTCAGAGCCTGGAGCCTGTTTCTGATTCTGTGTCTCCCTCTCTCTCTGCCCCTCCCCCGTTCATGCTCTGTCTCTCTCTGTCCCAAAAATAAATAAACGTTGAAAAAAAAAATTTTTTTTAAATGCCTTATCTTCTGTTTAGCACCCTATTTTATCAAGCTCAGGGAATCAGTCATCGATCTACATCAAACATACACTACACTACACATTCGTAAAGTAACAGACATGTAAAAATATAGTCACTTATTCCTTAGTTCTTCTCAGGCAGTGCAATGGACCCAGGTTAACTTGCTTGGCTCATGGAGGACAGTAATTAAGAGCTCAATGGATTCAGAATACTACTGGCTTAGCCACCACTCTGACAACCTGCCTCCAACCGCTCTTCAGAAAACACCTCAGACTCATTCTTCTGTGCAAAGGAGCCTGACATGCAGAGTCCAAAGGAATGTTAGAGAGTATTTTCCTCACCGGGAGGATTTTAGCACCAAAACATTTACTCAATGATCCCTTTCAATCTGCAAAATATAGTCAATTGTCCTGGATGAGCTCTTTTGTTTTCCAAGGGCAGAATAGTTTTAAGCTTTTTCATCAGGAGCTCAGGCTGAAAGTGTCCCTTTTATCTCAAAGGATCCCAAACCCCTCAAAAAGTTATGTGCCTGATGATAACTCATCATTTGAAGACCAGCCTCCTCTGAAGTGCTGATCTGGACTGAGTCTCAAATCTAACATTGATTCTAACTAAACGTGCCATGGGTTTGGTTAGAGTCACTGAACAACAAATAAGGAAAGTCATGTAATTTTTGTACGTGGTATTAGCTATATTAGCATTTGCATGTTCAGTGAGTTTTAAATGCCCAATATTATTCAAATATTTTTCAAGGGAATGAATGTAGCTATGACATATGTTTATGCTTAGAAAAGATGTATGGATGTTATCATTTTTATCCTTTATTCCTGTCTTGTTATATGGGGCTTACAACTTGAAATGCTAGAGCCCCTGTGCTCATCTGTTCCTTAATAGGTCCCTGTGTCCTCACATTTAGCTCCATGGACCAAGGGGAGATAAGGTTTCTTGTTGATTAGCTTTATTTATGGGCAAGTGTAGAATTTTAAAATTGGAAGATGATGTAGACAATAGCCTTAGGATATAGATAGGTAAGCATCCCATGACCCTGGGATCATGACCTGAGCCAAGGCCCCAGTGAAGTCAAGATCAAACAGTTAATTAGTATTAGGCCTAGGATTAGAATTTATGGTTTTAGACTCCTGGTCTAATGTCCATGAAGGCAGAAGAGCCTATAAATAAATATGAATATTTAGTCCATTCAGAAACCACCTGAGATATCCCTTATACTTTGTAATGAGTCTATTAGTAGTATAAAAATTGTTACTTCTGACATGTTATAAACAAAATCAACAATCCCATGGACCCATTACGAGGTACTTAAGAACTTTGTTTTGAGGACTCTGAAAGGCAAAGGAAGATAGCCAAAGGAGCTCTCTGCAAATGGGCAGCTTTCCCAGATAACCCCAGAAGGAAAGAAGAATGAACGAATTAATGAATCAGGGTTCTTTTAATAGCCTTATTATGATGTCTAATTGTGAGTGTAAGACCCTATGACTTCATCACAAAATTTAGCATTCTGCTTGAAAATGTGGACTGAACTTTCTCTCTTTCAAGATGCTAAAATTTGGACAAGCTCTTATCACTTAAGGAACTGACTCTAGCTGGAAAACTCCAAGTTCATCATACATACAAAACCATATTTAAAATCACAAAGATTTTACTAGCCCACTCTCGCCATCATGGGTAGTATGTTTCTGAATGCTTAGGGTACATCAGGCAATCTCATTTTATCCCCCTAATAAACCAACCGGTGTGGTAGATCTGATCATCAATATTGCCTCCACTGTATAAACAAAGAAACTGAGATTTAGACAAGTTATGTAACTTGCCAGAGGTCATGTAATCAGTAACAACAGGGCTGGGATTTGTATCCAAGTCTGACTACAGAGTTTAGCTCCAAGTCACTGATATATAAGCTCCATTTTGTTACAAATGGGGTGAAAGTCAATGAAAGAAGATATTTTATATCTCCAGTGCCTGGAACTGTGCCTGACACCTGATGGTACTCAGTAAATATTTGTTAAACACACAAATGAATACATTTACAAGGGTAAAAGGGACTGTGTGCATCTTCAAATGGGCTTGTGAAGCTCCTACCAACTGTACAAGGTAGCCTTTGCTGTTGCCTTGTTAGTCTCCCCCAAATTGCTTCACAGGTGTCGCAATGTGAACTGCAGGGGGGTGCCCTGAGCTTTCCACTCTGTGTTTACTCTGCTGTGCTGTTTAGCTGGGAACTGACGGAGATACTATATGGTGGGAAATATTTTTCATCCCTGCGGAATACAATTAGGGGATAGTCTTTTTCATCTTGGCTGTTCTTCAGTGCCTACTGATGAATTTGCAGGAAGTATATTCTGAATAAGAGACCTACTGGTTGAGCCTGGTCTCTGGGCCAGACTCCACCCCTTATCAGCATGTGACATTAGCAAAGTTATCTCTGCCTCCCTCTCGTCATTCATTCGGAAAATGCTCTGAGGCCCCAAGGGTTGTTGTGAGAACTGAGTGAGTTAATTTATGTAAGAAGCATAGCATAGTGCCCAATATATAGTATGTGATCAATAATTGTTAACTATTATTACATCAAAAATATCTTGTTTCCTTCATGTATGGAAAGAAATATAGTTCATCAGCAAAGAGGTATTCAATGCCCCTGTGTGCCAGCCTCAGCTCCATGTGCAGAGGATACAGAAGCAAGGTAATTGTCTGCTTTTATGGGCTCATATTCTAGAAGGGGACTCAGAAGACAAAATAAGATGCACTATGTGTCTGGTGGCAAAACATGCCTCAGAGAAGAGTAAGAGGATGTAGGGAGCTGATGGAGAAGATTATTTCATACAGGCTGGCAGGGAAGGCCTGCGGGGCATACCTGAAGGAAGTGAGGCAGGACCCTATGGCTATCTGGGAACAGACTCTTTCAACAGAAGGAACTCCTGGCCTATTAAAAAAAAGAAGAAAGAGAGAGAGAGAGGGAGAGGGAGAGAGAGAAAGAAAAAGGAGACAAAAGGCAAGAGGCAAGGCAAGAGGGTGAACTTGGAGTGGTAGAAGGGGCAGCCAGATCCTATAGGGCCCTGCAGGCTGTGATAAGGACGTTAGATTTTCCCCTGAATCAGATGCGAACCATTAGTGGGTTTTGAGAGGCTGGACATGATCTGACATGTTTGAGAAGGAGTACTGAGGCTGCTGTGCAGACAGATGACTGTAAAGAGGCAGAGGAGGAAGCAGGAAGACCAGTAAGGATACTATTGCATCGGCCCAGATGAGAGATGATGGAAGTTTAGACCATGATGGTAACAGGAGGCAAGATAAGTAGTGGTCAGATTATGGATATATTTTAAAGGTAGAGCTGACATGATTTGCTTTGGATTGAACCTTCGGCGTGAGAGAAGAAGGAGAGTCAAGGATGACCCCAAGGTTTTTGTACCCAAGGTATTGATAGACCACCGTTTTTCTTCTGTGGGAAGGAAGAATATATTTGTCAGAATACTCCAGAGAAACAGGATCAATAGGATGTCTATAAATATAGGGACAGGAATTTATTGTAAGGAGTTGGCTCACATGATTATAAGTTGACAAGACCCAAAATCTACAGGGCACGTCTGCAAACTGTGGACCAGAAGAGCTGATGGTATAGTGTTAGTCCCAAGGCCAGCAACTCAGGACATGGAAAGTACTCGTGTGTTTCAGTTCAAATGTGAAGGCAGGAAAAAGTCCAATGTTTCTGTGTGAAGGCAGTTAGGCAGGAGGAATACTCTCTTACTTACAGGGGAGTCAGTCTTTTTGTTCTGTTCAGGCATTCAACTGACTGGATGAGGCCCAGCCACCCCAGGGAGGACAATCTGCTTTACCGTCTATTGATTTCAATGGTAATCGTATCCAAAATCACTCTCAAAGAAACACCCCAAAAGATGTCTAGCCAAATCTCTGGGCACCTCATGGCTTAGTCAAGCTGACACACAAAATTAACCACTGCAGAGGAGGAGCAGATTTGGACAGGAAAACCAGAGTTTTGCTTTGGACATGTTAAGTTAGAGATTATTTAACAGACCTCAAAGGAGAGATGTGGGTCAGCAACTGGTTGTAGAGACCAGTGTCCTTGAGGTATAGTACTTTTCTTCTCCCCTGTACATCCCATACACAATCCTGATATGACATTCCTTGTTTTAGCATTGACTTTAATTGACTCTGTCCTAGTTATTAAGATTAAATTGCTAATTTACTGGCACTTATTTAGCTATATCAGAAAATTTATTCCTTAAGACATCATGGCTTCTTGCTTTTTTGAGCCTTTACCTTTCTGGATGCCCTCTCCCCATCTGTCCACCTGGGAAATACCTTTTTAAGATTCATGAAACGGTGTCACCTCTTCCCTGAATCTTCCTGAATCATTTAGGCAAACTCCAAACTATAGACACTCCCATTCTTGTTTCTCTTCAGATTCTTCCTCCTTTCCTTTCTTCCCTTCTTTCCCTGTTTTTCTTTTTTCTAAAAAAAATCACAAGTTTTCATTTTCTATACTATATATACATATAGAATTAAAGCAATAAAGAAAACAATAAATGATAAGAAAAAGCACCTAAAATCCCAGCGTAAAAACGTTTAACTAGGTTTCAAGAGTTTTCTAGGTTTATTTACACAAAAACTACATAATTTTATAAAATGAGTGTTTTTGTAACTTTTTTCATAATGTGCTTTTTAAAATCAATAATATGTCATGACTATCTTTTAATGTCAATGAATTAGCCACATATGACTTATTTTAACAGTTGCTTATTTGAATGCATGGATATAAGATATTTTATTTATTTCATCTCCCAATAGAGGGGTTCAGTTGCTTTCACTCTTTTCATAATAAGTAATTCAACGATCCATATGTAGCTTTGCATGAGTCTTTTTAATTATTGCATAGATTTCATTATTTAGAGATGATTTATTTAACCAGTCCTTAACTGATGGATATTTCAATCATAACACACACACACACACACACACGCACACACACACACACACTTGAAAGAATGGAAGAAGGGAAGGAAAGAAGGAAAATGTAGGAAAAGGGAGAATCATTAGCTCATATAACTGGAACTTCCAGGGCAACCTGGCTTTAGGCCCATCTGGATCCAGGGCAAAAATGGTGCCATGAGGACCACCTCCATTTCTTGGCTCTCTTTTCCTCTGGGTCAGCTTTATTTTCAAACAAACTGTCCACGCTATATCAACACTGACCCTAGGTGGCTCCGAGCTTATATTACTGTCCTGAACTTCCATGATTCTCTGAAGGAGAGACAATTCCTTTTCTGGTGGTTCCAGCAACATTCCCAGAGAGAGCTTTAATTGGACCAGCCTCAGTCACATGCCCATCTTTGAATCAATCTCTGTGGTCAAGAGGAAGGTGATCTGGGTGACCAGTGTACCCCTGGATCCAGGAGAGGGATTCTGTCTCCTCTCCCCTCTGCAAACTTCATGGGCTGAGAATGTAGGTAGGAAGGTTTTGAAAAGGTATAAAGGTGTTCTGTTACCAGAGGACGTAGGCATGGTAATTGAGAAATACAAAACAACAATACATAAGGTGGATTAACATAGTTTACCAAAAAAAAAATAAACACTAGTGCTTTTTTGTGGAGAAAAAAGGTTTTCTTTTTCTTTTTCTTTTTTTAAAGGTTTTTAATGACACAAATCTGTGTAACATCAACCTGCAAAATGTCCACGACTGGAACTTTATTTTAACCAACGGATGCCACACTGTTTCTATTTTAAGGTTGGGTGACTCCTGCCCCTTGCCAATCAGCCTTGTCTTCTTGTCTTTTTGCAACATCTGTCAGTTACTCATCCATGGATGGTGGGCAGAATTGGATCAATGAACTTCCACTGTCCTGGGCAGACATTACTTCATCTCTGTGCCAGGTCTGTTGCTTATGGCAGCTGAAGTATCGCAGACTTTTTTTTTTACTTCTCCCATGCTGAAGATTTTCCTTAACAGAGAATTGGCAAGAGGGGATGCAGAAGAAATGAAGGGCATTACCGCCAAAGCTGAGACCTTTGTTTTGAATCTCCTGGGAGATTATTAGATAACTAATATACTGATCCCCAAATGGTCACATTTTATGTTAGATTATTTCCGGTCTCACCAAAGGTCAGCATATAATCTGAGGCCTGACTATACTAAGGAACGTGAATGACCTGGATAGGTTAATCATTTGGTGGTCCTTGAGATCACTTTATTTGGCATTTAGTTGGAGAAACTGAGGGTAGCGGAAAAGCCTAGATCACTAGTAGCTGTCTCCCCTCCTCTGTCCAAAAGTTGCACACCCCACTCAGTAGGACGAAAACCCCGTGATATCAGGACACACACTTGTAGCAGGCAGATAATTAACTATCTACCTTTGCATGATTCTAGGGACTTGCAAACTCCACCCCACTGCTATTCCAGGCGGATAATCCTAGTGTTCCTTCTGAACATGCATAGTAGTCCCCAGCCGGAGTTCTAGAAAATAGTTTTCTCCATCTTGTTGCACACTTAGTTGGGCCATTCTCAAACCTGCCCAGCTTAGAGGAATGTAGAGAAATTTGAAGAAGCTGACATTTAGCAAGTGGATCATTAAACTTTGGAGCCAAAGTTAACTGATTCAGAGCCAATGTGAACCAGGGTTTAGTGACACCAAGAAGAGAATGAAATGATAACATGTATGTGATGGAAGGTGAGGGTTGGGTGGGGGAATAGGGAGAGTTTGCCAGTAAAAACAAGATGAAACATAGAACTATTTTCAAACTCTTTTTAGCTGTAGAACGCTTTATTCGAGGGAAATTTTGCTCCAATTTGGAAAAGAAGGCGGTTGGGTTGAAGAGTGGCCAAGCCCCAATCATTCCTCCCCCCCACCATACAGCAGCCCCTGAGGCCCTTGGAGGGAATTCTCAGGACTCAACATGGCTTAAAAACCGCTGACCTAGACTGTCTACTAGAGTAACAGTGAAGAATGCAGTTTGCTCAGAGACAAACTCACACTGCCTAGGCTCTGTTCCAATGTTAAAAAGAGCACAGCTAAGGAACACACAATATCAAACCATTAAACAGGTAGCTTTGTGTGACTTTTCATCAGACAATGAAGGGGATGCTTTGTGTTCTTAAACTATTCTCTTATTGTCATTTACCTTTGGAATGGCGTGTATAGGGTGGTGAAACTTTCCTTAACATCGGGTGTAATTCTAACAGAGCTTAGGTTGATTATTTTTTCCAATACCCTCCTTACTAGTTTTGTTTTAACTGGGACAGAACTCTTCCTACCTCTCCCTCGAGCTCTGGTCAATCAAGAGCTGACTATACTTCTCTCATGTTAGCCTATTGTATGATGTACATTTCCTTAAGCTCCCTTGGAGAGGAAAATGTTTCCGTTCAAGAATGCACCCCTTGCATCTAACACAGGATCTGCCAATAGTTAATAAATATTTTCTGAATGGATGACAAGAGCAGCGACAGAATGGCTACAAGCCCTATAGAACAACAACAAAACAGCACAAAGGTGAAACCAGACAGGTGCATAAGATGGGGCCTTTGGAGCTGATTTGAATCCCAGTTATGTAAACTCTTTAAGACTTCATTTTCTCATCCAGAAAATGGGAGTCATAATACAGGGAAGTTACATTTTTCTCAGGCATGTAGTTGCAATTACCTTAAAACCCTTACATTATCCATGAAGTAAAATAAGTATGCGTGGTTTGGTACATTCCTCTACCAACTCTCAGCAACTCCAAAATCGTCCCCTTCTCCTCCACTGTTTATTTTTCAGTACAGATGAAGTAGCTGTTCACACACACACACACACACACACACACACACACAACTGAGAGTATATAGTTGAATTCATGTTACAGGTGCATTTGGGCCCACTCTGCTTTATAGACCTCCTAGAGGTGCTGGGATTATTAAGCTCGTTAGTGTTGGAAAAAGCCTGACCTAATACCTGACATATGGCCATGGGTGTACAATTAATGTGAGCCCCTTCCCCTTGTGTCATGATGACAGTAGAGTGCAGTGAGAGGATCTGTCAGAGGCTGGCTCGATTCTTATCTGACTCTCTTCCACCACTGCACCTCTCTAAGCCAACTTATAGAATACCTCTAACTCCTGAGAAACAGCGTTTTGAAAAATAGATCACATCACACTATGATTTTCTTATATTGCATCCAAATGGCTCCTACAGAATAGAAGCACAGTATTCCTTTCCTCCAGGACAAATGTTCAGGACTGGTCACAACTCCCTTTCCAATTGTGTAAGTTTGGTAAATTGTGGACGGTTCACTCTTTCCCAAACACTCACTCCCCAAACAGAGCTCTATCCCAGCCAGGCTCTGTGCTAGGTCCAAAGACCAAGAAAACACAAGTGAGAAATAAACAAGTGAATGGACAGTTATTAGTACCACGTGATCATGTAAGTGTCAAGACAGGGCAACGCTCATGATTCTCAGAACACTGAGGAAGTGACTAACCCAGAACAGGGGCTGAAGGAGCAATGGGCAAAGGCAGCTTTCTGGAAGAAGGGCTCCTGAACTGAGTGCCTTTGAAACTGCAGCAACAGGCCTCTGCTAAAGTGTTATTGGGGTAAAACACAGTAATTTTAGTTTCATAGAAATGTAGAACCTTAATATTTGAAGGAACCTGGGCAACCTATTTCCACATCATGTTCCTTCAATAGTATGTGCTCTGGGATTAGACTGTCTGGGTATGAACTCAGACTTGACCACCTTTAATCTTTGGAGATTAGTTTGGGGAAAGTTCCTTAAGCTTTCTGTGCCTCAGTTTCTTCACTAATGAAGTGAGGGAAAGTAAGAGAACCTAGAATAGAGTCAGTTTTCAATGAATGTTGACCATTAAAATTATATCCTTTGCTATTGCTGATTACCAGCAAATGCTTACAAGAAAGTACATTAAGTTCTTTGATTATTTGTTAAATAATTGTTTCTAAACAATTATTTAAACTGTTCTAAACTGTTTCTAACAGTTTTTCTGCTGATGGGCCTTCAATAAATAAAAGATTTTATAAATATTTCCCCTAATTTCAAAAGTCTTCAACATCTTTCATGGAAGCCAGACCTTGTTCAAGACAGATGCCTTATTATATCAAATTATTTAGCACTGAGATTAGAGTGAAGCAGAATGAAAGGGTTTTTAAAAATTTTGTCTGCCATGGACTTTAGATAACCTTTCTCCTAATAGCCATAAAACTATTATACACATACTAAAATACATGAATAAGAAAATTAAACCCCATTAATTCATATTCCTCTCAAAATTTATGACATGGTCTAGAGCTTAGTAAACCCTTTCTTAATAAAAAGTGAAAATTAATCATGTAAACATGGTCTTTCTTGAAATATTTAAATGCTTAAGGAAACACACTTTGAAACACCCCTAGTCCATGGGGGATGTCACCTACATACGATTGGTTTACTAGGTAGAAGGAGATCATTAAAATAACTCTAAGAGGCCAATAATTGTTAGGCTAGACAGAGCACATGCTTCAAAAATAATGAAACTCTATATCTTTAAAGATATTACATAATTACGATTTTCAGTTAAATAAAGCTGACCTTAGGGTCGCCTGGGGGGCTGAGTCAGTTAAGCCTCCGACTAGGCTGAAGTCATAATCTCATAGCTCGTGAGTTCGAGCCCTGCGTCGAGTTCTGTGTCTCCTTTTCTCCCTCCCCCTCCACCTCTCACGCTCTGTCTGTCTCTCAAAAATAAATAAACATTAAAAAAATTTTTAAATACATTAAAAACATAAAGCTGACCTTTCCCCCAATAAGGAAGTTTTATTATAGATAGATAGATATTAATATAACATGCTCAAAGTGGTAATGCAGAGAAAGGTTAGTCAAATTCATCCTTCTGGGATTTGTGCCTTTGTGTTGCTACTTTCCCATTACTCAAAGGTCAGAACTCAATACACCCAGTTAAGGTTAGGGAAGGGCCTTGAGCCTTGGGTGCTAGTGATTCTGGCAGAGCAGATGGTAAAGGGAGTTCAGTATTTGTCAGAGGCTGCCTGCCCAGGTAATCATCGTGAACTTAAGTGGGTTTAGAACTGTCTTTGATTTTTACTCTCTCCTACACAGAGCTCTCTCTAATATGTTTCATTCTGTGGGACATAACAGGATTTGGGCATTACTAGGTTAAACACAGCTAACTAAGTACGCTTTGCTGCAAGATTTCTAGTGGCCTTCAATGTGGTCATGAATCTTTGAGAGAGATGTGGTAGCAATCATCTCCTAAACTTTCTTAGCTCTAGAAGCCTTTCTGGTGAAACATCTTACAGGACCAGGTTCTTCAGAACCTAGAAAACTCTAGAAAACGCTATATTAATACATCCACTGCATTGCCAGAGTAAAAAGTGAATCAACTTTAACTCTTTCAATGGCAGCACTGTTGCAGAAATACGGTCTAAACTTCTGGATGGCCTCGTACAACCTGGATCCTGCCGACCTCCCCAGCCTTGGTCTCATTTCTCAGTACATCCTCCCACATTCACGCTCCGGGGAGAGAACGACTGGCGGATTTGCTGAAATGGATCTGGGCCTTGCTCGAGCTGTCTCTTAGATCCCCACTGCATACCTCCACCCCCAACTTTTGCTTGGCTTACTTCCACCCAGTTTTTGGAGTAAGTTCTGGGGAAGCCTTTTTAGATCCCCACACCTGCACTCAAAGCCTCTTCTATGTGTTCCCATACCCACCTCATATTATTAGTCCCATCACTGCCTCCACTGCTCTGAGGCTAGTTGCCCATCACTGAGGTTCATTTGTGCCCTCCACTGCCATGCCGTATCGCCAGTGCCAGGGCCTAATACAGGTACCTGGCACACAGAAGACCAAAACTATATCTGTGAAACTAGTGAGACGATAGCTCTTGCTAGACAATTGATGGCACACCCCACTGCTGCTAGTAATTCAGGACCATCAGGGCCCACTGTGTGGGCATATACAAAGGTTTGCTCACCCATAGACGGGCAGCAGAGAGTTCCTACTCTACCTTGGTGACCAAGTATTCTTTTACGGCACAATGATGAAACTGTTCTATTGATCCGCATTAACAGGGAAGCATTAGTGGCACGTATACTGGAGTTTCTATACAAAGACCTCTTTTTTTGACACCGGGACACTGGGCCCTATTAGATGGACATGGGAGTATGATGCAGAGTTGGCTTAAAGAAAAGTGAGTCTGGTTCAATTCCTTAGAACTGCCAGCTTTGGCTCAGAGCCAGAGCCTCAGGACAACCTGGTCCAGGTACTTATTCATCATGCTCTTCTTTTTGGTATCCAGAGAGATATCATCAAAGTCTAGGGAGGCAGCCACATAATTTCTTTCTCATCATTGCTATGGCATCTCAGATTTCTTTGCTATTCTACAGCAACAGCATTGAGGATGTGTCCATAGCTCCCATCTCGAAGTTTTGCTTCATAGCAGGCTCAAAGGAGAGATAAAGATGGTCATGCTATCAGAGTGCTTGGTAGGGAAAAGGGACTAAAATAGCTTCTCCAGAACTTGGACTTCTCTATGACTTCCAAGGAGTTCTTTAGGATGGTGACCAACAAAGCTGGCAACCTTATGGGAGTGTATCACAAGAGTCCAGAAGCAGCCCGTATAAAAGCTTCTGTTTCTTCTGTCACGGGAGTAGATTAACATCTCTAATTCAGGATGACTTGGCTATGTTGCTCAAGACTCAAGCCTCGTTCACTTCCTGCTCCTTTCATCTAATCAGCCTGCACAATTAGGATGGGGTTTCTACCTCAAGTATGTCACAGTGGAGTACTGCCCAGGTCAATTTCCTCAAAGACTCTTCCCCCATATTGTCTATTACCCAACTTCACAGTCTTTCCTGTCCCTACATTTTGGTCTTGGAGCTTGTGGCTCACCATCTTGATGAGATGAAAGATGGGTGCCAGTGTGTGTGTGTGTGTGTGTGTGTGTGTGTGTGTGTGTGTACATACAACCGTGAGGAGTCAATCTTTCTTTTTTGTATAGTCCACTCATGCACTGAACTCAAACAGCAAACTATGCTGTAGTTGTGCAAGAATAGCTCCATTTGTCATTGGGGAACTCTGGGGTAAAGCCACAAAGTGTGCTCCTCCACCTGTTGGTCCCTGAAAGGGAAGGATGCAAATTCTTGTGTATTTTTGGTTCCCCTTCGTGATTGGAGAGGTAAACAGCTTGATAGGAATGCATGTTGCTGCTATTGCCATCATTTTTTTTTCGAAATTGACAAATTCTCAGTGAAAAATTCAGAGTCACAGGAAAAGCTAGAATTATAACACAGGTTTCAAAAACGAAGACACAGTACTCAAGACCCTCAAACTTGCTGCCTCTGTAAATCAAACTGCAGTCTTTTATGGGCGATGTAGGTGCTTGGGGTAGGAGAAGGAATGAGAATTGAAGTATAGTGAAGAGAGATAGCGTGAATGCAGAGTCATAGCTTCCTCTCTGTAGCGAGGCCATGTGTTTCCTGAATTAATAGAGATACTATATAGTTAATATGTGAAAAAGACAAAGGCCACTTTGTGATGTCGTTTTCTTATAATTTTCTCTATGTTGTTAGAACTTGAACTGACTTTTTGCCATAGAACTAATTCGTTAAATTTTCTAACAGACTTGAAGGAGGGGCAGTTTCTATACAGAGAATTGTATATTTACTAAGTAGCCCTCTGAGCTTCAATGAAAGATACGCTCTTACCTTGGTTTCGCTACTTAGAGGTAATCTCACACCACATTAATCAATATTTTGCTGCCCATTTTACCATATAATCCAGTGGATGTTAAAGATATAGTTTACCATATAGGCCTGATTAATTGAAGAAAAATATAGCTTCTTATTGCTGACATTATGAGGTTAGAAATAGCATCCTATGCTAATCTGCAATGCCAAGAAATGAAGATGGTTTAAATCAGATCTCATGACTAATGCATGAGATCCAAAGTTCTTTTATTCCTGGCTATTTTAGAAAACTGGGGTGTATTTTTACCCTAAAAACTAATTCTATAAGATTTATTGAGATAATACAAAATGCCTTATTATTAATAGCTCACAATCAAGATTTTGTAATACCGATGATCACAGAAATGCTGTTTCTCCATTAAAAATTTTTTTTAAATTATGTATATGCATTTACTTAAGTTCAGATTCAAGGATATTATGTTTGATCCTTAGTGTTTTTTTTTTTAATACTCAATAGCTGGAAAGACAAAGGAAAGTTTAGATTGCTTTCTGTGGTAGTTATTCCATTTTAATTATAGTTATTGTACATTCGTTTAAACAGAAAGAAATATATCTAGCAATAAGGTAAGCCTGTTATTTTTGCTTGTTTTTGTTTTGGTCATGACAAACTGTGAAATGCTGTGTTTTTCCTATAGTTCTAGCCCATGAAATCCGCAATCTTTCCACTTGATTTACGAAGGACCCTTAATTACTGCTGTCATTAGCACCTAGTGTTCAAAACAGTCTGTTAAAATGTACTGTTAGTCTCACCTCCAAGTCCCTGCTTGCTTTATTTTAATTTTTTTCCAAGGGTAACTAAAACAATAATTGCCTTAATAACAACAATCATGTACAGAGAATTAAATAAAATTCCAAGGTTTTTTTGTGCCTATTTCTTTTTGTTCAGAATTCGGCATTTGTGTGTTAAGATTGGCTTAGAGTTTGAACAAGTGTCCCTAAGCAGGGTTGTTACAAGCAAGGACTTATTACCTGGGTTTTAAAAACGAGTCACTCATTTGCCTTTTTCTTTCCACATGGGTAGGAATGACAGACAACTGCTGTGAAGCTTCAATGTTTCTGCCTGGTCATGCACAGTTCTGCAATATAATGCATAAATGTATAACAACAACTTGGGCTTGCATGATATCTCGCTTGGAATAAGGAAATCCAGCCAGGCGCGTCCACGCGGCCATCTTCGCGCGCGCGCACACACACACACGTGCGCGCGCGTGTACACACACACACACACACACACACACACACACACACACAGGTCAAAAGTTGATTCATTCCCGAGATCCCCCAGAATCTTTTCTTCCTCTCTTTCCGGCAGCTCAGCTTCCAGTCAGGGTAGTAGTGAGGTTGGGGGCGTGGAGAGGCGGGGAGGGCGAGGCGAGGGAGGCGGGAGCCGGGTGCCGGTGCGTGCGGCGCCCGCTCCTGCCGGGTGAGTCCGGGCCGGGTTTTGCGCCGTGTCCCCCGGCTTGTCTCACGGCCTCCAGCCGCCGCCGCTGCCGTGTTTACTGAGCTCGCGCGTCCTGATATCACTCCGCTGGCATGGAGGAGGAGGAGGAGGTGGAGGAGCGAGAGGAGGAGGAGGAGGCGGCGGCGGCGGCGGCGGCGGCGGCGGCGGCGGCGAGCAGTTGATCATTGTGATGGTGGCAGGAGCAGCGGCGGCAGCGGCAGCCCAGCCGAGCGTTAGGGGCTGCTCTCCGCGCGGCGTTTTGCAAAGGACTTCACCGATCTACTTTTGCAGTCGCCTCGGACTGTCCATGTGTTTACTTCCCCCAGCCCGAGGATTCGATATCTAGGTTCCTGTGAAATGCAACTGAGCAGCCAAAGTACTTTGAGAACACGGGGCGGCATAAACACCAAAACTTTTTTGTGGAAGGAAATTGCAATAAGCAAGCTTGCCGTTTTCCGATGCGGTGTGGAGTGAGTGTGTGTCGCGCGTGTCCGCACTGGAGGCATATGCTTGTGTGTGTACATGGGGTGTATTTTTCGGTACGTAGGGAGAAAATGCTTGCCAACCACCGGAAATCTCCTGGAATTTATTAGAAAATAATGGATTATAAAAAGAAGGCAGGAGAGGAGCGGATCTCCCCTTGAGTTGCAACCCGATTTGCTGCTGGCTCAGTTTGTTGTGATTCTTTTTGTTGATAGGTGTCTGATGGTATTCTGATAACACCCCCCCTTCTTTTTTCCCCCTCGAGCTTTACAGTTTAAAAAAAGGAAACAAAAAAAAAACCTACCCCAAAATCTCTCCCCCTTTTTTTCGCCCCGTCGAGATCGCTGTTTCCATCCATGTGCTTGCGTCTCCCCCGCGTTCCACTTAAACTATTTTAATTCTTGGACCCAAGGAGGAGGCTGATAGGGGGGTGGATAAAAAAAAGTTCTTCCAAAATAGTGTGCCCGGGGAGCAGGATGGGGGATTTCGCAGCCCCCGCTGCTGCCGCGAATGGCAGTAGTATTTGCATCAACAGTAGCCTGAACAGCAGCCTCGGCGGGGCCGGGATCGGTGTGAATAATACTCCCAATAGTACTCCCGCTGCTCCGAGTAGCAATCACCCCGCTGCCGGCTGCGGCGGCGGCGGCTCCGGGGGCCCCGGCGGCGGCTCAGCGGCCGTCCCTAAGCACAGCACCGTGGTGGAGCGGCTCCGCCAGCGCATCGAGGGCTGCCGGCGGCACCACGTCAACTGCGAGAACAGGTATCAGCAGGCTCAGGTGGAGCAGCTGGAGCTGGAGCGCCGGGACACTGTGAGCCTCTATCAGCGGACCCTGGAGCAGAGAGCCAAGAAATCCGGCGCCGGCACGGGCAAGCAGCAGCACCAGAGCAAACCCCAGCAAGATGCGGAGGCTGCCTCGGCGGAGCAGAGGAACCACACGCTGATCATGGTGAGGGCGCACTGGCAGCAGGCGTGGGGCGCGCGCGTGGGGGGGGGCGTGGAGCTTCTTACATGGGGGGACGGGTGTTTGATTTGCACGGTGGCGAGGTGGGCTGAAACCGAAGGGTTAACATCAACTTTTCTGAGGAAAAAGCTGTCGTCGTCGCTACCTGTTAATCTGTCAGGGTTGTCAGATTTGGGGAAGAGGGGGCGAGAGGGGAGAAGCCAGTCACGACTGCGAGGGGCGGAGGGAGCCTGAAGCGTCGGAGTGAGGCACTGGAAAAGTTTCCCCCCCTCTCCCTTTCTTAGATACCGATTCGAAAGAGAGTGAACCCAGAGTTGAAACCTCGCTCCTCCTCTTCACGACTCCCCACCCCACCCCTCGCCGTGCCGCTTCGCTTCTCCAGACCAGCCCCCCCCCCCTTCACCCACCCCTCTCAGCACAACCGCCGGGTGCAGAGAGAAATTGATGCAGTTGCCGATTCTGGGCGGGCACCAGGCCCTCAACCCCTGGGGGGAGGAAGGGGAAGGGAGAGTCTCTCGCCTCTTCTCCCTAGCTAACCCCCTTTGGGCTGAGAAAGTCTGAGAGTTTTGTGAATGAACTTTGAAGTGGATGAGAAGCGAGCGAGGGTGGCTGCGCGCGCGCGTTGACGGGAGCGCGCGCGGATGCGGGGAGCGGGTGCGCTCCCTCGCCGCTCCAGCCCCGAGGCTGGCCCGGCAGGTGGAGCGGCCGCGAGGGTCCGGGGGGGTTGGGGGGAGCGGCCGGGCGTGGGGATCAGGGGAGAGCTACGCCCTCGGCCTGCGCCCAGGGTCCGGGCCACGCCAGCTCCACTGGGGATTCTTTCTCCTCCTCCTCTTAAACTTGCTCGCACGGAGCTTGCTAGCTTCAACCTCCACATCGCTCCCCGCCAACTTTCCAGGATAGTGTAATAAGCCGGGAGAAGTGGAAGGTAGCAGGGAGGTGAAAGAAGCTTAAATGGCTGGGTGGGTGGGTTCGAGGTAGAGGAGCAGCCAATGGCTTAACTTCCCTGGGAGGAAGGGGCAGTTCCCACCCCCTAACCCTGAGGGTAGAATCCTTTCTCTTATCTTCTCTCTCCTGCTCTTTTGCTTTCCTTTCTGGGTGGGGGGTGGGGGGTGGGGGGTGGGGGGGGAGGCCGGAAGCTTGGGAAAGGTGTCTGCAGCCCCCTCCCCCACCGCGCCGCCTGGCTCCAGGCTGCGCGCGTGTGCGGGGTGCGCCCGGCTGTGGGAATCCAGTAGCGCGGCGCGGCCGCGCGCTGTCGCGGGTTTCCCTGGCCGACTGCACCTCAATCCGCAGCGCAGGGCCTGGTGTGGGCGTCCCCCTCCGTGTGCGGTTTATACACCGCGCACATCCCGGGTCTGGGAGCCCTGGGCGCCCCCGGTGGTGTCGGTGCCTCCTCCGGCTTTCGCCCGGCACTCCGGCCGGCGCTCCTTGACAAAGAGCCGGCTGGGGGGAGGGGAAGAGGAGAGGCCTCAGCGCTCGCTCCCCACCCTCTCCACCTCCCCCCACCCCGCACGTGAAGAGGAACAATTTGTTTATCTTGGGCTTCAAGAATCCTTCCCTCCTCCCAGTTCTCCGAGGCCGCCCAGCCCCTCCTCCTCCCCACCCTCCTCGGCGCGATCCAGCCCAGTCCCGCCGGCTGCACCTTCCCTCCACCCCCTCCTCTTCCACCTCCCACATCCCGCCTTCCCCCTCCCTCTCGGTGCGCGGTCGTGGGGGAGGGAGCGGGAGGCGCTTTGTCCGCCTGGCGGCCCAGCTCTGCCCTGGAGGCCGCCCGGTTGGGAGGGGCGCTGCGCCCCGCGGCCCTGCCCCCTCCGCCGCGGCTGCCCGCGCTGCGTTCGCCCCACACTCCTCCTGCCCCCGATCCAGCCCGAGCGCGAAGAAGAGGCGGACTCTGTTTTGAGGAAGAACGTCTGTCACCGAAGTCAGGGAGGGAGGTTCTGGCTTTACAAACAGGAAGCCGAAAGCCACTGACACACTGTAGCTTTTCTGATTGTACCCGGAGGCGGGGCTGGACCTGCATCTAGACTGTATCTCGCGTGCCCTTTTCGTACCTATTTCTCTTCCAGTCCGCGTGGTCTCCCTCTCCCCGCCACCCTCGCGCACTTCCACCTATGGGGAGACTCACTTTGTGAACCTAAGACTGAAGTAGAATTTGAAAGGCACTGAGAATTTCATCCCTGCCTGCTCCACGCCCTCTTTTCACGTGTTTGTACACCCCACACGCAAGGATTGCGTAAAAATCGGCTGCTTTTTCGTGAGGCTCCAAAATCTCAGTTCCAGGGAATTTCTCCCGACCTTTCGGGGGAAGACTGCTGTGGCGTTACCTCGCCTGCTGGGCAACGCTGGAACAAAAGCCAGTGCCCTTCCTGGTGCCCGGTCGCCTTTGATCACTGGCGAGCACAGTGGAGTAAGCGGCCAGAAAGTTTTCGTGTTTGGGTTAGGTTCTCCGGAGGGTGCCGTCTGGGCCTGCGGACGGGTAGAGGGAGGACTCTGGGTGCGCGCGCCTGGCTTATAACACATACGCAGGTGGAAGCAAGTCCTGGATTCTGACGTTACCTGGAAGGAGGTAGAAAGCCCAAGCCAGAGCTTACTTTTGAAAATGCAAAGACAATCTTACTTGAATGGAGCAGACCTGAACTATAAGTAGCATAGTGAATCCCAGTTTAGCAAGTTAACAACAGACTTGAAAAATTGCCTGAAAAATTGCATTTTTCTGTCCATTTTTTGACAATAATTTAGCCCATTGATTAGATTGATGTAAACGCCAAGGCTGTGTATGGAACAGGGATATATTCTAGTTTCAACTGTATTTCACATATATCAGTGGGAAGTATGTGTGATGAGAGTAATGAAAATAAACAGCCTTAAATCTTAAGCAAAGAGTTGCTTGTAAATCCTGTGTACCACAAAGAAGGGAAGAAGATAATGTTATCCTCTTCTATAAGCTATTTTTTTCTTTAAAAATAATTAATTTAAAAATTCATATTAGCCCTTGAAATGAAAGGCTACCTTAACTTAGCCTGTGTATGAGATAAAATCTTGAAAGCAGAGGTCGCAAAGAAAATCTTGATCTTCATTTTCTTGATTGGCTACTGGATTATAGTTGGGCTCTGCTTGGGCCACAGAACAATTATATTTAGTCCTCAGATTGGGCTATCTGAAAAACCCTAAAGAAGAGCAATAATCAACCAGAGCCAAATAATAATAATAATGGTGATGATAAAAATAAAGACGAATAGGATTCTTTTCTGTTTTATTGCTATTGTTTGCCTTCTTAGGGCCAATATGTCCAAAGTACTAAATATCGATTAGTTCTCTTTCTGCCTGGTTTGGGTTGAGAAGTCAGTCTAATCAGTTCTTTCCCTCTTTTGATTTGTTTCCTTACATATTTACAAGCATAGACGTGAATAAAAAAAACAAACAAGCAAACAAAAAGGGGGGGTGAGGTGAAATAGAAATCTTCCATGGTTCCAGGCTGCTGGAAGGAGCCTGGGTTTTGTGTGGGTCCCTAATAGCCCCGTTAAGAGAGCAGTGAGTTCAAAAAGGCTTGGGTTTGAAGCTGCAGTACCTCTGGTGAAAGGTAGTTTCTGGACAAGTAGTCAAATGACCCTTAACCACGCAACCCCCCCCCCCAACACACTTGCACTTTTTTGTATATTCAGGACAGTCTCAGTTGAAAAGTGATCTTTTCCTAAAATAGTTTTAATTACTTGTAACAAGAGACATTTTTCATTCTTTGTATTTGGAATTGAAGGCCAGGTTAAAATTTTAAATTCCCGTTGAGAAATTCATTTTCAAGTCAAAGAGAGACTGACTTGACAAAGGTGTAATCATTCAGGCACAACCGAAAAGCCTGAGAGCGCAGTCTTCAGAATTTCAAAATGGTGGTAGCCTTACTTGACCTGGATAAGTCCAGTGTTTTCGTGACCTTTTCACTCTGTTAGCACCATTATAACTTTCAGAGTGTGCGTAATTTATACACAGTTTCCAGACTGCATAGCTCTGTGTGGTTCTCACTCTGAAGAGGTTATCACATAAAATTCAGTTGATAATAAACTTATTAATTACTGAGTATTGGAGAGAACTGCAACATATCCAAAATGTTCTTATCCATTTCGGGAACAGATCCAGGAAATGTCAACATACTAGTCCAGTGCTAAACTTCCTTATAAATGAACCTGGTTTCCCATTTCTTATCCTGTTGAATATCCTGTTGAAGGTAAATTACTGGCAGGTAAATTGAAGGTAAATTATTTGGCAGGCTTGTAATGCCAAACCATTTCTAAATTTTTCCTAGGAACCTTTTCATTGGCTTCTCCTGTTCAACTGCTATCCTGGGTGATAGGATTGACAGTTGGCTTCTTGAAAAGCCTTCCATAGCCCACACAGGGTGTGCCTTAAGTTTGTGAAAAACTTCCTGGAATTTCATTTCTCGGTGTTTCACAAGTGTCTTTTAGTTCTTAAGAAGCATTTTTTTTTAAAGCTCCGATACATATTTAATTACGTTATTTATGTTCTTTGGTTGTGGCGCATTTTATTTAGCACTGGATAGCCAGAGATCAGAAAAGTAGAAGCACATTTAGTTAATCATTAATCATAATCTACCAACCGCTCTCGGGGCTGAGTTTTTTCCCAGGGAAAACTGGGTTTTCAAAGAGGTAGGGTGTTTGATACTTTCTATCCTGACTTACTAGAATTGTAAGAGCAAATTTTAGAATCTTTGTAGGTTTGTGCTACCTGATAGGAGGAAACCTGGTTTACTGACATTTCTGTAAGAAGAAAGAGGAGAATTTTAAACATTAAAATAGAGTTATGTAGAGTCATTTTCTAAATATCTCCATGAAACCAATAGCCAACTGTGTCTAAAGAGGTTTCCTGACAGAGCTCTTCCATTGGTTGGGATAAGAATGGTGTGTGTGTGGTGGTGGGGGGTGGGGGGGGTCTCTCTCCCTGTTTCTCTTCTCAGTGCTACTTCCATACAAGGAATCCAGTATAATAAACCACTTTATACATCACATAGTAATTCTTAGACACATTTGAAGTACTTACATGTTATGTAGTGCCATTTATGGAATTTTATTTGTGATTAGTGCTCTGTTAATTAACAGTCTTATACTGTGTTCTTGATCTTAGGATGGCTAAATTCTGTTATCTTTTCCACATCACTCATGATAGATAGCTGTGAAATCAGTCAGACGTCAAAATCTTATAAAGAGGAACATATTTAAAACTCAGTCCTACGATTTTTATAATATCTACCTTTTAACTCTCCCAAATAGCTTTGCATTTTCTTCACTCTATTACTCACAGGCTGTTTATCTAGTTTTCAGACCCTATAACTGCTTACTTTCTTTTTCCTTCTCCTCTGGCAGCCAACCTTTTGGTCTTTTCACTGACCTTTTGCACCTTTATCAAAGAGTGGGAAGAAGCAATAAGAAATTTAATTTCGGTGTTTCCTACTCATAACTAATGAAACTATTGGGGAGGAGGCCAATGATTTTGGATTAATTATAGATTTGATTTTGTATGCCACTTAACTCTTCATTAGCACAAATAATGGAGAAGAGGCTGAATTTAAAAATTTCAATTCGTTTGTTCAACAGTATTGCTGCACAGTCCATACTACTTCACAGAAGTTAAAATGCTAAATCAGCCTCTTGCATCCAAGACTGGGTATATTCTTTGTAGGCTTTTCAGTATTCTAGCTAGGTTTAAGGGGATAACTGGTTTGCTTGTATTTTAATCAGCATCAGGCTTGTTACCAGTGACTTCTCAACAGCTTCAGGCCAAGTTATATGCCCTTCTCATGACGTTTTAAGTAAAATAATATGCTTTACTTTTCTGCTGTTTCAAACTAATTTGACATTGATTTCTGTTTTGTTTTTTTGGTTTTTTTGGGTTTTTTTAAACGTGGCTGATTTACAGATAACTGCTCCAAAGTTCTAGGACCCCCCAAATTAAATTTTCATTAAAAATACAGCATGCTTTTCAGACAGACCCATTCCAAAAATTCATTATTCGTGTGTGTGAGTTGGAAATGTAGCTCCTGGAAAACCAGCTATCGCTGAGAACTGATTAATTCTCCTAACTTCAAAAAAAGAAAAAAACCCAAAAAGCTCTTGTGTTTAAACATAAGAAAAGTTAAAGAACTAAAGAAGTAAGGTTGGTTGGATAAAGTTACTCAGAAGATGGAGTGGAAAGCCTGCTGTATAATAAATACTTAAAGATCATAGAATTTCATTTAATGGATCAGGGAAGGAGCACACCTTTCTTTCCTCCCTTAAGTCTACCTGGCTGTTCTGTTATTGAGGAGCTTTTGAGTTGTGGGTAAGCAACTCCATTTGGGGAAGAAAGCACAGCATTCCCTCAGGGCCACATACACACGCGCATAGAGAAAGGAAATTACTACTGTGGCTCAGGAGTTTCAAGGCAAGCTGTGCGCACTATTCTTGGGGGAATTTCATAAAAATCTCAAAAGGCTTGCAGTACTTCCTCTGACAGAAAGAAAGTGATTCCTTAGGAATAATTTAGACACTTCTTTTTAATTATAGTGCACCTCCCATTGGTTGGAGTGACCTTTAAGCTAAAGTAGACTCTTTTAAAACACGAATAGCTAACATTCGTCCTCCTCAGCGATGACTTAACCACCGTGGAAAACTTAAGTGAAACATTTAATTTTCTGACTAACAACTTCCAGAATTTCCTTTCTAGTTCCTTAAATCTCCATCCTGTTGCGTAGAATCTGCTTGTGTCATTTCGTGTGGCGGACCCTCCAGCCTTCAACTATGTAAGTGTTTACTTGTGCACGTGAAGACGTTATTAGGACACATTACTGTAGATCTCTTCTCTCCTCTCACGGTATCTTTCGACACCTCCAGAAAACTCCTGTCTGGACAGAGGCTTCTTCCCCTTCAAAGGAAAGGGCTGAAGTGCTGCGGGTCTGTTTGTGCGGATTCGACCTGGGTCATAACTGACTCAAAAGGATTGCACGGCTCTAAAAGACAAGCTCGGCCAGTGCCCTTTATTCTCACAGTGGTTGGTTATTTTTCTTTCTTTGATTGTTTGTTAGATGCTGAAAGCAACTCCGTGATTGAGCGTGAATGTAAAGGGACTGGTGCCCAGGAAAGGGCTTTAAGGAAGTAGTGTTAAGGTAGGAGAGGCGAAAAGGGATGACGATTTTGGAGGCATCACCTGGAATGGATAGCCAGGGGAAGAAATAAGAGAGATGATCGGTTTTGCTCATTTGTGGTAAACAGTATCCTGGTGCCTTGGGAGCTCACAGAGGTAAAGTATGCTTTTAGTAGTCCCCTCTGAACCTTTAGACCTTAGGAAAACTCAAATACGTATGTTTTCAAGAGCTAATGGCAGTATGGTTTGTATATGGGAAAAATCACGTTCCTAAAATATTTTTGTGCTTTCTTAAATTATTACTACTGCCACTGGAATGGATTTACTACTATAGGACTCCTTTAAATCAGTGGTTTTCAGTCAGTGGAGATTTTGCTCCCTCTCTCCCTCCGGGAACATTTGGCAGTGTTGCGCGACATTTTTGGTTGTCCCAACCAGAGTGGATGCTCGCGCTGTCCAGTGGGTGGAAGCCAGGGATGAAGCTAAATACCTACTGTGTGCCCACAACACCTGGTCCAAAATATCAGTGTTGCTGCTGTTGAGAAACCCTGATTTAAATAAGGAGCTCCCCTAGGATGTTGAAAGTACACAGTGTGGCTTTACCCACAGCTTTTCAAACACACTCTTATTACTTAAGGAGCGGAGAAAGGAGGAGGTGCGGCAGAAGGTCCCTTGGAAGGAGTTAAAGGACCACTGTGCGGCCTGTCAGCCCCGGCCACGTGACCTTCTAACTTCATGACTTTTCACTTCACGACTGTCTGCCTCTGTCTCCTTCCTTGTCTGTCACAAGGTGAACAGTAGTCATTTGTTTTTACCTCATGGAGTGATTGTTAGGCCCCAA
This sequence comes from Felis catus, assembly GCF_018350175.1. Lineage (NCBI taxonomy): Eukaryota > Metazoa > Chordata > Mammalia > Carnivora > Felidae > Felis > Felis catus. The sequence goes on from NC_058371.1 coordinate 85,918,277, forward strand.
TGAATTAATACGTATGTAAGAGTCGCAAAGCCTTTACAGCACAAAGGCTAGGCCTATTTTTATGAATTCTTTGCCTGTCTCCCAATTGTTTGCCCCCCCACCCCGTCCAAGTGCAGACTTAAAGTTGAGTGGTTGGAGTCTTGTTTCACTCCTGCATAAGCCAACATCGAGTGATTAGGAATTGAGCAGCTGCTTGCTGCATATTGCGCACTATTGCTAGGCGCTGGGGGTACCTTGGTGAAAGGGGCATCCTTGCTCTCATTGGATGCACCCTGCAGGGCATCGTTTCATGGTTCAGGTTAGCCGTATGAAACGGTCTTGTGGTTTTATGAGACCACGTTAATGGAAGTCGTTAATAAACTAACATTTAGGAAAATCCCAGGGTGCTAAATGCTTTGTGTCTTCTTGCCAGCTTTCTGTAGCCATGGCTTTCTTGCATTGTTTTCTCGAACGACACTTATTTCATTACTTTTCAAATAAAATCACTTTGTGCGAGGAGAGGATTATTAGGTGGTGTGGCGGAGAAGAAGATTAAGGTTAAAAATGAGGCAGATGATCGTCTTCGACTAGGTGACACTTGGCAGCACCATGATCACGGCTTGACATCAGGCTTTTAGAGGAAATTAGATAAAGAGGAGAACCTTTAGAAAGAAGCTGGCAGGAAGGTGTGAGGACTTGAAACCGTGTATGTGAAGAACAGTTGGAAGACCTGGAGGTGTTTGGTCTGATTTAGAGGGTATGATTGCTTTCTTAAAATATTTGAAGCACCGTCAAGTGAAGGAAGGACGAGATGTGCTCTTTATTGGCCAAAAGGGGATAAAGTTAGCATCGGTGGTTGGCAGTTATTAGGAGCCAGGTTTGGTTTACTATTAAAAAAAACCCTGGGGCGCCTGGGTGGCTCAGTCGGTTGGGCGTCCGACTTCAGCTCAGGTCATGATCTTGCGGTCGGTGAGTTCGAGCCCCGCGTCGGGCTCTGTGCTGACAGCTCAAAGCCTGGAGCCTGTTTTGGATTCTGTGTCTCCCTCTCTCTCTGCCCCTCCCCTGTTCATGTTCTGTCTCTCTCTGTCTCAAAAATAAATAAACGTTAAAAAAAAAAAGCCCTGATTATGTGAAAATTAAAACTGTTCAAAGATGAAATGGGGTGTCTCGAGTGAAAATGTTCCGGCAAAAGTTGTTCAGTTGCCTAAGTGTTGGAGAGGGGGTTATGACATCTTGTTTAAGTGAGAAAATTTTTAAACAATACGGAAATAAAATACCAGGTAGTGAGGACAGGGATTTTATCTCTTTATTCATCTTCATATTCTCATGGCCACAAAAAGACCTACTTGTACATAGGAAGAACTCGAGATATTTGTTGAATAAATTGCTAAATGAAAGCAAGTAGATTAAAAAGTGGCTTGGGGCGCCTGGGTGGCGCAGTCGGTTAAGCGTCCGACTTCAGCCAGGTCACGATCTCGCGGTCCGTGAGTTCGAGCCCCGCGTCAGGCTCTGGGCTGACGGCTCGGAGCCTGGAGCCTGTTTCCCATTCTGTGTCTCCCTCTCTCTCTGCCCCTCTCCCGTTCATGCTCTGTCTCTCTCTGTCCCAAAAAATAAATTAAAAAACCTTGAAAAAAAAAAAGTGGCTTAATTCTTGTCCTCAGTGTTTCCCCCTGCTTAGGAGTTAGCATGGTTTATAATATCTCTCCAGACCTTCTTTTGTTCACTTACATATATACTATATATTGTACACCATCACATGTTAGCATTTTTTTCTGCATAAATGGAATCATACATATGGTTCTGAGGTTCACTTTTTCCACATAATGTATTTTGGAGATGTGTCCCAAGTCATTACACATAGATCCTAAAGTCATTCTTTTTAACTGTTATATAGCATTCCATAAATAAATGTTCCATAATTTATTAAGTGATCCCTTATTGAAGACACTCTTGTAGTTTCTCATTTTCTGCCAATTAAACATTACGGCAGTGAACATCCTTATTCATATATTCCTTATACATATGTGAGCATTTCTGTAGCACAGATTTGGATTTCTTTCTATATACGTAATATGTATAAACAGAAAAGGTTGACCAAAAAAAAAAAATCTCTTAATCTAATATGGTTTAATATAGTACCTGAATCTTATTATAACCTGTTTTAGAGCAGATGATCATTGTGTGTCCTTAAAAGTACAGCTTCAAGAAAAAGTGTCAACTCTAGTAACTGGTGTTGGGCTATTCGGTCTAGGGCGAACACTTTTAGTTTATAAAGGTTGTGTATCTGGCAACATATCTTCTAGGAATTACTTGCCTTCTTTTCATCTGGTCCTGAAAAGGAAGTTAGTGGGCGTCTAGTTAGCCAGTACCTGTTCATGCTGTGAAAGTAGGAAATTCACTTTCTTGAACAAGTTTGTCGTTCTCTACCTTTCTGAGCTTTGCGTTGCACGAGGCCTGTGTGGCTTTATTTGTGAAGTGTACTTCAGCTGGTGATGTAGTACCTGGGGTGGCGGTGGGTGCAGGTTTGAGTGGTCGTAAACATCTCAGGCCTGTGAGTTGCTGCTTCCCACAGGTTAAATTACCCTGACTAATCCAGTCATCTGTGTAACATGATAATAACAACCCGCTGACCTGGCCAACTGTAGAAAATGCATCAAAATGGACTTGCCTCGACAGTCACCCGATAGCATTTGTTTAGACAGTGAGAAGTCCTATCAGTTTTCATTATACACGTGTGCTGAAATGGCCTGAAGACTGCCCTTCATTGGAGTTCTTGGTCATTTTGATTCACCTCTGGCCTAGCAGCTGCCCTACACAGAGATGCTCATACTCACAGCCCGAGTTTTCACATAGCTGGAGCAGTTTGGCTCCTGAATCTGTGCTCTTGGCTACAACGCTTTTCTGCCTTTACCTGCCTGAAGCATTTGTTCTCAAAAAGGTTGTGTGAGCAACTGGATTTTTGAAATAACCGGGCTCCGCCAAGGACCAGTCCTCTTCCTTTAGGTTGTAAGATCAGTTTGAACGGGAGCCAAAATTAAGATACGTGGTCTCTCCTATGGTGCTGGTCCTTGCCTAGCTCTGCTGTTTGATAATGAGGATCCCCACTTTGCTGTCCCTTGGCCTCGTATACTTCTGGCCTATGTGTCCTTCCTTTCCCCGTCTTTTTTATCACCACTTTATGCTTCACCTTTGCCATAGTGGCAGTAGGACCTGGAAGCTTGTATAAGATGTTGGTGGCAGTTATTTGAACCACAGGAGCCAACCAAGGGTAGGAATGTAAATGATTGGGGGCCTAAACTTTATAGGTCATTCTCTGCTAGGGGATTCTGATAAACTAGGCCTTCTGTTTCAAGTTATGATGTACATGTTGATTAGCAGCCGCCCTTTTCTGCCATTTAGCTCAGCCACGTAGCATCTTAGGGGAAAAAAAACCCACAAAACCTGTGGCCAGCTAAGTTAATGCAGCCATGTGCTCCGTGCAGACTTTAGGGAAGGGAAGCTTCAGTCTAAAGACAGCTAGATAGCCTCTGTTTCAACATCTTAAATCGTAAGATTCAGTTCTGTGTGTAAACTAAGAATCTTGCTCCTGATCTTCTAATTAGGCTGTCCAATATGATAAACTTAGGAGTTCCTTAACGTTGCTGCTCTGGTCATACAATACATTTCAACCTTTGACTTTTCCTGCTGACAGTCTAGTTTTGCCGGTCTCCTGTCCCTCTGAGGAACGTCATCTTACTTTTTTGTGTTTACTTCTGACTGTTCCCGGATCTGTTTCTTTCATTTCTCGCACTGGAGTGTTTTCATTCAGGGATTGCTTTCACCTGTGCACAAGGTGAACGACTACCTGGAGTTTTGCATGAAGTGTAACTTTTACCTCTACATTGATTGTAGACAGGTAAATGATTATATGTTTTCAATATTAGTTATTTCATAGATATCTGATGATACTGTTGGATAATTAGATAGATATTAGATATTAGATCTATCTAGATAGATCTAATTAGATAGATATCAGATACTATTATCTGATATAGATATCTGATGATACTATTAGATAAAAACTTTTCCAAAGGCTATTGAGATCATAGCTTTGTTGTAATAAACTTCTAATTTCTAATTCCTTTGGAAAGCATTTTCTTCTTTCCCGTTGAAAGAATCCAGAGGTGATTTGTAATAGGAAATAAATGACTATAGTCAAGTCGTACATTATTGTAGTTTTTTTTTTTTAAATACCTTGCAAAATGTGTTTCAGACATTTTTAGTTTTTTTTTTTTACTTAAATGTTTGTTTATTTTGGAATTTTGTTTGTTTCAAAGAGAGTTCAATAACTAGACAGTTAAATAAATTCATAAATGGGAGTGTCTGGGGTCAACATTCACATTAACGCAAAGAAATTTGACATGTCAGAGCGCAACAGAATTTTCTGGATGCTAAGTAAAGGAAAAGAGCTAAAACTCATATAATCATTTTTTCTTGGCTTTTAACTTCAGAATGTCTAAGTGATAATAATGCCAGAGTTCCCAGCGGGGGTAAAACATACATTCCCTTTGCCTGTTCCCATCTTCTGTTCCGAGCTCCTATTGTCCCAGTTCTAATCCACTGTGGTATTTCAGTCCATCCTTTCTCCCTGCATCCATCCCAGAGAAGAGTGTGTGGCTATAGCAATGGATCCCTTTGCAAAGCATGCAGGTGGTGTTTATCTTTAATCACTTAAGGTATTTCCTCACAGTAGAGTGTGCAGATCAGCACCTCCAGGATTGCAACATACCCTCACCACTCACATCCTGCCTTGGCCCTTTACTGGGAGGCTCTCTGATGTTTGGTAAACAGAGGTGGTTTATATAAAGAAGCAACTTTCTCAGTTTAGAAATTGTTGTGGCTAAATGGTTGAAAGCGTATTTTGCAGTGTAACTAGGAATTCCTAAATGGTTTGCAGCTGCTATTGGATTTTTTAAAAACACATTCATTTTCTTCGGTGAAGTATGGAAACAATGATTTTAGGTTTGGATTTCATGCTGCTTAATTCTCAGAACCTATTCAAGGACTATTTGAAGAAACTTGTTTGTCATAACAGTAAATAACCATACTAAAAAAAATATTTTTGGCAGGTTGTATGTGTTAGAGTGGAATATGTCTAGAGCCCACAATGAACTAAGAACATATAATAGTAACGTTAAGGATGACAAAGTATGATAAACTGATACTTTGAGGATGGGGATATCTGGCCCTTAGACCATTGAAATTCAAATGGGCGGTGTCTTTTTCAGTGTTTGATCCTGTTCTTAGGTAGAAAGGATTGATATGAATCATTCAGGAGCCTTTTATTAACTTTAAGTTTGTGGTCTCAGATGGAATTGGAACACTCAGAAATAGTTTCAGGTAAGGGCACTTAATGATAGCTGTGCTTGTGAGAATCCTATCTTGTGTCTTTGTTTCCTTCACGGAGGCACAAGCTGTCTGTGTTACAGGTTTGGTAGGCTTCGTGTTTATCTGTGGTCTGGAATGTCAAAGGATTGCAAACCTGAGAATTTTGCTTCCCTCTTTACCCTAAAGTGATGGTGTAGGAGTTTCTGGTATTGGCTCACGGGGTGGGGACAGCCATATATGGGAGAGGAAAGGGGGATTGGCTGGCTTTGGTATTTCTATCCATTCTTTCTTTTTTTAAAGTTTATCTATTTTGAGAGAAAGAGAATGAGAGAGAGCACACACGCACACGCAAGAGCGGGGGAGGCGCAGAGAGAGGGAGAGAGAGAATCTAAGCTGGCTCTTCACTGTCAGCACAGAGCCTGAAGCAGGGCTTGAACCCAGGAACTGTGAGATCATGACCAGAGCTGAAATCAAGAGCCAGACTTACACTTAACCAGCGGAGCCACTCAGGCACCCCCACCATCCACTCTTTCTAATGCCCTTCTCTTTACTTTATTAACAAAGAATGGATACTTTGAATAATTATTTATGTCTGTCTTTTTCCTTCACACTATAATGCACACTTCACTTGTTTTCTTCAACTTTTCATAATATATGTGTTTATGATACACTGAAGAGCCATAAATTTGAAGAGAGAGATAATTAGCTTTGACAGACTTACAAGAATGAGACTATAAGAGGAAGACGCAAGAGTGTTGCTTCAGAAAAGGATTCCGTTACTGGGTTTAAGGGAAATTATCCAGATGAGAAATTCTGCAGTGTTAAAATTCACAACCGTTTGGGTGGCACAGGTTATAAGAAGAAGTGGATTATTTTATGATTTTTTAAAATTGTAAATATTTTTCACAGTTTAAACAAATCTTTTTTTTTCTTGATTCTCAACATAGACTTTTTAAATGGAAAAATGCAAGATACTGAGTAATAAAATGGAGAAAGAAACAGCAACTCAGCGACGGGTGTTAAAATTTCATGTGGTTCACGTGCCCTTTACCTTTACTCTCAGCGTGAGAGTGGATTGTTTTTGAGGAACCTTTGTTTAATAGCTATCTTACCTTAAAGAATAGTTTTCCTTTCACTTTGATGGCTCATGCATTCAGGGAAGCCTTCAAGAAACATGGCTCATTTAGCATTAACTTGACTTAGTAGTCCATCCTGCCCCTCCCAATTTGGGGATCCTTTGTAAAGGGGACAATTAAATTGTCTGTGTCTATAAGGACAAAGATTAACCATGGGTTGGGTTAAGTTATTTCTACCATTGTACATTATTTTCTATTTTCTGGATTAAAAAGAAGACTTGAAGACAGAATGTGAGAGATTGATTATTGCAGAAAGGGAGGAAGATAAACTTCATGTCATCTGAGGTAAGCAAGGCTTCAATATCGCCATTATTTCTAGGGCACTTCTTCCCTGGGCCAGATCATGCCCTCATCCACAATGGAGGCCAAAATGATATAGGGGGTAAAAGGATCTACCTCAAATGTTCTTAGATATACTGGCTTTTTTTCTTTTTTTTTAAGTTTATTTCGAGAGAGAGAGCACAAGTAGGGGAGGGGTAGAGAGAGAGGGAGAGAGAGAGAATCCCAAGCAGGCTCTGTACCAGCAGCACAGAGCCTGATGTGGGGCTTAAACTCATGAACCGAGAGATCATGACCTGAACCAGTCAGGCGCTTAACCTACCGAGCCACCCAGGTGCCTCTTAGGTATACTGGCTTAATGCTCATGAGAGAGAAAGAGGAGGTGTTTTAGGGTAAGTCCACTGATGAAAAAAAGGTTTAGACAGTTCACTGTCAAGTCTTTGGTACGAGTTAGGTTTGGTTGGTGTCACCTCTCAGCAGCAAGGTCTCTAAACAGTGATGAGGTTCTTACCTGAAGGAGGGCTCCAACGGATAGAATGGGGAGAGCTGAAGGGCTTGGATTTGCCTATAAACTGAACCCACGTCCCTGGGAATCAGAGTGAGGAGCTCCTTTAAAATGTCCAGCTTTTCTGCTCTCCACACTCAGGAGCGGCTCCTGCTTCCCCCACCCCCTCCATCCCATGTCTTTTGTTCCATGAATAAATATTATGTGCTTTGGTGCTCATTACTCTTTGATATGAAAAAAGGCAATTCATTAGGTTGAAGGAGGAGGGGGAGGGAGACACCATTTTTCACCCGGTGCATCAAGCGCGGTTACACTGATTTGAATTCCCAGAAAAGTAATAAAACAGTGAAAATAATGATAAAACAGCTCATGGGCTGACAGCTGTGCAGCACCCGGGAACACTGAAGACAGGCCCCAGTGTTGCAGCAGGACAATATTGTGGAGCATATGGTGCCATTGCAAGCCAGTTGTTGAACTCGGTGGCCGCCTTTTGTTTGGGGGACTGTCCCAGCATTGGGTCTGTGGTAGCTCTTCAGAAACTTCTAGTCTCATTGGCAGGTGGGCTCTTGGCACCATGCCAGCCTCGCTGTACGGTGGCTGACTCAGGCCATGCGGAAAAGCTCATGCTTGGAGAGCAGTCACGCCTCCTTACTTTGGTCACTGATCAAATCATTTGTTCAGCGAGTATAAATTGGGATGTTTTTCCATCGCAGCCCAGTGGCTACATTGCAAAAGGAACATTTTCTACAGGAATGCCAATTAATTATTAGGTACGTTAATTCACCAGGGCTCAAGTCTTTGTGTGAGAGTGAAAATTGTTGTTTTGTTTTAGTGCTTTTCGGATGCACTTTGCACATTACCTCTTCGTTCTTCAGGCTAGAATAGCTAAAGCCAGAAAGTGTGTTAGGGCCAGTGTTACTGCTAGAAAGGAGAGAGAGTACCCGTCTATCTAGTTTTTACAAGACAGTGCTAAAATAGGCCCTTTGCTTAGCATGGGTCTATTTTTTAAATGTGTGAAGCTGGCATGTGTGTGTGCATAAAAAGACTAATTAACTCCACTTTCCTCTGGAGGGGTCTCCTTGGCTGCCCTGATAACGTGCTCCACGTTGGCCAGAGTGGCGCCATCATCCCGAGTCCTTTATGACTTCAGCCTCTATGTAGTCATGGTCAGCCATTCTGGTTCCTTCGCTCTTGACTCTGAGGTGTAAGGAAAGATCTAGAAGGGCTACACAGTCCTGGGAGAGTGGTTCCTGCAAACATAGCAGAAGGCGACTCTCAGAGAGAATCACACTCCATGAGGAAGGGCTGTAGCCTGTGCTATTGTGCTCCGTGCATGAGAATATTTTTATTTCAGGAGCTAAAAGGAGGAAACCGATGGTGTTGATGCTCTGATTGAAGAGCACCAAATGCCACTATATTCTTGGTCTCTATGGGACCCCTTTTTTTTTTTTTTTTTTTTTTTTTTTTTTTTTGCAGGACACACTTAGGTAGTGTTCCGGTGTTGGGATGAGTGAATTTCTTTTTCTCATGAGCAAATGTCATTACAAGGCCAAATCTACTGGAAAATTATACATATGTATGTATATGTATATTTATTTCTGTGATGTTCTACTAATCACTAATCAGAGATTATATTTTAACTCTGGGGCTCTGCTGGGGGGACTGATATTTTTTCAGTTCTTAGTCTTACGTTTTTGATCACTGGCCTTGAAAAAAATGTTTTTTAAGTAGAGGAAAATGGATCTGTTACAAATCCCCTATAAGCGGATATGTGCTAGGTGTAGCATTCAGAGGTTGGGGGAATTTCTGCCTGTGCCCTGGATGTGATTCAGAGCATCCAGAGGAATGAGAAGGGTCCTGTTTTCTGTTTGACTTGCTGGGTTGGTTGTAGGAGCAACTTCACAGTGTGACGATCCTTTCAACCTTCCCTTGACAGTGTGTTTATGCAAACCAGCCAGGGGAGAAGTATTTCTGATTCTACTTTCCCGAGTTTCCTGAGTTAGAGGAGTAGTAATTACCTTCTCTCTCTTTAAGAATTTAAGAAATGGAAGCAAAAAGACAATGACTGAAAAAGATCTACATTTGCCGCTTCTATATCCTTGCCCTGAGCACTAGGGACCAACTACAGTCACTCCTGGAGGCTTTACTACACCTGTCACAACCTGCCCTGAGGGAAAGCAGGTACAGAGGGCAGAAGGAACTGTTGAGAATAGGAAGGAGAGCTAGGAGGGGGAGCTGGAGAAAGGGGAAAGGTGAGGGGGAGAAATAAATCATTTCTGGGTGTTGAGAATAGGTGAATGTTCACATGGGTGAAGTATCCCGTTTCTATTAAATTATACGTGTAAATATCTTCATAGCTATTTTATTTTTGCACAATGATGTTAGATGTCCTAATTATACAGCACATTTATGGGATGAGTGGAGCTACGGTGAGACCAACTCGCTTAGTAGGTCGACTAGGTAGCGGGCAAAACAAAAGTACCAGCAGGCTATTGCATATGTTCTACCTTTGGTACAGCTTTTTCAGCTGGAGGGAGAACTATAAATCTGAAAATCCAGCTGTGTTGTTGTGCGGACTGTTAGGAAATGTGATCTTCAGGGGTTATGGGGACAGTTCAATTAGAAAAAAAAAACTTGCCCCCTAATGTGATTTGTATTATAATTATTTAATACCTAAAGGACTCTTGTAATTGAATTTTAGGGTGCTTCATTTACATTCTAGCTGGCGAGAGTTAGAAATACTATCACTTTGTGGTCCTCTAATCGCTGTCCCAAACATTCACAAAATGCCCTGTGATTCAATTATAAGTATCTTCTGGGGACCGTGTAATTATATACTATCTAGTTATCATTATAAAGCACCAAGGGATGAGAAGCCAATCAGGTGGCTTCAGTGGCTGGTTGTTCATAACGCTGTAATTGATAGCTCAAAGTGCTTTGGGTAACACCACAAATTTTTTAAGGGGCGACTGATAAGTTTTAGGGGCAGGAAAGGGTCACATACTAATTTTTAAGTTGCACAAATAGGACCTTTGAAGTAAATGCTTATTGATACAATCCTCTTAAATAATTGACTGACACGTTTGTGGAGAATAAAGGAAATACGGAAGTCTGAAGATGTAGACCAGAGGCCCCTGTAGCTTACAGTGAAAGAAAGGAGGAGGGTACTATTGTGTATGTGAGGGGGTATCTTGGTAAAAATAAAATCAAATGAAGAACGATACAAGAAAACATGCTCCATATAGGAAATAGTTACCAGATGTGGGTACCTAGTAATCTTTGAATTAAAGAATGGAGAATAAGTGTTTTCACGGATGCTTGTGCAAAATCAGGAGTCTTTCGCCTGCTCCTCCCAGGGGCACCACAGAGCATTTACTTGCAGACTTCGCCTTCTTCCAGAGCTCTTTAAAGTGGTTGCCAACTCTCAACAGCAATTGCTTCTGAGTGGTGTTCAAACAACCCTGACATGAGTCCCTTGGTATATCATTATCTAGTCTCATATTTAACCTTTTTCTAATAGCCTCCCCAAAGTCCAGAGTTTTCAGCAAGTGCCAGAGGAAGTTATAAAAGGTGTTTTTCCCCCCTCTTGACTGCACAGCTGTGAGAAGCATAGTTATCTGGAAGTCGTCTTTATTTTTCCTTTTTCTGTCCTGCGAGAGACCAGGTATATGTGAAAGTAAAGCGACTTGTTGAGATGGGCCAAGCCTTGTGGCAAGTGTCAATACACTAATAGGAATTTCTCTTTTTTTTCAGTTTTTCCTGAGCCTTGTGCTTGATTAACTCTATTCTTAGAGGAGAGAAGGGCAAGGGAGTATACACATTCATGGAGTGTGTGCCTCTCCTCCCCTTATCTATTCCTCAGCTTGATATTGGTGAAGCATGCGTGCCAGTAAGAGGTCAGGTGCAAGCTGCGGAGCTGTGTGTGGGTAGGCCTGAGAGGAGCGGTGATGGTTATACTGGTACGGCCCCTCATTGGCATCTCCTTATGGTAAACAGACGTGTTTGCTCAGTGGCTACACAGACCCATGACCACTGTGCCTTTAGAGGGATGTTCCTTTCTTATGAAGAAATGGATATGATGGCATCCTTGATGGCGTATGTGGAAATTGGAGAGACCATTTGTGAATTTAGGAGGGTGGGGAACACCCAAAATGTCTCATTCTGACAGGAAGCCAGAGAAGGATGATCCAAAGAACCTTGCCCTTCACTGCTTCACAGCCTCTGGCCTGGTGTCGGGGCAGTAGGCTGACTGCGGATGCTTTGGCCCCAGTGCTTTGGTCACGGTGCTTTGGTCATCACTAGTGGAGGTGGGAGAGACAGGCCATGGAGAAGAGAGCTAGAAGGAAGAAGAAGGGAACAAGTGGAGTAAATAAGGGCACGGACTGTTGGGAGGCCTTTGGATGTGGACTCTTCATTACCTGCAATTGATTTTTTTTTTTAATTTTTTTTTCAACGTTTATTTATTTTTGGGACAGAGAGAGACAGAGCATGAACAGGGGAGGGGCAGAGAGAGAGGGAGACACAAAATGGGAAACAGGCTCCAGGCTCTGAGCCATCAGCCCAGAGCCTGACGCGGGGCTCGAACTCCCGGACCGCGAGATCATGACCTGGTTGAAGTCGGACGCTTAACCGACTGTGCCACCCAGGCGCCCCTGCAATTGATTTTTAAATAGTGAGAGGGAAGGTTTCTCTACTTTTCTTCGAAATGGCTTGTGGAAATTTCTTTAAAAAAAAAACTTGTTTTTTTAACATTTATTTATTTTTGAGAGACAGAGCATGAGCGGGGGAGGATCACACAGAATCTGAAGCAGGTTCCAGCCTCTGAGCTGTCAGCACAGAGCCTAATGCAGGACTTGAACTCACGGACCACGAGATCATGACCTGAGCCAAAGTCAGACGCTTAACAGACTGAGCCACCCAGGCACCCTAACTTGTGGAGATTTCATTCTGACTTTCCTTCCTGTCTTGTTACCTAATGAGGCACCTGTGTGGTTCTGCACAAACTTTGAGGAGCCTTCTGCTTTTGTACTGAATCCTTCCTAAGCAGAAGGAGCTCAAGGTTCTGTGACAGAAGTGAGCCCCCCGCCCCCACCCCCCGCTTGAGGGATCTCCTCCCTCTAATCCCTTACTGAGGTCATTCCATCCTTCCCCTGATGAAGGCTCTACCTTGTGCTTTCTGCATGCTGTACCCAAGTGACTACTCTAGTCTCTGGATTCGGTGGAGGCCTGCGGCTTTGGAGGTTTGCCCTGTTTTTCTCCTGGCCTGTTCTGTAGGTTTCCCAGGCTACATCAACACCAAGTCAGTAACTTTCCCTGGATGGCTAATAATCTGTGTTTCTCAGACAGAAATTCTGATTATCAAATATAACAAATGCTCCCATAGTCATTCCTGTCTCTGGTTTTCATCCTCATGATTGGGATGCAGTTAGGTTAAAATTAAAAAGACATTATATTGGAAGCCAGGAAATGAGGACCAGTTCAGGCTTTGTCATCACAAACTGTGTGACCTTAAGCAAGTCATTTAATTTCTTAGGACCACAAAACTCATGTGTGATTCAATTGATTTGTAAGGATATTTTATAGTAGGAAGGAAACAGATTTATGAAATGCAAAATTTTAGTAACTTTATGTTGCCATGCTGGTACTACCTTAAGTCCTAGGAATATCTGCTTCCTTCTTTCTGGCTACCTAGAGACCCCCAGCGTACCAGAAAACAAAAGACTTGACCTTCACAGCTATGATTGCAGGGTTTTGTCTAGGAGATGATAGTGTATAAATTTAATGTGTATGTGCATGTGCCCTGCTTGGAAATAAGGTCTGTAGAATTAGGCAAGTCAGCAAGATGTGAAGGGATGTTTCCTAACTCTGCCAGTAATTACTGTTTAGAGCCCTGCGTCCCCTTCCCTCACCATGCTCTCCAACACCACTGCATAACGTGGTGCTGGTCTTGCGTTGTTTATGGGTGAGTGGCCAGTGCTGCATGGTGAGCTCAGCAGAGATTGGAATTGACTTATAAGAGAAACTCAAAAGTGTTTTCTTGCGTGGACCTGAACTGTAATGTTGGCCGACTCTTTCTTCACGTCCTCATTAATTATGGCATTAGTCCTGAATTTCAGGTCTAGAATCTTAAATGTGGCTAGAAAAACCAACCATTTTTCTGGTTGGTTGGAACCACTTTGTCTTTCAGTTGGCACTCCTCCATCTGCTATCCAATAGTGAAACCAAGGCATATTTTTTTTTATAACTTTTCTTAATGATTTGTAAGTAAAAGCTTCAACAAAGCTAAATAATATCCCATGGATTTTAATGTTTTAAAAACTCATACAAACTTCACTTTATAGGCCTTTGTAACAGGTATGTGTAGGTGACCCTCAGGACTATTTTTTAGACTCTCAATTTCTTTTTTTTTTTTTTTAATTTTTATTTATTTTTGAGAGAGAGAGAGAGAGAGAGAGAGAGAGAGAGAGAGAGAGAGAGAGCGCTGTCAACACAGAGCCCGACGTGGGGCTCAAACTCATGAACCGTGAGATTATGACCTGAGCTGAAAACAGACGCTTAACTGACTGAGCCATCCAGGCACCCCAGACTCTCAATTTCTTACTCATAGACTGTCTCAACATAATACTCTACCACGTTTAGTTGAGTCTTTTTTTTTTTCAAGAAATATGCATTTGGTTAGATAAAATTGTGAGGATGAGTAATGGGCCAGCTTATAGGACTCATAATCTATGTGCAAATGATATGGACATAGTTTGTAAATATAGATATTGTTTCTTCAGCTCTAAAGATGTTGAGCTTTATAGTAGGTTTACTGACACATTTTCTAAATAAAGAATTTCAGAAGTTAGAATGCTTGGATCATCTCATTAAAGCAGGGTAAATAACAAAAAACTTTTCAGATATAGTACACTATCTGGCATATTCTTGTATATGTAGCCTTTTTTTTTTTTTTTTTTTTTTGGTCTCCTGCATCCGCCCCCTTTGGGCAAGCATATTTTCTCTCTGGTTCTCTCTGAGTAGTTTTGACAAGCATATGGAAAGACAGAAGAAGGCTTCAGAATTAAGTCAACTTCAGATTGTTTTGCCAACAACTTATGTTCTTTTATGACTCCAAGGTGAAAGATACAAGTCATTCCAATCAAATTGAAGGGCTAGCGAACTGAACTTGGGTGCATTAATGTTCGCTTTTGGCCTGGGGACTACACAGGTGATTCCATTGCTGTGATGCACTGACACCTTTCTTGTCTTGTGCCACAATTAAAACCAAATCAAGCCAAACCAAGTCCCAAAACAACTTGCCTGCTTGGCTTATGTTTGCAGACAAAGGTTTTTCCTAACTTAACTTTTTTTTCATCTCTCCCTTGTGTCTGTGCATTAGCTAACACCTGCTTGGACTTCTTATTGATGTCATTTCCACCACCGCAGATTCGTTAGAACAGTAACACACGTTAGGGTGTTTTCATTGTAAGTGACCACTCAGGCTTTGGCTCTTTTAGTTGCTGTGCTGATTGGTCCTCAGCCTGAAAACTCCTCCTGTTCTCGTTTTCCTTTCTTTTTGTCTCAGCTCTTGTGCAAAGACTCAGCCTGTCTTACCAAGGCTAGGGGAAATTGTGAAGAATAAATCTACCCTTTCTTTTGCCTTCACCTTTTGAAAAATGTATACTTCAGTCAAAAGCAGTTTTAATGGAGGGGCGCCTGGGTGGCTCTGTGCGTTACGTGTCCGACTTTGGTTCAGGTCATGATCGCGCAGTTTGTGGGTTTGTGGGCTTGAACCCCGTGTCGGGCTCTGCTGACAGCTCAGAGCCTGGAGCCTGCTTCGGATTCTGTGTCTCCCTCTCCCTCTGTCCCTCCCATGCTCATGCTCTGCCTCTCTCTGTCAATAATAAATAAAGTTAAAAAAATTTTTTTTAAAAATCAGTTTTAACTGAATGTGATGAAAACTAGTTTTCTGATTCAGAGAAAGAAGCCATGTATCAGAGTTGGGGTGTATGTGTTTAGAGATTTGGTTGAATTTTGGTTTTACTTCAGAATGGGACAGTGTATGCTTCTAAGCTGTTCATTTATATGGCATCTCTGTAGCTTCCAGAACTTTCCATGGCCTGCAATGGGGCTCCCATGATCCTATTGATATAAAAAGTAGTAATAGTAACAGCTCACATTTCCTGAGCACCAGACACTGTTTTAATGCTTTACATGATCAGCTCTTTCAATTTCCACAACCATCCTATGAAGCAGTTATAATTATTGTTCCCATTTAAAAGATGAGGCTACTGAGTCCCAAAGAGGTTGATTCTGTGCCAAGGTTAATGAGTGGTAGAATAGGGATTCAAACCCAGACAGTATTGCTCCAGAGTATGTGTGACTAACTACTGTGTCTAATTGCTTCTCAGTGTTGGTCGTGGGAGGAGACTGATGGATTTAGGACTTTGGAAGACTGTTTACCCTTACTGGTGGAGCATGGTTGAAGAGACATGTTTAAAGTCTGCACCCCGATGCTGCTTTTTTGCCATTTTGTCCCCTGACTGGCACAGTCCACTTTGCCCTGCCCTTAAGGACAGGGTGACACTTCTGGGTTGTTGGAGGCCAACTCTCAGTTGGCCAGCTCCTACATGTGGCCTGATAGCTATGGTTGTTCCCAAAATGTACTCTCTACTGCTGTCGATTTGTTCCTCTCCAAGTTTGCCAGAGTCAAAATCTTTTTAAGGCTTTGGCCACAAGTCTCAAGGACCAGTTCAGCTGCCTTTGGAGCTGTGCAGGGTGAAAGCCCACGTGTGTGCACCCTTTTATGACAGCACAGAGAAGGCTTCCTGAGAGTGCCAGGTCCTCAAGGTTAAGAGGAAGCCTCTGCTCTGTATATCAGATCGCCTGAGGTAAGCAGCCTTCTCTAACAGGAACCAACTAGTGGTCAGAGCTGGACGCTCCCTAAAGGCAGGGATTTTGTCTCTCGTTCCCTGCTGTCGTCTGAGCCTGGAATAGTGCTTTGCACACAGTAGGTGCTCAGTACATATCTGTGGATTCAATTTGATTGCCAAGTGTGGCTGTCCTTTGGCACGAGGTTTCCTCTTCAAGTTCCATACTTCCCTTTATGTGAACCCCAGAGTTCTCTTATCCATGAATTTATCTAACTCATCTAACTCCTTCTTGAGCCTGTGAATGTTTCTTTTGGACTTTTTTTTTTTTTTTTGAGAGAAAGAGTGTGAGCAGGGAAGGGGCAGAGACAGAGAGAGAGGGGTGGGGGGGTGGGACCGAGGATCTGAGGAGGGCTCCACGCTGACAGCAGCAAGCCTAATGCGGGGCTTGAACTCCTGAGCTATGAGATCATGACCTGAGCCGAAGTCGGATGCTCACCTGACTTGAGCCCTCCAGGTGCCCCAGAGTCTGTTAATATTTTGGTTTCTGCACCTCCTGAGGTGAAGAGTTCTCTATTTTTATGAAGAAGAGACCTTGCCTCTTCTGCGTTAAAAGCACCCTTCATAATCAAAGGTGGAAGGAGAAGTTTGGAGCAACTCAGAGGAGAATATGGAAAGGTCAGGGGCAAAAGAGAGGGCACAAGGGAGGGCTCACTGGGGAGAAGAGGAGCTGTCGGTCTTATCACTTAGGTCTTGATGTGCTGGTGATGTTGTCTGTGAGGCAGGGACAGTGACTCTGTAATTCAGTGAAGTAGCTTTATTTGGTAAGAGCACAGCTTAAAGGTTTGATTACACAGTAGGTTCTTTTGACCTTTCATTCATGGTCAGCTATTGATACACACATACAATTTTGGGAACTAAGTGAAATATGTACGGAGGTTTGGCTTGTGTTCTGATGAATAGTGTCCTTAATATTAAACCTTTGTACCTTTAGTAAAGTTACCTGATGTATGGGCCTCAGTTTTCTCATCTGTAGAGCAGGACAGTAAAGTTCTTATAACGGAAAGCAGGAGTTTCATTTTCATTGTGCAAATGTGAGGACTGAGAGATATAATTCATGTAGAATTCTCAGTAAAGGTCTGGATACACAATAAGCATTCTATAAATATCAGCTGTTATTATTAGCACATCTCCAAATGCCTACTATTGTGCCTCGTGATGGCAGGCTTAGTGGGTAGCCAACATGTTTTCTCCCCCCAAAAAAAAAAAATAAATAAATAAATAAAAATAGAGCATGACTCTTGTGCTGGCTTTCTTGTACTTCTTGTATGGAAAATATTTGGCATGTGTGGACCCCATTGCGATGACTTTCAATATGAGTCCAAATTCCTTCGACGCTTTCTATTGGTGTCATTCACTTTGGACTTGCCGTATACTGTCTTCCATTATTTATCATTGGCCACTAACATGACACCTTTAATGAAGCAGATGGTGGGCTCAGCACTGAAGTGACAGCTGTGGCTGGGCTGCTCACCCTGCCCTAGAGGAGCTTGAAGAAGGTTTGAGTGGACAAAGGATGGAGGTGGGAAACATGGAACATGAGTGGGGAATCATGAGTTGTTTAGTGTTGAAACAGAAGGTGGGAGAAGAGGCTGGTAACATAGAAGGTATTAGGAGGCAGTGGGCCTCATACGCCATTATCAAGGGCTCAGACCCTTTGATAATAGGTGAAGAGAAACCATCCTTGTAAAACAAGGATGTAATGTGGTCAGTAGCCTTTAGGTAAGCCACTCTGTGGACCATATGAAAGATGGATTTGAGACAAGGACTGGAGGTAGAGAGGTCAGTTAGGAGATTATTGAACTCTTCAGCAGGAAATATTGATGAGCTTAAAGTAGGTAGAGATGGAGACGTGAGACCATTTTCAAAAAATGGAAGTAATTCATTGAATAGACAGGGATGATTGAGAGAAATCAGAGATAACTTCCAGGTTTCTGGTTTGGATGATGGCTTCATTATCCAATAGAGGAAATGCCTCAGGTTTTGGAGGGAAGATGATCAGTTCATCTGCATGCAAGGTTTAATGTGATTATGGCCCATCCAGAAGGGATGTCCAGTAATCATATGGATAGACAGGCCTAGAATTTAGGCCAGAAGTCCTGAGTTGCAGATATAGACATTGAAGATGGTTAAAACTTCAGAGTAAATAAAATAGGTGAAGGGTATAAAGCATGAAAAGAGAACAAGGGCAGGAACCTTGGAAGACAACATCCAATGCATTTTGGGAGGGGGAGATCCTCAAAAGGAGATGAAGGAGGAATAGTCCAATTGGTGAGGAGTACCAGCGAAGTGGTATATTAAAAACTAGAGAGAGAGAGTGGCCAGTAGTGTCGTATGCAACAAGATGAGGACCAAACAGTGCTCTGGGATTTGGCAACTGGAAGCTCCTGGCTTTGTGTCAAAGCAGTTGCAGTGGGATGGTGTGCATAAGGCAGTGAAAGAGAATTGTGGAGAGGAGAGGCTGGCTTGACAGGAAAAAACCAGCATGCATAGAGAGGTGGGGAGGCGGCTAGGAGGAGATCTTACATTCAAGAAAGGGGGCCCCTTCCAAGTAGTTGGTAAGCCTCTTGGAGATACAGATATCTTGAATATTTGTAGTTTTGTAGTTGTTTTTATAATTCCTATTACAGTCTACAACGACTACAACAACTACTACTACCATTATTTTAAAAGAGGGTCCATTAAATTAAACTATGGTATTATCTCTTTAAAACTTGTACATTCTTGGGGCACCTGGGTGGCTTAGTCGATTAGGTTTTGAGTCCCGCGTTGGGCTCTGTGCTGACAGCTCAGAGCCTGGAGCCTGTTTCAGACTCTGTGTCTCCCTATCTCTCTGCTCCTCCCCTGCTAGCACTGTGTCCGTCTCTCGCTCTCGAAAATAAATATTTATTTAAATGTTTAAACATTTACTTAAATATTTAAAAAAATTTTAAAAATGCAAAAACTTGTACATTTTCCTCTACGTAGCAGTGATATGGTCAGTTGGCTTCCCTTGTGTATATGTGTGTAATATAGTATGGATTTTTGCAAAAGGAGAAAAAGAATAAAGCTATGCGATTACCAATAAATTAGTTTGTAGTGAATTCTTTATTGTTTCTAAATATATACATTTTAATAGCTTTTATTTTATTTTATTTTTTTTAATGTTTTTTATTTACTTTTTGGGACAGAGAGAGACAGAGCATGAACGGGGGAGGGACAGAGAGAGAGGGAGACACAGAATCGGAAACAGGCTCCGAACCATCAGCCCAGAGCCTGACGCGGGGCTCGAACTCACGGACCGCGAGATCGTGACCTGGCTGAAGTCGGACGCTTAACCGACTGCGCCACCCAGGCGCCCCAATAGCTTTTATTTTTTAAAAAACGTGGTCTTTTATTGGGTATTTATCAGTTTATATATATTAATATTAATACTAATTTCTGTTCTGATATGAGTTGGAGTGTTTTTTAATAGAATCTGTACAGATTGAACATCAGAACCTCAGGATATTGAAAAATAAGCTAAAGTTGGGTTTAATTAAAAAACCAAAGTCATTGCCCAGGTTCTTTAATTAAAGAACATTAAAGAATAATTAATTTTTTTAATGAATCATTTCTTTTGGAAGCATCTGCCTCTTGTGCCTTATAGAGTCTGACTCTTTGTGTTGGATATAGGGCATCAGTTGGGTGGGTGTCTACTTGGTAAGACTTGCTTTAGTGGGAATTTTGGATGCTGGACACGTACTCTGTTCGTGATCCCAGTCATGGAACTAAGGATGCCCAAGGTTCTGCTGCCTGCACCTAGGCTTTCCCGTGGTAAGGACCAGATGTAATCCACATTATCTAGGAGTCTACTAGATAAAGGACTGAAGAAGGGTCAAATGAAGACCAATTAGAGCTGGAAGTAGGCATGGTAGCCTTGAAAATCCAAACACTAAATCCGCCCTCGTTGTTCTGCTTTTTAAAGAAATGCCTGGACTTCTAAGGTGTGATAGCTTTTGGCTTCTATTCTTTCATCTTGATTTTCTTGTATTTCTCAAGGCTAATTTGTGCAGGATACCCAGGCTGTTGAGAGAGCACTTCTTAATGGTTTTTACTTCTTTCCAAATTAAGAGAGACTTGGAAAGGGAATATCAGGGTGTTTTTCCCTTTTAGAGGCTTTCCCACCAATCCAGTCTGCACCGTTTAAGGAGACTGAATCCCTGCGTTAGAGGAAGCGCGCTGCACCCGGCACCTGCTAGCTATAAGTCGACACAGATTTGGTCTTGGGTGCATTTAGGGGCTAATCAAGAAGGTAGTATCATGGGAATTTGGTCAGAGTAGCTATTGTTTTTTAGCTCTCCATTCACAGATTTCAGGATGCTGACACCTACATGGCAGTGTGCACAGTGGTGGATGAAGACTAGACGCTCAGGAAGCCTCAGAGAAACTTTGGATAGAAAAGGCAGAATGCACAACTGTTAGAACCCTCAGAGAAAAGGGTAAAGGTAGATTTGTTGAAAGGAAAAGCATTTCGACTACTCAAGTTGGAAGTTTGAGAAGAGAGAAAACTAGTTAAGTGGTTATTTGTAAATGTTTGAAAGTTTTGGAAGGAAATCTGACTGGGTGTCCCTAAAAACCAGAGTGAAATATAGGGATTTACAGGGCAAACCTTACTCACTTTGGAGTTCATAGTGAAAAGTGATGGAATGAGAATGTTATTTGTCTTGAGGCTGAATGAAAAGGACCACTTGCTCTACCCCAGAAATCTTACAAAGATTCTTTTTCCTGTCCTTTCCCCCACCTTTTAAAAAAATTGTGAGTTCTCTCTCACCTCCCCATCTTCATTTCATCATTTAGAGGATCTGTGCAGTGCCCAGCTGCACAAAAATAAATCAGCCATCTTTTAAAATGTTGCCCCACAAAATTGAATTAAATTTTTTTTTTTTTACTCTTTAAATGCTTCATCTCTTTCAGATCTAAATGGGGGGAGTAACGGTGGACTTTAAGCATGACTTTTCTGATGAGGTGGGCTGTGCTGTGCTTTTTTTCTGTGACTGGTAAAGGGATTCTTCGGAATGGGTCAGACTTAGGAGCCAGAACACAATAGGCCTAATGAAAGTTACATTTGAGAACGAGAGAGAAGGGGTGTATGAAAATATGTTTAAGAAGTTCACCTACCTGGGACGCCTGGGTGGCTCAGTCGGTTGAGCGTCCGACTTCGGCTCAGGTCATGATCTCATGGTCCTTGAGTTTGAGACCCGCATCGGGCTCTGTGCTGACAGCTCAGAGCCTGGAGCCTGCTTCGGATTCTGTGTCTCCCTCTCTTTATCCCTCCCCCACTCATGCTCTCTCTCTCTCTCTCTCTCTCTCTCTCTCTCTGTCAAAAATAAATAAACTTAAAAAAAAAAGTTCACCTACCTGGACATCTTAGAACAATCAATTTCTCCATTTAAAAAAAAAATTCTAGTGTAGTTAACATATAGTGTTATATTAGTTTCAGGTCCACAATATAGTGATTCAGCAATTCCATATGTTACCCTGTGGTCATCAAGAGAAGTGTGCTCTTAATCCCCTTCACCTATTTTACCCATCCCCCCACCCACCTCCCCTCTGGTAACTACCAGTTTGTTCTCTATAATTAAGAATCTGTTTTTTGGTTTGTCTCTTTTTTTCTCCTTTGTTCATTTGTTTTGTTTCTTCAATCCCACATATATATGAAATCATATGGAATTTGTCTTTCTCTGACTGGCTTATTTCACTTAGCATTATACTCTCTAGATCTATCCATGTTGTTGCAAATGGCAAAATGTCATTCTTGTTTATGGTCAAATCATATGCCACACGTTCTTTATACATTCTTCTATTGATGGACACTTGGGCTGCATCTATAGTTTGGCTATTGTAAATAATGCTGCTATAAACATAGGGGTGTGTGCATTAGTGTTTTCATATTCTTTAGGTAAATACCCAATAGTGTGATTACTGGATCATAGGCTAGTTCTAATTTTGATTCTTTGAGGAACCACCATACTGTCTTCTACAGTGACCTCACCAGTTTGCATTCCCACCAATAGTAATTTCTCATCTACTTTTAAAACCTTTAAAAAATGCATCTTTGTAAAAAAGTTACTCATAACTCCACAATTCAGAGGTAACATACTATGAAATTGAGTTATAACTGTTCAGATCTTATTTTATTCTGTGTGTGTAGACCTATATATACCTTTACCCTTTTTCCAGATCGCCACTCCCTTAGAATTAATTTTATGGCTTATTTTGTGGGGATTTTTGTAAACCACCTTAAACCTTTTTTGGGATAAGTCAGACTAAATAAATATGGAGTCACAATGTATGTAATATAAAAATAAATAAGATCCAAGTTGTGCCACTTCTTTTCTGATTGTAGCTATGTCTTTAAGAAAGCTATAGAGCTTGGGAAAAAGTTTGAAATGCTCAAAATTTCTATTTCTGTCTTGTTATGATATCATGACCATACTGGTTCAGGAGAGAATGAGAAGGGCGGAAGACGAGATAATAAGAAAAGTTTTTCAGGAAAACTCCAACCTTATCAGTAGGATCAAAACTCTAAGGACATGAAGTACTTGTAGATGTTTACTTAATATGTAGTTAAATATTACTGTGCTTTGTTTTAAGAAACGGTGATACTTTCAGCTTTACAAAATGGTTTTACTAAATGGATTCAAGGTTGGCTATTCCTGTCATTGAAGTGCTTTTCTTTGGATAAGTACTTAACCCTATACCTTTAAGTATAATACCTCTAGTATATTTTCTAAATTTTATTTTGGTTTATAAAACTTGACCCAGATGACACTTGGAGGGAACAAAGTCAATTAGTTGAGTAAAATCCCTCTCTAAAGCTTTTTTTTTTTTTGCTTTGCCTTAGTGAACCTCTGTCAACACTAGTAAACCAGTGGTTAATGTATAAAAATAGAGGCTTCCCCCTTACCTCCACAGTCTATGTAGCCTGACACCTCTTTTTCCCTTTTAAAGTGCTGGTCTAGCAGTGATTGCCAACCATAGAATATTTCTGATTGATTTCAGGAGAATGTTGGAACTTATTTACTATTAAAATCAAGGTAAAGACGGGTTATGTTGTAAAGTGGACCAGACAGTTTTCTAAAGCTTCAAAGGTCGGATTATTTATTTGACAATAAGGAGCCTTTAACATTTTAAGTTTTCCCTGGGCCATGGTAAGTCCCAGTAAAACATTAATATTTGAACCTCGTTGGCACAACTAGAGGCAGACAAATCTCCTGCTTCAGAGACCACTGTGCAAAATAAAACAAACAAAAGCTTTAAGAAGCCAAGAAATTGCATCTGAGCTCATCATAGTTTATGTGGCCAAATGAAAATGACTTTGCCATTTGATGTTTCTCTCTACAGCATATCCAGTGGCAGAACTTTCAGTAAAACAGCTCTTCTGTAAACTTAGAAAAACACAGGCTATATTAAAAGCTTAATGTTAAGTCTGTCCCTTAGTCTGGGTTCAGAGTTTTTAGCCCAAAAGATTTGCTTTGATACTGGAAGTACATTTTCCCTAAAACCAACGTGTGCGTGTGTGTGTGTGTGTGTGTGTGTGTGTGTGTGTGTGTATTTTTAATGATCGTTAAAGCTCACCACATTGTTACCCATTCCTAAGGATGCTGTTGAGTTGCAAACTGAATGTTACTGTGATTCTTTAGCTGTAGGAACAAGGCATGAAGGACACCTTTTCCCTATCTGTTGGTGATTTTAAAATGAAAAATGAGAGTGAAAAGAACAGTTAATAACATAATCCATATGTTTCTCCATGAGAGAAAAAAAAGATTAAGGAGAAATATTAGATCTTTGCTGTGACCAGTCTTTACAGGGGAACAGATTCATTCTAATGGACCACCTCTTTCTAAAATTAGAACTGTGGGGAAAGAATTATATGCAACAAAATGCAAAAGATTAATGTGGAAGCAGGATGCCTCAGAATTTGGTACCCTTAAAATATTAATCTACGTTAGGTACATTCGCAGTTCCATGTAATCAATAAGGAAATAGAGAAACAAGGATACCAGTTTAACCAAAGGTTTCATTAATTTGTCTTTGGTTAATAACTATTTTTATAAGACATCATCTAGCTTGGATGGGTGGCTTTTTGTGTATGGTTTGGGGTAGTAACCTGTAATTTAGTATTACTTGTTACTCATTAGGAGAGGCACTCAGAGTCACATGGTAGGCGTCACAGTTTGGTTAGCTTTTAACCTCAGGAGACAAACTTGATTGTGATTGGAAGTCTGTTTTCAAGCCCTGGTAATTATTAATTTGCTTCTCTGGAATAGCTAATAGTAGTTGACTAAATGGAGAGATTTAGGGATGTTTGACCATGGGACAGTGCCTGTCTTCAAATGCATAAATATTGTATTTCTAAAGTGTCTCTTTAGAGGGTACTATTGAAAAGGTCTATAATGACTGTATTTAGGCATACTCAATGAACAGTTTATACCCAGAAATAGATTGCGAAGTTTGAGAAAGGTGAGAGAAATGTATCATAGGAACTTATCGAATTAGTTGAATTAAATTGATTTCTATCTCATAGAAGTCTGTAATGGCAGAATCTAGCCTCCTCTCACATCACCTGAAATGAAGAGACAAAGGGTTACAATTCCATCTCAAGCAAATGTACTAAAATTGTTGGTTGTAGTAACATCTTCTAAAACGATTTCTGAAACATGTTATGTCGTGGAAAGCAAGGTAGGTTTTTCCACTGGGTAAGACTGGAGCCGAGGACAAGATCTTGAGGTTGATCTTATCAGGGTGAATTTTGGAAACACCCTTATACCACACCTACCGTTTGTCTTGAATTCTGTGGGAAGTGCTGTCAGAGGCTTGGAGTTTTAGAATGTACTGAAGCCACCTTTAACTGAAACTGCTGTTAACTACCACTCCTTTAGCTAGCAAGCCTGCATTAATTTCCAAAGCCCTTGTCAAAAAATAATCTGGTTGGTTTAGACGACTACATTTAGAATGTAGGAGCCTGTGTCCCTCCCCTGCGTGCCATCAGAGAGTCTAGTCAGCCTGGATCACTTGATCAGAGGTGGCTCTCGGGTGTGTTACTTTTGCAATTGGAGACAGTGAATTCTGCTCTCTTCCCCAGCTATAGCTTGTTCATTTCCAGCGGGCTGTAATATAAATATTGACCAGAGGAATGAATCGGGACTGTCCGAAATATTTTCAGTGTTCTATACTTCTATCTTATTAGAAACTCCTCTTTTTCACATTGGAATATAGATGCATAACAACAATAGTCAAGGTTATGGTTCCACTACCAGATCCTCACATGTATTATTATTATTATTATTATTATTATTATTAATTCTTATATGGTACTATGTACCAGACACCGTAGTAGACATTTAATACTTATCAACTCATTGAATCTTCAAAACAACCAATGAAGTAGGAGTATTTACAGATGAAGAAACGGAGGCATAGAAAGGCTAAGTGACTTGGCCAAGGTCATATGACTAGTAAATGGGAGAGCTGAGGTTTCAACTCAGGCAGTCTGGTTCCAGAGTCTGTGCTTCTATTATTTTTTTTAAAAACCTAACACAGTTTTTTCTTTTCTCCACAGGACAAATCCTAAAATATTTTGTCGTATGGATTGTAGCTGATTATAACAGAGAAAATATTTTGTGAACAAATGTCTGGCTGTAGTGTCTGAGAAAGTGCCTGGTACGGATGTTATGGTTCTCATTTTGGAGCATTCTAAAACATGAATTTAGTGTGTTATCTTATTATTTATTTATTTATTAAAATAATTTTTTTAACGTTTATTTATTTTTGAGAGACAGAGAGAGACAAAGCATGAGTGAGGGAGGAACAGAGAGAGAGGGAGACACAGAATCCAAAGCAGGCTCCAGGCTCTGAGCTGTCAGCACAGAGCCTGATGTGAGGCTCAAACTCATGAACGACAAGATCATGACCTGCGCTGAAGTTGGACCCTTAACCAACTGAGCCGCCCAGGCGCCCCTAGCGTGTTATTTTAGGTGGTGCTTTCTTTTGTGTATTTGTACATATTACTAGGTATGGTCATCCGTGAGAAGCCTTAAAAATATGTGCATACAAACTACCATGAGAATTACTAGGTAAAATTCTTTTAATCTGAACTGTTGACCCCTGATATTGTCTGATGTACTTGGGAACCTGTTCTGCTTCTTTGATAATCTTAGGCTTTTGTAACTTTATTAAGGGTATAGCTATAATTTAGAAACTTCTAATTTGTATTTTAATGAAACCTGGGAAGGTGGCATCAGAGGAGACCAAATTCTCTATTCTCCACTTATGATTTTGATGTATTTATGAATTTTTAAATTTTTTAATGTTTATTTTTGAGAGAGAGAAGAGAGAGACAGAGCACGAGTGGGGGAGGGGCAGAGAGAGAGGGAGACACAGAATCCAAGCAGGCTCCAGGCTCCAAGCTGTCAGCACAGAAACCGACTTTGGGGCTCTAACTCACGAACTGTGAGATCCTGACCTGAGCGGAAGTTGGACCTTTAACTGACTGAGCCACCCAGGCGCCCCTGTTTTATGAATTAAAAAAGAAAAAAAAGTTCTGTTTCACAAAGGATGTCTGATTTGAATATCTTGCTTTGTTACTGATGGATCATTTGAATATTTTTTTAAGGAAGTAAATATTCTCCAAACTTTTAAGTTCCGTATTTAGAATATACTTAAAAACATAAAATTGCATTCGATTTCATGTTATTTTCAGAATTAGATTTTATGTAGTCAGCAATGTTAAGTAAAAGTGTAAATTTAGAAATTCTCTTTATTAGAAACACCTTTTAAAAGTCTTACTTGAGAAAGAATAATGACTGTTTAAGAAAATATGAGGGAAGTATTTAGATCAGTAGAATTAGGAACCCCAAACATTTGCTTTGATATTATAGTAAATAAGATATGATATAATGGCCTTCCCCATAATTAGGATTTTGCTTGTATTAAGACCCTCAAAATCACCACAGATCACATTAAGAATAAAAAAGGAGACAAATCTGCATTTTGAGAACAAAAAGGAGAACTTTTTTATTCTGCTAAGGAAGAGGAAAGATCGTCAAAGTCTGGCACGAGACAAGTTAGAGATCCTGCGCTGAGCTGGGGTGCCTCACTTACTAGTGAGGGTACACAGAGCTTATATCGCGGAAGGTGATTTCAGGAACTGGACTCTGTTGGTGGGTTAAGTGCCCTATGCTTTTTAAAAGTCTCATCTGGGAGGGGAGATGTAAATCCAAAGTGCTAATTCTTTGTCATCAGTGTCAGTCCTGTGACCCTTCCTTCCAAGATAAGTGATTGAATTTGGTTGGCTTCCTTAAAACCTGCTGTGGTTTCAGTTGACTGAAGCATGATTCACTTCCTGCCCTGTAGGGTATAAACCAGCTCTGTTAGTTTAGTCTGGATGTGGCCAAAGCATCGATGGTACAGGGAATGGCAACTTTTGAAGCAAGTGGGATTGGTGTCTGGGGTTAAAGTGGCCATTTCTAGTGTGACTTACGTGACTTAGGAAGGAAGGAATTGAAGACGTTAAGGCGTCTAAAAGGCTCCATGTGACTTGTGTTTTCTTTTGCGTTTGTCAGCCTCCCTGTCCTTGTATTTAAGTAGAATAGACACCTTCTTGATTTCTAACGACTGGCAATTGTCCTGAACATGTAAGAGCAATGTTCTGTGTGTGAACGTCTTCCCCAAGAGACCACATGAGCAACACTGAGGGCCAGTTATAAGGAAGGAGTTCCACGAGTCTTAAAGTACAAAAAGACTGATTCTCTGGGGACCCTGGGTATAGGAGGGAGTTGTTTGGAACACATGAAAAAAGTAAAAATTCAGAATCTAGAGATACAGTTTGACTTGATGAATTTGATCCCAGATGTGCAGAATTTATGGTAACTGTAATATGGCTTTTAGCCTTTTGTTTTTAGATTAAAAATAATTTTTTTAAGATTTTTTAAATGTTTATTTTTGAGAGAGAGAAAAAGAGACAGAATGTGAGCAGGGGAGGGG
Organism: Felis catus; assembly: GCF_018350175.1. Taxonomy (NCBI): domain Eukaryota; kingdom Metazoa; phylum Chordata; class Mammalia; order Carnivora; family Felidae; genus Felis; species Felis catus. Next base: position 85,946,458 of record NC_058371.1, read on the forward strand.
CAGAGAGAGGCAGAGACACAGAATGGGAAACAGGCTCCAAGGTCTGAGCTGTCAGCACAGAGCCCAACACAGGGCTCGAACTCATGAACCGCAAGATCATGACCTGAACTGAAGTCGGACGCTTAACCGACTGAGCCACCCATACACTCCTAGCCTTTTATGAAAGAGTATCTGTAAACAAATTAACAGAGTAAGTAAAACAAGAATAGGAGAGGATATTTAACCCATTAAATAAAATAAACTGCTTTTATTTTGAATTATTTGTTTTTTTGCATAAGGAAACAATAAAATAATTGCAAATAAAATCATCAAAGTGCAAAAATCTTGAAAGGGGATGTATTTTGCAAATATTTGTTGTCTATACAGTTGTATCTGTTTGGAAGTGATTCCTACTTTTAATTCCTACTTTTTATTAGTCTATGTCACCTTACCTTCAATTAGCGTGAATTAGTAGATATTTTCTGTATTTAAATTGACATCTGTATTTCTGGTGACTTTGTGTATTTGCTTGGGAAACCTATGTTAACCCCTAACTTTAAGAAGGCTGATTTTTGCATTATAAAAAATCTTGATTTCTTAAAGTCTCCACTATGATATTCATTTAATGGCAAGATTTCCCCATTCAAATATTTGGTTATTTGTATTCAGTTTTTCAGAAACATTTCGGTTGCGTAAATCGAGTGCCCTTTGTGCTCGTTAAGCATTAGTTTCCAGTTGCAAATCAAGGAATATATAGTACGTGTGCAGGGTCATCAAGAAATGAACTAATGCAGCTGTTCTTAAGTCTTGCACTTGCTTCTCAACATCCCTGCAGAACTGGAGTCTGCCTGAAGAGACCCCTGGTGTTGGTCTCTTGTGCTCGTGACTTGTGTTATGTGGACCCTTGTGGATTAACATGCATGCCCAAGTAAAACATGGAAGCTACTTTGCATACTTCACTTGTTTATGAACTGTGTATTGAGGGCACTTCTTTTCTAGCCATAGTTTTATTTTAAGCGTGAAAATTTAGAGTGAAAGCATTTGTGTTAATTAAGAGTGAACACTTGAGTTTCAGGAAGACAAAAAACTTGTACTTTAAGACTTAAAAATAAAATGTATTGTTATGGGCTATGAATAGCTCTAAAGTAGTGCTAACTCATGTGGAAATCTTTGCGGAATGAAATCTTTGGGTAGAAAGGTAAATGAACTGAAAACAAATTATTTTATATATCTATATAGGACAAATGTTTAACAAAATTTCAGCAGCATAATTAGTACATGGCAATGAAATGAGACATCATGACTCTTGTCCTGTGGAATGTTATGGCTCTATAGGATATAAATTTGGTTTTTTTTTTTTTTTTTAATGTTTATTTTTGAGACAGAGACAGAGCATGAACGGGGGAGGGGCAGAGAGAGAGGGAGACACAGAATCGGAAGCAGGCCCCAGGCTCTGAGCCATCAGCCCAGAGCCCGACGCGGGGCTCGAACTCACGGACCGTGAGATCGTGACCTGAGCTGAAGTCGGCCGCTCAACCGACTGAGCCACCCAGGCGCCCCTGGGGTTTTTTGTTTAAATAGGACAATTTGTTTATGAGTTGTATGAAGTAACAGTATATTTCCACTGGTAAAAATCGAGTGCAAAAAATGGAGACAATTGGAAAAATTGTTTTCACACAATTGGAAATGTTAACACTAACTGAATTATTTTATGATATTAAGGAATTATTATTAAATACATTTTAGATGTGGTATGGTATTATGGTTATGTTTTTGAAAAGAGGCAGTAACACTTAAAAGGTACATTCTGAAATACGTACAGATGTGATATGATGACTGGGGTTTCCTTTCCTCTGAAAGGAAAAGTGGGTATCTTAGTCCATTTGGACTGCTGTAACAAATTACCACAGACCGGGTGGCTTATAAACACACATTTATTACTCACAGTTCTGGGGGCTGGACGTCTGAGACCAGAAAGCCCGCATGATTGAGGGAGGGTCCTCTTCTGGGTCACAGACTTCTTGTATCCTCATGTGGCAGAAAAGGCTCACGATCTGTCTGGAGGCTCTTTGATAAGGCACTAATCACATTCATCTTAAGCATCTCCCAAAGGTCCCACCCACTCATGCCATCACTTTTGGGGATTAGGACTTCACCATATGAATTTGGGGGGGCACAAATATTTAGACCATAATATTGGGCGTGAACTATGGTGAATAGGAAAAGCCATGGGTGCAAGCTGGGCGATACAGATTCATTACATTGTTTTGACTATGTCTGTATGCTTGAAATTTTTGATAATAAAAAGTTTAAAAAAGGGAAAAATACACATCTATATATATAAAACTTGTACCATAGAATACATTGATATTTTGTCAAAGATAGTCAAGGAGGGTTTCCAGGGAAAGAGGTACCTAAAAATATCAGTGGTTTGATTGAGTGTAATTATATACAGCTATATAGAGCTACATGATTTTAAAACCGGATAATATTGTAGTTTTATTTTAATTAAGATAAGCATCTACTTAGGTGAAAGGAAGAAGAACACTTGCAGTTTGGCAGCAGTTGTTAATTCAACAATTTTTTAAAATTTTTTTTAAATGTTTTTATTTTTACTTTTGAGACAGAGAGAGACAGAGCATGAGCAGGGGAGGGGCAGAGAGAGGGGGAGACACAGAATCTGAAGCAGGCTCCAGGCTCTGAGCTGTCAGCACAGAGCCCGACATGGGGCTCGAACTCACGGAGTGTGAGATCATGACCTGAGCTGAAGTCGACCGCTTAACCGACTGAGCCACCCAGGCGCCCCAACAAATATTTTTTCAAATCCCCTCTGTGCCAGGTACTATAGAGATTGCTGGAAATTCAAAGACCATGGGTATAGACTTTGTGCTAATGTAACTGGTGAGATTTCTACACGTCATTCCTCAGTGTAATGTGATAAGGGCTCTAATACACTTACAAAAAACTGTTCGAGGAACACAGCTTTGGAATGATTTAATTATATTTTTGTAGAGCCGGGGGAGGAGGTAAGGAGCAAATCAGGGAAGACCATGCAGGGAGCTGGCATCTGATCTGGGCCTTGAGGGATGAGTAGGGTTTTTCTAGGCAGGGAAGATAGGAAAGCCATTGCATGGATAGGAAGCAACCTGATCAATAGCACAAAGATGGGAAAAATGGGTTCAGCCAATGGTAGTAGGTTCAGTGAATGTGAAATACCAGGTCAAGTGGGGTAGATGCAGTGGAGGATGAGGCAGTTATAAGAACATGAAAGTCAGATCCAAAATGTGAGTAGTCCCCCCAGCCTGGAGACCTGTTAGCCTGAATTTCAAGTTGCATCTGTGACTTTAGATAGGGTTTGTCACTCTACTTTGACTTGAGGGGTTCTAAGTCTCCTAGCTGCATTGTGACTTCACTTGGGTAGTTGGACTGGCATTTGTATACAGATGGGGTTTGCTACCAAACAGCCAACAAGACTCTCCAGTCCTCTGCCAAACAGGCTGTTCCCATGCTTTTATGGGAGTTCTGGTTGCTTTCTTACTTTATGTTGAATGATAACTGGTGGCGTTTGAAGCCCATCTTGTAGATATGTCCTCAGTACTATTTCCTGGAGTCTCTGATTTTTTCAGACCAGTGGAGGGCTGTCTGACTGTCCTCACTGAAGAATTAGTCCCCTACTATTAGACCGTAGGATCAGCTGGAATTGCTCCTGAGCAGAGGTGAATTTTTACCATGAAGCCAGTGAAGCTTGAGTTTCAGGTCTTCTTTTGTGCACAGCCCTTTACAGAGTTTTGGGAGGGTCCCTAGAAATTTTCATACAGTCATGCTTTGTTTTATATTATGTTAGCAATTTTATTGTTAAACAATTAAGTATTATGGGCTTCAGGCTCCACAAAACCTGAAGCTGCTCTTGCTTCTGAGCATCTTGTAGAACATTCTTTGTTTAGTTTTTTTTTTTTCTTTCTGGAAAGGACAGATAACAATATTTTCTCCCTCACAGATCAGTTGTGGATTGCTAAGCAATTATATGTAAAATGGACCCAGAAACTATTTTCTGAGAAAGTGAGATGTGATAATTTGGTACTGACATGAGAGGGGAAGGTATCCTTGCCCACCTCCTTGTAGGTTCCCTGGGTAGGCTCTACTAGTCCTGCAGAGAATCTTTGCTAAGTTTGGCCCTGCCCAGGGCAGACTGGCTGGCATGCTATATATACATTGTCCTGCATTATTGCTTTGGAACTCTGATCTCTGTGTTCTCACTTTTCTCCTCCCTGACTGGAAGCAGCCCCATGGCTTTCATAGCCCAGTTGTGTGTGGCCAGTGCAAAGCCAGTTCTGATGTCACTGGAAATGAGCACATGACAAAGGTGATGCACTGGGCTACTTTTCCCAGATTTACCAGAAATGTTTCCATTCTATACTGAACAGACTGATACTTATTTTTGCTTCTTTTAATTTATTTGCATCATAGTCTTGGAAACCGTCAAGGCAACATTGTATCTTTAAAAATGTGGAGCATGACTTGCAGAAAATGCTGTTCCTGAGGTGGGGTAGGGAAGTACAACGTGGGCCTGGAGCATCTTGTTGGGCCAGAAGGTAGGAGGAATGCTTAAAGAATTGTAAGGACTCAGGAGCCTATTTGATGGGCTCCCACTGGCCAAATTTGGAGCATTTGAGCATCAAAATAAATATGGTAATGGATTATAACCCATTTAGTAAAATAAGGATCCATAAATCTATACTGATACAGGAATTGAATACATAAATAAATGGGAGGTGGGAGAGAAGAGAAAAGTCTTACTTGGTAGGCCCACTAATAAATACAAAAGGAATGATGGAACTACAAAATCATCACTGTATGCTAAGAGTGGTATATGACAGTTTTATGAGAAATGGGATATTTACATAGCCTTGAAGTACCTCTCCACAAATTACTTATTAATTACAAAGGCAATGTTAATGTTATATTAGGAAAACCCAGGGGATTTCACTTTAGCCATATAATCCTAGTTACTATTGCCAATATAGAGACAAACCAACATCGATGCCTCTTTTCAAAATTAAAAAAAATATATTTATTTATTTTGAGAGAAACAGAGACACTGGGGGAGGGGCAGAGAGAGAGAGAGAGGGAGAGAGCAGTCTCCACACTGCCAGTGCAGAGCCCAACGTGGGCGTCAAACTTAGGAAACTGTGAGACCATGACCTGAGCCAAAACCAAGAGTTGGATGCTTAACCGACTGAGCCACCCAGGCGCCCCAACATCAGTGCCTCTTGATATGATGTAGTGAGAACACAGACTTATTTCTGTGTTATTCTGAAATAGAATTCCCTGGATCTATCATGAGGAAACATGGGACAAACCGAGGGTCATTCTAGAAGGAATGTGTTCATAATCTTCAAAAAATGTCAAGATCAAGAAGACAAAGAATTGCTGAGGAGGGCAAGGTGAGGGCTGGGACTTAAGAAATGGACTAGTTAAAGGTGGAGAACAAATACTTCCTTCTTTGGGTTGATTGTGGAAACTTCTGGTTTCCTCCAGAGGAGGTTTCCAAACCAGTTTTCCGAGCCCTTCCAATGAAGTGGGGTAGTAGAGAAGATCCTTTTAAAGGAAGATTACAATAGACATTATAGAAGACTCTTACTAGTTGGATCTCCTACCACAGTGGGGGTGTAACAGATAGGAAATTCCTTTGCTGATAGCAATTTCAGTTTTCCAGCTCTGTTCTATCAAGACCTTTATGTTTATCTAGCCCTTGTTATCTAAATGATGTTTTTCAAATTCCACTGTAGGGGGAGGAAATGAAGTAGGATGACTAAATGAAATCCACGAATGATCACATGGAAACATTTCATCAACGTGTTACGTGGTGGCAGAATTGATTGGAATGTTCTGGTCATGGTTGGGCCATTTTGACTAGAGATTCGTAAACATCCACATGTTTGCATCTTTATCTGTGGTGTCCTATAGAAAATAATGCAAACTATTGAATTTTTCCATTAGGAGCCTCTACCTCAGCTTCATCTCATTCCTTCTTTTTGTGGCCTTCTCTGAGGACTGCAAATGAACAGTGAACCAAAAGGGTGGCCAAGAGAAAGATAAGAAGTCCTGTCCACCAACCACCAAAATAATTAAAGGGGCCGCGTTAGGGAGACCTTTGGCTAATCAGGCTTTCCACGCTTGTTGTGTAATGTATATAATGCCATGTTTAATACACGCTGTAGGTAATGCTAGTTCATAACTATAATGTTTTGACAGCTGAGTAAATGTTTTATGGCGGTGGTTTTTAGGACTTAGCCTAAACAAAATGTTTCAGGCTCATTCTGACAGGTGTACAAATAAAATCTAAGAGTTAATTTTTTATACTTAAAATTACATAACTTTTGTCCTTTTGTGGATTGGCATTTATCCCACCGCATGAAATTGCTCATTTCCTCTTAATAGGAATATTTTATGTGAACCATGAAGCTAGGTACCACTTCAGATAGCCTTCTTGGTAGCCAATGAGTAGATGATGGGTATGGTTCTATTTATGTGAGAATGACTGAAGTTAAGAAAGGTGGAGCAGTCTTATAAGAGTTGAGTTGCCTAAACCTGAAAGGTTATCTTCTCTGCCCTTTGTTTGGTTTTTGCTGTTTATAGTTTGCTTTTCAAGTCCATATGACTTTTGGCTTTGCCTTTAAATTTAATTACTCTTTCCCCTGGGTACTTTTCCCCACAAGGTTTTCTACAGAGGTACTTGCTGGTCAAAGTTCACTTCACTACTGTATGAATGGAACTTTTCTCAATGGCAGTGTTGTAACTACCACTAAGAATATGCAGTACCAAATCCAACACTAAGCCAGTCAAGCATCCGCTTTTATGTTTGTGGTGTATAGGGGGGAGGCTGAAGAGTGCCGGGATCCATGACTGGAGAAGTGTCCACGTGGAGGGCCTCTGCATCTTCGTGATCTCCATCCCTGGGATCCGTGGTGCTGTTGAGTGTCGCCGTGACTACCGCGGACTGTAGGAAGGGGCTCGTGATGCCTGTGCATGGACTGCGGTGCTAATCATGAAACACCTTTAGAATAGGCTGAAATTGGGAAGTTTTGCTTATTCCTTGCTCAAATTTAAACAAAATCTTAAGATGATAATCAGCAAACCAGAGATGGTTGTGTATCCCTCTGGCTGGCTGGTGCCTTCTTCGGCTGCAAAGGGACAGTTTGCGCACAGTCAGCTACATTTATACCCGTCACAGCCTTCTCCTTCTCCCACATACCCCCCTTTCCACTTAAGGTTTCTTTTAGTTTTTGCAAAGCAGCCATGTGAGAGGAATAAAATAATTTTGAAGAGCATTATATGGTGGGAATTTTGACAATGAGTGGAAGATGGTAATTACTCTCTTCCATTAGACTCAGTGGCTTTGGACAGATAAGCTGTATTGAAACGTGTGACCAGGGCATGGGATCATGGATTGTCTTTCACTGTTGTCATGGCGACAGTGATGCAGGTGGCCTATAACTGCCGGGCTGTCAGATCTTATACATCAAACTGGTGCTAAGTGAAAATATGTTAGAGGCATTGGGGAAAAAATTGCCAGCAGTGTTTATAGGATCAGCTGGAGAAAAGCTAGCCTAGTTGAAGAAAAGATTTCCATTAAAAGCCCTAGGTGATTCTGAAGAAGTCAGAGTTTTTACTTTTTATTAATAAGATGAAAGTGGACTATTAAAACAAAAAGAATGATTTCTGGATGTTGCACTGCTGTCTGCATACACATAATTAACACGGTGCCTTTCTGCTCCCCCCTTGAGCTAATGTGATAGGATGGTGGCTTGGGAAGAGGCGAGGAGACACCGTGACGTCCAGAAGCTTGGCTTAAGGGCTAGGGAACCAGTTCTGCAACTGCAAGAGATTTGAGTCCTTCTTTTTCTGGAGAGCTTCCCTGAATTTTTGTTAGTAAGGAGTGGTAAGAAATCATCCTAGATTTCTGATATAGCACTTTAAGTACCACACAGAGTGTAGAGTCATACTCAGTTATGCATACTGGACTGCGTGCATTTGAATGTAGGAGGACCCATTCAAAGATGGAGAGGTTCCTCTTTGTCAAGAACAGTTTCCGCACCTCTCTTTGCCTCTTTCTTTCCTTGTTCTCTCCTCTTCTCTTTCTCATTATCTTCTGTCTCTCCTTAATTTATAAGTGCCTTGAACTGAAACCCTCACATGCTAAGCGATGAGTGTAATATGTGTGTGTTTCATGTGGGTGTGTAAGTACGTGGTGCCTGTCTCCAGAAGTTGAAACTAGCCTTATAGTTCCCATTTAATCATACTATCTCGGTAAATAGGAAGAAGAAAACCATTATGTTTCCATTTTCATGTTATATTTGAGGAAAAAGAGGTACTGTGAAGTTTAAAAAGAAGAATCTCTGGGCAGGAGAGTGTGTTCATTGGTGAGTCAGGCAGAACAGATGAGACAGTGGATAGTTCCTGGTTGGCCTCTGAGTTAGGCAGTGTGGCCCCAGCTTCTGACATTTTACTTGGGGTATCTTCTTTGGCATATTGTTCAGTATTGAAACCTAACTTAATAAGACTGGGTGAAATTACCTTTATATACCATTGGTATATAATGGTCAGCTAGAGTATTACGGATTCATTTTAATCTACACACATGCACTGGGCATGTACTAAATGGTAGGTATTTTGCTTGTGCTGGTATTCAAAAGGAAGTAGCTCTGTGGGGCATCTGGCTGGCCCAGTAGGCAGAGCATGTGACTCTTGATCTGGAGGTGGTGAGTTTGAGCCCCATATTGGGCACAAAGTTAACTTAAAAAAAAAAATCAAAACCCCTCCCAAAAGAAAAAAGAAGTAGCTCCAACAGTTGGTGAGCACCTAGTATGTGCAAGGTAATTAAGTTTTTTAATCCTCACAGTAATTTTGAGAAGTAGATATACCATTATCGTTTTATAGATATGGACATTGACAAAACCAGGATTCGAATGTCTGAGTCCAGACTCCATGTATTTTTTTTTTCCACAACGTGGTTTCAAGAGATGTACAAGACCAACTTCACCTTCAAGGACCTCACTGGAGACCCAGGGAAGCATGTAAGAATTACAATACAGTTTGTTAAGTGCTGTAGTAGACATAGAGACAAATGCATGGAGGAGTACATAGCAGGGGGCATTTAACCCCCAAGAGGAGCTCGTGTTGGAGCTGGCGATTAAGGGATGAACAGATAATTTGAAGGTAGATGAAGAGGCAAGGGAATCCCAAGTTTAGGGAACAGTGTGAGTAAAGACACAAAAGAACGAAACCATGACACATTCTGCAATGGCAGGTGTGTGTGTGTGTGTGTGTGTGTGCGCGCGTGCGTGCGCATGCACACACGTACACACATATGCGGTGGATTGAGTTAGCTGAGGGATGGAATGGAGCAAAGGTGTACAAGGTGATTCTCTAGAGTTCAGTCAGCAAGAATAGCCCCATATATAGTATATCTTTTGTTATGTATATGATTTGGGGTTCAAAGATTGTGGTTAATGGTTGTTGCCTGTTAAGTTCTTACAAGCTGGAGGTTGTTGACTTACATGATTGTTCCCTCTGGATTTTGTTCTGTTTTGTTTAATTTGTATTTTTGTCTCTGTGCCTTCTCTTAGGGTGTTTTCTGCCCACCCTGCCACTGTCTTTTAGCATTCTTGTTGAAGGCTCTCTTCTTTACCTAAAAAAGCATTTTTCAATCCATAGTCTGTGAGACTATAAATAAAAGGAGATATTAGGCAGAACAGGTGAAGAGTCTGGTCATCCATCAGTCCCAGAAAAATGATTTAAGTAATTAAGATGAAGAAGATTTATAGTTTTTCAAAGGACTCAATGGTGATGGTTCTTCAGCTGTAAGCCCCAAGTAGCAGATTGAAAACTAGACTCACCTTTAGTCTTTGTGCTGACTGCTGACCAATATATTTTCATCATATAGTTTATATACATAATGGAGATTTTAGTGCTCTATTCAATAACATTAATAAATTCCTGCTCTTTGTTTTCTTGTTTGCATAAAGACACCACCCCTTTTAAGCCTGACTCCTTGTTTAATAGATTTCATTCTAGAAGTTAATCTCGGGATTTTGCTAAGCTTTGTTTATTTTAGATAAAAAGAAAGAGAATTGTTCTGAAACTGTGATTATGTGTCAGTGCTTTATAGATGGTCCAGGTGATTACAATACCAGTATTAAGAAAAAGGTAAACATTAAAGCCATAAAAAATGATGAAATGAGGTGTTGATGTGCATCAGTCTCCAGGCCACCCTAAACTAGTTTGTTCATGTAAACTAGTTTGTTCATCCTCCTACTTTAGTGGCGTTTGGAAATACTGATTTTTGTTTTGTTTTATTTTGGACAAAGAAGCCAGAGTCTAAGTAAGGTCCCAGTTGTACGGGAAGATTCTTCTTGACTTTCACAGCTCACTCATCTGTGGATGCACACGTGAATGCATACATACTTCTGTTGGATTGGTATGTCTAAGACTCATGCATGTAGCAATTTACCAAGTGTATTATGTAAGAAAATTTACTCTGGAGAGCTATAAATCCATTGACCAGAACTGGAGCTTATGACAGTAAGGAGCAAGTGGAAGAAAAAGACGATTTCTATTTCAGGACTGAATAGAAGAGTTAGTTGGGAATGTCTAATCAAAGAGAAAGGTTTCTGGAAACAACAGGAAATGGAAAATTAATTTGAGCCTCCTCTCCTCCAGTCTTGTTACAGGTCTCAGGAGGGCTTCTTTTTTTCTAAGAAAAGTCAGTTTTTACGAAGAAATATCCTGAAAGAAAGATGACAAGCGATCCCTTCGTTTTAGGATGCCTATCCCTGGTGGTGTAGCATAATGCGGAGTGATGGGATTATTAGTAAGGACTCTTAAAAGTGGGATTAGAAAAAAAAAAAGTGGGATTAGAAGCACTGAGGTGGAAAAAGCATGCTCGCTCATTTAAGATCTTTTTGAGTTTGGAAAACTGTAGCTCTTCATATTCAGTTATAATTTTTTTTTAATTTTTTTTTCAACGTTTATTTATTTTTGGGACAGAGAGAGACACAGCATGAACGGGGGAGGAGCAGAGAGAGAGGGAGACACAGAATCGGAAACAGGCTCCAGGCTCCGAGCCATCAGCCCAGAGCCTGATGCGGGGCTCGAACTCAGGGACCGCGAGATCGTGACCTGGCTGAAGTCGGACGCTTAGCCGACTGCGCCACCCAGGTGCCCCCAGTTATAATTTTTTTAAGGACAGAAATGTTTTCCTGTTAATTTCATTGGGTGTGTACATATTAAGATTCCAGGAGTTCAGCATCAGTGGGCCACTATCTCCATCACCGATTGTGTTGATGCGTCATGGATGTTATCGACCAGGCTTGGGAGAGGGGGCCACTTTTTCCCCCCTTCATGTTTCCCACAAGAAACTTTTCAGAGTTGTATGCTCACTTACTAATTTGTCAGTTCAGCTATTTAAACAGGCAGCTGCTATACTTTATCAATAGTAGGCTTTGTAAACAAGAAAAATGGATATGATCTAACTTGAAAATGCCCTGCAGGGAATAATCCTGTTTTGTCAGACACATGGCTGATTTGTTGGGTCTTTTCATGTTTAATTGCTATTATTCATTCCACAAGGTAGTAAGAGGTTCTGTAGGGGCACTTGACACTTACTTGCACTTAGTTTAGTCCTGAAAAGGTAGAGCAGGAGATGTAGACTTGATGAGAATTTGAAATGGAGTGTCAGGCTAAGGCCATGATAATGTAGTTTTATAGGAAACCTCTGGACCCACTGCTGGTTAAATCTAGTATCATGATTATTTGGATTACCATTTTAAAGGTTTTTTTTTTTCTCAAGTTATAAATAAAATGATTTATCCGAAGATGTGAATTAGTAGAAAAGGATTTTATTTTACACAACTTTTTTTTTTAAATGATAGGACACAAAGAAGGCATAAGGAAGTTACATGTTGGTGGTGGTGGCTTTGCAGAGAGTGGAGGATTTTGTGCAGTCATGGAGCTTCAGGACAAGGCCTTGGAACATGTTCCTGCTAAGCGGGGGATCCTGGTGGAAATATCAGAGTTATCTTTTACTCCTTACATTAGCACTCTGGATCCTCTACACTTGCTCAGAAAGTTTAGAGAGAAAGACGAAGAAGGCTTTGCGTTAATATCCAGGATGAAGGACAGTGCCACTAATAGACTATTAAAATATACATGTTAAAAATATGTATGTAATTTTAAATCCCTCTGGCTGGTTTTAAAAAAAAAGAAAGTTTTACAATGATGCCTTAATTCTCTTATTTGAGTTTCTGTATTACTAGATTTTAGTACCAAATGAGTATCTCTATTCAAGACCAGAGATTACTGACATGATGTGTGCAATAGTACTTACCGTATCTTTACTGGGAGAAAGAAGAGGAGAGAAATATTGTTGGAGTCATTTGCTGACCAGTAGGATGGGCTGACCTGTGAACCAAAATTTGGTTTCTGCTGTGCTCAAACTGAGAATGTGATTTTGAAGTTAATGTTGTAGTAGCCAACAATAGTGAGGATGAAGCAGAATTTTTACCTCTTTAGCCATGTCTTAGGGTTAGCTAGTAAGTCTTAACCATCTTGTGGAGTCCAGGAAGGCTATGGTGTGAGGACAGGTAATGGGCAACAGAGATTTTCTCTCTTTCCAAATTACACCAGTCCTGCTATGTCTCATATTTGTTATAGAATGATTCACATAGGAAAACCATTTTGATTTTTCATGTACTTAAATTTTTTAAATGTTTATTTGTTTTGGAGAGAGAGACAGACAGAGTGCTAGCAGGGGAGGGGCAGAGAGAAAGGGAGACAAGAACTCCAAGTAGGCTCAAACTCACAGACTGTGAGATCATGACCCGAGCCAAAGTTGGATGCTTAACCGACTGGGCCACCCAGGCGCCCCTTCATATATTTTTAAAATAATACTGCAGCATGTCTTAATGCTTTGTATAAAGTTGTACCTACAATATGCTGGTTTAATTTTGTATGAAATCAGAATTTCAGATGAAAGCCTAATGTGCAAGGAACCTCAGCTCTCCCTCAGAACCAAAACAAACACATACATAAACAGCAACAATAAAAGAGTTCCAATTAAGATTTTCAGAACACAAATACCTATTTAAATGCACCTAACAATTCTCTGCTAGCAGCCACTTTAAATTATTGTTCTTTTTAAAAGGAAAATCCAATATAGTTGAAAGCTTGTGCTTTATAAATATAAGATGCTTCCTTGCATTATCTGAAAGAAAGAGAAAAGCATGTATTGCTTTTTTGGACTTAACATGTTTTAGCTAATCAGTAAATCTTTATTAATTGCATTTATGAACCATATAGCACTGCAAAAGGGTCCTTGACATTTTTTGGTTACAAAAATGTGATGAGAAATTAAATTGTATATTATTTTGTAATTTTGCAAAAAGCAGGTCACTGGGTTGTTCCCTGCCAATGGCTTCTAGTAGAGCAAGCACTGCTTCCCAAGACCTTCCTCCCCATTTGAAAGGATGGGGGAGCTTCCTGCTGTTACCACAAAGCCAGCATCATGGGGGTGGGGAGAGGACTCTTGGCCATGGAAGAATAAGTTTGGGTGTGAGCTACATTTCCTGCCTTTCTGAGAGTCCACTTTCCTGGATTTTACATTTGCCTTTCTGCATTTCAGCTTCCCTTTTCTCCTTTATGTCCACACTCAGGCCTTTGTTCTCTTAACTTTGTGCAGTGGGTAATTACACAGGGCTGTTTTCCGTGGACACAGAATGGGGTGTGGTGGGATGGGGCAGCCCCACACACAGCAATTGGGTGGGTTATAAGAAGTGGCAGGGAGCCAGGATGTACACCCCAGCCCCACCACTGACTAGCTCCGTGATCTGGGGAGGTATCATGGGCTGAATCATATCCTCCCAAATTCATAGGTGGAAGCCCTAACTCCCAGTGTGACTATTTGGAGATAGCACCTTTAGGGAGATAATTAAGGTTAAAAGAGGTCAAAGGGTCAGGGCCTAACCCAGTAAGACTGGTGTCCTTATAAGAAGACGAAGAGACACCAGGAATGCCTGCACGCAGATAAATGGCAATATGAGGACACAGTGAGAAAGTGGCCGTCTGCAAGCATAGGATAGAATCCCAAGCAGGATTTCCCTTTGGGGAAACCAGACCTGCTGGCACCTTGATCTTTGACTTCCATCCTCCAGAACTGTGAGAGATAAATTCGTGTTGTTTACACCATCTAGTTTGTGGTGTTTTGTTATGGCAATGAAGGCAAATGAATATAGGAAAGTTACAAAATCTCTCTGGGTTTCAATTTCCCCATCTAAATTTAAGGTACAGTCAGAAGTCTTTGCTGCCTTATAGGGTTGTCGTCGTGTGAGAAATGACATAATGCAATCAGCATGGTGCCTCAGTAGATGCCATCTCATATACTGAAGAATTGATACCTACAAGAGTAGGCTAGAGTTTATTGTCTAATAGTCCAGGCTTTTTGCTGAGTACTGAGCATGATAACAAGACAATACAAACCGTTATGCATGTAAGTTTTGAGCTTCCCACCACATTTTGCTTGGTTGACATTTTGTAGAAGACCCAGACTTATGGCATAGGTGATTTTTTCTAGTTCCAAAACATGTTATATCTATCTCCTTCAAAAGTTAGTTGAATTCACCATACATTTTAGTGTTGTTTTATTTGCTATATCTTAAAGACAATAAAAGGGCAATCTTGTGGCACCTGGATGGCTCAGTTGGTTAAGCGGCCAGCTTCTGCTCAGGTCATGATCTTGCGGTTCATGAGTTCAAGCCCTGCGTCAGGTTCTGTGATGGCAGCTCAGAGCCTGGACCCTGATTGAGATGCTGTGTCTCCCTCTCTCTGCCCCTCCCTAGGTTGCATTCTGTCTCTGCCTCTCTCCCTCTCTCAAAAATAAATAAACGTTAAAAAAAAAAGGGAAATCTGATAAATTTCCAACAAATGCTCAGCTGGTCCAGCACAAGGAATTGCATGTAATAATTCAGGCCATTTAATATACTAGAATCACATATATATGCAAAATAATGATAGTACCGTAAGTTTCCCTAGTATTGTTTGTCCAAAGAACTGAAGATAGTTTCAATCTAAAACCTCATTTACTTCTAACTTATCCTGATCTACGAGGTATCAGATGTGATTCTCCTCATTTGATAGCTAGACAGATGAAGGGACGAAGATTTCCTTTTCACCTGCACAAGACGTGTGCATGGTGAAAGACTGGAATGGAGTCTCCTGGATTCCTGTGCAGTTTTATCACCTTGTTCTTGAATTTATCTATTAAGTACCTATGTCATCTTTTACTTTCTCAACAAAAAGAATAGAATTTAGGTTCTGTGCCTCCAGGTCTTCTAATACAGTGCTCCTTACTAAGCCGGCATTCAGTAAATCAAATAAACAAATAGTATTGAGCACCTGCTATGAGCCACATATTGTGGGAAAAAGGTACAGCATGAGACATGGGAGCTGCCCTCACATTGCTGATCATCTAGGTGAGATGAAAGATCTACCTACCAGGCTCCAGGACAGTTGGGGTTGTAATACACATGTGTAACGTATAACACACATTTCTTTAAGGTAAGTTCAGTTTCCCCTAACCTGTTACAAAAAAGAGAAACTTTCCTTTGGAGGAAAATTATTCTATTAAGTAGGCTAGGATGCTGAGCCCAAAGTGCTTAAGATGGTGATCTAGTTACCAATAGCTGCTGGCAAACCACACCAAAACTTGGTGGCTTAAAACAACCACCATTTAATTATCTCTGTGATTTTGTTGACCATGAATTTGAACAGAGCTCAGTTAGGTGATTCTTCTATTCCATAGCATTAACTATGCTTACTCAGTGGTATGTAGTCAACAGTTGATCTGGTCTGGAAGGTCCAATATGGCTTTACTCACCTGCCCAGCACCTTGGCAAGGATGCTTGGAAGGCTGATCTCCTCTGGGTCCCTCTGCCTTTCCATGTAGACTCAGGGCCTGTCCATGAGATTTCTCCACTAAGGTAATCAGATTTCTTACAGGGAGGCTCAGGTTTCCAAGAGACCCTGGCCAAAGCTGTTATTCATATTAACAGCTAGGCTTGGAAATGGCATAATGTCACTATGTTTGTCAAAAATGGCTACAGGCAGCTCATGTTCAAGGGGAGAGAAATAGACTTACCTGTCAGTGGAAGAAGGATCAAAGTATTTGTGGCCGTCTTTAATCCAGCACAGATGGCATACACCTCTGTGAGTTGCTGGGGGTTTTCTACAAGTTGTTTTTTAAATACACCCAATACTTCATTTCCAGTGCATCAGAATTTGAAGTACCTTGAGAGTATCTTGCTCCATTTTTGCCTTTTGGTGTTGTCTTCCTCATGTAGGGAATGATAAAACTTGAAAATAAAACAAGTGGATAAAATTTGCCCTCTATCATGGAGGAACTAACAATCCAGTGGAGAAGGACCGTCATGGATATAGATTACTGTAGAACACAAGGTTTAAGTAATAAAATTGAGCAAGGTATCACTGAAGTATGAATGGGACACTGAGTCAGCCAGGGAAGTCAGGGAGGGTTTTAAAGGGGACGTGGTATTTGAGCTGAGCCTTGAGGAGGATGCTGGTCTCTACAGATGGGAGGGGGTGGAGTGGGGATGGAATCCTGGAGGAGTCAAGGCACCAGAGCAGATGGTGTGCTATGCAAACAATGCTGGGAGTCTGCAACATGGGGGCTGTGGTTGTTCAGGGGGCAGAGGTGGGGTGGTCATGGGAGGCACGGCTGAACAGATGGGTTGGGGACGTGTGGACTTTGCTCTGAATGCAGATTTGTTCTGAATGTAATTGCCAGAGGAGGAATTGTGGCAGAGGAGTGCCATGATTAAATTTCTGATTTTGACTGCTGTTTGTAATAGCAGGTTCGGATGGATACTGGGAATTGTAGACGATAGGCCAAGAAACCAGTTAGATGGCCATTGTTGAGGAGAGCAGTCACTGGGCAACAGAATGGAAGGAAGAGAAAGGTGCTGAATGATGTGTTGGGGGAAGGGATGGTGGAACAAGTTTTTCTAAATGCCTAACCTGAGTCCAAAAACCCAGCTTTTATCCTTTACATAATTTATTCTCTCCAAAATCCACTTTTCAGATGAGGTCACTGAGGCTTAGAGACATTTAAGAACCTCCTTGACACTGGATAGCTAGGAGTGAGTAGGATTTAAGATTCAAAGCCAAGTGTGTTTGGCTACAAGGCATGTATGACTTCCCACAAAAACTTCATTGCCTCACTCGTTGCAAATAACTAAAAATTTCTTACTTGTGAGACTAGGTGGATGGTTGTGCCAGTAACAAAAATAGAGAACACGGAATTTTGTTTCGGCTTTTTAAAATGTTTGCCCCTGAATTATATATATGTATATAAGTATGTGTGTATATATCAATAACATTCCTCCGACTTGAAACTAGTTTTCAAACCGAGTTTTCAGCTAGTTTATCAATTCTATCTACTTAAATGTTAGAGATAAGAAAGTAAAATACACGATTCATGTCAATTTACCTGACATTGCCTCTATTTTTTGTGCATAAAAAATTCTTGACTTAATAACCAGTTTTATGGCACATTAGAATCTTGTAAACAAAGAATCTATTGTGCCACATATGAAACAGACCAAGACATCAGGGAGGGTTGGGAAGGAAAAGTAAAAATGAGTCAGAGAGTAACAGAAACAATGTAGCAGTTCATTTGGGAACTTCCTCTGTGTAGAGCTGCATTCCCGACCTAAGTCCCCAAACAAAATTAAGTCTCCATTTTCACTTTAAGAGCAAAAAGCAAGAGGGACAACAATCTGTGTCTCTTGGATTCCACTTCTGTCCAAACCATGAAGGCCAGGCTGTGAGTTGCTTCAGCCCGCTCCTTTGGTTTCCCAGGTGAACAGCCAGAGTGAACCAGTAGCCACATTGCCTTTGTGTTCAGGAGCTCAGGGTCATGGCTGTGGGCTAATTCTCACTTGAAAAAACACAATTCTTGATGCAGATCCCGATGAGGTTTGAAAATCATGGCATTTGGAAGATTGGTTCTGCACCCACTGTGTTTCTCACAGTAAAAATCTCACAGGTTTTCAGAGCCCTTGACATGTCAAGGATGAGAAGAGGGATGGGGCTTCTCTTTTCTGTTGCTGAGCGTCCGTGGCTAGAACAGAGCCTGCATGTAGTAGATGTTCAGTAAATATTTACTGAATGAGTGATTGCTTCAGCACCACATTGCCAGGTTCTGCTAGGTGCTTTCCATCCAATGTCTCATCTAATCTTCCCCAAACAATGAGACTTAGCCCTCCGTTAAACAGATGAAGAAATCAGTGCCTAGAGAAGTTAAGTAACTTGCCCAAGGACAGGCACCTTGCTTGCAATAGCATTGGACTTCAAACCTTAAACCTTTGCCCTTTTGAGTAGACTGCAATTATATTCTTCATCAGATAAGTCAACACCCTTCACACATGCAAAATAGAATCTGTCCCAATTTGAAAATGTGAGAACTCTAAGAACTCTCGGGACCAAAACCATAATAGATACTCAGTAAATGTGGAATAAATGAGTAACTAGTGTTTATGTCTCTGTAGTCTCCTGCTTTGTTAACTATCGTGGAAAAAATAGGAAAGACTTGAAGATTTTCAAGACAAGTTCCTTAATCGAGGTGGGTTCACAAAATGCCAGCCCAGTCAGAAACGGACACTTCATGCTCCTCCTCCGATGCCAGCTTGGAAACATTTGGTAGAAACACGATACTGGGAATATGGTAGGAATTTCTCCCATCTTGCTCAAAGCGTTCACTTCCTTCTTGTCACCAGGAAGGGCAGAAACAAGGAGCTAGGAGATGCAGTTGTGAAATTTCTGGTTTTTCAGGAATGGTCAGATAAGTGGCCAACCTTTAGCTTCTTTCCGATCATTCTTTCTACTTAACTCTTTCATATTGTTCATAGGCTTAGCCCGGTTCTTTTTTCTGTCCACCCTCCACCCTTTCTTTCCTTTTGGTACGTTCCTTCTGGCAATATCCTATTTCTAAAAGAGTTTCTCCTTAAATATTTTCTTTAAAATTTTTTTTAACGTTTATTTATTTATTTTGAGAAAGCGGAGCATGAGCAGGGGAGAGGGACAGAGAGAAAGCAAGAGAGATAGAATCCCAAGCAGGATCCATGCTCAGTGTGGAGCCTGATGTGGGTGCTCACCAGGAGATCATGATCTAAGCTGAAATCAAGAGTCAGTGGCTTAACTGACTGAGCCACCCGGGTACCCCTCTCCTTTAATATTTTCTAATCCAATAGCCTTTTCTTTGAATCCCATTTCTGACTGCTTTTTTTTTAATTGTGAAAAACCACCAGGTATCTGTCATCCTCCCCTTCTCTGGATTAACCTGGGTTGTATCTGCTGAACCATTCAGGAAATGATGACCTGGCATGAAGTAAACAGAACCTGGTTGTCTTGGCCTTTTCTGTCATCTAAGCTGCTCCTGTGTATTTGAGCGTCTAAGAAAAGATGGCGAAAGGCAGTGGGAGAGAGGAAAGGAAAGAGAGGCAGAGAGAGGGTGGTCAAGACCGAAAGAAAATTGTTTTGGAATTGGAAGTTGCCTTGAAATAGACTCATCTCTTGTGCCCTTGACCTGAAATAGTCCATTAGTGTTTTGCATGGATGGGGAGGTGTAGGACATGCTATATTTGGTAGTTTTTTGGCAGAAGGGTTTCCTGTTTCACTGTGTTTTAAAATAAAGCTGCATATACAAATGAATTCTCTAGGGTGTTGAGTCGTTTTAGGTTGTATACTCTTGGTAGGCAAGGCCTGTGACGTGCTTACTTAACGGGTCTATGCTGGATGGACTTAAGTAATGGCTCACTTGTTAGGTATCTCAGCAGTAAAATTTCCAGATGACACACAATCTACCCCAGCAGGTGCCAAAACTTAACAAAAAACAAAACAAAACCCCAAACACTTTTTTAAAACATTTTAAAAATGTTTATTTATTTTTGAGAGAGAGAGAGAGACTGAGTGTGAGCAGGGGAGGGGCACAGAGAGAGGGAGGCACAGAATCTGAAGCAGCCTCCAGACTCTGAGCTGTCAGCACAGAGCCCGATGGGGGGCTTGAACTCATGGACAGTGAGACCATGACCTTAGCCAAAGTCGGACGCTTAACTGAGTGAGCCACCCAGGTGCCGCTAAACACCCAAACGCTTTGAGAGAAATCCTTCTTAAAATATTCCCCACTTCCTTTTGCCTGCAAGTAGAGACTATTGGACAGAATTCAGCTCCCTTTTGCTCTCTCAGTCATCAGTATGAGGGTAAATATTGTACCTCTCATGTGTGATGTGTCATTAGGGTCTATTAACATGTGTGGAACTCATTGTCCTTAAACATGAACTGTCCCCAGACTGCCAGACTGCTGTGTACTTTGTTTCTTTTGAAGTTTGTCTCTCCTTTTGCACCTGGTGAGTCTCGTGCCACCACCACCGTGTTGGTCCCTGGGAGCCTCTTTCCACCTCACCCGCCTCACATTTTACATCTGACTTGCTGTGACTGAGGACGGAGATGGCACAGATGATCGGAGGTGGAGTTAAAGGAAGAACAAATAGGTTCTGAGTGCAGACCAGATGACCCCTAAAAAGTGATCTCTTTAAGCTCTCGCGTGTGCACTTGCTGATCTTTCGGCTTTTCAGAAGTGTGTCTGACTGAGGTTCCGGGCTGTATTCCGGTTAGTTAAGGTTTCGGGACAAGTGAGCTGTCATTCTGTGAGTCATCGTGTACCGTTTTAAGCAACTACACAGCCTCAGAGAATAAAAGGACGTCTAATCATCTCCAGTTTCCTGTCACGGTTGACGTCACTCTCATCGTCATCATCGTCAACTCCATCACATTAAGTACCCAAAGTACATAAGTTGCCAGACAAAATCTGTTACGTAGACACAATCCTTTGGTGTCTAGGCGTCTGTCTACTTTAAATAGATAACACCAAAACGGATCTAATTCAGACTAAAGTGTTGATTGCGCTGTGGTGATGGACGGTATTAGCCGGTAGTCCTGCAGTGCCAATGCAGAATCCCAGCTGCTGAGGCCTACGGGGTGTGACAGGCACCACTTTGTGTGCGATGGGTACTGAGACCACAAGCAGAAATACTGCACAGTCCCCCCAGGTTGGCTTTGAGGGACTGGATGCAGTGATAGAAATGTGCGTGAGCATTATAGGAGCCCTGAGCAATGGCACGTAGCCTGGCTGGAGGAGGGGAAGCAAAGGAAGAAGATGCCTGGGCAATGCCATAGTTATTAGCTGGGCGAAGGGGTGAGAGGGGCCTGAGCAAGAGCACAGAGGCGGGAGGCATCCTCATGAGGCAGGTGCCGAGAGCAGGTCCACACTGCAGGCAGTGACTGTGGTGACAGGGGACGGGAACACCGGTTCCTGAAGGTCATGCTGGGGGGCTTGGGGGGCGGGCCAGGGGGAGTCACTGGACAGTGGAGTTAGATGTATGTATTAGGCCCCTCCTGGCAGAGGGGGAAGGTGGTTAATGAAGAGGACAGGTTTAGGCTTAACCTAGGACCGTGGCCGTATCTCTGGATTCTGGAAGCTGGATTTGAGAAATGTTTATTAAGTAAAACTCAGAAAGCTTGCAGTTGGGTGTAGGAGATGAGAGGAGGCAGTCAAGCATGACCTCCCAGCCCCAAGTGCAGCTGGTGTCATACACGGAAGGGTCACACTGGAGAGGCAGCTAATGGATTCAGCTTTCGATACGTGGGTTTGGCCTGTCTGCAGAGATGCCCAGGGAAGAACTGGGGCTCCAGGCTGAGTTCTGAGTATGATCTTGGAGGATCTGGGGCTGGTGGTTCCACTGATTCCCTCTGTGGAAGTTGGGGAGAGTGACTGACATGGCTGGGAACAGACAAGGTGGAAACAAATGTTCTTCACTGAGTCAGAACAGACTCTGACCACAGAGAGTGAAGAAAGGTAGGTTGCACAGCAACTACCAGGGACTTTGTGACATTGTTTGAGGAAGGTGGGGCTCCCCCCCCCCCCCCCCCCCGGCCCCTGGAGGTAGCTCCTCGGACAGCTGGTGGCAGCAGCAGGGCTGTGGTGAGGCAGCTCCTCTCTGGATGTGGGCTCAGATCCGCCCTGCTGATTGGCCTGGGTTTTGTTCTTGGCCATCTGTGGCAGGCTTCCAAACCTCCACTGGGCTGCCGCTCACAGTTCCCAGAGAAGAGGAACTTGTTTCTCCAGAAAGTGACTTTTGGCTTTGAGACAAAAGAAAAAGAACAGTTTATTGCACACCCCATGACTGAGAGAGAAGCTATTGATCAGATGAGAAATCGAGAGGGAGAGACAGAGACAGAGGACAGAGACACAAAGAGACAGAGAGAGAGGAAAGAGGGAGGAAGGGAGGGGGAAGACGTTCAAATAGTTTGTTCAGCTCGAAACAGCATTCTAAAGAAATACAAAGAGCCAAAAAGAAGAAAAAGTTACTTTTGTGTAGGTCCTTAATTAGGAAGTTCACACTCTGGCCACTGGCTATCTTAGGAACTCTGCATCTTTTGAAGTGCCCTCTTGCATCAGAGACGGGTCAGGGTGATGACTGAAAGGAGCAAGAAGGGAGCAAATTGATTCCAAGTTTAAGGTTTTCTTAATTAGAAGGCCCCAGAGAAGAAGAGTGAGGATCATCCAAGTCTCCCTGTGTGTGGCTGGCCATGGTCAGCACTGGTGGCCCCTGGTTAGTTTTATTCGACTTGTGAGTTTTCTTAGTTATGCACTGAACAGTCTCCCTTCTCCGGTATTTAGTGAGCAGCATGTAGCCTGAGGATGGCAATTAACTATAGCTAAGCCAACTCTTTGCACAGCCCAAGATGAGGTATACAATACCTCACCACCCCTTTCAGACCTTCTCTGTGCACACAGTGGGAGGACAGGGCCATTTGCAGAGAGCCCCCCCCCCCCAATTCCTCCTTACCTGGATGAAATCCTGGTGAACAGGGACCTTGACTGCAAATAGAGCTGACAGCACACGTTAACGTCATCGGGCCTGGTGAAGCTCATTGGCAGAGAAGTTAAGAGTCTTATTTTAGACCCAGAGACTGGAGTGTGTGGATCCAGCTAGAACAGGTCTCTTCTGGCATGGCCTCAACTGCCAGCCCTCCTCCCCGGTGGTTGCTGGGGCTTCAGAGGATGGAATGTCAGGGGGAGCTTGCTGCTAACTGCAGGGTGAGCAGGACAATCTCACTGCTATTCAGCTGGGAAAACGAAGATGCTGACAACCCAGAGATCGCTTACCACCCAGCTAGCTGATATTCTGCCCTGCGTGTTGGTGCACTCTGCCTTCCCCCTGACAGTCAACTGTGGTGCATTGAGGAGGTTGGTTGTAAAAGGCTCGGTCTGTTCCTCAGCCTCTCACCCTTTCCCCCTTTCTTCCCATAATCAGGGTTGAAAATGTGTATATCCCTAAAGTAGACCAAGTGTATTCCAAAGGATGTCTCAGGCTAGCTTAATACATTCTGGCTCAGATGCTTCCTCTGCAAACAGGAGAGGTTTAAACCTCCGGGATAAACGCCTTAATGCAGTGATCAGTGGTATAGATTTGATCCAGGAAGTCCAAGTAAATAAAATATTTGAAAAGATGAGGCCTTTTGTGTTTAGGACTCACTGAGCAACCAGAAACAACATCTTTTCAAAAAGCAAAAATTGGGACACATGACCTGGCAAAGGTTTTGTTTTGTTTCTGATTTAATTATTAAAAAATTCCCATCAGAATTATGCCTTTAAGGAAACTTTAAAAAAATAATAAATTTTTAAAATTTTTAAAAATAAAATTTGTGACTACACATTTATTACAAACCTATATCATTTGACGATAGGATATAAATATAATTTTTAGATATTTCAACTCAGGATCGCCTAAGAAAATCCACGTGTCCCCTACACTTTAGGGCCGAGTTGTAGATGGGTAAACCCCCTGTGTGGAAATCTAAGTGCATAAAAGAGCAGTGATTTAAGGATCTGCTGTGTTTGCATTTGGAGACAGTGCCTGCCTTGATTTCACAATAATATATTGCAGTAACCCCTGCTACTTCCCCTACTTGTCTCTTGTCTGCTGTCAGGCTCAGCAGCTAAACTTTCTATTGCGTTCACATTGCCGTGACTATTATT
Source organism: Felis catus (assembly GCF_018350175.1). Taxonomy (NCBI): domain Eukaryota; kingdom Metazoa; phylum Chordata; class Mammalia; order Carnivora; family Felidae; genus Felis; species Felis catus. The sequence continues at coordinate 85,970,609 of NC_058371.1, forward strand.
GACTTCGGGCTTTCAAGAGTCAGCCATTCCTCTTTTCGGGTGCCTCAGTGTAGACCCAGGCTCAGAACAAACCTGGAGTGTGGTGGGGTCCCTGGGGCCCCTCTGCAGCCGTGCTGAGAGCGCGCTCCCCAGAACACTTTTGCAGCTTCCCCAGAGCAGCCAGCGGTGAGGCGTGGGCTTCCGCAGCCACCGGGAGCCAGTCGCCTCGGGTCCCAGGGTTTCCTGTTCCGCCGTCGACTGGGCCGGCCCCTGACGGCACGTATTGAAACGCAAATGACAGCCGTAATTGGCTGAGAGATAAACCCCAACGAGCGAGTGAGCAGTGCGGCGGGGAGTTAAGTGGCTAAGTGACAATTACTGCTCTGCAGCCTCCGGGATCACGAGCACTGGGCCGTTTGTTCTTGGTTTTAAAGGAGCAATAACACATTAATTGGAGGAGGGCTTCTAGGTTAACTTGCCTCACCCGGTTTCCCATCTGATTCTGCTTTGAGGAGTGGGAGTAGGTGGCCTGGAGGAGTGCTTTGTTGACTGCCTCCCCCCCAGCCCCAACCCCAACCCCAACCCCTTCCCACTTCCTGCAGGTGGATTAGAATTTTGGGAATGGATGTCTTTCATTCTGATAAACTGAAGGGTGATTTCGTTTGAAGATTTCCTAAAAGCTCCCTTGCAGGAGGGAGGGACCTGTTAGTTCTCAGTGTTGTTTCTGGTGCCGGGAAAAGCGGCACCTTAAACTCAGTCTAAGTTGCCAGCTTACCCTCCAGGAAGTCCATTAACCCAATGATTTTATTGTTTTTAAGTTTTATTGCAAAAATTAGCCGGATACGGCAGTGAGCCACAGAGATATGGTCCCTGCCCATTTTGGAGCTTACAGCCTGGTTTGAAGAGAAAGATAGGAAATAGATGAAACTACGGGCTGCTGTTTCACTTAAAGAGAAGCTTGGGGTCCTGTGGAAACGTGGGGGCAGTGGGAGAAAGGGCAAGTTGCAACATAGAGTTGGCTGGGTCAGGCCTGCCTTGCTTTCTTTGAGAGGCCATTTGAACCCTGTTCTGGTCATAAACAAACCATTGAGATGATTAGTTTGGACTTGAGATACACAGACTAAACAAACCCAGGAACCTAGTTGAGAGCCCTTTCTCAGTGTAGTCTGCCTTTCTACTATATTCAGAGTTCTCAGGGTCTAAATACCTTTCAAATACCATCTAATGGGCTCATTGTTTTTGTTTGGTTGGTTTCCTTCAGCCCAGGCAGCTTGGTCACTTTTTACTAACCATCCCCTCTGGTTCAAAGGGTTGTAACAGAACCCTTGCCTTGGCCAGATATCTGGTCATTTCAAAGAACAGGCCTTTATCTGCTTTGGGACATGTTTCTGCCCAGTGGCCCAAACCTATGTAAAGCAGCGAAGTGATGAAAAAGAAGAGGTAGACCCTTGGTAGTGGCAGGCGGGAGAAGGTCAGCCCTTCTCTTGCCTGGTATTGGAAGGCTTTAGGAAATGCTCACCTCTCAGCTAAGGCCAGCTTTGCTGTAGGCTCTAAGGGTGTAACAGGAAGATGCCGCTGTACCTGACTGTGAAATGTCATCTATGTCATCTGTGAAGGGCTTTTTGCTAGGCCCACTTCATGAACTCACCAGGCAGAGGGGGAGATGCTGGCTTATCTTTTAGAAAGGCCTTTCTGTCCAGCTTCCAAAGAAAGCCTAGTTAAGAATTTGTGGAGGGGCGCCTAGATGGCTCAGTCAGTTTCGCATCCAACTTCCGTTCAGGTCATGACCTCATGCTTCGTGAGTTCGCGTCCCACATCAGGCTCTCTGCTGTCAGCACAGAGCCTGCTTCTGATCCTCTGTCCCCAGTCTCTCTCTGCCCCTCCCCCACTCCTGCTTGCTCTCTCATGTTCTCGCTCTCAAAAATAAACATTAAAAAAAGAAAAGAATTTGTGGAATCACTAGTAGTAGCTATAGACTCTCCAAAAGATGAATAAATTATTCCTTTAAATAAATCTTTACTACACAGGATTACTATGGCACTTAGTAAGGCTGTATGTGAGGACTTAGAACAGTACCTGGAACATAGTAATTGCTAATTAAATGTCCATTGTTGTTGTTATTGCTGTGTTGTTATTATTCACGTTCTGTACCTCATGTCTTTAGTATGAATCACAAGAGTGATAACAACATTCTAACATTCCGTGAACACCATGCAGGGCCTTGGCAGCCCGAGAAACATTCTCATTTGGGTTCATTTTACTTTTTCACTGTACCATGCTGGAAAATGAGCTACATAGAAAGGATTCTGTAGAATGGCTATCCAAAGGTCAAAAACAGCAATAACACCACAAAAACAAACAGCAAATTATTTGGATACAACCTTGGTTCATCAGTCTTGGAACAAAATGGTGATAGCAAATACAGGAGGTCGGCATTAGTTTCTTGGGGGAGACTGTCCAGCTGTTATGTCATCAAAAATTACACCGGATTTGGAAAAATCCATTTTTTTAAATTTATTTATTTTATTACGTTTTATTATTATTTTTTGAAATACACTTTTTTTAATGCCTTAAATAATTTGAGTCACATATAGCAAAATTCACTCTTTTTGGTATTCTGTTCTGTGGATTTTGGCAAACGCATAGAGTCCTGTAACCACCACTACAACCAAGATACAGAACAATTTGCGTATTCCATCTCCGAAGAAAATTTCCTCATGCTACTTCTTTGTACTCAAACCCTCCCTCCACCTTTAATCCCTAGCAACCACTGATCTGCTCTCCATCCCTATTTGCCTTTTTCCGAATGCCTTGTGAATGTAATCATAGCGTATGTAGCCTTTTGAATCTGATGTCTTCACTTAGCATAATGCATTTGAGATTCATTCATGCTGTTTCGTGTATCAGTAAAAAGCTTATGTTTAACTCATAAATCATTGAACTCTCGAGCTGCATGGAGTCTTAAAGATCGGAACCACACACTCATTTCCCAGGGGAAGACCCAGAGAACCTTGGGGTGAAGTGACTTGTCCAAGGTCATGAAGCTAATTAAAGAAGGAACATGAACTTGGAATTCCCTGCTGTCAGTCCAGGTACCATCTGTTCAGTCATACTGGGATTATGAAGAATGTGTAGCTGATTGTCAAGGGGGAGCTCTGTTCATCTTATTTTTGGTCAAAATGTGATCAAGTAAACTGAGCCTTGCTTAAGATAATTTTGGAAGGAGTGGATTTCTAGGAGGTGCAACTTCTTTAGAAAGTATATAGATAAGTCTCAACACATTTCTTCCTGTGGCACATCTGTCTGTTTGCTGGTATCGATTATAGATATGATTTGATTGTAGAACTTAACCTGAAGGCCTGTTATTTATTTTGTGTGTACAATAAGTTCTTTTTGATACCTAATTTATAGGAGAATTCTGAATATTACTGCCTTCCTTTTAGTTGGCATTTTAAATACCAGTATGTTTTTAGGTGGCTTATTCTAGAGCACGCAGACTGTGGATCCAGACTGGGATCAAGAACTACTGATTGCTTAGTTCATTTGTTAAGTAATTATTTGTGGAAATTCTGCCATGTGGAAAGCAGTGAACTATAGGAGATCTAATAAGGCACTGTTTTTTAAGAAGTTTACATTTGAATAGTTACTATCAAATGGGACACAAAAGATTAGTTCAGATTAGTTCCTTTGAGTACACTTAAGGTCTTGCTAAAGCATGGTGAAGATATAAGATGACAATGCGAACTTTCTTTCTCCAAGAAGTTTATAAATAAATACCAAAGAGAGGTACAAAGACAGTGCTATTGGAAGTGCAGTTTTTTTTTTTTGGTTGGGAACCAGGTGGAATATGATTTAGAGGTGCATAAAGCACCCAGAAGTTTGTGCATAGGAGGGACAAGGTCAGAGCTGTGCTATAGGGAGTTTATCCGATGGCACCACATGGGATACATTGAAGGGCAGAGCCTGGAAGCTGGGAAATGAGTTTGCTGGGAAATGCATTTGTTTGGGTGAAATGAAGAAAACCCATGGGACACCCGGGTGGCTCATTTGCTTAAGTGTCTGACTCTTGATTTTGGCTCAGGTCATGATCTCATGGTTCATGGGTTCAAGCCCCATGTCAGGCTCTGTGCTGAGAGTGCAGAGTCAGCTAGGGATTCTCGCTCTCCATCTCTGCCCTTCCCCTGCTTGTTCTCTCTCTCTCTCTCTCTCTCTCTCTCTCTCTCTCTCTCTCGATAAATAAATTAAAAAAAATGAGGAAACCCTAACTATGAGACAGTGGGAATGGAAAGGAATGGTGTTTGGGAGGTGGAACTAACTGGATGAAAGAGGGAGCATTCAAACAAGATTACAAGATTGTGCCTTGGATGACTGGTTGGGCAGCTCTGACATAATGGAGAAATTCGGGTTTGTCCGGAAGAAGAGTGGGTTATGAGTGGATGATGGGGAATGTAGTGAGGGAGGAAGGAAAGGCCTTTCTCTCTTTGACCAGGTCAGTTTTGTGTGAACAATTTTGCATATGGGTGAACCTGTTAATAAGTGTTTATGATTGTTACTAATTTCCAGAAGGCTAAATAATTCCCATTTGCCTTGAGTAAAGAAGTCTGGTGCGGTTTTTGTTTTGTTTTGTTTTGTTTTGTTTTGTTTGTTTTTGTCCTAAAGGGTTGGTAGTGTAGATAGTTATGATTAAACAATTTTTTGACCCCTTCTCCCACCTGTGGTATGATTCTTAAAATGATTAAAGTTTTAGCTCTTTTTAACTACTGCAAGATTCTTCTTGGGATATACTGTACCCTTTACAGAAACATGAGCAAAATGTAGGTTCAGATGTTTTCCCACATTGCGATCAACACTGGATTCGAAACTTCTATTTACTTTGCTTCCAGTCTCCTAGGCACACAACTTCACCTTAACGTTGTCCTAATATATGCTTAAAAAGAAGCAGTATGAGTGGTGAAGGAGACAGTTTACACAGGATGGAATACAGACCTTAAATTATCATTCTGAAAAGTGCAAACCCTAGTTAGGAGCTAAAGAAACATATATTAAGTCAACCTTAAGGTGAAGTTGTGTGCCTAGGAGACTGGAAACAAAGTAAATAGAAGTTTCAAACCCAGTGTTGATCACAATGTGGGAAAACATCTGAGCCTACATTTTGCTGATGTTTCTGTAAAGGGTACAGTACCCTGAGAAGAATCTTGCAGTTAAAAAGAGCTAAAACTTTACTTTTTATAGCCTTTAAAACCATAGAAAGCCCCAAATAATTGTGAAGAATGAAGTTCCCTGTGGCAGCATTATTTATAACAGTGAAAAACTAAAAATGGTACAAAATCCCCAAATAACAGAATGTCAAGGCAAATATCACTTCATGGGGTATTTTCTTTGGGTTGGCATGGGATGCCTTGACAGGGATGAGTATTTAAGGTGATATTCAGCAGTAAGATGTACAAGATAGCATGGACCCTCTGCTGACAACTAGAGAACATGACTTCTGGAAAAGAATTTGGAGTCACACACCCAAAAAATGTAAGTGTATAATACAAGGAAGGGATTAGTAGAAGGGTCTTTCTGTGTTTTCATTCTTCTTCCTAAGTGAGTCAAATGGAGGCACAGTCGAAAACAGAAAGGAAATTTCTAGTGAAGTAGTTCACCGTCCATAAGTTCTCTGTGCCCTTCTTCCTCTTTATATGGTTCAGATTTATTTTATATCTGCTATGTATTCACAAGACAGAGTAGTATTGATGAATTCACTGTATCTGTGAGAGTCTGGAAGCTGGGGTTTTCGTTCCTTTTCTGCCACACCTGTGAGAGCTGAAGTCACTCAGACAAGTCTTGGTGGTTTAAATGTCCTGGTCGTCTCTGTTCTCTTGCTGAGAAGGTCATTGAGAGAAAACAGGTAGAAGTACTTGAAACATTCTGACAACTAGATAGTGCACTGTTTATTGTGAGACAAGAGAAAATAGAAGAAATATGTATCAGAGCTGAACTCTGATGAGAGAGTTTGAGTCTCTGGTGAGAGAGTTTGAATCAGAAAATGTGTGTCTACCAAAGAGGAATTAAAGAAAGTAAAGTTGCCGCGGACACCGAGGGGATGGGGTCTGCTTACCGCACTTGTGAGGCAGAGCCCGTGGTGCGGGATGGCTGAGTCCCCTGTGAAGACCCGCTAGTTGCAGCTTGGAGTGACTTTAGACACATGACTGAAGCTTTTAATGTTTTATGCACGTATGGAGAGATGCTCTCAAATTGGAAAACAAACACACACTGAGGGCCTTTAAGAGCCGCTACTTAGATTCAGAAAAGACTTGCCCTGAATCCAAGAATAAAAGGCATCCTGGTGAAATAGAAGGTTTCCATGAGTTTACATAGGGCCAGAATTTCCTTCAGCAAAGTCAACTGACCAGTAGTAGTTAAAGGAGAACGCATACGCTTTTGCCTGGCAAAAATGTTAGAGGCCGAAGAAGCAATCTGTGGGACAAATGGCCACAGATCTAAAACAGTTAAAAAGGATGGCTTTCAGTACCCCAGGCACTAGAGTCTCTGGGAAAATGTGACCCTAAATGAAGGCATCAGCTATACCCAACAGGGAGGATTTGGGGTGTTTCTAAACAGCATGGGTGCCTCAGTCTTTATTTTGAAACTGTATCATAAATTTAAATGGCAAGGTATGCGTGGGTTGAGCATGCTCTTGTGTGGGAGACAAGAAAAGAAATCGGAAGTATTTTCAGAATTCTCAGTTTCATGCAGTGCGTCACCTGCTTTGGCCAAGCAGCTCCAAAAGCATGACTTTTCTAAATAGCTTGCGTATAGGCACAGAGAACAGGAGTCAGTAAAAAGTGGGAGGAACTGTGGCAGGGACCTATCTTCTGTTTTCCTTTTCCTGACAGAGTCAGATAGGGGCTTCATAGAGAACTCTTGATTTAGGGTTGAGGACTGATAGCTATTGTGTGTACACGGTGTGCCTCAGGTAACCAGGGGCGGGGAATGAAGTAATGACCTAAGTTTTATAAGGGCGCCCTCGGGCCTGGGCTCTGTCCCTTGTGAAACTGATCCAAACTAGGGGTGTCCTTTGAAGTTACTGGCTGTTCCACTTGGACTGAAGCAAGATGACTAACTGGTCCCAAATGTTTAACTACCCATTACCTATTTGTCAAGAGCTGGGAAGAAATGAGCAAAGAAAACACAAAAACAGGTTAGACAACAGCAATTAAGCCTTTTGGTTTCTCCATGCTGTGACTGGTATGTCAACAAATCCTTGATTTTGTGAACTTGTTCACAGCCTCCTGACAGCTTGGTTGTGGTCCTGGGAGCAGATACTAAGATGCAGAAAAGCTTCCAGGGCACTTTAAAGGGGGCAATTCCGAACGGTCAACCAGCAACTGAGCCTCAGTAACAAGAAGAGTTACCTGATGCTAAACCATGTGAACCAGCCTTATTTTATTTTATTTTTATTTTTTTTAATGTTTGTTTATTTTTGTGTGTGTGAGAGACAGAGACAGAGGGGGAGTTGGGGAGGGGCAGAGAGAGAGGGAGACACAGAATCTGAAGCAGGCTCCAGGCTCTAAGCTGTCAGCACAGAGCCCCACTCGGGGCTTGAACCCACAAAACGTGAGATCGTGACCTGAGCTGAAGTTGGACGCTGAACTAGCCTTTTTAAAAAAAACAGTATTGTCCGGGCGCCTGGGTGGCTCAGTCAGTTAAGTGTCTGACACTTGATTTCAGCTCAGGTCACGGTCTTGGTCTCACAGCTCATGAGTTCAAGCCCCGTGTTGGGCTCCATGCTGACACTGTGGAGCCTACTTGGGATTCTTTCTCTCACTCCCTCTCCGCCCCTCCCCATCTTGCACATGCACTCTCTCACTCTCTCTCAAAATAAATAAACTTTAAAAAATGGCATTTACTGTTGGAGCAGATGGCTGCTAATTGTTAGAAAAACAACAACAACTATATAGCCTTTTAAATACTATACTTTACTTTTCCCATCTAATGATAAAACCTTGAACACAGATTTGTTCAGGCCATGTTTTAGTCCCCAAAGTAGTTTAGAGGATTCTCTTCCTCTGGAAAAATCAGCTTTGTTTATGGGGTCCAAAAATAGCTGCTAAAACTTCCTCTCTTTTTTTTGTTTATGGATCTTTTTCATTTTGGACATCAGGAAGTGAATGCTGCCTTGAGGTCATGCTTCATAGGAACTTGTGAAAAATGGAATATTAGGAATGAAGTGATGATGGGCACATAGGAAGCATACGCAGATACAGGAAGCTGTTGAACGTAGGAAGAAATAAACTGTAAAGTGGCTGACCTACTAGTAAAAACGTAGTTTGCTGAAAGCAACAACATTGTAGTTGTTTTTGAGGAGTCTGATCTTTAGAATGACAGAGTGCCAGCATCATGTACTTTTCAGTACCTGTGTGTACATGCACATGACACTGCTTATAGGACAGCAAATCATAAAAAATAGTTGAGAAAATTTTATAAGCAAGTAAATCACTTAAATGATTGTAACAAGACAAATAAACATGGCTTTAAAGTTGTATATGTCACTGAAGAGTAAACCTCTGAGTGGTCACTGACCCTTCGCTTGTCTAGTAATTTATGTTTTCAGGAAGAGTTTGGTAAAGTTTCTCTTAAGTGCATATTATAGGATAAGAGTAGTCATTCATTCATTCATTCATTATTTATTAAGTGCTAAATGATGTTGACATATCATAGTTCTTTAAAACTTCTAGAAGTTATGGAGCGGCTGCGTGGCTCAGTCAGTTAAGGTTCTGACTTCGGCTCACGTCAGGATCTCACGGTTTGAGGGTTCAGGCCCCGCGTTGGGCTCTGTGCTGACAGCTAAGGGCCTGGAGCCTACTTCGGATTCTGTCTCCCTCTCTCTCTGCCCCTCCCCAGCTTGCACGGTGTCTCTCTCTCTTTAAAATAAATAAACATTAAAAATAAAAAAAAAAAACCTTCTAGAAGTTTTAAAATAACCAGTATCAGAAGGATGGCTTCCATCATTCTCTGCTGGCAGCAAGGTTAATAGTGAGCTGCACCTGGTATAATCCTTCCTAGAACCGAGTTCCACTGTCAGCAGGTTGGGTTTTTTTGTTTGTTTTTAAATCTAAGGTGTTTCTTTTGCCACTGGGCTTCTTTGAAGCCTGCAGGAGCCAGTGTGTGGGAGAGAACTCAGGCCTGCAGGAGGAGCGGAGTGGGCCAAAGCCAAATGCCTGTTAACAGCCCGTGAGAGGTGGTCAGGTGGGCAATGGCAAGTTGATTTTGAAACAAAACAAAAACCGCAAACCCTGCCGTGGACGAAATATCATTTGGCCAAGTTAAAACAGGGAAAAACTTAGGGGAACCTTCTGGTAAAATGGAGTGAGTTAAACTAAAGAATATCTGGAGTTTCTAGAGAGGTGGATGGCATTCTGGTGGCATAGCTTTCGCAGACAGACGTGCGCATTAGACAAAGCCCACGATGCAGGAAAGTCTCAAGTGTCAGGTCCGAGGAGCCCAAATGACATTTATGCAAACAGGGAGCATATTCATCTGTATTCCTTCCTGTTTCTTATGTTTTTGTGGCTACTTAAGATTCCATATTAGACACATGTAACCCCCTACATCTGGCCCAGAGCAAGAAGAATGAGGGTATGTTGAAGTGGCATGTGCTGGGGGTGCTCATTGATTCCAGTGTGATTTACTGAGCATTAGGTACGTGGATGAAAGTAGTCGTGGGTGTTTTCTTCCCATACTTAAGAAGAATGGGCAATATGGGGAAAAACAGGAGAAATGCTCTAACTGCCTCTAACAAGGTATAGCTGCTTTCTGAAGCTGAGCCGGGATGTAGCAGAAAGAGACAAGACCTGAGTCTTGTTTTCAGTTTTCAGTTTACTGGCCAGGCTGTTTTGGAAAATCACTTAGCAATCCTGGGCCTTAGTCTCTTCTTCCATGAGATGGGGATGATAATGTCACCCTGCTCCCTGCTAGGTTAGCTGTGAATACGGAATGAAATTGTTCATAGACAGAATGCAGAGTAAACTGGTAAGCACGTGTACACATGTAAGATGATTGCTATTGAAAACCTAATAGTAACATACCCCACTTTACTCGTCCTGTTGGCCGGCCTCACCTGTTTTCAGAGATTGCCTGCTAGACAGAGACTCGGGAGTTCAACTGACTTGTACACAGAACTTTTTCCCAGCTGTCGGTAGGAGGCACGCCTCAGTGAGGCCCAAGAGGATTATTCTGGTCTCCAACCTTACGGTATACTTGTAGCCATTTTCACAAGTCCCAAGGTCAGTTCCTTTTTTTTTTCCTTTTTTAATTAAAAAAAAATTTTTTTAAGACTTTAATCGCTACACCCACTGTGGGGCTCAAACTTACAACCCCAAGATCAAGTATCACATGCCCTACCAACTGAGCCAGCCAGACACCCCTCAGTTTCTTTATTTAAAAAGTTCTAAGTGGTTGGGGCGCCTGGGTGGCTCAGTCGGTTAAGCGTCCGACTTCGGCTCAGGTCACGATCTCGCGGTCCGTGGGTTCGAGCCCCATGTCGGGCTCTGTGCTGACAGCTCAGAGCTTGGAGCCTGTTTCGGATCCTGCGTCTCCCTCTTTCTCTGACCCTCCCCTGTTCATGCTCTCTCTCTCTCTCTGTCTCAAAAATAAATGTTAAAAAAAAACTTTTTTTTTAAGTTCTAAGTGGTTTAGTTATGTTCTGAAGCAAGCCTGGTGGGTGCTTTGGTGACTGCCTCATTTGAACCCTCATCTCCTGATGTTGCCTTCAGCCTGTGAGGTTGAAGTATGCAGTGGACTCCCAAGGCTATAGTGATGAAGACTTGTGGCCGCGGGGGCCTCACCAACTGTGAGCAGCACCCCATGTTAGGCCCACGCAGCTACAGGTGAGGAGGAGGAAGGACACAGGGAGGCAAGTAGAAAGAAACCGTGGCTCACATTCTGTTGAGGCCATTCCCGTGGTGCAGGGTGAGCATGCTCCTTCACCCCGTGTGTGTGTGTGTGTGTGTGTGTGTGTGTGTGTGTGTGTGTGTGTGTGTGTTGTGTCTCACTCAGTGTGGCTTGTTTTCAATTAGACCAGGCCTGAAAAAATGAAAGGGAAGAATTTCACTTTGAGACCATATGGAGATGACCAAATTCACCCCGCTCGGGGCCCCCGGGGCAGAGTAAACTTGCACTGCTAGTCGTGAACAGCAGTGTGTAATAAAACATTCTTTCCTTGAACCCTTTTGACTGGGAGGGAGGCACAGGGGGAGAACACAGCAGGAATTCTTTCTTTTCAGCTGCTTCCTACTCTGTTGCTTACATTCACCCAACAGATCTTATTGGGCTGCTACTGTGTGTGAGAGAGACGGAGACAGAGTGTGTGTTTTATGGAGGAGACTGATTAGCCTGGGCTCCGTTTTTGTCGTCCTTGGTGGTGCTATGGATCCCATTTTAGGTTTACTGCCCCTTGACATTTCTTAAAAGGAGTCTTCAAAGCAGAAAGTCCTATTCTGAAGACAGGTTTCTGGGCAGTAAAGTTGACAGGGTTTAACATCAGGAAAGTCAACCTGATAGAAAAAGGAAACAGGATAAACAATTCAAGCTCCATTCCACAAAGTTCTTGGATGGGAAAGGCCCTGTTTATGAAAACCCAGTGGCAGGCGTTCACTGTTCATGTGGCCAGTGCTGGAGAGCGTGCAGTCCGTGGCTTACCTTCCCACGAGATGACCCCGGCATTTGTAGCAGTGGCGAAATAGTAAAGCCATTAGATAAAATCAGGCCAGTAAGACTCCGGTGTTTGTTTACTAATGGGATTTCTCAAATCAAGTCACTGTTGACTTGTTCGCAGCTCCCCCATCTCTTGTTCCCTAGGCTCACCTAATAGAAGTGCCCTTCTCTTCTGCAGCCAACCAATATAGTGCCTGCCCATTTAGCGAAATTTGCATTTTATATATTGAACTTGAAACCGACTTGCTTAATATATAACCAGGGCAGTAGCTAAGAAGTTTTTATTTCGGTGAACACTTAGTGACGGTAAACAACGAGACTGTGGCATTCTGGTCTTTGGGCATATTGTTTGTTACTGGTAAGACAGGGAATCTGAGGATTTTGCTGGTGGGACTTCAGGACTGTGTTGTAGATGTGAGTTTCCATTTGAGCTCGTGTACAAATGGGTATGTGTACTTTGATTTTCCTGATGTGTTTAATGTTAGGATACAGTCATTTTTTTTGTTAATATCCCCACCTCTTTATAAACAGAATTCCAGGGGAAAAACAATTCTAGGCAGAGGAAGTCTAAAATATTTGTAGAAGATAGAAGGGATAGTGCTATAACCACAGATAGGAAAACAAAAAATAAAGAAGGAGAGATTGTAATGCAATCCGTGTATTGGAACATGCTCCTTTAGAGTGAAGCAGGGCAGGGGCTGCTGGGCGGTGGGGAAGAATCCACCTAGCAGCTCATAGATTTTATGCTTGGTGATCTATAAATATTTGGCTGTGCCTAATAATTAACATTATACTTCCTTTTTCCTCTATAGAAGGCTGTTCAGAATTCCTTTTTACACACAAACAAAAAGATTATATGGGGTTTTGCCTCATATGGAATAGATCAGCAGTTTAAAGCCAGGTATGTTGCCCTGAGTGGAACCAGTGTGTGAAGCTAAAGCAGCCGGCACTGTGAGCCCCACTTATCATTTTCCACACTAGCCAGGAAGCCTTCTGCACTGGGAAAATATGAGTTGAAGGTAAAAACTGAACAACGGAAATTTTCCATATATTTTTTAGACTCCGTAGTGAGTGCTTGCTATCCGCAATTTTAGATTTTAGCTTTTTTAGCAGTGCTCTGCAAACTGCCTGTGGTGAGAGACAGGTTCCTTCCTCTCCTTCTGTTTCCAATCCATGGTGCAGCGATACATTTAGAAAATACAGTAAAAATGAATTATTAGAAAAATGATCACCTGCTTGGATGTTCCATCAATTACAAATTGCTATAAAGGCTTCTAACTGTGTACTCTCAAAGCCTGTACTTATCCTCTGGGTGGGAAACATTAGCAGTTTGGGAATGAGCACGGGGCTCAGGGGCCATACTTTGAGGAACACTGTTTTCCAGTACATTCTGACCGCTGCTTCTGTCTGTGATGGTTAAAGGAGAAAAGAGCTAAAGAAGAGATATTTCAGCCGTTTGTCATTTCTTTAAGCATTTCTGTGCTAGCTCCTTCTAGCGCGTTCATTAGTCTCTGCATTCCATTCTTTATGTTGTGTACCTTTAGGTTAATTACACATGTCTTAACTTCCCATTTCCTGCAAATTAACCTTTACTTCAAAAATGTAAGTGATTATATACACTACTTTTCTCCAAAATTAACTACCACACAGTTTGTTTTAGTGAGTAGCATATTGGTTTTTTTTTTTCTTTCTTAAATACATTTGAAATAAATCCAAACACCTGTCTTGCATTTTGTAAACATGTATTTTGGAGTGCATTACACCTTCCATGATGCCATACGTTTTGTAGGTCAGTCTGAGACATTTATATAATAATTAAGAAAATGGATATTCTGCTAACTTCCTTTCTTTGGCTTTGAATGCCTGTAAACAAGTAAACAGGAAGAAGGTCTTGTGATTAGTAATGCAGAATTCACTCTTCAGTCCGAGGTCATCTGGGAAATATCAACTACTTTCTCGTATACGACTAAACCCTGACTAAACAGTTTTTAGGGACTCAGACGAAACTTTCATTTGAAGATGGGATTGTTTAGTCTTTAGTTTGCCAATGAAAAGAGTAAAAATATAGATGTATAGAGCTACTATTTGCTTCTTATATTTCCCGCATTCACTCATGAATCTAATTTCCCCTAATCTTTTCCTTTCTTAAGGGCAGTCAACAGTCCTGCTGAAGAGGTTGCCTTCCTTTTTGGAGAGTGAGGACTGGTTCCCTTGGCAGTGCTGAGCCCAGAAAAGAGAGGGCACTGAGCACTTGATCTTGGTCTTCCAGGTTTCTTGGTAACCCCAGCATGGGACTCAGAAGACAGAGCTCCCATATCTGGATGAGCATACCCTTGGGGTATTTTCGTAATGCTTTTGTGGATATGTCAGCAACTTAGCACCCACCAAGACCTTCCTCTCTCTCTGTCTCTCTGTCTCTCTGTCTCTCTCTCTCTCTCCTGCCTATCTTTCCTCCTCTGACAATGGTCCCTGGGACCTGGGGTTGGAAATTCTCCCTCAGTCTCCTTTCCTTTCCCATCGTCCTCTGGATGGGCCCTGATGAATTTGTGCTGAGTCGGGAGCTTCCCTTCCCTTAGAACCTAGCACAAAGCAGTTCCTGTCATCCTGGCAGTGGACGCTAGAGACAAAGCTTAATTTATTTACTTGACTCTATAGCTGTCTTTTCATTTGTATGCCCTTCTTGTCTATTCTTGCTCTAGTTCTCCTTTCCTTGAATCTTTACTTGTCCATCTTTTAAATTTTCTTCTAAAGGCACAAATAGCACATCAGGTAAAGGGAGGCTTCAGGACCGGAGTGCAGGGTCTTCCAAAAACAAAGTTCAGAATGGCCACCCTGATCGTCACGGCATGGCTGGTGTCACATTAACAGCCCGGGACTCTTGTGGCTCTCCTCAGAGCGTTGTGTGGGAAGCACCACAGTGTAATAAAAAACGGTAATGATTAAAAGAGTCTTATTTTTCTCTAGGGTTCTTCTGCCATTTCTATGCTAAAGTGGGGGTCATAAGCCTCGTGCTTATTAGCAGGTTGATAAAATTAGAAATGATTAGTGTGGGAGTGGGTGATAACATATATTTTTAATACCCAAACATCTTATTTCTGTTTTTTTGGTGCTAGAGCTGATTGCTATGATGCCTTCTTGTCCTTTGCCTATATTCTCTCTGCTGTTGTTTTTGGGCCTCTTGGAAAGAAGGAGGAGTATGGGGTGAGGAAGGGAAGGACATACAAACCCAACTTCTACGAAAGATTGTTGGTTGCAGCTGTTTCATTTCCAGAAGTATTTGGGGACAGAAGGACTTGACTTTATTTTTAACTCTGAAGGGGATAGTGGCTATTTTGATCAATAACGTTAGTCTACTTCTGTGTCCACTGTGCCAAGATTTGATATACATTATCCCTATTAAATAACATAACAACAGTAAGATACATTATCCCTATTAAATAACATAACAACAGTAAGATAGCTATTATCATCAGCCCCACTTTGAGGATGGGTAAACAATGACTTGGAGTGGTTTAATGACTTGCCCGATATCACAGAGCTTTGTCAGAGTTGGAATTTGCATTCAAATCTGTTTGACCTCAAAGCCTAGTAGTGTACCGAGAAGGCGCAATATGATGGATAAAAGCACTGGCCTCCGCATTGGAGTGGTACTTCAGGACTGCCTTTGACATGGGGCTGCCAGATTTTGTTGGGTGTGGAAGGAACAGCCCTCTACAGTTGACCCCTGAACAATTCAGGGATTAGGGACACCGACCCTCAGACAGTCAACAATCCGCATGTAACTTTTGACTCCTCCCAAACTTAACTGCTAATAGCCTACTGTTGAGTGGAAGCCTTGCTGATAACATAAACAGTTGATTAACACATATTTTGTACGTTATATATATTACATGCTTTATTCATACAATAAAGTAAGCTAGAGAAAAGAAAATATGATTCAGAAAGTCACAGGGAAGAGAAAATACATTTCTATTACTGCACTGCGTTTATAAAAAAAAAAAATCCACATATAAGTGGATGCCTGTAGTTTAAGGTGCCGCCATGCCTCCTTTGGTGGTAGTGCTGACTGGGCAGGCTGGCATGGATTAGGAACACTGGTGTTATCAAATACACTGATGAGATTTCTACTCGAGCCATGGAGAGATGGAGAGAAGATTCTTAAGGGTATTTCAAAGGAAAGAATTTGCAGAAGTTACTCAGGATAAGCACGCATTCCCTGTGTCTGTACATGAGCAGGAGCTGTGCTCTAGTCAGAGAATAGCAGCTTGTGGCGTCTTTAGGAAGAATGAACTCTGCAAGGGATGGTTAGAAGGGCCAGAAAGATGCAGGCAGGTTTCAGGAAAAGATGATGCCCATGCAGAGGCCACAAGTGAAAGAGGCCAAATGCTAGCTCAGAAGTAATTGGGAGAAAAGGTGCTTTTCAGAAGGATAGAAACAGCCTCAACAAAGTTGGATGAACCAAAGGGCACCCAGAGAAGCAGGGCAGAGGGGAAGGCAGGACTTGCTGGGGCCCACAGCCTGAGAACTTAAAGAGACAGGAGAAAACTGCAAAGTCAGTACAAAATGACTGGAGACGCGTTCAGTCCCTGCACAAAAATCCCATTTGTCTCATTTTCCTGTGTACATCTCATCCTGAGATCTTGGTCAGTTAAGGAGATGCATTAGCTTTATTTCCTGTTGCTTGTTTTATAACAGCAGTAGGCATATATTTTCATTCCAAGGATATAGTATTTAAATGTTGATACCTTTTTTTAGATTGCACAGAAATATCCAAAGCAGAATCTCAGACACCATAATATCTCATTTGAGATATTCACAGACCTTGGACTGGGAGACAGAAAGGGGATATTCCTAGAAATAATAAATAATGTCCATGTTGTGTTTTAAAATATGTAAAGTGTGTATGCATGTGTTATATGTTTTTCATAACACCCTGGGGAGAAAATTGGTTGGTGAACTTATTAATTGACTAACATTTAGGTTTTGGTATTAAGAGCACAAGAGACTTGGATTTTAACTTGTTTTTTTTTTTTTTCTATGCATTTATATTTTGCTTTTTTCTTAATTCTTTAGTAAAGTTAGTTTTGGAAAATTCCCACCTGTCTTGGCCAGCATTCAGAAGAACCCTTTATAGTGAAGTGGTTATGAGCCCTGACCCTGGACATACCTGGTTCCTGCCACAGTGTGACTTTGGGCAAGTTGCTTAGCTGCCCCGGTCTCAGTCTTCCTGTCTGTAAATTGGCAATAATACCTGCCTCAGAGAGCTACTCTGAGCATTAAATGAGGTGATAGCTCTAAAGCATTGAACATAGTGCCATCCATGTATGTTCATAGCGCGTAGTAAGTACTCAATATGGTAAATAACTATTATTGTTGTTATTCATTCTTTCCCCCTAGAGGTCAGTTAAGGATTCTGTCTGAGATGTTTTCTAAGAACCAGGGAGAGCTACAGGTGGAAGGAAAACAGATAGAAGCTGGGGACCAGTTGGGGATGAATAGTGATCCTCTCTCTTACGGTATATGCCCTTCTTTTTCTGATTTCTTTCCTCCCTGCTCCAAAGCTGGCCTCCTGTTTGGCTTTGGTGACCCTGGTTCCTACTTAACCCTAAGGCTTCTCATTGATTTCCTCTTCAGAGCTCTCTAATCAAAGTACTGAAATGAATTGTTGGCAAAAAGCAATATATGGGTTATTTTGAAGACTTTTTTTCCCAGCTTCAGGAACTGTGAGTGTTGATTGACGTTTGCGCATACACACCCCCTCCCCCAGAATGGCAGGCTGGGGATCCCCATACCTCGGGTTCTTGCGTATTCCTGTGGGTTCCCAGTGTAGCACCTCACATCCAATGGGTGCTCAGTGCTGGCTGGAAAGAAAGATCCAAAGGGCCAAGGAACTCATCTGTCGGTGCCACGGTCTCTCCGATGGAAGTTCCTAAGAAATGCTTTGAAAGGTAGATACAGATTCCTAGCCAGTTGCAGAGCTGTTGATTCTAGTCCTCCTTTCGGACTCACTGGCCCGTTGTCATCCCGTCCTCCCCACTCCCCACCTGAACACATACATACACCTTCTGTTACATAGGTGGAATGGTGATTTATATTTAGAGAACTTTTACCCTTGGGAACTGTTATCAAGATGGACACATCAGACCCCTGTTTCTTTTTACATCTTCTGTGTGAACCCAGAAGAGGTGCCAAAGAAGTGACAGTTTCGGGCAGCCTCTCCTCTTCCATGCTTCTCTAAATTTTCTGTTTGTGAGGTACTTATGCCTAGAGAAGGAGAGATGATTCGTGTCTGTTTTCTTCACTATTAATACTATTGTTAATAGTATTGCTAATAGTATTGTTAACCATTAATACTATGGTTTTCTTCACTATTAATACTATTGAGGGAACGGGTGGACTACAAGCCAGAAAGTTTCAGGGTGACAAACCAATGTTGAGATGTTCGTGGCTGCTGTTTGGATCACAACAGGCTGTCTGTCCTTTCCCTTCCTCCCCCACATCCACTGCATGGCCTCATATCGCAGACATGAACACATTCTTCAAATATCACATTCTGGAACATTCTTGCACCCCATACCAAGCCTGCCCAAGGGACTTTAGGATAATGAATGAGAGCTTTCTTAACTAATGATATTCTTGACCATCTGTCCAGTTGGTCACTGAGAACATAAGGCAGATGCTCTCTCTCTGTCTCTCTCTCTCTCTCTCTTTATCCTAATCCTTGTAAAATTATAAATGTAAAGATTTTCTGTTTATTAAATCTGAAAGAGGATGTCTGCTAATACATTTTCATTGCGTGTGTGTGTGTGTGTGTGTGTGTGTGTGTGTGTGTGTTTAGAGTAAGGTAATTGTGAGGCTGTGGGTCTAATTGATTTTTTTTAATGTTTAAAAAACATTTATTTATTTTTGAGAGAGACAGAGACAGAATGCAAGTGGGTTAGGGGCAGAGAGAGAGGGAGACACAGAATCCGAAGCAGGCTCCAGACTCTGAGCTGTCAGCACAGAGCCCGATGCGGGGCTGGAACTCACGGGCCGTGAGATCATGACCTGAGCCAAAGTTGAGCGCTCCACCGACTGAGCTACCCAGGCGCCCCTAACTGATGTTTTTTTAAGTCATGGGCTCGTGTATATGTGTTTACATTTATTCTCTGTCAGTTTGGATTTCTCAGTGTTAAAAAAGTAGGTGCCTTTATCCCTTTTTTTTTTTTTTAACATTTATAGCTAACAGAGGCAATGGAAATTTACATAGAGGAGGGAGTCTCACTTCAGTGTAAAAGCTGTAAAATTAGAAAGCTGGGCAAGTGTTTGCCACTGTATGGTTTTGTCGGGCTACAGGAATGCATCTTGAGGAAAAGGCCAGAGGAGTCAACTGGATGGAACAAGTTCAGGGTAGCCTCGCAGCTTGCATGGATGGTATTTCTGGGGGCAAGGGGTAGGTGTGCCTGTGTGTGCGTGTATGCCTGTGCTCCAGTTCGCACACATGTGGTGCCCTTTCTGGTGGCTCTTTGAGACAGCTTTTGGGAAACCTCCCCAACAGTGACAAGACATGGTATGAGTCCCCAGGAACTGAGAGACAAAGGAAGCTACAGAAGATGAGACTTAACCATGTGGTCCTGGAAGCTGGAGTTTGTGACACAAAGATGCCCCATTCCCACTTCCGTGGCACACTATAATCTGCTGTGGGAAATTTGGCAGTTTTTGTACAAACCCGGGCTGGGGGGGCACCTGGGTAGCTTAGTCGGTTAATTAAGCATTGGACTTCAGCTCAGGTCATAATCTCGTGGTTTGTGGGTTCAAGCCCCTCATCAGGCTCTGTGTTGATAGCTCAGAGCCTGGAGGCTGCTTCAGATTTTGGGTCTCCCTTTCTCTCTGCCCCTCCCCTACTCATTCTCTGTCTCTGTCTCTTTCTCTCTCTCTCTCTCTCAAAGATAAACATTAAAAAGAAAGAAGGAAGGAAAGAAAGAAAGAAAGAAAGAAAGAAAGAAAGAAAGAAAGAAAGACAGACAGACCTGGGTTGTGTTGTGAGGATGCTGGCCAGGCCAGACACTACTGTCTGGTACAGTACAGATACTAGCATGGAAGAGGTTCCCCTCTGGACAAAGAAGGGACATTCTACTTACTAATGATTTTTAAATGACATCTACCTTGACCAGATGCAGAGGGGAAAGTCATCTATCTATGTGTGTGCAAAACTCAGTCATGTTCAAATAAAGAACATGATAAACTAAAGCAGGAAGAAGTTGCCTTTGGTAGGCGCCCTTTCCTCTCAAGTGGCTCATTTGAGAGCATTTGCCTCCTCTGTGTTGGGGCTTTAAAACTCGTTCGTTGTCACATAGGTGTCATTTTTATTTCAAGGGCTTCTTTCTCCTGATTCTAATTTAGGTTTTGCTAAGCAAAGGCCAATTTCATTTTAGTTCTTGAGTGTCAGTTGCAGATCTGCTGAGCAGTTTGTTTGCTTGTTCTTGTGGGTTCTGCCTTCAGGTTTGATGCTTGCCTTTTTTTCCCCTTCCTCCTCAAGAGTGTGTTCTACTTTATTCAGATTATCTTCATCAGTGAACTGAAAAAGTAAGCTTACTCTCAAAAGGGAGAAACATTTTCATAATGGAAACACAAAATTATAATAGGCTAACGAAAGATTGTAGACCTTGAAAGTCAAAATACTTAGGTTAAAATATTTAGAGGCTTCTTTACCCAGGCATTTATTTTCACGTGAAATTATGCAACTCATTCAACAAATACGTCTGAAGCCTTTGTTAAGTGCTCAAGTGGGTACCGAAATGCAGTGGGGAACAAATCAGATGTTGTCCTGTCCTCACAGGTCTGCTTCATTTTTAGTTTAATATTAAAAAAAAAAAAAAAAAAAAACAACTTCCAATGTGACCCTTCCCTGTAGCATGATTTAACTATCAATATTTTTGTAGGCCCTCTACTACAAAGCCATCCCTGCTCATTCTTTGATAGCATCCGACCTCTGGACATACCACTTGAATTTTGTTTCTCGGTCCTATTTCCTTCACTGAAGAAAAAGGCAGTCACCCCATTGTAGAACCTTGTCGAAGGAAAAAGACTTCACATTTTACCTTCTCCTACAGGATAGTAACATTCTAAAGTTGCAGTAATCAAGGTGAAAATGTTTTTCTTAAGTTTGAAACTGATAAAATCACACACTGATTATGTGATAATGCAGGCAACTTACAAAGCCTGGTTTTTCTTAAAGTTACCCGGCTTTGAGCATTTCCATTGTTCTTTTTCACATTTTTCAGAACATGAAGAAGGAGCGAAGTGAAAGTCTGATGTGTCAAATTGTGAAATGTTTGGTTGTGGTGGGAAGGTAGAGAGGTGGATGGAAACTGTCCAGGAAACTGGACAAAACAAGTTAGTGGGCTATAATTATATTAATGGCTAACACTTATTGAGTGCTTGCTATGTACTTTGGAATGGTCTAGGAATTTTAAAATGCTAATAGTGATATAAAAACAACATATATGTCTTGAGGGCCAATTCTATGTCTGTCCCTGTTCTTGGCCATGTAAAGGTATTTACACATTTAATCTTCAGAAGAACAATATGAGATAGGTGGTATCATTTGTGATTGTTTGGAAAATGAGAGAACAGATTTCAGAGGGATAAAATAATGTGTTTTAAGGTCCAACTTGTAAGTGATAGGGTCAGGATTCAAGTCCATGTTTTTCTCACTTGAAAGCTGATAGAGTAGCTCTTGGTAGAATCCTTTTTACTGAGCAATGCTTATTTTCATTCCCTTACAAATTTATGAACTGGCCCAATTAGTCCGAAAAGTGCCCAGGCAGAGACTCTTGGTTAAGCATTCATATCCACTCTGTATTTTTGAACACTCTTTTGTGAATTCATTAGTGGCCATGCCATACTCTTCCCTCTGAGAAAAATACTTACGATACGCCTTCCAAACATTTATTGAACACCTATTACATACAAAGATTATGTGCACTTATGTTTATGGGCATAAATTAAACTATCTGCAAGGAATGATAGAGAATGTAAAGATTGAGAAAGCCATTGTGCCAAAACGTTTTGACACTCTTCCTATTGAGAGGTAAGGTCTGTGTCTCCCTGCACTTGGGTGGGCTTATGAGTACTTGGACCAATAGAATACATGGAGTTCATGACTTCCAAGGTTTCCAAGGCTGGGTCATAAAAGGCCATGGTAACTGTCACCCAGTCTTCCTGGTTGGTACCCCTGCCCTGGGAGAGGTCAGCTACAATGTATGAATTTCACCTATTCTGACACTGCCTTGCTGGAGAGGCCACAGGTAGGCTCTCTGATTGGAAGCTCCAGTGTACCTCCCAACCAACAGCCAATGTCAGTTGCCTGCTCTGCAGACGAACCATGCTGGGTGGCCAGCCTACTGGAGCCTTCTGATGATGCAGCACCAACAGACTCGTGACTGTAACCATAAGGAACCCTAAGTGAGCCCTACCCAAATTCCTGACTCACTGAACCAAAATGGTGTTTTAAGGCCTTGAGTTTTGGGAATAGATGTTATAACTACAAGAATTAACCATACTTACAAAATTTTAAAAATCTCCCAAGCTTTGAAACTAAATATTCTGGGGTCAGTGGCTTTTTTTTAAACTAATTTTATTTGAAAGGATCAAAGCGTATAACTGGATATGGTACAGTATTAACAGTGGCCACTTAATTTAGAGATGACCTTAATTTTTTGAGATGACTTTAATTTGAAATGATATTTTTCACATAGTGATTTCTATAGTATTTGCTATAATTACTGTATGTTCCTTATTCCTTAATTTATCCTTCCTTTTTTGTTCACCAAAAGCAGATAAAATAAGGTAAGACTGACATTTATGTATTGCCTGATGTATGAATTTTAAATATTTGAAAATTATTAAATATAGGAAAAAATTCGGTCTTGTTATATTTATTTTCACAAATAGAATTAGCTGCCTAATTTTGGCAGCTAAGTATGCTTTTGGCAGAATAGTAGAGACACTACAGAAAACTGTGCTGTTTTAAGAATTTAATACATCAACCATACCCCTCCCCACTCCAGTTATTTTTATATTGTGGGGCATTATAATTTAATAACATACAGAAATTGTTAGCAAGCTAATAATTAATTGTAAGTACTGCTATGCTGTCTCCTTCCCCTGACTTTGTGGCTGTCCCAGCAATTCTCTGAGAATCTGTGTCACAGATTTGCAAACTCTTGGCCATTTTGATAACTGGGCTCAAGTCCTGTCCCTGAGCCGTAGAGGAAATTGAACCCTTTCTGAGAGCCTTGGATTTTTTCTTCTGTGTTCCTTCTCCTTTTTCTTAGTCTGTCTTTCTGTTTTTGTCACGCACATACACACCCTATAAAATCTTATCCTGAATGATCCACTGGGATTGTGATATTAAGTGATTTCCTTGATTACTACCCTGAGTCCCTTTCCCTGCTTCCAGAAAGCCTTGATATTGGAAAAAAAGCACGCCAAAATGTATCATTCAGGAATTCAGACATGAACACTGTTCGAAGTTGCTCATGTAAGTGATGCTGGCCCTAACCCATTTACATAAAAGATTGGAAGTCTTGGAGATAAATAAATAAATAAATGCCTGTGTAGTATAAAATCCTTTTCTTCAGTATCTGAATAATTGGCACAAAAAGGTTGTGTGGTTCATCTTGCAATACCAATCTAAAGGTCTTAGGTTCAAATTGATACTAATCAAGACTTAAATTGGATGGGATCTCCCAGAAAGGAGGCGGCAGCTAGGAGGGTGGGAAAATCTGGGGCAGTCTTGGTACCGTCTGAAAAGTGTTTGGCCATCTTAGACCAGGTCAGGCTGTAGCTTTATGCAGCAGCTCCTACAAGGCTCCAGATTGTACGTATTTCCTGTCTCTGGTGACCTTAGTGGAAAAACAGCTGGGATTCACTTAACACTGAAACTTATTATTTTGTAATTACTCAGCTTTGATTACCCAAACCTCACATTAGTCCCTTCCAGCAATATGACTTTTTTTCTGCTCCTCTTTGTACAGATATATTTGTATGCCAAAGTAAGTCTTTCCTTTTAGATTAATTCCCAGGGCACATCTGTCCACATACATATCAAATGGGTCAAGCCACTGACCTGTGTGGTTGAGAGAGACATCTGTAAGTATCAGAATGATACTTCCTAAAACCTTTGTAGTGAGTAGCGAGCAAAGAGATGCAGACGTTACTCAGGGAACCAGCACATATTAGGAGCTGGCCTTGATGGCATGTCATCTATGCCACGAAGGCTCTGTGTTAGCCACTCGATAGTTTGTTTACTCCTGACAGCACCTTCCAAGGTAGTATTCCCACATCCACTGTTAGAAAATCAAGGCTCAGAGCAGACATTAGTCCTGACCAGGCACTAAGTTGTGATTCAAACTCAGATTTGTTTGAATCCTGTTCTTTAGAACACACCAGTCTTGAAAAGCAAAGGTCGAATCTGGGATGTTTCATACATCTGATGTACTTATTTTCACCCAATTTTTTTGGTCTGCCTAGTGAATGAAACACAGGGGTGAGCCCTTGAAAACTGTGTAAGCAATCAACCATTGCTGATGGTGTGCACCAAGAGGCCTGACTATCTAGGCTCTTGCAAAGGAGGAAGACCCTGATAAATCCTTTTGTAAAGTTGGGATATCATTCATTGATTAGTACTTATTGAGCAGCTCTTAGCTGCTCAATTAGCAGTTATTAGTAGGTACTTACTGAGCAGCTCCTGCATGCCAGGAATTGAGTTTTGGCGTCTTTCCTGAGGGAGCTTACTATCTGATGGAGGTGCCAAGGATGTGGAGGCAAGGCTGCTGGGCAGAGTAAAGCCCATTTTATGATGAGAATAATCTCATATGGACCAGATGATCTATAGCTTCGAATTTTCACATGTCATATTACTTTTTAAAGGCGGGGGGTAAATTTACAGCTCCCGTATAGGCCAGGAGAGACTTGGAAGGCAGGGCTCTGCCAGAGGTTTCAAAAATCTTAATATGGATGAGTCAGGGCCCAAATGCTCACAGGGAACTGTGTTGGTTTGGCAAGGCTGTTGATTTGTGAAGGGGAGCAGCTACTATCTGGACTGACTTTATAATCGAGAAGGTCACGAAGCTGGTAAAGCCAAGAGACATTGATTTTGAACTTACAGCTCTGTAGGTGAAGGTCTGCCCCTGATTTCCAAAAGCAGAACAAATTGGCTGTATTTTACATGAGAAACAGCACCATCAGTAGGAGCCGACTGATATGTGAGTAATTATACTTCTTCTCCTTTTTACTTCAGTAAAATAAATAGTAGCAATGTGTATCCGAAAAAATACAAAGAGGCTAAAAAGAAAGACGGATTCTACCTTGATGCAATTTTACGAAGTAAAAGCAAACCATAATTCCGAACACAACTGAGTATTCAGTGTCAACTTAATTTAGACTTTCACTTCCATATATGTACCTATCACAAAATGGCTTTTGAATTTTGCCAGCAAACCCTTTATATATAAAAATAAAAGCAAGTCTTTACTTAATGCTCCCCTGTGAGTTCTTGGCACTTAATGGTGGAGATACCTGCATGGGTAGGAGTTTTACCCTGTGAGTACCTTTACGTGTCAGTGAAAGGTAAAGACGGCTTCAATCCAGATAGACATGGTTGTTGGACAGTTTTGGTGTCTGTGCGATATAAATAATTTGGTGATTTGGGGGAAAGAAACCTAAGAGATGGGAAGTTAGGAGCCACTGGAACCTTCCAGCAATTTGAAAAGAGTCTTGAGAAAATCTTCTGGTAATTTGAAGAGAGCTGCAAGGAATAAAACCTAAAAAGCCCCTCTTTAATTTTAGCAGTTCTATTGTTTTTGGTAAGGTGAGGAGGGGGGAGGGTCATGAGAGGGAGGAGGTGATTGTTTTTCTGATAGACATCGTGTGTTCATGATGGACAGTCTGAGCTGGTCAGTATATGACACCGAATCCCGGCTTCCAAAAAAGACCAGGCCACAGCAGGGTCAGAAAGACTCTAGTCTTGTACCTTACTGATCTACAGGAACCAGAGGGCCCAAGCTCCATGGTTACCTTCTGCTCCTCCCCTCCCCGCCCCCCAAAATGAATCAGCCAGCCAGACTAGTGCTTCAAGTGTGAAAAGGCAGAAAGCCACCTCCAGCCCTATAAACAATAGAAACATTCACAGTTTGGTAAAAGTCCATGATAAAGTACTTTTCTATGCCACTAATTTGGTAAACTTTGGGTAAGATTATGTCTTCCTTGTATTTTGTCTTATATAGACATAAAAGGCTTGTAATCCTCATCAAAACATAAAAGGCTTGTAATGTGCTTCTTACATTTCCTCCGGCATGAGTGTTATATCAGAATACATCTCACTTATGAAACGATTAGCAATTTCCTCCTTAATTCAGTGAGTTTATAAAGTACCTATAGGATGCATTTTTTTCCTAAAACACCTCCTCAAAGGTCAGATTCTTCAAAGAATCAAACCAAAGGGGGTTGTCTGAAATTTAGAAAGTAGGGACCCATTTATACGATGAAATGTGGAATATAATCAAGTTGTTGAAATATGAAGTTTGCTTCTGATTTTCTCCATAAGAAGGAATTTTTTCCAGCAGCTCCAAGGTTGGAGGAGAAGGAGCGTAAGGTCTGCCTCTATACTTCATGACACACATTCTTAAATAGTCTCTTTTCAATATGCCTGATGGGTTTTATTCTACCAGTGTGCATCTGTTTGTATATTGAATGTTTTAGAGAGCACTGAACATCATACCAGAATGCTACTGTATGTTTAGCAAAATGTTAGACTATAAGAGAGAAAACTTGAGATCTGTTTCCTTTTACTTAAAAAAAAACAAGCAAGCAAGCAAACACACAAAATTAGAAGTAAAGAGGACGTTTCAGTCTATAGTATTCCGGATGGTCAGTTATTGTCAGTTTTAGCATCAACCATGATGTACCAGAAGATTCTGACCTCATGATGTTTCCAAATAAAGGTCCTGTATGTTTTAAACAAACTAATAACTATAAGGACCCCAAAGTAGAGTATAAAAGGGAATGTGGAACCCCCTGCGAAACAAATTAAGAAATCCTTTAAGGCTATCCAAAATGTGGATTCGCTTCAGGAAGGAAGCAGGAAAAATGCTGACAACATCTCACAGTGAGTGCGTGGGAGGAAGTGGGGGGGACCTTCTGGCCATTTTAACTTTCCGGATAGGATGGCATGACTTGAGTCATTTGTCTTCCTTGATTCCTCTTAGGAAGAAGGAATATTGACCATTTATTACAGTTCTACCCAATTCTTTAGATTTATTCTCTCTCTGTGTTTCTGTCTCTGTCTCTGTCTCTCAGTGTCTCTCTACCCCCTCAGTTCAGAGTTCATACCTGGCTGCCTCTTTGCTATACAGCCCAGTGATGTTTTTTTTCAACGTTTTTTTTTTTTTTTAATTTATTTTTGGGACAGAGAGAGACAGAGCATGAACGGGGGAGGGGCAGAGAGAGAGGGAGACACAGAATCGGACACAGGCTCCAAGCCATCAGCCCAGAGCCTGACGCGGGGCTCGAACTCACGGACCGCGAGATCGTGACCTGGCTGAAGTCGGACGCTTAACCGACTGCGCCACCCAGGCGCCCCAACAGCCCAGTGATGTTAAACAAAGAAAGAGGGACAAGGAGGGCT
The DNA here is from genome assembly GCF_018350175.1 of Felis catus. NCBI lineage: Eukaryota > Metazoa > Chordata > Mammalia > Carnivora > Felidae > Felis > Felis catus. The sequence goes on from NC_058371.1 coordinate 85,997,958, forward strand.
TTAGAATCCAGCTAACCTGAGTTCTGGCTACTCTTTTTTTTTTTTTTTTTTTAATTTTTTAAATGTTTATTTATTTTTGAGAGAGACAGACAGAGTGTGCGCAGGGGAGGGGCAGAGAGAAAGGGGGAGACCCAGAATCCGAAGCAGGCTCCAGGCTCCAAGCTGTCAGCTCAGAGCCCGATGCCAGGCTCCAGCCCACTAACGAGAAGATCACGAGAAGATCACGACTTTAGCTGAAGTCGGAAGCTTAACCAATTGAGCCACACAGGCGCCCCTGGCTATGCTACTTAATTGCCCTGTGATCTTAGGCAGATTTCTCAATAGCTCTGTGCCTCTTGTTTCTTCATCTAGAATGGGAATAATAATACCAAGTTCGTGTTGTGAGGCTTTAAGTAAATAATGTATATAAAATGTTTAGCACAGTGTCTGGCACATTGCAAACATCTAATGAATGTTAGCTATTACAGTTAGGTTAAAAATATTAAGATGGGTGTTGCAATGACTCACTTGCAAACCACAGAAACATTTCATCTACTGGAATTCAGTCATTCAGCAACCACCGCTACTGATCAGGAATAAAAACAAGTGAATACTGTATAATTAAGGAAGTAAGCAGAAAAGCCTCTAGAAAGCCAACATAGAGGCTCAAAATCTATGTCCTAGAACTACGTACTCTCCTCATAGGGGTGCTTCTCCAGTTCTTACGCAGTTCTTTACTCATTTGGTCCTATGTATTTGTGTTTTACACATGATTTTTAACAACTGTGACAACTGATTTCTTTTTTTTTTTTTTTAATTTTTTTTTTCAACGTTTATTTATTTTTGGGACAGAGAGAGTCAGAGCATGAACGGGGGAGGGGCAGAGAGAGAGGGAGACACAGAATCGGAAACAGGCTCCAGGCTCTGAGCCATCAGCCCAGAGCCCGACACGGGGCTCGAACTCATGGACCGCGAGATCGTGACCCGGCTGAAGTCGGACGCTTAACCGACTGCGCCACCCAGGCGCCCCTGTGACAACTGATTTCTAAGCCTACGGCAGATTAGACACAGCAAATTAGAAGGGAGAAGGACCAGTAGAGGCAGCCACATGGTGGGCAGAAATAAGTAATAACTCAACTGCAAATAGAAGGAAAACCGAACCTATTGAAAGACGGAAAACTCTAAGAGCACAGAAATTCAAAGCCATTTACTTGATGACACTGGTTCTTAAACCTTAGCCTGCGTCAGACTCATTTGGAAGGCTTGTTAAAACACAGATCTTTTGGCCTCACCCCAAGAGTGTCTGAGTCAGTAGGTCTGGGGAGGTTCCGAGTATCTGCAGTTCCAGCAAGTTCCCAGGAGGTGCTGCTGCCTTCCGGCCTCGGGGCCACACTGGTGTAGCGGTAACACAACATCTCATGAAAAAGGTTTCATTTTGTTCACTTTTCTCTGTTCAAGAAGGCAAAAGGGCTTGTGCTTCCTTCTAGAAAGAGAATACATTCAAAATAATTAATTCAAAATAACCTTTTTGGCATGTGAAGAGGGAACTTCGGACTCTTCAGAAGAGGTAGCGGTCTGCGGTGATGCAATGCCTGAGGCTCCTGGGTAGCCAGGTCATCCAGTGGTTGTGATAATGGGGGGTGAGGGGGGTGGGGTGGAGCAAGGTAGCTGTTCCCACTCGACAATGCTATTTGTGAGTTTTTCGGAGGTATTTGTGTTTGTGTCATTGCTGTGCTTCCTCCGCCTTTTCTTAGTGCCTTTCTAGACAAAAAGACTTCACAAACAGATGTTTTTTCTGCCACACCAACTGTTTGATTCAACTTAGCTCTCATAAATAGTTGAGTTTGTTTCAGTAACAATGTCAAAACACTGGGCTCCGTGGCAGTTGCATATACAGGCACCATATTGTCATTCCCTTTTCAGTTCCTTTTGCCAGTTAGTGGTAATTTCTGCCAGCGCCAAATGAAGTCTGAGTAACAAGTCATTGGACTAAGGTGACCGTTTGTGAAAGTGGCAACAGCCTTCTTCGTGAAGACCATTTCCATTCTGAACATCAGATTTTTAAATTTTTCATTAAATAAGAGGAAGATACATCTAGACTGGCAAAAATTACTACTGGCCAAGGTTGTATTTTAGTAACTGGGTATAAACTTAGCCTTGTTACTTGCCTGGAATGGACATATTGGAACTCTGGCACCATGGTGAACTTTGATCGTTGTTTTGATTACAGAAATCCTTCAGAATTCTCTCGTACCAGACCTTCTAAGAACAGCATTTTGTTTCTTGCTAATCTTAGAGGTGCTAAAGTGCCATCTCCCCCCTGTATCAGAGGCAGTATGTTTTTTAACTAGAGAATGCAGTCTTCCATATCATAGTTAGGGGATTACTTTCATTAGGCAGATCTCGCTCTATGATAAATATCCTTGGTGCCTTGAGCTGTTAACTTACTTAGGGGCTCGAACTCACGGACCGCGAGATCGTGACCTGGCTGAAGTCGGACGCTTAACTGACTGCGCCACCCAGGCGCCCCAAACTTACTTAGGGATGGTGGTTTTTTGGGTTTTTTTTTGTTTTTTTTTTTTTTGTTTTTTGAATCCAATTCTGATAAAAAGCGATGACTGTTCCCAGAATGTTCAGTGAAAAATGAAACATGGCTCCAGGATTTGGTGCTGGTGGCTGAGAGGGAGTAGGAGTGAAAAGAGGAGATGAGTAGAGCTTTGAAAATCCATCTCTGCATGTGAGTGCCCCGTAGAAATCCACATCAAATGTGCATGCCTGATTGTCACCACTGACGATATGAAATTTAAGCCATTGTATTCCTTGATAACTTGGAATAAAAACAAAAATTTCTGGGCCCACAGTTGCTTATTCTTTCTCTGCCTGTTTAGCTGAGCAGAGATCATTCTGTGCTGATGTCATTGAATTCCAACTAGACCTGGACCCTCTGGCTGAAATCCAGTGGCCTGTGTATTTAGATTTCTGTTTACATGGGATCATGCTGATCACTGCATTAATACTGTAATTAGGGACAGGTCAAACCTTTTACTTCTGTGTGTGTGCTACAAAATCTTCAGCACCTGTATTTAAATAGATTCTAGAGTGTTTAAGAACATCAGAATATCATTTATGACAGTGATATTTTAGGTAGGCAATGGCTATTCGAACACTGTTTTATAACATTTAATGTAGGATCTGACGGTCTCTGTAGGAGAAATCCATAAAATAAGCAAGACTTTAATTTTCCTTTTAATTTAGTGTCTGGCTTTAAAATGGCTTTCCATGCATTTACTGTGACTGGCCATATTAGCACTGATCTAATGCCCTGTTCAAAGAAATCTTTATAATGTTTTTTTAGGACCCGTGTAGCTGAGCTATATCAGGGGCAGAGTATTGGGGTTAAATTAAAAGAAGTTACCCCATCTTGGTTCACAGTTTTTACTTTGATTTCAAGCTTGTGCTAATGATGTCTGTGACTTCTGATGGCTTAACAGTCCCTTTTCTCTAATGCCCTTGCAAATCCCAGCTGGACTCTTCCAGACCTTTATTAATATAAATAAAAATTGATATTGTTCCATGTATCACATCACACGTAAAAAATTAAAGATCTTTTGAGTTCTAAACATAGTAACTTTTGTTGGAGGAAACCAGTTTTGCCTGTATTTTAATGCCTCTTAAATTTCTATTTGAAAAAGATGCATATTTGATTTTTCCATTGCAATGCTATAGAAACCCTGGCAATTTCTGTAAAACTAACAGATCCTCTTGTTTTTTTCCTATCTCTTAACCTGATCTTTAACTCTTGTAGACACGTTTCAAATCACCCAAGGTCAGTTTTCACTCCAGCCTCCTTCATAAGGGTTGACTCCCTTCAGTGATGAATATACTAATACAAATTTATAAAATGTGACCTATATCAGACTATCTAATGGTTCAGACATGATAATCCCTTTATTAAACCCTCATTTATTTCTTTAAAAAAATTTTTTAGTGTTTATTTTTGAGAGAGAGTGAGAGAGAGAGAGAGAGACAGAGCACAAGCAAGGTGGGGGGTGATGCAGAGAGAGAGAGAGGGGGAGACACAGAATTCGAAGGAGGCTCCAGGCTCTGAGCTGTCAGCACAGAGCCCGATGTGGGGCTTGAACTCATGAACTGCGAGATCATGACCTGAGCCAAAGTTGGATACTCAACCGACTGAGCCACCCAGGCACTCCACACTCATTTATTTCTTTATGCTTTTATTTCATGTTTTTTAATAAGGATTTATTTTATTTCCTTTTAATAATCAGATATTGAAAATGTCAGAGTATTTCTTTTCAACTTTGACCTAAATCCCTGGTCAGCAAATGCTCCTAAAGTACCTTCCTTAGTAACTATATGTTATCAGATTTTCAAAGCTTTTCCTTCCATAAGTATTCTATACAGTAGGGGAAAGTGATTTCCTTCAGAGAAGAGGACCCCCTCTCTACCCCAACTCATTCCTTCAGGAGGTGCTTACTGAATTCCTACTTTATTCCCAATGACTGTGCTAATTGAATACCTACTATGTTCCTGTGACTGTGCTAGGGATATTACAGTGAATAAGAAAGATGTTTCTCTTTCCTTCATGAAGCTTAAAGTCACCTGATGACATTTGATAACGTAATGAGATCTTTTCCATTGTAGTATATGACTACCTTTAGACCAATTGAAAAAATGAAAATAAACCTCAAGCAGAAATAATAAGAGTTGTTCTAGAAAGCACGGAATTCTGATTTTGCCATACATTTAGAACGTCTAGGCAATAAGTAAAATCCCGATGAAAAAAGACCGTCTTCACCTGAACGATAGTGTTGTTCGGCATGCGCAGAAGAACAGACGATATTACCGCATCTTACATACAAGATGCAGCCTTCTCAGGGGAAAACACATCCCAGACTCTTTCATTTCTCTCATACCTGTTCTCTTTTTCTTTTCCTTCCATTTCTGATTTCTAACTGAGCTTGGATTTTTTTTTTTTTTAATTAGGCCAAGGACATAAAGATCCATGTTTAAACCCATAGGGTTAATTCAGAAGAACAAGTAATTTATACTGAAACGTTCATTGTAGTGCTTTTTAAAACAACAACAACAACAAAATTGTAAACTAAAAAAAGAAAAAAAAAAAGCTCAATAATAAGGGAGTAGAGAAACAAAAATAGTAGGAATACCAGAAAGGTAACCTGTGGTGGTTGGCACTGTGCTGAAACACGAAATACCGGAGACGGACAGAAGACAGGTACTTGAACATACAGATGAACAATGATGCCATAGAGCATACAATCTTTGTTTCATATCTAGTATCGACCTCTCCATTCATTCACCAAAATCAAGCAGGAATAATGAAAAAATTACATCAAATATTAGGTACTTTTTCTTACAAAAGTAACATATTAGTAATTTAAATAATACTGTAAACTCGAAGTTGACTGCCACCAAAAATAAATGAAGTGTTTAAAGGAAAACAAAATTTGACTGCACTTTTTAAAAGAATCGTACTTTCTTTCCTTCTTGGTCCATTATTTGCTGATATTTAACTTTTTTTTTTTTTTTTTTTTTTTTTTAATTTTTTTTTCAACGTTTATTTATTTTTGGGACAGAGAGAGACAGAGCATGAACAGGGGAGGGGCAGAGAGAGAGGGAGACACAGAATCAGAAACAGGCTCCAGGCTCTGAGCCATCAGCCCAGAGCCCGACGCGGGGCTCGAACTCATGGACCGCGAGATCGTGACCTGGCTGAAGTCAGACGCTTAACCGACTGCGCCACCCAGGCGCCCCATAACTTTTAAAGGATATGGTATGCAATTTCTCAGATGAATAAAATAAAACTTCTCTAGAAATCCACATTCTGGTTTTTTAAAAAGCACTTTTCTGGGGGGATGCCTGGGTGGCTCAGTTGATTAAGCTTCCGACTTCGGCTCAGGTTATGATCTTGCGATTCATGAGTTCGAGCCCCATGTTGGGCTCTGTGCTGACAGCTTGGAGCCTGGAGCCTGATTCGGAATCTGTGACTCCCTCTCTCTCTGCCCCTCCCCTGCTCACATTCTGTCTCTCGCTGTCTCTCAAAAAATAAATAAATGTTAAAAAACACCAACAACACTTTTTTTTTTTTTTAAAGAGAAAGTTAGGGAAGTCTGTGTTTCATTAGAGGTTAGACTTCCATCAACCCCAACCATCTGGAACCTGCAAGTGAGCTAAAAAATAAATAAATAGGGGTGCTTGGTGGCTCAGTTGGTTGGGTGTCCGACTTCTGTCTGTGCTGACAACTCAGAGCCCTGGAGCCTGATTCAGATTCTGTCTCCGTCTCCCTCTGCCCCTCCTACAATCACACATTGTCTTTCTCTCTTTCTCTCTCTCAAATATAAATAAACATTTAAGAAATTAAAATAGATAAATAGTTAAACAAACAAACAAACAAACGTTACAAATAAAAAACTCAGAGAGGGATAGGTTAGGGGGAAGCACTTAACCCTGGAGAGGCAGGGAGCCACCCTAAGATCTTCAGCAGGCTGACCCTGTCTAAAATAAGAGAGCAGACTAGAAGCAGTGTGAAAGGGAGAAGTTTAGAGAGCAGAGAGTAGGAAAAAAAGAAATATAAAAAGCCACCCGGAAGGCATGGCAATTTGGGGTCATTTAACGCAGGGTCAAGGAGTGCTATTGAGTTCTACACCCCCATATAATTGAATAGCAGCCTATTCTTACTGTTAATATTTGTAATGATGATCCTGTAATAAACCACCAAGAAAATGGTATTTTTTGTTTTGGAATATATGAATGTAAGTATGTAATGTCTTAGAAAGATTTCCATAAAAATCGGTTTTACTTCATCAACTTAACCTTTGTATCTGAATAATTCGACTATGTGGAATACTATATTTCTCTCTCTTTTGTTTTAAGTTTATTTATTTATTTTGAGAGACAGCTAGCTGAGTTGGGGAGAGGCAGAGAGAGAGGGAGTGAGAGAGAATCCCAAGAAGGCTCTGTATTGTCAGCACAGAGCCTGATGCCGGGCTCGAACTCAAAAACTGTGAGATCATGACCTGAGCTGAAATTAAGAGTCGGACACTCAAGTGACGGAGCCACCCAGGCACCCCTGTATTTCTCTTAAAGCCAGATAAAGTGTTTATCTCAACCATCACCTCAGAACATTCTTTTGCTGACCAAGAGGCTATTCCTTAGATTTCTTCTGTTTTACTGCCACCAAGTTGACTGATTTCATCCTCTGCTATAATTTCAGAAAAATAAGTTTTGGCAAATAGCTCCTGGAGTCTGCATCAGTGTCTTGGGGCAAATTTTGTTTTAGATTCCTAAGTTACGGTTTTTATTATTTCTGTGAGGTTTTTGTTTTGTTTTGTTTTGTTTAGAGAACTTTTTAGTTATACTCTCATTTGCAAATAAAACAAAGTTTTACCATCTTATTCTCTGACATTAAAAAAATGAACAGCTTCTGCAGGCATAAGGGCGAGAAGGCCTCTGAAGTTGAGAAAGCAAGTGCGCATGGTATTCTACTGTGTTTAGCTCAGTAGTTAGGAGCGCCCTGGGTTTAGACTCGGGCTGCTTGGGTTTTAAGTCCTGGCTGTTATTCACTAGTCTTAAGATTCTGGGTCAGTCACTTAACCTTTCCAGTTCTCAGTTTCTATGTCTAAAAAGTGGGCCCTAGGTAATAGGGCTGTTGGGATAATCCATTTAAAGTGCTTAGCTTAGCCTGCACACAGTACTGAAAAACTGTAAGCTATTATTATCACTCACTGATTTGCTTTTATGGCCAAAAGACTTAGAACATAACTGAATCTTACCTTAATGACTCAAGGAGACTATGAAAACAAAACTAGCATTAGCTAGAGTTGAACTGTGTGCCAGGCCTCAAAATAGGTGCTTTTTAGAACTTCTGTCATGACGCCTTTGAAAGTGCGTGGGAAACGGAAGTACAGAAAGGTATTCCTGATTACAAACACCACGTAATTCACTAAAGTGAAGTTTCCATGTGGTATTAGAGTCTGTGTACACGCACACAGTAGGTGCCCCAGTGATCTCTAGAAGGTTCACTATTGACTTTCAGGTAGCATCTTGGTCACCTTTTCTCTGTCTGTGTCTCCTGTTCTCTGTCCTTCGTTCTACTGCCACTTGCCCTTGTTGCTGTAGCAAATTCTCATTCCTCATTTTTCTTTATCTTCCTTCCACGGGCTTTTCTTTCTTGTCCGTTATCTCTTCTGTCACCAGCTGTCCATTTCTAGGCTTTTGAGTAAAAACGGAAGGTCTTTGACAGACACAGAAAATCAGTCAATGCATTTCTTTCCTTTTTTACAACTAACTGACCCCATGTTAGGTGACCAGTGTTAAGTCCTTGGGCTTTGGGGTCTGGCTCTTTTGCTCACCTGGTGATGTCCCTGGTCCCTGGGACTTAGAGTCCAGCCAGTGGTAGATATTCAGTAGGGACTTGGCCAAAGGACTCATAGTGTGTATTTTTGGAACTCTGGCTTTTTGCAGTCCTGTTTATATGTGGCTGAATGCTCAGCGGTTATATTCTTACATCCAAAGAGATGGTGAGATATGTGTTTCTAAACTCCTTTTGAATCTGTGGTTTTCTCAGAATTTTAAAGGATCTAGAAAGCAAGATTCAGGATAAGCAAAATATAGGTGTGGTATGATTTACATGTTTTCATTCAGATGGCTGATTAGTAACAGCAACCCAATAACCTCTTAAAAAAGAATAAACAAGCAAACAAATAAACAAAAACAATAAGAAAACTGTCCCAAGGGGCTTTCTAAATAAGGGGCAAAGAAGTAGAATTTTTGGTGATGTGAGTTGTGAACTTGTCACCTCTGTTTCTTTAAATCATCTAATTTTAATGAATAAATGAGACATTTAGGGTAGGGCAATAATGTCAATAAGAATAACAAATTCTTGAGTGAGAAGGGACTTCAGAGGTTATGGGGTCTGGTGTAAATAATACAAGAATTCCTTCCACAGAATCCCTGACAGATGGCCATACACTTGTGTTTTTAATACTTTTTAGTGTCAGGAAATTTATTTCAAGAGGCAGGGTATTTCATTGTTGGACCGTTCTAAAAGTTAAAAAATAATACTCCCATACATTAAGACAACATTCCTTTTTTAAAAATTTTTTTGAAATGTTTATTTATTTTTGAGACAGAGGGAGACAGAGTGAGTGGGGGAGGGGTAGAGAGAGAAGGAGACACAGAATCTGAAACAGGCTCCAGGCTCTGAGCTGTCAGCACAGAGCCCGATGCGGGGCTCGAATCCATGAACTGTGGGATCATGACCTGAGCCGAAGTCGGATGCTTAACCGACTGAGCCACCCAGGAGCCCAAGACATTTCTATTCTTCTAACCTTCATCTCTTGATTCCAGAATATTTATTAAATATTCTATAGTTGTATTTTAGCAAAGAGTGACCAAAACGCTGTCAAGTGCTTGTTGAACAGCTAAGTAGAGATTCCTTACTTTCTAGTGCTATGAGATGCTGAAGGTTCAGGGTGGTCCCTGCCTAAGGGGGAGGGCGGGGAGGGGGAGGGACTCACAGACTACTAAGGAGACAAGATAAATACACAATAAAGTAACTGATAAGTGATGATCAGAGGACCAGAGTTTTCCCCATATTGTCATAGCTATAGAAGTATTATAGGAGGAAATTAGAAATGGAAAATAAGCCTTGAAATAGGAGGAGGGCTTTGCTAAGCAGCAAACATATGAAAACAGGAGAGGGGCGTAGGGTTTTAGGCATATAATGAAGAGACCACCGTCCCAATAGACATAGATGACAGGAAATAAAATTAAGTTAAAGGATATGGAGGAACTTGGAAGCTCTGAAGAAGTCATTATTTTAATCAATCGATCAATCGTGTCTTCCATTACTGTTTTCCACATCATGAAAGTAATACATGCCTATGATAAAAATGCAAACAATATAGAAATATCTTAAAAAGTGAAAAAAAAATTATATTTTCATTCTCCACTCCATTTCCTAAACCTAACCATAGTTTTAACCACTTGATGTATATTCTAGGAATTGCCAAAACTACGTTTTGGTCCATGAGCCAAAGCAGGTCCACCACCTGTTTTTGTATGGTTCATATGCATGTGGAAGTTTATTTTCTCTCTTGTTATGTAAATACCTCTAGAAGAATCTCAAATCTTGCCTTTTGGCTCCCCAAACCTAAAATAGTTGCTAAATGGCCCTTTACACAAAAGATTTGCTAGTCCTGGTATATTCATTCCGAAATTTTATAGAGGGGTGTCTCAGTCGGTTGAGCATTCGACTCTTGGTTTCAGCTTGGGTCGTGATCTCCCAGTTGTGGGACTGAGCCCCGCATTGGGCTCTCGCTGACAGCGCAAAGCCTGATTGGGTTTCTTTCTCTCCCTCTCTCTCTGCCCCTCCCCTGCTTGTTGTTTCTCTGTCAAAAATAAGTAAACATGTTTTAAAAATTAAAAAAAATTAATAGATATAGACACGTATGTATGTTTGTGGTGTTCTGTTTTATTTATAAAAGTGGGATTGTATGAGCCATGTTATAACAAAATTCTTCAGATCTGAAACAATTAAATAACTAAGAGCCACTGCTGGTTCTAAGGGTAACTAACCAGTATCTCAAAGCCAGATGGCCCAGAGGGGAAAACCAAGGATCAGGGAATATGGCCCATGCAACGACAGAGGTGTAAAGCGATGTGCTCCCAGCCTGGATTACTTGAATTCAGATGGGAATGGGAGCCAGATGTGAGACATTCCAAAAGAATAGTCCAAGGGGCATGCTAAGTTACTGAGGATGAGGCAGAAAAGAAGCAAATGTGCTCCCTCATTCCCAGGTCAGTGCTATGGAAGACATGAAGGATATTGGGAAGGACTGTTTGGAGAGGCAAGTGTTGGACTTTGGAACTTGAAGGTGTCTATACACCTCTCATCAGGAGCACTAGTTATTAGTACCAGTGGTTCATCTTATCATCTGAAGAATGCCTAACCCCTCACCATGCATTTGCATCTTGCATGATTGATTTAATAAGCTACAACTTTCACATTTTGAACGAGGAGAGTTCTACTGGCCTGTTTTCCAGCTATAGGCAATTAATAAATTATGTCCATTAGACTAACACTGGATATTTGAGCTTTGCGTTTAAACAGCATCTGCGAAAGAAATGGATCATGGGGACAGACTTCGCACCATTTACTACCTTCCCTGTTAGAGGAAAATAGTTGTAGGTTAAAAATATTTGGAGAGAAGGAGCCTCTTAATATATAGAAATGTGAGAGATTTTTGAGAGATGTTTGAGGATGCCATTTCTACCACCCTTACCCTACCGAACAGATTTCTACACATGGGGCTATGTGAATCATGGCATAGTCACAGAGCTTTACCTTGCGTGCACAGTATGGGTTGTGTTCAGGTGTGTTTTGAAATTCTGTGAACAAGAATGAAAGTTTCACTGTTGTCTACTAATTAGACCACATAGCTGGATACCCCATAGTAGCTCCACCTTGTGGATTGCGTCTCAGTGGTAAGCCCATGCAGCCACTTTTCTGAGTACGTTAGTAGTAAAATGCTAGACAGTTAGGTAGTGATAGGTGAGTCAACTTAGCTTTTCATTTGACTTATGAAGCATGCCTGGGTTTTTCATAGCTTTACTCAGGCTTCCCCCATACTGATTTTTCCCCTTAACTCATTTTGTGAGTAAGTGAGATCGCAAAAGAAGAAACTTTAAGAGGAATGTAGATAGAGTGATATCACAACCCTGAGATGGTAGCACAGATTAACACACAAGGAGGAGGCATCCATAAGAGGAGTGAGGTAGACCTCGTTGTGATGCAGACGGAATTGTCTGGTACCAGTGGTCCAGTGGCTAAGCCATGGGCTTTAAATCAGGAAGCCTGGTTCTTATGTCAGCACCTCCACTGGCTCACTCGGCGCCACTGGGTAAACTGCAAAGCACCTCTGTTTCCCAGTTAGGAAATGAGAATATCACTATTTAACATCCAGCTATTCCAAGTGGAATGTTTGGGAGTAAAAAGCAAAATATTTGCAAAGCACTCTGAGCATCCTCAAAAGAAAGTGATATTTGAATTTTCAGCATTACTGGTGTTCTGTCCAATGTGTACCTATCTTGGTAAAGACTCATCAGATATTCTTTGCCAAAAAGGAATCAAGCTGTACTGCCTGAGCTATTACTTTTATAATCATGCCGACTTCCTACTCCTGTGCCTTTAATCTGGTTTCAAATCTGTTTTGCCTATTTTGGGAGAAATCTTGGATTCTGTTAGTGACATTGTTTGTTGTCCTTACTGGAGAAAAGAACCATAGACTTCTAGATATTTTTGTCATTTAATATATAGGCATTTTTTTTTCTCAGTGGGACAGAATTTCTGGGATCTGACAATACATGGAATAAAAGAAATTTGAATGATTGAACATGCGATCATGAAGCTGTGGAAGTGGACTTTCTAAACACCTCTGTTGTACTAGTGCTCCCCTGTCACACATTTCTGTGTCGTGGGAAATTTAGACGGCACTGGTAAAAGTTTCACTTTTCCAATATCATTTAATGAGGTATCAAAGAGGATTGTTAATCACATGCTTTCACCTTAATAGTCCTATTGAAGGAGATGTGGGCTCTTACCAAACAATGGTCTCCCTGCCTCTTGTGTAGTCACTGCCGGAGTGAATGAATCTCTTTGTACATGGGAGCGTGTTGGTTCTCCTGGTGTTGGCTCTCCTGGCCCCTTAGGAGAGCCTGAGTTACAGGTTCTGAGGCCAAACAAGGCGTGAAGGGGCTGGAAGTTTCCTCATTCACATGTTAGCCCAGAGTAGTGAGAAGTGTGTTCCTGTGGAGCCCCCATCAGTGGATCACATGGCTGCCTTGTTGGAGAACCTGGTAGGTGATACCAGCTTGTACAGCTGTGCCCCGAGCAGTAGGTGTCACTGTAGTCAGTGGCTTTTACCGCTCAGAGCTGAAAGGGTTAATTGGGTCTGGTTTACTGGGGCTGATAGAGGTCCATCTGTGCCCTCCAGGGTGTTCGTCTTTGTCTCCAGGTTCCCAGTCGATCCAAAGAAGGGCCCCAGTCCATACTTAACAGCATCATTTTTCTCTAAGAGGGGAAGAAAGATTCTTTCCCATGTATGTTCTAGAGTCTCAGTCTAGGCTGGTTAGTGTTAGAGGGTGGGGGGTGAGGGGTGGGAGTGGATAAGTGAGATAATCCTACTCAAGTTTGGGACCTGGAGCAGAGGAGAAAGGAAAATTCTATGAAGAGGAATGAAAGAATATGGAATCGCAGAATAGGTTTCCTTGTTGTTGTTGGCCCTGAGCCCTGTTACATTCAGGCAGTGTGAGCTTTCAGAACTTCCATCAGCATCCTTCTCAGAAATTTCCCTTTGACCACAAAGGAAGCAAAGGGGATAAAAACCTCTTTCTAGCAGAGATGTACTTCTCTTTTGCCACTTGCCACTCGAGAAAGTTAATTTTCAAACGTTAAAGTGGAATTTAGGATTTAGAAACAGCTACTGTGTTAGCTAATTAAAAAAAAAAAAGTCTAGTGATTACATAGCCAATTGCTTTTTCAAGTGCACCCAATTTTACTTTTTCTTTTCTGGTCGCACCCTGGTGTGAAAGCAAAACCCGGTAAAGTCACTGCAGAGTTGTGCATTCATCTCACCTCTTAGTTTTGCCTAGATAACTGGTCTCTTTTCCCATCCATCACCCACGCAGCACAGAATACTTTATCCTTAAAAAAAAAATACAGGAAGGCATTGTATATATAATTTACACATACATAAATCCATTAAAAATAATTCCTGTCCAGTCTTCACTCTTCCCCCCGCTCCCCATAGCCTGCCTGTTGGTTGTTGTTAACACCCTGATTAAGCCTTGCTCTTAATGGTACAATATGTTAAGCTCCGACTGCTCTCTTTCTCTCTCTCTCTTCCCTTCTGTCTCCCTCTGAGTGAGTGGCTTGTTTTAAACCATCCGCACACTCGCTGAGCCAGGTGGCGTTGCTTCCTGCCTCTCCTGCTCGCTGTTGCTAAGTGAGAGGCACCATATCACACATAAAGCTGAACCAATAGCATCCTGACCCCCATAGGCTGGTAAAAGCTGAAGAAAGAGACTCCCACAGTGTTGTCGGTGGCCGGTGGGTCTTCCTCCCCCTCCCTCTCCCCTCCCACCTTTTCTTTTCCAACAGGAAGGGGAGGCGGTGAGGGAGATGGTAGGAGGAAGAAGGAAGAAAGAGAATGGGGGAGGTGAATCCTAATATGCCTTGCTGTACTTGAGATAAATGCCATTTTTTCTTTGTGAAGAAAACGAATGGTCGCTTCTCTCGAGCAATCACAGACCAGCAGATGTGCTGCTGTCTGCCCCCAAACTGCCTGTGTTGTCAAAGCTCAAACTCTGAATAAGACGTCTGTCGACCTGCATATCTGCATCGCTTTTCTCTCACTCTCTCTCTTCCTCCCTTGACATAGCTGTGAATTTTTTAATCCCCACGGTTTTACAGATCTTGGCACCCCCTGTGCATTCTTCCTCTTCACCTCTCCTGTTTTCTGTCTGTTTCATGGTATTCTCCCATTCCAGAATGCATTTCCTTGAACGTAAAAATTAGCAAAGGGTATTTTGTGTATCATCCTTTGGAGGAAGTCATCAGACCATCCTAGGGAATGGAACAAGAGAGGAGGAATATTTTATAAAGGCAACTTTTTAAAAAATCCCCTATTAAGGATGCCACAGTCTCTGGCAAGGTCTGTGCAAACACAAAGTGAAATGAAAGGCTGTTCTTAACTGGATAACTGCCAGTGTAGATAGCCAGTGGTATAGTTGAGATTATACAGAGGAAATGACCTTTCTCCTGTAATTACCTGGATATTTTGGGCAACATCAGACCCAAGTTACCTGGATAATTATGGCTTTGTAGCTGTGACTTTAGAACAAAACAGATTCCAGCTAAGTTTTCCATGAAAGATGTTTGCGATCTTTGGTGATAAAGGTAGTGAAGGCATCCATGCTTTTTACAACTACGTGAAGTCCAGTTACAGGGAGACTTTTCTTCAGTTCTATGCCCAGTAGGTTCCCAGTACATTTCTCCTGACCTTTGGGGGATGGCTTTATTTTTTGGTCGCTCCTGTGCCTTTTGAAAAAATAACCTGTGTTTATTTCTCAGTCAAGGGTGTTGTGGTTTCCTGTAATCTATTCCTGGATTTGCTCATGTTTCGGTAGGATATCAAAAGGACAGTATTCATGGTTAAACTGTCCATTTCCTTTAAGAAATTTTACTTTCATACTTGAAATACTATCTTACTACATGGCCAGAAATCCAGTCCATTTACTCAGTATCACACAGAAAAGTGATCATTATTCTCCCACTCCATCTGCTTTTTCCAGACTTTATACTAATTTTTGTCATGTGTTTTTTTTTTTTTTTTGAACCCAAACTAAAATGTTTTCATAAAGGGAAGCATACAGGAACAGATTAACCAAAAGGGAATTACCAGCGTAAAACCTTACCAAATGCTGAGTAACTGGTATGTTTTTCTGTTGGTTTTAAGGGCCTAACTTTTTGTTATTATCTTGAAGTAAAAGATAAGCAATGCCACCAGCTCTGACTTATACCATTTAAAGGTAAAATTCTTGCATAACCTCCAGACCTCATTTCACTTACTTTCAGTGTCTTCCAGTTAAACCATAACTTTTTACAGGTAGCCAGATGCTCGGCCCTGAGTGAAACCTTCATCTTCTGCTGTGACCATTTTTTGGGGGGGAGGTAGTGGGTGGGGGAAGGTGCTAATGACAAACCGAAGCTACATTTGCTATGATCCATTCACCACTTACCTAGTTAGCATTCAGCCCTGCGCTGAAAATTTTGAGCTGAACTGCAGCGTAAGCCAGGTCTGGCTTGGTGCCTCCGTGCCCGGCAGCCCGCTGGGTTTTATTTAACCAACTTCATTATTCAGATCCAGGCACTGTACTCAGCTACAGAAATGCACCGGAACCAGCTCTACCTGCTTCTCTGCTGCTTGGCAGTTCTTTCTGCAAGTCATACCCTGTTTTCATACCCACCTCCTCTGCCCTGAATTTCCTCACTCAGGCACCTAAGCGCAAATTCCTGGAGGCCCCTCAGTGCTTTCCCCCACATTGACTCTTGTCTAACATTCTTTCTTGACATTAAGTACAGGCGTCTCTGCCCTGGATATCTGATAGGGGCTCTGTTTTCTTCCCTCCGTGTGCCTCTGCTTAAGCTGGGCCTTCCTTTGGGACTACTTCTCTTCCCCTCCATCTCTCCCTGTGGAAACTGGGGCCTCAAGAGCCCATCTCAGAGAGTTTCCTCAGTGAAACTTTTCTCTGTCTCCCACTCAGACTGCCTCTTCCAATCCTCTGAAGCACCCTGGCCTCTCTCTCCCTACCTTTCTTTTGAAACTCTTCATATTCTGCTCTGATCTATGCTTGGCTGTGTCCTTGGTAGCTTGCACCCTAGCTCAGAGGAGACAACCAGCCACTCCTGGATTCTCCAGCAGCCTCCCTGCAAAGTCACTTTAAATATGTATATAATTAAATACAGACTGCATTTGCTGTGCAAATCCAGCTTCAAGACAGTCTCCCAAGTGCCATTTGCAACTCTACTGTTACCCCTAAATTCCTCCCTTATAGATGTTCTACCTCTTCCCTACTTTATTCTCAGCAACTTAGGGTCAGAGCTGTGTCTTCCTCATGTCTGTATTCCTCAAAGTTTCTAGTGTAAGTGCCTTGCACCCAGCAGGCCCCGAAAAATACCTATTGAATTGTCATATAAAGAAGCCCAGGAAACCTTAAAGATTGTGTCTGCAACTCACTAGGTTTTCAAACTGAAGAGAAGAATGGAGTTTTATGTGAATATTTTAAATTAGATCACAAAGTTCAGTTAAATACTATTGTATTTATATATCAGCAGAGGCTAGGTGATGATACAGTAACAACCCCCAAGTCCTAGTGGTTTAAAATAACAAAACTTCAGTTCTTGATCATGTTTATTGTGAGTTGAGGGGGAGAGGAGGGACTCTGCTTATCGTTGTCCCTCAGGGACTCGTTCTGACAAAACTAGCCACTATCTCACACCCATGTTTGTGCCAAAGGAAGCTCCAGAGGGTCTAAGATCAGCAATTTAATATTGCAGCCCAGAAATGGTACCTGGTATTCTGCTCACAATTTATATTCATCAGAACTAGTCATGTGATCTCATCTAACCACATAAGGGCCAGGAAGTACAGTTCTGCCATGTGCCCGGAAGATAGAGAGCTAGAAATAGTCGGAGAACAGCGTAAAATAACACCCACATTTTATTATTGAACACTCAATGGCTTTTAGAGCAAGTTTATATTTAATATTGAGCTTGGAAGCATGGAGAATATTCACACAACTCCTATCCCTTTGCTTACAGTATTCTTTCCCTCACCCACCAAGACAGATCGCTTTTGCTTAACTTAGAAGACTTGGCCACAGAAGTTAAGGGATAAGCAATTCTCTTGTCTCTAAGTATAAAATGGAGAACTTGCCCATTGTTTATACCTCTTCAACTGCTCTTACCAATACTTCAGAGACTCTTATGATGGGCAAATTACACTCTAGGCACATATCCAATGACTACCCCCTCATTCACTTTGAGTGTTAACTCAGTCAGGATCATAGAAAATAAGTATAAGGTTTTATGAGTTTATTCTAAAAACTTAGAGAGTATACAAACATTACATAACGGCTGTATTATTTTCCTAGTGAAGAGTTGGAAAAACCTGAATGTCCAACAATAGGGGATTAGCTATGTTAGTCATGGTATATGTAGAAAATAGAGTGTTTGTAGCCAATTAAAATTACATTTTAGAAGAATAGTTAATGAGATTGAAAAAATGTTCACAATACATTGGTTGCCAAGTTTTTAAAAAACAGCTAGTAGAACATAACAAAGATCAGTTCTGCTTTTCCCTTCGATTCTGCTTTTAAAAAGTGCATTTTAACTGGAAAGAAAATACAAGTAAGTGAATGTGAACAGAGCTTATCTCTTTGTGGTAATTAGACGTGGTTTTTGTGCTTTTTCTCTTGCTTTTTTTTTTTAACTAAGCAGGGATAACTTTTGTTGTACAAAAGGAGATATGTAAATATCTGTGGCCTTTGTGTGTTAATTTCAGGTAATATACACGGTGTTACATCTAGGTGAATAGTTTAGAGTAAAATGACTCTTGTATGTGGTGGGATGAGACTGGTGCCAAGGCAGAGGTTCAGAAACAGTGTTCCCATGGACCAGGAGACAGTTTGATGTCAGTTCACGCTTGTCCTTCTTGCCCTTTCTTCTGCCAAGGCGCCGTATAGATCTTTCATGGCATTTTGACTTGACATTTCACAGCTGCTGCAAATCCACTAAGCAGGGACATGACACTGGCACTTTCAGGCCGCTGGTAGCACATTGGTTTGTAAAGAGAGGCTACATTTGCTGAGATTAGTGAAAAACTGGCACGTGTTTATTTTGGGATGATGCAAACTCTCGTGAAACAGGGGCCAATTCTGGAAGAACTTGTAACACTCATTCATCTTGTGTTGTGCACTGAGCTCTAATGCTACAGCTGTCATCCGCTTTCAATGAACGATTGTCATATTGTCAATCCACGATAATATGGAACAATTTTCATTCTCCGTGTTGAAGTATCGCCATTGTAATATAATTCAGTTCATATTAACAATGCTTTGATGACAATTCCTTTCCACTCCACCCTTTTAGCCCTCCTGCTTTCCTTTTCTTAACCAGAGGGAAATGTATTTTGACAATATCTCCCATGTTAACAGTTTTCTGCTTTTAAAACATTTTGGGCCCATAGCCTTCATTGAAACTGCAGAGAACGTACCAATCTATTTTCTTCTTGCTTATAGAACTATCTTGGGATTAGGTAGTGCCTTACCCAGAAGAACTAAAAGTATGTGTACTCATTTGTCTTATTTATTCTTAAAACATGCCCGTGGAAAAGGAACATGTATTGTTACTCCCTTTTTCCAAGGAGCATCATTAGAACTTGATTCTTTTCACTTCAGGTTCTACAATCTGTTCGTTAGAAAAGGCTGCTTATTTTTCAGGGTAGTAACAGTGATGTAAGGAGCTGTTTACATGGAGGAATTAACTACCTTAATGAATTTATATTCACTGATTTTCCCTAGAGGGGAAATTGGTTCTGTCTATGAGTCTTCACCGATTTTCAAGGTACTTTCCTGTCACAATAGACTATTTTAAACTGATTAAGAGTGTTGTCTTTGTTAGAATTTTCCCGAGAGCTAAATCTAAGTGGGCACAGTTGATGTGATAAAAATACTGCGCATCCTTGTATAAGTTGTTCCATGTACAGCCCTGCAATTTTAAAATGAAAAACTTATTGCAGTTGTTGGATGTTTTCACTTTTCTCATTTTTAAATCCTTCACTAGTCCAAGATACTTGCCTCAAAATATGTGGCAGGATATAGGGAGATGGAGAGAGTTCAGGGAAGGGAGGAAGTTGGATGTCAGAAACCACCAGAAATTTTTGTAAGGTCACAAATACCCCAGATGACTGGAAAATGTTTTAGTATTGCTTTTCTGGGGCCTGTTCCTCAGCATTCTTATAAACTCAAAGTCAAGGCTTTTGAAGCAGCACTTTTCTCAAATATGGGGAGACTGGATGAGGAAAAGAATTCTGGGGGGACCTGAGAGTTGAACAGAGCCTTAGGTAAATGAGTACAGATTTGACATAAATGTTTGCTCTTCTGCACCCATAAGTGAACACTTGAGAAATAAAGAGAGGAGAGGCGTGAGAAGCAGAGGGGAAGGGGAAATACATTCATAAAATATGCATTTCATGTTCAGCTTGTCATATGCTTAGTGCTGTTGTGCTTCTTGGAACAGTCCTGAATTGGAAGAGGTTGTCTCTTTGTCCCCATAGGTCGACCTTTTTTATCAGATTTGGGTCCCTCCCTGTTCCTGAAACACCTCAGGGACGTGAAGTTCAAGACTGTTACTCAACAGCTAGGAACAGGAAGTGAAGACCCTGCCACTAACTGAAACTTCAAACCTTATGTGAGGTTTGTGCCCAGCTTGGAATGTTGCCAGGGCACCAGGACAGATCTCTGTCCTCCAGCAGGAAGCACCATGGGGGCCCACAGGAAGTTCTGCAGTCACTCCTTGCATGCAACACTACCTTGTCGCATGGGCCCTCTGAGACTGAGTCAGACAGTGAGACAGGAACCTTCCTTTTGTTTTTGCCTCTTTTAAAAAGGAGGCCCTTGGGGTGCCTGGGTGGCTCAGTTGGTTGAGCGTTGGACTTCAGTTCAGGCCGTGGTCTCTCTGTTGGTGGGTTGGAGCCCCATATTGGGCGCAGTGCTGACAGCCCAGAGCCTGGAGCCTGCTTTGGATTCTGTGTCTCCCTCTCTCTCTCTGCCCCTTCCCTACTCACGCTGTCTGTCTGTCTGTCTGCCTGTCTCTCTCTCTCTCTCTCTCTCTCTCTCTCTCAAAAATAAATAAACATTAAATAATAAATAAAAATAAATAAAAGGGAGGCCCTGGATCAGGGTCCAGGTAAAGTGAGGGGAGGCATGGTTTGGTGAGCCATGGTTTGTTTATAAGGCAATTTGTGATACTCACAAGCTCTGCCAGCAACCGTTATAACCACAAACAAGTTAGAAACAGCCAGCAGAGCTTTTGCATTCATTCATTTATTAATTCACTCAATAATGAAATGGTTAACAGTGCAGGGTCTGGAGTCAGACAGCCAGTTGGAATCCCAGCTCTGCCATTTCCTGGCTGACTTGGGCACACTGCTTACTTCTTATTAGTAGAGTATGGATAATAGTATTTCCTCTTTCCCAGGAGCTTTGTGAGGATTAAATGAGTTAATATGTGCCCCGAACATCACCCTACATGTAGTAAGACCTTAGTAAAGGTTAGCTGCTTTTTATTCATTTATCTCATGAAAGAGGGATGGCTACCCATGCAGCCTCACTTAGATCCCCTCTAGTTAGAGATCTCTAGTGAAGTAGTCAAGCTCTCTGGATGATGGAATTGCAATGTTGCTGTTAAATCCTAGAAGAATAGTTTTTCTTTGTATTTATCATTGTCTGAATCTTTATTATTTATTTATTTATTGTGTTTATTGTACTTATTTATTTTGAGAGAGACAGAGACAGCCTGAGAGGGGGAGGGGAAGAGAGAGGGAAGAGAAAGGATCCCAAGCAGACTCTGCACCATCACGCAGCGCCCGATGCAGGGCTCGAACCCGTGAACCATGAGTTCATGACTTGAGTCGAAACCAAGAGTCGGACGCTTCACCGAATGAGCCACCCAGGTGTCCCTGAATCTTTTTTTTAGACAGATTTTTTTAAAATAGGGTTTTTTGAAAAGATACTCTCTCCATCTTAAATAGTGCTAGAGGTGAGATCATGCCTCTGATTAGTGAAGGGGCAGTGGGTTTAATTCCATTTCCTCAGTTCTGCATAGTTCATCCTCTTGCTTTGTCATCTTCTCTCTTCTCTTCCATCTCTTTTATTCTCTTTCTTTTTGGGTCCTTTTGTCATCAATCTGCCTCTTCCCTCCTCCATGGATCTGAGCCGGCAAAGGGGCATCTATCCAGTGGTGTGCGTATAACCACTCTTACTCATAGTGGGTGCTTCAAGACTCACTCCCAAAGTAGTGTAATTTGTCCCTCTAAAATTAGGGTACCTCAGGATGTATTTGTATAGAAATGCTTGCATAGTATTGGACATAACTCCTGCCCAAAGAAAATAATGTCTTATTTTAAATGTCAGGAATATAAAAGTTTCAGACTTCTTCACAGTGTGTCATACAACATAGTGATTCCATGGCTTCTTCTATGAAGGTTTCATAGACTGCATTTCAGATATGAGTGGAATGGATCATACACTTGCTAAATAGTAATTGTAGTTCTGTTCTCTCAGGGACTTGACTTGAATTAAATATATTAGCTCACATTGTCATAACGTCTCCAGAATAGAAGGAGAGTAATATTTTATGTTTATGTAATAGTGGAAGAAGACCGTTATTATGTATAATATATATATATATATATATATATATATATATATATATATATATTTGAATCCTGTTCAAATCAATGAAGGGTTCCTTCCTGACACTGAGTCCCATACTCTGGCAAGATGAGGTCAGTATGAAAGACATAAATATGGCAATTACTCTGTGTGTAATTTAGCATTTGCATTTTCCACAAAATTATAATGTCTTTTTGTTTAAGCACTGTACCCTGTGTATTGATTTTTTTGGGGGGATGTGCTTTAAAGTTTCTAATTTCTGTTGAACATAGTATTAGATATAATGTGACACACAAGGGCTAGAGGAAGGAGGGATGGACAGATCGGTGGATACCAACCATATTAACCTCGTACGGGGGAGAGAGAATAGGATTAAATGTGGATGTTCAGGTGGGAAGCACCTCACCCTCTACCTAGAGATGAATTCCGTTCGTGAATTCTGTGCTGTGCTTGAAAACCACACATGTTGAGTACCTGGCTCTCAGGAGTTTAGGCAGGTTTTTTTGTTTTTTTTTTTTAATTTTTTTTTTAATTTTTTTTTTCAACGTTTATTTATTTTTGGGACAGAGAGAGACAGAGCATGAACGGGGGAGGGGCAGAGAGAGAGGGAGACACAGAATCGGAAACAGGCTCCAGGCTCTGAGCCATCAGCCCAGAGCCCGACGCGGGGCTCGAACTCACGGACCGCGAGATCGTGATCTGGCTGAAGTCGGACGCTTAACCGACTGCGCCACCCAGGCGCCCCATAGGCAGGTTTTAAAGTGTCCCTCTGAAGCTCAAGGTCTGTTTCTTCGCTTCTTTTTGTCTCCTACCCCATGTCAGTTCACTCATTCAAATGATTAGAGATGCCCTCAACACTGTGATGGGATAGAAATGAAAACGAAAAAGCATTCCTGCCTTCAAAGATCTTACGAAGTAATCTCTCTCACACTCCCTTTTCCCATCCTCCTGTTTTTCTAAGACCAGATATGCATACTATATAAAGGAAAAGTGCCAGAAGCCAGGCAGTCTTTCCCCCCTTCCCCTCGCCTTTTTCCTGGGCCTTTTCTACCCAGAACCCTCAGTTTCTGAGTGCATCCCAGTCTTACTAATCTGTCCACCTACATCTTCATGCACTCCATTTCCTCATTCACTTCTTTAGCTTCTGGGAGGTTTGTATATGTGTGTTGTTTGCTGGGACACAGGACTTGACCTTTGCTCTCTTTTTTTTTTTTTTTGATGGGAGGTGATGATGATAGTGATGATAGTGTAGTAATACTTGCCCTAAAAAGGTTTTAAAAAAAGCCTCAAATGTATTCTGTACTACCGCATTAGCATTTCATATCAAGGTAGCTTTTGTGGCTTGCTTTGTGTTCCCCTGGGACAGTCCACCGAGGTGGCCCTTTTGTCAAATACCTGCCTGACCTTGCATTCGGGAAGTACTACTGGGGAGTAAGAAATACAGAAATGGAATGAGTCAGGGCATCCTACAAGTAAACAAGCAGTGACACACAATGTGACCTGTGCAGTGTGAGGGCTGTGCCTAAAGTGCTGTGAGGCTAGTAGGAGGAGCAGGTGAGGGGAGCCTCTGGAAGCAGTGAAGTCACCTCCAAGGTCAGGGCCTGGGGACTCAGAGAATGGTGATGTTTCTGGCCAAAGTGTGTTGAGCTCTCAGACCACTCGTGTGCACCAGACTAAGAGTCACTCTGCACAGTCACCTGGAATGTGGCCCCTTGGCAGGTAGGCTGCAGGAGTGAGTGGAAACACAGATTTCTCCCTGCACATGCCCAGGTGACCCTCCTGAGGAATATTCCACCGGGCAGGTAGGATGTTGTGACATCATCACCCAGAACTTCAGTGATACTTTCACAAATAATTGTCTCGACCACACTAGCCTCACCTTGGCTCTCCCTTTGGAATTCGCTCTTCTTTGAGTCAGTCTCTCAGACCTCATCCTAATGAAGGTTATGGAATTTTGTTTCCTTTGCCCTAATTTACCTTAATGTTATTCCTCTACATACAGAAGTAGCACTGCCCTTGTCATTGCCAGCCCAAGAGCATCTTCCCAAATAACAGCTGGGCTTGCAGTGCATGTTCCTTGTGTTTTGTTTTAAAATTTTTTAAGGTTTATTTTATTTTTTAAAAGAGAGAGACAGAGCGCGAGCAGGGAAGAGGCAGAGAGAGAGGGAGGCACAGGATCCAAAGCAGGCTTCAGGCTGTGAGCTGTCAGCACAGAGCCCAACACGGGTCTTGAACTCACAAACCATGAGATCATGACTTGAGCCGAAGTCGGCGCTTAACCAACAGAGCCACCCAGGCGCCCCATGTTTTTTTGTGTTTTATGTAGACTAACTCCTTTTATCCTCATAACAGCTCTGCAAGGTAGCTGCATTATTATCCCCATTATACAGATGGAGAAACTGAGGTACAAAGAGTGCAGTACTTGCCCAAGGTGACACATCTAGTAGGTGGTGGAGCTGGCATTATGGATCCAGATGTCTGGCTTAGCTGTTATTGCCCTAAATACATACTAAGTACTTCCTCCAGATACCACATTCAGTCCTTGTGCTGAGCCCTAGGAAGTCAAGGAAGTAAAACGCAAGATCCTTACCTTCAGTAGAAACAAAAGACATATAAAAATATCAAAAGCCATGTAAGAGTCTCTCCGTACTGATGTGTTGCCTTTTGTTTGTTTGTTCGTTTGTTTTCAACAGCCCTAACATTTTTATTTGGAGCAGTGGGAGGTGGACCTTTCCAGCCAGCTCTGTGACCTTGGACAAGTCATTTTGTTCCCTGCCCTCTCTGTAAAATGAGGGAGTTGGATCAGATTATCTTCAAGATGCCTTCCAGCTCTGACGTTGTTTGGTTCTGTGCTTTTGGAGTACTTTTGCACAGTGCACTTGGTGGCATTAAAAACATTGAGCGTTTCTAAGTGAATTTCCCTCTGATTTCTCCTCTTCACCCATGTAGAATTTCTGGAGCATCCTGTGATCTTTATTAATCACATAGAGACTGTCATCTTCTCAGACTCTAGTGGAATGGCTAAGGTGCCCTCTGCAGAAGATATCGTGGCTAATGTTCTCATTACTGACTAATTGGCTAAAGAGACTTCTTTCACATTGCATTTAGCCTGATTGATAGTTTTCTATCACCTGATGGGTGGAATGGACAGCCAAACCAATTATCACCGCAAAGAGAGCCCCGTACAGCAGAACAGTGCAGCCCGAGACAAAAGGCCCTCATAGATTATGTCTCGTCAGGGTGCCTGCTGAGAGTTTGTTAAACGAAATGATTTTCTGAAAAGTACAGTTTGACATGCCTCGGAATACATGTATCTTAGGTCACCCCTAAGCTCAGTGGGCCTTGTTTTATTGAAGGAAGATGTGTTCCCAGTTACGTTTTAAACATGGGTAGCCTGGATAACTGGTGAGCTGTATAACTAACACTAGTTGGTTCTGTGCTGGGTGAAGCTGTGCTTGTGTTTGTTCAGAACTGAAAAGCTGCAGACCTCCCATGAGCCCTGTCACAACGAGACACGCTCTACTTAGATGCAATCTTGTAGACATAGGGCATTACTCAGATTCTTTTTGTATTCATTTTCTTTTTATGTTGCTTGGGCTGTTTCGAGGAAATAATATTCAGGTCACTTGCTTAGTCATTTCAATTGACTCCGTTTCTTTTTAGCTAATGCATTAATTTATTGAAATCTCTGTTTAAAGTGCAAACTCCAGTTTTAGAGCAGAAGGATGATAATGTGTCAAGGATTCACATTAAAACCTCAGTCAAGGAACTTCTTAATCACTTCTTAGTCCCTTTTTGTTTCAAAGCAGATGGTCCGAAGTCATTGATGGTGCTTCACTGTAAACAGCCTTGATTTTTGAGATTTTCTGGGAAAGAAAAATCAGGGTTCCTGGTACTTCACTTCCCCAGTAATCGACTGAATTGTGTCACACAATCAGCATCGGACTGAGAGATGCCAGTGAAATAACATGATGTCTTCTACTTCGGTTGCCCCTTTGTTGGCCACAGTGATCTCAGCTTGGGATCTTATGCTTGGGATCCTTGTGAATGACAAGGTGTGTGAGAAGGAACTTGTGACGATATCGGTATGATATAGGTTTTCGTGACCGAAGCAAGTCAGTTCATGGTGGAAAGCGGGGTTGAGGAGCCCAGGGGAATGGCTGTAATCACAGCATGTACCGTGTCGTGCTCTTGAGCAATATCATCTTCTAGGTGTTGTCTTTGCCTTTTTTTAAAACCACTTTACTGAGGTATGGTTGACATAGTAAAAGCTGTATGTATTTCATGTATGCGAGTTGATGAGTTTAGAAGTAAGAACACACCCACGAGACTGTTACCACAGTGAAGACGGTACACTTATCCATCACCTCCAGAAGTTTCCTTCCACCCTTTATTTTATTTTAAAAGAATACTTTCAAAATGTTTTTTCTTCTTGTGGTAAGAGCACTTAACATAAGATCTACCCTCTTGGCAAATTTATATAAGCGTATGATACAGAATTATAGGTGCTGTGTTGTGCAGATGATCTCTAGAACTTACCCATCTTGCATGCCGAAACTTTGCACCCTTTGACCAGCACCTCCCCGTTCCTCCCTCCGCACTTCCAGGTGTCTCCTAAAATACACACCCGAGTGTCTGATTCCTGAGAGCAGCTCTAGGGCACCAACTTCTAGGAGAGAAATGAAAGAAAACATGATTATTTTTGTAACCTAACAACTTTTCAGTAAATTATTCTTGTGCGACCATGAAATAGAAATAGGAAGAAAGGACATTTCACTCGGAGCGGGCGAAGGAGGGCTGGAGCACACTGACAGTGTTTGAGGTGGAAAATGGGAAGCTGTTCCCTCTCATCATCTCCGTTCCTTCTGCTCAAGGAGATCCTGCTGGCGCTGTGCTTGGAGTTGCGGGCGCACCGTGCGGTCTGCACCAAGCCATCAAAGGGGTCGAGGCAAAGGTGCCGATCTAGCTCAGCACTCAACTTGAAAGGGTCATTGTGTGGCACAGCAGTGGCATGGCTGTTTCAGGAGGGGCAGGTTTGAAATCATTGTAGCTCTTTCATCCTCTGTGTAGTTTTCCCTGACAAGGAAGATGTGGCAGGTAAATACTTATGTTCCTGCATGTTGGGTGACTGAGGTCTCTCTCTACATCTTTCTCCCCGACTGCCGTGTCTACCTGCCACAAATGAATCTAGGAAGGCAGTGGTGCGGGCTGTGACGTGGGCCACTGGTAGATTATCCCCTTGCCTCATATTAGCATATACTGTGTCAGAATGGGCCTCGAATGCATTACAAAAACACGCACTTGTTATTTAATGAAAGCCTTGACTGGCAGGATATTAAGCTCAGTTAACAGCAGAAATACTATTAACAGAACAAGGCTGTGGTACAGTGACAAGCCATTAAGAAAAGGAGCGTGTCCCGATCCTTACTTTCCTATGCAATCCATTCCCTTTTGTAGATATGCTTTGTTTCTGGTTTGGGTTCATCCCAATCTATTCTCAACCATGCTGTTCTACTATGAGCTCCCTAATAGGAAAGACCACAGGATAAAACTGTAACAAAAAAGTAGACAGTGTGTTGTGAAAGAAATTTAGCTAAAGCTGTACCCTCAACCTTAGAGCAATTTGGTGTTAAACTTTATCGTGCTATTAGCATTTTAATAGAAAGACTTCCATATATTCCCGAGAGGTAGAGACATGTTTTTGTCTCTTACAAGCTATATTTTATTAAGTGATGATTCCAGTAATTATACTATTGGATGAAAAAGGGAAAATCTGGGTCCTGTGTTCAAACATCAGATCTGACAAGGACTATTGATTTCATTCATTTGGAACGTGAGTATTACATCTTTGAGGGTTTGATTCATATTGTTGATGATCTTTGATTCATATTGCTGGACAACTAAATATATTTTTGACCTGTGTATAACTGCTTTCTGGTGGGGTTTGTGAACATTGCTCTGCCTGCCTCTACCCATGGATGAGCCCCACCAATGCATTATTTGATTTGGTTATATCTTATTAACTGGAACTTACTGGAATTGGACAAGCAGGGAGTTCAACACAGTCAAATAATAGTATTGCCTTCTTTATTAGGCCCCTGTTCAACTCCAAAACAAAACGCAAGTTTGTTTAGTTACTGAGCTGCTGAATGTGTAGACATGTGAACACTGAACAGGAAAACCTCAACAAATTATTAAAGGTTTAAAGTTTTTGGTAATCGACTCCATTTTTGTCCAAGTTAAACCACAACTAAACTATCACACATCAGATGTTCATTTATAAGGAGTTAGCTTCCAGGTTGATACTGTAGATCGGTTTATATTCAGCTTGTCTCTTCCATGAAGCCACGTGGTAAGCGGCAGGAGCCCTGGCCAAGGACACAAATCCTGGGTCCTAGTCTTGCCTCTATCACCATAGCTGGTGGGCTTACCTCACAGGATTCTTGTGAAAGGTATAGGAGCCTGTTGTAAACACACGGGTGCTATACAAATCTATTGCTGTCATTATTATTGGTCCACTCAATAATCATTATTATTGTGAAGAGCAGTATATAATGATGTCTAAGAAACCCAGTACAAGATGCTTAGTCCTGAAAAAAACAAGTTGTTTATGTTTAAGCTTTGTATTTTCAAAGGCAGGTGAATCCTTTAATATGTCTTACAAAGATTTTTAAATAAGAATTGAAGGGGCACCTGGCTGGCTCAGTCCCTGGAGCATTTGACTCTTGATCTCCAGGTGGTGAGTGTGAGCCCTTGGGGGGTATAGAGATTACATGGAAGAAAAAAAAAAAAGAATTGAAAAAAAATTTAAATTCTCAAGCCATTGCTTGATAAAGGCAGACATCATTCCATTTTATGCTCAGTCCCTTGCCAACATTTGAACAGTTACATAGTTCTTGCACATAAATTATTTAATCCTCCTGACAGCCCTATGTGATGGGTACTGCTGTTATATCCATTTTACACACATGGAAACTCAGATCTGGAGAGATTGGTTAGGTGACTTGTCCAAGATCACAGAGCTGGTAAGCATCAGAGTTGGTTTGAATCCAGATGCTCTGATTCCGGACCCAGTGTTCTTAGCCATTGTGCTGTGCTGCTTCATATAGCATCTGGCACAAAATAGACACCCAATGAGTACTCGGTGACAGATGATCAGATGTTAGAGACTAAAGGTCTCTAGAGACTTAGAGACTAAAGGTGCCTTTCAGGCTGGTCCAGTCAGCCTTTCCTTCTGACCCTTGTTTCTCAGTATCTACCTCTCAAAACCAGGAACGCCTTTCCTTACGCTGTCTTCCAATTTTCGCTTTTACTTATATTCATCCATTCATTTACTTACCTCTTCTTTTGGAAGCAATACTTTTGACATTCTACTCAAAACTAATAATATGAAATTTGGGAAAACAAAACAAAGTATATGGCCCCTGTGCCTGTAGAGTTTACAGTCAAATGGGGGAGGCGGATTCATAAGCAGAGTAATTATGGTCTTTTATTGAAAGACGCTATAATAAAAGCATGAGCAGAAGAGAGCGTAACAAACATGTGGACAGCTAGAGGAAGGCTTCATGGGGCAGGTGATATTTGGGCTGGTCTTTAAAATGTGTAGGAATTTACAGGCGGAAAAATAAGGGAAGAACAGATGGAATAGCATATGCTAAGGCAAGGAACCAGAAAATGGAAAGGAACTCAGTGAGAACTGAAGCTAAGGGTTTGGGTGAGATTGTGAAGGGCTCCATGTGCCATGGGTTTCAACTTTATCATGTAGGTGAAACATTTGAAATGTCTCATAAACACGAGGCCCTGTATACCTTTATTTACACCACTGTGCCTAGCTGGTAAGCCCTTTCCCGTACTCTGCTTCTTCATGCCCCATCTCTTTCTCAAGGTTTGAATCTTTCCTCCTCTGCAAAACTTTCCTCATCATCTAGTTCTGCATGAGCTCCTCTCTTTTTCAAATTCCTGTATTTTGCATTTGGAAATTAGTGACTACCTCTTATTCATCACCTTTTCATGGGCTTATGTCATTGCTACAAGGTGTTGATAGTTATGAAGGCCAAGAAAACACTCTTGAGGTTTGTTTCCACATATCTCTGTGTCCACTGCTGGTCATAGGATGTGTTCAATAACTGTTTTTAGCTCTATCGATTATGTGAAATCCATATGGGTAGAAGAGGGTCAGCTAGATCCTTATTCTTCTGTAGTTTTTTTGAAAATTCACACACCAAACAACGCTCTAAACATCTGTTCACTGTTATAAGCTGGTGGCCTTTTCCAGAAAACAGATTCTCCCTTTCTATAACCTTTGACAAGACAAAAAAAAAAAAAAAAAATCAGTATGAGAGCTACAAGGGAATTTGGAAGGTAAACAGTTCCATTTCCTCATTTTTACAATGAGAGAGTATTTTTTTTTCCAATGGCAGAAATGACACAAATTCGTTTTAAGAAATCTTGGAATGTATCCAAACGTGCAAAGAAAGAAGAACAAAAATTGATCATATTCCTAGATCTCTAGTAAGTTTTCCTTAGACTAAATCTTTAGAAATGACATTGACAGGTTGAAGAGGGTTCCCATGTTAAAAATCTTTTGTAATATATTGTCAAATGCCCTTCATTAAGATTGTGCCAGTTTCAAAAAAAAAAAAGATTGGCCAGTTTCTAATTTGTACCAGCAATGCATATATGCATGCATCTAGGACTCTTCTTTTTATGTAATGTGTAACAGAAATTATTTTCAGATAACTAATAGTTTTTATAGTTAGAGAACTTTGAGCCTGTTTAAGCTTGGTGAAGAACTGAGTGGAAAAGTGAGATTATTTTATTTTATTTTATTTTATTTTATTTTATTTTATTTTATTGACAGAAAGAATGTACATGAGCAGGGGAGGGGCAGAGAGAGAGGGAAAGAGAGAATCCTAAGCAGGCTGCACATTCAGCACAGAGCCCAGCATGGGCTCTATCTCGTAATCCTGAGATCATGACCTGAGCTGAAATCAAGAATTGGATGCTTAACTGACTGAGCCACCCAGGTGCCCCGAGAAATTACTTTAAATATCTGGTTTAAGTGTATAACTAGCTAATGATTCCTGTCCCTTTAGAAACAGGGTCATTTCAAGTTTGAGATTTTCATTTGGATTAAAAGCACTCTTCATTCAATGCTAGAGGTTCAACAGATTCCGAGACCTGGTCATTCTGCTACAAAAATTGGCTAGAGTGGCCACTTTCAGTGCTGCCCAAATTTTAGCATCAACTCTGATAAAAGCCCACTTAACCCTCTCTAAAAACATTCGTTGGGATGAATTATATCTAGAGTCATTTCCAATTCTACGATTTTGGACCCGTTGATCCATATTCATCTGGATTCAACTAGAGCTGTGGGAATACTGTTTGGTGGGTAGGAAAATGAGACCTGCTACATTAATGGCTGAAGCAACTCTGAGGCTGAGCTACAGTTGGGATCTGAAGTTCCACGTTTCCTTTGGACAACTTTTACTTCTGTAATACTTGCTGTGGAAGGCCTTGGCCAGTCAGCCAGGGCAGAGGCTGCAAAGTTAGTTTCAGTCGCTGGCACAGTTGCTTTCAGAAGGGCTTGGGAGTGAGGAATCAAGCAAGGCTGGGAATAGCCCTGCGTGAGAATTTGAGCATAGTTCAGAGGGTGGAGAGATCACACTCAGATGGGAGAGAAGGAGCATCTTTGTGAAAGAAGTTTTTTAGATGGCATCTTGGCAAGTAAAGATGTCTACGTAGAAGGAAGTTTCTGACTAAACGAATCCTGTCATTTCCAAAATATCATGATGACTAACCCTACGGAAGTTTAAAGTTTATGGATAGAAGTTTCCAGGCCACTGCTCCAGGATTATTATAAAATTTAGGTTCAATTCCACTTCAACAATGTCATTCATTGAAAATCTTTGTAGAACCAATATTGCAAAGCCTTTGCTGATGGGTTACTTATTTGAATCAAAATTTAATACAGCAAAATTTCAGTGACAGAACTGTGACGGGCTCGTAGGGTTTGTTGTCTAGCCCCTAATAAATTTGTAGTCCCCTCACATAAAGTCACAAACTTACTAAGAGTTTGAACCAGGGTGAAACTTTTTGTTCTCCATGGCAGTCTATGAGCAAAAAAAAAAAAAAAAAAAAAAGAAAAAAAATTAGTCCATTTTTAAATATTTATTCTTTCTCTAATAATATTATATACACAAAGTCTCCTCTTTGACCCTCAAAGGAGAGCTGAAGGTCCAATGTTCTAATGATTTCATATGGACACACACCGGCTATATTTGAGGAATAAATATTTAAATCATAGAATGAATAAGCATTGGAAAAATAGTGGGGACGTTTTGTTGTTAATCTATTTGTGCACCAATTTCTTTTAAATGCCCCATTTGAATTTTTTTTTTTTCTAATATGGTAGAGTAGCTAGAATACGAGTGGCAGAATCAAAGGAGAGGGTAGTTTTGGGCAGAAGTACAGTATCTCTAGACTCTGCGGCTGTTTTCTGGTTGGATTTTAATCTCTGCCGGGGCTGCCTATCACGAGGTAGCTAGAACCCCCGTTTTCCTGATGGTATTATATGCTGATGCTGTGTTACCAACCTGTGTAGTTTCTGAGTTTCTCATTATCGAAGGCGGGAGCCTCAATCCCTGCTTAGAGCAGCGGTGCCTAGAGAGGTAATAATGATGATGATTTTTACCATCCCTAGGGTTTAGTTTAAAATGTCTCTTCTGTTATGAGGCTTGCCCGGTGGCAGGGGGTGACCTGAGAACTCCCTCCTCCTCTGGAAGTACTTAGCTGGCAGCAGCTGGAAGCATGCATTTGTGTCTCAGCGCCCTGGGGGCCAGGCTGGAGAACCATAAGGGCAGGGGGAGGTGAAACGCCCAGAATTGAAGGGAAAGAAGCTGAGAAGAGGTAAGGTAACCTATGGTTTTTAGGAAACCATAAAAGCAAAAATCATGGAAAAGGCAAAAACAGAAAACAGCATGAGAAGAAAAAGGAAGGATAGGAGGGTGTGGATGGCAAGAGGAGGGCATGCCTCAGAAGAGGCTGTTTCGAGCCTGACCCTTGTTCTTGTTTAACCAGTTAGTAAAAGCTGATTTTGTCTTCCTATGGCATTTATCTTCGCCCCGAAGACATAGTCTTTCCCTTGGTATGTGTTTGGACACTTTGGGGCAGGCCCCTTGCCAAAGCCGGTGCTTGTTGTCCAATGCCTTGTGCCTGGTGGTTTATCAGTTAAATGGTCGTATTTTAAAATAATTTAATCCTCTATCTCCAGTGAAGCTGCCACAAAGTTAGTGTTGTGTGGTTGGTGTGCCCGTTAAAGACGAAGAAGACAATTGTTATCCTAAAAATGGAAGTGGGGGGGTGGAATGAACCATGGATGGGATCGTTGCCAGAACTGAAGGAGAAGAAAAGAACTGTAGGGGAAATAAGTTGGGTCCATATGGACACAGATACCAAGATGGGCAAAGGGAAAGATGTGGTGAGAAAGAAAGATCTCTACCTCCCTGGATTCGTTTCTTCTCACTCATAGAAATGCTATACCTACTCCTGAATGGAAAAGTGTGAATATGAGAAGCTGTCACTCAGAGGGGGGAAAAATCAAATTACTTTGTCAAACGAAGCTACGAGTCCTCTTTAAACTATCCACAATAACCTTAGTTAAAAATACAGGTTTGGGGGCACCTGGCTGGCTCTGTCGGTAGAGCATGGGATTCTTGACCTTAGGGTTGTGTTTTTGAGCCCCATGTTTGGGGTAGAGTTTCCTTTTAAAAATACGGGTTTGGGATAAAAAATTCTGGATTGGTTTATTTGGTATGAATTTTAAAGAACATAAGAAAATGACACCTTTTCTTTTTTCAGCTTTGAAGGAAAAATGCAAACATTTGCCAAGCGGATAGAAAAAAATGACATTTATGTAATAATTATGGGTGTCTTATTTCAGGCTTTTTATTTATTTAAAATTTTTTTTAACATTTATTTATTTCTTAGAGAGAGAGAGAGAGTGACAGAATGTGAGCCGGAGGAGGGGCAGAGAGAGAGGGAGACACAGAATCCGAAGCAGGCTCCAGGCTCCTGAGCTGTCAGCACAGAGGGGCAGGACACTTAACCAACTGAGCCACCCAGGTGCCCCTTGTTTCAGGCTTTTTAAAAGAAGTACATAATTGAAAGAATAGATGTAATATTTGCAAATCTTATTGCACTTAGTAATATAGTAATATAGTAATAGGCCCCTTTTTTCTTTCATTTGTGACTTCTTCCTATTTGGGCTCTTTAAAATGAATCTCTTAAAATTTTTGCTATTTTATTTATTTAAAAAATTTTTTTTATTAACGTGTACTTATTTTTGAGAGAGAGAGAGACAGACCGTGAGTGGGGAGGGGCACAGAGAGAGAGGGAGACACAGAATCTGAAGCAGGCTCCAGGCTCTGAGCTGTCAGCACAGAGCCTGATGTGGGGCTTGAACTCACAAACCATGAGATCATGACCTGAGCTGAAGTCGGACACTTATCCGAATGAGCCACCCAGGCACCCCAGATTTTTGCTATTTTAAAAAATGTATTTCTATGCTACAATAAAGAGTGGAAACTAGTAGGTAATTAATGTAGCCTAACAATTAACAGTCTCAAATTCAGAAACCACACAAATTATAAAGGAGTAAAAAGAGAAGGAGTGAATGTATAAATATACCTTCCAAATATAAGCATGGACATTACCCAGAAACAAAAGACAAGTTAGTGTTTCTCTTCATTTGTGGTCTTTGAGGCATAATTGATAAGTGAGAGGAGTAATTTGTTGTCCTAATTGCAATGCCATTATTGAAGAGAGGAACCATTGTCGGAAGTAACCAAGTGTGCTATTTAAAAAAAATTTTTTTTAAGTTTATTTTTTTATTTTGAGAGAGCGAGCGAGTGGGGGAGGGGCAGAGAGAAGAGAGAGGATCCTAAGCAGGCTCCATGCTGTTAGTGCAGAACTCGACTGGGGGGGCTCAAACTCAAACCGTGAGATCAGGACTGGAGCCGAAACCAAGAGATGGACACTTAACCAGCTGAGCCACTCGGCGCCCCCCAAAGTGTGCTATTTTGAGGTGGGAAACTCATAAATAGGGATCATCCCCCTCTTTTCTCAGGTGAATTAGCCTTAGTCCTACACTGTTCTGAGCAGGGTTCGGTTTTCCTGAGAAGGTGACCTCTGTCCCACAGGGGCAGTCTCTGGCCAGTTAGCTGGGTCCTATGGTTCTGCAGCCCCTCTCACCTCATAAAATTGAGTAGGTGCTTCACTCAGGGTCAGTGGTTTGACCACAAAGGCCAGACGTTATTGGAAGAGCCGGAAACAATATCCACGTGACAATCACAACTGTGCAAAAATCAGAAAGGGGAAAAAAAGGAGAAACCTGAGCATAAATGAAGTCTGTCAGTAGGACTCTCACAAGAGAACATGAATCATCAAATGAGTTCCAGAGTTACAACCAAGAAGTATTTATGGTGATCAGTGGTGCAGAGGGTAATAATACAAACATAATAAAGAAGAGAAAGGAAGGCATACCAGAGATAAAGGAGGCCTCACATTAAATGAATAGGGAGATAAGCTTAATGATTATGCTCAAATGACTGAGCTATTGATGGCAAAATGGCTGAGCTTCTGAACTGCTTTTTAAAACTGGCCTTTAAGAAGATAAATAAGGATAATTAAACAGTAATGAAGACCTGTTTCATTAAAAAAAAGAAGAAGAAGAAAACAAATAAATAGGCAAGGTCTTGGATGGTGTGTTAACCAGTGTTAATGGAAGTAGTAATGAATTCATCAAAATATGGAAACTCTCCTTTGGAAGTCATGAAGAATAACGAGAGAGAAAAAGAGAGAGGGAAGCAGTGCTAAATGTCCAGAGCTTTGCTTGCAGGGATCACAGATGATCAAAGCACAGATTCATTTTAATATCTTGTTTTGGCTACTTTCCCCCATATTTAGCCAGGAACCTATTTATCATAGCTACCAATAAGACCCCTGTCTCTCTTTTTCTCCTGCCCATCTATGATCCAGTGTTGCTAATAGAGTACAAATAACAGTTTAAGAAAGGATTGTCCTATATATTTCACAGAATGAGAGCTCCCGAGTAATTAATTTCTGAATAGAATTAGTTTTAAATCTATTCCAAGTACAATACCTGTCCATAGTAAGTATTCCATAAGCAGTTGTTGAATAAATAAATGAATTAGGAAACCACGTTGCTAACAAATAGAACATGTGAGCAGTAAATATATGAACATCTATATGTTCATATAGGGGATATCAGAACCATGAGCCACAAATAACATAGATTTATAAAGCTTTTTATGTTAGACTAACTTAATTGATTTTTTTTTGAAAATCTGAAAACAAATGGACAAAAGAGTGCACTAGATATATTATTATTTCTAAATACATCCAGACGTTAATGGAAGAATTGATACCAGGTTTCATGAAATCTAGTTCAGAAAATGAATTCAAATTGACTTGAATATGTCAAATTGATTGAAAATTGCCCGAAGGACTAAAAATGTAATGATAAATGGCAGTGTATTGAGTCTAGAAGAGGATGGGCATCTGTGTTCAGCATGGTCTTATTTAACATCTTCATTAATTATCTAGGAAAGGTTGTAAACAGCACCTTCATTAAACTTGTAGAAGCTAAACAGATCTGTGTTTTTAAGCCCTGGGTGGGGCAGAGGACAGTACAAAGAGAAGTAACCTGCTGAAGGTCAGAATGATGTTAACAATGTGATTAAAATCAGCAAATGTGCTGGCAGTGTTTACTCTCTGCAGAGCACAGTCCCAGGCACTGTAGGGGATTGAAAGGTGACATAGACTCAACAGACAGACAATGCAAACAACTAACCGTATGGTGAGGGAGAATGAGGGAGGCGCGACATTCGAGGTACGGGCAATCTGCAGTGGGAGCAAGCAAGGGAGTGATGACATTCTAAACAGAACAGTCAGGACTGCAAATTCATGTTGTGACAGGGAAAGAAAAACAATAGGAGCAAGCAACATTTAGGGGAAGAGACCAGGGTTTGATCAAGGATAACACCACGTGCAACCAAGAAGCAACAAGACAGAGTGACCTTTCTCTTCAAGCACACGGTATGAGCCGCAGATTATGCAGTAAGGGACACTGGGCTTCTTTAGTGCAAAGTCACCTCTCAATGGGACCTTTTTTTTTTTTTTTCAACGTTTATTTATTTTTGGGACAGAGAGAGACAGAGCACGAACGGGGGAAGGGCAGAGAGAGAGGGAGACACAGAATCGGAAACAGGCTCCAGGCTCTGAGCCATCAGCCCAGAGCCCGACGCGGGGCTCGAACTCACGGACCGTGAGATCGTGACCTGAGTTGAAGTCGGACGCTTAACCGACTGCGCCACCCAGGCGCCCCTCAATGGGACCTTTTTAAAGCCATTCTTTTCTTTCTTGTTTTAAGGTAAACTACTAGATACTTTTCTTAGCTTTTTATTACATTCTAAGGATTAATCTGGTAGAAATACACAAATTATGTAGGAAGTGTTACACATAAAGACGTTCATTGGAGTATTATTTATAATACTGAACTAATGGCAAGTAGTTGGGGAATGTCCCCAACTGATGTCCAGTAGTTGGGGAAAATTTAAGTAAAGTTTACTGTCTCCACTTGACAGGCTATTCTACAGTCATTAATGGGTGTTCATGAAGAAGCAGAACAGTAAAACATTTGTATTTTGATGTTAGGTAAGAAAGCTTGGGTATAGAATTTACCATAGAATGTGATTAAAAGGAAAAATCTAGTATATGTCTAGAAACAAACTGTATCAGTGGTTGTCTTTGGGGGGCAGAGAAAGAGGATGCTAGAGAGTGTAGTATTTGTTGAGTCTGACCAGCTAATTTGTTCAGTGTTTATTCCTGTCTCTAAAGGTTTTTATTTGCATTTTAATATGTTTTGATGAGACTCTAGTAAAGGTACTTAGAGAAAGTATAATGATCTAGCTATGTGGTCATTTTCTTTGGAAAAAAAAAACTTATTTCCTAATTATTGAGGGATATTAGCTGTCCTGAAGATGGATGTATATTAAGCACAACTAGAATACCAAATAGAAATTTGGCTCTTGGTCTTATAATAAAAGGTCTTTTACCCAATGGATGAAAGACAAGGATGTATATTATAACCACTGTGATGAAGGAGGAGCTGACCACACACACGGGCACACACACACACACACACACACACACACACACACACTCAATAAACAAATCAATTACTCCTAAGGACTAAGGGTCAATCTATGGTTGAGATTATAAACATCACGTGCAAAAGGTGAACAGGGGGACCAGGCTCATTTCACTTAGTACTTTTCAAACAGTGGTTGAGAATACTGGGTAAGAAGCACACTGCTAAAGCAAGTTGAAGCAGAAATAGCAAAACTAGAGATGACAGGCTAGTCCTGTGCAATCTCCCTGAAACACCTCACTGTGGTGCTTTGCCTCCTGTCTTTCTCGGTTCCACTGTTGGCCCATGCTCTTCCTTCCATTCTCGCGTCTTATTCCTGGCCTCAGTCTTAAGGGAGTCGGATTATATACCCAGGTGTGTACCTGGCTATTTCTAGCGTAGGTTTTTTTTTTTTTTTAAGTATTTCACCTATCATATATCTCTTTTCATCAGGAAACATCCTTCATATTCTATGTCAGTGTATTTTATCCTGAAAATGGCCAAATACATGTAGAAGCAGAGAGAACAGTATAATGATCTCTTATGTTCCATTACTCAGAACAGTTCAACAGTTATCAAGATTTGTCACACTTGATTCATCTAGCCACCTTTCTCTCTCTCTCTCTCTCTCTCTCTCTCTCTCTCTCTCTCTTTCTCTCTCTCTCCCTCTCTCTCTCTCTCTCTCTTTCTCTCTCCCTCTCTCTCTGGTCAAAGTAAAAATCTTAGACATCATGCCATTTCATTTACTTCATAACACATCTCTAAAAGTTAGGGAGATTTCCTCTATAACCATGGTGCTGTTATCAGACGTAACAAAATTAACAGTAACACCTTGGTATCATCTAATAACCAGTGCATAATCAGATTTCCTCAGTTATCCCTAAAAAGCCTTTTGTAAGCTGGTCTGTGTCACACAGCATTGAGACAAGGTCCATAAATGACATATCTCCTAAATTTTTTAATCTTCCTGCTTCCTGCCCCACCCCTACCATAACATGTTGAAAAACATGCTTTTAATGACTTGGAAAAATAGTCATGGAGTACTCCCAAGAAGGAATTTGGACCAGTAAGGCTGAAGACAGTTAAGTTAGCCCATTATAATTTGCGGGAAAACTTTTTTCAGAATATTTCTGATGGTTCTCTCACTTTTGATATTAAGTATTTGGGAAGGAGATTTCAGAGCCCCCTTAGGTAAGCCAGTGTCACATCACTGAACAGACAAAATATGTATTCTTGTATCCAGCCCATGTCCTTCCTCCTGTGTCAGACCTTTCCTCTGACCTCAGTAGAACCAAGAGATTAGACATTTCTTTTCCTGTAGTTGTATAATGGAGTTTATGTTACTCCATGATGTGGAGTGCTTATACATTTTTTTTAACGTTTATTTATTTCTGAGACAGAGAGAGACAGAGCATGAACGGGGGAGGGGCAGAGAGAGAGGGAGACACAGAATCGGAAGCAGGCTCCAGGCTCTGAGCCATCAACCCAGAGCCCGACGCGGGGCTCGAACTCACGGACCGCGAGATCGTGACCTGAGCTGAAGTCGGACGCTTAACCGACTGAGCCACCCAGGTGCCCCGTGCTTATACATTTTTATATGTTTTTACATATAGATGTAATGTAACATATACATAACTGTTTTATATTTATATGTTTGTATGGTGACGGTTCTATTGTTTTACAAATTTAAGCAAGAAGGAGGATAGCATAGTGATTACATAGTGATTAAACTTGGATTCAAATCTCAACCCTGCCACTTACTAGTAGTGTGTGACCTTGGCAAGTCAGTTATTTTCTCTGCACCTTAGTGTCCACATCTGTAGAATTGGAATAATAATAGTACCGATCTTACAGGGTTGTTGTTAAGATTAATGCACATATATACACAATGCTTAGAATAAAGCCTGTCGCATACAGGCACTTATATAGCATTAGTTATTGCTGTTCTATCACTAGTATGTCCTTGCTATAAAAACAAGAAAATAGGGACTCCTGGGCGGCTCAGTCACTTGAGCGTCCGGCTCAGGTCATGATCTCACAGTTGGGGGTTTGAGCCCCACGTTGGGCTCTGTGCTGACAGCTCAGCACCTGGAGCCTGCTTCAGATTCTGTGCCTCCCTCTCTCTCTGCCCCTCCCCCACTCACGCTCTGTCTCTCTCTGCCTCTCAAAAATGAATACATTGAAAAAATTAAAAAATGAAAACAAGAAAATGAAGTCAACCTCAACTTGGAGACAAATAACCCTTAGTTTTCTTTAGACTGTTTTAAAAGAGAAAAATATATAAATAAAAGTAAAAGGTAAATAATTTTATGAAACTGTCTAACAGTTAATATTTTCAATATTAGGAACAATCCTCTGGATTGTGATAATTTTTTCCAAAAAGAAAGTTGAAATGTCAAGATTGACAGCATTTTAAGTGAAATCAGCTGAGAATGTAGCCAAAGCATGCAGGCCGAAAGAATCACTTGTAAGAGTTTGCTTCATTTCTCTGTTTTGGGTGAATAATGTTTATTAAACTTGCATATTTAAATGAAAAAGCACAAGAAACTATTTTAAAAGCCATGTCTGAATGCCAGCAAATGTTTCAAAGAACAAATGTAAGCTTGTTTTAACAATTCCCTACAAATTCCCTCCTTCCACTTAAACCCCCCAAACAGGCTTTGCAATATTAGTGCTCAGCCTGGGCATAAAGGACTGAATGTCAGGGGTGTAAAAGAGCCCATTGTCTGGGCTGCTCTTGGGTGATGTGAGGCGCTTTGAGGTGTAGGCTCAGCAGAAGGGAGCTAGCTGGTCTGGAGTGACTCCACAGCGCCCAGCTTCCATGCTTTTGACCATGGCCACTTCAGCAGATGAGTTAAAGATTCTCTTAGAACCCTGTGGCTGCATAGAGCCTCCATCCAGGTAGCCTAGGCCAGGTGGTCTAGCTTCCTTAGGAAACTGAAGTCCTGGCAAGTTCAGCGATTTCCTTAAGTCACAGAGGAAGGAAAGATGGCAATTTGTTTTTCTCTCCTCCTGCTCTGGATTTCTGACCTTCATTGTGCACAAAGATGTTAATAGGAGCGAAGTAAAAAGGATTATATGGCCAAAAGGCTTGGGAAACACTGGGTTACATGTGTTAAACAGGTGTCTTTCCTGAAAGACTTCAGAGAGCCTTCAATATCTTAAAAGGGGGGTTATCATGCAGCATTTCTCAGATTTATTTGACCGTGGAACCCCTTTTTTATTGAATATGCTTTGGGTAAAAACTACCATGTGCAGCCCTTTACTTAAATGGAGTACATGAGACAAGAACTGAGGGAAAAGTAATAGCATAAGCTCATAATATTTATAATAGTCATCCTGACCTGTATTTGAACTAGGGTTATACATTCTTCTATTGAGTTGGTAGTGGCAGATGGAGACAGGGAGGGAAAGGTAAAAATTGATTTAACTGCTTATTTAGTGGGCAGAGCCAAAAAGAGATGGGCGCATTTTCTTTCCTATTCTCAGTTCTTGAATTGTATAAAGAACAAATGAATTTCTCTTCTGACTATGCCTCTTGTCCCATTGCTTCCTCCTTGGCCTACACAAAATTTAGCTATTTCTAGAACCAAGTTAATCCATTGTTCTTTGCTAGGCATCGTATTGATCTTCTATGTTATTAATATTCACTTTTGGCTGCCAGATTAGCTCTAATGAACCATTTACATTTATTTTTAGCACACTTAGAAAGTTGGGATGTATTATCCAGATTGCATTTTGCTGTGCAGGATTTGTATCTACCAGGAATTTGAAGTGTCTTTTTCTTTCCCTCTTTTTCCTGTCCCCCCCTTAACTTTACACCGAAAGGGAATAAGGACAGTCCCCAATTTATAAACAGACTGCTCCAGTAGTTTGTTTTTTGTGTTTTTTTTTTGGCGGGGGGTGGGGGGGGGGGACTCAGAACTTATGTTCGCATGAAAACAATGTTCTTTAGGTTAGCTCACTAAAAGATTTTATCCATAGTGATTAAAAAGCTGCACATTTTAAAAAATGTTTTATTAATTTTGAGAGAGCACAAGCAGGGAAGGGGCAGAGAGAGGAGGACAGAGGATCCAAAGTAGGCTCTATACTGACAGCGCAGAGCCCTATGTGGGGCTTAAACTCATGAACCACGAGATCGTGACTTGAGCCAAAGTCTGACGCTCAACCAACCAAGCCACCCAGGTGTCCTGAAAGCTGCACATTTTCAATACAAATAAAGCAAATTCATTTCAAACATTATAAAATAAATTTACCCACTTTTTAAACAAATACTCCTCCTTCCTGCTCAGACTCATTTGCTGGAATCAGAACTTACTTTGGGTCCCTCAGAGATATGGAGGCAGAACAGCGTAGGGTTAGACTGAGGGCTCTAGAGCCAGGCTCCTGGTGGCCATGTAACTTTTCGGTGACCTAATGTCCACATCTCTAAAACGGGGATAATAACAGTACCTATCTCGTAAGATACCCAGCACATAGCAAAGTGCTAAGCGTTTACTGTTATGATGATGATGTCATTGATAGTGGAGGTGGGTCTGATAGGAGTGGTGGAGCTGAGGACAGGGCTCAAGCCAGACCAAATTAGGTGGAAACATTGGGGTCAGTGGCACCAGGAAGTAGGTGGGGGGGGGGGGAGTGGTCTTAGGAAAGTTAAACTGGCTGAAGAGGGAAAAAAGGAGACTCACAGTATAGTTGCGGTCTGCAGCAGGATTAGGAAAAGAGGAATTAGAGAGGGAGGGGAAATTCTAGAGTTCTTTAAAACAAGAGAGAACAAAATGAGGTAAGGAATATGCATGAATGGTTTTGCCATTTATCAGCTT
This sequence comes from Felis catus, assembly GCF_018350175.1. Lineage (NCBI taxonomy): Eukaryota > Metazoa > Chordata > Mammalia > Carnivora > Felidae > Felis > Felis catus. The sequence goes on from NC_058371.1 coordinate 86,041,023, forward strand.
AGAGACCAAGTCTAACTCCTTAGCTACCTTGAACCTCAGTTTTCTCATTTAATAAACTGGGAATAATAGTGTAAACCTTGTAGGATTGTACAAAGGTTAGAACAATGTTTCCAAAACGCCTGGCACATAGTAGACCCTCAGTACGTGGTGGCAGTTATTCTTATGTAAAGGTTATATCACGAAAGTACTTCCAGGAAATCACTCTTTTCCATCCCTAGTTCATTTCTTGTACTGAAGTAATCTGTGCTCACTTTCGAGAAGGAGAAAATTAAAAATATTTAGGTAATTAAAAAAAAGTAGTTAAGTAACTTAACCAATATCACATAGCTGTGAATGAAGTGGTTAAGCTGAGATTCTGAGGTGCCAAGTGTAACGCCAAAGCCCGTGCTCTTTAACAACACACAAATTTGTAAATCCTGGTGGAAATAGCATCGTTGTCTTATTTTTGCACACAGAAAAGAAACGGTCTTCTATTCCCCACACGTTGTCCGTTTTCATCACTGTGTAACCACTTGGGCACTTTGAACATGAAAAGGTAACCTGCAGCATCGGTTCCTGTGCATCAGATCTTGTCCTGGAAGCGTGTGTTTGGCTCCCACTGGTCTCGCTGGCAAGTTCCCTGCAACTCTCTGAGGGTACAATTTGGCCTTCTTACCTGACCCAAGCCCAAACTTGGGCAAATTTATGAGCTTGAGCCAATTTTTACAGAAAAGCTGACTCTAGTGAAAGATGCTTCCCCCAAGTCAGTTTTTTATTTGTATTTGTTCTCTTCTGTATGGTGTTTGGTCCTCCTCTTTGCGAGCTTTGCGATTTCACTGTCCAGCAAGCGGTATCTGATAGGAGTTTTAATAAAACAGTTCACCCTTCTTTGTGCTCAAGTAAATATTGTCAGCTTTCTTCCATCCCATCGTAAACAGGCTCTCACCCAACCTGACATAGCTGCTTCTACAAGAAACCAACTCTGTAAACCCTGAACAAAGAGAGTTCAATGCCAAGGCTTACTTCTTTTCTCTTTATTCTGTAAAATATTTATACACTGTTTGCTTAAAATCTGTTTGAAGCCACTATAAACAAACCCGGAAGTATGTGCTTTAGAGCCCCTACGTTAACAAATACGTGAACTGACCAAATGCACAGACAAAAATCAGCGACAAGCAAGATTTCATGGTGCACGTATTTTATGTGTTTCTGAAGACTAGATTTTATAAATAGCTACTGTTTTCTTCTCACAGTCATCTCCAAGTCCTTTCCCCACCCCGACCTAGAAAAAGACAAGTTCCTGTCTGCACTGGGGCATTTACATAGGCATGTCTTTTCTGGAAAAATATGGCAGCAGCCGAGATAGCACAGGCCTTGTTAATACTTAACACTGAATAAACAGGGCAGGTAATGACCATTGTTAATACTTCCAAATGCAGTACAGCAACACAGTTGACAAAGGTCAGGAGGAAAAAAAACCCAAAACCAAAAAACCCAGCCCTGCTGTCTGCAGTGGGAAGAGACTTCTGAAATGAGATGTAAGAGAACAAGGGACAGGCACACATCCTGGGTCTCTAAGGCCTTTGTTTCTGGCAGTACTGTCCAGCTCTCTCAGAATTGGTGTTTCAAGATTTGCAGACTTAATACTGAGAAACATGGAAACTTAGGGACAGACTTTAGTACCAGGAAGTTCTCACTTTAAAATACCCATGCCTTTAATATTTCTCCAGGAAAATGCTGCAGTCAAATTAATCTGCTTAAAAACTATCTTATAGGCAGCCTTTTAAGCCAGCTTCACTGCCCACACTTAGCCACTCATTGCACACTGAAGCTACATGATGTCTCTTTTCAAGGACCTTACAGTATCTGCCGAAAAGGACTTTGGTACTTGCTTTCAAGAGTAGATCACAGGAGACACCTGTTAGATTAGGTGTTGCATTCTGGAAAAGTGCGTAAGCTTCTAGATTGTATGACTGTAGAAATATGAAGCTCTAAAATCGATTTGGGGCATCTCCAGGGAACCTCATGCCATTGGCCGTCTGGGTGAACAAGAGGTTGCCCATCTTCCTATGCCAGAGGTTTAATAATCCATTTGTTCATTCATTCGTGCTCAGGTTTTCATCACTCCTAGATATGTCTTGAGCATCTGCTGTGCATCGGGCCATTTTCTCAATCCTGAGGATAAAACAGGAAACAAACATTTTCCCTGCCTCAAAGAGCTTCAGGTCTAGTGGGGAAGACAGATAAGTAAAGAGGTAATTACCATATGGTGAAATAATTACAGGACACATAAGGTTTGCTTCACCCAGCCTTCTGAGGGATCTGAGGAGATTTCACACACACACACAAGTGTCTTCAAAGACTGAAGATTTAGTAGGATATAGTCAGTCAAAGTGTTGGGTGAGAAACTTTTCCAGACTGAGGAAACAGCAAGTCCTTGGGAAAAAACATGGCCAGATAGGGAAACGGAAAATAGTTCAACATGGCTGGAGGGTAGATTTCAAGGGTAACTTACAGATTAGTCAACAGAAAGCAACTGGAAACCAAATTGGTCAAGAGTTTAAGAAACAATTTGGAAGAGGAAAAAAAAAACTCCAATTACTAATTTTTCATGTATTAGCAATTTGAGTTGAGAGGTTGTGTAAGATTTCATCTATCTTTAAGTACTTTTCTCTTTTTTTTTTTGTCTTTTCTTTCTAGTTTATCATCAGTTAGTTATTACTGCTCTGCATTAATTGCAATCATGGCAAATTGAGAAAACACATAGATGCCCAACATCAGGGGATCAGTTACATAAATTGTATTAAGTGTACATTGTAATGTTAGAAAATGCTATGTACAATATGGAGAAAGGCTATCAAAAACATTCAGCTATGTGGAACCATTCATTTTTCAACCTATTTTTTTTAAGCCATTAAAGCATGAGTAGCAGAGACCATTTCTAATTTGTCTTCCTGCCTCCCTCAGTACCAAGTAGTACCTGGTAATAGACTGTCAAAAATGTTTGTGAATGCATTAATGAATGAATGGGGAAGACTAAGCATGGCAACACAGACTGCTGGGCTTTACCTTTCACAAAGAAATTAACTACAGAAAAATAATCACGAGAAATTGGACAAAACTATTTTAGTTGAAGTGATATTTGAAATTACCAATTCAGGGCCAAATAACTGTCCAGTGCTTTTTTGTGTTCCTTTCCATTTAGTGAAATTAATATATTAAGATAAACAAGATTGTTTTTTTTATTTAGAACATTTACTCTATCACTGCTACAGAAATATCACAGTATACCTTTGTGTGTTCTGTGAGTAAATATGTGTATATTTGTTTTCAGTATCCACACATTCATTTTTTGCTTCCATACTGTTGGGTGAAGGGTTTTTATTTTTTTATGCTGTCTTACACATTTGTTTGGTTTTGCTCAATACATATATTAGCGGAAGCTACTACATGGGTGAATGGGACACCCAGAAGTTTAGATTAGAATCAAAGTTCATTCTCAAATTAGAATTTTAGATTACTTGAACCTGGGGTATCTACACCAGCAATGGTCTATAGATGGCCTCTTAGACTTGGTAGAAAATTAGCTGACTCTAACTAGCAGTAATCTTCATTTATTTAATTCAACTTTTTATTTTGGGATAATTGTAGATTTACATGATGCAGAGAGATCCCATGTATCTTTAACCTAATTTTCCCCAATGATAACACCCTGAAAAACTATAGTACAATATCACAAACTGGATATTGATGTTGATAAGGCAAGATACAGAACATTACCATCACCATCAGAATCCCTCACAGTTGCCTTTTTATAGCTACGTGTACCCCCTCCCTCTTTTTTAACGCTAGCAACTACTGGTCTGTTGCCCATTTCTGTAATTGTCATTTCAAGAATGTTACGTAAATGGAATCATGCACGATGTAACTTTTGGGGATTGGCTTTTTTTTATTCAGCATAATTTCTCTAGAGATTAATCCAAGTTAGTTCATTCCTTTTTATTGATGAGTAGTATTCCAGGAATATGAATGTACCACAGATTTTTAAATCATTCATTCAGCTATTCAGTGAAGGATAAATTAACTCCGGATTATGAATAAGACTACTGTGAACAATTATGTACAGGTTTTTCTGTGGACATAATTTTCATTTTGCTGGAATAACTGCTCAAGAGTACACTTGCTAGATGGTATGGTATTTACATGTTTAGTTCTTCAAGGAGCTGCCAAACTGTTTTCCATCGTGACTGTATTATGTTGCCTTCCCACCAGCAAGGGACGAATGATCCGGTTTCCCTGTATCTTTGCTAGCTGTGTTTTGAGGACTCTTATTGCTGAGTTTTGAGACTTTTAATATGTTTGAGATACAAGTCCTTTGTCAGGTGGTTTGCAAATATTTTCTCCCAATCTATAATTTGTCTTTTCATCATCTTAAGAGTGTCTTTCACAGGGCAAAAATTTTTAGTTTTGGCAAAGGCCAATTTATCAATTTTTCTTTTATTCATTGTGATTTGGAGTAAATTTTAAGAATTCTTTGTCTAGCTCTAGATCCCAAAGGTTTTCTCCTATTTTTTTCCTAAGAATTTTCATAGTTTTACATTTTACATTTAAGTCTGTGATCCATTTTGAATTAAGTTTCGTATAACGTGTGAGGTCAGGGTCAAGATTCTTGGTGTTTTTGTTTTTGTTTTTGTTTTTGTTTTTGTTTTTGTTTTTGTTTTTGCTTGTGAATGTTTAGTTGCTCCAGACCATGTGTTGAAAAAGCTCTACTTCCTCCACAAAATTGCTTTTGCATCTTTGTTAAAAATCATTTGAATGTACTTATTTTGTGTGAGTCATTTCTCAGTTTCTCTATTGTATTCCATTGATCTGTTGTCTCTCTCTTCACTAGTATGGTCTTGATTACCTGTTGCTATATAAGTCTTGAGATCAGGTAGACTGACTCCTTCCACTGTGTTATTCTTTACATTTGTTCTTTCCATTCTTTATTCTTTTCCACAATTTTTTGTTATTCTCATTTCTTTGCATTTTCATGTAAATTTTAGGATATTGTCTTTATATATAAAAAATCTTTCTGAAATTTTGATAAGAATTGCATTAAACTTATATATCAATTTGAGGAAATTGACATTTTTACTATGTAGAGTATTCCATTGCATGACTTTAGTATGCCTGTCCCTCTATTTAGCACTTCAATAATTTCATTCATCTTGTTTTTTAAGTTTTCAGTATATAAGTGCTATGCATGTTTTATCAGGTTTACACCTATTTCATTTTTTAGTGTTTATAAATGGCATTATGCTTTTAATTTTGGTGCCCACATTTATTGCTAGTGTATAGAAATATAATTATATTTTTGTATATTAATCTTGTATCTTGCTACCTTGCTGGACTTACTAGCTCTAGGAGGGTTTTTTGGCAGATTCCTTGGGATTTTCTACATAGACAGTCATGTCATCTGCAATTAAGAACAGATCCTTTCTCATACCTTTTGTTTCCTTTTCCTGCCTTGTTGCCCTGGCAAGCACTTCTAATACTTTGTTGAATAACAGTTGTGAGAGCAATGTTCTTGCCTTGATCCTGATCTTAACAGGAAAGATTTCAGTCTTTCTTAACATTAAATATGTGGGTTTTTAAAATATATTCTTTATCAGCTTGAAGTTTCCCTCTATAGCTAAAAATGAAGAATTTAAAAGAGTGAAAAGATTTGAATATTATAATTCTTAAAGGTTATTATTGTCTAGCTTAAGAAATTATTATAGAGCTTATCTACTTGCTAATTTGTAGATACATCCTCAGGACTTATGCAAAACAGTAACCTAGAATGGTAGATGTCCTTTTTATTGCCATTCATAAGAGAATTTAAATTTCATTTCTTCTTGCTTTATGTACTTGACTTTGATTCCTTTTTTTTGTTGTTTCTTTTTCTTTAAATGCATCAATAGACAATACCGTCATAAATGGTCATTGGAAGCCTTTTAATTCATACTTTAAAGTAATATATGTTTAAAATGTATATGGAAGAATTTCAAAAAGCTATCTGAAAATTAGTTTCTCTTGCAGTTCCAAATCTTTATTTGATTTGTACTTGCTGGCTTTTTATTCAGAACTTTGTTTTAGGATATGCAGCTTTACTTTTTTTCTTTTTCTTTTTTTTCTTTTTGACTTGATAAAGCAGTAAATGTTTTATTGTATAAATGAATAAATGGTAAGTATGGGTAAATGGAGTTCACATGTTGGGGAGGGCAGGAGAAGGGAAAACGGATGCTTTTTTCTATAAAATTAAATATTGCCAGACCTACTCACTAAGATGACTGTTTCTTCAAGGTAGGCTGTGAACATAGAGCACATACATCTTCAAGTTATGAAAAAGTGTAACTCTATTGTAACCTACCATGTCACTCAACAGCCTAAAATTTTTTGTTATTACAGATTCTACTATATCATCATCTAGATTCTAAGCATCGTGAGGGCAGGCATCGTTTCTTTCTCATTTATCTCATACAAATGAGGTACTCAATCAATATTTTTTTAGGGACTGGATAACTTCTGATGGCTGTGCAGTATTCCATTGTTTGGATATACCATTAGTTATTTAAGCAGTTCCTTACTGTTGGGCATTTAGGCTCTTCCCAGTTTTTACAATGGTAGACGTATAGGTAAGTCTTTGTACTCCCCTCCTGCTTTGATGAGTCATCTCGTTTCAAATTAAGTTATGTCTGCATTAGACTTTTGGACATCCTTATTTTTTTTTAATCCTTTACAGGGCCTTGTCATTTTAATTGCTCTATTCTCTGGTTGTTTGGTTGGATATTTATGTCAAGCTGCTTAACAAATGAGCATATGGCATTACTTTACTGTTCTACTACAGTGCTGAGAAGTTGGAGCAGTGTTAGATGGTGAACTCTTTAGAACAATTGAGAGACAAGTTCACCAGGAAAGATTTAAAAGCTGTGAATAAAAATTATAAGGCTAATTTCGCAGAAGATCGTGGAAAGTCGGTTCCAAATTATGTACCCTCTGCAGTGCCTCTCCGGCAGCATATGGGAAGGAAGCCTCTTCATACTCTGACATGTTTTCTGAACAGTTGAAGCTGTAGTGAGATGTATATAGCATTTCTATCAGAAGAGGCAAATAGTCCTAGCACCATTGTTAACATACATTTACTGACTATCTGTGATGGCCAGGAAATAGTTTCTTTTCGGGACTGTGGGGGAGGCACATAAATACAAAAATATGATGCTTACCCTCAAATAACTTACACCAGGGCTCCAGGAGGTAAGGCTAAAGCCCCGTGACATGGTAAAAGCTCCAGACTCCAGAATTATATATCTGGATTTAAACCATGTTTCTTCCTGGGTGTATAGCTTTGAGCAAGTTATCTAACTTCAGTAAACCTTCGTTTTTTCATCTGTAAAATGGAAATAAAGACAATACCTAAGGTTATTTTGAAAAATAAATGGGGAAAGTGCATATAAGACTCTTACAACAGGGCTGTGCATGAGGTAGGTGTACATTTTTTCTTACAAAAAAGAAAAATTGTATGGAGTGCCTAGGTGGCTCAGTCAGTTGAGCGTCCAACTTTGGCTCAGGTTATGATCTTGCGGTTTGTGAGTTCCAGCCCTGTGTCGGGCTCTGTGCTGACAGCTCAGAGTCTGGAGCCTGTTTCAGATTCTGTGTTTCCCTCTCTCTGCTCCTCCCCTGCTCATGCATGCATTCTCTGTCTCTCTGTCTCTGTCTCTGTCTCTGTCTCTCTCTCTCTGTCTCTCTCTCTCTCCCTCTCAAAGAATAAATAAACATTTAAAAAAATTTTAAAAAATGGCATAAAAGACAGTATGCTATTATATCAGAAATACAGAATTTCAGAAGACAGAGAGATTGGTTTTGGCTAGTGAGATTAAGGAACATGTCACAGAAAAAAAGTAGAGACTTACAGGAGTTGTAGGTGGCTGATAAAGGAAGTAAGGATAGTATTCCAGAGGGCAGAGAGACATGTACACAGGAAAGAGGAAGAATGGCAAGGTGTGTTCATGGAGCTCTAGGTAGACCAGATAACGAGGGTGAAGACAGACTGAGATATGTGGGTACCCCTGACAAGGTAAGCATTTGGCTTCTTGAGTTTTTGTTGAACATTTTCTAGTGGGAGAGTAAGGGAAAAATTATTTTCTATTAATAAAATCAGTGTACCTTCCTTTATGTTTCTTTATGTTCAAACCAAATAAGATGTCTCTTACATGCTCTGAACATAACATGACATTTTAACTTATTTGGACTTGTTTTTCATTTGACGGGTTTTTTTTTATCACTCATAATTGCATACAGTTAGTCATACTCACCATGGATAGAAGTAATTTGTGTGGATAGAGTCACATGGTCTCTTCGCCCAGGGCATTGTTTGCTTTGATGGGAGTGGGTCTGGTTTACATTTTACGAGCAAGGAGTTTGAGGGTAGACACCTGAGTTAACTGGCACTGTATTGCTACTTCATTAGCGATGTTTCAGTGCCCTCTATGGGATGGTGCCAGGGCAGTTGGCTCATTGGGTGTCTACATAATTGGACAATGAGGATGAAAGAAAAGGAGTCGAACCTAGAGCTTGGATGGTAGGTTAGAGCCAGATCCTAGGGAAACTTGACTTACTGGTTAAAAAGATACGGATTTTATTTGTTTGGCAGAGTGGTCTCTTGAAAGGCCATTAAACAAATGCCAAGATGGAATTTGGGAGCATTTATTTGGTGGTGAAGTACATGAGAGAACAAAGTTGGGAAGCTCACTTGGTGGAAACTTCAGAAATCTAGGTGAGAGGTCATAAGTTCTGGCTCTGGTTGAGGGTACAGCGGGTGGAAGGAAAGTGAGCCACAGGCACACGAAGTAAGAATGGAGGGACTGGATGACCAATTATAGGAGGCTGGGAAGGAGGAGTGAACCAAGACCACCGAGATCTTCAGTCATGTTGACTTTCCAGGTATGTCTGTCACCACAGCCTGTCACACTCATAGTTTATGCCTTCTGGCAAATACAATATAGTAGATTGTCATACATCATGGGGACTAAAGCTTAGCTCTTAGAAGCAAAACTTGTTTTTGAATCTAAACAGCACCCATTCTTTTATTTCCTTTTCCTCGTTGAATTAGCTCCAAAGTAAACATTTGTCGGTTGTCAAACTTGCAAGTATTATCTGTTTTTCCAAACTTTCTATAAAATTTGTCTGATTGAAGAGGTATTAAATAATAGGCAAGCACTTAAAACAGCTGTAGACCTTTTCTTGAGATTTATATTTTCAAATACGTGTAAACATTAATTTCCACTCGCAAATTCAGAATTTTTGACACTTTAGGCCAGAAGACATTTTCATGATAATTCTCCATGAAAAAAGTTTTCCTCCCTTTTCTCTCTTTTAACAGTGGACTGTTTAAGGTGGATTAAGTAAGGGAATAAATTGTTTATAGCACTTTGGGGAAGTGATTAATATGCTAATTAAAGCATTTCTTCTCCACATAAACAGAAACTTGCCAGCCTACAAATGGCCAGAGAGGTTAGATGTATATGGCCAAATCTTAAGAGCTAATAACAATTATTAGGGTCATTATCTCACTTAAGCCACCTCTACCCGCCCCCCCCCCCAAAAAAAAACCTCGTTGGAATAAAACTAATGAATATCCTTTCTCTGCTTTGTAAAGTCATCAAAGAAGACTGTTTAGGGCCATTATATGTCTCTTATATATTGTTTAATGGGATCATTATTTCATTTGTTTCCCTTATTTCAAATTAAGAAACAGCTTTATATTTTTATCAAGGGTGCCCCCTTTCACAATATTTTGACACTTCTCTTATTTCAACTGATCCTTAGAGGATTTTTTTTCTAACATGAGTAGATCTTATGAAATTGTGGTGGTTATGTGACTCTACTCAACAAGATGCATTCAAGTAGATACCTTAAGGACTTAACATTTGACAACACTTATATTTTATTGATTCAGTTCTAGTTAGTAATGTGCTTGAAAACAAACAGCATTTCTTTAAATAAAAATTCTTAGTTCTAATTTTTAAATGGTTCAGACTGATCTTCCCCCTACAAAGAGAATGAATTAAGGAGCAAATATGACTATACTAGCAAATAAGTATATATTTATGTATTCACTTTGAATGAATGCTAACATTTAAAAATACTCCAACCGTATGCCACAAACATAGATGTATGTATGTGTGTGTGTGTGTGTGTGTGTGTGTAGGTATACTTATCAGTGGAACAAATTTCCAGTCACTCCAGTCAAAACTGATTTAAATTTGGTCCTTCTGCTGAATGCCAGATATGCAGTTTAGAATCAGGTGAAATGAGTCTCCTTCAGAGAGGCCTAGAATGAACTTCTAAACAAGGCCCTCATATTTGCAGCTAACATTAATTTTTTTTTAAGTGGAGCATGATAGAGAGCAAAGATGAAGTTTCTCTGATGTTTTTTTCACTTTATTTGGTGTAGTCTGTGCCGCTTGTCTGCATGTGAGGAGAAAGCTACCTTGTGCACCAGGAAACAAAATTTTTAGAATGTGGAAGAACCCAATAAAAGCAGTGCCTATTTTCACATTGTCTTAGTTAAAAACAGTTTCCTTGGATCACCAGAAGTTCATTAATTTTCTATACCATCCAGACATTTGCTCAACAAATGGTAAGACCAGCCTTTAGATGTATAAATAATGGTATGCTAAGATACATTTTCTCTCAAAGGAGTTTAGCTTAAACTGATAAAATTTCTCTGATTCTAGATACCTTTCCAGGTACTCAGTACATATTTGCTGAATGAAATAAATGAGTAACTCTTACGCCTGGATTACTGAGAATAGTTTCCTTGACTTAAAGAGAACTTAGTGAAGTGATGTCTAAAATGTATTATTATTATAATACATGTTACAATTAAGTGAGAGAATTAATTGACTAATGTAAAGATTCTTCAACACTGGCCAGCACGATTGACTGAGGACAAAAAAAAATCTTTATAGGAAAAGATCTCTCGCTAACTGGAGTAAGAGACGAAGGAGCTAGGGTAGGAGCCTACATTCTACACTGGCATGGACTAGGGGAAATGGGTCGGGATCAGCAGCACGCATGATGGGAAGGCTGAGGGAAGACTCGTTTGAAGAAGAGTAAGATACCTCATGCTGCCGCAGGAGGACTGTGGGAGCCTGGGAGCTGTTGGTTCCTGAATTTGACCCCTCTCTCTGTCTCCTGGCAATCCCGTCAGTAAACCAAAAATCTGGTGATTGAAATGCATGCGACATGTTAAACAGGCAGAGGCTGATGTGTTGTCTCATCATTGGCTGTTGGGACACTTGAGCAGATAGATGCCTGTATCTGTACAGTGGTGTCAATACAGACTATATTTTGGGTATCTATCGTGGCATTACAGTAAGAGCTCCAACTCCCAGGAATAACTACCGTCAAGTCAGTTTGAAAGGTATTAAAATTTTAAGGAAAGATGACCGTTTTTAGATATTCAAAGAGCTCAAGATTTGCAAATTACAATTTATGAACAATTTCACTGTCCCTTTCTTGTCACATCAATCGGTGAAGAGTTTATGCCATGGGGAAATGTACAGGTGGATGTACATCCCTGTGAAGGCTGACAGTTGAGGGGCTGACAGAAGTATCTGTTCTATGGCAGAGTCAGTGGAGTATCGCGCTGTGTGTGTGTGTGTGTGTGTGTGTGTGTGTGTGTGTGTGTGTAAAGGTTGTTTAAGATATAGATTCATCTCTTTTTACCATTCTCATAAATTTTATTTGTTTATTAGAGTGAGACACATTGAGATTATCTGGAAGATGAACTATGTATATTCAGTATCTGAAAATCAATACAAAGGCAGGCTTGTGAGGGGGGAAAAAAAAGAATAAGATTTGTCATTTGCCTTTTCATCTCTTATCTGCCCGTAGTTTCTCTTTGTAGTTCTTTCAGAGACCGTATTATAAGGGAATGAATGATGGGTGGTAAACAATGTTCCTAATAAAGCTCCTTTATTTGAGAAAATGTTTGGTCAGAAGATGTTTAGTCCTCACCATGTTATATGATTCTCGAAGGTCAGCAACCTGTAAACACCATGCAAAAGCATTTAAAAAATACTCGAACTTTGGGCCTAACCTAGAGTAAATATCACAAATAATGAATCTTAGACATTTGGGATCTTTTTTCTCAGCAGTCCAAATGGACTGAACCTCCAACAATGCCATTTCTTAGAAGAATTCTCTTTGACAGTAGGGCCAAATAAATGGCTTGTGAGTTACAGGATTCGTGTGGCCTAAAGGGCTGTGTCCCTAAAAAAAGGCAGGCTTTCCCAGAGATTTTACTTGCAGGGAAGCAGTTCTGGGGGGATGCGAGCTGGTGGTTTCTCCAAGATGGTATGGTAGAAGGTACAGGGTCAAAAATTGAAGCCTGCTAAAACTAGTATTTTCCCCTGACTTTCTCAATTAGCTGTTGATAGAAGAGTGTGATCAGCCTGGTCCTCTAAGGCTGTTCTGGGCTGGTGGCTTTGAAATATAACCTGATCATCCCTCCTTACCTTTTGTTCCAAACAGCTGAATTTAAAATGGGTGAGAAGGCAGAAGCAACAGATACAAGAACTCTTTTGTGTGTGTGTGTGTGTGTGTGTGAGTGGTTTCAAATTTTTTTTTCATTAAGTATTTTTATGAAGTATAGTTTCAGGTGCACAGCATAGTGATTGGACAGTTCTACACATCACACAATGCTCACCATGGTAAGTATAGCCACCATCTGTCACCATATAAACAAGAACCCTCTTTCAATTGTTATTCCTTTTTCCTCTTTCTTTCTAGATCCCTGAGGCTTCCTCTGCCCCACCCCCAATTGTAACGAAATACAGAAACATTTCCTAGTCTCTGCCTCATTTTCCATACCCTTATTATTATTTTAGCTACCAGGAATTCACATTAGGAAGAATCCCAGGAAGCGAAAGCTGTAATGATTATGATTTCTAAGAAGGACCAGCCCAGTATTCTTTTGAGATTTTCTGCTCTCTAAATGAGTGTACATAATTTTCCTCAAGTTGGTGATAGGTTTTTAACTACTGTGACATCTTTCCACCCTTTATGAAATATCCTCTTTTTTTCCCCTCCTCTTTCTTAAATCTTACTTTTCTCTTACAGAGATTAGTATTCTCTTCAGTGGAAATTTATGAACAAAAGCTGTTTAAGCAAACACAGATGAGAGATCTCTGTATGTTTTCTTCCTATATCATTTGCCCCAGCAACATATAAGGCAGCATGTAGCATATGTAGGTTTCAGAGATTACTTTTCAAAATTATTAGCCACTCCTATCCCATTTTAGCACCAACATTATGAAGCTTTTTATTTCTCAGGTACAACCAAGTTTATATTCACATGTGCCCAGTACCTACCTCAAGGTGTTGTTGAGGGGATTCAGTGAGTTAACATATGCAAAGCACTTAGAATTGTGCCCGGCACAGGGTAAACTCTATGTTTTGACTATTGTTATTACTACCTGCTTTGTTGTTTGAATTTGATAGAATATAGAATGTTGATTCCAATTTATCCCCAGCTATGGCTGGATGCAAAATTAGCCGGGGAAATTGTTTGCTCGTTAGGGGTCAACAGAACTACTGCAGCTAAATGAGGAAACCTGCCAACTACCTTTTTCTCAGCTTTACCCAGGGGTCTTGAAATGTTCCCTAATTTGTTTCTTCTTTACTCGAATACTAACCAGGACAGGGGAGGGCTCTATGTCTTTGTTTTCCCCCCTGCCCTTCTCCCTATTGGCACCTAGAGTTAAGGACAAGACAGAAGAGGATTTTTTTGGCACCTCATTTGTTCTGATGAAAAGGAGTCAGCTTATTTTATAAAGTCTACTTAAATTTGGAAAACCCTTGCACGGCACGTGATCCCAAGTGGCAGCCTCCAAGGATAAGCTAAAGTATACAACCCCTAAAATTCAAGGCTGGGAGACTAAGTAACGCCTGTTTACCCACCTGGTGCTTTAAAACTGACCTCTGTTTCCCACAAGATGTCTTGAGGTTGAATTATGTCAGAGCAGTAATCTCTTTAACACTGTTGGGTGGGATGGTTTGAGAGAGATCAGATTTCACCTGGTGAGTGACAAGACTCTAACTCCCTCTTGCAGTGTATAAAAACAATTAAACATTAAATGCATTTTACTGCTGAGCGTTTGACCCACGTGTGCATATTAAAATTTTTTCCCAAAGACCTATGAAATAGGAGCCCATCTCCGTGTGAATGTTTATGTCGCTCATTACCAAAATTCATCTCCAGTTATTCTGTTTTCTTTTTCTCATCTCCTTTTGGGAGAATAGAGGGTGGGTGGAAATCAATTTTCCCAGCTAGACCTGCATTTTTCCAGTTAGGAAAGACGTTTCATTTTCATTCGCTGTCTGATGGCATTGAAATATTTTTTTCCAATCTGTTGTTATTTAAAGGAGCAGACCCCACTCCTGTCATCATCTATTACCTGGGGTGTTATTTAGTGAGTGCCTTGTTTGTAAACAGACAGTGGTTTTAAAAAGATCTGGTCATGTGGTGATCATGTTTGCAGCATCCTAGCTGGCTCTTCAGCAGCTACACTATTACTTTTTCCATGTTTTGGTTTTAGATCTCAGTTCCGAGTTGATTTTTTACCCCCTAATGTTTTCTAGGTTAAGGAAGATTTTACACGTATTACTTGTGAAATCCCCAATTCCTTTTCTGTCAAGGATGACTGGGAATCACTAGTGAATTAACCTGCTCTAGATCTTTTTTTGGAAAGAGTAGAGGTGAGGTATTAAAAATTCTACCCCCCTGCATTGTCTTATCACTCAAGCTAAACAAGACAAAGGGTGGTAATGCCATCAGGTTAATTTACCGACATTACCAGCCCCGTCTCTCAAACCCCATCGCACTTACCATCAAAACGTTTCTGCCTGTGTTTTTGTGAACGAGGGAAGATTTGAGCTACTTTGCTGAACTTCGTCTTTTCCTCTTCAGATTATTTACTTCACGAGAAATTCTAAACTCTTTAAGAAACCAAAATCAGTGTTTGTTCTTTTGATAGTTGAAACATACAGCTGTATCTGGGGAATGTGGCAGCGGAGAGGTGTTATTTCTTATCTTAAAAAAAAAAAAAAAACCTAATTAAAATGGTAGAAATCCTTTTAGCCAGGAAATGACTGTGTGTGTGTCTCCACAGTGGAGCAGCTGCTGTGAGCCCGTCAGCTGGCAAGAAGTGAGCTCCGGGTTGGGGAGGGGGTGCGCCGGGCGCTTGCCTGCCAGCTCGGATGCTCCGCGTTTCCTCTGAGCCCTCATTGTCTCCCTTCGAGTCGCATGGTGTTCTTTGTCTGCGGTGGGTAGCTCTGTGTCACTCCGTAGCCGGCCTCCCTCAGCCTGTGCTCAGCCCATTTTCTTTCTCTCTCTCCTCTCTGTCTTGCCCCCTCCCACCCTGGCCCAGGCCCCTTGCTCTCTTACTGGTTTTAGGATTCAAGCGATTGAAGAACATTTTGGCGAGGTAAATGCTCAAAAGGTGTGGTTTCTGATGAGCTTCAAAGAAGTGAAGAAGCAAGATACGATGCTTTTAAAACGGACAGGGTGTCCGTGTGGATTGGGGAGGTAGATGTTCTTAAGGTAACCAACATTTTCTAGTTAGAAATACTGTGGGAGGTGGGGGCTTGATTGGGGAGGTGATGCTAGTCCTTAAGTGGCAGGTCAGTAATAAGTAAAGAAAGTGCTGTTGAGTCACACCCCCTCCCCCAATATTCTGGGACATTGAGACAACTGTCAGTGTACCCTGGCTTCGGTGGCAGTGTTAATAAGAAACGAAATGCGACAAATGCCTTGTGAATTTAAATAGCCAGGTACAGTGTTCAGAAAGCCTCCTGAAATAAACACACCAATCCACATTCCGTCTTGTGCGAAGCATTAATGGCTTGGTGGGGCTTTACTCTAAAGAGCCCACTTACAGTCACTCCTTTCTCTTCTGCCCATTACCTGGAGCTTACAATGCTTTTTAAGTGATTCTCTTGCTTGTGCTGAGGAGGAGAGCATGGAGGGGAGAATGGTTGGGTTGACAGAGCTCTGAACGCCATTTTTAATTCCTACAAAAACTTTCCTTGGGGAACTTGAGGCACTTTGCATATGGAAATCATAGAGCTGGGACAGACTTAATTCAAGGAGCCAACCCCATATTGTTACAGACACGGGAACTGAGCTCAGGATGTTTCCTCAGACATAGAGTCAGTGTGTGGCCACTCTAGGACTTGAGTCCGGTGCTCCTTCAAGACTCCTGCAGGGGCACACTTTAGTAGCTCAGCTCCCTTTGAAAGATGTCGCTGGCAAAATGTTATTGTCCCCACTTTAAGGTGAGGGGCCCGTGAGCCCGGGCCTTGTCTTTCTTGTGGCCTTCCTAAGCTACTTGAGATGAATCATCTTGACCGGCCTCACAGGCATTAGTTCCTTGGCCCCAGCCATCCCTCAATTCTTGTTTGTTCTGCTCTTTTCTTTTCACCGCTGCCCAACTCATTCGCTACCCCATCAACACCATTTAGTGCTTTCTCTCCTTTGTACACAAGTGTGCCCTGTACTTCCCTTTCGCTATGTACTTCTCGTCCCGGGATATCTAAAACTCCAGGAGCTCCATCTAGAATTTTCCCCTAGGCAACCCAGACCTAATCCACATTCCCAAAGAAGAAATGCTGGTGTCATTTCCAAATGTACCCCAACCTAGTGTGGCAGTGTAAAACTAGAAGAGGCCTGGGGGCAGGAGATCGAGCTCTGATGCCAGCACCAGTAGAAACTTACTAACTCCTGCAGACTCCCATGCAAAGTTCCTTCCAATTCTAGAAGCCTAAATCTTCATTTCAGTTTGCAGAGAGGAATTGTGAGAAAGAATGGGTAAACTGAAGCATGGACCTAGTCAAATTGTATTATTAAGTTGGGCTCGTGGACACCAGGATCTGGATTCCAACATTGGAGCTGGGTGCTTTGACCCTGCATTGCTGTCCCGTGGCCTCTGTGGGAGCAGCTCCAACCAGCTCTGCAGGTACTTTCTCAGGGACTGGTACAACTGGGAATGGACCACTGGGACTTCTGTGGGATAAGGGATGCTGTATACTTGGAAAATGAATTCTAATGCACACAAGTTTCTTTTCTGCCAAGTTGGCTTGAGCATATCTAATAAACAAATCAAGGGATACTTATAACTGTGTTCATGTTATTGCGGTGATTTCTGTGTTGTGTGAATATCATGAGCATCTACTGCAGAGTGTAAGCTCCTTAAGGACACCCATTGAATGTCACAGTGTTAGGGTAGGGTTGCTACTTAATACATAATTAGTGGTAATGACAACAAGTCTTGGGTCTTCTGATATTTGGTCTAGTATTTAAAACCTATGGTCTGGTGGAATTTGAAGTCATTATTGTCTTCTGAATATTTACGAATGTGTCATGAAAATAAGTTGGAGAGGAAGTTGACTGGTCTTACTCTTTCCCAATGTGACTTGTTAAAAATCATGATTTGTGTTTTCTGCTTCTCCTTCTATGTAAAGCAGTCCCACTTCAGGCCTCGACTGGAATAATTTTTCAGATTTTAAACTTACTCCAAATGTACTGTTAAGTTAAACAGAACAGATAAAAAAACCAGAGGGTTCATCTGAGTGATTTTCATCTTCCCATGTTGCTATGAGAAAGCCATGGTAGTCCAGATATGAATCTAGTTTTATTGTTTTTTTGAAAAGGGAAAAGTCTCCCATTGTAGACTGACGGCATCTATTAGGTCAAGGGTATGATTAAATAGTGATAAACTTTTGTAAGGCAAACATAAATTTCATTATCCAAATAAGTTATGGTACTTGAGGAAACACTTGTTCTGGTTTTCATAGAATCATCTGGATAAACTGGGAAACATTGTTGGGTTAGTTAACATATAGAATAAAGCCTTTGATGAATCAACATGTGCACATGTACTGATGTGTAGACAGGTGAGAATATCCATCTGGTTTTCTTTCCACTTGTAATTTTGACCCATTTCTTATATAAAGTGGTGATGACCCAGGAGGGAGTCAGCTCAATTTTTTAGACCCAGCTCTATACCAACCTCAGCGACTTCGACTTGTCACTTTGCCAGTGAGGAACTCTGAGACCTCGCGGGTGCATCTTTTAAGCGCTTGGGTTTCCTCTCACTGGAAGTTTAATACCTGCTCCCTACCTTCCTTAAATGAGTATTATAACAGTTATCAGGATGTATGGGATAACATCCCCCATGAGAAAGCAATTTGGAACCTTCAGAGTGGTTTCATTATAGAGAAGAGGCTTGGAAAATGTGTTTTAACATGGTAAGAACTGATGGTAGCTAAAACTGCAACTGCTCATGGAGAAAATTGGAATGGTATGTTGCAAATTTAACACACACCTATTCCGTTCTGGGATGAAACAGCAAAATCGGTCTGTGCTTTGTTAGTTGATTTGAGATTTGGTTTTCTGATCATACTTGCGTTGCCTTTGAAGGAAAAGAAGGCCAAATCTTTTAATTCTCTGTTCTTTTTCCATTGAGGATACTGTTAACACAGCTGGATCAGTGAACCAATCTCTGTCCTCCTCTACACCGTCGTAGTTCTTTTTTAGGAAGAAAATTCTCAAACAGAAGGGAGGCTGGGACAAAGCTTTGGGTAACTGGCCCGTATCGTTCAGTTTTGATGGAAGTAGAGGGAGACTGGAATATAGGATTACAAGACAGGCCTTCTGGTCTACTTTTCTGGTTGTACCAATTCGTTACACGATCTCAGGCAAATATGTTTATGTTCCTTTAAAGGGCTGGTATTGATTTTAACTTTACCAGCTGTGGTGAGTTTTCGTTGATGTTGGCAAAGCTGTTTTTATTCCCAGGTTGAATCATGCCATAAGACGTGCTGTGGTTTTTTTTTTTTTTTTTTCCTTCAGAGATAGGGGGATAGAGGTGATGGATCTTCTACTGCTTTGCTGGCTTTTTTAATCTCATAATTTCAGATATAAAGCAATAAAGAGCCATTGAAAATAATGAACAGTCTTTATTGAGGTAAATGAAGATGACCATGACAGTTTTAATATATTAATCAAGTGATATTGCCGTTTAACATTAACAACATCTCAATCAGATACTTGCTTGAGATGAGCTGGAAAACCCACTGTGACTTTCAAGAAGTGGATGATGCAAAAAAGTAAAATGTAGCTATGATTGGATGTTTTTAGGAGAGTTTTAAAAAAGTGATCTTTAATTATATCCTTCGTATGGCATTTGGTATAGATGGTTGGTGAAACGTAGAGGGTAGAAATATCCCAAAAATGGGGAGAAATGAGCACATTTTCCTTAAAATAAAGGCGGTAACCCACATCAATGAATCAAAGGTCATTTACTGAGTTTCTGCTGTCTATCCAGAACTGGGCCTCCAAGTAGTTTGACTTAAGTCTTTAATAATTGTGTTTTTATTCCACAGTTTCAAGTTGGGCCTTATTCACTTGGAAAGATAAATGTTTTATCAGACCTACAAAGAACTATATAGCATTTGACACTATAAAAATCCTATTGGATGGGATATAAATAATCTGGAGTGCCAAATTTCTGCGTAGTACCCACAGCATTTAAAAATAAATCACGGGGCGGGACTTTTGGCCATGGGCTAGTAAGGAGGTCAACAAATCCTCTCTTTAAAAAAGCAAATATGAAGTTGGACAACATGAACAAAAACAATCATTTCAGCGCTCTGGAAATTGAATAAAGGCATGAAACAATCTGAGAAATGTTTATACTATAAAATCTGCTGAACTTCTGTTGAGAATAGTGGCAGTTGGAATTCTTGCCTGGGGCTGCACCCATCCCTTGCCCAGCTTGGTTGTCACGGAGGTTTTGGGGTAGGGAGACCACAGTTCATAAGGCCTGGCGGGTTGTTCCTGCTGCTGCTGAGAACTCACTTGATTTGGAAAGGTGGGCTCGCGACCAGTGGCATTGGTGGAGGACATAATGATCTCGGTGACGGGGGATTGGAGAGGCCAGTGGCACTTTTATTCTCGGTCGCAGAAATAGTTGGGGTAAGCATACTTCTAGGCAGCAGACAACAGAGGGCCCAAGGTATCCACACATTTCCGGCCACTCCTGAGGCTGAGGCACATGCATAGAGGAAACATGGAAGGGCCCAGTGGAGAGCAAAGGCGGAGACCCTCTTGAAAAGGGCCTGAACTTTGAGTGTGCTCCTCTACCTACAAGCAGATCCATCCACTGAGAATGGAAGTTTTACTGGCTTGAAGTGTTTGATCACGATCTCTGTCAAAGCGCTGACCAATCATTCAACCGTGCAGACACAGGGGTGACAACTAGAAACCTGGTTTTTGTGTTTGCTTTTGTTTTGTTTTGTTGTCTTTTGTTTTAGAGAGAGAGAGAGAGAGAGAGAGAGAGAGCACTTGAGCTGGGGTGGGGAGAGGGGTAGAGGGAGAGGGAAACAGAATCTTAAGCAGGCTCCATGCCCAGCATGGAGCCCAATGTAGGGCTTGATCTCATGACCTAAGCCAGAATCAAGACTTGGAGGCTTAACTGACTGAGCCACTCAGGCACTCCTAGAAAAACCAGGATTGAAAATAAAAACAGGAATTAAAAAACAAAACTGAGAAGAGTCATCAGTGACCTCACACTGCAGGGAACATAGATTTCACAGAATTAATCCAGGCAAATTACTAAACAGCTAAAGAAATGAACAGAAACAGAAACAACCACCAGCCTCAGGGGTGGGAGGGGAATATTACAACTCAGAATTACTACAATGTATGCATCTTTAATGTCCTTTTTAAGCAAAATATTACGGGATACGCAAAGAAAGAAGAGACCCCTACTCAGGAATCGAAGCAGTCAGTAGAAAAACTAAGTGTTTTATTAATGTAAGGTTTGTTTAGGGTCTGAAAATTAATTAATGTAATATACCACATTAATAGAATAAAAGACAAAATCCACATTTTTAATCTCAGTAGATGCTGAAAAAACCATTTGACAAAATCCAACATCTACCCATGATAGGAACTCTCAACAAGCTAGGGATAGCAGAGAGCTTCCTCAACCCGATAAAGGGCATCTACAAAAACCCTACAGCTGTCATAATGCATAATGGTGAAGGATAAGATACTTTCCCACTAAGACAGGGAATAAGGCATGGATGTTAGTTCTTGCCACTTCCATTCAGTATTATACCAGAAGTTATAGACGGTGCCACAAGGCAAAAGTAAAATAAAAACATCAAGAATGAAAAGTTTATTTGTAGATGACTTTATTGCGTATGTAGAAAATCCCAAGAAGTCCACACACACACACACACACACACACACACACACACACACACTATTAGAACTAATAAATGAGTTCAACAAGGTGGCAGGGTATGAGATTAATATACAAAAACATTCCATTTCTGTTATAAGTAATAAACAATCTGAAAATTAAATTAAGTGATGCTATTCCCACTAGTATCTGAAAAAGGAAAGTCTTAGAAATAAAGTTATTAGAGGTATAAGACTCATACACTGAAAACTATCATATATGGCTAAAAGAAATTAAATATCTTAATAAATGGAGAGACATTCCAGTTCAAGTATTGGAAAGCTGTTGTCAAGATAGCAATTCTCCCCCAAATTTAGTGCAATCCCTATGTGAAAATTTCAGCTGGATTTTTTTGTAGAAATTGACAAGCTGGCCCTCAAATGTATAGGGAAATGAAATGGACCTATAATAGCTAAAAGAGTTTTGAAAAGGGTGAACAGATAATATCCATATAGTATTTTAAAATGTACTCTCTCTTCCTGTCTCTCTGCCTCTCTCTGCTCCTCTGCTCTCTCGCTCTCTCTCTCAAAATAAATAAACTTAAAAAAGAAAAAAATGGTGGAGTTTACCTGGGTGGCTCAGTCAGTTAAGCACCTGACTCTTGGTTTTAGCTCCAGTCGTGATCTCACTGGTTTGTGAGTTTGAGCCCCACACTGGGATCTGCACTGTCAGTGCAGAGCCTGCTTGGGATTCTCTCTCTTTCCTGTTCTCTTCCCCTCCCCATTTTCTCTCAAAGTAAATGAACTTTAAAAAAAAAATGTACTGTAAAGTCAGAGTATTTAAGAAGATACTCTGTTGGTGCAAGGATGGACACATGGAACAGAAATGAGAATCCAGAAATAAACCCTTGCGTTTTAAACCTCCAATAATATTATTTTCAAGGACAAGATTTGTGTTGTAAATATTTATGAATTGATTATAATATTAATTTTTTTTATTTTTTAACATTTATTTATCATTGAGAGACAGAGATGGAGCACGAGCATGGGAGGGGCAGAGAGAGGGGAAACACAGAATCCAAAGCAGGCTCCAGACTCCGAGCTGTCAGCACAGAGCCCAGCGCGGGGCTCGAACTCACAAACTGTGAGATCATGACCTGAGCCGAAGTCAGTCGCTTAACCGACTGAGCCACCCAGGAGCCCCAATATTATCTTAATATTACATTTTAACTTAGTAAATATTCTTACTAAAGTTATATTTTTAGCACATGTGATTCACAAGCATTAGAAATAGTGTGGCATCCAGATGTTTTTAATGTTTATTTATTTGAGAGAGAGAGCACGAGCGAGGGAGGGGTAGAAAGAGGGAGAGAGAGAATCCCAAGCAGGCCCCACGCTCTCAGCATGGAGCCCAAAGGGGGCTCAAACTCATGAACCGTGAGATCACCACCTGAACTGAGATTGAGTCATACTCTTAAGCGACTGAGCCACCAAGGCACCCCCAGATTTTTTTTTATTACATGTGATTTTTAGGTCTGTCCAGATAAGTAAATATTACGATTTCTGTGTAGTGAGACTGGTTACTCATATAACTATAGCAGTTGTAGTCAACAGTACTTTCGACTCTGAGAAAGTGTGAAAAAGTAGGGAGGGAGCAGCAGTGCTAAGGGCAGGGGCTAGATAAACAAAACTGGGAAAATGCCAGTTACAGCATTAGCAGGTTTACATGTTTCCTGCTCTTATCCATTCCTCTAAAGGCCGTGGCATGACCATGGTCTTCCGGAGGAAAAGAGTAGCCTGACCAATGCTGGGTAGAAGGATAACCAGAACATGTAAGGAAGAAGCTTATCACAGGTCACTTGGTGATGCTGCTGGGATAGGAACGGGGCGGAATGTCTGGGTTTCACAGTGAGGTCTGTGGGGTCCATGACCCACAGATGTGTAACAGCATCCCAAAGCGCAGAGGGTGCGGCTGAAGAGTTACACACCTGAGTGACAAGTTCAACCAAATCCTCGTCCATGTTTGCATAATAGAGATACCATAATGGGGAGGGAGAGCGAGAAGGCAGCTAAAGCCATCAGAAAGATTTCGTCCTTGAATTCGTGCTTGGGGGAGGCTGATGGTTCTGATTCTCCTGGCATTCTCACTGGGGAAGTACTCCAGAGGCCTCATTATTTCATTAATTCTAACAATGCCCTTGTGGCATAGGTAAGGTGGCGCATATTATTAGGAACAATCTTGATAATGGGACATGAATGAATCCATTCAGAACGTTCTTTTACTGGAGGGCAGCACCTCTGGTGGTTCTGAGAGATTTGTGTCCTTGGCCGAGATTTTTGCTTCTCTCCCGTCCGGAGCCCTACTCTGGGTTGTGCTCCTGGATGGGCAGAGTTCATAAATCTCTGGGGAGGGGGAGGGGGCAGTCCTGCCAACCGAGGCAGCTTGCAGTGTAGTCGATCCGTACAGACAGCTGCCTCTGAGAGGAGGCACGGGTGAACAGTGAGCACGCCCTGGGATTTTTGCACTGCTGCTCCGTGCACAGAGTGGGGCGATATTCAGAATGTGTTGTATTGAAAAAATCACCCCATTCAACAGGGGTAAGATAAGGACATATTTATCTCACTTCCCCATCTGAGGATCTGTCTTGTTAGTTACAAGTTGCTTGTTAAGAGTTTCTAACCCAATTTTATTGAGATAAAATTTACATACAACAAGTGCACCGATTTTAAGTGTGCAGTTTGAGCCTTGACAAATGTATGCACTCGTGTAGCCACCACCCCATTGAGGATACAGACTATTTCCACCATCCTGAAATGTTCTCTTGTGTCCTTTCCTACCCTGTCTTGTGTAAGTTTAAGCCAGGACAACCAAAGAGCCAAAGTGATTGGTAAACAACAGTTTAATGGAAGCCTTCCATCGACTTAGTCTTTTTCGTTCTCTCCAGCTCATGAAAAGGGAATTTATACTTACCTGGAAAAAAACTGTTAAAACGCAGCAAAAATAAACCTCAAGAATGAAGTGTGGGACAATTCTTCGGAGGCTCCCTCCACACCCCCTTTTGATGAGTTCTCGTTATTGTTAAAGCAAAAGGTCCATCAAAGTAGTAAGTGTGGGGCAGGCCACTGTTTCACTACAGACTGGAACTGAACTAACAGGCAACAGAAGAGAGAGCACCAGAGACAAGATTCTGCAAACTTACAGCTCTGTGTTTCTTCCTGAGAACTCCCAGATTATACATGAAGATGCCTGTGAAGGGAGAAGACAGGGTGCCTAAACCCAAGAAGAGGTGGGACTGACTTCTATTTTGACATGCTGGAAACCCAGACAGACTCCTTTCTTTTTCAACTTCTCATGGACACCATAAAGAACAGCACGCTAGGCCAGGGCATTCTGGACCTACAGGATGATGCACGGCATTCCCACCACAGAAGAAAAAGACAGGGAATGACATCATAGCATCAGAACTCCATGGTGACTGGTGGTAATCAGAAGCAATAGGTTGGCCGTCTTTCTGCTTTACCACAGCTTCTGTTCCGTCATTTTCTTTGAGGCTGTTTGCTCACATGAAACTGCTGACCAGGAGACTTCAAATTATGCCAAAATATTTATAAACGGTCATCCCCTTGGGAAAGAGGGAGAGGGAGAATATTGCTTGTTTTAAAAGAAACCTTAATGCAGGGCAGGTGAATGGCTAATTTCTCCATTTATCTTTTTAACGCGAAGAGGGGGAAAAAAAAGCCTGCTTCCCCCCGATCTAAAGTCTTCGCAGTGGCTACCTCACATGTCACTTCTCACACAGCCTTAAGCCTTTCAAACTGGCAGTTCGGCAACCCTCAGGTTGATAGTGCAGAGGTGCTAAGTGCATTTGATTGGTATCATTACTGGTCTCTAGTAATTGATTACTGTCCATGGTGAAATATTCAGGGCAAGCACACAGCCAATAGCAATCACTTAATCCATCATGGCTGTTTGTTTCTCATCTCCTGAGACCTATCAGCCACATGCTATCCGACCCCACCAGGCAAATTGCTGATGGCTGCTTTGTGTGTACAGTTTACTGTGTGTTTACTGCATTTCCTGTGTTCTCTCAGACCGCCAGCTTTGCTGAACGGAGCAGCGCAGGGGAGGTTCTTGCTTTGCAATGTCAAATTCGCTCTGCGGTTAACCTCTCTGGCCCTCTTTTCATGGAGATTCGTGATTCGTTGGCATTGGTTTTTGTTGCTTTAAAAAAAAAAGTCGAATGGCATAGTGGTTGTATTAGGAATATTAATTGTAAGACTTGAGATAGGTTGATTGGAATAAGATCCTGGAGGGTTGTTTGTAATGCAGATTTTTTAGAAACAAGAAGTGGGAGAATAATGAATAACAACCAGAACTAATCAGTTGTGTGCGTGTGTGCGTGTGTGTGTTTAATCCACTGATGATGACTAAAAGTCGTTATTAAAAAAAAAAAAGTAGACATCAGTGGATACACAGTTTTCTCAGCTTCCTTCCAAGATGTTTTCTCCTTGGATCTTGGCGACTGTGCCTGTCCCTGATAGTACACTAAGGAACTTTGATACTCAATGCAAGGGGACCCAAGAGAAGGAGAAGGAGGTCAGCCGAGAGACGAATAAATAAGTGACTGTTACATGTAATATACTCAGATGACAAGAGATAATATTGTCTGTCACCAAAAGCAGAAAAAGCAGTTTGTACCTGGCCATCTATGGGGGGAAGATGAGAGCCATGGACGAAAGTGTTGGTCTGCTGCCCTGCTCCTCCTGATACCGCTTTCGGTAGAGCTGGAGGAACAACATGATTGGTGCTAATAGGTCCACCAGTGAACTTGGGAAGCCAGCGGGAATGAGACTGAGAAGAGTAGGAGAAAGTATCATATTAGAGATGGCAAGGAGATCTGGTCTATTTGCGTAGCCCATCTTTAAGAGCTTGTATTCCAAAATTTACAGAAAGAAATTGTTGTGAGGGTCTCAGTGGAGACCTTTGTTGCCTCTTTGGGTGTTTTTTCTTCGTTTCTTGCATCCTCCTTGGCATCTGTGGCACATGGTGGAAGTCTAGCTAATTCCCCACAAGCCAGGGCAAATATGGACATGTGGGTCCTGCCCCGAGATGAGGCTTTCAGTGGGCACCTACCTACATGTGCTGATTTCTAGAGAGCACAGAATCTTAATCCTTATGCATATGCATTCTTCATTTGGGGCTTCTTAGCGAAACGACATAGACAGCTGGTTTAAGTGATTCCCAAGTTAATTGGGCATGTTTCACTGTTGATCACAATCCATTTTAGCTCAGATAAACAGTTTAAGCACATCTAAAAGCACTGACCTTTTATTGCATGCTACGAGACTTAAACTGTTGCGGAGTATTGGCTCATCCTTCAGCCTGTTACCCAACATGTGATGTTTGGGGATCTTTGAAATGTGATCTTTCCTTCTCCAGAGCTCTGCTCCGTGGTAAGATTCCCCTTGGTGTTACAGCCCTCTTCTCACACTCGAGTCAGTCACATTGAGAACTAAAATAGCTGCCAGTAAGTTCAGCTCTATTGCTGGAAATGTCTAGACCTAGCCTGTAGTATGCTGGTACCTGTCACTCTTCTGTACTTATTTAC
Organism: Felis catus; assembly: GCF_018350175.1. Classification (NCBI taxonomy): domain Eukaryota; kingdom Metazoa; phylum Chordata; class Mammalia; order Carnivora; family Felidae; genus Felis; species Felis catus. The sequence goes on from NC_058371.1 coordinate 86,067,888, forward strand.
CACTCAGCAATGTTGAACAGTGTTGGCCATCACCTCTCTATAAAAACATTGGTGTTCATGCTGCTGAAAAAGCTCCATATTGTGGGATTCTATTTTTATGACATTCTGTAAAAGGCAAAACTACAGAGATAAACAGAACAGTGGCTGCCAGGTATTGGAGGGAACGGGAGGGTTGAATAGGTGAAGCACAGGGGAGTTTTTAGGGTGGTGAAACTATTCTTTATGATACTACAATGATGAAACATGACACTGCGTTTATCAAAACTGATTGAACTTTACGGTACAAAGCGTGAACCTTACTGTATACAAACTTTAAAAATGTATTTTTGGGGAGTCAGAAGATACTAGATAGAATGCAAATTTTGACAGAGAAATCTACTACATATATATGAAATAGCTTCATTGAAGAGAGTGGGGAACAAAGGTGCTGACCTATGTGGCTTTAGAAATAAGTAGGGCCTGCAAAACTCAAGGCAAAAGGAGCCATACATAAGCACTGTTCTCTAATTGATAGTTTTTTTTCCTGTGGAAGGTACAGATGAACAATTCTGAAACAACTGTAATGGATATTGAAATTGAACAACCTCGTAAATGGATGGTGGATTGTGGGGGGCAGTTTTCTAACTGTTGAGAAGTGGGGTGTTAACGGCAAAACAAGGAGAGAAGGCTAGAATGATCCTTCGGGTAATCGACTAGCATTGGAGACATTGATTTCAACTCCTGTTCATGTAAGTATGAACAATTTAATATAGTTACATTTGGATACAAATAGAAATATTTATAATTGTGAGTGTATACACAGACTACTACGCACAGAGGGCCTAGAAACGACATCCCAGGGACAATGAACACATCTACTGCCCAGGTCTTCCTTTCTCATGCCATTCTCCGATAAGAGGAATCTGGGCTTCTTGAAAAAATGGCCGATTATAGGGCTGGAGCCAGAAGTATAGAAGATGAGCCTGGAGAATCTTATAATGGCAGGAAGTAAGGAAGTACTCAGACCTACCCCCGCTCCCCCGCCAACAGTAATGGGAGCCTGCCAAAGGGACACAGGAGCCAACCGAAAGACCGCTCAGTGGCCAACACTGAAACAATCTGAGCAACAAAATAAACAAAGTAGCATTGGATTATAACCCAAAGTATAAATAAACATCCATGAGTCCATGCTGATATAAATAAATTATTGAATAAGTAAATAAATGGAAAGGATGACAAATCTCCCACCCAGAAGAATTTCAAATAATATATGTAGATTACTCGGCCATCAGAGAGGTGGAGCACAATTTCCTACTCCTGAACGTGCTCCCAGAGTCACGTAGTGACTTTTCCCTAAAGCAGAAAATGTGGTGAGGAGGAAAAAAGAATAACGTTACAGTGAGGAAATCTGGCAGACACTGCCTCAGATGATTAAGTTCATATCAACAGTGGTAAATCATGTTGATATCATGCACCCTTGATATGATGTGATGAGAATGACGCTTCACTTTTGTGGACTTGCTCCCCAAAACCTGTAACACCAGCATAGCCATGAGAACAACATCAGACAAATCCCGAGTGAGAGGCATTCTGTAAGCCGGTTAGTCCTCCCCATATAGCTGACTAGTCTTCTCCAAACTGGGTTTCAAAAACAAGGAAAAGTCCGAGCAACTGTCATGGCTGAGAGGAGCCAAAGGAGACATACTGACGGAATGGACTATGATATCCTGGGTGGGATCTCGGAACAGAAAAATGACGTGAGGTAAAAACTAAGGAAATCTGAATAAAGTGTTAATTCTGGTCCATAGTAATGTGTCCATATCAGTCCACAATTAGATGTGATAAATGTACCAGCCCGATATGAATAACAGAGGACACTGGGTGTAGAGTATATGGGGACTCTCTGTACTACATCTTTGCAACTTTTCTGTAAATTTAAAACTCTTTGAATTGACTGCCCTCTCCTTCCTTCCCCAGAATTCATGTGTTGAAATCCCAATCCCCCATTCCTCAGAATAGAACAAGATTTGGAGATAAGGTCCCTGAGTAAGTTAAAATGAGGCCATGAGGGTAGGGTCCTAAACCACTATGACTGCGGTTCCTGTAAGAAAAGGAAGAGGCACCAGGGGTACACACGCACAAGAAACAACTGTGTGAGAAGACAGCAAGAGAGAATAGCCAGATATCTGCATGCCAGGGAAAGGGGCCTCAGAAGAACCCAGCCCTTAATGACATTGATCTTGGACCTCCAGCCTCCAGACCTGTGAGAAATTACATTTCCATTGTTTAAGCCACTCAGTCTGTGGTATTTTGCTCCAGCAGCCCGAGCAAACAAATGCACAATTCTAAAATAAAAGGTTATTTAAAAAAAACAACACGGACCTTTTTTCTATTCCCAGCCCTGGACTTTTGCCTGGATTTCTTCTTGTCATTCGGATCTCAGCTGAGGATCACCCACCAAGGAGACTTCTCTGACTACGCCATTCTCTCTTTATCACATTCCCCTATTTCACTTTTCTGCATGAGGCTTACCACCAACGGTTGTTTTCTCATTTGTTTATTCATTTATTGCCTGTCTTCCTGCAGCAGAGTATGAGTTGTTTGAAGGAGGAGCCTCAGCCGCCTGGTTCACTGCTGATCCCCAGCACCACATACCGGGACCAGGGCTGGCTACAGAGGAGCCCCTCAGTAATTATTTGTTGAATGGATAATGAATTCCCACCCCCACCCCCCACCAAGTCAGGTGACTCTTGATTTGGACTACTTACTCTATTATCAGACTAAAGGCACCTCTGTAAGTCTTTCTAAATTACTGGGATTTAGGGGGTGGGTAGACTGTGGCCCATGGTGTTTGTTTGGTTTTCTGATATGTTCTCCTATCCGAAGAATGAAGTAGCCTGAGTCTCAACCAGGAATGGAGGCTGGCCAGAGGCCCTCCCCATGCTTCAGAGACTGGGATAAAATGAAGTCAAAAGAAGGCAGTGCTAATGGCCAAAGGAGGTGAGGGGAGGGGGTAGGAGGCACAGGGAGAAGGCATCTTCAAGGAAGAAGCCTGGAGTGTGCCATCTCATTCTGAGGGTAGAAACAGTCTTTGTTATCTATGGGTATAGAGGTTGTAAAGCCAAAAAGGCCCTTCACGATGAGGTAAAGGATCCAAGAGCTGGGCTCTATGCCCAGCATAAAGAGGCAGGTAGGAACCAGCCTCCAGACAAGCAGCTAAGTGTCAGGGCTGAGATCAGGTTCTATAGGAAACTGAATGGTTGGGGAAATACTTGCCCAAAACGCTGCAAGCCGGCCAGCCAAGCAGAGAGTAGGATAGTCCAGGGAAACTACAGCTTGATGCCCAGTCATGCCGAGACTCTGTCCATACCCACCCAGACCCCGTGTGGGACAGTGGGATAGTCTCAGACCCCACTTACTAACGGTGGCTGCTCTAGAAAACCACAAATCCAGCTGTTAGTGGCTGGGCCTGGATGGAGCTAAGGTGGCGGGTGGAGAACACCATCGTGGAAACGGGGAAGGGGCTTGGAGATGGGGAAGACAGGAAGGTGGATGCAGCGGGTGCCTCAGAGGGGAGGACTGATGAGCTCTGCCTCTGGGCACAAAATGGGAGAAGTCATGTTCAAGTGAATATGGAGAAAAAGATCTAAGGATGGAGTGGTGAGCCAGGCAAGTCTAGACCCTACATCATGTTGAAGAAAGAGGTAACTTAGACGAAAATGTTTTAAAATGTGATTTACTGGCTCTGTAGTGGCCTGAAATCCTTGGTTCCTTCACCTTTAGAATGGAAGTAAGAATACCTACCTTCTGGGGTTGGTGAAAGGTTCAGAGATAATGCAGAAAGAACATCTAACACAAGGCCAGACACCTACAAGATGTTTAATAAACGGTGGCTGATAGGATTCACTAATACCACGCAGGAAGGTTTGTTGCTTCTGTTCTTGTCAGTTTCTCTAAAAGTAACTCATCATAAAACACTCTGAAAAGGAAAGGGGAATGTGTACTTGTATCAGTGCCATCTGGAATGGAGAGGTGACATATTTGCTTCCTGCTCGACAGCCGGTTCTGCTGGGAAAGGCCAGGTGGCGGCAGCTGGAAGGGGGCAGCCTGACGGGTAAGGTCTCTGGGAGGGGTGGCATCCATGGGAAGCCAGAGGAGCCACCATGAGCAGATCGGGAACAGAGATGCAGGAAGAGACCCAGGGTTCTCTGACAGCCCACCAGGGCCGAGACTGGCAACCCCAGGGAGAGAGGACGTCACAAATGCCTGGTGTCCGTTGTGTGTTCTCTTCTTTCTTATTATGATGTGGTTGGTGTTAGGAAGCCCTGGGAAGCATCTGCAGGATGTGGTGAGGGTGCACACTGCCCCTTATCTAGGAGGAGAAAGAGCAGGGAGGCCATCCTATGCCACTTGTTTTGAAAGCATTTCTAGATCTTCATTTTTTGGTAGGACTTTCTCAAAGAATTGGCACTAGAGATGTCCCTGCCAGCTGTTGAGACTCTTCTTCCCTGTTAACAGGCCCCCTTGAGAGGTCCTGGCTCATGCCGGCTGGACCTGGGGAGAGGTGTGCAGCCAGAGTTGGCACTGAATCCTTGCCTGCTTGGGTGGCTCGCCCCTCCCAAGGGTGAAGAGCACAGCACACCACGCATCTCCTTATTAGCTTAATGGCTTTGAGGTTGAAATCAGGAGGTTGACTTTAGTCCTAGGATTTCTTTGTGACCGTCTCAGGCGCCATTTTCCATGTCTGCTTCTGACTGAAGTAGAAGGAGCACCAACCTGAGGGTCAAGGGTAAGTTTCAGGCCCAGCTGTACACTAACCTGCTGTAGTCCCTGAAGCAAGTCCCTTGACCTCACCGCGCATCCCCACCCCGCCCCACCCTCTCACCCCCACTGGATAAGATGAGAATGTTTGTCATAATAACCTCTGAGGTCTCTTTCAGCTTTGGTGTTCCCTGATTCTGTGATTATGAATTTCCCTGAACTTCTGTGCAGAAACAGAAAAATGCATAGAACGTCTTTTTTTTTTTTATTTTTTTTAACGTTTATTTATTTTTGAGACAGAGAGAGACAGAGCATGAATGGGGGAGGGTCAGAGAGAGGGAGACACAGAATCTGAAACAGGCTTCAGGCTCTGAGCTGTCAGCACAGAGCCCGACGCGGGGCTCGAACTCACGGACCGAGAGATCACGACCTGAGCCGAAGTCAGCCGCTTAACTGACTGAGCCACCCAGGCGCCCCCATAGAACGTCTTTTTAATGCTTATCTAGAGATTTAATCTCAATGTTCCTAATTACCATTGCCAATAGGGACAGAATGTTCCAAAGGAGGGCCTGACTGCGTTTCTAAACAACGCAAGTTACAGGTTCTGACTTTGCCACTTAGTCTTATGTGAAAGACACACGTAGACTAAAGATGTTACTACTTTTTCATAATTTGGTGACCTCTCAGAGTTAATTTAGAGCAGTCTTTCTCATCCTCAGCGCTATGATATTTTGGATCAGATAATTTTTTGGTTGTGTGGGCTGCCCTGTGTATTTGTAGGATGTTTAGCAGTATCCCTGGATTCCGTCTACTAGATGTGTGTAGCACCGCCTCCACAGCTGTGACAACTAAAATGCCTCTAGACGTCACCAAATTTGCTCTGGGGGCCAAAATCACCCCCGGTTGACAATCACTGATTTAGGGCTGATTTAGGGTATGTATTTGAAAGGTAGAAAAACAAGTATAGAAGCAAACTTAATTATGCAAATGCCTCTGGGAAAAAATACTGAATTTCTAAAGAGGTAATAGTAAAATTTGAGTTAGCAGAAGTGTAAGACTCTGTTTTAAAGCTCATCTCCTACATACCATCTGCATATACCTTTTCAACTGCCCTTGAGATACATTAAATAAGAAAGAGAGCCAGCTACCTTTTTTTTCCTCCTGAAGGTATCACATATGATTACAAATAATATTGGCTGACCGTGTTAATACACCATGTGTTAATAATTTCCTAAGAAATACAGGCATAAGATATTAGCTTCACATATATAGTATTTTCTTACTGTGACTCTAGTCAAGTCTTAACATCTGCATAGACTGGTAATGCCTATGCCACAAACCCTCTCTCTTTTTCCATTTTCAATATGTTTAATTACACCAAGGCTGATGTTGGAAAGATGTATTGTCATCTGCATTGATTGCTATTTTGGAGGAGAAGAAAACATAATGAAGCGAAGAAAAGAGAAAAAACAAAACAAAACAAAGCAGAAGAACAGGATCGCCTGTCTTTTCCTGTCTTCTGTTTTGTGTCCCTGAGAGCTGACAGAGAACCAGTTGTGAAATTGTGTGTGAGGTTTTGCCCTGCCATTCAGGCTGAAGTTACCTTAAAAGGAAAACATGGCATGCTATACATTTTCCACTTCCTCCTTTTTTAGTTTCCTTTTTGCCACGCTCAGAAATGTAAGCAGGAAGAAAATTGCAATCAATTATGTTTGGAAACAACTGGAGTTAAATCTAACTGGGATTTGTTTATAAAACTATGCGTCATTTTATTTTCAGTGCGTTTCCAGTTTCTCTTTTGCCCTTGAACATTCTCCTAACTCCCATGGTGAATATCTTTCCTTTAAAACCCACGCCTGGATATTGAATTTGTTAATGGTCCCTTTGGGTTGTTCCTTCCTAATGCGATCTCTCTTCCCATGGCCTCCTGTAGTTCAGGCAGTCTTAACCTTACCCTCCCGTTGTAATGACCTCTAGGCTCTCCTGCTTGCGGGTCAACCTGGGAGATTACTTGGCCTCACACCTTTTTCATTATATTCATGCATTTATTCGCTTGGGTCCTATTTTAGGTCAGGCATTGTTCTAGACTCTCTAGACTCCGGAACTACGGCAATGAATAAAACAGACAGAAATCCCTGCCCTCGAGGAGTTTACATTCAAATCGGGATGGGGGAAAGTGTTGCAGATGGAGACACATTGTCTAATATATATGGTATAGCATGGTAGAATATAGTAGATGTTATGGAAAAAATAAAGCAGAGAAGGGGAGTAGGGAAGGGTGTGTGTGTGTGTGTGTGTGTGTGTGTGTGTGTGTGTGTGAGAGAGAGAGAGAGAGAGAAAGAGAGAGAGAGAGAGAGTGTGTGTGGCTCTGTGTGTATGGAAACAGTGGGCTGTAATTTAAAATATGATGATGTGGCGCCTGGGTGGCTCACTCAGTGAAGCGTCCCACTTCATCTCAGGTCATGATTTCACGGTTTGTGACTTTGAGCCTCACATCAGGCTCTCTGCTGTCAGCACAGAACCTGCTTTGAATCCTCTCTCTCTCTCTCTCTCTCTCTGCCCCTCCCCCACTCTCTCTCTCTCAAAAATAAATAAGCATTAAAAAATATTAAAATATGGTGATAGGAAAGGCTTTATTGAGAAAGTGACTTTCAAGCAAATACACAAAGAGGTAGCCAAATGTAGATACCTGAGGGAAGAGCAGCCCAGGCAGAGGAAAAGCATGTGCAAAAGCTTGAAGTCTGTCTAGTGTTTGAGGAAAGGTCTGAGAAAACTGGTGGAAGAGAGAAGTGAGACGTAAGGGGAGCATTAATGGGCGTGGGGAGGAGCATTTGATGCAGGACCTCTAGACTATTGCAAGCACTTTGGCCTTGATCTAGGAGAGATGGGATGCTCCTGCATGGTTCTGAGAAGTACAGTGTGATTTGATCTACAGGTTAATCGTATCATGACATCGAGTCATTACTTCCCCTGCTTAACCTCTACCGCTTGACAACATACACTCCGATCATCCCCAGAGTCAGATACAGACTCCTCATCCTCCCTGCCCCTGCAGAACTTTTCCACTCACCCTGCAAAAGCCCTCTGCACTCTCAGTAAAGGGTGACCCTCACCCCTTCAGGTCTTACTCATCCTTCAAGCCCAAGCTGAAGTTTCTGCTCTTCTAGAAAAGCTTTGCCACCCCAAAACCGATCTCTCTATGCTCTGACTTGTTGTATTGATCACTTGCAGTGTGCATTGGACTCTGATACGCTGTCTTGCACTGTTTTCTAAGCAGATCTCATACGAATCATACCAAAAGGCCTGTGGAATTTGAGACCTGAAGGGCCCTCAGCATCATCTCTTCTGACTTCTTTGTTTTACAGATGAGGAAACTGAGGCCCAGCAAAGTTCAGAACATTGTTCAAGTTCACTTAGCTAGTTGTTTAGTGCATAAATAGCTTTTTGCGATGAGATTATAAACTCATGGAGGGATGATACTATGCCTTATACTTCCCCAAAGTCCCTTATAAGAGTGGTTCACATAGTACTTAGGTAACAGATGCTTATTAAGTTCAATTAAATATAAAAGTAAGTGGATTTTTGGGTTTGATTGTTTTTAAAGGAGTATTATAGGTCCTTAATTCATCTGTCACATCTTGAATTCACAGATAATCTGAATCAGAAAGCCACATAAAATACTTGTGTGTGATTTGGTGTTGGATTTTAGGAATTTGCTTGTGAGTGTGGTTAGATGGGAGAATGAAAAATGTTGCCTTTCTTGGAGCTGTTTGTTCTGATTAAATGGTAAAAGATAATTCTCTCATGTCTACCTGATACATCTATTTTTGAAGCTTCAATAAGCAATTTGGATTAAAAACAAAATGTGTGTGTGTGTGTGTGTGTGTGTGTGTGTGTGTGTGTGTGTTTTACCATGCTTTGTCCAAAAGGGAAAGATAGTATGGCTGAGTCTCATCCTCTGAGCTGTTTCTTTGGAAAACTATTAGTTTGATTCACAGATGCTGATGGCCTACCAGAGCTATTTCAGGAGGCCTAATTCTCCTTTGACCCAGAGATATCATCCTGAAGCATAAGGTTTACTTGAAAATAGCTCCATGTGGGGGTGATGCTAGGTCCTTATTCCAGTAAGTATGCAATGAAACAAAGTGCCTTCCAAGAGGCTGTGGCCCAGAACATAGGCTTGTTACACTTAACCTTTAAAGTGCAGACCCACCCAAACAAATCAATAATGATTTTCCAGGGTTTCAATCTTTGCCAATAAATTCGGCACTGTTTTGAGTGTGGCCTGTGTATGACCAACTATTGTTGTCTGTATGACTTCAACTGATTGAAGTACGGAAAGTGAATTCAGTCTGCCTTTACTATTCATGCACAGCAGCCAAAGCAAAGCTCCTGAGGTTTGAAAAAACTTGTGGAGGAATCCTGCTGGCTTTGGAGAACTCTTGTAAAGTCCAGTATTAGTGACCCATGGTCCAACTCTCTGCCTAGGTCAGTTAACTCAGCTGACCAGACCACTATTACAGTAATGCTAAGAAGAGGGACGAAATACCCCAGTGAGTCAAGTAGCTTGATTTATGGCTACACACTGGACTCTAACTAGTCATCTAAGAGATGACTATCAGTGGTCACAAATCCAAGATAAAATGGAAATGGCTCAGTGAATTCATCAGAAATATAGTCTTCCTGAAAGAGAATCCAGATAGTATAGTTGTATGAAAGATACAATGAAATATCTGGTATTTTTGCACATATTCTAGGGAAAGTATTCTCTGTTGTATTTTATTGTATGCTTATGTATATATGTATAAAGTTCTCTAAATACTATAAATGAGTGTTGTTCTTTTAGAGTTGTCAAAATCTTCATACATAAATTTTCATACTTTAGATATGGGCAGGTCCCCTTTGGATATCTCCTTCGATTCATACTTCTTTTCAGTTTTTAAAATTGAGATGTTTACAGAAAATAAAATTCATTAATTTTCAGCGTACACTTCTGTGAGTTTAGGTAAATGTATATATTTATGTAACTATCACCACAGTTACGATGTAGAACATTTTCATCTTCCCAAAAAGTTCCCTCCTTTTAACAAATTTCTGACTACTGCTTTTATATAGTAGCAACTGTTTTTCATGGGTTTTACTGCTGTAGGAATTAAAAAAGCATGAGAGCTTAAGTCCCATGGCTGGGGTGAGTGGCGATCCCATGGAATAATACGACTTCAGGTCAAAAACAAGATGTGACTATAAAATCGTGGCGTCTGTTTTCTGATGAGGCTTGTGAACTGGTTCTGACAAGCCATTTCAAAGTCGAGCTCTGTAAACATTTTGAGCAATGGATTGGATATATTTTTGTGACAAACCCTGGTATATTGCCTCTCAGTGTGGCTACTGCTATAAAGGACAACACTTATTGGTTCCGTAGCAGACCCCCGTTATTTGTGGATTTAACATTGTGTGTATTTAAATGAACCCAAAAGATCTGAGATAGGAAGAAGTTTGCAGTTTTGCCAACTCATAAGTTTGAATCTTGACTTTACAAGCTGATGGGTTACAAGAGTAAGTGGGTTCACTGCTGAGTGAGCCAATCCTGCTGCAAATCATCCCAGTTGCAAAGAACCCTTATAAAGGTCTCTTCCAAGTCTGAATGAGGTAATTTTCATAGAGCGATAGAAACACGGTGTCTCTGTGAGGAATGGTTCTCCAAAAGAAGTTAAATGCTAGTGTTGAAGAGAGAAATGAAGGGGGCTACGAAAGTAATTTCTCTTAACCAGAAAAAAATGGCAGTGTTGAGGATATTAAAGGTGGTTAGGTCATGGCCATAAATGAATTTGCCATATGGAAATTAAAAATTTTTTAAATAGTTTCAGAGAATAATCAGGCTAATGCAAAAAATAACTCCTTAGGAGAGAAGTAAGTCATTAGAGGTTGAAGAGATCCCTTACATTTTTGGTCCTATTTATATCACTATAAAGTATGAGACAAATTATACACTATTGTATTTCTGAATTTGGGGATATTGAGGGTTTATTCTGTAAGTTCTGTTGTGTTAGTTTAGATACCAGCATCATTAAATACAGTTATACCTGTTGTGTGTGCAAGAATATGGGGGAAAGTTGACATTTAAAATAGAATTTGTTGGGCCGCCTGTCTGGCTCAGTCAGTAGAGCATGCAATTCTTGATCTCAGAGTCATGAATTCAAGCCCCACGTTGGCCTACCAAAAAAGAGAGAGAGAGAGAGAGAGAGAGAGAGAGAGAAGGAAGGAAGGAAGGAAAGGAAGGAAGGAAGAATCTGTTGAGCTAGAGATGAAGAGAGTCGTTTGGATACTTCGGTAATTTAGTTTACAGTCACCAGAGTGGTAGTTGATTGAGAGAGGCCCCGCAGGCTGGTGGCAAGTCATAGCTGCGGTGCCATTTACATAACTCAGAAGGTGCAATGGGAGGTATTTGTACTGGGGTAGATCATTCAAAGGCGGTGGGGGCTGGTGGCTGTACTTTTTGAAAACTAGAGGGAAAAACTGGGATATGAAGGGACCACAAAATTAATCCCAACATCCTTAGAATATAGGTATATATTCTAAGGCGTCCTTGGCATAGAATGATAGTTTCTAGCTAACAGTATAAATCTGAAATGTAGATTCTTGTTTCCTTATCTGTCGTCATGGGAAATCCCATGCTTGTATCTGGGAACTGGAAATAATTGAGTGGAATAATTCAGATACTTGACTGCCTACTATGTGCTAGGCCTCTGCAAACACAGTAAAAAGGCATCGGCCCTGCTTATAAGGCACTTCTAACAGTGAGGAGACAGACACGGAAGGAAACCATGAGAAGGAAAGCATATTCCATGGAAGTTGCCGTAATGAGGGTAAGTACCAGGCACAATTAGAACCAAAAACAAGCCCCTAAGTCACCCTCAAGGTACTTAGGCTCCTCTATTCTATGACTGATCTTGCTCCCTAGTTTGGAGAAAAGAAAATGATACTAAGACCCTGAGAAATTAAATGACTTTCCTCCTCCTCTGTCATTTAAATTACTTGGGTGACCTCCTAACCTCCCTTCTGCTTACTCATCTCTTGTTTCTCTGGTCCAGTCTTAAAACGATTGCTCTGTTTTCCTCTTGAAACCCTACGTGGGCACAGTAAATCCAGAGCCCCTGCCTTGATTGTCGGAGCCGCCGTCTACTTTCCTCCCACCTGGCACTACATTCATCCGCAGACTGTGCTTCCGCGCCCCCGCTCACTCTATTGCCTTTGCACGCTGCTGGCATTTCCTGCTTCCAGCTCTTGCTCGTGTTCCTCTTTCTTGCTCAGCTCCTTCTCTACCTATCAACATCCAACTAATCCATCCCAAGCCCAGCTCAAACACTACGTTGTCTGTGAAGCCTGCCCTGATTCTCCCAGTTGATTAAATTCTCGGTCCTTTGCATTTCCATAACACCCATTTGCAGACAACTTCTGTGACACTGGTTGCATTCTGCTTTAAATGTGGTTAGTGTTTATAGTTCTATCTCTTTCACTAAATTATGAATCCCTGGCAGACAGGGACCCTTTGACCTCAGAGCTCATGTTTAATAAATAAATCCTCACCAAGTGCTGTTGGCTATTGCCCAAGGTCAGACGTTAGTGGCAGACCCAGATCTAAAAACCTGGTTCTTCTTATCTATATCAAGATTTTAGGAACTCCAAGACATTATCTAGCACGTATCCACTCCCATCAGTTGCTTCGCCTCACAGAAACTCCTTTGTCTGTGGTGCAGAATTGCTGGGATCATCATGGCTCCCAGCATTCACGTGGCAGCCAGGTTGAGAGGCAGTTGGGATGGATGTGTTTAGGTGGAACGTGATTTCCTCCTCTACAGTCGACTTTATGAATATTTGAAGGGGAGTCTGGAAGCTGTTTCCTATGAGGGAAGTTAAGTTGAAGTGAAAGAAGTGAAGATTAAGGAATATGAACATAAAATCTGTATTGTGAATTCTTTTACATAAGTATGTTACCATTGTAGGGAAAAGTGGTGTCAGGGAGCTTTTCAAATGTCTACATTTTAATACCCAAATGAAAAGTTTGTTGTAAATTATGAAATGTGGAAATTTTTCATGCTTGTAAGGTCCTTGACAGACGCATATGAAGAAAGGAGATACCGTGTGTGTGTGTGTGTGTGTGTGTGTGTGTGTGTGTGTGTATGTGTGCATGCGCACTTATGCGTGTGTATGTGTGTTCATTTTTTTTCAAGTGTGATTTTCTGATGCAAAAATGTGTGGAAGCAGAAAAGAATAGGGGTGAAGTGAGGAGTGGCTACCTCAGTCTTTGGTATTTTAAGCCATTTCTCTCTCTCCTATCTGTCTCGTTGTCTGTCTGTCTATGTTAAGAGGACTGGGTGCAAGTCTCCGGTCAGCCAGCATTGACGGGTATGCAGTGAGGTGATCTGGAAAGAGGAGTGGGGCTTACACTCTGCACAGTCCTTCCTCTGCAGGTCAGGGCCCATCCTTATCTTGACCATGCTTCAGGCTCCGGGAGCATTCATCTGAGGTCTCCCATTGACCAGGGGGCCAACCCTGCTCTGTCCACCTTCCTCCTCATCCTGGCTTGGACCACTCAGCACCATTTACCTGTTTTCTCTTGCCTTTGCTTGTGTTTGCTGTCTGACTAATAATCACTTGTATGAATGCTTCCAGGCAGTTTTGCCACAGCATGCTGGTTGGCTTGGTTTCCTGCAATGGGAAAATGCTGGTAGGATGAAGGAATTGATAGCCTCCCCTTTCTCTACTCTTCAGTAGAGGGGATTTGCTTCCTATACTTCCCACAACCACTAAAGTACATGCAAATGAAGGCATTTGGTTAAAGAGTCCTCTTTGCTTGAGAAAGTTCTTACTAACAGGTAGTCATTGAGAGCAGGCCTCTGCTGTGTGCCACTGTAGTCCTCCAGTCCCTCTATATCTCAAGGTAGCAGCTAGTTGTACCTTAGTGTCCTCATCTGTAAAATGGGTAAAAGTAGTAAAACCCACTTCCTAGGGAATTTGTGAAGATTAAGAAAGTTAATATAGATACAACGCTTCGAGGAGTGCCTGGCTCATAAGTGCTATATAAATATTAAGCTGTTGTTAACTATAAGAATGGTTTTGCCTGCTGCTCAATAATTCAGTTTATGGTACTTGGAATAGATGTCTCAAGGGAAATTAAAAGCCTCAGGAGAAACTGAGGCACTGAGCTAAAGCAGCCAGCTAATGGAGGTCAGATGGAGCCCATTGTGCTACTTGACTTAAAATGCATCTAAACCTGGGGGCTCCTGGGTGGCTTGTCAGTTAAGCGACTGATTCTTGATTTCAGCTCAGGTCACGATCTCACGGTTTGTGAGTTTGAGACCCCTCATCGGGTCTGCAATGACAGTGCAGAGCCTGCTTGGGATTCTGTCTCTCTCCCTCTCTCTCTATTCCTCTCCGCTTTCTCTCTCTTTCTCCTTCTCCCCCCCCCCAATAAATAAATAAACTTAAAAAAAATTCATCTAAACCCAGTATGGGCTTCTGTCTACCCTCTGAATATTCTTAAGAAAGGATAGACAGCCTAATGTGACTCTAAAATCAGGTGGAGCCTGGGTGTGTGTCTTTTGGGATGTCTGTTGGAAAAGAGAGGATGAATGTAGATAAAGGTGTGGAAAGAAAACAAGAAGCAAGATCTGAATGCAATACAGGGCCAGCCAAGAGGCAGGGAGTCCCATCTCCTGTGCCCTTCGCCCAGGTGTTAAAAAAAATCTCCAAATCTGTGCCAACTACAATCCAGTCCTGCAGACATCGTGATTTTGCAGTTTGCTTGCATCTGTGTTTTCCTAAGGGCTTTTGGGTTTAGGTGCCCTCAAGAACTCTTTATGCCTGGCAGGGAGAGCCTCTCTCATTGCCTTCTTTAAGCAGCCTCAGGATGGCAGATTTCATTTGGGAAACTGCTGGGGATGGAGAATAGATGTGTGTGTGTGTGTGTGTGTGTGTGTGTGTGTGTGTGTGTGTCCTTTAACAGGAAAGCCAACTTGATATTTTTTCACGTTATTTTTAAAAAGGAATATACGCTAGGCTGCAGAGCAATAGAGTAAGATTGTACTTAAATGCCAGCTTGATTCTCAGTCCCTTTTCCTTCTTGTGTGTCCCAAACGCTACCCACAGGAAGTACACAAATGAAGAGGCAGAAAAGCGATCTCGGGGCCAGACCGTAAATGTTGCCGGGCTAGGCTGCTTGCACTGAACACCTATGTGCCTCCTCCTTACACCTCTTCTTCTTTGCTTCTTACTCAGCAGGAAGGAATTCCCAAGTATCTGTGAAGATTCCCTACAAGACTTCTTTTCCGTTGCTGCTGTATGCTTTTGTTTGTTTCTTTTGATAGAGACTATAAGGATGCCTTTGTGTGTTTTGTTCTTAATTGATGCACAGTTAAATCTATTCCCAATTGTTAACAACAGTATGAATACTTGTTTGTTTACCAGCATATACCTATGTCTCTGGCTATTTCTGTGATGTTCATATCTATATCTGTATCTGTCTATACCTCAAATAAATCCTTATTCTTCACATCTTTTTAAATATCTTCCTGTAGCAGGGCTAGTGTATGTGATTAGTAGGAAGTTACGAGGTCTCTGCCACAATCTTTGAAGAGGAATACTTTTTCGTTTATGATGAGTATTTCTATCACTGTTAAAGCCTGCTAGTCAGTCTTCTGGTTAAGGTCAAAATATTCTGTTAAAAAAAAAAAGCTAGACTCCAATTTAGTGGTAATAATGTTACCAGTTTGACTCTGTTAGAAACTGATCACTAGCCAGAATCTCTGGTTAATTTGAAGATTAGCTGGCAGTCATCAGGCACTGGTGAGACAGACACATCCAGGATAGGAAAAGGCTTTCCTGTGGCTAACAGATTCATCCACAGGAGTGGTAAGCCCATCCCATTAATAATCCTGTCAAACTAGAGATGAACCTAGTGAATTTAAATGCATCTTAGGAGAGGCAAAGGCAGGGACATATTCTGTCTGTTTTACCTTTGATGAGCTGACTTCCACCATTTTTCTAACATGAAAAATCCTTGCATGTTTCTAGTTCCTAACATCTGGTGATTGGTAGGGGGTATAGTGTGCCGTGTTCCGCATGTGTTATAACCTAATGTGTTCATCATAAATGGGGTGCTCAGTAAAAAAGAATTTTAAAAGTTCAAAAAATAGGAAGACATTAAACCCTGCATATATATATATATATATATATATATATATATATATATATATATTTTGTAAGAGGTAACAGATGCACACAGTACACAATTCAAATGACACAAAGGTGAACACGATGGAAACAAGCTGGAAGACTTGATTTAAAGCAATTTTTTTCTGGTTTGTTTTAAGCGGTATTTTTTCATGTCAGCTGCTCTGCCAGCATCGTTTGTGTTCAGGGTGCTGGGCGAATGGTAGTGGCTTTTTGTTTGCTTGGTTTTGGCGCTCGCTGATGGAAAAAGACAGTAGTATAGTCATGATGCAAATGTTTTTCTTCAAGTTAGTTACATTCCTTGGGCAGATATTTGTCACCAATGCCCTTCCTTACTGCCCCCTCCCCCCTCCACAATCCTGTGAACTGTAGCCTTGTTTGCGTTTGCCTTCTTGTAAGAGGCAAATAACACTGGCAATAAGCAGGTGTACTGTAGGTAAAATTTGAAAAACGCAGTTAAATAAAGAATCTCAGGTAGATTAAAAGAATGAAGGACTGATATGTTAGAAAGAGCTGTATACATTTAATATGCAAAAAAATGCTCCTATCTTGTAATTGTTTTGTTAAACATGTAGTTTTCTCATTCTTGTGTACTATTTTTTTTTAATTTTTTTTTCAACGTTTATTTATTTTTGGGACAGAGAGAGACAGAGCATGAACAGGGGAGGGGCAGAGAGAGAGGGAGACACAGAATCGGAAACAGGCTCCAGGCTCTGAGCCATCAGCCCAGAGCCTGACGCGGGGCTCGAACTCACGGACTGTGAGATCGTGACCTGACTGAAGTCGGACGCTTAACCGACTGCGCCACCCAGGCGCCCCACTTGTGTACTATTTTATATAAGGTAGTTTTTTTTTTTTTCTTTGAAGCAGATCATTTGTGATATAGGAGAGGAAATAAAGATATTAAGGTGTCATTATTCTCAGAGGTAGTTGTAGGGAACAATAAAAACCTCAGTGATGTCAGCCTTTTCTGCAGACCCATAGGCCACACAGGCTGACTGGCTGTGCCTTATAGTTAAAGGAAAGAAGAACTTGGAATGAGCCAAAAACAAAAATGGAAAAGTTCAACTCTCAAGGTCATATAGAAGAATTCTGAACTTTCAGCATGTTTTGTGTCATTAAAATCTGAGTGGCTTACTTTATCAGATTATACAGATTGCGAGGTTGTCATTAAAGAAAAACACTGGCAGAAAATTATTTTTGGTTTATAAAGGCACAAGGGCTTTGGACCTAAGTAACAGTGAAAACATTTTAAGAGACAAGCTCTCTTAAAGTTATAGGATATATTTACCCCTCCTGAATTACTACAATCTAATTTTGAAGGCAACAGTGTTTTATATCTTTGGGGTCACTTGTTATTGTATACCAGAGTTGACTTGTATAGGCTTGTGATTATGCACATTTATTCCTAATTCTTTGTTCAGTAAAGTCATGTTGGTACTCGAAATCAGCCGTCGTTGCGAGTTCTCACACCATCAAATTGGCAGAAGTTATATATCAGGGCTTTTTTTCCTGTAGAGCTGGTTGTTAAATATTTGCCGGCACACCACTGGATAGAAAGCCTACTTGAGTTGCATTAATCAAGATAGGGGAGAAATCTAAAATAAACAGAAGACCCATTGTTGGGAATTCTAGTGGAGAAGAATTAGAAATGTGGCACTTGTGGCATTTACCACAGTACTTTCCACAAGGTGTAAGTTAGTTATTCAGAGTAGCTGATGGCCTGGTCTTACCATTTGGGGTGGAGTAAAATGAATCCTATCTTCGTCAAGTGACTATTAGTTGTTTGGCCAGAAGGCCCTTCCCCTTGTGCAACAGCTCCTAAAATGATGAAGTCCTTTGGGGAGGCTCTAAGAGTTGCATGACATTTTTTCCTTAACCTCAAAATATTACGAGTTCTAACAACTAATATTTAATAGATACAGAATGCTTACTCTTACACAGTAAGCTGTTCAAGTCCCACATTAATAGCATTTCTCTTTTTCATTCCTCTCTTCTTCCCTCCTTCTTGCTTTTCTTTTAAATTAAGCTTTTTGTATGAGAACAGTTCTAAATTCATAGAAAATTGCAAAGATAGCACAGAGTCCCCATATACCTCATGCCCATCTCGATTTTTGACCAGAGTTGTATTTCTGTTTTTCCTACATTGGCAGAGTTTCCTGGCTAAGGAAGCCAAGTTACAGCACCTAACACAAATAGTATTTGATTAAGGCTAATTACAGTGCTGTCACATAAAAAGGGGAGAAAAGAAAGCCGGCTTTTTCAACCAGCAATGAAATAACCTGCTGTCTATCTACTCACTTAATAGCTTTAATTGCCAGAACATACTCAAGATCTGGTGAATTTGTTTGAACATATCAGCAGGCACCAAATATTTCAATGAGATCAAGTTGTGTAACTAGTTGTGCTGTAAGTCGTGCTGAAATCACTCTGAAAAAGTGAGTTTTGTGGTCTAAAAGGCAACACCAGTTGGGAGAGGTCCACTGATATGATGATTTATTAACACTTTGCAGTAAGGAAGTCATGGATTAACATGAGCCTTTTAGGTGAGCGATAACCCTCTAATATGTGTGACTTCTTAGTTTGCTGATGAATTAGGTTAGGAATGTAATTACACTTCCCTTAGAGACGCATTCTACTTCCTATTTATTGAGAACTCTTTTCCAAAGCATGACATACCAAAAGCGGATATTTCCTTTAACAGACTTTGTTAGTGTACTTCAGACCATGACCATTGTTCCACTTTTTATTATCTTCCACTTTCTGGCTCTTAGGAATGTAGAACCAGAAATTAAGGCAATCTACCTCCAAGAAGCCAGGCTAGGAAGTGAATCTGACAAACAAATGATTTTGAAGAAGGGGCCCAGGATGGACCCACGGTGGGACCTTGCAAGGACAATCGCACCTGACTCGGTCCTCCCCCATTCAGATCCTTGGCATCTGCTTCAGGATAATGTAATGGATGGTTGTCAGTCGGTAGCTGAACATGTATACCTTTGAGCTTTCTGTGGAATAGTAAGAATAATACCTTCCCTATTTAGTGATCATTGAATTTCTCAGAAGAATTCAAACTCTTTATAAACATAGTACCCAGTCAAAATAGTCTCAAAGGAAGGTAAATGTAGGTAGTGTTGTCTTAACATTTAGAAACAGAGCAGTGAAATTGCAAAGGAAAGAACTAAATACACCTCAGTACCCCCGTCACTTTCCCCAGAGACCACCTCTTGGGGGAGGGTGGTCACTGTTAGCTGGCAGGGCAATCAAGAGGTGACGGTTTCTTAACTGGAATTTAAGTAAACACTTAAAAAAAAAGAGGTGTCAGTTTCTGTCTATTACCTTGCAATCCCAAATCTGTTGCTGGACTGGACTTGGTGACTTAGGCACACTCTAAGAAGGCTCCATGCATCCCACAGAACTATCTCCCAGATTAGCCCTAGGCAGTTTGTGGACTAAGCGACAGGGATGTGAATAAAAGGACTCGGGCTGCGGAAGATTCTTCCCAGTCGCTGCTCTTCCTTCCCAGTCAAGACTATCCCAATCTGTTTACCTCCAGAACTTCCTTGCAGGCCCTGACAGGCTGTGGTGCCTATGAAGCTGCTGAAGGACTAAAAAAGCGCTGTGCTGCTGAGTTTCAGGTGTGCAAAAAGCTTAGCATGTCAGGAGGACCATAGGAAGGAACAGAAGTCTGGGGATTTTGCTTTTTAGTTCCTACTGTGTTTTCTTTTTTTTTTTTCTTTCTTTCTTTCTTTCTTTCTTTCTTTTTTTTTTTTTTTTTTTTCACTTTCCTTTGCCTCATGTACTAACTCTTTGAGGCTTAAGAGGCCCAAAGTGAAGCTTGTCCTAATTTTAAACTTGCCTCTGTGGCTGCCCTGTAATTTTCATTCCGCAGCCTAAATTGGGACGTGTCTCCGTAGGTTGGGCTCAGAATATCTCTTTCTGTGAAGCTTTACTAAACTACAGTTGGTATAGCAGAGGAATTTCAGCATAAAAATCCAGGATTCCGTCTTTGTTAGAAGTCCTCCATGGGAAAAGCTTTGTCCAATTTTAGAAGGAGGTAGTGGGGGCCAATCAGCCCTTAAAACAGACGTATTTCAGCAGATACACATAGGACAACATGTTTATAATTTTTTTTGAGTTTGTTTATTTTTGAGAGAGAGAGCACGTGCATATGCGTGCGAGTGGGGGAGGGGCAGAGAGAGGAAGATAGAAGATCCCAAGCAGGCTCTGTGCTGACAACAGAGAGCCCTACGTGTGGCTCAAACTCACAAACCCTAAGATCATGACCTGAGCTGAAGTCAAACACTTAACTGACTGAGCCACCCAGGTGCCCTAGGACAACATGTTTATATTCCTTCTTTGACACGTGAGATTTGGGAGATTTTTGTTGAGATTATTTATCTCAGATTTTTTTTCTTTATGTGTACCTCCAAGAATCAAGCTATGTTTTTTACCATGAAAATCATGACTCATTTTCTGTGGGCCCCAACTCCATATCTTCCTCTCCCCATATAGGTTGCTTGAGATGACCTCAGACTGCCATGAGCTTTCTTTTCCTCTGAATTTCTAGGACAAGCAGGAACTTGGATTGGATCTCTATGGTTTTCTCCAACTACGTAATACGCGTTTATAGGGGGGAGGTATATGACAATCTTAATGAATCATTTTTCAATTAATTATTTTCCATTATAATGTTCTAAGAGTCAAGAATTCTCTCATCATTTTAATCATGAGTGCTCAGGGCCTTAAAATGTTCTACCTCCATTAGAAAGATGGAATATTTAGGCTTGTTCTACATGAATCTGCCCCACAAATAGAAGATAGATTTAAATTTAGCTAGGAGCATGGAAGAAATCAGCAGTCAAGATCCTAGATCGTTTTTTCTTCAATAAGTCAATGTTTTTCCAGATTAGTCCATTATAGGTAACTCGTTCATTCCTTCAGGACCCAGAGTGCCTCAGAAACTTCAATACCCGCCAATAGCTAAGGCCAAAAAGGCTCACATGCTCCTGGAAACCACTGCTAGCCACTTCGTTTTTTAATTCCATGAGCACACCTGAAATCTAACTTTGATAGTAGCCTTCCTTTCTGCCATAGAGTAGTACCCATTGTGAAGCAGATATGTCTTGAATCCCATAAAAGGTGTTTCGGGCACTGATATGCTGTGGAGGCCTCAGAATAAGGATTTCAGGATAAGAAGCAGCATGCCTGAATCCCCATGGGTGCAGTCTCAAAATGTATAGGAAAGGCCCATGCTCTGGACCTCTTCCTGAGCAAATATGATCTATGGGCCACCTCGTTTGTCCAGGGAGATGTCAAAACTGTGGAGGTTTTGAGATTTTACTCTATTTACAAGCTATCCAGTTAGCTGCCTTTCTTCATATAGGAGATTTTATTTAAAATCTTTAGTTCTTCTGCTGGAAAAGACATAGCAGTGAAACTCATGTCGTTAGTGAGCTCAGGTGGTTATAGCGTGATGCCCAAAAGACCAAGCTCTTCATTCAGTCCCCACATAGACTTGTTAGGTCCACCTGGAAAAAAAGAAATCATCTAAGCACTGTGAATTCCAGCTTTCATCCTGGATAGCCATCTTACAAAAGTGGGCCACCAGTCCCAAGAGAAGTCAACAGAGAATGATGGATTTGCTGGCATGAATCTAATCCGCCTGCAAGAAAAACAATGCAAGCACAGCTCTACAAAGTAATTAGTATCATTGTCGTGTATATGAAAGACAATAGAGTATTATTATCATTGTGGTCCTGATACTGGTAGTTTTCCAATGCCCCAGAGGGATAGGTACTTCAGACACATTGGAAAAATGGAGGAGGCTCTCTGTTGGTTACAGAAGTAACACAGTCCAGGAGCTGGTTGTGAAGATACACATTGACTCAGGTTTCTCCAGTAGGTGACTCTCTTTGCATGCCCTGAACTTGGCCAGATCTGCTTCTTCTACTGTTCCTTTATAACTGGCTTAAATGCTACTTCTGCCGTGAAGCACTCTCCAATCCCTGCCAGAAAAAGTCTCTTCTTTTTCTGCCTAGGGCTGGTACTTTTTGGCAGTGGGGTTCTCTACCTTGCGTTATAGTTTTATGCGTACACTTGATGACTCATCTCATCTTTCCCGCTAGACTATGAAGTCCTTGAGAGTAGAAACTCTGCCATATTCAAGTACGCTGTCTTTAGTACATAGATCACACGTGATAAATATGTGTTGAAAGAATAAATGAATGTACGATGACAGAAGGGAGCGGACAAAGGGAAAGCATTTCTGGAATATCAGTGGTAGTACCATATCTAAGGCTTCTCGACAGAAAGGGGCCTCCACACAAAGCTCCCAACTAGTCAGAAATACAAAAAAAAAAAAAAAAAGAGGAAACAGATAAATGAAGACACCGATAGATGAAGGGTAATGACATCGTTTGACTGTGTCCACTGTGTCCATTTCTGCTCATAGAATCTTTTCTCTTCATGTTGTTTTTGTTATCAGGGATGGGTATTGTTTGTGGAATTCACTCAGGAAAACTTAGTAATTTTCCAACATAGTTAATATTCAGATATGAAAAATCTCTTACAGTTTAAATGGTGAATAGATGCTAATTTATACATATATACTTATGCTCAGAATGCCTAATTAATGATCTTCTGTGTCAGTCACGGGTATGTTAATGAGCTTTCTTTTGCTCCTGTGTCATAATTGCATTGCGCCTCTCTAGCTTAAGGTTGGGAGAACATCTTAGCTGAGGATTAGCAAATGATGCAAAATAACAACAACAGAACAACTAACAATTATTCAGTGATTCATAAGTTTAGGAAATGTGGAAGTATATGATCATAACAATTTAGTGTGAGAAGATGTAAAGACAGCCAAAAACAACAATTGGCTACTTTCATGGTAGCTCTCCTTTTGCCGAGTTTAAAAAAGGTTTGCTTCATGTGCAAAGTCTACCTGTCATTGGTGCGAACACTGGATTCACCATCTTTCTTTCTTACTGAGGGCAAAAAGGCCCTGTGGTATGGGGAACTCTATTGATTGGAGTTATCCTATATTTAGATCCGTTATGCCTCTGAGAGCCCACAAGCGCCAGCTTCTACCTACCTTCTATAATCTTTCCTTCCTCCGTGTTCTTAATGTATTTTGGTTTCGTCCCCAAACGCTTGCTTGTTTTCCAGCCATAACCCTTCCCACTTTAATCTGCCAGAGTCGAGTTGGATTTGATTTCCAGCTTGCCACTTGTGGGCTGTGTGAGTTTGAGAAGTTAATTAACCTCTCTGAGCTTCTGTTTGCTTCCCTGTAAATTAAGTAAGGGTACCAAACATGTTAGAACAGACGTGATGACTAGGTGAGTGGACGTGTCTGAAGCCCATTGCAAGACTACATAGCAGGAGAAAGGATTACCGTCCATTTTCTTCCCCTTTATCTATTCCTTATAAATGTAGTGGTTAAGACCACAGCATTGGGAGCTACACTGTCTGGGTTTAACCCCTGGTTCTGCCATATTCCAGTCGTGTGACCTCAGGCAAGTTACTGAGCCTTGCTGTGCCTCAATTTCTGGGTATCTAAAATGTCAGTGCCTGGTGTTCAGTAAGTGCTCAAAAGAAGTCAGTTGTTGTTATCCTACAACATAAGCAGCTGGGTGAAGATGGCCCTCTGCGAATCAATCTGTGAATTGGGGGTCAGGAAGCCCTTCTCCTGAGCGAGAAGCAGAGTGCCTTAACCCTTTGTCCGAGACAGCAGGGGACACCTGTTCTTGCTCTGCTTCTAGATCTTCTCTGTGGGGAGGCCATCTCTTCCGTTTCTCCTTTTCTCTGTGGAGAAATCTGTCCTCTCGGAGAGTAACACAGAGTAGATTTGCACCATCCCTTCCGAATGTATATCATTCTCCCTGTTTCATTGTGCAGGGGTGGAGTCTAGAATGCCCAATCTCTCTGTTCCTCCCCATGCTCTCCCTCTCTCTCTCTCCCTGTGACAGGCTGTGGGAGGAAATAAAGGGCTTTGTGCCAAGTCTTTCATTTGGGGCCTCTATTTTTTCCTTTATTTTCATGCCAGAGGCAAATAGTTGAGTTTGCTCCCTGGAAGTGAGGCTCTTGAAACCATTCAGCTAGCCCTGACATTTTTAAGATAACAAACTGTTCTCCAAGCGGTATCAGAATCTGACTTCTCGTGATCCTGATCTATCACTGGAATGTATTGACTGGCTTTTTATGAACGATGAAGCAATGAATTCTAATAACTGACCCCCAAATAAGCAGTCACGTTTAGCCACTTAAGTTCTCCAGATAAATCCACAGCAGCAGGGCTGCTGCTAACACTTTACATCTAGGGTCATGTTTACAGATCTCAAAATGCTTTTGGAAAAACTCATCTGATCCCACACATCCCTGAACGGTAGACATGTTAGCAACTATTATTCCCCTTTTGCCGTTAAAACATAGAACAACAACAGCAACAAAAGCTGAAACCCAGGAAAATTAGACGGCTTATCTACCAGTTATACAGACAGGAAGAGTCCAGTGTGCTGACTGGAACTTAGAGATTTTTAAACCAGTAGTTTTGATTAATCAGGAAAGGTAAGATTATGCTGCAGTAACAAGTTGCCCCCCACCCCACCCTTTGGTCCCACTGGTTTAACATAATAAATGTGGTCCCTGCTACATTTCCATGCGAAGGCTAGAGAGGCTCTGATCCACCTGGCCCCTTGGGGATTCAGGCTGACAGAGGCCTCACCTCTTATACCACTGCCACCTCAGTAGATGACCTTGCCGCAGCAGGAGAAGAAAATGGGAGAATTCATACCGGCTCTTTTCTCTGCTCATAGCCCTTGGCCAGAGTAGTCACATGGTCCCAAACTAACTCCATGGGAGCTGAGAAGTCTTCCCAAACCCTAAAAACAGGGATGAGAACCAGCTCTGATGAGCCCCAGAAATCTCCATTGTCAGCTTTTAGGTGGGCCATTTAAAGATAGGGGCGGGGGCGCCTGAGTGGCTCAGTTGGTTAGGTATCCCAACTTTGGCTCAGGTCATGATCTCACAGTTTGTGAGTTCAAGCCCCGTGTGCTGGGAGCCTGGAGCCTGCTTCGGATTTTGTGTTTCCCTCTCTCTCTGCCCCTCCCCTGCTCTCTCTCTCTCTCTTTCTCAAAAATAAGTAAACATTAAAAAATAAATAAAAATAAATCAATAAAAAATAAAGACAGGAGGCAGCATGTGGGGCCCATTTGGAATGAAGCATACTTCGTAATAAATATTGTAATGTGGGCATTTCATTTGTTTGAGAAGGATGAAAATAGATAAAAGGAATTTAAATAGCACCTTATGTGTGAGGTAGTTGCTAAAAGGAAAAAAGAAACCATTTGTAATCATACTAGGTCATGTTAACTTCCCCCCATTTTTTTATGTTTATTTTTTTAATTTCAGCTTTATTGACATACAGTTGACATATAAAATTGTAAGATATTTATTGTACATTGCAGTGATTTGTTATATGTATACATTGGAAAGGATTTTTCACCCATCTAGCTAATTAACACACCTATCACTTCACATTTGTCTGTTTTTCACTTTCTTTCTTTTCTTTTCTTTCTTTCTTTTTCTTTTTTTTTTTTTTTTGCGAGACACTTTCTTTTTTTGGACCTGATCTTTTAAAAATTAGAATTTTCTCCAAAAGATAAACAGAAAATTTATGATTTAAATTTACTGATTCTCTCCCTCCTGTCCCCAACCTGTTTTGCAGATAAATTTGTAGATTTTAAAAAAAGAAATCTTCAAGTCATTTCTTAAAAAACATCAAGGTTTATTACTCTTAAGATATTTTAGAAAACTTACCAAATCATTCTAAATAAGTTTTATTAATCACTCAGGTTATTTGTCAGCAAATAACATCTATATAATAAACATCTATATAATAAATATCTATATACAGGAACATGAACTAGTTTGCGTCTGAGTTGCATAGAGGCCGTGAGTGTGAATGTCCTCTTGGTGCAAAAGATCTTAGAATATTCAAAAATAAGGATGGGACCTGTGAGCCAAACAGAAAATCAAATGGTCCAGGGCCAGCTAGACTGTTTGAGACCCTTCTCACGCAGTGAATCTCTTGCATCCACCCCTGTTCCAAAAAGTACCCGGATATCCCTGTGTTTGAGCTGCCCTCTCCTCCAGCGCCTGGACTCATCTGCAGAACTTCCCCGTGGCTCCCGCCCTGTTCTGTGCATTCTGGAAACAGCCGTACTTGTCATGGGTGGAAGACCAGCCCGATGTGAGCTCCCTGCTAAACACCTAGCAGTGCAGCAGAAATTCTTACAAAAGCTTTCCGTGGAAACAGACATGTTTCCCACTCCTCTTCTCTTTTAAAATGAAGTATTTTTTTGATAAAGCGTATTTTAAAACCCAAAATAGCAATCCCAGATACACATGCTAACAGTGATTATAGTAATTGGCACTTGTATCTAATGGCAATCTGTGGGGAGTTCTGCCATTCTTACAGGCATCACCATAGTCTCAGCAGACACTTTGGAGTTTCACTGGTCATAAATTTCACGATCTGTAGTCCAGGAACATAAAATATGGAAGTGAAGCAACGTATCCAAGGTGGCAGGTAGGACACACGGACAGCTGAGCATAAGGTTTCCCAAGTGGGCCTGGGCCGTAAGAGGCAGATGACCCTTAATGATACAGTTTCCTAGGCTTCACCTTAGAATTACTGAAACAGAATTTTCAGGAAAGAGTCCAAGGAATTCTTCTTTTTTACCAGGCACACATGAGTGACTTGTGATGTGCAGTTAGGAATAACCCGACCTAGCAGAAGGCACAGCTCCCGTCTAATTCCAGCCTCCTGTCACCATTGGAAGAAAAGGAACAGCCTGTAAGAGGATGAGAAAGTTAACCCCAAGAATTCAGATGCTCTGTGGGAATAACAGCTACTTCTCTCCATCCCTGGAGTTTTCAAGAAAAGTTCAGTTTTATGTATTTTTAAATGTCAACACTTTGTACCATTGGTTTTAGAAAAAGGCCCTGGGGACTAATAGTAGTGTCTATAAGCATTCTCCAGGTGGTCTGAAAACTGGATCCTTTCAAAATCGGTGTGTTTTTTTTTTAATGTAGCTTTTGACTGGGTAATAAATATACAATGTACAAGAAATCAAAAGGTTAAAAACAGTATATGATGAAAGACAAATCTCTTTCCCATCCTTTCTTCCTGTCTCCCATTTTCCTTTTCCAAAGGCGATCGCTGTGACCACTTTCTTATGTTTGCTTCCAGTCACATCCCAAGCATATATAAGTATGTATGTAGACATATGCTTGTTTTCCTTGACCCAAATGGTGCCCATGCCGTATTGAACATCTCTACCATGTTCACCATCTATGTTGTGGTGTCTGATTAGGTGGATTCTTTTCTTCTGCTATCCCTTAGTGATTTTGTGCAGTTAAAGTAACTTCCGTGATACACACTGAAATCCCCAATGGCTTACCAGTATAAGTTTATCTCTCTGCCATGCAACAGTCCAGCGTAGGCATTCGTTGGACAAACAACCGGCTCCTTCCATTTTGAAGTTCCTCCGAGGGCTTTGGAACCTTTTGCCGCCAGCTGGTGTGTGGGAAAAGAGAGAGGCTAGAGGACCGTTGGACATCTTGCTGGAGGCTTTTATGGGTCGGCGCTGGAAGTGGCACACATCATTTCTGCCCACGTTCTTCTTGCAAGAACTAAGTCACATATCCCCATCTAAATGCAGGGAGAGTTTGGAAATGTAGTCCTAGACTGGGCATCCGCTTACCAATATCAGATCCACACAGGTGAAGGGGTGCACACATCATCGGTGGGTAGCTAGCCATTCTGCTATAGTTTTCATCTCCAAATGTGCCTGCTTTTCTTGTAGTGGGCATTTGCCCCCCTCTTGGTACACGGAAGTGCCGTGGGCGATTTGGTATAGATTTTTATACACTGATGTGGCCTGTAAGGGTTTGAAAACCACAACTTGAAACAGAAGGCCGAAGATCAAGTTCAGCCTTTGCCCCTGCTAGTGTGTTAGCCCACATGCAAGAACTGCTCCATCGCATGTGTCTGCGGACAGATAGACCCACTACCTACCTGATCGCTTCATTTACTTGAGCTCCTCAGACTAAATGACTTCCCGACTATCTAACCCAGGCAGAGCCAAGAATAGAAGAACTCCAGAATCCCCAAATCCCAGTCTGCCTATAAAACATTAAGGCGATAATAGTCCTTTTCAAGCTTTAATTTAATTCTCTCTCTCTCTCTCTCTCTCTCTCTCTCTCTCTCTCTCTCTCTCTTTCATGCTAGGCTTGCTACCTAGCAATTTTCTGGCCCTCTTTTTGCTTACAAAACTTTCCTTTGCTCCCAGAGGGAAAAAAAATGCACAAAAACAAATCAGCAATATAAAGGACTTTTGTAAGTTAAGTGTCCGAGAGGGAGAGGTTCACAAAGCTGCTGGGAATGTGGCAACCTCACCCTGTCCTCCCCTTGTCCCCTCATGTCAGTACAGCCCACAGCAGGGAGGGAGACCTAACGTGGAAGGACTGGCCCCCTCCTCCAACAGCTCTGCACCAGTCGGTCCTCGAGGTAGAAACACTGTGATGAAGCTGTGGTGACCGGCGAAAAAGCAGGAGGAGAGCTGCTCCCATCCCTACCCTCCCAGCATCCACGAGCGAGCGGGCCGTGCCTCACTGGTGGACCTTGGAGAAGCAGGGAGGAGAGAGGCCTAGCTTTGCCTCGGCATTTCCGCATCTGTTTTCTTTCTGGCTGGTTTGCAGGGACTCTGTGGTCACTGTTCTCCATGTCAGCACATTCAGAATTGCTGACTGTAAACACTGACGGCAGTATGCCTGCTACTGAAGAAGCCACAAGGAAAACAGCTTTGGGCAACGGTGGATTTTCTTGGTGTGACGTATTCCTCGCTCGAGGCGCGGCTCTTTACAAAGGACAGGGCTTTGCGGTTTGGATGGGATGGGGAGAAAGAAAGGAGGGGAAAAAGAAGGAGTCCTATTAGCTTGTTGAGATATTTTCTTAAGGAAATACATTTTGATTTGCTACTGGGACCTTTCTTTGGGAGCTGGAACAGAAGAGGAATTTGAATAGCTGAAATGGAGGGTTGCACAGTGGGATTATAACAACCAAACCCACGTGCAGACAGAAGTTGGGAGCCATCACAGCAATGAGGTAGTTCTCCAAGATCTTGGAAGGAAATGGTTACCAAAAAACCACTGTAAACCGGATTGCTTCTTCCAGTCTTTCAGGCTTGCCCGGAGTGGCATGGAAAGCCACAATTCCCAGAGGGCAGGGCCTGGCTGGACTCAGAGCTGGGTGACAGCGGGTCTCTGGGGCCCTGTCTGGGGACTTCCACAGACAAGGATGTGTGTCTTTGTCGCTTGTCAAACCACAACCATTCACAGAGGGCATGTGGATTAGAGTCTCCCACAGACTAATCAGGGAGAGTGTGTAACCTGCTTCCAGAGAGTTTGCTAGTCTGTGAGCTAGTATATAAAGTGGCCGACTTCATCTTTTCATTTAGGAACTATAATGGGGAATTAGGATTGACATTACTCTACTGAGAGCCTCCTATGTGAAAGGTGGTAGAGGTGGGGCCCTGGAGTATATCAGTTAGTTCTTCAGAGAAAAAGAACCAATAGGAGGTACATGCATGTGTACCTATATTTCTATATAAATAAAGATATAGATTGATAAACAATGGGTTTATATATCTAATTGGTATATGTACTGATAGACTACATCTCTCTCTCCCATAGCTCTTATATGAGACATAGGTGAGATATGTATATGAGATATATCATATATGTGTATATATTTTTCATATATATATATCTCATATATATCTCCATATATGTGTGTATATATATATTTTATATAAATCTATATCATATATGTATACGTATATATGTATATATATATATATATATATATATATACATACACACACACATACACACATACACATATGAGAGAGAGAGAGATTTATTTTAAGAAACTGGTTCATATAATAATGGAGGCTGTCAAGTCCAAAATCTGTAGATCAGGCCAGCAGACTAGAAATTCAACTAAGAATGAATGCTGCGGTCTTGAGTCCAAACTCTGCTGCAG
The DNA here is from genome assembly GCF_018350175.1 of Felis catus. Classification (NCBI taxonomy): domain Eukaryota; kingdom Metazoa; phylum Chordata; class Mammalia; order Carnivora; family Felidae; genus Felis; species Felis catus. Next base: position 86,097,967 of record NC_058371.1, read on the forward strand.
ACTGGAAACTCAGGCAGGGTTTCTACGTTGCAGTCTTGAGGCAGAATTGCTTTTTCAAGAAACCTCAGCTTTACTCTTAAGGTCTTAAAATGGTTAGGTGAGGGCCGGTCACATTAAGGAGGGTAATCTGTTTTTACTCAGAGTCTACTGATGTAAATCAGTAAATCAGAGTTCGCTGACGTAAATCAGTTAATCACATCTTTAAAAAATCACCTCCACAGTGACATCTAGACTGGTGTTGCCCAAACAACTGGGCACCATAGCTTAGCCAAATTGACACATAAAATTAGCCATCACAAGGAGAATTTGTACATTGAAAGAGGAACGTTAGTCAGATGCCCATAGGTCAAAGGATAGAAATTTCTTTAGAGTAAAAGTTATGTTATAAGCCAAGCTGTCTCAGTGACATGCTTCCTGGTTTTCTTGTGACAGATGTTCCTGGCATAATCTCTGATCTAACGGATTCATTGGAAATGGTCTTTTTTTACCTTGATGTCAGAAGAACAGTACATGGGCTAGCACAGAGCACTGAAAGAGCAGGTGTTCAATTCCTGATACTGCCTTTGTCTTATGATAAGAACCTGAGAGTAATTAATTCGTACCACTACTTCTGTACTTTGAGAAACATGTCAGTAAGGCCCAAAGGCTACGTAGCAAGAGGGGGGAGCGTGAACCCTGGGATGAAACTGTGTGGGTTCAAATCCCAGTTCTGACACTATGGACATGTAGTGAACCTATCTGTGCCTAAGTGTCCTCCCATGAATAAAGGAGATGATGGTGACAGTTTCTACCTCATAGGGCTTCTGTAAAGATTAAATGTATTAACGTATGTATCTTCACATAGTGCCATATAAGTATTTGGGTTATGATTACTTCCTGGGACTCTGAAGAGATAAAGTCTGAGTAGAGAATTGGGATCGCTGAAGAAGAGTTTTTAGAAATAGATAATACACTGGAATTTGGCTATAATCTAGTCCATGTTTGAGACCACTTTATGATGTTGTCCTTTAGGGAATTCTGCTCATAATCCTCTTAGACGAATTGAAACCGAGATGGAGCCTCCTTGTATCAGATTCTGTGCTGTGGTTAATAGTGTCATGGAGAACTTTCAGAGGATTAATAACGAGCTAATACACCTATGAATGTTAAATGTCTTGGAAGCAGTTTCCTGATGAGCAAATAGCAGATGTGGCAATGGCCATAGTCTAATTGCCGGAGAGGGAGTTAAATATAGTTTATTCGTTTTCTAAGCAGTTATTTCAAAGCCGAAATATTTTCCCTAAAAGCCTGTCAATTGTTCATAGTCAAATGAAGTATAGGAGTAGAGGAAGTATTTAGGAATGTTCTCCCTACACCTAATTTATCTTTGTAAATTGTTGGGGTGTTCTACTTAAGTTTTGGTGTTTGTATACTTTGATGTTTGACTTTTCGGGTGTAGAGCAGTATCTTTTATTGTCCTAAAAAGTCGAGTTAAAAAATCATACTGGTTATCTTTTATTGAGGCCTTCTGTGTGTCAAGCACCATATTGAACGTGTGTCGTGTATCACATCACACGTAATCTTTACAGTACTCCCATGAAGTGGGTATCATTATTGTCACTATTTTCCATTTGAAGAAACTGAGAGGTTAACTTGCTCCAGATTCATGCCAGGTAGCTGGATTCTAGATAACAGGAGTACAAAAGCCCAAACAAACATTCACACTACCTTCTTATGTTCTTTAAGTCTCAAAAATTAAAATCAGCCCGACTCTCTGCTAGGTGTTCCTTGCAAGATGTGGGTTGAACTGCTCTCAGGTCTGTAATTCTTTCATTAAATAATACTGAGTCCAATCTGACATGTTAAGAAGTTGTTATTTTCGTTCCAGTGTTGTGACTGTTTTACTGAGCCAGGCTTTCCTTGGGTTCTGGATGGCCTCCTGCCATGGCCAAGTTTCATATCTGGGAGAGATTTGGGAACAGCCTTTGTAGATAGAACACTGAGGTAGGACTTGGGCTTTGGATTGCTCCCCACGTCCATTTGGCAACAGCACCTCACTCACTATCTTGAGAACAAGAAGGAACATGCCATCAAACAGTGGTTTAGAGCTATAGGAAGGACAAGTTGGGGATAACATTTACCAGGGATATTAAGAAAATTGCCACTCTGAACAAAAAATTAAAGGAGTACCATTTTCATGTCTACTGTATGTGTGTTTTCAGAAAGCGATTCTTTTCTGCAGTGGTGACACTGACATATCAATAAGTAAAGTTCAAAAACAACAATCAGGTTGCAGTGCGGAGAGCCTTCCTCTATATTTAGAATAAAACTCCATGTCTTTACTGCCAGGATGTGAGCTTAATTATAGCATGTTGCAAACTTTGCTCTTGTAAAGGGTGTGTGTGTGTGTGTGTGTGTGTGTGTGTGTGTGTGTGTGTGGCTTACTCTGCCTGGAGAAACTCAGGTGCCATTTTTGTTTTCCTTTTGAAGCATCAGTAGGAGTTCATTCAGGGTAGTTAAGACCCTTGACCCTCAATGAACAGATAAGCTCCTTGAAGGCAGGAATCATGTTGTATTTATTTATCTCTTTTAGCTCTTACCATACTACTTAATAATTATTTACTTGAATAAAACCAGGGGTGTCAACTGGGGCTATTGAGGAGGCTTTCATTTTGATATTTACTTAAGTAATACAGCGATTACTATGCTAGAAATAAATTTTAATCCAGCATGGAAACTTACACTAAAAAAAAAAAAAAACTCTGCAGTTATTCATCATATTATCCCCAGAATTAGCAGTTACACATTTGCTACAGTTATTTCTTGACTATTCAGGGATTACCTTTGTGTGTTTGCACATACCTGTGTGTTTAGCATCAAAACAATTGCATTCAGATTATTCACATTGTCAGGCTCATTACACAGACTGAAAAGTACTTGATTCTAGCCGTACGCCCTTCATATCAACCATGAAAATTTGCTCAAACCCACATTCCTTGAGTCTGAAAGAATCAGCATGGATGGTTTGTCTAGATAATTAATAAACTCCACCTCGCCCTTAAAAACCACCTTTAAGGAATCTGATGCGTACATATGATCTTTAGCTTCTGAATATAAGATTTTACTGCACCTTGCACATAGTAAGTATTCAATATTATGTATATTGAATGATTAATTCAACAGAAATAAAGATGGAAATAAGGAAGATGAAACCATTTGCAAGCTCACCTTTTGGGGGTATACTGTTCTCAAGGTCTATTGGTATTTTCCATTCTGAGTCTACCATCATACCATTTGGGGAAACTTAACATTTTCTCATTAGAAGATGTCTGGTGCTAAAATAGAATGTAGTTAATCAGGACTGAGGAGATGTGCGGTGCATACACTTATTAAGGAGCAATCCGCTGGCTCCTTATTACTGCTATTAGTTCCCAGGCAACACCTTCCACTTTTTTTGTTTGTTTCATACAGTGGCTTATTAAAAAGCACTGCCTGAATAAATGCTTTGGTATGATGTGCATGGCCAGGTAGATGAAGCTATGTTGGTAAAATCGTGATCTGGAGGAATTAATACATAGCAACAAGTGAAATAAAATTTTGATGTAGCTTTATTAATTTGGGGAAAAAATAAGCTTCTGACAAACATGTATTAAATATCCATCTAGTATCAGGCTGTCTAAACTTAGCGAAACAAAGTTTGTGAAGCTTGTTGAAAGTTAACATGATGATTTGTTAACATTTAAATATCTCCATGCAATTAAAATTTTGACTTTAAATTATATGTGAAATAGTGTTGTGAAATATGCTGTCTTGTCTGTGCTTCGGTTTTAGTATTAGGATAAATGTTTGGCCATTAAAAAAGAAGAATTAGAAAAAAAAAGAAGAAGAATTGGCACGCAGCCACTATCAATCCATAATACCAAGTATGAAACTTCAGAACTTAAGGATAAATCTTTAAAAAGTGTTTCCTGGGGCGCCTGGGTGGCGCAGTCGGTTAAGCGTCCGACTTCAGCCAGGTCACGATCTCGCGGTCCGGGAGTTCGAGCCCCGCGTCAGGCTCTGGGCTGATGGCTCAGAGCCTGGAGCCTGTTTCCGATTCTGTGTCTCCCTCTCTCTCTGCCCCTCCCCCGTTCATGCTCTGTCTCGCTCTGTCCCAAAAATAAATAAACGTTGAAAAAAAAAAAAATTAAAAAAAAAAAAAAAAGTGTTTCCTAACAAGATTTCAGACAAAGTCACATCCGTGTATTACGGGAGTCACTTAAACATCCGAATTCATCAGAAACAAGTAAAGTGGTAATTCAAATAATCTACAGGAATAGTAAGAGTTATTTACTACAGAGTAATTCTGTTTTAATCTAGAAACTAAAATTTAATAAGCAGGGAAGTAGACCTCAAATCAGAACTCCCTGATGATTGCCTTTATCATTACCAAGGGCTTCGGGTGAGGGATTCTCCTTTTTAAAATTTGTCTTTGGAGGGGCGCCTGTGTGGCTCAGTCACGTAAGCATCTGACGTCAGCTCAGGTCATGATCTCATCATTAGAGACTTGGAGCCCTGCGTGGGGCTCTTTGCTCTCAGCACAGAGCCTGCTTCAGATCCTCTGTCTATGTCTGTCTGCCCCTCCCCCACTCGCTCGCTCTCTCAAATAAACATTTAAAATTTTGTCTCTGGGCCTTCAACCTAACCTTACAGTACCACGTTGCATTCCAGACTCTTTGTAGTGGATTAGCAACAAGACTGTGGAGAATCCAACTGAAAGTTAGCTACTTATGCATATAATAATATCTGCTTTTGTAAGAAGCTCCTTGTTGTACATATTTTTTTTTTATTTTTATTTTTTCAACGTTTATTTATTTTTGGGACAGAGCGAGACAGAGCATGAACGGGGGAGGGGCAGAGAGAGAGGGAGACACAGAATCGGAAACAGGCTCCAGGCTCTGAGCCATCAGCCCAGAGCCTGACGCGGGGCTCGAACTCCCGGACCGCGAGATCGTGACCTGGCTGAAGTCGGACGCTTAACCAACTGCGCCACCCAGGCGCCCCTGTTTGTTGTACATATTCTAAACAAACAGATTACATGCATTTAGTGTAGGTATTCAGTCCGACTTGATACACATCCACTCTTGGTTCTGGCTCCTTCTATTTGGTGTTAGCCAGAATGATACTCTCCATAATCACTTGGATCCCAGAGCTGGTCATTCCCTAGGATTGCAGGAATGCTCAGTGGGGGGTTAGCCCCTTGAGCCCTAGACCATCCTGTGTGCCCATCCTCCCGCCCCAGCCCACCTCCTACCCCAGGCATCAGATTACATTGGCTTCCTACTAATGCTCCATTTGTTCCTTCTCTACATCTTTTCTCTGCTTTCAAAGCATGGACATTTTCCTTTTCTAGCCCCTGGCAATCTGTGACCTCTCTGGGAGCCTGTCTCCAGGCCCCATCAGTTGTGAGACCTCTTTTCTTTTCCTGTCAATCATGCCTGACTCCTCCAACATCTTCTTTTACCTCCGTATGCTAGAAAGATTATAAACTTTTTTTTTTCATAACTGAAGAAGCTTTCTACTCTTTAATGTTCTAGGATTGGAGGGGGCGAGATGCTATTCCAAACAACCCCACATTGTAAGTTTTTCATTTTGGATGAATCTTTTTAGTTGAATGAAACATCCTTTTTCCTCTTTGGCAGTACCTCATTTCACATGTATAAATAAAATAAATTTTGATTTTGTATATTTTGCTTCACAAGTATATGTGTTTCGTTGAGGAAAAAGATCAAAATATAAATACATTTATACCAACATTTAACTTTGGCAAAAATTTAATATCGGTTGTTTTGAGTGATGATGGTTGTTACTCTAATACATCAGTGCAAAACCTGATGCCCAAATCAACCTGTCAAACTGGAAATGTTTAGTCTCTCTGTGACTTCACAGATACCTGCTCAATTTAGCTTTGAGGAACAAAATAGCCAAATCATAATTCAGTTTCCTAATGTAACTGCTCCAGATATCTATCTTTCTTACGTAGGAAAACTATAAACCTGAATTGTTTGTAATTAATATGAGGGATACATACAATAGGGGCATACCTCAGAAAGAAAAAAAAATGAAATTCTATCTTTTTTAAATTTGACTTAAATAACCTTTCTGATGAGTGATTTCAGTAAGATACAACCTAAGACAAAGGGGACCCAGGGGCCTTGTGCCATGGTCATAAAGTCGTGGCTCTCAGGTGCGATACCTGGTCTGACTCTTGTGGCTAACCTCATGTCCAGATTAAGCACAGAGAACTTGCTTTTGTCTGTAATCATATAGTGGTTCAGACCACAACATGTTTGTAGCAGGGCAGTGAATGGGAAATAGCCAGACGCCAACCCTGTGTCCATCAGCCCATGGTAAATGAACATGGACTTCTGAATCTCTTAGCTTGCCTGTTAAAGAATGTAACAAAATCTGCTGGACTGTATTCTGATATTATACGCCTTGTGTCGGTGTTAAAGGTTTCTAATGTGAGGTAGGGGAGGATTGTGTAATCCATTCAGTTGTATGTACTCATACTGAAATATAAGGCCATACTAGACCAGAGGGCACAGGCTCTGATCATCACTCTGTGGGCTGCCCCTAGTGAGGTTTGGCATGTACCAACTAACTACACATACACACATGTACACAACACATGCGTATGCACATATGAGTACACATGCCTTAGTTAATGTCTGGTCATTATTATTATTCTTTCTGCCTCCAGAATCCTCCCCTGACTCATTAAAAAAAAAAAAAAAAAAAAAAGACTTCAATACCATACCACCTCCAACAACAAATTAGTATTTTTCTAGTTTTGTGCACCAGAGCTAGGCTATAGCATGACGAGTGAGGAGAAAACTTTTTTACAAGCATAGTACAGGTACTGATGAAAATTTTATACCTAATTTATCGACCTACCTCTGTGTATTGATGGCTTTGTTTCAGAAACTTACTCACAGTAATACATTCATGAATCTGTGGGTCATTTTACGGGATCTATGTAATGTGGGAGGAAAACCAGAGATTAAACACATATAACAACTTAGGCTAGAAAAGCTTATACCCTAAAAAGAATTTTCAAAGATAGTATAAATATAATTGATTACCAAATTCTGGAATCTGAGCAGCATATGTTGCCAATAACGTACGGCTAACTCTAGAAATAGAAAACAAAATAAAAAAGCCAGCATGTCTTTATGAAAACTAAGAGAGTATTATGTCATCATAATGAAGCCTTAGACCAAATCTATATAGTAAGGGTAGAGAGCATCTTAATTTATTATTGTAATTGAACTAACACAAATATGACAACCAACCCACTCATCAGCATCACTCATGATCTATATTTAACATAGATTATAGGATAATATCATTAATAACAAAGTCTGAGGATTGAGCTAACTCCTAAGTTACACAAGTAAATCGTAGTGAATAGCAGTTCTCTGCATTATGTCCTTATGTCGCTGGGACATGGCAGAAACGGAGTCTGAACTGTTCTGTGCTCTTACAGTGAAGGGTGATAAGTGCCAGGCATGGCATCATGGTGTACGTGAAGACGTACACCTTCCTTCATCCATGTGAAGGAATTCAGAGTCCAGTGTGCTGGGGCGAAGCAAGGTGGGTCCTCAAGGGGGGCGTCAGGTTTTGAAGATAAATGAGCGCTCGTTCTCAAGGCAGCTAACAGATTTCAGGAAACAATTTGCTTCCTTTCTCAGCCAACTTTCTTTGGTCTGGTCTAAAGTATATCATGTACTACCTATTGAATGCCTTCTCTATGCCAGCTGATTTACCTATATTATTGTCGCGGTAGTCTCACAGAAATGAGGGATTATTATCCCTTTCTGCCCTCGAGGACACCAAGGCTCAGAGTGGTTAAGTACCTTGTTCAAGGTCACATAGCCAGGAACTAAGAGAGTACAGATTCCATTCTTTACTCTAGGTTCCCTAGTAAATCTTTAGCTATTGCTGTATAAACTGAGAGTTTTTGTCCCTTAAAATCCTATGTTGAAACCTAACCCCTTAGGTGATGGTATTAGGAGGTAGGGCCTTTGGGAGGGGATTATTTCATGAGGGCAGAGCCCTCATGAATGGAATTAGTGCCCTTGTAAAAATGGCTGAGAAAGTTGCCTTGCCCCTCCATCATGTAAGGACACAACGAGAACTCTGCAACCTGGAAGAGGGCCCTCACCCCACCACGATGGCAACCTGATGTTGGCTTCCAGCCTCCAGACCTGTGACAAATCAATTTCTGTTGTTCATAAGCCACATAGTCTGTAGCTGCCCGAATGAACTAAGCCAGGTATTGTGCTAATATGACAGAGTGAGTAGGATAAATGTGGAGAAAATAAGCTTGCCAAAATACAAGTGAAGGCAGTTGCTGGCAAGTTAAATGAGGCAACCATGAGGAGTATTAGTGGTGGGGAGGGGGGACAGTGGAGGAACAAAGAAGGGAAAGAGTAAGGATACACCTAAAGAACAATTTAGAACAATGCAAAAGACCCATGGAGTTTGGAAAAGTGGAGCACTGGCAGATGTAGGGGTGCATTCAAATTCATTTCAACAAATATTATTGAGATCCTACTTTGTAGAACGCTCTGTACTGGTGCCTTGTTCAGATGTATAGGAGGTATCACTCCCCTCAAGGAATTTATAATTGAATGGAGAAGAAAGACATAAAACAATATTTTAAGAGCTCTCAGTAGAGATATTAACAAGGTACTATGGAAGCACAGGAGAGAAGAGAGTGAATTGTAGCTGAGAGATTTGGGGGAAGGATTTGTTGAGTATGGGGTTGTAGAATTGGGCTGTGAAGAATAGATTGAGCTTTGGCCAGTGGCGATGAAGGCTGGGGGTGGGGATAAGAATGTGTGGAAAGGGCATTCTGGCACTGAGGTCAGTAGGCATAAAGGTGGGAGAACCAAGGGGTGCCTAGTGTATTAGGGTCAAAGGTAGTAAACCAGACTAAACAGTCTTTTGGAGAACCCAGACCATCATGCCGAGAAGTTTGGACTTTACTCAGTTAGCCACAGGGAGCCATGATTTGTAAGCCACTTAATGATGTCTGGAGTTGTGCTTTAGGGTAATAATTCTGATGCCTGTGTCAGGAATGAAGAGAAATGAGACTACTTATAAGGCTTTTGCAATAAGGGCTTACGTCAGAGATAAACCCCCAAAAGTCTGTGGCACTGAAAAAGGAAGAAAAATATACAAAAGAGAATCTTTGAAAAGAGGAAGCATCAGAAAAGATGTAGAGAATGAAGAGTAGCAAGGAATGAGTGATGTGGCCATGGGTCTTCCTGACTAAAGGTATCATGTGTTCCAGGAGGGAGAGGAAGCAAGGCTGTTTGTAGAATACAGACTTAAATTTAGACCTCGGTCTTCACAGTATGGAGAGTGGGGAAACAGTATTGGAGACGGAACTTTCTTTAGTCACATATACATCAAGGTTATGAAAGATTACTAGTGGAATTACGTCTGGCAAAGACAAGAGATGTAACATACATTGTATTAATTGGGTATGTGTCTGTCCAAAGGTGTTTGTGCACTGGGCAGACATGATACAATTGGCCATACATTAAAATTAACCTTGTTATTTTAATCATAATGCATGTTATACATATCTTTAACTTTTTAATGTTTATTTTTTGAGACAGAGAGGGAGAGAGAGAGAGACCGAGTATGAGCATGGGAGGGGCAGAGAGAGACACACACACACAAAGAATCTGAAGCAGGCTCCAGGCTCTGAGCTGTCAGCACAGAGCCTGACATGGGGCTCGAACTCACAAACCGTGAGACCATGACTTGAGCCAAAGTCGGAGGTTTAACCAACTGAGCCATCCAGGCACCCCTACATATCTTTAAACTAAATATATAAGTTTCTATAAAATATATCTTATAAGTATCTTTAAAACACCTTTATCAAAGAAAAGATGGCCTCCGTTGATTTGAATTACCCATTTTTTTTAATTTAGAGCTTTATCTTGATCCCTTGTGTAACCCTCGAGGCAAAATGAAACTGTGCCAGTATTCCAGAATGTGTCAGGCTATTAAAGTAGCTCATCCCCTCTCCTAACTGCCACCACCACTGCGTTCCCACAATCGTATCGTATCTCGTCACCCAGGCACTATTACAATATGTAATGTGCTAACGTAATATGGGTGTGTGCGTTAGAACGTCATTGTATTTTCTGGTTATCTGGTCTGGAGCTGGCTTGAGTAAGTGCAAGAAGTCTTACCGACTGACTGATAGTAGACCCAGGTTCTGACTTTAGCTTGCCTCAAACTGGCTTTGTGACCTTGAGCAAATCACCTCAGGACTCTGGATCTTAGCGTCCTTTTCTTTCCTTTCTTCCTTTCCTTTTCAGATGGAGCTGGACTAGTGGTCACTAGTCACTGGTCTCCCATACCAGTAAGATATCCTGAGCTCTTGACGCCCAGGACTTAGCATTCCTGCTCCATCTGTCCCAGTCTACGGGCAACACAAAATGCTCGTGATTATAGTTTCGGAATACGTCATTGTCTATATTTTTAAATCTTTTGGCCTTGGCAACCACACATAGCCCTTGGTGACCAGACTCTGTGGGGTTGTAAGTGTGTGGACATTGGCACAAGCGACAGAGAAGGACAGGGAGCAGTGTGTGTGGTATCAAAGAAGCGCTGTTTTACCTAGCAGACAACCCCTAAATCAGCGTTTGTCTCTCTAGCCTCAGAATCCAGCAGGAACATCGAGTTGAAGTCAGTGCATCTTGATCTGTCTGGTTTGGGAAATTTTGAAGTCTGGGGAAATTGCATGAAGGCCGGAAAGGTGTGGTATAATTTATGGAGGCAGTTCTCCTAAACTCAGAAGCAGAAAGCATGTCTGTGTGCAGAGAAGCAAAGGAAAAAAGAGACACGTAAGAAAGGAGCCAAAGAAGCTAGAGGAGTGGCTGAGACAAAGCTGAGTTCTCCCGTTGTTGCCTTTGGGTTTAAGTGATAAAAATGTCCCTTGATATAGCATTGTCTAGACCAGGCTTTTGTCATTAACCCTTAATTCGCTTTAAATTGTCACTAACATGAATCCTGTAGTGTTTTGTTGTTGTGGGTTAAACCTGTGAACGAGGTCAAGAATAAAATAACTCAGTTCTTAGGGTGCCTGGGTGGCTCAGCTGGTTAAGTGTCCGACTCTTGATTTCGGCTCAGGTGGTGATCTCACAGTTGTAAGATTGAGCCCTGTGATGGGCTCCATGGGTGTGGAGCCTGCTTGGGAGTCTCTGTCTCCCTGTCTCTCAGCCCACACCCCTCCCTCCCTTCTCTGAAAATAAATAAATAAACATTAAAAAAAAAGAATAAAATACTTAGTTCTAGGAAACAAGAGCGCAATAATGACATTCCACAAGGGACACAATTTGATGAAATTATGCAGATTTAATTTAGTACTGAAACAAAGGTATCTGTATAAAACTTTTTGAGTGTATCTTTTAGAAAATTTAGGCAGTAAGAAATACAAGTGGGCATGTAGCACCGCAGCCTCTTTCTCTCTTTCTTTCTTTTTCTCCATGTTTAAAAATAAAAAATAAACTGGGGCACCTGGGTGGCTCAGTCAGTTAAGTGTCAGACTTCAGCTCAGGTCATGATCTCGCAGTTTGGGAGTTCAAGCCCCGCTTTGGGCTCTGTGCTGATCGTTCAGAGCCTGGAGACTGCTTCTGATTCTGTGTCTCCCTCTCTCTTTGCCCCTCCCGCACTCACACTCTGTGTCTCTCTCTCTTTCTCTCTCTCTCTCTCTCTCAAAAATAAACATTAAAAAAATTAAAAAACAACAACAATGTTTTCTGAACCTGGTAGGCACTTGGCCCTCCTTTGCTTTCATAAAATAACAGAATAGACTCCTGGCTCCTGAGTTCAGCCTCTTGGCTCCCATGAGCAAGAAGAGTTTCTAATATTTTTGTCTCAACAGGACTTCTTTCAGAGGGTCACTTTTTAAAAGCTATTCAAGAGGCATTGTGATAGTGAAGGGGTACATATAGACAGGAGGAGCTGCAGGCAGACAGTATCTTGGAAATTTTCTAAATTAGTCTTTTAAAACAATAAGCCAAAGAAACAAATACAAATAAAACAGCAACCGAAGAAAGCTGAAGCATTTGAGAATGAGCTTTAGATAAAGGAAGCACCATTTTTCCTAGCAAAGAAATGAGCTCAATATTGGATGTGATGGATTTATGATTTTACCAGGCAAGAGAAGGAAGGCAGGGAGTGGAGGGCCTATTAACAAGATATCGCCAAAATCGCTTTTTCTTGCTGAATTGGAAGCTCCCTGAGTATTGTTTGTTGAATATATGTTTATTGCTTAAATCTACTTCACGTATGTTATTTATTTATAACTTTAAAGATAATGTAACATGTAAAAATCTCCTCTGCTGAAATGTGGGTATTAATTTCCAAGCATCATTTATTGCATTTATGGCTGATGGATTGTTATGAGTCAGAACTAATAAACTTGTAAGGATTAATAGAATATTGGTCTGGGGAAGAAAAAAAAAAGAAGAAGTATCTTTATGGTTGCCATGTAACTGCATCTGCCGGGAAGGCTGGATTACATGAAGGGACTGCTGTGCTCTGTGTCTTGCTGAGGACGGGGGGGTGATAGGCAGTAGGGGAGAACAGTAAAATGGATGATTAATACCTTCTAATTGAGTGGATATTGGCAGCAGTACATTGCCCAGGACATTAAGTGGCTGGCAAAGCAGAGATCTTTTGCTAAACATGGTTACACTCTCGTGAAAGCGCCAGTTCTATAGATTGGGCCAGGTGATGCTAAGGAAACCTGGCTTTGTTGAAAGAAACCAGGCACAAGATTCAACAAGCAGAAAATTGCTATCTGCCTTAGGGCTTATTTTCTCCCGGCAGATAAAGAATCTTGCACTCCATGTATGTTACAAAGTGTCGCCGGGACAAAGAGGCTCAGAAACGCAACGGCTGCAAGCCCACCAGGTTTCCTTGACATTTAGGGAAGAATGCGGTTGAGTTGAGTTTGGTTTTTCCTACCCCCTTGAGGAATTACCCCTCGGAAGCGGAGGTCTCTTAGCTTCACATGCTTTTAAGCCAGGGGTGGAGAGAGCCACGTGGTTCATATTTGTCTCGTGATGGAAGTGGGAACGGGGGCTGAAGCTCCCCTGTCGGCTCCCTCACCCTCTTTCTGAGAGGGTGATGGGGGAACGAAGGAGAGAAGCACCTGCTTTTCTGATTGATGGAGGATGACATCACTGCTGCACAGAAAGCTGGAAACTCAGTTCACGGTTGGTTTTTTACATGTTAATCTGGATTTTCAGATGAGAGGAGAGAATTTCCACACACGTTTTCAGACAGCCTCTCATTTCCGTTTTATTTTTCTCTGCTTCCTCCCCTCCTTCTCCCTCCACCCCAGCACACACTCACACGCACACACACTCACAGTCGACGTGTTCACCCACATACCCTCTCCCACACTTTCTCTCCCAGGGCTCCCCCTCCCTGCGGTGCTGGCTCCTTGTTCTCAAACAAAGCCCCAGGCTGACCTCAGGAAGTAGAAGGGTACCCTGGGTTAAGAGCTGCCTGTTACAGTAATCATTTATTAGACCTGAAGTTTGATTGGCCAAATTGGATTAAATAAATATTTAGCAGGCAGAAGCTGCCCTGGCTGTGAACATCAAAGGGGTATGACAGACTCCACCACCGGCTGCTGGCAGCAGGCCCGACGAACGGGGCAGCCGCCACCACGGCGTTAGCTCGCAGGTCCCAGGCCTTTACAATCCCAGAAAAAGAGCCTTTCTGTGGTTCGGATGGGGTGAAAGTGCAGACAGACTTAAGCAAATTCTCATGTGTAAGAAGGAAGGCTTTTAGTGTAAATGTGTTAGGTGCTGGATGTCTCCCGTCCTGCCCTGTGGCCACAAACACACCCCCCGCAGCCCCTTTCCTTTGCTCCTGTTGGGAGGATGTGTTCGGGTGCTTTGGTGAGTCTTGGGCAGCCAGCTACAGAATAAGGAACAGGGGCACATTCAATTTACCTCCAGCACAAAGAGGTTTACTCTGAGGGTGCTTATGGGCCAGGCCTAAGTGAGGAAAAAGCCAAAAAGGGAATCTCTGAGGGCAAACCACGCCCTCTCAGTGGTCACAGGGTCATCTGTCATCTCTCTTGTCTGTGTGTCTGTCTCTGTCTCTTTCTCTTTTCCCTCCTTGCCTGCCTGCCTTCCTTCCTTCCCTCCTTCCTTCCTTCCTTCTTTCCTTTCTTCTTTCTTCTGTCAGCCTCGCTGTCTCCTCATAGTAATTTCTTTGTAACTCCCCTTTCCCTCCTGGCTCATCCCACCCCCTTGCCTTTTCTTTTGTGTCACTCATTATCTTTTAGGCTCTGCTACCACTGCTAAGTGTGTGTGTTCCTCTGTTCCCACTACATTTCCCAGAGTCAGAGGCTGATAGAGCAAGCTGTGTCTTACAGAGACCACAGGCTTTCCTTGGATCAGGTGTTCATTCCTGGTTCAGCCAGCTATGGTCAAAAGGATATGGCCTCCTGCACAAAACTTGTGTAGTGTGGTCATTTCCTTTAAAATGGAGATGCGGCTAAAAAAAAAAGGGGGGGGGGGCGCCTGGGTGGCTCAGTCGGTTAAGCGGCCGACTTGGGCTCAGGTCATGATCTCGCGGTCCATGAGTTCGAGCCCCGCATTGGGCTCTGTGCTGACAGCTCAGAGCCTGGAGCCTGTTTCAGATTCTGTGTCTCCCTCTCTCTGACCCTCCCCCGTTCATGCTCTGTCTCTCTCTGTCTCAAAAATAAATAAACGTTAAAAAAAAATAAAAAATAATAATAAAATGGAGATGTGGAAGATCAGCAGTGCTGGTGACAAGAGTTTGAAACTACATTAGTGTCATATTACCTTTTCCAATTGTTTGTTAGTCATGCAAATCCACCTTTAAAGGGACTTTTGGTAACATTTTTCTAGAAATAAAGATTTAATTGACTATACGTATTTGGAATTTGTGGTGACTTAAGCATTTTAGTTATTTCCTTGGCCTCACAGACATTTGGTTCAAAAATAGTGTCTATTAATATTGAAATAAATGATTTGCAATGGCGGCTATTTAAAACTCTTCATAGGCCATTTTTCAACTCCCCTCAAGCACTTTAGAAGCACTCATTTATATGTAAACAATCGATATGCTAATTACAAATAAGACTTAACTATTTATGAAAGCACTTAACTGAGTCCAAGTCCTTAACTAAGCAACACTTTGTTAACCTTAGTTTGAGGTATTGCATAACCTTCAGATCCATGAAACTTTTCAAGTTTTATTCTTCCCACATGATGACACTTCTCCATTTCCAGGCAGTCAGAATTAGAGGGAAATATCGAAATATTCCAAGATATCAAAAAATACCAAGATAACAAAAACATCTAAACCAATAAAGAGCTAATGTGTAACTTCAGCAATGAAAGTCTGAGCGTAGGGACAGGGGTATATGAGAAATCTCTGTACCTTCCCTGTCAATTTTGCTGTGAATCTTAAATGACTCTAAAAAAAAAAATAAATAAAAAAAAAAATAATCTGACCATAGGAGAAAGTCAGTATTCTGATGTAAGATATGAGAACTGGGGATGCCTGGGTGGCTCAGTTGGTTAAGCATCTGACTCTTGATTTCAGCTCAGGTTATGATCTCATGGTTCATGGGATTGAGCCTGGAGTCAGGCTCCGGGCTAACAGCGTGGAGTCTGCTGGGGATTGTCTCTCTCCCTGTCTGTCTCTCTCTGCCCCTTCCCACTCATTCTCTTTCTCTCTCTCTCTCTCAAAATAATTAAATAAACTTTAAAAAAAAAAGAAATAAAATCTGAATACCTTTTATTTACATAATATTTTTCTTACATAAATTTGTTTGAAGAAAGGCAGTCAAACACAGCATCAGAGTATTATGCAAATCAGGAAATTATTTCTAAAGTACTTCTTAGAAGTTCTTTTTACTCTCCAAAAGCAGTTCCAGAAAAAGGGATTACTGAGGCTACAAGGGAGGATTGTTGACGCTGGGAAGACATTTGGGCTGGTGGGAGATGAAGGTGCCGTATCTGATGAAGGGAGATCAAGTTGCCTGCCCCAATGAAGAGAATGCATTCCTTGGACCTCCGCAAAAGTCAGGAACTTCAGCATAGTAGAAAAAGATTAGAGGAACCGTGGGAGCACGTTCCAGAACGTCAGGCCTCGTATAACATAAAAACATAATTAAATATCATCTAAAGTCACAAAACACGACATGGAAAACATTTTAATATGTCTCTGCAGTTCTAGGCAGTACAAGGTAAGAAGAAGAACTAGCAAGGAAACCCTGTCATGTTCGAATCATGTTGTAGTGTGCTTGTGACTTTGAGCTGCAAGAACGATAGGCTTGCTCAGGCTACCACGCCTCCCATCTGGTGAAGGTCAGTGGAAGGATAAATGAGGTAGACAGGGAAGACGGACCTGAACACAGGACAGCTGGGCTTTGTGGCTCCTGGAACTCAGCTCGGGGGTTGGTTTAATGCTTTGCTGTTACAGGCTTGAGATTCTTAATAATTTTGATCCAAATGCAGGGCCCTACAATAATTTGTAATCATTGTAAAAAATGCATTTTCATTTCTCTTGGGCCCTACAAATTGTATAGTCAGGCCTGCTGGAAGTGGAGGTTCCTTCACAGCATCTCAGAACACAAGAACTGTAATGGAAGTCATTCCAGGAGAAAGGAAACACAGACTCCACCTTCCTTCCAACTCTTTACCCCCGATTTTTTTTTTCAAGTTCATTTATTTTGAGAAAGATACAGAGAGCAAGCAGGACAGGGACAGAGAGAGAAGGAGACAGAATCCCAAGCAGGCTCCATGCTGTCAGTGCAGAGACTGACATGGGGCTCAAATCCACGAACTGTGAGATTAAACCTGAGCTGAAATCAAGAGTCGGACACAACCGACTGAGCCACCCAGGCGCCCCTCTACCCCAAATCTTTCTTAGAGCACTAAAACTGTGACGGTAACTGCCCTTCTCACCACTCAATTCACACAGCCCATAACCGACCAAGGCTCGAAGTTTCTATAGTAGTGACAAAGCCAATTTCATAATTAGAAAGAAACAAGCAAAAAAAAAAAAAAAAGAAAAGAAAACAATCATAGAATCGTTGTTACCATGATAACCTAAGTAACCAACATATTAGAGTGTGGTGTGGTTAATCAATTAAATAGTAGAAAGGTCTAGTGTCTGGTTACTTCCCACTTAAACATGGAAAAAGAGACTTAGAAAGGGTGCCTGAAAGGACCAAAAAGAGGGAAAGTGGCCATAGGGGAGGAGAGTATCGTGAGATAGAGACGGTGACAGCACATGATGATGTGTGTCTTTACCGCTTCCTAATTTGCCTTTAACTCTTCCTTGCTACTGTCTTTTGAGTGCTTGTAATTGACCCTTCAGTCTTGACAACGCTGCTTGCCTTAATTGATAAAGATGTTGTTTTAATACAGCAATTTTGTAATGAGAGAGCTTAACTCCTGCAGGAATGACTTTATATCTTCAGAGCTGCTGAGCTCTTGAATCGTAGGGATGTCCTCTTCATCTTGTACCGTTGGCCCTTCTTTGAGCTAGTGGAGGCCCAGTGCATAGCCTTCCTCCACACCTTTGTGAATTCCGTGTAGGAATCCCGGTCCACAAGTTCTACCTGGAAATACGTTCTGGTGGTGGACAACTCTTATGGTCACAGAGCTTTTCCTGGTAGAAAATGTGGACCTCTCCTTCAATGTGGCTCTTTTGACTCCACTAAAGAAGAAAAATAGTTGGCCACCAATTAAGATGATCTGCATCTCTGTAGGAAGAATTTGAGCAGCTTCATTCCACGAGAGCCTTTAGGGTAAGAGGACACCTTGTCTAAGATGAGGCGTGAAGTCCCTTCATCTCCACAACCAGGGGGAAGGAGGAGGAGACAGTAGTGGATGCTGAGCCATCCCCCCACAAGGTCACCTGGCTGGGGTAAGGCAGGACATCCATGCCAGACTTCCTTATAGCCAGTGGGCCTACAGTTCCAGACTTCTGCACAATCCAATAGAAGGAAAATTATTTGCTTTCTTTTTGTCCACTTCTGTCCTTCCTGTTGCCCTATGGCATGGTAGAGCGGTCGAGCATCTTGCAACACAAAGGAAACAATTTAGCTCTCTCCTTTCTGCCTTAAAAAGAATGTAATTAACAGGGACTGGCATAACAGCAGTTGATTCGTAGTAGATTCTGGAGCCTGAGAGCCAAATACTCTCCAGCAAGCACAGCCTATGCCTGTACATTATGTGCTAACTAATAAGTGCTGTCGTGTTTGTATAGATGCTACTATATTTGAGTTTAAGCTGTTCCCTGAGATAAACTATCACATCTGAATAGTGATACAACATTAATAGAGTAGCTGTGATGGTTTCATTCTGATTTCAGTGTTCTAAAATTCCCTGGTGACTGAAGTTATATGGCTCTCTTTTAATAGCCTTCAAGTCATAATGGATAAAATGTGGGCAGTTTCTAGTTTAGAGAGTACTAACTATCTAACTTCAAAGAAAATACTGCTTTGTGGTGATTATCAATGCCAATGGCTAACCAGCACCATGGGTTAATTAAATGTCATTATCATCTGGAAATTTCACTTTGATTTTTAATACAGTTTTCTACTCTATTAGAGAGTTAGCCTTGCTGCTAAAAAGTAATGGCATTGTTTGATTAGAAGTTTGATTTGTCTCGGGGCGCCTGGGTGGCTCGATTGGTTAATTGTCCGACTTTGGCTCGGGTCATGATCTCATGGTCCGTGAGTTCGAGCCCTGCGTCAGGCTGTGTGCTGACAGCACAGAGCCTGGAGCCTGCTTCGGATTCTGTGTCTCCCTCTCTCTCTGACCCTCCCCCGTTCATGCTCTATCTCTCTGTCTCAAAAATAAATAAACGTTAAAAAAAAAATTGAAAAATTCTTGAAAAAAAAAAGTTTGATTTGTCTCTCCTTTTCTGTCTACTCTAAAAAAGCACCAAAGCACCTTCTGACCTCGGTCACAAGGGAAGTGATTTATCTTAACTCTGTGTTGTGGGGGCTGTTGGACGCTTTCCCACCATCTTGCTTATTTCTTAGTTTCTAACTGTGATAGGGTTTAATATACTTCCCTATAATCCTGAAGTTACCTTTGACTTCTTGCCCATCTCATCTAACCTTTTTTCAAGTGTGGCCAACTGTGCTCATGATAGCTCCTCATGTATACCCCCTCCTCTCCATACCTGTTGTCCTTGCCCCCATTCAGTCACTCTCGGATCCCCTGACCTAGATCAGTAGCTTTCCAAACTGATTTCTCTCCTCCAAAGACCATTCTGGTCCCTCAACTCCCAACTCCCCCGTTCTGAGTCCCACTACGTCACTGCTGTCAGGTCTCTTGTTGCTCACATGCTCTGAGGAGCTGTCCAGGGCCCATGGGACAGAGCCCAGTTCTATTACCCAGTAGTAGGTAGGGAGTGAAGCTTGCCCCCTGATGAAAGTACTAGACTACCTGTAGTTCTACTAGAGAGCCCAGTTCTATCCAGCTCCAGCCACTACGCTTCCTCCTAGTCCCTCTTCTCCACCCAGATACGGCTGTCACCTTTCTGTGCTTCGCTATGCGTGGCCTCCACTTTGTGCTTTTGTTCAAACTGCTCCCTTTTCTGGACTGCTGTCTCCTACTCCTTGCAGATCTCATCCTACCCATGCTTAAAGATCCACAGCCTTCTTCAGAAAGCCTTCCCATATTCCCTCACTAGGAGTGTATTTGTCCTCCCTCTATGTGCCTGTAGCAATTTATTTGTTTCTCCTAACACTTCCTGATGGTCCCTAAACTCCCTGAAGGGAGGGCCTAAGAGTCATCCTTGTTCCACTGATAGAGGGCCTTGAGCACAGAACATGCCTATGAATATTCACAAAATTAATAAACCCAGTTCTGATGTAATCAATGAACGGCTTTGGAGCTGATTATTAAGCGTAACTGTCTTTTAAGGTGAGGCTATTAAGGGCATTGCTCTGATGGAGAAAAAAAGTTATCAGTAAAGAAAGAGGAAAGGTAAAACAAGCCCTGTGGTGTTGGATTAGAAGCGGGATAAACTACTACTGTCTATAAATTTTAATAGATAGGTATATATGTACATATGTAAATGGGTTAGTACACATACATAGAGTTCCTAGTTCTGTCTGCTGAGATGCATAGCCAACCTCAGCACCCATATCTTGCTTCTAAACACATTCCCCGGTAAAAAGAACCAACCCTCCTTGGAGAAGTAGTTGATTCCAGGGCTCAGGCAGGGAAAACACAAAATGAGTCTATCTTATGTTCTGTCTTATAGTGCCAATAAATAAGCAAATACTCAAAAAACAGAAAAAAGAGAAAGTCTTTCCAAGAGAACACTGAAGTCAGCGTAAATGTGTTCCCAGTGACCAAAGCTGGAACAATTTGGGCAGCAACATAAAGAATGATAGGACTGAATTTTAACCCATAGGTGAAATTAATATCCAGCGGTTAAACCGATTAAAAAAGCAAGCAAATAAGGGGAGAAGGGGCAGCTCTTCCTTAAGTCGAATTCCAGAAAATAAATGTAGAAGGAAAGCGGGAAATAGAATCACCATTAGGCAAACACCACAGTAATAATTGTTTCAGACAAGACCCACAGATGGATGCTAAAATTAGTGAGCAACGTCTGAGGAGAAACAGGATTTGCATAGTCTCAGCATATTTCCCCTAAGATACTTATTTACTACAGAGGGAAAGATGGTAATTTTCTGTGGAGAAACCAACAGACACCAACTTAACCGAGTGATCAAGGGAAACATAAGCAGCAAAAAGACATATTGACATCACAGCCCTTGATGTGATGCACTGAGAAGGACACAACATCATTTTTGTAGTGTTCTTGCTAAAAATGCGTAACTTCTTTCCAGCCATGAAGAAACATTAGACAAACCCAAACCGAGCAACATTCAACAAAAGAACGGTTCAGTCCTCTTCAAAAGTGTCAAGGCAAAGAAAGGCTGAGGAGCTGTTGCAAACTGGAAAAGACTGAGAAGAAATAGCAACTAAATGTGAAAGGGGGTCATCTTGGATAGGATTCTGAAACAAAAAGGACATTAGTGGAAAAAATGGTGAAATTCTAATAAGGTCTGTAGTTTAATTAATAATACTGTATGGATGTTAATTTCCTGTTCTTGATACGTATGTTATGGTTATGTAAGACATTACCATTAAGGAAAGCAGCATAAAGGGTAAGAAGGGCTTTGTGCTATTTTTGCACCTTTTCTGTAGGTAAAAAAATAGTTCAAAATTTAAAAAGAAAATTAGGAGAGGCTATTAGTAATTAATACTATGAACATTTCTCTAGCCAAGGAGGATCAAAAATACCTTTAAAGAAAGTCAAGCATCAAATACCCTTTGTATTCTTTCTACACAGCATTTCTTTCCATGGCTTCCCTCTCTTGTTTCCACGTGTTTCTAGATACATGGGTCAAACCGCCTGTGCAAAAGCACTCTCCTTCGGGTCAGAATTACAGAACACGTGCCTTCTCTGTGTGTGGATGTTTGGTTTTTTTTTTTTTTTTTTTTTTGAGCTGACCAGGGCTCTGTCTGGAATCTCTTCTGAGAACATGATGCAAGCAGAAGCATTTCCTCCTTTTCCTGGACCTTCCTGGGAAGGTCCTGGATCATCTGGATCACCCCAGGAAGGTCCCTGTGCAGGACCAGAAGCAGCCCTCCTGGCATCTGCTCCCTCCTCCTATTTCTTCTTGCATCGTGACTTGGCATAACGCTCGGGATTTCCAGACCTAAGATGACTGGACTGTTAGGATACTCACTTCCTTTTCCCTCCATGTATTCTCCTTTCCCAGGGAACCAGTCAACATACTCAGTCGACATAGTTAAGATATGTATCTTTTTAATTTTGGAAATATTCAAACATACAGGAAAATAGAATATAATAAAGCCTCCGCCAGCTTGTTCTTAAACAGACAGATACCCTTTCCAAGAGTCACCAGTGGTCCCTGTTCTGCATGTTGAGGATGCAGGTGACAGCACTGGCCCCAGTTCCTCTACTTCTTTCGTATTTATCTTCATACTCTTGTTTTTAGGACAGTATCTTATTTCTTGGCCACTTTATCTTATCAACAGTAGGAGTAACCACTGCAGTGTAGGGACTCACTGAAGACCCCCTCTCCGACCCCTTCGCACAGTGCAGATTGAGGTCACCTCTGGGGTGGCTAATGAAAGAAGGACCCCTTTAAACATTTCCCTTAGGGGCCCAAATTGACTTGATGCTGATCTCAAAATCATAGTTCTTACAACAGAAGCTGAAATCACGTTGTACTGATTAGGCCCTCTGTGTTACTAAACAGTGAGGGGGAAAAAGGGGATGAGAAAGGGTTCTTCCACTTGTTCCTCTGGGCTTTTCCATCATCAGTAACTCAGGCTTAGGAATCTCAGGTTTTATTCCTGACAAAGCATTCCAGCAGTTTTTGTCGTCAGAAAGGGAAGAGCTCAATGGATACTGAAATGAGCTGAATGAGATGAATAAGATACTCATTTCCTGAGGGGAAGAAAGATGTTCACATCTGCCTCCAAGTAGGGTATCAAAGCGTGAAGCCACACCTCTTTGAGAGAAGTAGTAGGTAGGGAGTGAAGCTTGCCCCCTGAAGAAAGTACTAGGGTACCTGACTTCAGGAGTCCTCTAACAATATTGCAACGGGATATGATTTTTATTTCATGGTGTTGAGATGGAATGCCATTTTTTTTTGGTTCAGGCTAACAGAATTCAAGGTGTTTACGTGGAGAGAATTTGTACGTGTTACAAATTAGAAAAAAGAGCGCAAGTGGTTTTTGTAAATAATACTGAAGGATAAAGGTTTCAGAGATGGTTCTTTATATGCTACGTTAAGGTACACACAAAGAAGCAATCAAAAGAAGAGGGATACCCGTATGTCCACCTGTGATTGCCTCTACTTCCGTCATCTCAGAAGCGCCATTGACAAAATATTCTCTTTTACCACACGTCTCCATTTTTGTGGTAGAATTCCTTTCTGTGATTTTATTCCAATTCAGCCGCCGTCTCTAGATTAGAACGACACTATAGGAGCACAAGGATTTTGTGAGTTTCCGTGTCTGGGGAGAGAAAAAAGATAGTAGGTTGAAGAAGTGTGGGGTCAGTATCACTTTTTTTTATTCCGTGGTGATATTTCAAACACTAAGACGGAAAAAAATTTTAATGTGCTGTTTCTGCTGAGTGGAGACGGGAGAGAGTTCGTGCTTTGTTGAGAAGCAGAGTGAGTATTCTTACAGACATCAGACTCTGCACCTATAGCAAGGTGATATCTCAAAACAGGGCCATAAATTAGTCTCATAAAGGTATTGGTCTATCATCTTTCGCAGAGTTCTCTTCTTTCCTAATAAAGGCAGATAATAATCAAATAACTAGCCTTTTGTTTTTCCTAGGGCCTATGGCCAATAACAGGGCCAGTACTTTGTGACCCTATGGGCTGTCAAAAAAATATCTACCTTTTAATAAACTAGGAGAGCACCCAAATATTATTAGAAAGCTTTTTCATACATGTATATCTTAAGTGGAACACTTCATTCCCCAATGCTCAGGACAAGCAAGGCATTTAGTATAATTTCCAGAAGGCATTTACTGTTCTTCACTTGTCCATGTTTCCCAGGTCTGAGGCAATGAGGCTACTCTATGAATGCTAAGTCAGGAAACCAAGAAGAACACAAGAACCAAGTATACCATTCAAGACTTATGTAAATTCAGTGATACTTTACCTGACATCAACAGTCATGGGCATCAAAGGTTCCTACTCTCTACAAGTTGCCATGACTGTTCCCAGCTGATGATGGAAGGAGGTAGAGGCGTCCATGCCTCCCTGCGGGGCACGATCATTCAGCTGTGCTACTTGCCTGGTGGAGCTTCATTGTCCAGTTGTTCCAGCACCTGGAGCCTGGGGTGTAAAAGCCAGACTTTTCCCAAGATGGGCATAGCGAGTGACAGAAAGGCAAGTCTAGGGGCTCCTGGGGGGCTCAGTCGGTTAAGCATCTGACTCTTGATTTCAGCTCAGGTCATGATCTCCCAGTTCATGAGTTTGAGCCCTGCATCAGGCTCTGCACTGACAGCACGAAACCTGGTTGGAATTATGTCTCTCTCCCTCTCTCCCTGCCCCTCCTGCTCGCTCTCTCTCTCTCTCTCTCTCTCTCAAAAAATAAATTAAAAAACCTAAACTAAACTAAAATAAGGCAAGTCTAGAATACAAGGCCAGGCCAGGGGCTCTGTGTGTGCTGGTCTAGAGGCCGCATAAACATGGCTATACATTGAATACTTTTCAGTGTGTTAACGATCCTTCTGGAACCCTATCATAGGGAGAGCTCACTCTTCCTCTCAGCCTTGGGGTGGAGGGATCACATGAGATTGCAGACCGCCTTAGCCCTCTGGTCCCCGTCCCCACTTTCGAAGGGACAGCTTTATCCTTATGCCCATTAGACAGGAGCTACTGCTGCCTAAAGCTGACAGCAGTGCTCCGGCTCCATCTTGGCTGCATCCCTTGTGCCAGGCAGGAGCCTTGGGGAATAGACAGGGATTTGGCAAGATTCCTGGTAAATAGATGGCGCCCCAGTGAGCATTGTGTATGGCATTTCTCAGTGTTGCCAGACGCATCCATTGCGGCTTTCTCACTCTTCCTCTGGAGAGAGGGGCCATTGCAGGACAGGTTTTTAAATGAAGAACAGGCAAAGGTGAAAGAAACCTAAGCCCCACATCTCTCCATGTCCAGAACTTAAAAATGCAGGAGAGTGTTCACTTTTCTAAAACTTTTGCTTCTTGGGTGAGAAATAAATTCAAATCTTGTGTCTAATTCCCCTGATTTTTCAGACTTAGCTAAGGCAGAAAACCGATGCATTACATTATCGACTGGTATCATTAGCCTGAGGTTAGGGACCCACCGTTCTCTCTGAAGCAGGCCCGCCTTCTTCTCTCTGCCAGTATATTATCCCTCTATCATTTTTGCTCTCTCTCTATTGCCTTTGATATGGTAATGATCTTGCACAAGAAAAGCCATTTTTTTTTATATGAGTGCTTAAGGAATTAAAGGTGAGTGAGAGGTGGAAGGTGTTAAGAAGGATGGCAGTTTGTCGTTAAAAAATAAATAAGTATACCCCTTGGAATAAAAAAGAAAGAACGAAAAAGGGAGCCGAAGTGGGGGGGACAGGCAGGTGTCTCTCCGCAAAGGCAGGAGATGGTGTTACTAACAGGCTGGCTTAAAGCCCTCTTAACAATGTACGGTTGCTCTCCCCAGCTCATCATTGATTTCCCTCTGCCCTCCACAGACCTGGCTGCAGTTAAGCCTTGTGTCCTCCACGTGATGCTGAGCCGAATCAGATTTTCCTTTTAGTTGTTCGATCAAATTTTCCTTCCTAGAGCTTAGAAGGCACACTTGGGACCATATAGTAATTGCCTCCCCACACTGAACTGCTGATACCTTTATTGGATTGGGATAGGGTTTCAGAGGACTGTGTTTAACATGCAGTGAGCCGCAGCAATGCAAACAGCTCCAGTGTTTAAACAAGCATCCATTAGGCCAGGAAACAAGGCGGTGCCAGCCCATTTGGTGCTCTGTAGTGCTGGCAGCTTGAGGTGAGCGGGGCAGCCAGGGCGCTGGAGTGGGAGAGGGCAGGTGCGAAGGGAAGCGGAGGAATCGTGGTGTCAGAGAAGGAGCTGGTTCCCTTTAGATTTGCAGAAGAGGGCGTGCAGGGGGGAGGGGGAGAGAAATGTTGTGGCTAGGGACATGTGCAAAGCTCATTAATATCTCATTATGTTAGAATTGCGATCTCCCTGCAGATCGGCGGCGTTAACATTTGCAGTGCCAGAGGAAGGGCTTTGGGAAAGCAGCAGCCCCCCTCCTTTTTTTTTTTTTTTTTTTTTTTTGCAAGCCCCAGCAAGCTCCAGACGCTTGTTTTGCACTGAGGGAGTGGCGGTGTTGAATTTGTGAGAGAAGGCTGTGAGAAAACCCCAAAGGAGCAGTAGTGAGCAGCGCTCAGAGTGAAGTGAGACTGAAAACTGTAGTTTGTAAATAACGAAGTGACCAGCTTGCCAGCTTGCCAGCAAGCAGTGGTGGGGGAAGACAGCTGACCAGACGCCAGGAAAGGGAAACTGTGAGTCTGAAGTTTGAGCCATCCCGGAGCCTGGATGTGAGGGTCCGTGTGAGAGGTGATCCAGAGTCAGACCCAGGCCTCCGGGAGAGCGGGGCACATGTCTGCTGAGGGCAGCAGGAGAGGAGAGGAGAAAGGGGACAAATGAGGGGTTGTAAGAATAGGGCAAGGGGATTCCACCGGGGAGATTTGGGAGGACTGACTTTTACCTGTTCCCACCTGCCGGAAGTGAGGTGAATGGAGCAAAAGGAAGGCTATCAAGCAGATACAAAGAAGGTCATGTTCAGGGACCTCCCTCTCTTCACACC
Source organism: Felis catus (assembly GCF_018350175.1). Taxonomy (NCBI): domain Eukaryota; kingdom Metazoa; phylum Chordata; class Mammalia; order Carnivora; family Felidae; genus Felis; species Felis catus. The sequence continues at coordinate 86,124,440 of NC_058371.1, forward strand.
AAACCTGGTTGGACCCAAACTCATCCAGGCTTTACCCCAGGGATTGAGTTCTCCTATTCCACAGCTCTGTAGGAGCCTGGTCCCCCGTGCCTTACTCATCCCAGGCAGCAATCTCAGGGACCCCCCCCCCACTTACTGAGACTGTGGCCTCATGGGAGGAAAAGTTGGAGCCATGTTCTGTAAAAATTACAGCTTCTCTGCAGCCACTTAATCCTGCTCTGTTAAAGGATCAGATGTTTCTCTCTGCCCTGAGCAAATATGCATCCTCCATCCATTAATGAAAGGTGGGCGGTGACCACTTCAGCAAATAGTTACATAACAGGATGTACCAGAACACAACAGTGTGTGGATTTTGTATTATGCAGGCACCTTAAAGTAATTCGTGTCAAAGTTCTATGAGAATATCTCATTTCCCTCTTTCTGCTTTCAGGAGTTTATATTTCTACCTTAGAATTCCTTTGCTGTGAATGTCAAGTTCTGTTTCTAGCATAAGTGGACACAGATGCACACACACAGATCCACAGAGATGTCACCCATGTGGACACTCACCCAGCATCCTGGGAGCAAGGAGTGAATGAAGGAGCATGCGTACTTGATTAATATCATGTACAGTGACAAGGGCAGTTTGCAAGTATGGTTTGTGAAGACTTTTATGGTCACACTGCATTCTGACTTAGCACAATACTCCATAAAAATATGGATTATTCACTAATTTATAGAAAGGCAAAAAAATAAAAAGTTAATGTCATCATTAATCTGATTGTGTTCCTTTTCAAAAAAACAAACAAACAAAAAATGAAACTCGAGCCATATTGGCCATTAGTTTGTTATGTACAACAGTGCTTGTAATGAACATTTAAAAATAAATGTATTTGATAATCGCAACCACGTTTATTTAGGTTAGAAAAATAGTTATGGCATACAAACACTGCTGAGAAACAAATTTAACAAGGCTTTTTACAGTGTGGCCTCTATAGTAAAAATAGTAAAATTCAGGCTTCTGTGTATTAAAATCTATTATTCTTTTGACTATGCAGCTTTGACAAATCAAGCACGAGTCATAAGAACAAAGCTAGGAGACAGTTCAATTGCTATAATTTCATAGCGGAATATAAGAAAAATATACCTTATGTTGTTTATATGACTTTGCCAAGCTGGATCCCATTAACAAGACAAAGAATGAAGAATCAGTTGTTATGAGTGGTGGACTAGACTTCTAGAGCTTAACTTTTGTGTAACCACAGCAGGCTCTTGTTGTGGGATGTTCCACGGGATCCCTCCTGCTTCCCCACGAGCTGTCCCTCCATCCTTGGCAGTGGCAGGAGCAGGGCCCACACTGACTTGTGCTTTTCAGGCTCTCGTTTCCCGACATCTGAACTCTTCCACCTTAAACCCCTTTGCTTTCCTTTCTAGGAAAGGGAGAATGGAAGTTAAGTTTCGTCCAAACTTTCTACATAACAAAAGCATGACATCCAAATTGCCCATCTGAGGAGAGGAGAGTGATACAGCAGAATTACAGTTCAAAGTAAAATGGGATTTAACTTTCAGTTACAAAGAAAAAGTGAATTCCTTGCTCCTTTCAGGCTTTTGCTATGCATCAAACTTTAAAGCGAAATATCAGAAAATCAAGGATGAGATGGGACTTAGATCTTTCATTCCCTCTTCCATCCCCCTTCTTCAATGAAGACCATATCTAAATCATCCCAGATGGCTGTTCTATTTTTAAAGAGCTCCAGAAAAGGAGATTCTGCCACCTTCTCGGTAACCCATTCCAGCATCTCTTGTTCCTCACTGCCAGAATATTTTTTTCTGAAAGCCTTCAGAGAGGGGTGGGTGGGGGTGGGGGGAGAAGGGGTGGGGGGAGACACACACTATCCCAGATTTCAGGAGCTGTGCTATCCCTCTCTAGGATTTTACCCCACAGTGTGTGTAAGGACATTCTGAGGCATGGGTAATACCTTTTTCTCTTCGGTGAGAAAGATCGGTTTCTCTGATCTTTGGCTTTAAATTACATTTGTGAGCTACTTGGGAGTGAATCCAAAATTCTCTTGGGGGCCTGCTGTGTACACAGCCCTATCCTAGGTAAGAGGATGAGGCAACCCGCAAACACAGTCATGCTCACTACAGGCTAAGAAGACCACGGTCGCACGCAAGCCCCGAGCTGCCATCTGTACTGGACAGGCTTGTTCATGCAACCGCTCCTTCATTCATTCTTTCATCCCAGAAATACCTCCCGACCACCCCCCATCATCTATTCCCCGTGCTAGACTCTGGACGCAGAAGGTTAGCGAACAGCACAGACTAGGTCCATCATACCTTCAATGAGCCTATACTCAAAGCGGGGAAGAAGCCAACACCAGGTCAAAAATAATACATTGTAAAAAGTGGCATGAAGAAAATGGAACAGAGTGATGTGACAGTGGGGAGGTACAGCTAATTGAGACGGGGGGGGGGGGAGGGAGAGGGACAGCCTTCTGAGGAGATAGCGGAGCTGAATCATGGGGGATGACAGGGCACTGGGAGGAGAGGCCGAGAGGCTACAGCTGCAGGGGAGGGGAGGAGCAGAGGAGGCTGGTGTGTTGAAGTGTGGCGGGAGGGGGGCATGAAATGAGCTCGGAAACACCAGGCCGTCCAGCGCCCTGTAAGCCAGTTACGGCTTTAAGAGAAAGATATACCCTGATTAATTGACTACTGATCAATTAATTAATAATCAATAATTACTGATTATTAATTGACAAAATGATTACTTTAGGTGCTCGTGGAGAATAGACTGGAGAGGGGTGAGATAGGAAACAAGATTTAACGGGAGGATAAGGGGCACCTGGCTGGCTCAGCTGGAGGAGCAAGCCGCTCTTGATCTTGAGGTCGTGAGTTCGAGCCCCGAGTTCGGTGCAGACATTACTTAAAAATAAATAAACAGGGGCGCCTGGGTGGCGCAGTCGGTTAAGCGTCCGACTTCAGCCAGGTCACGATCTCGCGGTCCGTGAGTTCAAGCCCCGCGTCGGGCTCTGGGCTGATGGCTCGGAGCCTGGAGCCTGTTTCAGATTCTGTGTCTCCCTCTCTCTCTGCCCCTCCCCCGTTCATGCTCTGTCTCTCTCTGTCCCCAAAAAAATAAATAAACGTTGAAAAAAAATTAAAAATAAATAAACAAACCAACAAACAAATACATAAACAGGGGGATAGCCCACGGAGAGATGGTGGTGTGGTGAATTCTGGTGAGGTAAGTGGGAATTCGCAAAAGGAGACAGATGGGAGGAGTAGGTGCTAGAAACGCAGACACAGCATTTCATACAGAGGGACACCCCATTTGAAGAAAACAAATACATAAAAATCAAAAGTGAAAAAAAAAAAAGAGTGGTTATTCCCCTGATCAAGTGATTTGCCGCAAGTGTCTATTATATGAAGCAAGGGAACATGTGTTTGGGTCTTTGACTATAAATTTTAATAAGAGAAGTAAAATCTTAATAGACAGATCATGGAATTAGAAGGAACTGTAGAGGTCATTTTCTTCTACTTTCCACCCAGTAAAGAATCCCCTTTACAAATTCCTGACAAATGAACATGCAGCCTTGGTATGAAACCTACAGGGACAGGAAGCTCATTAGCCTCGCAAGGTAGCCCTTTCCATTTTGAATCTCTCATCGTTTTTAAAAGTTCTTCCATATATAGAGGCTGAATTCTGTCTCCCCCTAACTTCCAACCCTCCATCTTGGTTCTGTATTCTGGAGCTCATAGATTAAATCTAGTCCTTCTCTCATAGAGTGGTTGTCCACTATTTAAGGAGGAGCTAAGGCATTCCTACTGCCTGACTCTCGCTTTCTCCAACAAGGTGTCCTCTGCCCCTTTACCTTCTTCCCACGTGACAGGGTTGAATATCTTTCTCCAGCAAGATGTCCTCCGCCCCGGTAGTGCACTCTAGCTGTCCTACTGCCTGTTGAAAATAAGGACTCCAGAGTTGAGCCCTGCCTTCCAGGTGCCATCAGAGTAGTGCATGCATATGTCTTCCTGAATCTGGAGAACGTACATTCATTAACGCAAACTAGAATTGCAAGAGCACATGGCTTTGACCTTCAAGGAAATCAAAGCTGCATGTAAGACAGGTTCCACCCAATCTTATTTGTTACTGCTACGTACAAGAGAGTGGCTCTTAGATTTTTGGAGGATCATGGACCGCTCTGAGAATGTGATTAAAGCTTTAGGCACCCTCTTCTGAAAAAAGACGCATAACCACAAATTCTGCACACAACTTTTGGGGGCTCTCAGCGATCCTAAAAAACATTTTTATTCAATTCCCAAGTTTAAAAAGTCAGCAGTATCCATATTGTGGAAGCCTGGTTCTGTCATCTAAAATTGTATGTTTGCGTTGTTTCTATCTTGAATGACAATATCACATAAGGGGATGGAGAAACAGCTACTTGAAAATCCCTACAGGTGACTGTGAAATTACTGATTGGCCAGGGAAGTTGCAAAGGCTTTCAGTGATGCTGTTGCACACATTATAAGTCCGTATAAGTCCTTAGTCCTTATAAGCGTCTTCTGAACTAGGCAATATTAGCCCAGTCCTATGAGGGAAGTGAAAGTAAAATGAAAGTTATTAATAAAGAAAAACAAATTGTGAGAAACAAAGACTTAGGAAGACCCAGGTGAAGGCAATGGTAGCATACGATGAGTTTGTAGAGCTCTAGCCATCAACCAAGGTTGGTGGCCCTCTGTACTTTATGTTTACCTAGAGCATAACATTTCAGATGCTTATGTGCAAGTTAGGTTTCGTTTTCTGGGAAGCATGTGCTTATGTTGGTGCCATTGGAGTGATGTCCTTGGAAAGTGGTCATCAATGCAATGAGTCACTACCACCATCAGCTAACAACATTCTTTTCAGTATCAGGCTAGGGTTAGGTGAGCGGCTAATATATGTATTTATACCCGAGCAGCTCAGTGGCAGAACTGCTATGAGGATGTCTGAATGAACTGTGGTCCTTCTAGGAAGTTCACTTTCAGATAGTACTCCATTATGTGTCAGCCACCGCTGAGAGGAGGGAGCAGTTTTGAAGATACCTTCCCTCTTCCTATCTCACTTCAGAGACACGCTCACTTCAGAATAGTTTGGAAATGAGAAACACATTCCATTTACAAGTGGGGAGGCATGTCACGGAAAAGTGCAGGCTTTGGAATTCAAATCCCGGCTTCTTCACACTAGCTATGTGAGCTTGGGCAATTTGTTTAAATCTCCCTGAGCCCCGTATAAATGATGTTTATTACCTTGCAGGGTTGATACGAGAATTAAGAGAAAGATCTTGGATTTGCCTGGACTGTAATGGATATACAACGAATGGTTGCTGTTTGCTGATAACTTCAAGGAGAGCCTAAATTGTTAGGGCTGGTCTGGGTAACAGTAACTGATTTGCTTCAGCATTACTATCAGACTTACCGCAGTTTAGACCTAGATCCCAGAGCAATTCTACAGGAATTCGTGTCCCATTCCCACCCCCTCATCACCACCAAAATTTTGCTTAAGATGAGGAGGAGGTCCGAGTGTGTCCATCCTCCACATGACGTACCTTGTCACAGGGGGGTTCAGATGACCACCCCTCAATGCTGCTTGGTCCCCAGCTTCACACGGGTACTGGATGTTATGGGACCTTGAGCGCGCGCGCGCACACACACACACACACACACACACACACACACAGTCTCTGAGATGAAGCCATATGGGAATTTAGCAGTTAGCAGTCCTTGGTGGTAGTTTATATGGACATTTCTGAGAGAATCCTTTGTTCAACAGTGGCAAAAGCAGAACCAAACACTGGGTTGGGCTAGTACGGCTTACACAAATTCTATGACAATCTATCTGCAAGTTAAGTTTTAAAACAGAGATGGGGCCAGCTAACCTCATCATTCTGTGAGTCATTGGATATAGACTAGACTTGGTCATCTCCCTTTGCTAATAAGGAAACTGGCTTAATTAACTGAAGGAAATTAACTTGGATAATTTTTCAGTGTGAATCTGTTTCCAAAGAGGGGCTGAATGTTTCCCTTCCTGTGAGCTGACACTCATACAGCAGTTAATTCCAGAAGCTGTGTTAGCATGCTGTTTTTGCCAACTGACAAACGTAGTATTTTCCTGATCAAACTCTCAAGCCTTTCCCCTTGCTCTCCAACATCTGAGGGCAGAGTAATGAGCTATCCAGAATGATTTTGCAACTTGGGAGTCATTTCATGTCTTTGTAATAGGAGAGTCAAATACCTATTCTCAGTAAATATAAGCCTCCCAATTGACTTAAGATAATTGAATGATTTTTAGATTTATTGTGTATATATGTTCCTCCTCAGCCACTGATTCTAAGCAGGCACAAAATCACCTCAGAAAACCTGAGTTTTGATATTTGAGTTGGTTCTTCTGAGTTAAACCCAAAATATGTAGAAATTGGATTATCAGTTCTAGATATGGATCCCTTTGTCTATGAAGCTCCAAGTGTCCAGTAAAGCTGAAGGTAATGTCTTTCCTCATACGTTTCTGTGGACCAATTCTGAAAACGACAGGGAGAGAAGGGTGCTTTTGACTCTATTCCAATGTGTCTCATTTTCCTTTTTAACCGATTTTTAGACTACAAATAATTTTCTTTCCCAGTTAGTTTGGAATTTCTAGAATTCCCTTCCAGATGTTTGTTGTGGTTCGTTTTGGTGGTTTGCTTAGGTATTTTGCTGTATTCTTTTCTTCCCCTGCCCTTAGTTTGAAGGAGGTCTAAGCTCACAGTGTAGCTATATTTCTGGAGAGAACTGCCACCCTTACAGGATTTACTGTGGTCATTTTCTTTTTTTTTCTCCCCACAATATGGTTCTTTGTGAATTAAAATCAAGGCTCCTAGGGCTGGAGGTAGGAGTAGGGCATGGGAAGCCTAGCCACATTATAATGAATAATAATAATAGCTGTCTCCCTCCGTTGTGAGCTCTCCCAGGCAGACTGTGTCTTACTCATTTCTGCCTGCCCAGCTTCTCACGTAGGGCCCAGTGCATAAATGATGCTCAGTGAGTGTGTGTTGAATGAATGAACTATGAATGAGCTGATTTTTTCAAATCCCTTTATAATTTATAAAGATATACCACATAGCAACACGGGGTGATTGTTTTCAAGACCTCAACCATTCCTCCCTCATTTCATTATGATTGTGAAATTGCTTTGGAATTTTGGAACAATGATACTTTTACTGTATGCCTTTCATGAAAAGCCAAATTCTAATTTTTTTTTTTTTTAATTTGAGGAGCTGTGGAAGGGAGGGAGGGGTGGAGTCTGTTAACGTGGTAGGTTTCTTGGAAAGAAATTCTAAAATGTACTTATCTCTGGATTTATTTTATTTGTTTATTTTTTTTTTTTTACATCCGTAGGTTACAGCTCTTTTCCTCCACTTTCACCAGAATGTAGGTGAATTTTAACAAAAACAAGAGCCATGTTTTGAAGAGAGAAGAGCAAGTAGGCAGCAAGGGAAAGACTGTTTTTACAACGTGTGTTTTGACTTGGCAAATGCTCAAGGTTATTCCGCTTACCCAGATAATCCACACTGCTTCCATGTCCACGATAGCTGAGCTCTCCTTCCACCATACAGGGTAAAGATTTCGGTCTTTACCCTGTACCGCAGCCAGTGGCAGTGCTGTCCCCTCCCGGCCCCCTGGCTCCCATAACCGTGGCACGGCCACCTCTCGGGGAGACTCTCCCAGGAGTTCATAAGCAGGCCACTTTTTCTTAAATGGCTTCATCTGTTGGCACCCATCACCTCCATGCTGACTTTTCCCATAACACTCAAGTGTAAAAGCAAGAAAATAATTGTATTCCTGTTCTCTCCAAATCATTAGCAGGTAAGATAAAGGTCAAAGTCAGCAAAAGCAGACTAACTTCGAAATTAAAAAAATTGGAAAAGTCTTTCATTTTTCTTACAGGTAAAGCAAGAGCCACACTCAGGCTTATAACCCAGAAAAAAAAAAATTCAGAGGCCCAAAGGCAGGTGAAATAAAATCGAGAAGAACTTCCAAGTAATGACAGTGCTTCTGCCCCAAGATACTGAGATTTCTTTCCCATCTTGGTTCTCAGAAGCATACAATTTAGTGTGCTTATATGCATGCCCCATTCGTTCCTGTGAAAGACAAACAGAAAGAAAATCTTTAGGAAGCACTATGATTCAAAATCTATATTACATTGACTTACCACCTATATTATCACAGTGTGTCAGAAAGCATATTGCTCAGAGGTGGGGTGCACAGTAATTTGGAAATACTCATTTTGGGCTTGGCATGGGATGACCTTGGCCTATTGCAGATTCATGCTCTGCAGCTGTATTAGTTCCTAGGGCTGTCATAACAAAGTACTACCAACTAGGTGGCTTAAAACACCAGAAATTTATTGTCGCACAGTTCTGGAGGCTGGGAATCTGAAATCAAGGTGTCAGCGGAGCCCGTGCTGCCTCAGACTCTGTGTGGAATCCTTCATTGCCTCTTCCTAGCTTCACATGGTTTGCCAGCATTCTTTAGCATTCCTTGGCTTATAGCTGTGTAACTCCCGATTTCTGCCTCTGCCATCACATGGTATTCTCACTGCGTGTCTCTGTGTCTTCATGTCGCCGTATTCTTACAAGGAGAATACCACTCATGTTGAATTAGGAGCTCGCTCTACTCCATTATGACCTCATCTTAACTAATTACATCTGTGGTGACTGTGTTTCCAAATAAAGTCACTTTCTGAGGTATTGGATTTAGGACTTCCACTTTCAATCCCATAACACACTCATACACTGTATGTATATACTTCTGCTTCAGAGCCCTCAGAAAGTTTCCCTGATCTTCTTTTATAATGGTCCAAGTTTACAAAACCTCCGTTTGCTTCCTCCCCAAGCCCTGGGTTTTTCCTCCTTAGCAGTGTTCTTCCTTGGAGGTGAGGTCCTTGCATCAAGGTAAGTGAGAAAATTGAAACTTTAAGAGTTAAGCCCTAAAGGTTACACACACACACACACACACACACACACACACACACACACACAGAGTTCCATTTCAACATACCTGTTCCCCACATTTCTCCCTTTTTTTTAATGTTTATTTTATTCTGAGAGAGAGAGAGAGAAAAGCGAGAGAGCATGAATGGGGGAGGGGCAGAGAGAGAGAGCAGGACAGAGGATCTGAGGCAGGCTCTGTTCTGATAGCAAACAGCCCAATGTGGGGCTCAAGTTTACAAACTGTTTGATCATGACCTAAGCCAAAGTCAGACACTTAACCAACTGAGCCATCTAAGTGCCCCCCCCCCACCATTTGTCTTTAAATCATTCTTTTGATGGCTCAAATGTTCCATTCTTCATTGTCTCAAAAAGAAATACCTCGCTGGGAATGTAACATGGCATAGCCACCAGGGAAAACAGTATGGTGGTTCCTAAAAAAAATTAAAATTAGGACTACCATATGACCCAGCAATTCCACATCTGGACATATACCTAAAGGAATTGAAAGCAGGCCTTGAGACATTTGTACACCATGTTCATAGCACCATGTCTATTCATGAGAGACAAAATGTCCATAGATGGAGATGCATGGCAGATGCATAAAATGGAATATTATTCAGCCTTAAAAAGAAAGGAAATTCTGATACATGCCACAACATGGATAAGCCTTGCGGATATTATACTAAATGAAATATTCCAGTCACAAAAAGACAAATACTGTTTGATTCCACTTACATGAGTGATCTAGAGTAGTTAAATTCATAGAGGCAGAAAGTGGAATGCTCTTTGCTAGGACCTGAAGGAAGGAGGGAATAGGGAGTTATTGTTTAATGGGCATAGAGTTTCCATTTTGCAAGATGAAAAGGGTTTTGGAGATGGGCAGTAGACATGGTTGCACAACATTGTGGCTGTACTTAATAACTCTATAAACTATACCCTTTATGGTCAAGGTGGTAAACTCTATGTTACGAATATTTTAGACCTTTCCATCACATTTTTTCATCTGTCCCTGTTTTCTTAGTGTCAGCCTCTCCTGCTCTCTGATTTCTCTTCGTGTCCAAACACACTTCAGACTTCCTTTTCCTTTATTCACCCCCTAAAATACCAGCCACGATGCCTTTTTCCCTCTTGCTTTTCCAAACAAGGTATCTTACAAGAAGAGTCACACTCAGCATCTCCATTCTTCACTACGTGCTTTTCTTACTGATCAAAAACCCAGTATTCATTTACAGCACAGTTCTAGAATTTGCTGTACAATGGAATAGCTGCTCATTGCACGTAGCTATTTTAAATTTAATTAAAATAAATTAAATTTAAAAGTCGGTTCCTCAGTAGCACTAGCCACATTTCAGGTACTCAACAGCCACACGAAGCTGGATGCTAATGTTTCGGATAGTGTAGACACAGAACGTTTCCATCATCTCAGTAAGTCCTGTTGGACAGCCAGCACTGTTCTTGAACAGGATTCTCAAACTCATGAGAATCACTTTGAGAGCTTGTTAAAACACGGAGTTCAGGCTCCACACTCAGCATTTCTGATTCAGGAAATCTAGGGAACTGGCCAAGAATTTGCATTTCAGGGGTGCCTGGGTGGCTCAGTGGGTTAAGTGTCCGACTTGCGCTCAGGTTATGGTCTTGTGGTTTGTGGGTTCCAGCCCCACACCGGGCTCTGGTACTGACAGCTCAGAGCCTGGATCTGCTTCTGATTCTCTGTTTCCCTCTCTCTCTGCCACTCCCCCACTCGCACTCGCACTCTGTCTCTCTCTCTCTCTCTCTCAAAAATAAATAAATAAATATTTTTTAAAAGAAAAAAAATTTGCATTTCAGCAGGCTCCCAGATGATCTCGATGCTGCTGGCTATCCTAGCAGAACCCTCTCTTGCTTCCCAGTGAATTACTATGACACCAATCCAACGGTCTCTTAGTCCTCATTTCAAACTGCAACTGACAGTACAAATCTGACCACAAATTCTTTTTTTTGTCCTACTTTCCTGATGATGTTTTATTTTGATCTCTCACCAGTACCATTGGTCTCTTTGCTGACTTCTCTCATCCGGTTAATAGGGCCCATCACCAGCTTTGTGCTCACTTCGGAGGGAAGGTTTGCACCTGTGTTGTTTAGGCCACCTCATATGTATGGCTCGATGGCTGTCAAATAAACATCGCTTTATTTCTAAGGCCATATCTTCAGGTTTGTGGGATACCTGTATTTGAATATACCCCTACTCCTGAACACTATGATTTTAAAAACAAAGCGGCTGTATCTCTACCCTCTCTGGCCAATGAGCTGATGCTTCCCAGATGTCTGATAATTGTTGCCATGCATTTCTTTAAGTGATGTTAAGATGCTTGCATGAAAAGCGCCATAGAAATGTCAAGTATTATGTGTACCTGTGCATTAAATATTCATGCACTTAGAGAAGTCACCACTACAGTATGCTGAGTAATTTCCTTAATGCCTTTCCTCCTGGTGACCAACTGTTTTATAGACTTAATCTGTTTAATCCTTTCCATGAGGTATAGTAAGGGTCACACACGAATATGCCGATTTTCAAATCAGGAACTGAGGTGCAGAAAAGTTTAAAAGAATGACCAGAGTCACAAAGCTTGTTACACATCTGCCAAGGAACTTCAGTTCCTATTCATGACTCCCTTGCTAAGCCCCAACTCTCTTGCAAAGCCCCCAACTCCCATGCAAAGCTCCCACTATTAGAGAACACTAAGCTTCTGGATTTAAACATAAAAAGAAATTGCTAAATGTGATTCAGCGCATACTTCGCATAATGCATTTCTGTGACACTTCATAGTAATGAGATAATTACCATGGGTACAGTATTAGAGTATACATATTCTGATAAGTTACAGCTGTAAGAAATCAGTAATGGCCATTAATCATTCCATGTTCATTCTTCACAAATCGCAGACTAGAAGTTAAACTGCAGAGTCCCGAAAAACCTAAGACAAATTTTATAGTCGTCATTTCTGCCTTTTAGATGAAGAGTTTATGAATACAATCATTTCTCCCTAATTTAAACTAATTTGGGCAAACAGCTGCCTAAATTGAGAAAAATCTGAATTGAAGTGTAGTGGTAAATACATACTGCATGTATATATTTAAAAGTAACAACTGCAATTCCAACTAGACCATCAAACCGTTTGTAAATAAACATCCTTGGGGAACTACTTTAATTAATATATGAGAAGAGTTCATAATACATGTATCAATTGTTTATTTAAATTTGAGTCTCTTGAGTGCTTGAGACCCATTTCTACCTTAGGTTAGAAATAGTAGGTTAAGCATTCTGACTATTCCCCTTATAATCTTTATTATACCTATTTTTTTTTTACATAGTAAGCTCTCTTTTTTTGTACATAAGAATACATATCGAGTTGGCCCTTAGCCAAGTTACAGCTAAAGGCAAAATTATCAGGAATTGAATTAATCAGGTTTTACTACACAATGCGTAGAAACAGCAACAGACACAAACTTTTTCATTTCAAATTTAGGGATTAGTTACATATTTTATTTTTTATTTATTTTTAATTTGTTAACGTTTATTTATTTTTGAGAGAAAGAGAGACAGAGTACGAGTGGGGAAGGGGCAGAGAGAGAGGGGAGACACAGAATCCAAAGCAGGCTCCAGGCTCTGAGCTGTCAGCACAGAACCTGATGCGGGGCTTGAACCCACGAGCCGCAAGATCATGACCTGAGCCAAAGTCAGACACTTAACTGACTGAGCCACCCAGACGCCCCAGGAATTAGTTAATATTTTAGAAAAGAACCAAATGTTAGTTGGTTCATCTTCCGTGTATATCCCAATTAACTCGAGAGTAAAATTCCTGGCTGCTAGATTTATAAGGAATTGTAGAGACTGTTTTGCCCAGGCAAAAATGGAGGTAGAAATAATCAACTGACTTCCACAGAACACACAGCTTGGTTGTGAGAGAAGTGCTCTTAGGACCCAAAGCCCCTGACTCTAAGTGTTAAGAGTAGGCCCACGCCCATCCACCCCTTATAGGTGAAATACGTGATGGTGAACACGCAGAAAAGGCAGACAGCTCCTACCTATAGCCTGGTGCAGTATCTAATTACCCAAACGGGCACATTCAGGCTCGTCATGTAATTTAAGGCCATTTATCCAGGATCGTTCATAGGAGAGAGAGAGAGAAGAGCCATACACAGTTCTATAAGTTAACCAAACTGCGGTCACCAGAATAGGAACATCGCTGCTGTCTGTGTTTGACAAGTGTTATACATAATGGGAGCTTTTTCCAGGAGACACTTAGGAGCAAAGTGAAAATGTGCAACAGGCTGTGAATTTCTTTGAAAGCAGGGGTCTTATGGATCTTTCACATTCTCTGTACCCCGCTCAGTACCTGATACCAAGCCGGTCATCAAATAATGAAAAATCCTTTTAAATGAAGCATGTAATTTACACGCTTTTGTTTTGTTTGAAGATAATTGTGATTAGGATTTAAGGTTTTTTTGTTTTGTTTTGGTTTTTGGTGTTTTTTTTGTTTTTGTTTTTGTTTTTTTTTTTTTTTTTGCAAATTTACTAAAGCTAAGAAACCGTTGCAGAAGAATTTAATGAATTCCTGCTCTCTGACTTAAAATGAGGCTCCCAGTTACTTAGTAACTACCTGCCAAGTTCAGCTGCCCATCTGAGTTAACAGTGCCTCCCAGAGTGATGTTTAAAAGCGAGTCACTGATTTGAATCCAGAGTCCAAATAGAGACTCTGTGAGAGCTGGAACAGCTTTGGAGATTGGGCAGGCCAGCCCTCTCATTTTATAATTGAGGAAGCAGAGGTCCAGAGAGGTTAAGAAACTGCTGCCCGATCACATAATTAAGTTTGTTTAGTTGCTGCGCTTTAGTGAGATCTGGAAAGCGCCACATGCATATTTTTGCTTTTCAAGTTCCTGACATTTTCTGTTGTGTACACTCAGGGTATTTTTAAATACTGATAAGCATGTGAATGCAGACCTCATTTAGTTAAATCCGGCAGTGTGGGCCGTCTTCAGTGAAATCTATTACATTGCCTTGCTTGATGCCTTTATGTTCAGCTCTTTTTGATTTGTGATGTTCAATTGGACAAAAGGTAACAACATATTCATTGCAGTAAAAATCTTCCCCCTTTTTTTTATAGTCACGTAACTTCAAATATATCCCTAAAGTCATCATTTGTTGTTACAAAAAATTTTACTTCAGAACTGAGACCAAGGTGAAAAAAACTCTGTCCCAGGGGAGTTTTAGAGCGCTGTAACCATGCAAAAGTAGGCACTTACAGAAAATATTATGCAAACCTAACTGTAGCATTATAATGGAAACTGCATAAATAATATCTGGATGGCTAGGTAAGAAAGATAAAACCATTGAAATACATACTTTTGACTCTACGCTGTTACAGTACATTGACAATGCACCACAATTTGAACAGGAAGTTGACAAACTCTGAACCTGTTACAGGCAAAGTAATTTATTGCATGGGGCGTGGGGCTGGAGCAGGGAATCCTGACTATCATTCCTTGTTCTTCCTCTGAAGAACATTCCCTCTTACACTGTGGCCCCAGTCTCTCTGTGCCTCAACATTCCTTCTCTGCAACTCTGAGGTCGGGTTGGGATTATCTCTGTGAAGTAACATTTACTAAGCCTCGGGGAATGGTCACTATTCAGAGCCTCCTAAATACTGGCACACTTCCGCCTGCACTGAGGTTTCGCTTAGCATCATCTCTGACTATACTCGTCTGGCCGGTAGTTAAGGGATAAAGGTGAAGTATACTTTGAATTTGGGATCGAAATTGGGAGACAAATACTTTTCAAAAAATATGTTGTTAAACTCTGGACCAACTAGCAATTGTTGAACTACTTCCCTCAAGACCATGTCTGTGTCATATTAATTTTATGTAAGTTAGGGACAGCTTTCGCAATTTGCTTGGTCAACTGTGCAGGAATGATGTTGAACTTCCCTCCAAATTCACATCTTGAAGCCCTAATTCCCAGTACCTCGTAATGTGACTGTATTTGGAGGTTTGGCCTGTTAAGAGGTGATGAGGCCAAAATGAGGCCGTAAGACTGGGCTTTAACATGACCGGTGTCTCTATACGAAGAGAAAATTTGAACACACAAAAAGGCATCAGAGATGCACATGCACAGAGAAAAGGCCATGCGAGGCCACAGTGATATGGTGGCCACCTGCAAACCAAGAAGAAAGGCCTGAGAAGAAACCAGACCTGTCAACACACCTTGATTTTGGACTTCAAGCCACCTGTCAGAAAATTAGTTGTTGAAGACACCCAGTCTGTAGTATTTTGTTAAGGCAGGCCTAGCAAACAAATGACTTCACATATTTTACCTTTTGCAACCAACTTCTATCACTGTGAAATCTGAAGTTAGCATTACAGCTATTTTTCTTCCAGTGTGTCTTTATCCTTCTGGATAAGTCCACACTTCATAATCTGGCAAACAAGCTTTTCACGATCTCTTTGGCTCTTACTTCTCCAACCTGTTTCTTCCCCTTGCACCCTGGCTCAAGCCAGACACAACTATTTGAAGTTTCACTTAGAAGCCACGCCTTCTTTCTCCTCTGGCTTCTTCCCTTACTGTGAGTCTAAAGTCTCAGTTTCCATTTCAGTCCCTGCAGGACTGAGGCGTGCCCCTCCTTTGGGCTTCCACAGCACTGGTGCCCACGGCAAACAACCTTGACCTTACTCATCTGCTTTTCTTTCCCCTCCATTCTGAAAGCTCTTAAGGTCAGAGACTAAATCGTATTCACTAATGCGCCCTAGTGCCTGATATATAACCCAGCACATAGTAGGGACTGAATCAAAGCATGAACAAATTTTTGCCAGATAGAATCGTTATTGAGTGCCCAACGTAGGTAAGACATGGAGAGGACAGAGATATGTTTAAACCAGATTACTAGTTGTATTAGTTTGTTAAGGCTGCCATAACAAAGTAGCACACACACTGGGTGGCTGCAACAACAGAAATATGTTTGCTCATAGGTCTGGAGACTGAAAGTCCAAGATCAAGCTAGTTGTCAGGAGGATTGGTTTTTTTTCTACCTTGGTTTATAGATGGCTGTCTTTTGTGTGTGTGTCTTCACTTTAACTTTAAAGACCCTATCTCTAGATACGGTTAAATTCTGAGGTGTTCTGGGGTTAGAGCTCCAACATGTATCAGTTTGGGGAGGGCATACTTTAGCCTATAACATTAGTCATGAGCACTGGCTTTATAGATGTTTGCCATTTGGGGTATCCGTGGGGTTAAATGTAGACTACTACCTTGCTGACTCCTTTGGAAAATTATTTGCCATAGAGGTTCGATAATGAGTGTACGTTTTCATCAAGAAAGGGGCATTTTGGAGTTGATTGTTGTTTCAGGGGCTGGAGTGGGCGATTGAAAGTCTTGGGAAATCCACACCCCCAAGAATAGAGTAAAACCCCAGAGGACTAAGGTAATGAAAACACTTCAGAATCTGAGGGTGACCGCCAGCATTGCCATCCTCCCTGGAAGTTCCCATCCTGAAATGGCTGGTACTTGGTTAGCCCCCGGAAGTTTGGTGGTCACACGTCCAGTTCCTACCCAGGAGATGAAAACGTAGGGACCAAAGGCTTTCCTCGGATCTTCAGTACTCATTGACTTTCAGGACTGGGAGGACTCTGTTGGAGCACGATCAAGCCTTGTCTTTGGGCTTCAGATTGGACAGAGAGGATTTACACTTCTGCCCCTTACAGGGATAAGAAAAGGTCGACCCAGGCTCAGCCTTGGCCACTTCCTGTACATAATTGAAAATGCTGCCCACAGAAGTCAGAGTGAGGTTGCAGGGAAGAGGCTGTATGAGTGACTCTGACTGTTGCTATAACAACAGTACCTTGGTCTAATTTCTTTTGAAAAATGAATTTCAGCTGGTGGGATGAAACCAAGCAGCTTCCCCCCACAGATGAACGCTCTGCCCACAGCCTCCAGAGCTCTGCTGTCTATGGATTGAGTGCACGGGGTTGTGCATGCCGCTGCCTGGTTGAAAATGCTCAGAGCCAGTTAAATCACACCTGTGCTCACCCAAACGCGAGAATGTGCCTGTGTGCATGTGGACGTCTTCACCCACGGGCCATTCATCCTGGAAAGAAAAATTCTCTAGTTCTGCCTTGCCTCCCCGTTTGTGAACAAAGTTACTCTAAAGACATGTAAATAACGGCAATCACCTTGCTGGTGAATGAAGGCGAGTTCCCGTAGCTTTCGGTTGTGGAGTAAAAAAACCTGCGATGGAACGGAGGTCTGGGAGTCAGACACTGTCTAGAAATAAGAATAACGTCCGGTTTGCTCACTCGCTGAGATGGGGTGTGTGCAGGCGGGAGGAATTGAGAATTCTCTAACAGGAGGTAGCTCTCAGCTTTGCTTTTGCTTTCTTTTCTTACAAAAAAGAACAAATGTCTGACCTCTTTGAGGGAAACAAGAGGCTTTTTTGTAGACAGGAGACCTTACTGCAATACTTTTGTTTTCCAAAGGGAGATAATGCAAAAGCAGTGTCAGGTCTGGGTGCTGTTGGCTGTTTGTGTCCCCTAAACTGGTGCAGGACATAAGTGCCACTGAGGAAAATGGTCTCCTGGAAGGGGCTAAAAACTAAAATGAGAGATTCTCGTTGAAAAGAAGGGACATTTTGAGTAAACAGTGAAATAAAAATATTCTTGATTTTTTACCCAAGGGAAAGAAAAGTACTCAGCCTCCCTGAAGTATTCCTCCCAGAGAATAAACAAATGGAAATCTCATGCTTAGTTCTAACTTGCCTGTTCTTTGGTCTGTGTTGTTGGTGTAAGTCTCCAGCTGTGAATGATGCAGATAAGATCTGATCTTTTCATTTGCCCTCTTCCTCCCTATGGTTTTTTTCTTCTTCCTCGACAGCCTCCTTCACACTCCTTTCTTTATGGCTCTAAATAAAATCCCATTAGGAATTTCAGATTGTAATCTGAGGTCATGCATATAGGCATGTTTGAATACATAACATATGCATGACTTCTAGTAAGAGATATCAGAGATATTCCTAAGAAAATTGTTTCTTGTCCTTAAAAATAAATGTAATGTAATGCGCACGTGTGTGTTTATGTATATGAAAAGACAGAGCAATTCAGGGTTCAGATTGCGGAATTCTGATGGCAGCCACAGAGCTCAGAGGAGCTTTTCCAATGGCCAGCTTCCAAGTAAAGGAAGCTGCCACCGGGATGCACACATTCACTCCCTCTGGAAGTTTTCAGGGCTGCCGCATTCATCACTTCTCAAACACATGCTCCATTTGCAAGAGTAACATCTTCCTCCTAGAGGAGCACAATGCTTTTCTGTGAATCAGGCAGATCTGACTGGAAGCCATGAACACATCGTCCTTAGACCGTCATGACACAGGTGCCTAAAACACTTCCCCAGAATTTCTAAGCAAGGTTTGCTCATGTTTAATCAGGACAGGAGTCATCAGACGCAGAAGAGCAGAGTAGGTGAGAATAAGTGGAACTAAGAAGGGCTCTGCTGTGTGCCCTGCGACAAATTACTATCCACTCTGAGTCCATTCCTCATCTATCATGGAGTTGTGAGGATTAATCAAGATAATATATGTAAAGCACTTAGCTTGATGCCTGGTACAGGGTAAGCTCTCAGCCAACTAGAATATTAAATGACAAGGATATCTTGAAACATTTAGTAAGCAGTGAATCAAATTCTTGGGTACAAACTTAGAAGTTTAGAGCCTTCTAGTGAAAACTATGGGAGGAGATTTGAAAATCAGATAACCTTGACATTTGCAGAGATAACAGTCCCGGATTTTAACCAGTAGTTAAGAATTGTTGAAGTACCAATTGGAACTACATGTATGAAGCTTGTGAAAAATATCCTAACTTCAGATGTAAAAAATAAAAAGTACACAGGGTTCGTGTGGCTTGTGATGAAAAATAATTTATTCGTTCAATTGAGACAAAGCCAGGAGCCTATATGAACATTTATGTATTTGGAAGTACGGAGATTTGAGATCTTGGGATTTAGCGTTTCTAAATGTCAAGGGCCCTGACTGCCACCGCTGCTGATGTTTTATGATCCCTTCCCAATATGTTGTTGTATATTCAGTTGGTGCTTGTTACACGTGTAAGAAAAACTAAAGGATAAAAGCATTCATAAAAATTCAGCCACACACACGCAAATTTTAAATGCTTTTATATATTTTTTTTACTTTTTAAATATTTTTTAACATTTTGTTTATTTTTGAGAGACAGAGCGAGACAGAGCTTGAGCCGGGGAGGGGCAAAGAGAGAGGGACGCATAGAATCGGATGCAGGCTCCAGGCTCCAAGCTGCCAGCACAGAACCTGATGTGGGGCTCAAACCCCTTGACCGTGAGATCATGACCTGAGCTGAAGTCAGACGCTCAACCGACTGAGCCATCCAGGTGCCCCCAAATTTTAAATGCTTTTAAAGAGTACCTTACTCTGGTACTCGCGGCTGGAACAGGGTGAGCATCCATGTTTCAAACCCTGAAAAGAGGCATGATCACTCTTGTGTACGCCTAACTCTACTTGGAAATAGGGTTTTAAGTCTGACTCATAGCAGAAAGGAGAAAGATCATGGTCATTTCTAAAAATAACCTCAAAGTCCCCCGGAATGTTCTCAATGGCCCTTGAGCGGGGGCGCTGAGCAGTGCCCCAGCATTCCCTTGGGCCTCTGTGGCTGAGGTTACAGATGCCCACCAGGAGGGTGAGGCCCCTTTTAAGATGATCCTTTTCTTCCTGGAGCATTTCAGGATGGAGATTTCTAACTGCTCGTGGCTGACATTCCGTCCAGAGACCCAACCTTTCCCAGTGATCAGGCTCAGAGAAGCTGCACCCTGGGATGGTCACAAGTATAGGTTTTAAACTCTTGGCTTTCAGGAAAACAGCCTGTGTGTATATGTGTGTATTTTTACTTCATATGGTTTTTATTATGTAGTAAAGTTATTTTCTCTCTAAAATAATGTTAGGAGTGTATAAGGCTAACAAGGGAAGAGTTCAGGAGTTGTGATAAGATTGTTCTTTTTCATTTTGTGTTGCTCTGCCCTTCACATAGATCTCCTTTTTGTTTTAAGTTTTAAAAATTTTTTTTAAATGTTTATTTTTTTTGAGAGAGGGAAAGGGAGACACAGCATGAGCGGGGGAGAGGCAGAGAGAGGGAGACACAGGAGCTCCAGGCTCTGAGCTGTAAGCACAGAGCCTGACGTGGAGCTCAGACTCACAAGCTGCGAGATCATAACCTGACCTGAAGTTAGACGCTTAACTGACTGAGCCACCCAGGCGCCCCCACATAGATTGCCTTTTAAAAAAGGCCTCAAAACTTTTTTGACAAAACTTTTGTCAATACATGTCTGACATGCGTTTACTTTGGGTGTGGTCTTTGTTCGTAGGACTGAGTCCACCCCTCAGCACTTGGCACATGGGTATACAGCATGCCCTCGGTTCATTTGAGTGAAAGTGAAGCTGGGGTGCCTGGGTGGCTCAGTCGGTTGGGTGTCCGACTTCGGCTCAGGTCATGATCTCGCGGTCCGCGAGTTCGAGCCGCGCGTCAGGCTCTGTGCTGACAGCTCAGAGCCTGGAGCCTGTTTCAGATTCTGTGTCTCCCTCTCTCTCTCTGACCTTCCCCCATTCATGCTCTGTCTCTCTCTGTCTCAAAAATGAATAAATGTTAAAAAATTTTTTGAATGAAAGTGAAGGTAAGTATATAAATATGGAGGGAGAAAATGGTCTAGGATATTACTTTGCTCGGAGAAACCTACAATGTAAAGGTTAGTAAAAACTAAACCTTTTCATGAAAAGTCTTATAGAAGTCCAGCAGGCTTCTACAGAATTTGAGGTCCTCTGAGGTTTGAAATAAAACAGTCAAGAGCATTGTTTCTTAGTCCTGTTTGTGAGCTGTCCCGAATTATCATGAATTAACTCAGGAGCATTTTATATGGACATTGGGTTTCTGTGTGTATGTGTATTTTTTTAAAAAAATCAAACCAACAATTTCAGAATGTCAGAACTCCCAACAGAATTCTTATTCTAGATCAGAATTTCTAAAAACTAGGGGTCCTGGGCCAACTACCTCAGAGGAATTGAGGTCTTTATTAAATTTCTTTAGGGACACCTGGGTGGCTCAGTCAGTTAAGCGTCCAACTCTTGACTTTGGCTCAGGTCATGATCTCAGTGCCATGAGCTGGAGTCCCGACTCAGGCTCTGCACTGACAGTGGGGAGCCTGCGCGGGATTCTCTCCCTGCACCTCCCCCACTCGTGTGCGTGCGCTTGCTCTCTCTCTCTGTCTCTCTCTCTCTCTCTCTCTCTCTCTCTCTCAAAATAAATAAATAAACTTTAAAAAATTTTTCTGTAGATACCTGTGCCTCCAACCTGTGTCCCGCTCCAGATCCCACCTTGAGCTACTAAATCAGAAACTGTGCAAATGGGACCAAGAAATCTGCATCTATAACAGCTCTCCAGGTCACTTTAGAGTTGGATAACGAATGGCCTAGAAAATTGAACCTCTAAATAAACCTCAAAAGATCCTTTCTAAGGGTGCTTAAATCTGGTAGACAGTTCTGGAAGTGTTTTTTGCACACTATCCACATTCTAATAAAATATCTAACACGCGAATACTCTGCGTCCCTTTACAAATACATTAAATAAGCACGTCAAATTTATCCATGTGTTCACAAGCTTATGATCTGCTGGTAGAATGAGAAGAGAATAACCCTATGAAAATTGATGCAGTGAATCATCTTCTGGTTTGATCAGAGCAGATCAGAATGGCCAAAATGTTCTCTTTGAGCCTTTAAATTAGTTATAGCATCTGCAAACTGAAATTCCATTCCGTCTTCAAGTCCTGGGAAATGGTTGTATCTCTGAAATGGTGAAGAAAGTTCACTCACACTTTTGGTTGGTGAGTGCAAAACCCCTTAAAGTCTTGGTATGGAAATTTAAAATTCAACCATGAAAATATCCAGCATTTTGAGTTCACACACTTGTCAAAACATCTGACCTTGGTAATGGCACATGAAATCTCTGGGTTTCAGTTTCAGCTTTCCTTTACACAATTCTCCTCATATGCTCTCTGGTTGTTCTGATTCCCTGAACCCATAGGGTCCTCAAAAATATTAAGCAGGGGACAGTCCACAAGCCATTTCCAGCATCTCAAAATAACCAAAATAAATTGTACGTTTACTTAATTATCATGAAAACTCTAGGCAGACCACTATTTTCAAGTGCATACTTCGGGGAACAATTACATAAATTTGGTGTAGTTATTTGAGAGATTGCTCTAGCATTCATTTGTACAGCCTCACTAAGAAAAAGGAAGGCAGTTACAGTACGATGTGTTTAAGAATGCCACAAGAGGGGCGCCTGGGTGGCTCAGTTGGTTAAGCGTCCGACTTCAGCTCAGGTCATGATCTCGCGGTTCGTGAGTTCAAGCCCCGCGTCGGGCTCTCTGCTGATGGCTCAGAGCCTGGAGCCTGTTTCGGATTCTGTGTCTCCCTCTCTCTGACCCTCCCCGTTCATGCTCTGTCTCTCTCTGTCTCAAAAATAAATAAGCGTTAAAAAAAAATAAGAAGAAGACTGCCACAAGAGCACGTGGACGGTCCCGGGATCAGGACTTGTGGGAAGGACTGTCAAGAGTGACTGTATAGAAGGTAATGTGTAAACTGATTGTGAAGGAAAAATAGAACTGGTCAGGTGAAGAAGTTGGATAAGAGTATATATAACGTATGCAAGGGCTCAGAGAGACAGAGAATGAACACTGTATGTCCTGAGAACTGCAAATAATTACGTCTAGCCAAAGACTTAGAGCTGATTGGTGTTGGGGGACAGGTGGAAAGGAAGAAGGTTAGAGGTGATAGCTAAGACAGGAGAAGTAAGTAAGCAGAGATGAGGATTGAGTTGTGGAGGGCCTCTGTGCTGGATTTAGATGATGCTGAAGACAGTGGACAGCTCCAGAAAAGCTGTGCAGGTGAAGAATGGGCATGATCCGTTTCACACGTTATAAAGAAATTCACAGCCATAGTGTACAGAATGGGTTGGAGGGGAGCAAGCAAGCCTGGGGCAGAGAGAGTCATTCAGAAGCTGCTGCAGAAAACAGGAGAGAAGTGTTGATGATCTGAACTAATGCAGTGGCACTGGGGGTGGAAGATGAAAGTAAAATTCGAAGATGATAAGAACAGATAGTTCTTGAGGTATAATTGGGTGTGGGTGGTGGGGAAAGAGTGGAATCAAAGATGATTCCTGAAAACAGTGTGAGAGAGCATTATGACGATTAGCATCGGAGTCCAGTGCTGGTGATGAAGGCACAGCCAGACTCTGCCATCCAGGGTGTGGTGTGGGCTCTGCAGTCAGACCTGAGTCTGAATTTGAACCTGGGTTGAGCCACTTCCCCACCCCCAAACCCCAGCTCTGTAATTTTGTAATCTCACTTAATCTCTCTATGCCTGAAGTTCTTTCTCCATAAGACAGTTACAATAAAACCTACCTTTTAGAACCATTGTCTCCTACGAGACAAGGAATCTGATGGCTTACCCCAATGGCTTTCATCTTAAAGACCTCATTATTAATAGTAACCTCATCCTCTATAGTACCAGGCTCCGTCCATGATCCTGCCCAGTTTCATGCAAAATCAGGGACAAGGCAATATGAGTTTTTTTGAACTTACTAGCACTGCTAAAAGTCAAAAGGCAGAAAGAACCTCTTTTTGTGTGTGGATATTCTGGCCCAGGGGACCCCTAAGGGAGCCCCTCCATGTCAGCAGAGGCCTGGTAATCTTAGCTATGTTCCTCATCCCTGTTATGGGTGTCATCTACCCCCACCAAAACACTGACCTTTTCCCTGTAGACCCATAAGACCAGCACATGACCTGTCCCAAAGGTTTTATATGAGGATAAAATACGATTCTGTGTGAAAGTGCTTTATAACCCCAAAGGCAAAGCTATTCTTCTTACTATTGGTCCAGCTGTCATATCACCCCTCCCAAACCATTCTGTCTCTCTCCGCCTCTCAGTTTCTCTCTGTGTCTATCAGTTCCTCCCTCTCCCTACCCCCGCCCCCACTTCTGTCTCTCTCTATCTCTCTCATGTGCACACACACACACACAGTTTCACAGAAACACAAGCTATCAAGCCACACAGTAGATGGGAGACTCGCGCTCAAGCCATTATGGAGGAGGAATTGTTTCCTTCAGAGTAATTGACACATGATAGCAGCCCATATTGTCATAGGCACTGGATGAACAGCGTGCTTCAGCCCCTGCCACCGCAGCTTCCCTTAATGGGAGAAAACATTTATATGTAATAATAGTAATACAGGGACAAGGGAGCTGATGCTCAGTAAAGAGTTTCTGTGATTCTTCCACAAGGGCACAAATCATACTAAGAGGCTTCCAGGTTTGTACAGCAGAAGGACCAGGGAGTCCCTAAGATAAAGCCATTTGAGCTCAGACTCTTATCTGAGTCCTTGGGTGGCAGGGGCTCACAGGGATGCCTCCATATTCGGTGAACAGTCCTCCTACTCATTGAGCAGAGTGCTTGTGAGTTCCTCAGCCTTCTCAAGCTCACAGGTTCTATCTCTTCCTGCCTACTTCCTTCTATCTTCCAAGAGGGGCGTAAGAGAATTAGACTCTCAGACCTCCTTTCCATATGGCAAAGGATGATGAAACAGACAATAGGGATACTAAGATTGCTCTAAACTGTTTTGGACACAACTAAACAAAACATGGAACTACAACATAGCATATTCAATGATGTCTTTCTTATATTCCCAAATGCTGATACATGAAATGTATGTCAAGATACTGGTTAAAGGGGCCAGCGGTAGAGAATATTAGGCCCTCAAGGAAATGGAAATACTCAGCAGTTCCATTCAGGTCACATGCTGAAAATGCATTTGATTTGAACCTCAACAATCTAGTGCTGTTCTACAATCTAGGACACGAATGCATTAGCACTTGGACTTGGGCTTGAATTGCAAATTTGATTTTTGTTGTTCATATTAAAAAAGCTACACCAGATGCTTAGAAAACATTAGGATTTTGCCAGCTAGGGAACAGAAATATTATCATTCTACCTATTTGTATTTTGAAGATCCAGAAAGCAGTCTATCTCCATTGCAGTTTTGACTATGGTATCACTGAATTTTAAAGGTAATAATAGCTAAGACTTAGTTTGGTGCTTACTGGGTACCAGGCTTGAAGTTAAGTGTTTTCCATATTATTACGTTTAAGTTCATTCTCACAGTACCTCTATGAGCTAAATATTATTAACCCATTTTGCAGATATAGTAACCAAAACTTAAGAGAAATTAAATAAGTTTTCCAGGATTCATTCATTTAACAGATAATTATCGACTATCAACTATGAGCTACTGGGGTCCCAGTAGTGAACAATACAGAAAAATCCCTCCCGTCATATAACTCACTTTCTAATGGAAGGGATCACAGCTAACATTTATTAAGTACCAGACAACATTTATATGTATTAACTCTTAGGCGGAGGGAGGAAGTCTTGGGTTTGAACCCAGGCATTCTAACTACTGGGCCAAGGCTCCTGTTTTTGTATTACTGCCCTATACTTCCCTACCCAGGTAGGCCCCCTCAGCTGGGAAGAGATGAAACTTGGGGTTCCCAGACGGACCTAGCTTTCAGCATGTTCTAAGCCACCACTGTTTTACAGAGGAACAAACAGACCATTTGTCTTTATTTCCCCATCCTGTCCCATCCATTTCATGGCCTAGAACAGAATGATGGACATGAACTTTCTAAAGTAAACTCAGTTTCATTTGTACAAGTGCCTTTTTTTTTTTAACATCGCTTCAGGTGGTGCCGAGGGCCCCAAGTCTTCTCTTCTTTAGGCCCTAAAACTGTGATATTTGAACTTGCTGCTGTGTGTTAGAGCTACATTCAAATATCTGCCATGCCTATGATCACAACCACAATTTTCTGGTATGTTCAATAAATAACATAATTATCTAGCAGATGCTACCTAATAGGATGGATTGAACCCGTGTTTTCTTTGAAGTCAAACTCCAGTGTGTCCCAGTTAGACCCTTGTTTTCAGCAATTCTGGGGCTTCTACCAAGTGAATGCAGACAGTGTTAGGTCTTGTGATTAAACATATAAGATTTGGGAACAGGGGTTAGACTGGATTTTTATTCAAGGACCTTTTCTGTTTACTTTTGAAATGGAATTCTCTACTTATGAGAGAATAGCAATAAAGTGGCACTGCTTAGAATCCTCCACATCATCTGCAGATTGGTTTTATTATACATAGGGTTCCTCCAGAGCCTTGGCAGTTCCACGTGTGAGTGAAGAATGGGGTCAGAGGGAATTCTGCTCCCCTCTTCCTTGCTTCTATAATACACTGCACCTTTGCCAAGAATAGGAGAGTGCCCAGGGGGAGGACCGTTCTGCCTCCCGCCTCCTCATGCCGTCCTGCCTTCAACTCTGCAGAGTTACTGAAACCCCTTGTAACCTGACTTAGTCTTCCTTTGGTCTTTCAGCAGGCACTTCCCAGGAGCTACTCTTTGCCAAACTCTTTCACCAGAGCCCCCACACATTGGCCCTTTGTGACAGAAAGGACGGGGGCAGACAGATGAATTAGGTTTATAGTTAATAAATCCATAGGGTTAGCAAGAGTTTTCTAAATTGAACTTCTCAAATAAGTCCACCTAAGTGGACACAACACTCTGCAGGGTAAGAGTTCCCATTACTCTTGTAGAGTCTCCAAGTCTGGCCTTCCTTATGGTCAATAAGGCTGCCTCCTGCTCTGACTAAAATTCAACTCTTCCAGCTTCTGTGAGTTAGACAATAGAATTAATTATTCAATTTGTCATTACTTATTAACTGCTGCTATGAACCTGAACACTAGGTGCAGCCCCATGAATACACAGTAAACAAGTCAGTCATAGTCCCTGCCTTCTTGGAGCTCACTAAACAGACATTTATGCAGTTGCCCCAAAGTATGGGAGAAACTGTAATGGGGAAGTGGAGATTGCTTGCAAAAACTTATTCCAGGATACCCAACCCAGTATCGGGGGGTCAAAGAAGGTACCTAAAGTAGTTAGCGTGCAGAAGGGATGTAAGATTTCCTAGAGGAAGTAAAATCTAAGATATAACCTGAAAGATAAGTAGCTGTTAACCTGGGGGTGGGGAGACAGAGGGGGAAGAATATGTTTTGGGGGGGGGGGGGAGACAACATGTACAATGCCCTGGAGGCCGAAGGAAGCTTGACACATTTAAGAACCTGAAAGAGTTTCAGGGGAGTTGATAGAAAATGTTTGGCAGGGGACAGGGAGGTGATGCCAAACAGAGAAGCAAGAAGATGAGCCTGGAATGATGAGCAGAAACCAGGTGAAGTAGGCTCAGTCTGGAATTTAATCTAAAGACAATGGAAATCATTTCAGGGTTATAAACAGGAAGGGCAGTATATATCTTGAAAGAGGTAGCAGTTTAGAGAATAGATTGTTGGAGAGCAAAGCAATAGACAAAAGAACAGATGAAGGAGTGAACGGATGGATGAATGGAGGCAAGGCAAAGAGACCAATCAGGAGACTATTACAACGATCTAGTGAGAGAAAATGGTATTCTGGCCTAGGATAGTGGCAGTGAGGTTGGAGATGAGGGGGCATGTTAGAGGGATATTTTAGATGGAGAATCCATAGGACTTGGTGATTGGTGATGTGAGATGTTTTGAGAAGAATGCTCAGGTTTATAGTTTGGGTAGCTGAGGAGACATTGAGTGGGGAAGTGGGTAGATACTGAGACAGTTAACATGGGTGGGGATCGTGTTTGATAATCAGCTTAATGTTGAGACATGTGGTGTTTTAGATGCTTGTGAAGCATCCAGGAAGAAGATGTGGAGTTCAGCAGAGAAGCCTGGACTGGGTACATTGTTATGGGGTCACCAGCCCAGAGAAGATAGTCAAAGCTGTTGTAATGGATGTGATCATGCAGGCCTGTAGAATGGGCAGGAACAAAACGCATAAGACCAAATGACACTGAGAAAGAGCAAATGGAGAGAAAGAAGGAAATCCAGGAAAATGTGCTATCATGGAAAGCAACGGAAGCATGCTTTTAGAGACGTGTGAACTGCTAGATCCCAAAGTGTTGGGAGGTCAAGTAAATAAGAACTGAAAGGAAGTTACTACGGGTTATGTTAACCATTAATCTTCATCTCTGTGCTACTCAGTAAATGTGTTAAATTCCATGTTCTTAGAGTATTTTTAGTGTTTTTTTAAAAAAATATTGTTGATTTAATTCCTTGATGTGTTCAGTTAAGATGTGAGAAAAAGTTAAGATGGGTATTAACATCTTCCTTAAGTATAACACATTTGGGTCCAAGTCTCACATTTAACATCACTTTGGGAAATAATAATAGATGATTCTCTGCTGTAAGAGAAGTACTGCCTTTAACTGTCTCTTTTTCTTTTGTTCCCCACCCTCCAATCTTTAGTTTGTTTTCTGTCTTTCAGCCTCATGGGCTCTTCTTTTGGATAAAACCTTTTCCCACAGAATTTGAAGCCTGGCTACTTTTGAACTTAGACATAGAACGTCTTTCTTGTGTGTTCTAACGCATTTAAAAGTTAGTTCACAGCTACATCCCCTCGCTCAAAGAGTAAATGATGACTTGGAGGTTTACTTACCCTCTTTTCTGTGTCTTTTCCAGCTCCAAGAGACCGTGAAAAGGAAGTTGGAAGGAGCTCGATCACCACTTAATGGAGACCAACAGAATGGTGCTTGTGATGGGAATTTTTCTCCAACCAGCAAGAGAATACGAAAGGACATTCCCACAGGGATGGAAACCATCAACATGCCGCTGCCTTCAGCTTCTCCTCTTCACCAACTTGACCTGAAGCCTTCTTTGCCCTTGCAGAATAGCGGAAGTCACACGCCCGGGCTTCTAGAAGATCTAAGTAAGAATGGTAGACTCCCAGAGATCAAACTTCCTGTTAATGGTTGCAGTGACCTGGAGGATAGCTTCACCATCCTGCAGAGCAAGGACCTCAAGCAAGAGCCTCTGGATGACCCTACTTGCATAGACACATCAGAAACGTCTCTTTCCAATCAGAACAAGCTGTTCTCAGACATTAACCTGAATGACCAGGAGTGGCAAGAACTAATAGATGAGTTGGCCAACACGGTTCCCGAAGATGACATACAGGACCTGTTCAACGAAGACTTTGAAGAGAAGAAGGAGCCAGAATTCTCGCAGCCGGCGACCGAGACCCCTCTCTCCCAGGAGAGCGTGAGTGTGAAGAGCGACCCCTCTCACTCTCCTTTTGCACACGTCTCCATGGGCTCTCCCCAGGCCAGGCCTTCTTCTTCGGGTCCTCCCTTTTCTACTGTCTCCACGGCCACTAGTTTACCTTCTGCTGCCAGCACTCCCGCAGCTCCAAACCCCGCCAGCTCACCAGCAAACTGTGCTGTCCAGTCCCCTCAAACTCCAAACCAAGCCCACACTCCGGGCCAGGCTCCACCTCGGCCTGGAAATGGTTATCTCCTTAATCCGGCAGGAGTGACAGTGGCTGGTTCAGGGTCGGGCCCCATGGCGGTGCCCAGCTCCGACATGTCTCCAGCGGAACAGCTCAAGCAGATGGCTGCGCAGCAGCAACAAAGGGCCAAACTCATGCAGCAGAAGCAGCAGCAGCAGCAACAGCAGCAGCAGCAACAGCAACAGCAACAGCAACAACAGCAACAGCAACACCAACAGCAGCAGCAGCAGCAGCAGCAACAGCAGCAACATTCAAACCAGACTTCGAGTTGGTCTCCTCTAGGGCCTCCGTCCAGCCCCTACGGGGCAGCTTTCGCTGCAGAAAAACCAAATAGCCCAATGATGTACCCCCAAGCCTTTAACAACCAAAACCCCATAGTGCCTCCCATGGCAAACAACCTGCAGAAGACGACAATGAATAACTACCTCCCTCAGAACCACATGAATATGATCAATCAGCAGCCAAATAACTTGGGTACAAACTCCTTGAACAAACAGCACAACATTCTCACGTACGGCAACACTAAGCCTCTGACCCATTTTAACGCAGACTTGAGTCAGAGGATGACCCCGCCGATGGCCAACCCCAACAAAAACCCCTTGATGCCCTACATCCAGCAGCAGCAGCCTCCGCCCCCGCCCCCGCCACAGCAGCCACCCCCGCCGCCGCCACCGCCGCAGCTCCAGGCTCCCCGCGCGCACCTGAGTGAGGAGCAGAAGCGCATGCTCCTCCTGAAACAGAAAGGAGTGATGAGCCAGCCCATGGCTTACGCCGCGCTTCCGTCCCACGGTCAGGTAAGTGTGAGAGCGAGGCGCCCTTGGAGCGGTGCTGGTGGTACGTTTCCCACTGCCCACGGGCGATGCTCTCCACGCGGCCGTGGGGGCGGGCTGTAATTACCTGCAGAATCCTTCCTGTACCACCTCCTGTGGTTGCCGGGTTTGGGGTGTTTTTGTTGTTGCTGTTGTTGTTTCTTTTCTCCTAAGAGATGGGAAAGGTTGGTACGGGAGACTTTTCCTGTGTTTGGATGCCTAGGAGTCAAACTTCTTTCATTCCGGCCGGCAGAGAAGAAACCAGAAATCAGGTGAAGTTCTCACTGAGAGAGAGAGAGAGGCAGGCCATAGAGGTCGCAGGGCAAAACCTGCTGATTCTTCTGTGGCATCTCTCCCGGGTCATATAGTCCTAGACTCTGGTTGGTGGCAAGGCCAGAGCACTTAGGGATCTCTGCATCAGCTTTGTAAGGCCCTAAACCATCTTCACCTATCTTACTGAATGGCGAATAATGGAAATGTGGACTCTTGACGTTTCAAGGTGGGAGGGCTTTCTGTATTTTCAAAGGGAAGTGGAGGATAGATTTTTGTAGGACCATTCAGCATTTAAACATTTGTTGCTGAACTAGCACAGTTAGAAGCTGTTTCAACCTCGTGACCTGGGAGTGCAATAAAACCTCTCCAGTTCAGCTCTAATTCAGGAAAATTTGATGGTGAATATATATCTTAGTGCCCGATCAAAATAAATTTTCCTCTTTTCCCACTGTCTTTCTTTATGACATTCTGGTTTAGGGGTGTAGGGCTCTCAATGGTCTGTGGTAAAAATGAGTGGCAGTCAGTTGGGGAGTGTGAGTCCTCATTGACAAGCATTCACTCCCGTCATCCTGACCAGTGTAGCAAGCAGCCAAAGTTCCTTTTTTTTTTTTTTTTTAACATTTATTTATTCTTGAGAGACAGAGCGTGAGCAGGGGAGGGGCAGAGAGAGAAGGAGACACAGAATCCGAAGCAGCTTCCAGGCTCTGAGCAAGCAGTCAGCACAGAGCCTGATGCGGGGCTCGAACCCACAAACTAAGAGATCATGACCTGAGCCAAAGTCGGACGCGCCACCAGTTGAGCCACCCAGGTGCCCCATGTAGCCAAAGCTCCTTAAACAAACCTTATCTTCCTTAAAGGAATAAGAGGTTGGAGAAATGCACGGATCTACTGACTTTCCTCCAACATGGGTGAACTCACTGGAGCCATCATTTCACTACCAATTGCTATTTTGTGCCTTAGTCCTCTTAGGATGGTGACATTTGCCTCGTAGTTGAGGATTTTGCACAAGAGTCTTTGCTTTAAGGGCTCTCCTCTGCAAACAGGTTCTAACTAGTGCTCGGATGTGTGTCCACAATTGGAAACATTCTAGCACTGGGAAGTACTGCAGGCAGATCTCGCGTCACTAGGGGCTGTTGGCATCTTGCATGTCCCAGTATGGCCGCCCCACCCCACACCCACCTTCCCTGAGCTCGGTGGAGGCTGCACAGGAGGAGCCCGTGCTGGCCTGCAGAGACAGGCCTGAGCTCTGTGGCTCGATTCTTGTCCTTCACAGCCTTCCAACCCCAAAACCTCACAGTGGTTTCTTGTCTGCACATGCCGGCCAGCTCCAAAGAAATTCTGTCTGGAGGGATAGAAATACGGTTTGGTTTCCACCAACTGTAATCAGCAGCTGGTAGAAAAACACTATTGAAATGGGAGCTTTTATGTTTTATCTTGGTCTCATTAAAAAAAAAAAAAAGCCGTTGGAAAATGCAACATTTTATACACTTCAATATTAGGTTCTGAAGGAGTAAAAATGTAGGCAACGTACAGGGATGTTTGTTGTAGCCCGGACACGTCAGACATTTATGAGATCACAGGCTGTCAGAATGGTCTGTTGTTAATCTTAATACAAATTGTGCTCCTACACTTGCTGTTTTTACGGGAGCTACAGAAAGGTATTTCCTCCGAGCCAGACCTAGGATGATTAATTCCACCTCACAGGCTCTGCAGACACGTGGGTGCCGTGTGAACCCATCCTCACTTCCCACCCTCATTAAATGTCTTGAAATTTGCTAACTTGGGACGAAGTTCTTGTCTTTGCTGGAACACAGATTTTAAAGGTACTTATTTCAGGTCCTTATGCTCGCCTAACTGTGAGTAACTGAAGCCTTGAGCCACAGAGGTCATGCTTTGAAAGGACTCAGTCAAGTGTAGAAACAAAAGTGATGGTTTTCTGGATTAAATCTGTGGGCTCCTCCTCTTTTTCTTCCATCTCATGAGGTACTTTCAGGGTAGACAGAATCCGCCTGTTTGAGGCCTCATTAGAATAATCACTTCTTAACCTCAAAAAGAACCATCAAGCAAAAAGCACACTTTTTAATGAAATATTAACTCACCACTGTTTGAAACAAGCTTCAAAATACATATATAAACATGTGAATATCTTTCTGCAAACATACCATTTATTTCATGCTTTTACCTGATTGTGGAGCAGTATTTACATAGCTCTCAGAATAGTTAATTACACTATATGCAAGTACATTGCACAAATATGAGCTCAAATTACAGGCATGATATAAAATATAATTATACATAGGTGTAGTTCAAATTTGTTTTCTGCTGTTGCTAGTGAAAATTCACTTTACTGTTTGTTGGCCACAAGGACCACGATCAACACTTAGTTTTAATGAGTGACTGGAAAATCAAAGCCAATAATACTAAAACATTTATTTTAAGGTAATTATCTTATACAGATGTTTACTTACTTGGGATATTTACAGAAAATGCCGTTTCTTTCAGAAATGAATAGAAATTCACTCACCTGGATATTTTTTTAAAAGAGGGGACCAAAAACTAGGAACAAAAAAGCTTCTTTAAAAATTCCAAATATGTTTTATTTAGTAATTCTGCTACTCAGAATTCATATATTACCCCTTACAATTAGAAAATTAAACAAAGATTTATGTACAAAGATTATGCTCATGATGTTAACTTATGATAGTGAAAAATGGGGACCAAAATAAATATTGTGGAAAAATAAATAACGTACATGAAAATCAGGATATTAATGAGTGATTAATCACATGGAAATGCTCATAAGATGAGTGAAATAATCAGATCATACGATAGCTTGTATGTTACAATCCAGATTGTGTTTTTCAATATGTATAGAGAAATATTGAATAGCTGAAATATTAGGAGTGGTATTTGGGGTTGGTAAAATTATAAGTGATTATTATCTTCCTCTTTATACTTAACTGAGTTTTCTAAATTTTCTACCATACGTGTATGTTAATTCTGTCATCAGGAAAAATACTTTTTAAGCAAAGGAGATCCCCTATTTTAAAAAAGGTTTATGCTTCACTAATTCTTTTTTTTTTTTTAATGTTTATTTATTTTTGACAGAGAGAGAGAGAGACAGAGACAGAGCATGAGCGGGGGAGGGACAGAGAGAGAGGGAGACACAGAATCCGAAGCAGGCTCCAGGCTCCGAGCTGTCAGCACAGAGCTTGACAAGGGGCTTGAACTCACAGACCAGGAGCTCATGACCTGAGCTGAAGTCGGATGCTCAACCAACTGAGGCGCCCCTTCACTAATTCTTTTTTAAAAATCCTTATTTATCCACTTTGCCAGTTGGATTGAAGTGATACCATTATTTTCTATCCATTTACATATATTCATTGTGAATCCCCACTTCTAGAGATGGCTCTAAAACCCGCTCCCCACACTCACTCTCTTTTCCTTTTTCTTTCTGCATCCTCTTTTTACTTTTTTTCTTAATTCCCACAAAATTTCAACTGAAACAGTGACATTGAAAGTATCAATAAGATTTCCACCATTACAAGCTTTAGAATCTTCTCTGGGTTATGTTCTTCTGTTATTTCTTTGATCATTTCTCCTTTTCCTTTTTTTTTTTTTTTTTTTTTTTTTTACTTTCTGGAATCTGTGTTCATCATATATTGGACCTTCTGGATTGCTCTCTAATTTTTAAAGCATGTGTTTCTGGGTTGAAACAACCAGAACTTACTTTGTTCATGTCTATCTATTATCTTTTCCTAATCTCATTTCTCAAAGGCAAGTTCGTTCTTTTTTTTTTTTCAACTTTTTTTTTTTTTTTTTTGGACAGAGAGAAACAGAGCATGAACGGGGGAGGGGCAGAGAGAGAGGGAGACACAGAATTGGAAACAGGCTCCAGGCTCTGAGCCATCAGCCCAGAGCCTGACGCGGGGCTCGAGCTCACGAACCGCGAGATCGTGGCCTGGCTGAAGTTGGACGCTTAACCGACTGCGCCACCCAGGCGCCCCAAGATCTTTCTTTCTTTCTCTCACTCTCACTCTTTCTCTCTCTCCCTCCCTCTGTCTCTGCCTCTCTCTCTTTCTCTGTGCGTGTCTGTCTCTCTGTTTTCGCTGTTTCTCATGGTACCTAACACTGTGTCTTCAACATAACGACATTTAATAAATCATTAAACATGGCAATTATCAAAGTTCAAGCCCAAACTGTGTTTACTTGATTATCAGCTCCAGTGGAGAGAGCATTAGTAAAAATAACACAGAGCTGCTTTTGAGATCAAATAGAAGAACTGGAAAGACAGGTCTAAAAAGAATCCTATGATAGGAGGTGGTTATCTTGAACCAACAGAACAACAATGAGTTTGCTGGGACAGCAAACTCAGTCTCTGCGTCTGACAAACAAAAAACAGTGGAGCAGCTTTGAAAGAAGTAACCCAGAAGCAAGAGACTGGCCCCTGGTCAAGGAAGGTTCCAGGGATACCCAAAAGCCAAAACTAATTCCTCCATGGAACTTCGGAAAGTGATTAATTTCCAAAATGTGATGTTAATTTTTAGTAGTTACTATCCTAGGACTAGATAAATCATAGACTACTGTGCTACTTTGTTCTTTACACGGCCTTTGCCGTGTGTGGCTGTGGATGTCACAGTGAGAATATGTGTGCTCAGATTTTGTAGAATGTTTTTCCCTTTCAATTTTATTTTGCCAAAATTTGCTGGGTACCATGTGAGATATAGTATTATGAGCTTTTTAGCCATAAAATCTACATAAAAAGCACAGACCTCTAGTATTCACAGCCATCTTGGAAATCTCTTTGGAAATGCATTTTCCTTATCTTTAAAAACCTGGAGCCCCTTTGTTTAGTTTTCTCAAAATACATTGTTTATTTTATCCAAATAATACATGACACAGTTTTGAAAGTCAAATAGTATTGCAAGGCTTCTGGGGAGAAGCAGGAGTGCACTGCTTCATCCCCTCCATTCTTAAGCTGTTTTCAATCTTATTCATCTCCATCAACTGCTGTTTCTCAATTTTTCAATTAGTTGGCTCTATAGAAGATGAGGATTTAACCTGCTTATACTACCTCCTTACAAACAAACATAAACCCCCTCGCCACACACAGAGTCTCTTTTTCTTTTCCCCAAACTCTCAATATAACTAGTTATAGCACAAATTACGATTTTAAAGTATTCCGTATTTACATGAGTTATTTTTGCATTGCACATTACAATTTCATTATGTAGCATATTTCGATTCTATTTCCTTTCTTGTACAACTTTTTGTTTTCCCTGGAGTTAATAATGACCTCTTTTTTTTTAATTGGTGTTTTCCTTACAGCTACCTTCAATCCATCCTCAAACTTGTCTGACTCTGTAAAACTTGAGGTATGATCAAATATCAAACAATCTATTTTTCTTATATTTTCTTTCCAATTTTTCCCTCTCCCTTCTCTCTTCTCTTTTCCTCGATTGCTCTTTCTTTCCTTCAGTGCCTCTCCTGAAGGTTTATACCCTCTTGCTCCAGGCTTCTTCCGTCTACAGTTTTCTTGGTCTGTTACTTAACTGAAGTACTGTCACTGCCCCTCACCATTATTCCTGGAATGTTTCACCCCTCTCTGAGTCGCATTACCTCTTTTCTTGATCCCTCTATGTCTTTCTTGGCTTAGTCTTTCAAATTGCTGGAGCACATCCTCAGAACTTCTTAAGAAAGGGCACTCAAGAGATTGTTTTCGTGAAAACTATTTTTGAAAATAACTTTATCCTCACATTTTACGAACAGCTTGCCAGTTGTAGCATTATACTTTAGAAACATTTTGGTCAGAATTTCAGAGACATTTCTTCAAGATCCTGTGGCTTTCATACTGTTGAAAATCTAGTGAAATTTGGATCCCCCATTCTATGTATGTAATGCTTTTTTTTTCCCCACTCTGAGAGCTTTCCAGATCTTCTCTGTATTCCTGAAATTTCATAGCGATATTGCTTAACATAGCCATTTTTCATTCACTGTGTCTGGTACTATGAACTTTTTCTTAAGAAATCTGGAAAAAATGTTCTTAGGATGTGTTCTTGTATTATTTCTTTGATTATTTCTGCCTTCCTTTTTCTCCGTTTCTAACTTCCTGGAACTTTTCCTCATCATGTATTGGACCTCCTGGATTCTTCTCTAATTTTCCTATCTTTTCAATTTTCCATATCTTTGACCTTTTGTTCTGTTTTATATGGTTTCCTTAACCTTATCCTCCAACTCTAAAATTAAATATTTTATTTTATTTATCACATTTCAAAGTTCCATAAGTTCTTTCTTGTTCTTTCATTTACCCTTTTTGATTTGAGGATATTACCATTTAAATTAAATTACATTTTCTCTTAATCTCTGCTTTGTCTCGGTTTCTCCCAAGCACCCTTTACCCATATGTTCATTTGATTTTTCTTTCTTTCATGTTAGAAGCTTTTCTCAAATGTCTAATTATTTTAAGAAAGAGGCACAATATAGCTAATTAGTTGCTCTGTGTGCTCAGACAGGGCTTGTCATATGTGGGACTTTGCTATAGATGGATCGGGCTAGGACCCAGCCATTTCACTGGGTCAGTGTCTGTAGATTTTTACCCACTATGGCCGGTCAGAAAAGATTCCTTCAATCTCACTACTGAAATTTGTAAATCTGGAGGCTGGCTTTTTAGAACTGAGCAGAGGAAGGGAGTTGGTAGGTGGAGGCGATGGTGAGGGGCATCTCACTAAATATTATGTAGATTTTCAATCAACTCTCTGTCTTTGTATGGCTCCTCAGTTCACCCTCAGCTAGGGCTGGGATCCAGGATTCCAAAGACTTGTGGCTTAATCTTTCTCTCAGTAGTGTACCTTCCTACTTTCAGTGTGGGGGAGTATATCTGGTCGACCTCTTAATTATACAGGACTTAAACCAATTTTACTTTTGTGTGAGCCCCACCTCCCACCCTGGTATTTAGAGGTCCTTCTAATTTCTGAGAATTTATAGCATTCTTTGGCTTGAATCATCTTGCTTTATTTTTGGCTTCCCTACGCGCAGGCTTAGATTTAGCCTTCTCTAAGCTGCTAATTGTTTACCACTCAGCCATCTGATTTTCATCTTCCAAAATTTTGTTGATACCCCTCAATTGCTGTTGCTATCTCCCATCCTCTTTGTTCTTGAATGTTTAATCATTTTTATCCCTTTATTTTTGTTGTAATGAGGCATTGGAGGAAGCCAAGATAAATGTGAGTGTTCAGCCTACCAGAGGCTCCCTCAGTGGCTTTCAGCATTTTTCTATCTGAATATCGAATATTGTCTAATATGAAAATTTATGTTTTACAGCAAATTTCACATTATTGCTTCTAACATTTGGGGCTTTAATAGAGCTGGTTTCATAAAACCTAAAGTGCTCCCTTACCATAAAATTTACATATGTCAAATACATGCCTTCAAAAGGACAGAGTGTCAACATGATCGTCGTGCTTCTTTAGAATAAGATCTCGTGATTATAACCATTGAATAGTTTTTAGAATCTTGAAAATATTGACTTACTTCAAGGACTATAAAAACAATTTAGGTTCCATGACCCTGACAAAGCCAATAGTATCCGGCAACTCAGATGCAAGGTAAAATATTGACAGAACACTCATCACTGACTGAATCCACGGCCTCCCGACTGAGGGGAAACCAGTGGGCAGAAGTGCTACAAAAATCCAGAAAATAAATGAAGTGTTCGTATTGATGGGTGTAATAAGTAATTTCCATAAACACACTGGCATATTTTGAAAATCCTGATTGATATTCTGTCAGAGTCTTAGAAATATGAGGCGAAGAGTATATAGCAGAAAAGAAAAAGTTTTAGGAATTTGTTATGTAATAGTTTTGTGCAAGAATTAGTGCCTTATGAGAATACCCCTTAAAGGCTTCATGGGACAAGAATATTCTTGCTTAACGAGAGTGCTTACACCCCAACAGTCAGTGGTTCCAAAGCTTTTGTGGGCCTGAGAATCACCTGGGGAAATTGTTCGAGATGCTGGTAATCAGATTCTATTGCCAAAGACTCAGAGTCAGTAGGTCTGAGATGGGGCCTGGGAGTGTGCATTTTAATAAGAAACCCACCACCACTACCCTTTTCTAATGGAGAAATTGTACATGAGATAACTCAATCTGCAATTAAAACAACTTGTTTATTTCACACTCGATATTTGTATATGGCAGTTATTGCCTTGGAACTATAAATTTTGTAGGGTCTGAGCCTGTATCATTTCAAGTAAGATGAGAAAATTAGGTTACTTTGCACTTAATGGATTTATTTTTCTTAGGATAGAGTGAGATTTTAAGAGATCAAATCTTGTGGATTCTAGCTATGTTTTGTAAATCATAGAATTACTCCTGTTGATTTTCTTAATAGGACAAAGCAGTCCATCCTCCACTGTTTGCCACCCACCCATCCCCACCTGGGGGAAGGATGGAATTTCCCTCATCTGTCCAAGAGAGTGTTGGCTGTCCATTCCTCTGTTTCAGGACCAACTGAGGGTGTGGCCTTGTGTGAGCTGACCTGCTTCCCTCAGGATCCGTAGGAAGAGAGACTGTCATGGAATGGAAGTTCACACATTAGAGGAAGCACAAGGCTTACTTAAGTCTTCTTTGGTGGGGACATCCTACTTGGGCAAGACTGCTTGCAGACACATCAGGAGAGCCACGACTCTTCTGTTCCATATTCTGACACTGTTAGATCAAGGATGGAATTCAGGCACACTTCCCAGGTGTTCCTGAGCTTTGAGGTGGTGCTGGAGGCCTGTTTTCATTCTGTTTTCTGAGTTTGAGATTCCCTTCCTTTCAAGGTCATTCACTGTACAAGAGCCCCCGCTGTCCAGTGCCTCCCAATGGATATCCAGTGCATTCACACATAAGAGAGGAGGTCCGGCTTTGTTTTTTCCCTGGCAAGAGTCTGTTGGGCTAAGGGTCTGTCGCAAGTGTGGAAAATTGTGAAATTGACCAAGCATACTCTCCTGTGTATATTCACTTCTAAAATTCTAAATGTTGTGGACTAAAAAGAGATACCAGAGTAGTATCATCTACAGTGTCCCACAATGTGCACTCTGGTCAGGGAGGTAAGGAGACACACAGGTTAAGTCAATACAAGGCAGCAAGTGGGTAAGTGCCACCTTACTAAATTCTCTATTAGGGATTATGGGCAGAGGGAAGGCGAGGGTCAGTACAGTCTGGAGTAGAAAAGAGCAGCTTCCAAGGGGAGATAAGCTTTGAGTGGACCAAGAATGACCAGGAGTTAGATCAGATGGTGAGTGAGTGGAAAGGCATTCTGCTTCAAGCAAAAGGTTGTTCCTTATGTGGGCAATGCAGACTATAGCCAGGCTGGAGAGAGAGGTTTATGTTGGGGAATAGTGAGGTAAAATGTATGGGACTTTCTACCATTTCAAGTTGGAGATAGTAAGAATCTCTATCTGGATGTGTCCTTTACAATTTATGGGAAAACAGGCACCGCAGCATTTAAAGGAAAGAAGCAACAGAACTTGGTGATTGAATACATGATAAGATGAAAGGGAAATGAATCAAATATTTATGATCATGAGATTAAATATTAGGGTAGTATAATAGTTTCTGAAAGATGACGATTAAGTCATATATAAATCTAAATATCAAATCTTAGTAATTATTTACCTTATTCTTCTGATATGTATTTCTCATTTGCTGAGATACTTGTTCCACACTTCACAAAAGGTGTGAAGCAAGCTCATGGCAATTTTTTAAAAGTTTGTGTTAAATTGAGCTTCAAATAGCTACTCCTGTGTTTTATAGTTGGACTTTTTGTTTTTGCAAGCTTTTAGTTTTCAATAAATCCATATTACTATGAAAATGTTTGTTTTCTTTATTTAGAGTAGTAACAGACTATCATATGTTCCTTTTGCTTAATATTTCTATATTAAGGATTTATTTGGTCACATCATATCTATTAAAGGGAGCACTCTGTAAAGAGAGTCACTATGCAAGTATATTAGAGGAACAGAATTCCTCTAATAAGTTTTAAAACATATTATGTCATCCTTCATTAACTATTTATAGCAACTCTCGGCTTTTCTGGAGGTTATAAAACTCTTTGGAAAAAAATTTTCCTATTTTCCTATTCAGAGATACTGTATTATATCTTGGTTCCTGAGCGGGTTTCTCTGGAATTAATCTTTTTTATGGCACCAAATGGCTTGCATCTGACCCAATGCATAAAGAATCAAAATACCTTTCATGTTAGTTAGATTTCCAATACACTGTCATGATTAGTTAATATGATTC
The DNA here is from genome assembly GCF_018350175.1 of Felis catus. NCBI lineage: Eukaryota > Metazoa > Chordata > Mammalia > Carnivora > Felidae > Felis > Felis catus. Next base: position 86,165,295 of record NC_058371.1, read on the forward strand.
ATGAGATTGTGCAGGTTACCTATACATTTTTATTTACTGAACAGTAAATATTGACCCCGGATGGTATCTAAACTGATAACTCCCATTTATTAATATTATGATTTCCTAGAAGAGGTTTATAAACATACTTGCATCCTCTAATTGCTTTTGCATCTGAGATGTTCGAAAGTTTATTTGAGCTTCTTTTCTGCACTGGGCTCTAGCCAGTTCATACAAAGGACATTAATGGGCTTATTAAGGCAAGAATTACTTTCAGTGCCCAGCTGAAGCTGGGAAAGCTGGTGCAAGCAAAATGGTGTAGAAAGTGGTCAAGGGGCGCCTGGGTGGCACAGTCGGTTAAGCGTCCGACTTCAGCCAGGTCACGATCTCGCGGTCCGGGAGTTCGAGCCCCACGTCGGGCTCTGGGCTGATGGCTCGGAGCCTGGAGCCTGTTTCTGATTCTGTGTCTCCCTCTCTCTCTGCCCCTCCCCCGTTCATGCTCTGTCTCTCTCTGTCCCAAAAATAAATAAAAACATTGAAAAAAAATTAAAAAAAAAAAAAAAAAAAAAAAAAAGAAAGTGGTCCATGTCGGGCCATCTCAAGTTTTACTGGTGCCTTGTTGAGAATTAGGAAAAAGTCACCCTTTGTGAGCAGGCAGACTGCAGCCACAGCCCCACGGCACCCAGGTGTGATGGCAACCTCCCTCGTACCCTCCCATGCACACAGTTTGTTATCCGCAGACTGCACACTCATAGGTAAGGGCTCTGGGTGCACCTGCTCATTCCCTAAAAGTTGCTAGATGCAGAGCAGAGAGTCAGCCCCTCAGGTCAGTGTGCTAAGACTCTGAGTAACATGTGCCACCGGCGCTGTGATGTGTCCGTGCTGTGGCTAGTCAGGGCCTGGAGTGTTACTCTGTCGGGCAGAAGGGTGACCGAAGGCTGTGGAAGGCTGTTCGCGTCTGCGGTAGAACAGCCTTCATGACGGAGAGTGCGGGTTTCAGTTATCACCTACTAGTAAGATTTTCGTTAATGTGGCAGACCGGCCTGGAAAAAAAAAACCTGGAAGATCATTTGGCCTTTGCGCCCCTCTCTGAGCAGTGACAGGTGTAGGTGTTCCAACTCTAAAGCAGCACTGTCCAACAGAAATACAATGCAAACCACAAATGCAAGCCATGGAATTTAACAATTTCACATTACAAAAGGCAAAAAGAACCAGGTGGAATTAATTTTAATATATTTTTGCTTAACCTGATATATTAAAATGCTACTATGTCCATGTATAATCAGTATAAAAATTATGAACGAGATATGTTACATTCTTGTTTTTCATACCAAGTCTTTGGAATCGGATGTGTCCTTTACAGTTACAGCACGGCTCAATTTGGAGCAGTCATATTTCAAGGGGTCAATAGCCCCGTGTGGCTAGTGGCCACTATGTTGGAGAGGGCAGGTCTCCAACAACAACAAAATCTGTATTCAGAAGGGCAATCCTCAGGACCAGAGCTAAAGCAACATGAAAATATCTTTGCTATTTCAAAGCCTCCGACTTTTTACATCATCTTTTAAAAGCTATATAACCCTAAACTGTACAGAATAGATTAGTGCTTGCCCTTGTCCAGTGCTGGCCAGGGAGGTCTCTTCCCAGTGGCAACGAACCCTCTCCTCTGGACGACCCGCACACGGCAGGTTTTGTGCCATCATCCTTAGAATTCACCTGATCTGTGTGGCCTACTGGCTTCAGATGCTTCAAGCCATCTGCGTGTCATGTGGCTGCTGATCGCGAGAAGTAACGTATCCTGTCGTCAACATAGAACATTTGTGAGCAGCGCTGGCGCCATATAAACATCCTGTGGCGGGGTCGGGAGCACCTGACCCCCTATTAACATGTCAATGAGAGTGGCTGGTGCGCTGGGCTTGTTTTCGAGGGTTTTGATGAGCTTCATTAATTATGTAGAGAAAAAAAAAAGGTGTGCAGCTGGAGAAGAACCCACTTAGCTCCACGTGAACACGAATAATTGGACAGTTGGCAGAGTGTTAAATTGGTAGTCTAGTGAGAGCAACTCGTGAAGAAACCCAATTCCCCAAAACAGCACAAAGCAGGCACAGCTCTTTGCTTTGCAGGACTCTATCCCACCGCTCCTACCTTCTCCGGACTTGAGAAACATCCGGGTATGAGTGTGAGACCAGTTAGGGAAGAAGCGGACTCTGAAGCCGGGGCAGATATTCACGTTCTGACTTAACCGCTTCACTACCTGCAGAATCTTGGGCAACTTACACACCTTCTCTGAGCTTTGGGTTTCCCATCTAGAAAATGGGGATGGTAATAGGGTCATTATGACAATTCTGCATCTTAAATTATATAAAGCATTTAGAACAGTATCAGACCCACTCATAGTGTGTATTATTTGTGTGTGGGGAGGTAAGTTAATTTAAAACATTAGTTGTATCATACGCTATCAGTACCTTTTTAATTTCTAGGAGAATATAACTGCTTCAGTTTTCCTCTAAGCCACCCTTTGTTCATTCATTCATTCATTCATTCATCCACCCATCCATTTATGCATTCAACAGACATATAATATGCCTAACATGTCTAGGCATTGTGCAAACAAGGATGGAAAAATTCTGGGAGAAACACGGTATCGTATATATGAAAATTATAGAGACAGGAGCTGCAAGGTAGTAAAAGTGTCTTAATGTTCTCTCGGAAAAGCCAACCATTAGCAAGTTTTCAACGCTGCTAAAAAGAGTTTTCTTTCATCCTGGCTATGACAAGATTGTTCCTCCTGCCTTTACCTCTGATTAAAATAAAAATTACTTACTTGTCATATTTTAATATACAATATGAAAATGCCAACCCTTTTTGTTCATTGTGTTAAATGAAATTAAACAAGAAAACACCTTGAAGGAAAATCTAGCCACTTCCCCCTGGGCCTTGCCTTCTTCCAGTTCTCCAGGCCCTTCAAGGCCTTATAGTGTCCACGTTGTTTTTGGAACCTCATTATATGAGAAAAATCATTTGTCTTTGTCAAAATCAGAAGCTAAAAAGAAAGGCAGGATTTAACTTAACACTTATAACATCTAAACTTCTCATGTATTAGGAGCAGGTAAACAAGTGTTCCCCAAATAGTGAAAACTATTATTATTACTCTAAACTTTTTTTTCTCTCTTGGGAGTATTCAGCTTAAAACAGGAAGTTTCGTAAACTTTTAAAACAACTCCGATATTTGTTCTTTCAATCCGTGAGCATAGAATGTCTTTCCATTTCTTTGTGTCATCTTCATTGTCTTTCATCAGGGTTTTATGGTTTTCAGAGTACAGATCTTTTACCTCTTTGGTTAGGTTTTTTCCTAGGTATCTAATGGATTTTGGTGCAGTTGTAAATGGGATCAATTCCTTGATTTCTCTTTCTGCTGCTTCATTATTGGTGGATAGAAATGCAACATATTTCTGTACATTGATCTTGTATTCCTTGACTTTACTGAATTCCTGTATCAGTTCTAGCATTTTTTTTAAGTATTTATTTATTTTTGAAAGAGAGAGAGAGAACAGGTGGGGGAGGAAGAGAGAGGGGTGGGGACAGAGACTTCCAGTACTACATTAAATAACAGCGGAGAGAGTGGTCATCCTGTCTTGTTCCTGACCATAGAGGAAAAGGTCTCATTTTTTCCCCATTGGGCATGATATTGGCTGTGGGTTTTTCATATATGGCCTTTATTATATTGAGGTATGTTCCCTGTAACCCTGTTTTGTTGAAGGTCTTTACCATGAATGGATGTTTTACTATATCAGATGCTTTTTCTGCATCTATTAAAAGGATCATATTGCGATGAGAACCAGCTGTTGTATGTAAATGTTGAATTACTACATTCTACACCTGAAACCAACATTAGACTGTATGTTAACTAACTGGAATTTAAATAACAACTTTAAAACAAAACCACTTAACTCCAAAATCAATAAGAGTTCTACTGGAAAATTTACTGCATTAGTTATCTATCACCATGTAACAAATTACACCCCAGACTTAGCAGCTTAAAACAGCATTTATTTTCCCACACAGGTCTGAGGAAATCCAGGGGCAGCGTAGGTGGGTGGTTCTGGCTCAAAGTCTCTCCTGAGGCTGCATCAAGTTGTCAGCTGGGACTGCAGTCATCTGAAGGCTGGACTGGTGCTGGAGGGTCTGCTTCCCAGGCGGCTCCCTCACCTAGCTGCTGACTGGAGGCTTCCGTTCTTCACCATGTGGATCTCTCCCACAGAGCCACTTGAGTTTTTTATGACATGGCAGCTGGCTTCCCCAGAGTGAGTGATTTAAGAGAGTGCAAGGAAGGAGCCACAATGCCTTTTATGACATGGTATTGAAGCCACACGCGTTCACTTCTTCATTATTCTGTTCATTTGAAGCAAATCATTAAGTCCACTCACACTCCAGGGGAGGGGAATTCGTTCTGCCCTCTGAAGGGAGTGTCAAGAATTTGTGGACCTATCTGTGAACCATAAGTACTATGAAGGGCTTTTGACATTTCATGAGGTACTTATATGCGGTCTTGGCACAGAGAAGCTTAGAATGGGAACAACCTAGTGGTAAAGATGAGCAGACCCACATGGGGGGATATGTGGATCAGTGGGGTGTGCCCAATTCAGAGAGAAGGTGGTTGGGGGGGGCAGGCGGGAGGAAGTCATAGACTCCAAACACCCCCAGAAATTTGTTTCTTCTTACTTTGCAGCCCCTGAGCAGATATCAAAGCTATGCCTCATGGTAGACAATTAATGTAGATTTCTGTGGTCATGTGTGAAGAAGCTTTCGCTTTCATTTAGGGTAGCAAATAAAATTTTAGAGGACCTAGCATCTGAGCTGTTGTCTTGTTCATACCAAACCCAACCTTGTTAGTTATGTGAGTTTTCACTTCAGCTTTAAGAATTCTTTCCCGGGACGCCTGGGTGGCTCAGTCAGTTAAGCATCTGACTTTGGCTCAGGTCATGATCTCGCGGCTCGTGAGTTCGAGCCCCACGTCGGGCTCTGTGCTGACAGCTCAAAGCCTGGTGCCTGCTTCGGATTCTGTGTCTCCCTCTCTCTCTGCCTGCCCACCCCCGCCCCCAGCTCACACTGTGTGTGTCTCTCTCTCAAAACTAAAACAAACATTAAAATTATTTTAAAAAAAGAATTCTTTCCCTTACCTTTTCACATTAAAGCGCTTACTATTTCTCTACCATTGTTTCTTCCCTTGTTCTCCAGGCTGTCTCTCCTGCTAAATGTTTCTCCCTGAAATCGTTTCATGCTTGGTGCTGTGATTCACTTCTGCAGCCCCCAAAGTTCTTGCAGCACATCCTCCAATTCCTGTTCTCTATCGTACACCCTGGGTGCTGCCATGAGTTATAACTTCCGATTATTGAATGTTTCAGGGGCTGAGACCCTCAGTGCCCATGCTGCCCACTTAGTCGTCTCTCTCCACATTTGTATTATTCACAGCAAGATGCATGCACGCAAATCCTGTCAGTCCTTCAGGCTTTTCTTTCCATTTCCCCTTCAAATGTGAATCACCTAGCAACACTTATTGAGGACCAATTGCACACAAGCTGTATTCCCATTACTGTGAGCATCAGAAAGGATGTAAAAGGCATGGTCCCTGCCCTTAAGAAGTTTATCCTCTAGTAAAAGCTGGGTTTAAAATACTTTTTAAATAATAACAGCGTGCAGATTCCTACTCATTTTCGATAGAATGATAGAGTGGTCGCATCCAAGGGTTATTCTTTGGCACACCTTTTATTTGAGAAAACTGGCTGTCATTTGGATTAAGTAGGTGCGTGAGCCTTGACGAGAAATCCTGCTCCAAGAAAATCATGTTGGGAGATTGACTTCCTCGTATCGTACACGCGTTTCATCCACTGGGGTGAAAATTCAAATGTGTTTTTGAAATCAAAATAAATAAATAAAGCATTCGTTAATAATGTAAAAAAGACACGCCTTATTAATATGGTAAATAATTAGCTACAACTGGTAACTAAAGCATAGGCAGAAGGATAATTTATTAATGTTCTAGTTTTTCTTCTTTTTTAAAAGACATCGGCCCCGTGCTTTGATTTACTTTACTTTTAATGGACTGTTGTTCAGAAGGGGGAGCGAGGGGATTGCGGGCTGTGAAGAGTTGATAAGGAATGAGAAGTGCAAGCTGGGGAGCAGCAAAAGACGAGGCCTTGGGAGGAGAGCTGAAGGCGGTGAGGAAGCCCCTCGGAGCTCATTATTAAGATCTAACCTGTGATACAAGAAGCAATGGGTAGTCATTGTAGGTTTCTGAAAAGAGGAGAGTACTATCTTGATCAAAGTGATTGGCAGGTGAGAGGCTCGGAAACAGCACACCTGGAACAAAATAATTAGGACCTGACTGATGTGACCGGGGAAGTAGAGCCAAAGGAAAAGTGAGCGAAGGGTAGAAGCGACCATGGACATGACTCGGGACACGTATGGAAAAGGGGAGTCAAATTTTGCTTCCAAACCTCTAACTTAAAAAACCGAGTATAGCTGTCGGTTATCGGTAAAGGGAGAGTTGACCAAAGGGGATAGTTTTAACACTGCTCTGCTTGACTGTCAGTCAGGCATTCAATTAAGAATGTCTTTCAGTGGAGAAATAAAGGACTAAAGCGGTGGGTTTCTGGTTAATCCATGTCCAGATGGTGCTTGAAAACATGAGTTGATGAACCACTTCTTGAGGAAAGTTGTACATGAGAAAAAACATATAGTGTCTAGCACTAGGTCTGGAGATTGCTAGAATTAATGACGGGAAAATGAACCACTTCTTGAGGGAAGTTGTACATGAGAAAAAATATATAGTGTCTAGCAGTAAGTCTGGAGATTGTTAGAATTAATGACTGGCGAAAATGACATGTAAGAAATACTTGTGTGTTATGTGTGTGTATTGTGTGAGTATATACGCACGTGTTTATTTGTATATATACATACATTTATGTATTCAAAAAATACCTGAAAACCCATCCATCGTCACGTTAACCCTAATTAGTTCTGACTGCCAGAATTGTAAATATTTCTTTTCTTTCCCCTTCTTTCTTTTTTGCTTATCTGCATTTCCTAATTTTTCCAGTTGAACATGTATCCCTTATGTAAGTTTCCTCACAGGAGAAACCATTTTAAAATTCTTGGCGAAATGAGAGAGATAGGAAAAGACGTTTCAGGGTCAGAGTAAGAGTGAACCTAGATATAATACCGTCTCAAGATGAGGAAGCTGAGACCACTATAGTTACGTGATTTATTACTAGGCTTTCAAAATAAGAGTATGCATTTTCTAAAGCTGGGACTTAAAAATATAAATGCCAAGGAAAAGAGTGGAGTTGTTCTTATCTTCCAAAACTTGGATCGATCCAAAGCAGTGGTTCATTCTTAGGGGTGATTTGGTCCCACCATTGCCCAGCAGACATTTTAAACATCCTGCAAGGCACAGGACAGCCCCCATAACAAAGAATTATCCAGTTCCAAATGTCAGTGATGCTGAGATTGTGAAACTCTGATCCAAAGGAAGGTACATGTTGTGGCTACCATCCATGGAATGCTTTGCGTGCCAAAATCTGGGCTAGGCACTTGACATGAACCATTTCATCTTCAAATGATCTTGAAACTCAGGCATATAAAGTTTAAGTAGCCTGTTCAAGGTCACAGAGTAAGTACTGGAACTAGGAACTGAAGCAAAGTCTATTTGAATCCAAACCTAAGCTCTTAAACTTCATACAATTTTGCCTCGATATTGAGACTCACAGAGTGAAATGGGAACCAGAAAGCCATCTGAAGATCACATCTGACATTCTGGTCTGCATTTTCTACCCTTGCCAAGGCAGTGGCTTCAGAATCACTTTTATTCTCCTAGAATATAATAACTGGGCAAAACAAATTCCAGTACTTTTCTATCTCTTCCCCTTCTCGAACCCTTCTTCCACCCCCATCTTCCAGATACATGTTTATTTTTTTATGAGTATTACGGGTTTTTTTTTTTTTTGGAATTGGGGGTAGGGGTTGGGTATTTGGTTGGCTGTGCAAATGGGAGCCAATATCTTTCTGGTCTGCAGGCGTTTTGGTCGTGGAGAAACAATTCAGAAATATCTGAGATTGTCATACTTTATAGCGTCTTTTTTGGCTCACTGGGTAAAAATGCAGGCGTACATTTTTTACATCGTTCTTATTCAGCTTCCTGGGTCTCCTCACCGTTGTCTCTGGATAAAGAGTTCTTGTCTCCAGGGTTCTAAAGTCACCTCAGCCTCCTTGTCATTTTCACTGAAGGACAGTGCATATTAAAAGCAAAAATTTTATTGCCTTTAGAAAGCAGACTTCCTTGGGTCCTTGAAAACATAGATCAACAATTCGGTGGATCTAATTGGCTTGCTTGTCAGCTGAGGGGAAAAAGAGGGTTCCCACTATGGTATATACTCGTATGTCTCTGTTCTCCTGCCAGCACTCACCCTTCATTTTCTGATTGAAAATTAGGATTTTTAAAGAATTCTGTCTTACATGTACTAAATCACTATGGAAGCAAGAACTGGAAAGAACCAATCAGGCCCCCTCCAACCTGTCTTCCCTTGCCATGCTTTCCACACCAACATAGGATTGAAATAATTAGTTCTGACATTACCATGTGCAGAAAGAGCACAGCACATTGCAGAGTGCCCACCCGTTTCTGTGGATCACGCGGGATTATTTTAAGTAATAAAATGTCAACGGTAATAAATACGATTAGGAAGGAAACTTGGATAAACCCGTACATAGAAAAAGACCGATTTTAGAATTCTTTTCCTGTGAGCTTTTATTGTCAGAATTTTCTTTTTAGTGCCAGTGTTGTCACTCATGGAAAAGGAGAGTTTATTTGTATCCTTTATCCTGTTTTGATTTTTAGAGAGACATTTTACAAATTAATTATTCCATCTCCTTAGACGTGACGTTACAAAAACAAAATACGACCTTTTTTTTAGTGAATACAATGTCTTAAGCATTGTTCTACACGCTCTATATACATGAACTCATTTCATCTTCACGAAGTTCGTCATAAAGGTATTTTTATTTCCATTTGTGTGTGAGAAGGCAGAAGCTTAGAGAAGTCAAATGGTTTTTCTCTAAGGGCATATGGCTAGTAAATGGGAGAATGGAGGTGGGAACTCAGATCTCTTTGAATTCAGGGCGCAGGCTTTGCTCAACTTCTGCGTAAATCTGCCTTCCAGGTTATATATTAAAGCTGGATTTCAACATTATTTTCTTTCAAAGAGTTAACAGCACTTTCACATGTGAGTACTATCATAGTATCAAGCTGAGTAGCTAAATGGAATGGATTCGTAATATCAGATGAATGTCGAATGATTTCTTGGCCAGCCTTCCATATGTATCCAATATCAACAGAACTGTCTCTGAGTTCCTGCTAAATTTGTAGGTAGTACTCCTTGAGGATTGAAGAGGGAGGATTATAGCAGCACACTGAGTGTGTGGTTGCCATTTTCCTAAATAGCTCTAACTGCAATCATGCATTAGACACATTCTCCAGAATTTTGGTTAAAAGTATGTTACACACACACACACACACACACACACACACACGCAGATGTTTTCCCATTTCCCACAGTGCCTAACACACTCCAGGTTCAAATACTTGAAAGATTGCACTCCTCTCGAGAAAATGTAAAGAAAAGGAATTGAATTCCAAAGGAAAGATTATAGTATATTGAAACTAGGAGCCAGTCCACGGATTTTTGTGTGAGTCATGGGGAAGCCAGACCATCCAGTCGGGGCTGTGAAAGGCACTGAGAAGCAGTGGGTGGAAGAAATGGATGGACTTCGATTTGAATACTGGCCACTTCACTTACCAACTGGGGAGTCTTTTGTAAGTTACCGTTTCTACTTGAATGTCATACATATTTCTTTTTTTTTATTTTTATTTTTTTAGTGTTTATTTCTTTTTGAGACAGAGAGAGACAGAGCATGAATGGGGGAGGGTCAGAGAGAGGGAGACACAGAATCCAAAGCAGGCTCGAGGCTCTGAGCTGTAAGCACAGAGCCCGACACGGGGCTCGAACTCACAAACTGCGAGATCGTGACCTGAGCTGAAGTTGGACGCTTAACCAACTGAGCCACCCAGGTGCCCTGAATGTCATACATATTTCTTAACTTCAGATTTACCATCAGTGAAATGGGGATAATAATATACTCAAAGTTAATTTATTTACTATTATCATTATCAGTGTTAATATTTTAGGTAGGGCATCAGAGAGAGACAGAAACAGTTTTCATGAAAAATTTCCCGATTTGGAATCAAACAGATCTTGGTTCAAATCTCACATTTGATGTTTAATATCTCTGTGCCTGAGGCAAGTCTCTCCAGTTTCTTCGTGTGCAGAATGAGACGATAATGCCTACCTTGCAGGGAAGATTAAATATGGTGAATGTCGAGGGTTTGGTACATAGCAGATGGTCAACAAATGTTAGCTCTGGTTATTATTTTCTGTTTACCAAAGCTGGCGAATTATTTTCCTAGAAGCTTAGACAAACTTCCTTAGTACCTTCTAGACCCAAGGGTTTTGACATTTTTTTTTTCTTTTTTAAGTAGCAGTCCCTTTGAGAATACAAGGAAAGCTGCACCAATGTCACCAGAAAAATGCACATCCCCAAAACAAAGTTGGGTCCAACTGCAGGGGATTCAGAGACACTCCCCCCACCCTTCCCAGGATCAGATTTCCCAGTTCAGACCCAAGAGGGTAAAAACTAGATGACAATCCAAACAGAATTTTGTTGACAAAACTCGCTTTATTCAGAACATTTCAAGAACACGTTTATTCCATTAAGAGAGGCAAGCCTCTTTTAACAAAAACATATTTATCAAATGTCCATTATGTGCCTAATAAGGTGGTGGGTGTTATGGGGAACAAAGGAAGCTTAACATGTGGTCCCTGCCCTCAGCGTCTTCTGTCTAATTGGAGAGGCAAGTGAACAAGGCAGCATTAGATGTATTAGCACTATATGCTGATATAATCAAGTACTAAATTGTGTATGCTTGCGTGGGTGGGCGCACAAGCCTCACATATCATTCTCTGACCTTGAATTGTACACAAATCATTAGCGACAAACTGGAATTGCTGACTGCTCCCCCACCCCTCGTCTCTGCTCGGCGGACTTCCGTCGCAGCCTCTCCCTCTCTGTCTGCGACACACTTCAGAAGAGAGGAGTGAAATAATACAGTGGGGGAGAAAAATCAGTAAGGAGAAAAGAGGTCACCGCACACGGGCTCCATACTCGATAGGCTGTGACCCGGGAGCGCCCATGCTTCATGAAAACCTCTCCGTGGGACACACGACAGCTTCTCTTCCCTGTTTACAAATTAACCACTGGGCCTTCTGTCACTTCTGAATCTGAAGAGGGAGAGGAATGGTGTGAAGAAGGTCCGGCTACCGGGAAGGGGGGTTCAGCCACGCTGAAGTCTCAGATTTTGCTTGACATTCACACCAAAATGGCATGGGAATTTAGCACAAGAGAAGATCTGCAGGAAAATGCCTGGGTGAGGGGAAACAGGCCTGCCCTTAACATTTATGGGCTCAAGGCAAGAGTACAAATGCAGGCCTACATACCATATGCTTCACATTTGTTATAGATCAAGCTAACTATTAAGTAAAATATATTCTGTCCTTTGACCTTGAAAAGAAAACCTTCATAGCAACTGGAAGGGCTGGGTTTGAATGTAGAATCGTTGTTTCTCAGGGTTTCTGAGGCTTGGGTTCCCTGGACCACCCCGTTCTTCTTCTGTCCCTGGCTCTGTGCTGTACCACAGGGCCTTCCCATGCTTAAAGGACACCCCCAGCCCACACCCACAAGGTCCATACACACACCCCTTGGGCATTCTTTGGGCCTAGAGTGCACACAGGTGAGTATTCACCTTCCCTAGGAGTGATCTGGAAGAGCAGACCCGAGGCCCTCTGGGTAGGGAACTTGGGGTTGCATGCATCTAGACACACAGTCTAAAAGGGGGACCTACACTCTCACTGTGGCCCTACAGACTGCTTGCCCTGGCAGGGAGGCAGGTGGCCAGAGGAGCTGACTGAGCTATCTAAAGCTGGGATCCAGGGTGGGGCCCCTCAGTGCCTGTCTCTAAGGGCATAATAGCAAGGAGGACCACAGAAGGCTTAGGGAGGAGTTTAAGGCAAGGTCATGAAGACTGCTCAGTTCCTGGTGTTGGGGGCAGGGAGGTGGGGGGGAGGGGAAGTTTGGAGGAGCCAAATAGGATGGAAATGAGACTGATGAAGAGAGAAGGCCAGACCTAGACCACCTCTTCAAAGATAGACTCTTAATTTATTATTGTGTTTAGTTAGAGAAAGAAAAAACTGCTTTTATGAAAGCCAGAGGGCTCTATGATTCAGTGACAAGAGATATGAAAGGCAAAAGAATAATGGTTTTGGAGCTAAAAGCAGGGACTGGGAATGATTTCTCCCCAAGGTCAACTGGCTCCATCTTGTTTCTGCACCTTGTCCCATCTGCTTGCTGTATACTGGCTTCTTAGCCCATTCAAAAGGAAGCATGTTACCCCATAATTATTCCCCCCAGAAGATTGAAGGTTTATTTTCATTTTCCAAGGAGAAAAAAAAAAATCACCTTTTAGAACGTTGCATATTGAGAAATAGCTTGTGTAAAATATTGAATATGGAGCTAAATAGATGATAGTTGCTATATTTGAAATTGTACTATTTGCAGAATTAAAGAGGAAAAGAGAGGGGCGCCTGGGTGGCTGTCAGTTAAGCATCCGACTTTGGCTCAGGTCACAATCCCATGGTTCGTGAGTTCGAGCCCTGCATCTGGCTCTGTGCTGACGGCTTGGAGCCTGGAGCCTGGAGCCTGCTTTGGATTATGTGTCTTCCTCTCTCTCTGCCCCCCGCCCCTCAAAAATAAATAAACATTAAAAAAAATTTTTTTTAAAGAGGAAAAGATACTTTAAATTGTAAACAAATATACTCCGTAGAATTGGAGAAAAGTCTAATGGTATTTCAAGATTAGAATTTAAATCCATTTCACAACTTTGTTTTTCTGTTTTATAAATACAGTATTTGCATGATTTACAAGCTTTATAGAAAAAAAAATCCAGATACAACTTTGGATTACTATGCTCCTGAAAATCTTTTTATCCACACTTAGCTTTAATCCCTGGCCAGGTTAGTAGGCAGAGAATTTGAGATTCCTTGAGAGTCCTTTAACCCCACCTAGCACTGTCCCTTGGCTCCTGAACATATTCCCGGCAGTTGTAGGACAGAAGGAAGTCGATGTTGTGGGCTTCTGGCATTCAGGAATTTATCGTTCCAGATTTTTATTCACTACAAGTAAAGCCAAAGAGTCATGATAAGAGTAATTCATAATTATACTGGAGTATGCATTTGAGGCTAGTACAGGAGGTGAGCAAATCATTTTGTGAATTAGCTGCACAGTGGCCCAGAGCGGCCCACCAGCGGGAAGCTGGGAGAAGTGGGTGTGTGGGGACCCAACGGTAGGCTGCAGGGGGAGTCGGCCCTTTGGAATTCAAGACGTTGATTCAAAGTAAAGATCCACCTTGACCAAGGTTTAAATTTCAGGCTAAATTTAAAATTCTATACTGAAGTTTAAGTTTAACTTGACTAAACTTCTGTGGGTTAAGTTTCCTGATCTGTAGTGTAGAATTTGTAAGATCTATTTTGCTTGATTGTTGTAAGGCTGGTGATATAATGTATATATAAATCACCCTGCAAGCTGTGTGGCATGGGAAAGGCATTCATATATATTAGTACCCTCACACAGTAGAATAATGATGCAGAGGATGTTTTGTGGTAGGTTGGTTGGAGTTTTACATGGTGAGACAAGGTTGGAAGGGAAGGGAGAAAAATATGAGGAACTAAGGCATACCTAAGGTTTAACAAGGAAATAGATAAAATCATACAGTAAGGACACCTGGGTGGCTCAGTCGGTTAAGCGTCTAACTTTGGCTCAGGTCACGATCTCACAGTTCCTGGGTTCAAGCCCCGCATCAGGCTCCGTGCTGATAGCTCAGAGCCTGGACCCTGCTTCAGATTCTGTGTCTCCCTCTCTCTCTGCCCCTCCCCTGCTCACTTTCTGTCTCTCTCTCTCAAAAATAAGCATTAAAAAAAAAAGTCTTGGAAAAAATAAGTAAATAAATAAATAGATAGATAAAATCATACAGTGAGAATATACACAGAGGAAAATGAATGAGCCAAGGATAAGCCTTTGGGAACACCAAGAATTAGGCAGTTAAGGAAGAAACAAAAGAGGAAGAGGGATGAAAGAGATTCTGGGAGTCCGGGAGGTCTGAGGACAGCCAAGCAGGAGTGATGTCTGAGGTCTGAGGGTGGCCTCCGGGTAACACCGCAGGGAAGTCAAGGACTCAAGGGATGGCAAGCGAGACGTGAATTGTGTGGTAGTCCTAGGTCTGCCAGGGAAAAGGAGGGTTTCCATAGACAGTTTATCTGATCTATATATTATATATGTTTAAATATCTATCTGTAGGTATATATTTGTAGCATGTATTCAAAAGGATAAACAGCACCCTGCGTGTGTAATCGGTACACACAGCCGATGTTGGAGACAGAGCTCAGCAGATCCACAAAGTTGTAACTGACCCAGATCCCTGACTAGGTAGGTGCAGCGCACTGGTCGAAGCGAACAAATAAGCCTGGTTCTCCTCGGGTTTCCACAAAATAAAGGAAGCGATTCTATCACACTTTTCTTTATTTTGTGGATGAATAAAGGTTGAATTGATTAGGACAAAAGAAAAATATGAGAAAGAGAAGATTAAAAGGACGGTGTGTTAGCGGCATTAAGCTCAGCCGGGATCCATTCCTCGAACGTCCCTACTTGTTTTCCCTGAGATCCGTGGCACGGAAAATTCTTCCTTGGGAACTTCCTGGAACACAGCCACAAGAAACTCCTCCTCTCCCAAATGCCTTTCAGGGAATCCATGAGACTGTCTGCAGAGTGGTGAACCTGAAGTGAGTCTGTTCCAGCTGGTATGAAACGACTCCATCCTGCCCTCCCAGATGCTTATGCTCAACGTCTTCTGGAAACGGAACCCTGACTCCCATGGGTCAGGGCCTCTGCTCTACATGTAGCCTGAGAATTAGAGAATCTGGCAACTCAGGCTATGGGTTTTGAAACATCTTTGTTGATAGATGAAAATGCTTCTGATAACACACTTTACACCTTAAGCGCAAATTAACTGCCTCCTCCTGAGGCTCGTGGGAGGCAGCGAGTGACGGCCGTGAGGATATGCTGGCCGACCTTGAACTCAAGGCCGGCTGCTGCTCTCTGGACTCCCATCACTGCTTTCCTCTGGAGGCCATGTCGCCACGGCCACTCCCAGCCAACGACTGACTAACGCAGACCCATCCTGGGTGACCCAGGACCCCTCTGACAGCTGACTTGGACTCGGGGACTCCCCAGCAGCCACGCCACACCTCCCCCAGACTGTGAGGCTGAGACCTTCCACCTGACCTTCCCTGTCTCGCCTTCACTTGGGATCAGACTTGCACTGTCTTCTGATGGCTCTGTCTCCATTTTCTCTCATTTTCCTAAAAAATAATAATAATAATAAAAATCTTTGCACATTTAATACTTGGTGTCTGTCTTTAAGAGGATAAGTAGTAAGCTGCCAGACTCAAGTTTCAGTGCTCTGCTAATTACAAGCAAAGTAATTAACCTCTCTATGTCTCAGCTTACTTATCTGTAAATTGGGAGTAGTTTTAATATATTTCTCTCAAAATTGTTGTGACTCTTAAATCGGACGATGCATGTAAATTAATTATCACTGTTCCTGATGCTTATTAAGTACTCCTGGTTTGTAATTATTTTTGAGGTTAACACTGTTTTCATTGTTCTTTATTCCAATGTACTTCAAGATATTTTTGTATAAAATGCGGTAGAACCTCTGATAACATCGGTGGCAGGGTAAAATCCGAGAGGTTTTTCGTGTGAGTGTGTGTCTGGGGACACGATTTGACCTACTATGTGAACACATCTGTGCCATGCTGAGATGGATGGATGGTGCTTCTAAGAACCTGGGGTGCCCTTTGATAACTGTGGTATGATTCTGTCTAGAGAGCTGGTGCAGTAATAATGTATCAGGGCATCCTCCAAGAAGGAAGATATACCACGAGCTTCTCCTTCTCTCTGGTTTCTAGACAACCAGCCTTATCATGGTCGACAGGTATTTCTCATCATGACCTGTTTCTGATCCGGTACTGATCAACTCGGGCTGAAATGTGGTGCATTTTCAAAACTTCTCTAGTGTCCAGTTAGATGCCCAGTCTCCACAAGCATGGTGTCCTGGGTTTGTTCGTCAGTGTTACCGACGTGTGGAGAACACAGAAGAGCACACACACCGGTAGAGAGGCCGGGATACAGACAGAACAGCCAGTAGTCCAGAAACTGTTTACATACTCCAGGCAGTGCATATGCCAACCCCTTGTGTCCTCCTCCGGGCTTCGTATTTCAGAACACAGTGCTTCTTTCAGTGATCTTTACTGAGCACTAGATAGCTGTGTGGGATGCAAAGAAGCATGTGACGAGCATTCAAGGAACTTACAATGAATTCATTTTTAAGTTAAAGTCTCATAATTTGACTAAATGGAATCATTGCTACCGGCATGGCAAAAGAAGAGGGAAAAGAAAAAAAAAAGGAGCCCAGAGTCATCAGGCAGCCCAGCCACAGTTCTGTCCTGGTCAAAATTTTATGAATGACCTGGATAAAATTATAAATGGCCCGTTTGCTGGGTCTGGGAGGAATAAGAACACAGTATACTGGAAAAAGGAATGGAGGTCTGGTCTCCACAATTTGGAACATCGGGCAGAATCAAGCTATCAAAATACAGTCTATAGGGAGTCCGTGTAGGCCTTGCCAGTTACTGTGTGACTTTAAACAAGCCACCTAACCTCTCTGTGTCGTTGGGCCCCGAGGTATAAAATAGGAATAATGTCAGCCCCACACATAGGCTTGTTCTCAGTGCTTCGGTCGTTACACGTAAACTGCTCACTGTACCTGTCACATTGTAGACCCTTGGTAAGAGCAGCAAATACTCCTTTCGTGCCGCAGTTCTGTGACAGGAGTAAATGATAACCCAGAAAAGGTGAGGACGGTCCATTGTGACTGGTGCTTGCTACATACATTGTGTGGTGTATGTCCGGTGAATGCCCCACTTGTAGAGGTAGAGAAGCCGGACCGGGTTCAGAGGAAGGTAGCCACGAGAGTGCGAAAGCTTCACATCATATGATGAAAAGTTAAAAGCACTGAGTGTATTTAGCCTGAAGTGGAGAAGACTTGGGTAGTACATAATAGCATTTTCTGATATTTGAAAGGTTCTCATATTGTAGGTGGTTTAGATTTATTCTCTACCCAGGGGCCAACCATGGATATTTCAGAAAGACAAATTTTGGCTCGATCTAAGGAAAAATTCACTAATATTCAGAGCTGCTCAAGGATGGTGGTAACCACTTTAGGAGGAAATGAGGTCCTTGTCACTAGAGGTGATATCATAGGCCAAATGGCCACTTGATAAAGTGATGGGTGGACTCGGTGACCTTTAATGTCCAGTCTCCGAAATTCTGTGATTCCTTGGATAAACAGGGCTCTTCTACTCAAGACAATAAGCAAGAAGACTTCTTATCAATATGTTGATTTATTGTGCACCAAAGAAGAAGACCTAAGGCGATTGGATCAGAACCTGGTAATGACAAGTTTCCTCTCAGGTTCTCTAGGGGGTGGGGCGGGGGACCCTCACAGTGTTCTAGAGCAAGTGCTGTCTCGCCACCTGTCCTCCTGGCTTTGGTGGGTGTATGTGAGCCCACCAGCTCAAAAAAAAAGACCTGCTTGGCTGGATGCATAGAGCCAAATAAAGAGGGGCTGAACAGACATTGTTTATCTTTCTTAATCTCCTTTAAACCTCTCCCTGCCTCAGCCAGCAGTAAACCCCGTGCAGAGGTTAAACCTACTCCCCACTCCTCTTTCTTTTTGGTGTTTAATGTCACTGATATTTGTGTTTCCTGTTTGCTTTGGGTTCTGTTTGTTGTTTAAAATTACAAAACTTCATTATGCTTATGCTAATTAATTATCATCATTCAAGTTGTGTGTCCGTGACTTTTCCTTATTTGGATTTTCCTTCATTTTTTCACTACTAGAATTTAAAATTGGGGGCCACATAGACACTCCTGTACAGTTTTGCCTCCCTTTGTGTATTTATATTTATTGTTGCTTTAAGCATCTGTTAATATTACAAAATAGCACACAGATATGGTTTATTAGTTGCAGTCTCCTAAGAGTTACAAATCATATTCTTCAATAATAGCAAAGATTATAATTGTTGATTTACTTTCTTTTGGTGGGTGGGATGGGGAACCCACAACTCTCCAGCACTCTCCACAGAATCACAAAGTTTAGAGGTGAAAGACCGCTGCTTTTCTTAAAGGTACAGGGTTTTCATGGCTTCCACATGGCTTTAGCTCTGACTCCAGGGCTTTGCAGCCTCACAGAACTTGGACAAGAGGCTTTACTCCAGCCTTTCACGGCGTGCGTCTATCGTACCAAGATGAAGGCTTTCATTCACGTTTTGGCTCTGAGAACTACCTGCTCGTTCTGCCTCCCCAGCATCTTCATATCCGGAGAGCTGTGTAGGCTGGAAGGGTGAATTAGGCTCAGTCACTGCTCATGTCCACTCAGATTCCCTAAGCTGCAAGTCCTTGTGATTGCTGGAGGTCCTTCTGACTCTCCTGTGCCCGATTTCAATTTGATTTTATAAGTGATAAGAACTATATTCATCTTCTTGCTTAAGAGTATTCTTTGACTACAGGGCATCTGGGTGGCTCAGTAGCTTAAGCATCTGACTTTGGCTCAGGTCATGATCTCGCTGTTCATGAGTTTGAGCCCCACATCGGGCTCTGTGCTGACAGCTCAGAGCCTAGAGCCTGCTTCCGATTCTGTGTCTCCCTCTCTCTCTCTCTCTCCCTCTCTCTCTCTCTGTCCCTCCCCTGCTCATGCTCTGTCTCTGTCTCTCTCTCTCTCAAAATTAAATAAACATTTAAAAAACCAATTTTTTTTTACTACATTAGAAGACCCCTAGTTCACACTACACACTTTCCAAATGGTACCTACTTCCTATATATTTTTTGCTCCATGCATTCCATACATACTGAATACTTCCCACGTGTCTCACAGTGTGCTGGATGGGTAAGAACAGGAGAGATAAAAACAAGAGACTTTGCCATTGCCTCCAGGAGCTTGTAGTCCAGATAGACACTGTTATGCAGTGTGGAGTGAGCTGGGATATCGTAAACACAGGTGCACCTAGAGTCCCGAAGAAAGGTAACACGGTCCAATGGGAACGAGTCAGTATAAGGTCGATGCTCTGGAAAAAAGTGAGGCCTAAACAGTTTTAAAGGGGGAGTGGGAGTTTTCCGGAGCCAACATTTGGAACAGAACAATTTTTATAAGGATTTTTTTAAATGTTTATTTATTTTTGAGAGAGAGAAAGAGAGAGTGAGTGGGGGAGGGGCAGAGAGAGAGGGAGACCCAGAATCCAAAGCAGGCTCCAGGCTCTGAGCTGTCAGCACAGAGCCTGAGGCGGGGCTCGAACTCACAGGCTGTGAGATCATGACCTGAGCCAAAGTCAGACGCCCAACCAGCTGAGCCACCCAGGGGCCCCTATGAGGATTTTTTTTATAAGGAAGCATATAATGGTTTCCTCATAATGAGTAGATTTTGTTTTTCTGTAAACTCATAACATTTTTTGCTGCCATGTGGAAATTAAAACTTATAAAGGAGGGCTTTGTAATACAATCTCCACAGACCTGAACTCGTCTTAAGCTCTCCAAATGATATCAAACCTTTGATGCTCGTGATAAAGATGAGCTAGTATATACAAAAGTAGAGGGAGCCATGCAAATGTAAGGCTTGGGAATATTTTCACTCCTTATAAATTCTGTGGTGATTTTAAACCTGAAGAACTGAAATCCTTTGGAAATATGAAGCAAAGAACACTATGCAATGCATGTAGAGAGGCCATTAAGGTGATAAATTTAGAACGTGTTTTTTAAAAACAGGGGGAAAAATAGAGGTGGGGGGGCCCTTTTGAAAATTGCCTTAACTGTAAAACATCTCTGAAGCCATTTTACTTGAACAAACTTCTTTTCTCTAATGTATACATTGATAAACTTTTTATTCTGATGCTGGTTCATCTCTCTGCATGAAACGCGGTTTATCTTGCAGCAGCTTCAATCCCTCAGACCTCCAAAAGTGTCAGGCCCTGAGATTTATTAGCCACTAGCATGTAGCACAGGATGAAGCTCATATTCAAATAGAGTGAGGACAGGATTGCTTGCCATATGACAGCTGCTCCAGCTACACCCCATTCATCCTCTGGTGGGTTGTGTGGAAAGCTTAGACATCTACACATATCCAACTCTAGTGGGTAAGGGACAGAGCCCAAGATACAGAGCCACTCACCCCTTGGACCAAGTCCCCTTATTTAGAATTGGAAGCAGATAGTGACTCAGCAAGCTGGGTTTCCCTTTTTCCTGGGTGAGAGAGCACATAAATGATTTAGGAAGTAGAGGGAGGTGGTGAGGGGGAGTTGAGAATGGTCACAATGAGTCTAGGCTCATTGTCTAGGTCACAGTGAGTCTAGGAATTAGAGTCTAAGGCTCCGATTCCACAGCCTGGCTGAGGCCATCAACAGAGCGGAACATTCCTCCAGGGGAATTTATCTGACAGCTACCATGCTGCTGGAGAGAGCCCTTGATGACCAAAGTACCCAACACCATGTTCCACAGCAACGGGCAGGCCTTACTCCCTCAACAGTATTTAGCTTTGATAAGTAATCTTAAGCCTGGAGTAAGGTCACCTTAAGGACAGCAATCTCCTGGATTAGACACCATGGTTTTGCTCTCTGCTGTTGCCACTAGACCCAAGCCAGCATTGAGTGGGTCATCTGCATTGAGGGATTATCCATGAAAATATTCCCCACCATCAATGTAGAACACTGAGCAATGGTTTTATGTATTGTTCTGACATTAGTCATTGATTCTGTAAACCTAGAAGGACCCTCAAAGTTCATCCAGCCCATTCAACAGATGGCCATTCCAGGGACCCACTGGGCATCAGAATTAGCACAGGGTGTGGAGGAAAATGTATTGCAATAGTGGCAAAAAAGGTTAGATATGTCGTCCGTATTTTGCCATCAACCTGAGCCTTGTGGATTTGAGTGAGCCGCTATCCCTCTCTGGCCCTTGGTTTTCACACTGGGAACTGAAGAAGCTGAATTAGTAGCATAAACAAGTGACATTCCTTGAGCACTTACTATACGCCAGCCACTGAGATGAAAGCTTTGTAGACATCAGACTTAATTCTCAAACGGCCTATGAGATTATTTCCCTCTGTTTCCAGGTGAAGAAACTGTAACATGGAAAGGATAAAGCACTCAACCTAGGTCTCCTAGACAGAGCTGGTATTCAAACCCCATCTAGCTCCCTTTTTGAGGTACTGAAGTTTCTTCCTTAACATCCCCTGACTTTCTGACTGGGTGCCTCAAGACCTTGGCAAAGGAATCATCAATGAGTTGTTATATCAGGTTCACTGCTTGCCTCAGCACAGAAGTGATTGGAGATCATTTGCCTCCTGAAGAGCCTTTTGTGTGTTAGCACCCAGCCCCTGAAAACCTGCCCCCTGGGGACCTCCAGGGCCGGCTCCACAATCCTCAAAGCATCCTTCCAACTTGGCTCCCTGGTGGCATCCAGCAAATACACCTGCAGCTCCCTCCCCCTCACCCCCCAGCCCACTCCGCTTCACTTTGTTTACTTGAGAATATCAGAACTGTTCTGTAGCCAGAATATTAGGACATCTTCAGCAAGGTTCGTTAGTTTGGTTTTGCCATCCTCAAAGGGAGCGCATACTGTTATAATGAAGAAAGAAGCAACTTCTTTGATAATACCACTTGCAATTGATGAAACTTGAAGTAGACGGGAAACCTGTCCTTAGTCTGTATGTATAAATCGCCGTGGAAATGAGAAGGCGTGCGTTCCCGGGAACGCACAGGTGCCAGGTCTGACTGTACTTCTGTAATGGAGTTGCTTCTGATTCTGGTCACTGAGTTGTCTTAGTCTTTCTGTGTCGTCAGTTCTTCATCTATAACACAAGAGGACAGTAGTAACATGTACTGTGCACTCCCATTTACAGATCATTTTCACATACATTATTTCTTTTAATACTCACCTGAGAGGAAAAGTATTTGATACGTAAGTAAACTGAGGCCTATAGAAGGCACAAGACTTGGCCGAGAGTGCCCAACTAATAAAAGGCAGAGCCAAGAGACGAACCTAATGTACTCTTTCCATTTCACAATAGCTGAGTCTGTAAAGAGGGCATAGACTTACGCCTTAACCAGAATACTTCTTAGGCACTTTGGCAAATGTGAAGTTCCTGGAATGGATTACTAACAATCCAGAAATGGGAAAAGTACCATACAACTAAAAATACACAATCCTCTGAATCTTCATGAGCACTGGGAATAAAATTAAGCCATCGATGATAGGTTTCACACGTCTTTGGACCTGTGGTGCTTCCTTCTACGTTTTACTCTGTGACCATGGCGTGAGCATAATTTGATTTGCAGAGAGGTTATAAAAGCTATGAAACTCACCCCTAATATTGTTATGCCTTGCAAAAAAAAAAAAGTCTTCTTTTTGTGGTGGTGGTGGGACACCTGGGTGGCTCAGTGGGCCAAGTGTATGATTTGGGCTGAGAACATGATCTCACAGTTCATGAGTTTGAGCCCCATGTTGGGTTCTCTGCTGTCGATACAGAGCCTGCTTCAGATCCTCTGTGGCCCTCTCTCTCTGCCCCACCCCTACTCTTGCATGCCCGCACATGCTTGCTCTCTCTCCCTATCTCCCCCCCCTCTCTCCCCCCCAAAAATAAACATTCAAAAAATAATATTGTCATGATGATATGCTGATTAAATGATTTTTAGCAAAATAGAAGAAGTGTTCCAAAATATGTGTTCAGTAACTCCAAAATGTGTACTTTCTTTGAGCCTGAATTCTGCAGGTGGCGAATCCATGCGTCTGTATTACTCTTTATGATTAAGATAGTCTGTGACCTAGCTGGTAGAAATGGGGTGAATATTGCTATGTTGCCAGTCTGACAGATTTCAATTAGCAAGCCTCGAGGTAATCAGGATCTTAGAACCTCTTTCTTTGTCTGAAGGAGGCTGAATACAGACTTAGAAAGGCATCTTTTGCTTCCCTGTTTGCTCTCAGTGACCCCTCGTCTCTTCACTCAGGAAGTCTCTAAGGTCAGTTTCATGCATAGTATCGCCCTTCACACCCTCCCTGAATGATCAGCTCATCCCAAGTGGCCATTGTTTTAATGTGAGAACATTTATCTACAAGCTGAAATGATCACACTCTGCAAACATAACCGTGCTTTCCTATTTCATTTGTAATATCGAGAGGAGTCCTGAAGCCATGCACACAAAATCCACTTTCTGCATAAGGATCTGAGCCAATGTGTTTCCCCAGCCTATTTCACTTCTTTATGTTAGTCCCATATTGCCAGGTATGAACATGGACGCTCTTCTTGGAAAATGGAAATAATGAACTATTTATATGTTGGTTGTTAGTATTTGAGAAGAGAAAAAGCCTGAAGACATTCTATATTCTAAAATAATTTGGTGGGTCTTTCTTGCTCTTTTTCTTCCTTTTCTCCTGTATTGCCCTCTAAGCTTCCAGCATTTACAACCTTGGTCATTGGCAATATAAATTGGATTTTCAGAGTGAAAGGAAGCTAGCCTTCCTCTGAGGTGTCTCGAAAAGCCCTGGAGAAGAAGAAAGTAGTCCAGGTGGCATATTAAGTCTGTGATGCCAAACCTGCTAGCCGAGAGCTGGCATAGGTCATAGATAAACAGCACCCCCAGAAGAAATTGGGTTGTCATAATTGTGATGCTTTCTATCTGAGCAGAGGTTGGACTTCAGCTCCTGGTTCTAGTCAGTTCTAGGAACTCCAGTGGAGAGTCTGCAGGATTATACCACAATTGCTACCCTCAGAAAGAAGGCACCTGAAGGGACAATATTTGAAAGGAAAACATAATTAGAGGAAGTTCTAGAACCCAAATTGCCAAAGGAGTAAAAGTTTGAAATGCAACGAAATTTCATCTCCAACTGCCACAATTTCCCACTTTTCTGGAAAGAGGCTCTTGAAGTATGGGTAATTTTCTAGGGTTGACCATATTCTACATTTTGGTAGAGTGCACTCTGTTTTCTTTCTTTCATCTTGCATCTCGTCCTCTCTATTTTAGCATGGGTATGTATGTACAGCAAAGGCTTTATTCTCTCAACAATCTTTCTGGAAGCAAACAAAATATATGAGGTTGAAGTTTGTCCCAATGTTAAATGTTGACAACACAATCCAGCTTATCTTGTTGGTTCATGGAAAACCTCAGACAATTCCATGTAAGTTATCATCCAAACCAGGACTCTTTTTTTTTTTTAATGTTTTATTTCTTTTTGAGAGAGAGAGAGAGAGAGAGCGAGCATGAGCAGGGAAGGGACAGACAGAGAGAACAGAGGATACGAAGCAGGCTCCAGACTCTGTGCTGACAGCAGTGAGCCCAGTGTGGGGCTCAAACTCACAAACCACAAGATCATGACCTGAGCCAAAGTTGGACCCTTAACCAACTGAGCTACCTGGATGCCCCTAAACCAGGACTCTTGAGGGTAAAAGGGGACAATAACAAAACGGATCACCAGGACAACCACCATAAGCCAGAAATGTCGTGGGCACATCAGGAGGTATGGTCATTTTAATTATGCACAGTGAGATTAACTGGATGAACAGAGGAACAAAGTGCTAAGACAATAATAATGACTTGAAACTATTTTTTAGGATTTTGTTTTGCCATTGTTTAAATGTTTACTTCCTTTTTCACAGAACCATATTGAAGCTTACATTTAATAAATTATGACTGGTTCAAATTTTTCTTGTCTTAATACAAGCTATAGGACAACTAGCTACAAATGCACAGTATCTAGAAGAAGAAAAAAACAAAAAAGAAAAAGAAAAACAAAACAAAACAAAACACTGAATCTAAATAAAATTGGGTTTTAGGCAAGTGAGAATTTTAACCAAACTAAAAAGATGGTCTACAATGCCAATAGTTCTGTTCATCTGTAAATCTCACCTAAGTCATGGAACACATGGTTTTATATATAGTGTAAAAGTCCATATGTAATTTTGCTTCCAGTAAGCATTCTAAGCCATATTTTCTTGTAAGATACTTTTCTGCATAACCTCTCTAAATTCAAATATTATTTTAAATGTTAACAATTCTAGAAAAATGGCCTTTCAGAATTATATGTAAAATTTCAGGGGCGACTGGGTGGCGCAGTCGGTTAAGCATCCGACTTCAGCCAGGTCACGATCTCGCGGTCCGGGAGTTCGAGCCCCACGTCAGGCTCTGGGCTGATGGCTCAGAGCCTGGAGCCTGTTTCCGATTCTATGTCTCCCTCTCTCTCTGCCCCTCCCCCGTTCATGCTCTGTCTCTCTCTGTCCCAAAAATAAATAAAAAACCTTGAAAAAAATTTTTTTTTTTTTTTTAATTTCAAGGAAAGGAACTGAACCACGGGTGAGCTGTAAAGGGAAACTTTGACAAGATCGAGCAAACATGGCACATGAAAAGCTGAGCGGTTAAGTTATGGTGGATCTCATTTGAGTTAACCAGTCTGTGCTTGCGGATTTTGTTGCTACCAGGCGCATTATTGTTACGACGCACATGATTTTCAGACTCAAAATTTAAAACTCTTCTTTCTTATGAGTCTCCTTTTGCCTTCATCATTTCCCATCCTGGCTGCTTCTCCTTCTTCTGCGCAAACTCGTGATCTAACCTCTTAACTGGGAAGAGCCAAACCCGGTTGTACAGTTTAACCCGTTTATCAGCCATGAGGTCAGACCTTGTCTTATTTTTTCCCCCACGTTTCTTGCAGACGCAGAATCTGGGCCTTCCTTTCAATGTATTTGCTCTAATCCTCTTCTACAGGAAGTTTCTAGGGACCAATCAGAGCCAAGCAGTTAATACAGTTTTTCTTTTAACCACTTATTCACGGGTCTGGAGAACTAATAGAATCCTATTACAGAATGACCTATGTGTGTTCACACACATGGAGCTGTTTAAGTAGATGTGGTTCTGCTTTCTATGACACCTGTGCTTGTTCATTATTTCTTTTCCTTTCCTGTGATCAGGATAGTCAGAAATACTATTAAATGTGTATGCATTTGAAAAAAGAGGATATGAATGTACAATGCAAGAAACAGTGTGATTTAATAATGTTTAAATATGTATGTCAGGAAGGACATTTCCAGAAAAGAGCAGTAAATATGGAACAGAAAAGAGGAGAGAAACAAGAAAGAAATAGAGGCTCATCCTAGTAGATCAAAACGGAGGTGGGGGGGAGGGCATTTTTCAGTTCAGCTAATTTCTCTCGGTGGTTTATAATCTCAGCCACGAATAATGGTCAAAGAATACATTTGGTGTCATTTCATTGCATAGAGCATGTATGTCCCTTTTCTGATCACCATTTCCTCTCTATTGAATTTCCTCTAAAAATTGACTTGCCTTTTCTCTAGCCTTAAAGGAAAAATAGATCTTACTTCCCACTTATTTTATAGCTAAAACTTAGACAAAACTTAACTTTCTTCTCCTCTTTTGTGTTTATTTTTATAAGCTATAAGTGCATATTTCTCAATGAAGAATTTTTTTCATTGGTCAAAACTGTGTAATAGTTATTTTGCTTAGCATGGGATTTTTAGGTTAACTGTTATTACAAAAACCAATTTATGTTTATTGTAGAAAATGTTATCGAAAACACAGAGAAGCAAAAATAAGAAAATTTAAATCACTGAAAATCACAACACCCCAAAATAACCACTATGAAAATCACTGGTGTGTTCGGTGTTTTTTTTGTTTTGTTTTGTTTTTTTGTTTTGGTTTGTTTTGGTTTTGGGTTTTTTATGTTTCTATGTTTTTTTAATGATTAAAGGGCTATTTTGAGGGAAGGATCCTGCCCATCTCAGCATTGTATATTTGTAGACACATATATCTCCTGCATTAATACTGCTCAATCTATATGATAGAATAATTTTTTTAATGACTGGAATATTTAACCAGAAAATATCTGACATATGCAGCTTCTGCTCAGCTTTCACGGTGCCCTGGTGAGAAGCAGCCGTCGATGCTGTCATTTCTGTGCACACACACAGACATCCATCCATCATGAATATTTAAAATTCAATCATTAGGTGCAGTAGCAGCAACGGGCAGCATATTTGTTGCAACTGATCAGCCACTAATGGTTTAAAAACTTAGAAATTGGGGGCTGCTTTTGTCAATTGAAGAGGATTATTCCGAGCCACTGAAGCTCCTTGTCAGAATGAAAAAGTGTATTAAAAGAGATGGGATTGCATACCCCAGGGTCGCTTACAATATATAATTTACTAAGCACACATGCTTAAGAGAAAAACAAATCAAACGGATGAGATTGGAGAGCCCTAAAATAGCCTCTTGCCCAGATCAAACCTGCCACCCAATAAACAAACAAACAAAATATTCCCATTCTGTTTCCTCCTGAGTCCCCCGCAAACAGAAATTTCTGCTTATGGGGGTGCTGTGCTTTGTGACCTAGGCCTGGCCCTCCGGTCATTCATTCCTCCGGCTTAACTTTCCTTTTCAAGCCCGTCTTTCACAATAGAAGCAGCGGTATATTCTGTTGTCACAATAATCAGGGGAAGTCTGTTTTCTTTCCTTGCCAGGAGTGTGGTGATGAGCAACTAGGCATGGTTGGGAAGTAGGTTTGAAGATTCTGTTTTCAATGCCCAAAGTAAACAGTTCAGCAGCACCGTCGGCTGCCTAGAGCCAGCCACAGCACCTTGTTCCTTAATCATCCCAACTCTCTAAATCATATTTAAAAGGCTTTGCACAGAGGCCCAGGAAAGGTGTCCCAGCTTACCTAACACTTGCCCATAACCTGAGCTGTCAGGAGTCCTTGAGAGAAAATGACAGTATCAGATATGCATAGAAACACATTTAAAACAAGCATTATATTACCCCTTATGATTATTGCAGGAACCGCTTTTAAAAAAATGTTGTGATTTGCTCAACAGATTGGATCAGTGAGCCGTCTTGCTCTCTCCTCTCTGCCCTCAGCACCCATGACTTTCCACACTTAACCTGGACCAGTAGTGATCTACGTTAACCCAGAAGAAAGAACGCTATACGTATTTTTTAATATTCTAATTTTACACAGCCTGAATAATGGAGGGAGGCAGGAGGAAAGGAGGGAAAGAAGAATGCAGAGAGGTTTAAGTAGTGAAATTTATACCCATTTGCAAGTCAGTTAGAGCTCAGTTCCATTACTCAGTCTCTGGCCTGCCTAGACTCCGAAAATCCTAAGTGTGAACTGTGAAAATCTTATTGAATGGTGTGAGAAAACGCAGATCCATCCAGTCTTTTTATACAGTTTTGGGTCCCTCCTGCCTCCACTCCCAAATCCCCACCGCCTCTCTGCTCTCAAAGAGCTCTGACATGGCTCAGTGGCTGCAAGGGGAAAACCACACAGTTTTCTTAGAGAATATCAAAATGAATCACCTCGATTTTCTAAATTACAGGATATCCTGATAAAACCACCCAGTAGGTATTTTTAAGTATAGAGGAGAAGCAGGAATGTTTAAATGGAGCTGTGTTTTAAGGGCTGCAACCATAGAGAACGGCTCTATCTGCCACCAAAAGTCAGAAATTAAGGACTATTTTAAAATACAGACAAAAAATGCTTAGTTTGGTGACAGAATCTGGCTGGCAAAATAAAAATAAGGTTCAGTGCTACCTTATTATAATCTATCATCTGGTCTACACGGTTCCTGGGAATCAGCAGGAAGGGAAATTAAGGCATAAGGTGACCTATGGGGCATTGCATAAAGTCAGCTACAAAGTTGGGGCGAAAAAGCATTCCAGCTCCTTATTATTTTTTTTCTTTGTCACTGTCAAGCTGTCACAAATAACTATAAGAAAATCTGCTTGGGGCACTTCAAACTCTGTGAATTCTCTGTTTATATGGATGTTGGAATTTCTTCCCACTCCGAAAACTATATTCTAGACTAAAGGGTTAAAGATCAACATTACCCTGATAAACCTTACTCCGACTCAAGATTTACTTAACCAACTGTAATTTTACTACCGCACAGATTCAATCTGTTGAGCAAATAAAAATCATTTTGAAAATGACCTACCTATGTATTTATTCAGTTTGTATTTCAGAATTATAGTATCGGGCATAGGAGATGGTGATGCCAGTGAAACTGTTATATGCCACTTACCATAGATTTATAAATGGAACGACAAAATAGACGAAATCACATCACATGCGAAAATAAGAAATCACATCACAAATGCTTTAGTTCAGTTAAGCATCTGTTTTAAATCCAAAGACATTGAGATGAGTAAAATTGCAGCTCAAAGAGGCTTCCTGCTTTGTCTTGGTCTTAAGTCAGTCTAAATCCAGATAGCACTTAGTGTGTGAGATCTTAGTACAGTCATGAAAAGAATATAGGCATTAATGGAAACTTTCTGACATCTCCGTGTTCAGAAATGAACTTGTCATGCAGCAAAATATGACTTCCTTGCACTTACTTAGTTTTTCTAACTTTCATTCCTACCTGGGTACCTCTGCCAATTTGACCTGATTCAGACACCCTGACTTCGGATAAGGACACTCCTATTTGCATTCTTCTCTCTTTTTCCATTTCTGTGTTGATGCACCTTCTATGTACTCTGTCTAGTGCAGCCGTACGTATAAATACTTCCCCTTCTCTGTCATCCTCTCTGTTTCTCCCCTTCCGTCTTCTTACTTCCAGATTGTCCTCTCTGTTAGACAGTGGCATTGCTGACTCCCCACGCATATACTCTCTTCTTGAGATCTGTCCTCAGAATGCAATTCTGGGAGCCATGAGGCTTAGTAACCATTTGACTGGCCAGCCAACACCCATTATCTCCTCTTTAAAAAAAGAATGTCCCTGAGATGACTGGGTGGCTCAGTCGGTTAAGCGTCCATCTCTTGATTTCGGGTCATGATCTCACAGTTCATGAGTTTGAGCCCCATGTCAGGCTCTACACTGACAGCCCAGAGCCTGCTTGGAATTCTCTCTCTCCCTCTCTCTTTGTCACTTCCCCACTTGCAGTCTCTGTCTCTCTCAAAATAAATAAATAAACTTGAAAAAAAAAAAAAAAGAAGAAGTCCCCTCCAGGAGAAAAAGCATGTTCACAATGATATAAAGAAGGAAAAGAGGGTAAATGATGTGGGCCAGAATTGAACTAAACCAGTGACAGACTTTTGCCCAGCCCTCTGGCTTTTGAGCAGTAGCTCTTGGCCCCTCTGCTCACCAAGACCCCAGTCTCTCTGCTGTGCAGCCTTACAGTCCAACTTCATGTCATGCCACTGTTGAAGGCCTGCACATCTGGGTTGTTTCCCCATACTTCCTCTATCTCGCCCACACTGTCAATGCCAGCCCCTCAGCAGCAGGAGAAGAAGGGCAGTTGGCTGTGCTTATGGGGAGGGTACAGTCTAGGATGGAGAAAAAGAGATTGTACAAGGCACTGGGTAGACGATTAAGACTACATGCTGCTCTGACAGCCTACTTGTCCCAACTGATTCCAAACCTGTTGGCGGTGATTCTGAAGCCTATAGAAAAACTATCAGATCTTCAGAGATTGAAAAGTTCACCAACAGTCTACTCTTTGAGAAGGAGTATGCCCAGCTTTGTATTGTCAGTCCCCATATCATATCTGTGCCTAATGAACAAGATAAAGACACCAGAATGCCACCAACATCTAAATAGTGGCATCTAATTGATTTTAATCTTAGTTCAACAGTGTGACCAGAAGGATGTTTCAATTACTACCACCATATGGGACACCCAGTGTCTGATTGGTAGGGATGCTCCTGTTCTTCATTCTTTCAAGAAACTACTTATTATTCTGGAAGTTGTTGTCTCCTTCAATGAAATTGTGCCCCAACGGGCTCAAATAGTGTGCATAGATACTTGAAGGTGCTTAACTTACAGCCAGAGTGTGGCAAAGGCTTTGGAACAAGCTGGTCCTATGTAAACAGATTCTACCAGTGGTGTAGCAGCTGCAGACTTCCACTGTAACCTCACCTCACATATTAGTTGTGAATTTGATAAATGCCATCCTGAAGAGCAATTGATTTATTAATTAGCTGATTCAGAATGTTCTTAGGACTCATTTGGGATATGGAGTCATTATAATTTAAAAATGTCAGTGCAGTGCAATAGAAGACGAAAATGGCACTTCCCAGGGGCCCTGTGGGCAAAGCTTTTTCCTTTGGTGGGTGGGGTGTTTCTCTGTGGCCATAACGCCGCCCACAGGAGGTCGCCTCATTGGGCGAGTGAGGTCTCCGGAAGTTCCTACCATGAAACAGCTGGAATCCAGAGCAGGATGGGATCAGACCAAGCAGGATAGTTTTGGCTATTAAACTCAGGATAGTAGCTGTTTCATTAGAAAATGCAAACAAATTAAGGTACTTTACGACTAACTTCTAGAAAAACCCTAACTATATGTAATTACCTATACCTATGAATAGGTAGTCGATACATTTCTTTTGGAAGGTTTGGTGAACTGAGAAGGTAAAATATGGGCTACATTAAATTATCATGAATATTAACTAACTGGGTTTTGGGGTTTGTTTTTTGCATTGTCCTTCAACACGGGTAATTAAGACCTGACGGTAAGTCGGCATTTTAGTTCATACTTTTTGAAACACTGTACCTCCCTGTACTGGAACTGGATAGTAAATCTAAATTACTGTCTGCTGTGGTTTCTAAACATGAGCACATTGACCCAGAAAGGAGGCATGTCTTAGTAGCATACTCACCTTTGGGGAAAAGACAGATGTATTCTTTCTGTTGTGTGTGGAGTTCTACAGTAAACCGAGGAGTTGGGTTGAGGGAAGTAGGGTAATTGCCAGAGCCCCGTTACCAAATGGATGCACACAGAGCTTTGGGGAAGAACAGATGCCACTAGTTACAGCTCCAGTCCTACCTTTTCTTGCGAGGAAGAAGTTGAAGAAGGCGCCTGCAACTAACAAAAGGAGGCGGGATGTTTATCGCAGTAAAGCTTCGCTGACGGCATAGGACCACAGACAGCCTCAGAGCTTCCTGAGAGCTCCAGCGGCTTGAGAAAAGTACTCCAGTAACTCCAAAAATCAGATCACTGGGTTTCTTGCACAGGTTCAATGCTCAGAATGGCATTGACAGCTCGGAGTGGAATGAGCAAGGACTTTACAGTCAGATGAATCAAGGTGTGAAACCAGCGCTAGTGGGGTGATTTTGAGCAAGTTGATTAATCTCCTTAAGCCTCACTGTCCCCAGCCTCTGTGTGTGTGTGTGTGTGTGTGTGTGTGTGTGTGCGCGCATCTCCGTGTATGCATGTCTAGAAATCCTACCTCCTAGGGTTGTGGAAATCATTAAACTAGATAATGTATATGAAAATGACTGGTATGCATTAGATGCTCAGGAAATGCAATTTCTCTTCCTTTTTTCAGATATGTGATATGGTCACCTCTTTATTTTGGTTTCCTTGTGTATAAAATGAGGGATAATAATGTCAACAAATATTTATCTGCTTACAACACTTCTATTAAAAAGCAAGTATTTTAGCATCAGTAAAACAACCCTCCCTTCTTTTCAACTCCCCTTCCCCGTTTGACATCTTTCAAACCTCTCTGCCCTCTTCAAATGAGAACTTCAGCTCAGTGTCCAGTCACGGGGCATGAGCAGAGCTGTGCTCCGTGTGGGCTGTGAATGCATCGCCACCACCGTGGCTGGAAGCCTTCGTCCTCCCAGGGGACGCCTTGTCTGCAGGTACTGCCCCCAGCCTGCAATGAACTCAGGACCTTTTATTGATCTTGTGTGCAGCTGGCTCCACTGTGATACCAGGAAGAATGGAGGTTGCTGGCCCTGGACTTGGTCCTGGACAAATAAATGTGTTTGTCAAAGCCCTTTCCTGACATTGGTTGTCTCAAGCCCAGGTGGCATTGTGGAGGGTAATTAGTTCTCTCTATTGGCGGGAACATCGGGAAGGTCTGAACCGCTTACCAGTGGACACATGCAAAAAGATTCTGTTAATGCAGCTGTTACTTGCCTTTTCATCATGCTAATGGGCAGCCTGTAAGAAATTTGACTTCCTATCACTGGCACCAAGCAACACCTATCAAACAAAGCATTGTTTCTTCTCACCGTTGATAAGTGTGACTTGTGGAGGCCAGCGATAGGATGCTCATTTTTATCTGCTAAGTGCACAGCGCTTGTAAAAAACCAGCAGTGGCCTTGTTACCACTTGACATGACACTAGGTTTAGCTGTTTACATTGACACACTGCTGCACCCTTTTAGAGCTGCAGCCGGGGGTCAGACTCATTAGACGATAGTGAGGCAGCATCTGGTGGGATTCTCTCTGCCCCTCTGTTGGAGGCAGCAAGGCAAGGAGCTTGCATCTTGGAATGGGTGACTTTTAGTTCTTTTCTTTGTTATGATTATTTGAGAACCCCTGTTTATTCTTTGACCATATGTGGAGAAGATGAGAGAGAAAGCAAGCTCTGGAAATAGCATTCACCCCAGCGATGAAGGAAAGGAATGCTGGGCCTGCTGTGTGTTGCTTTTCTCTTTGCTAACGCTTCTGCTCTTTGTTACCCAGGAGGGCTACAGAGAGGCAGTGAAGTACACGCGTCTCTCTTGCTGCAGCAAACAAGGCTGAAAAGCCGAAGTAGAATGAGTGGAACTTCAGATTTAGTCCTTTGTTTCTTTCTTTGTCCTCCAGTTTTTATTTATTTATTATTTTTTTAATTTTTTTTCCACTTTTTTTTATTTATTTATTTTTGGGACAGAGAGAGACAGAGCATGAACGGGGGAGGGGCAGAGAGAGAGGGAGACACAGAATCAGAAACAGGCTCCAGGCTCCGAGCCATCAGCCCAGAGCCTGACGCGGGGCTCGAACTCACGGACCGTGAGATCGTGACCTGGCTGAAGTCGGACGCTTAACCGACTGCGCCACCCAGACGCCCCTGTCCTCCAGTTTTTAATGAGTATTGCCTTGACACATTTGGTGACTACATTGATCTCGTGTCTTTTGGTTCTGGTGTTGTTATCCCTTTGGACGTTTAGGAAATGGAGGGTGATACTCCAGAATCCTCGGCTCATTTGCAATCACTGTGACCGGATGAATTGCTGATAACCTAGAACAGCTGGAGTGCTTGTCGAATCAAGAGCTGGAGCCAAGGTCTTCACTCTGGCCACGTAGGGCTCTCCACCCATGAATGCATGTGCAGAAGAATGCACATGACAGATGAGAAGCTGTGCAGCCCCATCAGGTGTTCTTGTAGAGCAGGCTGGCTGCAATGGGAAAACAGTGCAGTCATCATCCATTTTTATTGAGGTATCATTGACATATAAAGTTACGTTAATTTCAGGTGTACAATACTTGTATACATTATGAAATGATCACCACAATAAGTCTAGTTACCATCCATCACCATACACACTTACCAAAAAAAAATTTTTTTTCTCCTGATGAGGACTTTTAAGATCTACTTTTAAGATCTCGTCCTGCTAAGACAAGCAACTTTCAAATATTCAATACAGTGTTATTAACTATAGTCACCATGCTGTATATTATATCCCCAAGAGTTATTTATTTTACACTCATTTGGCAAAACAACTACCACATCATTCTGCCCTTGCCCTTGGAGACTGGATCATTTCATTTGTCAAGAATATTCCTTGCCGGGCCTTCTCACCGCTGCTGTTAACATTGCACAGTGGGTTCTTCCGAGTGATTCTCATTAGGTCATGTCAGGAGATGTTTGGGCATTTTCCTAAAGCACATCATGTGACATAGCAGTGCTATTGAATCACAAAGCTCTGAGAAGTTTCATCAAGATTTGTCAGGGCTTTTTCTCTACCCAAGCATTATGATACTCAGTTTGCAAGTCCCTTGTTGTCAGCCTGTCCTGGAATTCACCAGCTCTGGGAAGGATCTCATTTCATGCACTGTGCTTACACCTGCGCCTTCTCTTCCTATATTCCCGGTATCTGGCCATCAAGACAGGATCTTGGAGGCCAGGAGCCTTGGAACCATTGAGTGGCTTAGCGTGGTATATGTGTCATCGTCATCTCCACCCAGGTCTCTTCCAGGTCCTGGGATGCTGCCAAGAACTTCCATGCACGGGAAGAGAGAGGTGTTCATGGTGGTATGAGTACTTGCACACAAGATGCCTGTCTGTCTTTGGGGCACGTTTGACACCTTTCCATTCACCTGAATTTACCCAGAGTAAACCACGGTGCTGGGTCAGAGGCAGGGGGGGGTTGGTGATTCTGGGTACTCATCTCCACTGCTGGCCCCCAGCGGCAGCCTCTGCCCACATCTCCTCCCCCCGGCCCCTTCCCCACGGCTCCCCTTCAGAGCCACCGTCTCCTTGTCTCTTTGCAGGTCATTTATAATCAGCAGTCATGGCGTACAGGCCTCATTAGTGATATAGCCATTCCTTCAGTGCTTCAGAAATAATCATTTAGAAAAAAATGCACGGTTTCCTTCCCTTGAGAGCCCATGAGTGATGAATTTATTTCAGTTTGGCTGGCTTGGCTGTCTTGCTCAGCCTTATTTCCATATTTATTTCAACAAACAATGTAGGGTGGGAACGAGAAAACACATGCTGGGAGTACACACTCGCTGCATATCTGCTCCCAAATGCAATTCCTCTTGAGGGAGGTGTAGAAGGAATGCCAACAAAAGTACCCTCTATGTTAAAAAAGAAGAGCTCTGTTGGACTCAGGATGCTACGTAGCAGGAGAGGAGCTAGTTCTGATTGTTCGTATTTGAAAAATTGTGGGTAACATGCCAGAAGCAATCAATTCTTAGCCCCCATTCTGGTAAAGGTGTCTCAAGAGGGCTTCAGCCTTTGACCCCCTTCCTCTCGTAGGATCTGATTTCTGTGTTGGTGGACAGCAGTGAACTTTCTCTGCCAACTGAGAATCAGATGCTTCTGTCTGGTTCTCTTCAAGCAGACCTCGATCCCTGGAAGGTGGCGGGGGCGGGGGGAGGCATATGTGGGGATCATAGGCTGCTCCGACAAGGAACGATGCCAGCGGGTTCTTGATGGCGAATGGTGTCCTCAAGCCAGACTTGCAGATGCGCAAGCCACCTGGCTTCCAGAAATCTGCTCTCTGAAAAGACGTTTCAGCTTTATTGAGAATTTGGCTAAGGCTTGGCACTTAGCTCACCTGATTTTTTAGAGTGAATGTTTTCAAGTGACTTCAGCCACAGATCAGAAGACCTCAGAAATTTATTTAGAGCTATGTCACTGGCACTGTATCAAGTGGCCAAGCCACATCAGCGTCGTTAACCTCACCATTACAAGCCAAGGCAGCGAGGCGCATCCGCATCTTGATTCAGGGATGCTTTGAAAGTGGCAATTAGTGTTTAATAATAATAATAATAATAGCTTTTCTGTTCTAGGCTGAAAAGGACTAGAATGTGCAAAACAGTATCTTGTCCTGAACAAAACACCATTTTTCTTATAGAAAATTTAGACAATACACCCGTTCTATAAGAAAAAAAATGGAAAAAGCAAAGGAGTAGAAGAACCAAAAATAATTTTTTTTTATTCAGGGACCTGAACAGCTACACTTCCAGAATTTCCTTTTCTCAGAAATGCATTTTACTAAGTTTAGGATTCTTTTTTTCTAGGAAAGGTATCTTGCTTTTCCCAGACTAGTCCAGTGGACCAAGCAGAAGTGCTCAGAGGTGAAGAAAAAGAAATATTGAATATCTAACGGTACCGCCCTCCCCAAAATTAAGCTCAAAAAGACACTAGACAGGAGGGAAGGAGGGGCTCTAAGTGTAGGTAAATATCTGTAAGGTACAGAGATACTGCTGAAATGCAGCATTTCTTTAGAAACAGCCCAAAAAAGAAAGTTAAAAAATCTAGTGCCTCACTGAAAATTAATAGTAGATTCACATACATGCTACTCTCGCTAGTAAGAGTAGGCAAAGGGAGGAAGACATGTTGGGGAGGTATGAACAGGGCAGCCTCCAGCACCTTCCATCACCCCAGTAGTGATGATCTAGGAAAATGTACCACAAACCCAGTCTTTGCCTAACCAGCCAATTCCCTTGTTGGGAGTATGACCTAAAATAGACAGATCTCTCGGTCAGCTTATCCTCCATCATTTTGTCTAATGTAGACCGTACAACATGGTTTTTGTTCAACTGAAACAGTTTTTATTATCCTTACAATAGCATTGGTAGCATTATAAAATAATTGTAAGTGCAATGTAGGAGAAAGCTCTTCTCTTATCCTGTCTCAGAGCTGAACCGTGCTCTTGTGGGAAAAGAGATTACAGTAGGGGTGGGGTAGGGGTTATAGTAACTTTTCAGCAAATTGAAGATCTATAAGTACCTCAGACCTTCCTGAAGAAATCGTTGAATCATAATAAAAACAATATTGTCTTGTAAGTGAGGGTAAAGATGTATTCCACCAAGAATAAAGTTAGTCCAAGCTCGCCAGCTTTCCTTGGCCTTCGGAGAAATGCACAGGTTATCAGGCAGCCGAGAAGGGTCCCTCATCATCCTATCAAAGGAGGGCTTTGCTAAGCCCCAGGGGTTTGCTTGCTGGGACTGTAGTACTCCATCTTTAATTGATGATTTGACCACCCCTGCACATGGCATTAAGACCGCAGAAGTTGATAATTGAATAAAGCTGATCATCACCATGGTTTTGAATTAGAAATAGTTCTAGGGGAGCCTGGGTGGCTCAGTCGGTTAAGCGGCCGACTTCGGCTCAGGTCATGATCTCGCGGTCCGTGAGTTCGAGCCCCGCGTCGGGCTCTGTGCTGACAGCTCAGAGCCTGGAGCCTGTTTCGGATTCTGTGTCTCCCTCTCTCTGACCCTCCCCCGTTCATGCTCTGTCTCTCTCTGTCTCAAAAATAAATAAACGTTAAAAAAAATTTTTTTTAAAAAGAATTAGAAATAGTTCTCATAACGACCCTCTGAGAGTATTTCCTATCACCAACCTGACTCCTGCTTGGTTGTATGGGTCTGTGATTTTATTGTATTGATATGTTTCTCCCAGCGGCCCTTTCAGATTTTTTTTTCTTTTACTGATAAGTTGGCAGATGGTAGGAGTGTAAAGCAGACACGCTGATTGAGTGGCAAAACTATAGATGCTTGTCTGGTCTCTGTAGCACCTTTCTGCTCCTATTTGTATTTATCTGTTTATTTACGTATCTGTTATTTTGGGACGTTTTCTAATGTAGTTTATCTGCAAAAATGGGGAGTCTTGGTGTCTTCTTCCAGGCGTGTCAGCCCTAGAGAGCCAACGGCATAATGATCCACCGTCTCTGCTGGCTTCCCTGATGAGGTTCTGTGTAATCTGCCCTCTCTCGCAGAACCCCAATAGCATCCCCTGATATAGCCCTAGATCTCCTCATTCAGGGCTTCCTTACCTTCAAGGGTAAGCATAAAAACATGTTCCTGAGGATCAGCTCCCTAAATGATTAGATTATTCTCTTTTCCATTATACAGGTGGGATTTTTCTTATAATGTTGCATTTGGATTTGCTTCTTTTGAGCCACAATATGTTCTTTCTTCACGAAAATAATATTTGCCTCTTCTGTTGTTGCAAGAAGGAAATGAAGGGCCTCTTTGGAAAAGGTATATATTAAACCTGGGTGAGAAGCAACAGGATGTAATAAAAAAAAAAAAAAAACAACTCCCAAATGAGATTTAGGAAGGTTGAGTTCAAGTCAAGGAGCTGACAGTGCCCAGTTACTCATTTTGTCTCAGTAACTGTAGGTCATTGAGTAGAATAGGGCTGGTCTGCATTGGTAAATGGGGAGGCCAAATTAGATCACGTCTAGGCCCCTTTCAGCCTTAAAACTATTTTCCTGGCGTGTGAACGTGTAAGTGTTATCCTGGGTGTCTCTATGTTGCCCCCCACTGCTGGGTGGTCCTACAAATGCAGTTAGAGGCTGTGTACAGCTTTCTGCTTCCTAGAAGCCCATAGGCTCGGACTCTGGAAGAAATATGGCAAAGACCAAAATAAAAGCAGTCTTCGGACACCTCAAATAATAAATGAAAGCCAAACTCATGAATCTTTAGTCAGTCGGCAGCGTTCACTGAACACGTAGCTTTTGTAGCGTAATATCAGGCTCCCTGAGGCATAAGCTAAAACTCGTTCACCACCACACAAGACAGAAATGTAAGCATGCATGCAACCAGGAGTACTTGAGCACTTGGCCGGCACCTGGGGTCTTCTCTGAGCTGGGATGGAAGGGTCGGCTCTGTCCCTGAGCCTCTGCTCTTAGCGAAAACATTTACTTTAGTTAAACTTCAGTTAGCTTTAGTTTCAATCCAAATTATTACATGCAAGAACATGCATCGGGAGAGGGGAGATCCTCTTACCTTATTCCCCTGTCCGTACAACTGGGATTTTTGCCAGAGCTGTCTGCTTCCTCACCCAACCGGAAACGCATTGGTAGAATGTGAGTAAAAGCCCAGGACTCCTGTAAGATTACTTTTTCCCTTGTGAACTGAACAGTATTAATTTCTTGGAGTAAAAATAAAATCAGGGTTAGTTCCACACCCTGTCTCTAACTATACTTAATTCCCTGTTGGTCTCACCCAAAGAGGGGCAGTCACTCTTCAATGATCTGTGTAGTCATTAACATTACTTTGACTCAAAATTAGTAAAATGCCCAGAGTGGGTATATGCAGTGCTGCACATTCAGGCAACCCTGCTTTATTCCACGGTTCCTCCACACTAGCCCAACCAATACTGGGCAAAAGTGTATGTCAGGGGTGAGGGCGGTTATTTTAGAGGTTTGCTGCTCTCCACGGAGCCAACAGCCTCAGCTTCACTTTGGAACTTGCTAGAAGGGTAGAAGCTCAAGCCCCACTCACAACCTACTGAATCAGAATCTGCATCTCACTACAGTCCCAGTGATGACTATGCACCTTCAAGCTTGAGAAGCACTGTTTTACAAACAGCACTGGCTGGTCACAGGATCCCCATGTCTCATAGAGGGGTGGCAGCTTGGGTGTCCACAAGAAGGACTAGTAACAAGTAGAAGCCACAGGGTAACCTCCCCCCCCCAACCCCAGATAAATGCCAGATCCTTCAAGCCAACACTGTGATCCACAGAAGATAGTATTGTTACAAGAGGACGAAAGAGCAATCTTCACCCACCCTAGAAACCCATAACATCACCAGTTGTTTAATATGGATTCTGATAGAAGTGTATAAATCCTCGGGCAGAAAGCTTTTGTGTAGGAATGAAGATAAGTTTCCTATTACAACCCATAGTGGATTGAAGTATGATTTCAAAATGGCAGCGTGCTGTATTTTCCATTCTGTTTCCCTTGTACCCGTCACGAGGTTGCAGAAGTGATTTTGGATATCTCTTAGGATAAAGTTTAATGTGAACTGAAAGTGGGACGCATCTTTATTCCACACCACCCCCTCCAGCTTCTTTCCCTGATTTTTCTTCTTCAAAATCCTTGGTATAGATTTCTTCCCGCTGTTCGGGAAGCCCACCCCCACCCACAACCTATCAGAAACACTTCACTTTTACGCAGGGCCCCCCCTATGAGAATGGCTGCAGCTATTTACTTTCCTAAGAGCTTATAGGAGACCCCCGCCCCCACCCCATCAGCAGCCTCACCCTGGTTCTGACCAGCTGCCTCTTTTTATAAGGCCCTGGAGACTGAAGCAAATGGGCAAGTCGGTTTGTCCCCAAGCCACAACCCTGGGGTAATGATGATGGAGAACTGCAAGCAACCAGCCCTTGGCACTGCAGTTTTTGAATAGGAAGGAAACGCAACAGCTGCGGGAACAAATTCTTTCATCTTAAACTTAGGGCCTCTGAACTCCTAGTCGAAACACTGTTTCTCATCATATTCCTGCCAGTAGGACCAGGACTGCTCCCTGGAAAGCGTTATTTCTTGGGTTTTCTCCTGTCTTTTCTCTTTCCCCTTGGCTGCTCCACTCCTCTGCTCTCCCACTCCCCGAATCGAACATGTACAGATTTTACGGTTCACTGGAGAATAAGTGGCTGTCATTTCACAGACGGGCCAGGATGTAATTAGCCACAATGCATTGGAGTAATGGAACAGATGTCTCTTTGTAAACTGAGTTTGCTGCCGAGCACTGCGTGTGTGTGACCTACGGACTGCTGCGGGCGGTTCCATGCTGCTCCCCGCCCCGCCCCCCTTTCTTTCTCATCTTCCTCTGGCCCTTCTCTGGGTTCGAGAGCCAGAGGCTGGGCTCACTTGAGTGCTTGTGTCTTGACTGTTTTTGGTCTTTCCCTCCGTGCTGCCTTGGCTCACTTCTGCTGCTGAGAAGCCACTGGTGACATGCGGAAGAGCAAGGAAACTGAACCTGCATGTATTGGCGTAGTCATTCACAGCAGAAAAGGTGATACCCCTCTTATGAGATAATTGGCAGTTTCAAGTTGCACTTATTACTGGATGATAATACACCAGCAAAATCATAAATTACTGTTACGTTCTCTGGCCTGTTGTTGTTTCTCTTAACTAGAAATAAAGGAGGTGTGTCTCTCTCCTTCCAAGGTTATTATTAAGATTTTAGAGAAAGAGCCCATGCCGGACACAGAAGAATGATACACACAAAATATCAGATGCTTAAACTTACTGCTAGGTAACCTTTAAGATCATTTATTTATACAGATTATGTGATCACATAGACCTCTGCTTTTCTACACGTTTTATTTTAATGTGAAGGTCTTTCCTTTTAAAGAAAAATAATTTTTAGGTAATAACTTCTTTGTATCCTTATTTTCGAGGCTGGAGTTTAGTAAGAAGATACCAGGAAAAAAAATTCCTGCTGTATTTACTGCATCGCCCCTCGAGACAGAGCGGAGAGGTACAGACAGTACCTATATCCCAAGTTCTCCCTCAAGTCTCCCACACACACTGAGAGGAAAACAGACCTTACTCACATATGTGGGGAATGGTGCTGGCCTTTGTTCATCGCTTTATCATGTTCAGTTTGAGTGATTTTTTTTCTTCTGGCCACATGCTCAGAATCTTGGCCCTGGCCACACACAGGAGAAGACGGTCCCATGTTTGGGTCTAAGGTTATGTCCCACTGTGTACATGTGTGTGGCACATTTGGCAGGTGAGAAGTGCCCTTCTGGCTCTCACTTGGTTGGTCACTGAAATCAGCAAGGCCTCATCCTCTTGGTCAGTGATAGAAGATGTTGCTACTACATATCCTGCCTTTAGCAGTAAGCAGGGAACAGTGTGTTTATCATACAGGAGATCTGACTGCACAGAGACAGGAGCATCTCATTCTGGAGGTTCTAATAGGGATCTCAGGATTGGGTTTGGGACTGGATGTCAGTGCATCTTAAAATATTTGGTTAATTCAGAGTTTTCATCCTAAGATTTTAGGTGTCATTTTGCCCAAAACAGAGCCAGAGACCTTCATTTGAGCTTTTAAAAATCATTAAAAATTTAAAACAGCAGTCTAAAGTTAATTTTTACCCTGGGGATTTTACAATAAATAATAGGTGGAAATAGATCTCTGGTGTATGAAATTGATACTTCTACTCGTTTAGCAACAAGTAATCGGAAACCTCCTCATATGACCTCATTGATTGTCCCTTGCTTATGAAAGTTGAAACCTCTTCTATTCTCTGAGGGATTTTTGTTGATCATGATTGTGTCATTGGTACAAATTTTGGAAAAGGAAATTCTCATTTTTTTGTAATCTTCTTAGAGCCTAGAAACCAGAATGTGGAGCACCTGATGTGGCCTAAATACTCTTATCAATATCACTTTTATTGTTTTGGTTTCATAGTTGAAAGGAATCCTTTGTATCCTGTAAGTACATTATAAGCTCTGTTGTTAATATAACTGTTTCTGAATGATTTCTGCCTCCTAACTAATGCCACATTGGGTTCAGTCCCCAATTTCATGAGAGATCAGTAATTGTCCATGAGATCACATTGTGTGCCTCCTTGAGGAAAGCAGAGTTGATAGGATCGTCTTATTTCTTTTATTCTCAAAAACTGCCACAATGCGCAAAATAGTTGGTGTTTATTTTAATATGAACCAGATTTTCAGAAATGTAAATTATATGGCATCATTGTTTATTTTGAAATTAAAGACATCTCATATAGCCAGGATGTATTGACATTTTACGGGATCTGTGGGTAGAAAGGATTGTCAAGGTCAGCTGGCTCAACCTCTTGCCAAGAGCAAGAATCTCCTCCAAAATTCCTTGTCAGGATGACTGTCAAGTCCTTGT
Source organism: Felis catus (assembly GCF_018350175.1). Classification (NCBI taxonomy): domain Eukaryota; kingdom Metazoa; phylum Chordata; class Mammalia; order Carnivora; family Felidae; genus Felis; species Felis catus. The sequence goes on from NC_058371.1 coordinate 86,208,710, forward strand.
CATTCATTTTCATTTGTTGGATGCGGAATGATTTGCAAGTCCTTCCTTGCATTCAGATAAAGTCAGTCTCCATGTAAACCTCCACCTTATTCTGATGTCATGTCACAGGGTAAGTGTACCCCTTCATATGCAGTCTTTAGGGAATTAACAAAAGCTGTCATATTTCTTTACTTTCTCTTTCCCAATTTGGCCATTCCCATATCCTCACCTTGTATTAGCATGATTATCTGACCTTTTGTTACAAAGGTTGTCCTCTTTCAGACATGCTGGTGATAACTGATATATTTTTAAAAATAAAATTCCCAGGTCATATAAATATGGTCATATAAAAATAAAATTCCCATATAAGATCCCAAATGTCATTTGACCAATGCAGAGTTTCATAAAAATTATCACAACTTGCCCACAGCTTAAAAAAGTGCTTGCATCAATTAAAAACCTCAAATCTTTTCATATGAACTGCATTTAAACAAGATTTTCCCAGCACAGTACAAGAGCAGTTATATTTGTGAATCTGTATATTCAAGTATTAATATGCCTCTTCCCTGGCTTGCCAAGATTTATTTTTTTTTCTTGTAATTGTCATTCTTCCTTCTTACTACAGTATACAAATCACTCATACAAATGGAGAGCAAAATTCCGTCAGGAGTTATCCATCACTACGCAGTAGAATCCAGGCCCCCTTGCTGTGTCATCCAATCTCATCATCTGCCCTCTGTCCACCTTCACAGCCACTTCTCCTTTCCTTCCCTCGTGCATCCTCTGGGACCTGCCACAGCAGTCCTTCAAATACAACGGTTCTAAATGTCTTCCTACAGGCTATTTCTCTGCCTAGAAAGAAGGCTCTGGCCACACTTTATCTGACTCATAAACTTCTTTTTGTCCTTTAAGGCCTAATGCAAACACCACTTCTTATGTTTGTGGTTACAAAGGTGGGATGGGGGGGGAGGGCGGGGGGCGGAAGGGTGGAGGGGAGGAGGAATTGGAGGAAGGTGGTCAAAAGGTAAAAAGGTTATAAGATAAAAAGATAAAAAGGTTATAAGATAAATAAGTGCTCGCGATGTAACATACAACATGATGACTGTAGCTAACACTGCCATATGGTCAGTTTCAAAGTTATTGAGAGAATAGATGCTAAGAGTTTTCATCACAAGGGAAAAGACTTTTTTTTCTTTTTCTTTTTTAGTATCTATATGACGTAACGGATGTTAACTAAACTTACTTGGTAACTTGGTAGTCATTTCACAATATAAATTATGATGCTGTACATCTTAATCTTATATAGTGCTGTATGTCAATAATACCTCACTAAAGTGGAGGATGAAGAAAGGACAAGAAAAAAGAAAAGATATACGTGCAATGGACAGAGTCAAGAAGGGTAAAAGCAAAATTAAAAATATTTTTGGGGAAAACAAAACAAACAAAAAAAAAAATCACTTCTGCAGGCCCATGAGGGTGGCGGGCACATTCGAGGATTTCCACCCCATAACCAAACTTTGAAGCCAACACTCCTGCGTATTTTTGGTTTGTTTTGGTTTTAGATTATAAATAGAGACCATAATTCATCAGTCATTAAAATACTTAAAGAAAAGAGATCTGCCTCTTCTGCAAAGCCTTCTCTGACCACTTTCAACTTTCATCTCCTTGAAGAACCCAGTCCACACTGTCACTGCGATCTGTGTCACTTGCTATGTGGCATCTAACTGGTTGTTCACTCGTTTGGCCTCCCCAGACTTTCAGCTCCTTGATGTCAAGGTTTTACTTTCTGTGCTGTTTCACTGTCTAGCACAGTGCTTAGCATCTAGTAAGATTATATGTATATGTGATAGCTCGACGGGTCTTCTTGTACACTTACCTCTCTTTGTTCAAAAGAACCGTGAAAGAGGTTACGTCAAGTCCCTTGCTCGAGACACCCTGACCTATCAGTGTAGTGATACCATTGCAGCAATGATTTGTTGGTTTGTTTTTCTCCCCCTTTTAAAAAGCTCAGGCTTGGTGTTCTAGTGTCAAAGCTTTCTGAACATGCTGAACATCTACTACTTAACTGACTGTTACAAATACCATTATGTCTCCTTCCTAAGCCATATTATAATTGTTTTTTTCTAAATGTTAATGGGCTTACGATTAACTATAATTGCATCTAGGAACCCACATTGAAGAATAATTGCAGGTGCTTATTCACTCACTTTTTAAATGCCTACTGTGTGCAGAGATGTCAGACAAATAACATGCTGACGGCACTGTAATGACTGAATATAATCAGCAGGCAAGACGATGCTGGATTCTTCAATTACGTGCTCACTTTTTCAAGAGTTGACATACCACCGCCGTATTTATCATCAATTAAATTTCCCTATATTAGTTACTCGCAGTAATTTTTGAGGCAATCACCTCAGCTCAAATTGCCATAGCAAACCACATAATCTCACCAAATAGAATTATTATCAGCAGTCATCATCCTCATCAGTTCTTTATTAAAGACTCATTTCTCAAACCATTTTAAATTGTGGCTTAGAGTAAGTCATTTATAACCACATTTTGGAAATAGGCACATTATATTTCCATTTCATAAATATGTTTTATTAGTAATGAGTAGTAGAGTATGAGATTACTATTAGTATTCTCAGCATAGGTTGGAAAATGCTTAATTAACAAAGATATTGGATTGGAAAAAAAATGACTCTGGGCATATTTCTTCTTGACCAAATTATTGTCTCTTTTTTTCCCCTCTAGTCCCTGGTAATTTTTAATTGCATGCACCTATCTCAGAGAGGGGATTTCCAAGGGACTGTGTAGGGAAGCAGAAACCCAGTGAAAGCAAACTTTCTGGAAAGACTTCCCTGTTACTGTGTCAGGATCTCCAAGTAACTTCACCCCAGTTAAAAAAAAAAAAAAAAAAAAAAAAAAAACAACTATCAGCAGTCAGTCTTTGTTGAAGAAGGACATTGCTAAGAATCTCTCTCTCTCTGTCTCTCTCTCTCTCTCTCTCTCTCTCTCTCTGTTTTGCAAATCATAAAGAAAGTAGATTCCTGTTCTGGTTTTGGTAGCCTAAAACTGGTATTTGAAAATCCGGAGCCATTTTTTCTGTCAACCTTCAGGTGTCTTTCATTCTGAGGACATATAACCCTCTGTTTTCCATACTCTGATTCAGCCTCACTTTTTAAAAGAGCAGTGATGGGGCGCCTGGGTGGCGCAGTCGGTTAAGCGTCCGACTTCAGCCAGGTCACGATCTCGCGGTCCGGGAGGGAGTTCGAGCCCCGCGTCGGGCTCTGGGCTGATGGCTCTGGGCTGATGGCTCGGAGCCTGGAGCCTGTTTCCGATTCTGTGTCTCCCTCTCTCTCTGCCCCTCCCCCGTTCATGCTCTGTCTCTCTCTGTCCCAAAAATAAACAAACGTTGAAAAAAAAAAATTTAAAAGAGCAGTGAGCACCACGGGGTTCACTGTGACAGGGAAGCCACAGAGATGTTGATATTGTACTAATATCAGAGATTGTACTAATCTTGGGTGCAAACAGGTCTGCTTTTGCCAAAACCTTTCCTTTAGAGCTTCTAGTTTGCTATCTTTTTGTCCTCCGCTCTCATAGGAATTCTTTCACTGTTTTCATGTTATGACATTAGTAGTGGTGCCTTTAGCATCCTTGTATTATCTTGAATGAGATGTAGTCTTTCGGCTATTTTCCAGAATTATTTTTCCAAAGGATAAGGCTCTTTTTGTGGTGATATGATCTGTTCCTGCAATGGTCGCATATGTGTTCTCTGAAGAAACAAACCGATGGCCGCATTTGTGGACGCTTTGCTAACACAAAAGAGCATGAGTTTGTGTTTCAGCCTAAATACTGGAGTTGTGGACGGCTTAAGCCTAAAGTGCTTGCTGGTTCCCTAACAGCAGGCAATTATGTTAGGGGAGCCTCTGCGCAGGCTGTTCTTATGCAGATAGTTGTCTGAGTGAACAGGAAGAGCAGTAGAAATATGTGAGAGACATGTGACTTCTCCTCAGCGATTGATTACCCACAATTGTGTCCTAATTGCTGACAACTCCCATTCTCTCCATACTTTGTTCAGTTATCTTTCTCCAGGTCCCTAGTTATGGGATTCGTGTTCATAAAAGATTCTAACGTGGCCCTTCTGCTTACCCAGCAGGTGAATAATTCCTAAGTTAATAAAAAGGCAAGCACTCTTATGAACTTAGCATTAAAAAACTCTGCCCAGGTGCGAGTTCATGCTATGAGGGAAAAGTAATCCCTCTAGACACCCCTCGTGGCGCAAACAAGAAAGCTAACCCACGTCAGCTTTCCAGTCGTCTGTAAGTTTTGCCTACAATGACGTGGAAGAAAGCATTGAGTCAGGATGCGAAAGTGACGGGCTGGGATTGGGGGTGGGGGGTGGCTAAAAGTGGTTGCCAGGGACGGCTGCTCAAGAACAACAAAGAAACCCGCAGCACACTCTTCTGGGATGGGAAGGAAATGGCTTCTCAGTCAAGTGGCCCCTTTCTTTGAATCAGAGACCTGCCTGACCCAGTGAAGAGACCAGTCTGGCTTAGCCAGGAAGACGGAGGGTACAATCCACCCCCCCCTCCCCGCCTTCTCCCCCCAGGACTCCCCATGGAAAAGCTCTCAAAGGACACCAAACCACTCCCAGGGCCATATCCGGGCCCCAGGTTACAAATGAGGATTGATGTTAAGCTGAGAAAAGCGTAATGGCCTTATCACGGCAATCATTCTAGAACACCCTTCTCTCCTCTCTCCTCCCTTCACATCTGACTGGTTATCTATTGTTCCTCCCAGCCAGTGCTTGTTTGAAGAGCTCTGCAGCATCTGCAGGTATAAAAGAATGTGCAACTTCTTTCCCCTTGAAGTCACGGTCTATATTTAGGTCAGTGACGTGATGAGAGATGTTGATGTGTTTTGTCCCTCGTGCTGAAAATTGCCTCTCTGGATCCGGGGAGCGGGGAGGCTCTAATGGCACTGCCTTGTGCTTAGGAGCCTCACGGCCCACGGCCAGAGGGTGGGATCTGTCTCCTGCCGCCTGCCGCACTCCGCACAGTGTCACGGAAATCCCACCCTGGCCCCGCTGAGACTCGGTGTGAGAGAGAATACTGTCTTACCAAAAGGTGAGAGGGAAAGTCACAGGACGTTGCTTCATCCTTTACCTGGAGCCCTAACCCAGCCCTCTGCTCTGTCAAGTAGAAAACGTGGCCCTGGTAAATCCTGCCCACAAAGGAACTGCGCCTTTTTAACATGCAAATGTTCAGTCAGGGAAAGTAAATAGACATCTCCTCCTTCAGGGAACTAGGAGACAATCCAGGAGCAACCCCCTACCCCACCCCCAACACCATTTCCCTTTCCTCTTCCCATTATAAAAGAAAGAAATTCTGGTCCCCCACCCCCATTATTTATACTTCTTTTTTAAAGGGAAGGAGGGGCTTGCATTGAATCACTCTTAAGCCAGTCTTCTGCCCCAACTTCCTCCCGTCTAGATAGGCTTCATTAATTTGATAAGCCGACACCAAGAGGGGAATGGCAGGGGGAGGGGGGGGTGTTGCAGGAGGGGCTGCCTAGAGGCTGCCCTGAGGTTTGAGAAGATGAACTGCTAATGATGTTGAAGACATCTTTACCTTTTCAGACTGCCTGGTCCCTCTGGAAAATCAGGGTCCTCTTTCACTTATTCTGATAGTACCGCAAGAACTGAAAAAATCGGGGCGAGGAGGAGGGCTGTGCTCTGTGGTAGGGGCGGGGGGGGGGGGTGGTGGTGAGTAGACGGAAGCGTCTCGGAGGAGGAATCAGAACGCATCAGCTACACAGCTTGAATGGCCTTTGCTTGAACAGGGTATCTGATATTGTCATGCTAAAGAGTCGGAAACTAATGGGGGGAAATAGATTAATTTGCTAGGTCATTTATTGAACAGTCGTGCCTGATACTTACAAACTAGTGAAATTAGTGTAAATTGGCAATATGAATATTTTGATCAACATCTGTGACTCTTGAATTCAAATCAAGTAGGATGCAAACCACAGAACTTTGACATTTCATGTGCACTGATCTTTGCTAGCCCTTCCCCCGTCTTCTAATGTGATAGAAGCTGATTATATCTAAGATGACCATATATATAAGTCCCAGTTTATGCCACTTGTCCTGGTTTGGGCAAAAAAAAAATTATACATTTGCCCTACATCTACCTTTCAGCAACTGGGAGAAGCTGAAAGATGCCAGCTTCAGTATAATTTTATTTTTGTTCTCTGTTCTCTTGCATACTTTCAAGATCATTCTTCAACGTGTGCTAAGAACAAATGTACAAGTCATTCTGAGGATGGAAAGCCATTTAAGCAAGGATCTTTTCTCATTTTAGTTAGTGGCACTATAAGCAATTTGTAGATGTAACAAAAGCCTTGGATATTCTTGAATCACAGATCAAAATCATACACTTGCTTGTTTTAACGCTTCTGAAATAAATACCGAGGTGGGTGTGGGGTGTCCATGGGCATCATTAGTTAAGTGAAAACAACCCAGGCTACTGCCCCCCAGAGTTTCTGCTTCAGTAAATGTTTTACTTCCTCCTCAATTTTACCAAGTGACAGTGATTGTTTGGCAGTGTCTGAGCTAACTGCTTTGTGGATGCCGGGAGCAGCTTTGAGCCTGAAGGGTGAGGAGGTGGGGGTAAATATTTCAAGTAGATGAATGGGTCTTGGCCTCGTGGACTCACCGATCGCTTAACTAGAATCTAAATTAGAATGACTATTAAGCATGCATTTATTAAACACATATTTATTGAGTACCTGTTGTGTGCCAGCCACTGTTGTCCTAAATGCTTAAAACATCTGTGTACAAAAAAGATAATGATCCCTGCCCTTGAGCAGCTTACGTTCTGTTCTAGCAGACATTAAACATAATACGTGTAAGTTATGTGGTGTGTTAGTTGTAAATGCTATGGAAAAAAAGAAAAGTAGAACAGGGTGAAGGAGGTGTAAAAAGACAAACCAAGGCATATTAAAATTTTTAAGAGTTTGCTTGAGCAAAAAATCAATTCAAATGGGGCAGCACCCAACCAGAAATGGCTAGGAGCGCTGCACAGACAGGAACTAAAGGGAAAGACTTAGGGAGCATAGAGAAAAGGCAGAGGCAAAGCAAGGAAATTGTTTGATTGGCTCTAACTTATTTGTCTTACTTGGGAAAGCCCAGTTGGCTGTTTATGATTGGTTGTCCTTAGGTTTTAATTTCTTCAGGAGGCATTTACAGACTTAGGTTTTTGTTTGCTTACCTAGGCTGTCGAGGTATTGGAAGCACCTCAGGCTAATGGCCTCCTTGTTTAATGAATTTTTACAGAAGGTAAAGTGAAGGTCTTGGGCAATGGGTTTATGAGCTGCTGATGCCTTAAATCCCACTCCTATTCTATTGCCTCCCACCTGAGCAGAGTCCCCCACACAAACACCAAGGACGGGGAAGGTCAACACTCATACGCAGACCCACGAGAGGTATGACACAGGCAGCAGCAGCCACAGTCCGATACCTCTGTGGCACCCTGGCTGCCACGGTCAGTGGTGCTCTGTGTGTGTGTCTGTGAAAAAGGACAAGGATGGAAGGTAGGCAGAGGATGGTGAAGGTCCTCCCTTGGGTGGGGGGCTAGCCTCAGCAGTACCATTTCAGTTCAGGATTCCCAGCAAGGGTTCTGAGTTCCTTTTCAACCATTGCCAGTGGTTCATCTTGTAACCTGTAGTGTGAAACTGATCGTATTCATATAATCACAAAGTACACGTGTTAAAATGGGGCTGAGCTGGATGATGAGGAATCATTTATTGGTGTTCTAAGAAGGAGTAAGCCAGCTTTATGAGTTTCTTAACACCCAGTGACACCCCAAAGATATAACTAGAAAATATCCAAGTTTCCCCTACGTTTGGTCCATTTTTTTCACCTTAAAACTATGTTTTCTCGTCCCTGCATGGGTTCTACATCTGCAGCTAAATAGGAAGGATCAAGGCACACCCATGCCCCTGCCTGATTTTCGAGCACTTTGGGGAGAGATAATAGACAACCATTTCTTCTGTTCCTCAGAGTCAAGGCTATGGCTTCCTGCATCGCTGTTAAGATGATGATGACATCGATTTGGTTGAAGAGCAAAGCAGATAAAGTTCTGATTATTCTTTCCCACTCCTTAACTAGGACTGGAATTAGGATTCCTAGCTTCCTGCCTGATTAGGGTTTAGATGCAGAGCAGATCGCTGAAGTGGGCCCGTTAACTCCCCAGCGCAGACAGCCATCCTGCCGAAACCCTGATGCCTATGTGTACTTCCGCAGCTGCCTCCTTTTTGTTTGTGGTTAGCAAAAGGAAGGAATGGATTCAAAGGAAGCCCAGTTTCTGATGGAGCAGATGCTGTGCTTAAATGTGGAGAACATCTACCCTGGCAGAAATGCCCTGCCCATAGGTCTAGAGCCAATGAGAGGACTCCTGAGACTCAAAAGCAGGAGGCCTGATTCTTCCTCCCACAGACCTGTTTTCCAAAGAGGCAGACTGGGGTTGGCAGGAGGCCTAAGGCCCAGAACGCACACTAGAAAGTTAGCACCAAGCACAAAGTGGGAGGCACTTGTCCCCCGGAGCCTTTGTCTCCAAGGCCCCGACTGCCTTATTTACCACCGTGATGGTGATGATGATGATAATGATGATGATGATCTTGACTTCCAGTTGCCTTACCAACAACGCAGAGGGCTGTGTGAAGCTTAGAAACTTCTGATCCCAATTAGGTGGCTTATTTCTGGTTTCATCTACTCTCCAAACCTTGAAGTTCCATAAGCAATTGTGAGTTTGGAATTAATAATTTTACAACATAAGTACTTCCTAGATGCTTAGAACTCACTTAATCTCACACGTCCTTTGAATTGATGTGCTATTATCCACATGACAAAGGGGAGAAAAATGAGCCTGGTTCACAGTTCTCCAGCTACCAGGGTGCAGAGTCAGGCTCTGAACTCAGAAATGGCATGTTCTAACAGCCAGGCCAAGTTCCCTGACTGTCCTGCTCTCAGCCTCTGCTGTTGTCCTGGGGGGCCTGTGGTAGTAGCTAGGTGTGTTTTACTTAGATTAGCTCGTTGCCTAATACACGTGGTTCACAACCTTTGCAATTGATAGTTCACCTAATTAACTTAAAATGAAACTCAGTGATCAGCTCCATTGGGGCAAACAAAATAATCCATTCCGATAATGATAACAGTAGATTTACTCTGATAACAGAAATTGCTGCTTCCAGTCAATTTGATAATAGGGTTTCTCATTGGAACTTTCAAGCAGTGTCACCAAACGTTTCACACATAGGAAAAAAGCATAGGACAGGTTAGCAGTGCATGTAGAGAAGTCCTCAAAGGGACTCCTATCCCCTGGCCCAGCGATTCTACTGAAGGAAATTTATCTTAAGAACACAATCAGAGATGAGATTTAAAAAATATATTATATATATACATATATATGTACATGTACATATATATGTACATATACATATATATGTATATATATAATATATTTTTTTAAAATTATATATATATGTTATATATATAATTTTTTAAAAATCTCATCTATATATATAGTTTAGCATTATTATAGCAGCATTATTTATAGTGGTAAAAAATTGGAGAAAAATAACTGTATAACCAAAAGGACTAGTTAAGCAAATTATGGTACACTCAACTGAAAGAATATTTTAAAGCTGTAGAAGTATTTTGAATTTTTTTTTTAACATTTATTTATTTTTGAGACAAAGAGAGACAGAGCATGGACAGGGGAGGGGCAGAGAGAGAGGGAGACACAGAATCCGAACAGGCTCAAGGCTCTGAGCAGTCAACACAGAGCCCGACGCGGGGCTCGAACTCACGTACCGTGAGATCATGACCTGAGCCGAAGTCGGACGCTTAACCGACCGAGCCACCCAGGCCCCCCCGTAGAAGTATTTTAGAAGAGTGTTTAAGAACATGGGGAATGTCCAATGTCCAGGATCTAATAAGTGAAAATATGTAGAATATAAAACTACATATGACCCCAATTTTTTTTAAATTTTTTTTAATGTTTATTTATTATTGAGAGAGAGACAGAGCATGAGTGGGGGAGGAGCAGAGAGAGAGAGAGACACAGAATCTGAAGCTGGCTCCAGGCCCCGAGCTGTCAGCACAGAGCCCGATGCAGGGCTCGAACCCACATACCGTGAGATCATGACCTGAGCTGAAGTCAGACGCTCAACTGACTGAGCCACCCAGGCGCCCCGCATATGACCCCAATATTTTAAAAAGATTGAAAATGTAAACAACTTGAGATTGGATTTTCGGTTTAGTGAAACGGAGAATAAGGTTGGTTTTTTTTTCCCCCATCACTAAAACCAGAGTAAAGATTTTCAGAAATAACCTAGAGAAAATTGTGACAGTGGAAGAGATATTTTCTCTCATCATACTAAGTTCCAGTGAAATGAGTGATAGGGTAGCTCAGCATCAGTCCTGAAACTACTTCATGTTTCTCTTCAATTTTCTTCTTTTCTTTAAAACACATTTAACGTGAAGTTATATTCTGGTATAAGCCGATATTTCTGCAGTTTTGTGTTCCTTCAAAAGCAGTCTCTTTCAAAGAAAAGCAGAGGCCTCTGTGCCGTTGGTGTAACAGCCACTTCATTGCCAGGATCTTCAAATAAGTTTGTCAAGGGGCTGCAGACATTTTCTTGATGAAAAAAATGGCGTGTCCAGGATTTGCACTGCTGACCTGAAGGCATGTGTCATATCCACCACGTTCTCTTGCGGCAGTCATGTGGATGGAAAGGTCATTTCTTCATTATATGAGAGGTGGGCGAAAGAGAGGGAGAGAGTTGGGCACAGCGCTGTTGCCCAAGTGAGAAAGTCCAAGTCATCAAAATGCTATCTTACTGGAAGAGTCAGAGCAGAAGAAAATGAGCAGGTTGTTCAACACGTAGCTGAAAGTGAGGACTGTGTGTGTCCCCTAATTTTGACATGGAGTATAAAAAGTCAACACTCAGAATCAGTTGAAGAAACTCTTCAGACCTCAGTAGGATTATAGTGGAGAGAAATCTGAGTCAAGAATGTGTAAGGAAACTTTCTAATTATGTCTAGATATTTACACTAATCCTGCTTTCATAATTAATCACATCCCTGAGAACACTTGGGTATTTTGAAAATAGTCATAACCACCTGTGACCACTTACTTGTTGGCAACATAGCCTAAGTAGCAGAAAATATCGTAAAAGAAGTAGAGGCAAATGGACCGCTAGTGTTGCAAATCCAGCCAATCAGATCACTGTTGACATCATGCCCGTCCTCCCTAAGCCAAACCTGAGAAAAAAATGATAAAATATTGAGCAGCTTCATATAAAGGATACGGTTGGAACCATGTTACCTATGGAGCAAAATGCTAACTTCTTAGCATTACATTCAAGATTATATATAATCTGACCCCAAATGCCTTTCCAGCTTCCTCTTCCTCTCACGATGCTCCTCATCTCTGCAGGCACACTGTTCTTTTCTCTTTCCTCTGAGTGAGCCATGCACTTCAGGGAGTCAGAGCCTCAGCCAATTATGTTCCCGAGGCCTGGAATGGCCTGAAACGCTCTGTTTCTCTACTCATCAAGATCACTCTGTACTTTCCAGGTCGAATCAGATACCACCTCAGTCAGAAATGATGTGACCTTCCTTGCCATACCTGTAGATTATTATAGGTGCCTTCATGATATTTGTTTCATTCTGCCCTACATTTTAGTTGGTTATTTATGTTTCTCTCCCCCGTGAGATTGTTACCTATCTGTGCGTGTCTCTGATGCCAACCCAAATACTGTGTGCAGTGGTCACTTAATACATGCTTGCCGAATTTATTTAAATACAAGATAGTATATAAATATTAACATGTTTGATAGAGATCCCATGTGTAACCATGTTTTTCTGACCAAAAAAATGTCAAGAAATATGACCTTGGGGCAGAATTATTTTAAATTAGATTGGTCCTAAAAGACCCAGATTATGAAGTCTACCATAATGCCAACCCATAATAATAGATAATGTTTTTGAGTATTTGCTACATTCTACACATTGCACCAAGTTATTTCCCTATAATAGCCCATTTGATCATCCCAATAGCCTTATGAGGTTTAAGTACTATTATTACATCTGCATTTTAGCAATAGGAAGCCAGGACTTGGAGGAGACTCTTAATCAGGAAACCCGAGGGCTGCCACAGAGACACCTTCTCTGCAGGGCTTCTCTCTCTTAGCCGTGGAGGAGGCCCTGGTCACTGGTGATTGCCGTCATTCATGCAGGATAGCTGGGCATCTGCTTCGTTCAATCACGAGGAAAGTGGGCCTCACAATAGGCACTAGTATCTTTGTAAGCAGTTTCTCTGGTGCTGACACATTTTCCCTAGTTATCATTGGTATTCAGCAGTATTTGATGATTTTCTTAATCTAGGGAATCTCTAGAATGTATCAACTCTCAAGTGAGATGGGCTCCTTGTAAGTAAAATAGTCATACATAGGAACCATATAAGGATTCTCTAGAGAAAAGAATCAATAAGATAGATATAGATATACATATACATATACATATACATATACATATACATAGATATACATATACATATACATATACATATACATATACATATACATATACATATACATATACATATACATATACATATATATATACATATACATATACATCAGAGGAGATTTATTGTAGAAATGGGCTCCCATGATTATGGAGGCCAAGAAGCCCCACAGGCCACCATCTACAGCTGGAGAATGAGGAAAACTGGTGGTGTAATTCAGACCTAATCTGAAGGCCTGGAATCAAGGGGCTGATTATCTAGGTCCTAGTCTGAGTTCAAGGCCTGAGAACCAGAAATGCCAAAGTCCAAGGGCAGGAGACATGGATGTCCCAGCTCAAGCAAAGAGCAAACTGGCCGCTCCTGCACCTTTTTGTTTTATTGAGGCCCTCAATGGACTGGGTGATGCCCACCTGACTTGGTGAGAGGGATCTTCTTTACTCAGTCTGTTGTTTCAAATACCAATCTCTTCTAGAAACACCCTTCTAGGCATACCCAGAAATGACATTTTACCAGCTGTCTGGGCATCCCTTAGCTCCATCCAGCTGACACATAAAATTAACCATCACAGGAGAGAACAGTGATACACCCTCAGTTAACTAGAGCAAACATTATATAAGGGATCAATCCACATTTAGCAAATATTTATTGAGAATATACTATGTGCCAGGTACTCAGTAGAAGCTGGACAGAGATGGTCACTAACCTCATACCCAGAAGTCTAACACAGAGACAGACATTAGTGAAATACTCACACAGATACATAATTACAGGATGAGGGCCAGTGCTGTGAAGGGAATGTATAGATGGCCCTGAACATGCATAGCTTAGTGAAGATAGAGGAGAAGTCAGGGAAGATTTCTCAGAGATCTAGAAGACCAATAGGACAATGATTCTGGAAGTGTAGTTCCAGGACCAGCAGCATCAACATCACCTGGAGACTTGTTTGTTAGAATGGCAAATAATTAGACCCCACCCCAGACACACTGAATCAAAAACTCTGGGGGGTGAGTCCGAGCATTTGGGGTTTAACCATCCCTCCAATTGATTGTGATGGACCCTGAAGTTTGAGAACCACTGCATCAGCAAATGAGCACCCAGGGCAGGGCATTCCAGCCAGAAGAAATAGTGTAGTGAGGTGCCAAGGCTGGGAGGAAGATGGTGAGCCTGCCGAGTGAACAAGCGAAGCTTCCAGAAGGCCCCAGAGAGAGGATGGCAGGGCAGCTCGAGGCTGGGAGATATGCCTGGGTCAGATTTCTTCTGTGCCCATGGTGAGGATTCTGCCCACTGTCCTAAAAGCCATGGAAAGCCACTGAAGAGTTTTAAGTAGGCGCGTGATACGATCACAGTTGCATTTTGCAACTATCCCTTGGACCACAGCATGGAAAACTGATAGAGTAAGTAGATTTCAGTCCTCTAATTTGAAAACTGGTAGAATGGAGTGGTGAAATACTGGAACAAAGGGAGATGAGTGGAGTGGCAATACCTTGAGGAGGTGACAGTGAAAGGGCTTTGACCATATTTTGAAATTGGGACCAAGAGAGAAAGATGCATCAGGATGGAGCCTGTGTTTCTGGGATTTGAAACTTGATTGATGGTGGTGGTTCCGGTCACTGAGATACAGAGCATAGAGATCATGCATTTCACTTGGATCACCTTGAATTTGAGAACCCTTTGAGAAGCGGACTAGCCTTTCATAGAAATTGGATGGATAAAAGCCAGAGGAAAAAAATAACTCTTGAGGGGGAGCTATGGTAACTGCATGAGCCAAAAGTTGGAGATGGGAATGAGTTTTTTGATGTTTGTTTTCCTGTCTTATTCTTTATAAATGGATTCATTCATTCATCCATCCATTCATTCTACCCACTACACCCTCCCAAGAACATGGAAACATTTGAAGGACAGAGGAAGATTAGTAGGTGGGATGGGACCAGCTATGGCAGATCTTGAATCCCAAGCTGATAATTTAGGATTATCACTGAAGGCAGGCAGAGAAGCATGATGCCAGAGGTGTGTGTTGGGAAGATTGACCTAGTAGTGTTACATGCAGGGAAGAAACTAGAGGGAGGAAGACTATCACAGTAACTCTAGGGATGCTAACAGACCACCTCCTTGTAATATAAGGTTGTAATTGTAATAAAAGGTTAGCATGAGGGATTGACAATCAAATCCATATACGTTCATTCATTATATTACATACATAAGGCTACATATCTGTAACCTATTTACATCGGGGAGTAGGAAAAGATAAACTTTGAGAGTAGGAAACTAGGTCTTTTTCCTTTTTCAGTTTTTCATAACCACGCAGAGGTAGGGTATTTTAATGGAAGCTGATGTTAGAAGTGAAAGACCTACACAGAGTAGGCACTCAAAAAGATCCATGAAATTAAAATGGGTTGATGTCACTGGGGTAGTGAGAGAAGATGTAGCTCAGTGCAGGACTCCTCGATGGGAGAGCGATGGGGGCCCTTGCATGAGAATTAGGACCTCGGTGACCCCCATCTGTTCCTCCTTTCCTCCCTCCCTCCCCCACCGCTGCCATGGCGACAAGTCTGGAATCACAGTAAGCCTTATACCCCAGAGAAAACAATACTCTGTTTGAACGGAGCAAGTTGGCCTCCATCGCAAGCACCATCCCCCACAATCAGGGGATTCTTACAAAAGGCAGCTTTTACCAGAGGGTCAGTGGCACTGCCGCTCATCGATCTGAGCCCATTTTATCCCTGGGCACTTTCCACTTGTTTGTTTTTGAACTCACACCGCGGTCTCAGCGCTGTTGGTCTTGTTTTGGCATGAAGTTCCCGATGTGGCCGTGGCCGTCTGCATCCCCTCTGCTCAGCCCCACAGAGCATCGTGCTTCTTTCTCCCTTGTGTCTTCTTGTCACTGCTGTTGACTCACCAGGCTGGGGCTGTTGGAGCTAAACTGAATTAGTAACAATGCAATCAACATCTCTATTTTTATCTTTGTCCCCCCCACCCTCTCTCCCCTCCTGAGTGACTCACCATTTCTAGGTCTCAGAGCTTGGCAGTCTTAAAAGAATTATATTGGGGCTGAGGTGAATATATGCACAGATGTGATATTTCTACCATTAGATACAATGAATATTTTCTCTTTTTTTTCTAGTGGCACAAGGGTTCAGACGTTGTAAGTATTATTTATTATGCGCGTCGTCATCCTTATTGTTGCTGTGTTACTGCTCAAGCTGCTGTTTATCTCCTGAGGTCTAAGATGAATTGTAGGCAAGGAAGGAAGTCCTGACCTGATTTCTGAAACTCATCTTCAGAGAAAAGTTCAGTTTTGAACTGAAACTTTTAAGTTTATCCCAGTTGAATTCTGGAAGCCTGAGCTGGAATCCATATAAAGCATATACCAAACCAAATATTACCTGTGAAAAAATGCACCATTAATGCAAAATATCTTTTCCTAGCTAGGCCTCCATGTGCTAGTAATTATATTAACTTCGTAATGTATAGAGATAGATATAAATTAAGAGCCTGGGTTTTTGAAATCCCACTCTGCCTCTTATTACCCATAATCTTGGGCTACTTGGTCTTTTCGTGTCTTAACATCCCCTTCTGTAAAATGGAGACCTTTACCTCCTATCCATACAGGATAAGTATGTAGCTCATAGAAATGTTTTGAGAATTAAATAAATTGATATTATAAAGTGCTTAAAATAGTGTCTAGCACATAGTAATAAGCTCTCAATAAATGTTGGCTATTATTATTCAACAGGTCTTATTTCCTGTTTTAACGGAAACGATTCAGTCCTCAAAAGAGTTTTCCTGTTAATATGCCCAGTACACCTCACGATTTTACCTTCTCTTGTTTCTGAATTTACAAGCCATCCATTTTGTGGACACCTTAAGTGGCCACTAAGTTACAGAACAGACCTCTTTGTCTTTCATTCAAAAGTAGAGCTTTCTAGCTTTGCTCTGCTTTGCACATAGCCAGAATTTTAGTCTCCTTTCATCAGAGTTGGGTTTTGGCTCTCATGTCATCTTCTTTCTTCTTTTCCTTCTTCTCCTTCCCCTCCCCCACCCTCCTCCTCTTCCTCATCATCATATTTTACATGTAGTAACTTCTCCTTGGCCTATCTAACACTACCTCATTAGACTCTAAACCTTAATGGTACTCTTTCACTTCTATAAGACAGCCATGGAAATTGCCTATAAAACTCTCTGTAGAAGTTTTCCCTTTGTCTTCTAGCACCTGTGTCCCCTTGTCACTTTCAGCCCTACCCCCTGTACTGGATGTGGGAAGGAAGGCCAGCTGCTGGATTATTTGGGCAACAGTACAATGGAAGGTCACAGAGCCCAGATGCAGGAGGGATCCCAGAAGGTCCTCACAAAACTCCCAGCAACTCTGTCAGCTCCCAGAAACTACGTTATTACTATGACTTGCCAAATCTAAGAGCGTTGCAACACCCACCTTTGAGCTATCAGAGCTAGACCAAAAATTATCTGAATGACAATTCACTGCAATTTGGGTATATCTAAACAACAGCCACAAATCAGGACTCGGGGAGGTTTAGGCACAGTGCTAGTAACATTGCATCCCCTGGGACAGGCACCCCTCCCCACCCCAGGATGGCTTCCAAAGCCTCGGAGAATTAGACACTCGAAGTCACCTTCGGCAATAACTAGTTGGCTCTTTTGTTTTTCAGTCAGTATCTTCATCCAAGTAAAATTGTTTGAAAATTTGACGGGCCCCATAGTTCTGTAAAGCTTATATGATGAAAAGAAGAAATTCTGCCCTACACCTCTTCCCTTCCTGATTTCTGTTCCCTAAAACTTTATATTTTAGTTGTTTCTTCTGATATGGACCTCTGTATTTTCAAATAACATATTTGTACAGTTATCTCTTGATTATCATGTTGTAGATATTACCTGTTGATTCCTTAACATGGAAAATATGGATTTAGGGGCGCCTGAGTGGCTCAACTGGTTAAGCGTCGACTTCGTCTCAGGTCATGATCCCGTTCAAGCCCCGTATCGGGCTCTGTGCTGACAGCTCAGAGCCTGGAGCCTGCTTTGGATTCTGTGTCTCCCTCTCTCTCTGCCCTTCCCCCACTCGTGCTGTTTCTCTCTCTCTCTCAAAAATAAACACTTAAAAATTTTTAAAAGAAAATATGGATTTAGCTCACTTACCCCCCCGCCTCTCAAACTTGCTTCCTCCATGTTCCATGTTCCCAATTATTGTTGTATTACTGCTCTTGGTGAAATCAGTGCTCTGTGCGTGCGTGCGTGCGTGCGTGTGTGTGTGTGTGTGTGTGACGGTGGATAAATGTTCACAGCTGAGCCAAATGGTAAGCTTTGATTACATTTATATCTTGCACAACTTTTGCTTTTCCTGCAGTTATTGTATTGCTTTGTTTGTTTGTTTGAATTTTTAAGTTCCTGTCCTTAAGCCATTCACAGAATCCTCATCAGCAGTGTAAATCTCCTCTCAGTGCATTTTCAGACATCAGGCCATCAATCCATTTCTTCATGGGGCTATTCCTCCTGGAGTTCCACATCTTTCTCCTCCCACCTGGGTTGGTACTAAGACAGCTGCAGAGCTGGCTGGCATCCCAAACCCCCTTTCTACCCCGCTTGTAAGTCGGGTCCCCTGTTATGGAAGCCAAGTCTTCTCCAGATTGAGTTGGTCCTCATGTTAGTGGAATGTATCCTCTACCACCTGCCTGAGAATTCATGAGTTTACACGATAGGTAAATTTTGGAGGACTTGCGTGTATCGAAATAGCTTTCTTCTTCTCTCCTATCTGACTGGATATAGCATCCTTGGCTATAAATAACTCTTGGGAGGAATTTTGAGTACTTAATGCATTTTCTTCTGGCTTCCAGGGTTGCTGCCAAAATGTCCATTGCTGTTCTAATCCCCACTCTTTGGAAACTTTGAGAATCTTTTTTAAATTCTCAGCTTTCTGAAATTTCACAGTGCTATATGTCCTGGTGTGGTCCCTTTTGTATTCATTGTTCAGGGACTTGTCTAGGCCTTTTCAATATGGAAGTTCATATCCTTCAGTTGTGGGAAATTTTCTTGTGTGATTTCATTGCTAATTTTCTCCACTCTGTTTTCTCTTCTCTTTTTCTGGAACTTGTATTATTTAGATGTGGTACCTTCTGAACTGATCCCCCCTTTTTCGTCTCTTTTTCTCTTCTATTTTCCATCTCTTTGGTTTTTTTTCTACTGTTCTAAAGATTTCTTAACCTTACCTTCCTACCCCTTAGTTTGATATTATTTCTACTACCATATTTTTAATTTATAAAAAGTTTTATTTTGGCTTTTAAAATATTTCTTTTTATACCATTTATACCATCCCATTCATAATTTATAGGTTCAGTTAATTTTTTTCTGATATTAAGGATTTTTTTTTTTAATTTTTTTTTTCAACGTTTATTTATTTTTGGGACAGAGAGAGACAGAGCATGAACGGGGGAGGGGCAGAGAGAGAGGGAGACACAGAATGGGAAACAGGCTCCAGGCTCCGAGCCATCAGCCCAGAGCCTGACGCGGGGCTCGAACTCACGGACCCCAAGATCGTGACCTGGCTGAAGTCGGACGCTCAACCAACTGTGCCACCCAGGCGCCCCAAGGACTTTTTAAAGTGTTCTCCTGTTGCCTTTATTTTCTGTTTTCTCTTTTCTATTTGTTTGTTTGGACTCTGCATTTTGTGTTAGAGGCTTTCCTCATACCTATACTTTCACTGTTAAGAGGAAGATATTAATAGTGTAACTGAGAGTCCTGTGTTTGTATGTGAAGACTTTCAAGTAGTGGTGATTGGCCTGGAA
This sequence comes from Felis catus, assembly GCF_018350175.1. Lineage (NCBI taxonomy): Eukaryota > Metazoa > Chordata > Mammalia > Carnivora > Felidae > Felis > Felis catus. The sequence goes on from NC_058371.1 coordinate 86,228,076, forward strand.
CCCAGCCATGGGCCATCCAAAATCTATTAGTCATTTCTCATAGACTAATTTCCCTAGAGAGGAGTCTACCAACCTTCTGTTTAGAAGACATAAGACTGGCTGCCAGTGATCTTGAAACAAAATGAAGTGTTTGGAAGGGAGTAAGGTTATCTCACCATTGACTTGCAGATTTCCGCTTATTTCCCCTGTTGGCCAGTATAGCACCCCCACATCCAGCTGTGCTTTATGCCCATATGCCAAGTCCCTCTTCTTTCACTTCTTGAAAAAGGAAGCCACCAACCCTTTCAGGATGGAGGAAGGATAGTTGCATGGCCATGCACAGAAGAAGGGTCTCAGGGTCTGACCCTTTTATACAGATTTTCAACCAACACTCCTGTTTTTTAGCCCCATCTACACCGTATCATCGGAGCTGTCTGGTGCCTCCAATAGTGTCTGCTGCACAAAGTTTACGTCGCTGAGCTTTTTAAGGTTCTTAACATTCATTGGCTTCCTTCTCTTTGGCTTTTCCCCCATTGAAAGTTCAGATTTCAGCATTTTCAGCTCTGCTAAATTAGTTCCCGCTCATTCATCTGCTTTCCAGTTTCCAAAATTATGTTGACATCTCATATCTGCTTTTGGCTACTTTCCTATCCTCTCTATGTAGAGCTTTGTTTTTTTTTTCTTTAAAAAATCTCTTTTTTGTCATTTTTGTGGAGCGTAAGGAGGTAAGGTAGAAGGGGAATGGAGATAAACACGTATTCAATCCGCCATGTTTAACTGCAATTTGTAAACCAACTTTTTGTTTCTAAAGGATACACTGTTTCTCTGTGCAATAAAATAAAACTGTCTGGGTTACTTGGCAAGTCCTTCATCTTGGAATATTTCCACTCGGGGCCGCCATAATGGTGTGGGTCTGCATCAGAATACCCTTAAGAAATTCAGTGTGATCTAGAGCTATCCTGGGTAATGTAAGGCATATTCTCCTGGTTTACCCATAAGTAGTGTGAAACTCACAGAAGATCAGAACCAACCAATTCCCTGGATTCTGGACTGAAATCTAACCCCAAACTCCTCATCAACCCAGGAAACTAGAACTATCAAAGCTATGAGTCTCAGTATGAGCTGAAGAAATTACACCACACTCCTCCCTTTGTCTACGGCTTTTCTAGACTGTTGGCACTCTGAAAACACAATATATCATAATATGATAGTATATTATTGTATCACGTTATGACCAAGGTCCTTAGGTATGTTTAATTTCGTTTTCAATTCTAGCTCTACCCGTTAGTAGGATGTCAGTTGTCTATAGAAAAGCAGCACTAGATTAGTAAAAAAATGTTTCATTTTCCCCATGTAATAAAAAGCCAGAGATAGGCAAGTGAGAGGAAATGCAACTGATAAACAATATCCAATATGTCCCACCTCCTTCTTTTTTTCCTCTTCTGTGGCTTTTATCCTCATACTTCTTATCTCAAGGTCATAAGATATTGTCTCTCCCACCAGCCTAACATCTGCCCTTCAGGCCCCAAGAAAAAGAAAAAAGGGACAAGGAGAGGGAGCAGAGCCAATCACAAATTCCCAGCATACTTTACATGCATCTCATTGGCCAGAACCGTGTACCATGCCTACCTCGAGCTGCAAGGGAAGCTGGGAAATCCCTCCTCAAATTCAATCAGAATCCTAATGAAGAAAGGACGAAGAATATTAGCTAGACAGCTAATAGTGTCTGCCACACTGGCTGGACATCCTTAAGCAAGTTATTTAATCTCACTTAGCATCTATAACTGTATTTGTAAAGTGAGACTAAAAACACCCACCCCATAGAGTTGCAGTGAGAAACAAAGGGGAAAATGTTTATAAGACACATAGCACCATACCAGACAAATAATATGCCTTCCATAAATGTTGGCTCCCTTCTCGGTGATGCCTAATATTGGCCTGATTTCTGAACATACCACAGTGTCAGAATATGCTGTGAAGACCACAGATGCATATTACTTGACAAAAATTAAGTTTGTTTTGAGCATTATACAACACCAATTGGCCAAGCGTTAGTAAAAAATGAGATTTGGGAATCACAAGTCAAAAAATGTATTGGATGTAAGAATGTCTGAATATAAGACACAGAGAACATGACTATAAAGATGATTTTACAGTCCATGTATTTTATTATAATCCTTAATCTTCCTTTATATTCCTTGCCTTTATAGCTATCCCACCCATCAACCTCTTTTTACCACACTCTTCCCTTGATCTCTTGAGAGCTTCTTTAATTTGTATTTACTGTTATTTATCTACAAAGCTTTATTATGCAGTCATTGGACCATCGGTGTGTGTGTGTGCGTGTATGTGTGTGTGTGTCTTTAATCAACTCCAGTGACTGACTGCCCCTTTGCTCCCTCCACACAAAGCAAAGCTGTGTGAAGCCCTTATAAACCAGGTTGGGCCGAGAGGTGGAGAAGCTAATGTGAGGGGAGGGTTGTGGCCAGCCAAGCCACAACTGAGGATTTATGAAAACTGCAATGGTCTATTAGAGTTGGGGTGTCAGAGGGTGAGAGCCCATATGGTTTCCTGTGTTTTTATGTCCATAGAATTTTCCTGTCTGTACATACGATGGAGTGCTTTGTGCTCTGCCTTGTTTCACACCTTATGCCCTGTGACCTAATGTGTGCCACTGCACACAGTCTAACAGAGGACAGGGACCAGGGGCACATTTAACAACCTAAATTGGAAAGCACCATTGTTTTCCTCTCTCCAGCTAAATGAGCACTGGTAACAGAGGGGAGAGGTTTGGTGTTGTGGTTGTTTCCACACAGTGAAAAAAAGAAACAATATTCCAATCTCGCCTGAGCCGTGCTGCCTTCTAAAATCAGCAATTAGGAACACATCCTCTTAAGGTAAATACGGAAGGGCAAAGAAAGAAGTCTCTCCCATTTAAAAATGTTTTCTTTCTTTTGTGGTCCTTCTCTAGCTGGTCTTTGCCTACATCGAGTTCTGGCTCTCTGGGTAGAAACCAAATGCCACAGTCCAAAGGAGAAGCTCTTTCACAGGGAAAACAAAAGGCAGCTGTCAGTTTAATCCCAAACTCCCTGATAACATTCCAGCAGAGTTCCTTTTTCTGGAGATGAAATAAGAACCCTGGCAGGCCCTCTTGACTGGCCACATAAATCATTTGTAGTAATTGCTCTGAGAGAGGAGTACCTCTCAGGCTCTGCAGTTGGGGGGGGGGGGGGGTGGAAGTCACACACCGACATTCTCTCTCTCCCTTCCCCCCTCCCTCTCTCTCTCTCTCTCTCTCTCACACACACACACACACACACACACACAACACACACACACACACACTCACACACACTCACACTATGCCATGGCCTCTAGCTTGTCCCATACACGTGTACATGCACCCACGTGTATACCCCCTCTTCTCAGGAGTTGCTCACACCCGGGTGGGCTCAGTGAGCCATATTAAAAAAAAAAAAAGAGCATGGCACAGAATATAATGAATAGTCAGTTTTATGTTTCCTTCTCTTTGAGCTTGAGCCAATTTAAATTCTTCTGGAGTACAGTTTGGGAGGGGATATTGGGAGGGTTGACAGGAAAAGTGGGAGGGAGAGAACACAAAGGTAAGAGGGGGATGGTTATGATTTGGCTTTGTTAGGCTTATCCATTGCTGTGTATTCTATGATGTGTCACCTGCTTCCTCCTTTTTGCCTTTTCTGGTGAGAACTGAGATGTGGTCATAAAAATCCCCCACACTGTGATCTGGGAGCTGCTGCTGAGGCTTGGCAGTTCACTAAGGACCGAACTCTCAAAAGCCACAAAGCTATAATATCCCTTCCCCTCTGTGGCCAATAAAGATGGTGATAATCAAATAACAGGGCTTAGAAGTGGTGTGGTGCCTGCAGCGGTTGGCCACAGGCCGGTGATATACACCCTTCACTTGTACCCTGATGTATGTTCATTGAAAATATTGAGGCCACCAGAGATTGGGAGGGGGAGGTCCTGTAGGCACACATAGCTGTTTGAAGAATGAACGGATGGATGAATGACCACATGAATGGATAGATGGATGAATGAATGATGGATGAGTAGAGTTCAGTATTGTGTTATGAGCACAGCTCGAAAAGCCAGGAAAATTGCAGAGCTCCTGTGACAGATGAACACCTTGTCCCTCTCCACACACCCTAAGTTGTAACTATCCTTTGCACTATGACCATGGACAGAGAAGAGGAAGTGAGGGAAAGGAAAAGCTGAACATGAGTAGAAAGGGGGGGGGGGGTTCCCCAATGCCACCCTTCAGTCCTGTCAGCCAGCCCTACTGTGAATCAGAGCTGTCTGTTCCCACAAACGTGGAACCTGCTAAGCTAGAATTCAGTCATTTGTTTTGTTTGGTAAGAAAAATATCAAACTTGGAAAGTGCCATTTATGTGCTATATACCCGTATGACCAGAGCCCCATTTCACCTTTGTCAAGCTAATAGTAAAATCAACCTTCTTTCTTTATTTTGCAATTTGTTTGACCCCAACTATCTAACTTCAAAAGAGGATCGAAGTGTCAGCAAAGAGCTATGTTCCACCTGGTATATTCCAGACATAAAACTACATGCATTCCACCAAGTGACTTCTGCCACAGAGGCACAGGGTGTTTTGGGTACACGTATGCCCATTTGAGGCATCCTGTGGAGTCTGAGCTCAGCCCATCCTAGGTTGGCTCTTTCTCTTTTCTACTTCATCCATAACCCTAGAAGTAATTAGTCATTCCTCTTTTGGCCCCCAAGCCAGTTATTACAGATTAGCTTGTGTTTATACACTGGACCAAAGATGGCTCTTGTGTATGACAAAACAAGTACAGGTATTTAAAAATTTCCAGCATCCAGGCTTCTACCGATAGGGATTGGTCAATTTTTGCTTTAATTTACAAAATCTGTTTAGGTTACAGTTCTAAATTCAGTCACACACACACACACACACACACACACACACACACAATGCTAATAGCTTATATTTATATGATAGGTTACAGTTTGCAAAGCAGCTTTCTATATGGCAGGTCATGTCAGTTGCTGTTTTTAAGCTGAAGAAACTGAAGCTTAGAGTTAAGTGACTTGGTTAGGGTCATAGAGAAAACAGAAACAGGTATGGAAGCCAGGTAATGAGAGATCTAGTTTCATTTGCCATTGAGCATATAATCTCTCTCAAATTATTGTGGCGAATTTTAGCAAATTACCTTTTACATTATATTATAATGCAAAAAATATGCTTATCTCAGAAATGTTTTAAAAATAAACACATGATATGTTTTTTAAATCATGCATAATTGTACCTTCCACGATGATCTCTTCAATATCATTTGAAGTGATTCATTCTAGTCATTTCTATGCACATAAAACTAATAGAAGGCTTTGATATATACAGCATTAAATCATGCAGCATTTGGTTTTGTATCTTACTTTTTTCACTTATCACTTTATTGAGAATTTTTTTCTTTGTCATTAAACATTATTTATAAAACATGATTTTTAATGCTTGCCTAATTTCCCCTGGCATGACTAAAGCATAAAATATTTAAAATTTAATCTATCCCCGATTGTTGAACATTTTAGTTGTTTACCTTTTTTTGTTTATGAACATCCTTGTAAACAAATCTTCAGTGGAATTTCTGATTACTGTTATAATAAAGATTCGTAGAAGAGGTATTTCTGGGTTAGAAGTTATTAACAATTCTCTAGATCTTACAGGGGTTGTATAATTGGCTTTCAGAAAGATTTTTATCAGGGCACCTGGCTGGCTCAGTCAGTGGAGCGTGTGACTCTTGATCTTGGGGTTGTGAGTTCGAGCCCCACATTGAGTGTAAAGATTACTTAAAAACAGATCCTTAAAAAAAAAAAAAAAGAGCAGCCACTCTGGAGAACAGTATGGAAGTTCCTCAAGAAACTAAAAATAGAACTACCCTACAATCCAGTAATTGCACTATTAGGTATTTGCCCAAAGTATACAAAAATGCAGATTCAAAGGGGTACATGCACCCCAGTGTTTATAGCAGCATGATCAACAATAGCCAAATTATGGAAAGAATCCAAATGTCCATCGACTGACGAATGGATAAAGAAGATGTGTGATACACACACACACACACACACACACACACACACACACACACACTGGAATATTATTCAGCCATCAAAAAGAATGAAATCTTGCCATTGGCAAGGACATGGATGGAGCTAGAATGTATTATACTTAGCGAAGTAAGTCAATCAGAGAAAGACAAATACCATATGATTTCACTCATATGTAGAATTTAAGAAACAAAACAGATGAGCATATGGGAAGGCAGGAGGAAAAGAGAAGAGGGAAACAAACCACAAGAGACTCTTAGTGATAGAGAACAAACTATGGGTTGATGGAGGGAGGTGGAGGGGAAATGGGCTAGATGGATGATGGATACCAACAAAGGCCCTTTCTGTGATGAGCACTGGGTGTTGTAGGTAAGTGATGAATCACAAATTTTAAAAAAATAATTTAATGGGGCGCCTGGGTGGCGCAGTCGGTTAAGCGTCCGACTTCAGCCAGGTCACGATCTCGCGGTCCGTGAGTTCAAGCCCCGCGTCAGGCTCTGGGCTGATGGCTCGGAGCCTGGAGCCTGTTTCGGATTCTGTGTCTCCCTCTCTCTCTGCCCCTCCCCCGCTCATGCTCTGTCTCTCTTTGTCCCAAAAATAAATAAACGTTGAAAAAAAATTTTTTTTAATAAAAAAATTAAAAAAAAATTTAAAAAGTATGATTTTATCAATTTATACCTACTATTGAGTAAGTTCTCCTCTCTCCATACCCTTTCCAACTTTAAGAATTATGAACTTAAAAAAATTTTTAACAATATAATAGTGAAAATTTTTATTTTGCTATTTTAATTTACATTGTATGATCATTAGTGAGATTGAACATCTTTGTTGAGAATTATTGGCTAAATTGTATTTTTTCATTCGTAAATTGTCTCCTATCCATGCCCGTTCCCCATTTTAGAATGGGATATTTCTTCTCTTTAAAAATTTACATTAAAATTTGCATTTTTTGCAAATATTTTATCCCAGTTTTTAAGCAGCCTCTTAATTTTTAAGGTTTTTTATGGGCAATTTTAACATTTTTATGTAATGAAAACTATTAACCTCTTCTTCTATAACTTCCAGTTATTTTGTACTTAGAAAGACTTTATGTGAAAATCATTAAATATTGACCTTTTAAATGTTTTTGGAGTTCATTTTTTTATAGTTAATTACATGGTTTTCAGAAAATGTATTTTGGTATGTTGATGTGGTGTAGACCTGCCTTCAAATTTTTCTCTCAACTCTGGTCTATTTATTTAATCATCCTTTCTTTCTCCTTATTTTTAACATAGAATGAATTCTTAAAATCTCATCTTGGACCATCACTCTCTTCCATTGACCCATCAATAGAATAATTTTAAATTACTCTGGCTTTATAGTAAGGTTTAATGGTTCACATTGCTCATCTTTAGCTGTGCTGGCTCTTCCTCCCAGTTTATTTTTCCAGAATGCCTATAAAAACATTTCATTAAATTCATAAATTAATCCCTCTGGAATGTTGATTTGAATTACACTAAATCTATAGAATAATTTGGGAAGAATTGACTTCTATATAGTATATAGTCTTTCCGTTCAGGAATATGAAATTTATCTCCATTCATTCAAGTCTTCTTTTATGATTCTCTAATTTTCTTCATATAGTTCCTATTCATTTCTTATTAAGGTTACTTCTGGGTAACTCAAGTGTTTAATTATTTCTGTTTCTGAAATCGTCGCAAAGTGGCATTTTTAAAAGGAGGGTCCTGATTAGCTAAATTGAGGTTAGACTATGAGAAAACCCAACAGAACCTGACAAGCTAGAAGACATTAGTAATTAAATAATTTCCATCTGAAAACTAATTGGATTAAATTAACCCATTTTAAGATATTATTTCTCAGACAAGAAATGCCCAGCTGCTATTTGTATATCACCATCAGTGGTGTCCCTAATAACATACCACTCTTAGTCAATGAGTAAGTGAGAAATAAATGAGTTTCATGCCTATTATAAATTTATTTTTAAACACATTGCTATTTGCCGTTACTAAACGGCAGTGTTCTAGATACATTTTTCCCTACTTCTAAGTCACACTTCTCTCCTAAGTCGTGTCTCAGTCTTTTTACCTCTGTGAAACTTTTCTTTTGATTTCCAAAAACACATTTTTCCAATATAAAAATGAGTATTTTTGTATAGTAATACTTAAATTTACACATGCAAATAAGACTATATGCATATATAAACTAATATAGAAAGAGAATATATTACAGGATTTTAGAGCACAAACAGACCTTAAAAAGCAGCTAGCCAAAGTCATCTAGACTTTTTTTTAAAGCAATCTCTGTATCTAACTTGGGGCTCGAACTTATGACCCCAAGATCAAGAGTCACAGGCTCTGCCAACTGAGCCAGGAAGGTGCCCCCAAAGTTATCTAATCTTACTGGTATCCATGAATGCCCTGAAGTTGTTACTGAGATTGTGTTTGTGGGTGTGTTTTCATGTGTGCATTTCTCTGAGGGGAAAGTCTGTGGCTGAGTTTTATGTGTCTGCCACTGAGGAAAAGACCCTAAGAAAAAGTTGAGAATGACTGGGCTACTCTCGCCTGTCATTGATCAGATGAGATTTAAAAAAAACAAAAGGCCCAAGTTCTTGAGGAGATGTGCCCTTGGACATAGAGCCCTTCTGGGGCAGGGCCAGGGCAGGAAGTTGGGCCTCTTGATCTTCAGGTTTCTCTGCGACACCTTTCTGCACGATATGAAGATTCCATCATATCCCTGTACAGCCAGTGTGCCTGCATCATGGAAACTGGGTGTGCTAGAACAAGTGTGGCATTTGGAGCCAAGACCCCAAGCTGAGATTTGTCTCTGGACCCTCTAGTCGTGTGACCCCTGGACAAGCGATTCAGCTCTGGCCTCAGTTTCCTCCTCTGTGAAATTGAGCTGCAGGAGTAAAACCTATCTCATCGAGTTTTTTTTTTTTTTTTTTTTTTTTGGGACAGAGAGAGACAGAGCATGAACGGGGGAGGGGCAGAGAGAGAGGGAGACACAGAACCGGAAACAGGCTCCAGGCTCTGAGCCATCAGCCCAGAGCCCGACGCGGGGCTCGAACTCACAGACCGTGAGATCGTGACCTGGCTGAAGTCGGACGCTTAACCGACTGCGCCACCCAGGCGCCCCTCTCATCGAGTTTTAATGAAGCAATGTGTATATGTGCATACATACCTAAGTACTTTATAAACTGTAAAGTCCTGGGGAGTGTCAGTTATTTTTTTTCTCGTCGCTCTGGGGGACGTGTAGTAAGGGAGGCACGGTGGAGGCATGTGGCAGCATTAGCACCTTTCAGCTGCCACCTTTATCCACCAAACATCTCAGCCTGCACCAGGGCCAGCCCGCCGTGCTAAGTGCCCTCTCCACTGCTCTGATCTCGAACATGGTCATTAACTTACACATCTCCCAAACACCTGCTAACAGAAATGCTCTTTATGATGTAATGCATATAACTCTTAGAACTTGATAATAGAGATTATGTTTTTGTTTTGTTTTGCTTTATAAAAATCTTTATTTTGGGGGGCGCCTGGGTGGCTCAGTCGGTTAAGCCTCTGACTTCGGCTCAGGTCATGATCTCACAACTCGTGAGTTCAGGCCCTGGGTCGGGCTCTGTGCTGATGGCTTACAGCCTGGAACCTGCTTCGGATTCTGTGTCTCCCTCTCTCTCTGCCCGTCCCCCTGCTTGTGCTCTGTCTCGGTCTCTCTCTCAAAATAATAAATATTTTAAAAAATGTTTTAACTAAATAAATAAATAAATTTCATGGGAGTTCAAAGCATCTTGGAAGAACCACAAATCTGGGTATTTGAGAGTGGAACATGTATGAAGAGGGGTAGTTGTATCATTTCTAAACATCATAACATAAATTCATTGAGCACTATTTGCTATAGAGTGCAGTTAAGCATAGGACATTTTTTGTCATTTGGGTAATACTTACATTTGGAAAGTGCTACTCGGTTTCTAAAGCAGTTTACAACATCATGTTTGATGTGTGGATGTACATTTCATTTAATCTTCTCAACAGTCCTATTAAGAAGAAATGATTATCCTTATTTTTTATAACAAAGGAAAGGAGTGGCCAGAGGTCCACACTTCACCATCAACATGGCCAGGACTTGACCCCTCGCCTCTGAGATCCCTCTCTCGGAGGCTGCAAGGCAGCCTCACCCAGAAGACTCTGGTCTGAGAGCAAACAATTATACTGTTTGATTTTTTTAAGAGAGTATAATGATTGTGTATTTATTTTGCAATGTGTATTATTTCAATATATTGGATAGAGGGAAACATAGAGAAGTATCCAGAGAATGGAAAAAAGAAAGAAAAGAAAAGAGAGAAAGAAAAGAAAAGAAAAAACAGTAAGCCAAAGCCAAGGCAATGAAGGAAGACAGGCATAGAAGAAGGCAAAAAGAAGTGAGTTGTTCGTGGAAATACAAACAGTGAAAAAACTCAAGAGAAACCTCTGGATAGGAGAGATAAAGAACCAAGGAGAGAGAGAAAGGAACACAGTGACAGACACCTACCCAGCCTTGCCAGGCACCCACAGGGGAGATGCACATACAATGTATGTTAACTTCCAGGAGGAGATTCTAGTCCACTTCAAAACCAACCAACTCACTCCAGATGTCCCCAGTTACAGGGCACGTTCATTCTCTTCATCCTGCACTCTACCTACCCCATCCAGGACCCACTGGATCCCAGTACAGCTCGAGAGTTTGGGAAGTGCCCTGATGCTGAACTGAGCCCTAGGATCAAAAACCTATAGTGAAAGAGAGCTTTCGTGTTTAGAAATAGCCAGACCACAACACCGTGCACCACGCACCCAACCTCATCCTGAAGGGGGCAGTCTGTCTGTCCATCTGGGCACCTTCTGTCCAGGTATCTTGGTCAGCTGAGGAGCCTAGACTTGCTGCCACCTGCCCTATACTTGGGAATTAACTCTTGATAAGATTGTACTCCTGCTTAACATCTTTCTTCTCATTAAACAACTTTCTCCCTTTAGTTATTTGCTCTGCTCCTGATGCTATGCGTCGTTGCTGCCTGGAATTTCCAGAGAAGCAGAACATGAACAGACACGTGTGCCCCCACGTGTAGACACACACCTGCGTCCTGCTCCCCTACATCTGGGCCTCCCTCGGATGGTGACCTCAGTCTCAAATCCATCCTCAGTGTTGCCATCTTCACTAGGACCACCTACTTTGGCCTTCCCTTGGGTGAGAAAAAAGCCCTGGGTCTCTGAGCCATGGGGTACACTGCTCCTCGCCCCCTCCCCTGCCCCCATTCCTGCCTCAGGCCTTCACCGCCCACAACAGCAATGCAGCGGACCGTCCCCTGTGGTGAATTACCCTTGGGAGTAGGGTTGCCAGATTTAGAAAACAAACGACAGAAAGCCCAGTTAAATTTTAACTTCAGATAAACAACAACAAATTTTTAGTATGTGTGTAAATGTGTTAGTATAAGTGGTTTATCTAAAATTCAGGTTTAACTGAGTGCCCCGTATTTTATCTGATAACCCTCTTTGGGAGCCATGCCTGTCCTTGGGAAAGCACTGAGTGCCTTCTTAGGAAGAGATATGGTGATGGTCATAACCCTGTGCTAAAGGCCCCCTTTGCCATTGAAGCTGTCCTACCCCATAGTGGGCTTTTAGGTGTCCCTTTGAAACCTACTTATTTCTAAGAAGCAAGCAGATTCCATCTGGATCCATCAGCCAAGGCCAGGCACATCTGAAGTCCACTGAGCACCAGACCAGATCCCTGAAATATCTGCCTAACTGGACACAGCTCTTTATAAGCATCAAAATGTCATTTTTCTCCCTGCCAGGATTTCCTCCAACTTTCCAAATAAGGGCCAAAAACATTGCAGATAACTCAAACAATTTGCCAGCCCTATCTCTCCTCAACAGGATTACTGGTTGCAAAATAAATGAAATCAGTGTTGTTTACGACTCATCATCCAAAATTATTATTCACTTTGGGCAAATGGCTGTTTGTAAAACTAGAGTGCCGTATTTTGAGTCATTATCTTTCATTCCTTTCAAAAATTAAAGCTGACTTGGAGTTTTCAAATGAAAACAAATCAGAGGCCTTTCTGATTCTTTCTGTTTTGTCTCGTATGTGCAGTCTTCCAGGGAAGAAGGCCTTCTTCCTTTTAAGGCCCAACTGGCAGCTGAAGCTATTGCGCACATTCTCTTCTCTCCTCTTTTTAAAATCTCTCTTTGGGACACCTGGGTGGCTCAGTCCGGTAAGCGTCCAACTCTTGATTTTGGCCCAGGCCATGATCTCACAGTTCTTGAGATTGAGCCCCACAGTCTTAGTGCAGAGCCTGCTTGAGATTCTCTCTCTCCCTCTGCCTCTGTCTCTCTCTCTGTCTCTCAAAATAAATAATTAAAAAAAAAAATTAAATCTCTGGGGGCTCCTGGGCGGCTCAGTTGGTTGAACATCCGGCTCTTGATCTCGGCTCAGGTCATGATCCCAAGGTCATGGGATCAAGCCCCACATCGGGCTTGGAGGCTGCTTAAGATTCTCTCTGTCTCAGGGCACCTGGGTGGCTCAGTCGGTTGAGCGTAGGACTTGGGCTCAGGTCATGATCTCACTGTTGACGAGTTCAAGCCCCACGTCGGGCTCTGTGCTGACAGCTCAGAACCTGGAGCCTGCTTTAGATCTGTGCCTCCCTCCCTCTCTCTCTGCCCCTCCCCCGCTCATGCTTTGTTTTTCACTGTCTCAAAAATAAATATAAACATTAAAAATATATATTTTAAAAAAAAGATTCTGTCTCTTCCTCTGCCCCTCTTTCCTGCTGACTTGCTCTCTCTCGCTAAAAGTAAATTAAACTAAATTAAAAAAATTTTTTTTAATTTAAAACTCTCTGATCTGTAAAACTTTTAAAACTAAGTATATGGGTATTCAAGACAACCCCATACACAGGAGTTTATATCCTTGGAAGGCAACATCTTTTTAAGTTTGCTTTGCTGAGACCACACACGTAGGTTTCTATGAGACTCTGCCTTCTCAAGGAAGATGGGACAGGTAATCATTAAGCAAATCTAGACATAGAAATGGCCTTCTTCCAGTTGTAACTACTCCTAAGTCATTGCACTCGTCAACCTTCATAGGAAAACATTTAAGAATATTTACTTTGGGTGCTGCATGTAACATTTAAAAAAAAAAAAAGAAGTGTATGCTGTTAAGGTCTGAAAAAGAATAACCTGACTACTCCAAAATGAAAATAATTTTTGTCATAGACTTAATACTATAATAATAAACTTATATATTCTTTAGTATGATGAAAGAATAAATATAGTCTTTTGCAGTGCAGTTATGTTTCAGACAAAAAATATGCACTTTTTTCTTGATATTATAAATATTTGGTCTCATATTCCTTTTTTTCTCCTATTTCCTTTACTTCTTCTGAAACTTGAGAGGGTAAGTATTAAAGTGCATTAGCTTCTGTTTAAATAGGAGTTATGGGCTGACTGGGAGCCCTTCCTCTGAAAAAACATAATTGTAGCCACAATTGAAATCAGCTATAGTTGTGCTTTGTCCTCACTTGATGCAGCAGGACACCAGCTGATTCAAAAGTCCAGTCTTTAATTTCTACAGAAGACACATATCACTTTACCCTCGGGAGAAAAGATGGGACTCAAGCCCCTTCCTCCCCTTTCCTTTACTGTTCCAGGCTCATCCCGCTTCTGGTTTATAAGCTCCATTCCTAGTTTCCTTACATGAACCTGATATATATTGTCTTATAAGGACAGAAAGAGTTTCGTTTAAGTGCCTTCCTGGATTTTTGAGTGTCCTCACCACTGCCCATAGTCTAAATTAACCATCTATTTTTCCTTAACACACACACACACACACACACACACACACACACACATGCACACTTTATCTATGAACACTTGTCTAGTTATTTTCTGAGTTCAGTTGCTCCAACCTTGACAGTCGAACAGCCACCTTTATCATTAGACAATTTGTAGCATTAGGTTGATATATAGTGTCGGGATGTTTTTCTTTGCAAGAATCACTTGAAGGACTGTTGATTCCCAAACAAAGAGCGATGGTTATAACTCATAGAAGTGATTCACTTTAGAAGTTGGCCATTCAGTTATGTGTTGTACTTTACACACAAAATATTGCCCTAGCCACCTACTCACTTTATGCTTTTGAATGTTCCCACCCCCTCTTTGAACCTAGGGTGAGCAGGAGTTACAGCAAGGCTGGCTGGGGTTGGAATGCTCTTACTAACTGTGGTACAGAGAAGGAAACTGAAAAACTCACAACCTTACCCAGAAGATTAGGCTTCTTTAACTGCCTAGACCAGCAGATCCAGCTGCTTTAAATCTGCCCAGTTCAGACAGAGAGATGAACTTATGAGATATTTAATATTATAACATGTGATGGGTGAAGGTCACAAATGGTCCTGGTAGAGGATCAGGATTTAAAAGGAAGTGCTTATACACCCTTGTTAAATTGGATAACCTTCCCTATTTTAAAGTACATACCAAAAGTAGTTTTGTTATTTTCTTTAACTTTGGAGGTGAGACCTGGACTATGGCTTCTACTCTCCACTCTTGGCAGAAGCATATTTTTATGGGATTGGCCCTGATCTGTCTGATCTCATAGATTATGAGCCATTGCAATACATGTATTAGGGAGATTCCTGGGGTAAATCACATCAGGAAAGCACATCGTGACCAGTAATTGGTCATAAAAAGCCAAAGCAGACAACAGCTCTGGCTTTTGTGTGTATCTTTCCATCATACTTTCCAACAAGTAGGATGTGGGCTACAAAAGGAAAGGAAATTTGTAGGGTGTTACTTACATTTCACACCGTGCATTTAATATTTTAGAGTGGTCCAAAAGAAAATTTAAAAACCGAGCCCTTTTTAACATTCATGATGGCTTGAACTAATTTGTGAGGAAAGCAGCACTGGAACCCCCATTTTAAATGTAGATGCAAAGGCTCCTGGAGATGGATAACTACTTTTTATGCGACAGAAATAAGGAAAATCCTAAAGCTTCGTCGCAGGTCTAGTTGGACCCATTGCCTTTCAGTGCTAACAAATGCAATACAGTTATAAGAGAAGCAGTTACTGAAGGTGGCTAGCCAACTGTCTAATGTCTTATGCCCATCCCTGTAGAGTACTGTCCAACAACTTTGGCCACGGAGTGGTGTTCAGAGTTGAGCTTTGTCTTGGATTAGGATAGAATGTCAGAAGTGAAGGGCACTTTGAGGGTCTTTGGGTTGGATTGGATTAAACCATATCAGGTTGCTGACCTCCAACTGTTCATTTGATCTATGAAAATGGCAATTTCATATGCCATTTGGTACCAAGTCTCAGAAAGAGTAAATTACTTTGTTCTTATTTCATTATGAAAAAGTTTATGCTAAATAAGTGTTAAGGAACTACTACAATGAACTCCCATGTGCATACCACCCAAATTCAGTTATCAAGGTATCACCACACTTCCTTGACTAATCTCTTCCCTTTTTTTTCTTTAATTGAAGTGTTTTCAAGGAGGTTCTAGACATCAGGTTATTTCACCCCTGCATTGTGTGTGTGTGTATGTGTGTGTGTATGTGTGTGTGTGTGTGTATACACACACACACACACATACACACACACATATATATATATACACACACACACATATATATATACACACATACATATATATACATGTATATATATGTATGTATATATGTGTATATATGTATACATATATATGTATATATATGTACATGTATATATGTATATATACGTGTATATGTATATATGTATACATATATACATGTATATATATGTACATGTATATATGTATATATATACATGTATGTATGTATATATATATATTCAAGTCTAAAATATAGATATTTTCCAATGTAAATACAGTGGTGTTATCACACTTAAAGTTGTTAGTAATTGCTTAGTCTATATCAACATGGCCTTAAAATGTCCTTTATGATTGGCTTTGTGGTTGATCATCATCCAAACGAAGTCCACCTGTTGCATTTAGGTGTTAACTTCTTTAAGTCTCTTTTGGAAGGGAGGCACATTTATTTCATTTATTCTTTTTTTTTTTCTCCTCTTGCTGAAGTATTTTTAACGTAAACTCCAACTACACCTGAATTTGATTTCTGCCTCCTTGTGTGGTCACTGACCAGCCAAAACTCCTTCACTGCTGAGAATGGGAGGATTTCCATCAAAGATGTGGTATTTGAATTAAGTCTCTTTTAATCTGGAGCAGTATATCATCTCACCTCCTTTTTATTATACGCCCTTGACTTGTTGAAGAAACTGAGTCAGTCTTCCTATGTCACATTCTAGGTTTATCTCTTCAGTGCCACATGATGTTGTTAATTTGTAAGTGAGCCTAACCTTGGCCTCTCACCACACTCTCCTGACCCCAAGGCCAGTGCCCTACACCACGTCCCACAGCATGAACCTACTGACTTGTTCATCACCTCAGATGGCCAGGACCACCACTTACTTAACCAGACTCTAATTAGTTCAATATCGGGGTACCTGGGTGGCTCAGTTGGTTAAGCATCCGACTTTGGCTCAGGTCACAATCTTGGGGTTCATGAGTTTGAGTCCCGCGTCGGCCTCTGTGCTGACGTCCAGAGCTTGGATCCCGCTTCGGATTCTGTGTCTCCCTCTCTCTCTCTCTGTTCCTCCCCCACTCGCACTCTGTCTCGCTGTCTCTCTCAAAAATAAATAAAGAATAAAAAAATTTTAATTAGTTAAGTATCCACATGTGTATGTACCTATTATGTTTTTCACTACTTTAACATAATGCTAATTTTAATTGAAGTAGACTATAAAACTGTGAAGTTTCACGTGGCATATATATTATTCTAAGAACAAGTTGAAAGCTGCAGTTTCCAATAAGCAGTCACTTATGAAGCAACTGCTCCGTGCCAGGCACTTTGATATTATTGCTTCTAGGCATCTTAACAGCCCTGTGGATTATCAGACCCATTTTACAGATGAGGAAATTGAGTTTAAGGGAGATTAGACAATCTACCTAAGTGTCTGTGGATCCAAGTCCAGTGCTCAAGTGTAAAATAAGACCTAGAAAGCCTAACTACTGAGTCTTTGTGCTAATCACCATCCATTCATTCATTAGTTTGTTCATTCATTCATTCATTCATTCATGCTTGCTGTGTCTCAGGCATTGTGTTTGGCTTTGGTGAATATCCTTTTTTATTTGTGATCAGTTTAAAGCATATATATTGTAACCTTTTCACAATTGCTAGCGTGGAAGGATAGAAGTAGGCTCCGCTTTATGGCTCATTATCTAATATTAGGTGTTTGCTGTAGTTTCTGGAAGGGTGAGCTAAACCATGGCTGGTCCAAATCCATATGGGTCTGTTTGTTTTTTAACACATTCATATAACTCGATTTTCCATTATGATGGACCAATTCCTTTAGAGGAGCAGTGGAAGTTCATGCTCACAGAAAACTCTGATAGGGTACTCCTGCCTGGAGGACTTTTAACTGCCACTGAAAAGCCTGGGAAGAGGGTAGCATCTCTTAAAATCCATGTAGGATCTTTGTACCAGCTGGGCTTCATTTCAAAATCTACCGCTGTCATTACAAAATAGCTGTTTTCTCTTTAATCTGTGTGCCACATTGCAGCAATTTTCATCAAAAATATATTAAGCCCCTGCTGTAAATTGGCCCCACACACCCTTGTCAGGCACATGAAGCATAAAATATCTTCTTTTTTCAAAGTTTTTTCTCTTTCTAAAACCCGAGCAGATATCAGCAGTTCCTAAAGCCTCATAATAGTCCATCACGTCTGTAAGCCAAGGATTATAACGCGTGACGAATCTGATTCAGTGTCAGAAACGGATCTCATCCTTTGTTTATAAAAAAAGAAAATTATAGAAAAGGCCTTCTAGAACAAAACAATAAAGGCCCCAGGTTTCCATTATCTGACGAAATCTCACCTGAAATTGCCCGTCCAGGAGAAACTAGTTTTCCAACCTCAGAGAAGAGGTTTCCATGTGCTACTTAGAACTTACCCTACCATATGCCCACGTTATGATACACCTGTGCAGAAGATACAGTTGTACTTACCATGGGGGTAGGTGGGTGGGCACGTGACCTGGGAGTGTCTGCCCATGGGAGACAGAATGTTTGGATTTGTGGGTGCATTTCTATGCACAGACGTGGGTGGGAACGCACCTGTGGACCCCCCTGGCCTGTAGTAATTTAGAATCCTCCAGAAGTGTTTCTCGTCTCAATAGCAACACTACAGCGTGCTGTAAGGGGGGTCAGCCCGAAACCTCATTTAACATTGTTGCTAAGAAGACAGAAGCTCATTTCCAGCTTGCAGCTTTCAAGACACTACATCTCTTTTGTAGGGAAGTTTGTCAACCTGATGGCCAAGAATCTCTCTGTGTTATGGAGAAAAGAATGGGGTCCGTTCCTTACTAGAAAGTGTGACTTTGACTCTTTCCTCCACTGTTTCCGTTTCTTGTGAAAGAGAACGCAAGAACTGTGGTGCCTTAAACATTCCCCCAGAAGCTCCTGTAACAGAATAGCTTTGACAATTTAACAGGAAATTGCCTCTGATTTTTAAACCATTCTAATTTCACCCTGAACACTCACTAAAATGCATTCAAAAACATTTCATGTGTAATATGCATGACACATAAAGCATGACCCACTCAGTCGAATTCAAATTTAGTTGACATCCTTATACTTTTGTTTTTAAAAAACAACAGCTAGAAGTCTACGTTTTAAGGGGCTTCCAAATTTACTTGCTTGTTTTCTCCTTCCATGAAATGTCTGTGAAATTCAACATTATGTTAGAGCTGCCGTCGGGATACTTTTTTTTTTTTTTTTTTTAGAATTATTAATGAAATTTCAAGTTAGACGGTTTTTCAGGCTTTCCTGAATCTCAGGCTGGATTATTGACATACTTGACAGGTATGATGCAAATCTGGCATCACTTCCACTGTGCCTTCTCACCTAACTTAGTGTGGCTGCCCTTTCTGAGCCCTGGGGAGAAAGCAATAGAACTTCAGTCTCCATCACTTTCTAAGAGAGATAACTATATTGGTGAGGCAGAATAATTTTTTTCCCTGAAAACTTTAGCTATTTGGGAGTTTCGAGGTGTCATTGCCACCAATCCCTACCTTCCTTCAGAAAAGAAGCCTTGCAGGCAGGCAACCTCTTGGCACCTGACCCCAGTCTATTAAGCAGTGTGAAGACAGGAATAATGTTGGCCACGGAGGAGCAAAGACTGTTGGCAGTGCCAGCAGCAAGAATCGAATATAGATGTGCTCCAGCACAGAGTGCAGATGTATGCGCCCCCTCAAACTGCATTTCAACCACAGAAATGGGAGCAGAGAGGCTACTATTCTTCCAATGGGAGGTCAGTTTGAAAACTCTAAGGGTTTTGCAGACCAAATGGAAGTCAAAATTTGGAGGCCATTTCAGTAGGTCAGAAGGGTTCACATTACAGAGTCAAGGAACTGTTCAGATGGAGATGGAAATGGTTAGAAATGACAGCACACCTAAAGCCTTGTGAGTAGACATTTTAGGCCGGGCCAGGAACAGACAGAGGTGAGTGAGATGCCCAGGCAGTCGGTGCATAGTCAGCTTGGGTGTGAGGGTACCAGCCACCCCATTGGTTGCATTTTTACTGATCCAACCAGCCGACTAGGTGACTGGCCTCCCTCCTCACCATTCTGCATACGCCTCTCCTGGAGTTGTTCATCAGGTCAGAGAGAAGGAGAGCCTTCCCACATAGAGCATCATCTTTTGGCTAAGGATGTATGATGATTTTGTCTGTTATCTGCCATTCTAAGGAAATACAGTATTCTAGTATTCTTTAGAGTGACTAGAATACCGAACATGAATATTCTAAATTTTCAAAATATACATTACATTAAAACGAAGTAAGTATGATGTGATATTTCTTTGATAATGATTTATAAGTCACTTTGGGATCATAACAAGGTCAGAGGGTCATAGGCACAAACATTGATTATCCATATAGTAGAACTGTTCCTTAGGTAAATGATGTAGAGTTTTGATTAATGTTAAAAAAGTGAGTCATGAAGATTTACAGTGCTATTGTTTTTTCCTTTTCCTTGTACTTAGGAAAGTAATGTATTCTCAGTGCACAACTATACTCCTATTCTTCTGGGGTTGTGCCCATCGAGTAGACACTATAGGCCGAACATTCAGCTTACTCACTTGTAGATGCTTGCCAATAACACATGAACATATCGTAGAGGAGTGTGTATAATACCTTCCAGAGCTGAAAATCTGCATTTCTGGGCTCAGACAGTGTGTAACTTGGGCTCTTTGGTAGAAAGAAGTAAAGATCAACTCAAGTGAATTTAAGCAAAATTATATATATGTAATATATATATAACCATTTATATATATATTATATATTTTATATATAATATAATTTATATAATATAATATAAATATAATTTAATATAATATAATATATTATAGACTATATTATATATATCTATGTTTCATATATAAAATATATATTATATATATTTTATATGAATAATATAATTATATATAATAGTTATATATGATAATTTAACATACTAATAATTGTGTGTTTAGTACATAATATATTAATATATTTAATATAACTATATACTATATAATATGTTCTATAAATATTTATATATATGTGTGTGTAAAAAACCTATTAGGGTGGCCTACAGATTCCACAACACTGGAGACCCATGTTTGGGAATTAGAGCAACTCTAAGGCTCTTTAGCAGGAAACAGTGTTTAGGCTTTTAGGATGCCACCGCTTAGGATGAGTCCACTCCAAGTGTTTTCCATTTTTTTTTAAGTTTTATTTATTCTGAGAAAGAGGGAGCAGAAAGAGAGGGAGGGGCAGAGAGAGAGGGAGAAAGAGATTCCAAAGCAGGCTGTGCACTGTCAGCACAGAGCCCAATGCGGGGCTTGAACCCACAAACTGTGAGATTATGACCTGAGCCGAAATCAAGAGGCGGTCGCTTAACCGACTGAGCCACCCAGGAGCTCCAAGTGTTTTCCATTCTTGCATCCATCTGCTTGAGACTCAGAGACCTAGGTGAGAGTGTACATTTGGCCTTTGCACCATAGGCAAACACCTTGGTGAGAGGAGACCTTGATGCGTTGCCTGGGAGTTCTGCAAAGCCAGAGGTGATGGCTGCCCAAGAGGAATCTGTGAGTGGGGAGGCTCCACAGCCACTCTGAGTTTTCATGTTCACAGTCTCTGATGTGGACATACTGGGTTGGTGCTTTTTCCATGAATCTGTAACTCTTCAGTTTAGGCCAGACGGGTTGGAGGGAGAGGTGACTCGAGAGCACTCAGCATAACAGGTAGCTGTTCATTCCCTTTCTTTAGTTAAGGAAGACTGGATTCTACCGGAGAGGAAATGCCCCCTTGTCCTTGTTAACATTAAAGAAAATCAGTTGAGATACAATTCTGTCATCCAGTGCAATATGAATCGTATCTAAGAGTCATGTAACACAAGAAAGAAGAGGTTTTGGCATTGTCTGGCACTGAGTACATTACATTAGTCTTATTTGTGTCCAGGTAGGTTAAAGCACAAAGTACATGACATTTTTAATGCTGTTTATTTGAATATACAGACCGGAATAGAATAGCTCTGTGATCTTAGTTAATTCACGTAACTTCTGTACAAATTGTGAGACAGTATTATCATAGAATGCTTGTAATTCAGAGCATATTAATTTGTAAGGAACATAAATAAATCAATGTCAAACAAAATTTAGTTCTTAAATATTTTAAACCTAAATTGGTGTTAAGATATCAGCTTAAATCTCTGTTCCAAAACCACCTATATATACTGTTTTAAATACACTCTTTGTAAAGGATATCATTTGTTTGCTTTTAAGAGGGGAATTGGAGGCAATGACCTCTCAGGTCTCTTTTAGACTTAACATACCTGCACCCGAATCTCAGCCCTCTGTATGTTTTCATTCTGCTCTCTCTGTATTTCCATGAACAGAATTGTATGCTTGGCCCCCGTCACAGAGCCTGAGACCTAGCAAGTGCTCAATAAATGACTGTTTTGAATTGATTTGTTCAAAGCAGCAAAAACTTACGCAGCAGAGTCTGAATAAATGCTTCTCTAGCCTATCACATGCGTTGGCCCAAATACTGAAAAGCTCTGAGTTCAGAGATTCCAGTATATCCAACACTCCCCAGCAGACAGAACCTCCATAATTGCTGTGTCCGTCTGTCTCCAACTGCTGCTCTGGGAAGGAGCACCTGCTTCTCCTGTGACAATGCCAGGGCGCTGGCTGTTAACAATAGCTTATGTTGGTTAGGAAATGATACAGAACATGTGGCTAGAACACAATGGACTAGAAACACTGTAAAATATGCTCAAAGCTCAAACCAGTAATACTGGTTTCGGAGCAATGTGCCTTGTGGCCAAACCGCTCAATGGTTAATCTTCAAGAGGGGCATTTCCCTGTATTATGAGTAGAGCTGCCTCGACTCTCATCTCGAAATTAAGAGCATTAAGAGATAAAGAAGTGCACTGAAGGAAATATATATATATTTTACACTTATTTTTATTGTATTTCAGAGGAAATGCATAACTTTATAACTCATGGACATTGTTTGGATAAAGGGTCCCTTGTTTTCTTCAAGGACAATGGATAAGAATATACTTTATATGTCACAGTAAAATTCTGTTGTAAAACTTTCTGAAATTTGGTACATTAAGAGTTAAAAAGATACTTAAGCAAAATTCCTATCTGAATTTTTTCTAAGCTTGGTTTAATGTCATGATATCAGCTTGGTTTTCTATTTAAAAATTCTGTTTAGTTTTTGTGAATATGATCTATTTGTGTGATATAACCTCCCTGCGAAAGTCCTAGAACAAAAAAAAGAAGGAACACTATAAAAGTTTTCCAGTTTCTCCTTGTCGCTGTGAGAACTTAGCCAAAAGCTGGTTGGTTAAGGAGATTTTAATGTGAGATGACTCAGGTACAGCATTATTCGCAATAACCAAAAGATGATAAAAGCCCAAATGTCCATCAACAGATTAATGGATGATCAAAATAGGGTATATACATACAATGGAATACTGTTCAGATTTTTAAAAAGTGAATTTCTTGGGGTACCTGTGTGGCTTAGTCGGTTAAGCATCCGACTTTAGCTCAGGTCATGATCTCACAGTTTGTGGGTTTGAGCCCCCCGTTGGGCTCTGTGTTGACAGCTCAGAGCCTGGAACCTGCTTCAGATTCTCTGCCCTTCCGCCTCTTGTGTGCTCTCTCTCTCTCTCTCTCTCTCTCTCTCTCTCAAGATAAACGTTTAAAAAAATTTTTTTAAAGAATGAACTTCTTGTACATGCTGCCACATGGATGAAAACATTATGCTACATAAGCCAGACACAAAAAGACAAATATTGTATGATTCTATTTATATGAGGGACCTCGAATGGGCGAACTCATGAGACAGAAAGTAACACAGTGGTTAGCAGTGACTGCGGAGAGTTACTATTTAATGGGTATGCAGTTTGGCATGATGAGAAGGTTCTGGAAATGGTTAATAGTGATGGTTGCACAACACTGTGAACATACTAATACCACTTAGTTGTATACTTAAAAATGGTTAAAGCGATGCATTTTGTTATGTATAGTTTTCACAATTAAAAAAAAGTGGTTTTATCTCCACATGAAGAAAAAAATGACGACTCCGGTAATTTTTAAAACTGGGGTGGGAAATAACATATTCTTTGGGTTTTCTTTATCATTATCGGTTTGTTCGATTTGCAGGGCAGGTCTCCTACTAAGCTTTTTATAATTCTCGGGGCGCCTGGGTGGCGCAGTCGGTTAAGCGTCCGACTTCAGCCAGGTCACGATCTCGCGGTCCCGGAGTTCGAGCCCCGCGTCAGGCTCTGGGCTGATGGCTCAGAGCCTGGAGCCTGTTTCCGATTCTGTGTCTCCCTCTCTCTCTGCCCCTCCCCCATTCATGCTCTGTCTCTCTCTGTCCCAAAAATAAATAAACATTGAAAAAAAAATTTTTTTAAGCTTTTTATAATTCTTAACACACCCTAAGAAGTTAGTGTTTTTAGTGCCCTGATTTTACATATGACAAAACTAAGATTTACAGAATTCACCTAACTCTCCTGAGGTCACCCAGGCACCAAACAGTGGGGCTGGGACCCACACCAAGCTCTACGGAGTCCACAGCCCAGACTCTCTCTCTCTCTCTCTCTAACGCCCCCTGCTGTTTCCATAAGGAAGTTGTTTTCCTTCTTGAAACTTCTAGCTTTCGGCATCCAGGGCATTTCTCCTTCTCTTCCTGCTGCTTGTTCTAGGTCTTTGTCATCGACCTGCCTTCCCCACTCTACCTTGTCCGCAAAACTTAAACAAAGTGGCATGTTCACCAGAGGCCCACCTGCCTTTCCTTTTCTTCCCACACGTCACTTTCTCCATCTGCTGATAATGTGTGTTCGGTGTTCCCCTCAGAACCAGTGCCTTCTAGGTTTACTTCTGTGGCCCTTGCAACACCCCACTTCATTCAGATATGGCCGTTTTCTCTCCCTATCGGTCACTGAGGGTGGAGTCAACTAATCCTCCAGGCTGGATGAGTGGCCCCTTCATCCCTCACTGCTCCCTGCCTGTTTCTAGCATCCTCGGAGAGATTTGTTTGACCAGCATCCTCTGGGAGTTGTCGGTTGAGCAGGCTTGAATAATTAGTTTTCCACTTGAGCTTCCAAACAAGATTTGAGTGCCCCGTGTTCTAAACCTACATTCCCACAGTCAGCTAGACTCTGAGAATGTTGCTCTGGCACCTCAAGTTCATCTTATTCAAAATCTGCTCCATAGTGTCACAAGCTTCTCTGTTACTCGTGTTCAGTCAGATTCAACCGCCATATCCAGATCCTTCCATGCCTTTTGCATTGCCTCCCTCCTTTCTGAACTCACCAACATTGCCCTACTTGAGCTTGTAAAATATCTTTGGAGTAACCCTCTAGTTGTTCTCTCTGATCTCCAATATTTTCTGTATTCCAAGACTCTTTTAAAAATGATCATATATCGCTTTTGTGGCCAGAAGACTTTGGTGGCTCTCCAGTACTTACCAACTAACATTAAAGAATGTTTGCATGACATTCCAAACCTGACAGCCTCAGCTTCTAAGCCCCCATCCAGGCCTTACCCTATTTGCACCTTCACACCCTCTGCATCTGGTCACACTGAACCACCAGCAATTCCCACACACAGACTAGACTTGCCTGCTCACCGCTTCTCTTAGCTCACGAGGCTCCCTCTGTCTAGACTGCATTTCCCTCTGCCCACCCTTGCTAGGAAATGCTACCCTTCTTCAGGGCTCAGTTCAAGCACCCTTTGTGAAACTTTCCCTGGCCCGAGCCACCTCGCCCTGCCCCAGTCAATTATAAGCCACCCAGTGTTTCTGCAGCACAGTGGAAATTCCTTTCTTTCGATGTCTGACATATTCTGCCTTGTATTATTTTCAGCTGTGTGATTAAAGCTCCTTGAAGGGAAAAAAAAAAAACATTTCACAGTATTTTGCTTTCCCTGTGGCACGTAGTCATGACTTTCACATAGTAGGTATTCAAGAAACAAAATAAATTGGACTGTATTTAAAAGCATTTTAGGGGCGCCTGGGTGGCGCAGTCGGTTAAGCGTCCGACTTCAGCCAGGTCACGATCTCGCGGTCCATGAGTTCGAGCCCCGCATCAGGCTCTGGGCTGATGGCTCAGAGCCTGGAGCCTGTTTCTGATTCTGTGTCTCCCTCTCTCTCTGCTCCTCCCCCGTTCATGCTCTGTCTCTCTCTGTCTCAAAAATAAATAAACGTTGAAAAAAAAAATTTTTTTTTTTAATTAAAATAAATAAATAAATAAAAGCATTTTACTTGATGCCCTCTTAAGGCCACTCTCTAGCATTCAAAGGTCTTAAGTTATGTGAAATAAACCTAAGCCAAGTCTTCTGTATTGATAAAAATTAAATCCTGCTGCAAATAACAGAGCTTCTCCGCCTGTACCTTCACCTCCCCACCCATGCAATAGTGGCTTAAATAGCATAGTTGTTTTGGGTTTTTTTTCCTCAAAAAGGAAGTATGGGAGTATGCAGTCCAGGGCTAATCTGGCAGTTCCACAAAGTCAGCAAGAAGTCAGGCTTCTTCCAGCTCTCTATTCTGCCATCCCTAAGTTGTAACCCTCATGGTGTATAATAGCTTCAAGAGCACCAGCCATCACATCAGAGTTCCAGGCAGAACTTCCAGGAACAGAAGAAAGCATGCCCTCTTTAAAGGAAATTCCCAAAGAGATCTGCCCAAATTTCCACTTACCTTGGACAGGCCAAACCTTAATTTCTTGGCCACCTTTATCTGCAACAGAAATTGAAGATTAGAGCAGTAAAACCCTGTTAAAAATGGGAAAAATTGATACTTGATAGGCAACTAGTAGCCTCAACCACATTGTTTTTACTGGTCCCAGCTTTACTGTAATTAACATGTAATATTGTAAGTTTAAGGTATACAATGGGTTGATTTGATACATTTATATATTACAAAATGATTACCACCATAGCATTAGCTAACACCTCTATCTGGTCACATAATTACCATTTCTTTTGTATGGTGAGCGCATTTAAGATCTATTCCCTTAGCAGCCTTCAAGTATATAATACAGTATTATAACCTGTAATCACCACGTTGTTCATTAGGTGCATAGAACTTGTTAATCTTATAACTGGAAGTGTGTTCCTTTTGGCCAGTGTCTCACCATTTCCTCACCCCCAGCCCCTGGTAACCACCACTCTACTGTGTTTCTCTGAACTCAGCTTTTTTAGATACCACGTGTAAGTGATATCATGCAGTATTTGTCCTTCCGTGTCTGACTTATTTCACTTAGCAAAATGCCCTCGAGTTTCATCCAAGTTGTTGAAATCAGCAGGATTTCCTTCTTTCTTGTAGCTAAACAGTATTCCATTGTGTGTGTATACATATGTGCGTGTGTGTATGTGTGTATATATAGAGAGAGAGATATAGATCTGGATAGAGATAGATAGATATCACATCTTCTTTATCCATTCATTGGTGGACACCTAGGTTGTTTCCATATGGCACCATTCTTAGCGGTAATTTTTAAGTTGGGAGGATTTCATTCCATTAGGTCCAGTATCCTTTCTTTGGGCCCTGTAGGGGAAAGGATTGGAGACAGCTAGGAGCAAAGAACTGGGACCAAGATGCAACATATTTCTCTTTCTCTTGCTATCCGAAAAAAGAAACCAGGAAATAACCCACAGAAAAGCCTCTAGTGAACTAACTGATCCTACTTGCTATTCAATTGAAAGAAGAGCCACCATGAAGAAGAGGGAAGGAGAAAGGGAAGGGAGTGTAGCAGGAATTTGGCAGGCCCCCCTGCTGTCACCACAGGCTACAAAGGCAGCCAGAATAGAGGGTGGCTCTCCAGGAAAATTAGCTAAGAGTCCTACCTGAGTTCTTCATATAATATCCAAATGAAATGAGAAACATTTTAGGATCACTTAGTCTCAGCGTAGGAATGATGGTACTTCTTGAGGTCGAATTGAACTCTGGTGTCTCACCTTCAAGAGCGTTGTCATGAACTTGTTGGGATCTTTTACATACCACTTAGCATAGAATCTTACCCAATAGCGCTTCGTTCCACGCCTTTTAAATCCCACTCATTTCCAAAAGTGTGCAGAGAGTAGAGGGCAAAAGCTGTAAAGCAGAGAGTTAAGTAGGAAGCTTTGAATTGGCACGCTTAATAAAAAATTAAGGATTGTTATGAGACACTTCAGGCAAAGCTAAGCAAACTAGGGGATTGGGTAGTATGAAAGCAGATGAAATTTAATTTGGTTAAGTGTAAAATAATGCACTCTGGGAAAAATAATCTAAACTTCTCATAATCTCTGATAGGCTCTGAACTCATAGTAAAATAATTTAAGAGTCATGGCTGATAACTTGGGGAAAATATCTGTCTGGTATGCAGTAGCAATTTACAAAGCCGATAGGATGCTTGGGGGTTAAAAGAAAAAATAATATAGAAAATTTAAGATAACGTATAAAACATTAGTGCTATTCTGTGTCCAGTTTTGGTTATCATAGGAGATATTAAATCCCAGAAAAGGGACTTGAAAATAGTTTTTAAAAAGTTGTGAGACTTGGGATTTCTATAAGCTTACTGACTTGGAAAATGGCATTTGGGAAGAAAGAAGAGGTGCGATACAGAGAGCAGGAATAACAATTTAGAAAGGGATACTTCCTCCCTGGCTCCAGTGTCCCATGATATGAAAAGCCAACACTTGCTGAATTCAACAAAAAAGAATATTAAACAAAGATATAAGATGATCTTTAACCAGTGTTCCTTCAAGTTGTAGATTTCCCTGTTCCAGGAGGGGACTTGTGTTTGATTAAGGGGCACAGAATTACATTAACATTTGTGCCTGTTCAGCTGAGAATGAGTAAGTGAAGTGTAAGAAAGTTCCCTGTGGGATACTAGACCAAGTCAGTGTACAAAATGGGGAAGGCTTAGCTGAGGGCTGCCGGCAGCCGGTGAGAAAAAAACGGAGCCCAATTGAGTCATGTACATGTTTCTGTTCCATACAGAATATTTATTTTTTCCTCCAACTATGCTCTCATGATTCAGCGTTTCCCACAGCAACGATTGGCAGGGGTTGAATCCGGAAGGCAGAGGGTGTTAGGACTCTGCCAAAGAACGTCCCTGGACGAATGAGAAGCAGGGGTGGGGAGCAAGGCTAGAAACACATATCATTTCCCTGAAATCAATATATTGCACTCTCTTTCTCCAGTGGAAACGGTACTAGCATTAACCTGGCCCTTGACCCCACTTTAACCTCATCTCCTGAAACACATAATCCCGAGCTATCCATTTTCCAAATATAAGTAACTGCTGAGCCACGCTTCCTGCTGCGAACACAACCTGCCCGGTGACGGCGATACGGTCGTATTGACAGATACGTCTGCTACCAGCTGACGCCTTGGAGGACCGATTGATTGGCTCACACAAAAATCTAGAGATTTATCTGAAGGGCCAGATAGGTCCTTCACAGCATTTTCTCAGTTCAAGATGTCAGTTCTGCCTTAAAACCAGGAAGCTAAAGAGCAAGTACACTTTTACAGGCGTTTTGCCACCAGACATACAACCTGATTTCCACCCAGTCTGTGAAATTAGCATCTGGGCCGAGATTTATGGGGCCACCCTTCTTAAGATATAGCAGCTGCAGTGACGCTTGAAATCCTCCAAATACTGTGAAATTCCCCTTTCCCCCCTGTGTTGTTTCTCACATCCTTGAAGTGATGAGGCCGCTATGACAGGGCACCACACACTGCGTGGTTTAAACAACAGGAATTTATTGCCTCACAGTCTGGAGGCCAGAAGTCCGAGACGAAGGTGTCCGCGGGATTAGTTTCTTCTGAGAGCCTCTCTCCTTGGCTTGTAGACGGCCGTCTTCAATGTGTCTTCACAAGGTCTTCTCCGTGCGTGGGTGTCCCAGTCTCTTCTTATAAGGACGCCAGTCACACCGGGTTAGGCTCTCCCTACTGATCTCATGTCATCTTAATCACCTCTGTAAAGACACTGTCTCCAAATGCAGTCTCATTCTGAGGCAACGGGGGGTTAGGATTTCAATGTATGACTTTGGGGGGACACAGCGCCGCCCGTAACACCCCCATTCTACCACTGTGACTTTATTTTTTTAGTTTCGTTAAATGCTTACTTATTTTTTGAGAGACAGCGCGAGGGAGGCACAGAGAGAGGGGGGGACAGAGGATCTGAAGCAGGCCGTGTGCTGACGGCAGAGAGCTTGGCGAGGGGCCCCCAACTCACAAGCTGTGAGATCAAGACCCGAGCCAAAGTCGGATCATTAACTGACTGAGCCCCCCAGGCGCCCCTTACTACCATGACTTTAAAACACGGGATTTAGTGACTTTCCCTGGTGACGTGGCAAGTAACTATTAGAGTTAGAATTGAAATTCAGTCCCCTTTCTCTCATATTCCAGAAGCTTGCAAACCACAAGTTGCCCCCTCCTTCATTTGTCAATCAAGGACCTTTCTTAAAACAGAGAGTAGTTTGCGGTAGAATTTAAATTCAGGAAATCCATTTGTTTTATCACGGAGAAAAACAAGGAGTGCGATATGTGACCGAGGGGACAGGTTGCTCC
Source organism: Felis catus (assembly GCF_018350175.1). NCBI lineage: Eukaryota > Metazoa > Chordata > Mammalia > Carnivora > Felidae > Felis > Felis catus. Next base: position 86,258,365 of record NC_058371.1, read on the forward strand.
ACACAGCGCTTCAGGCGTTGGGTAGCCATATTGTTCTTGCTGGGTGGTATCTTTCCAAACAATACTCTACAGTGCGACACCAGCCGAGCAACAACCCCGCAACCGCATGCAACCTGTTCTTGTCAGTGGGGATCGCCGTATTCCACACAAAAATAAAAAGCTGCCCTTACTGCCCAATTCAGTCATCAGGAACACTCTGATCCCAGAGCAAGCGTTGGTAACCATTTTATTCCTCCTCACAGCCTTTCCAGGGGGATTAGGAATATAGCTCTGCTGTCAGCTTTATTTTCTTTCTGCCCAGAGCCTTACTAAAATGAACTCCGCTGTTTAATATTTTAAACATGTAAATAGCAAAACTCCATCCGTGGTCTTGCCATCAGGATCCAGCAATGCCTGGGAGGACCCAGAAGCTGTGGGGAAGGCTGTTGTTTCGACAGTGTGCCACGGCAGCCGTCATCTGGCCTCATAAGCTTTTGTGTTCAATCTAACCTTCTAAACCTGTCTAGCATCATTCTCTGGTGGCAACGAAGAAATGCAGCAGGAAAGCCCCCTCCATCCCCAAATTTGGAAGCCTCCTTCGATCAGAGGCAAAAGAGGGAGCCACTACCAGGCCAAGGTATACCTCAAAGTAAAAGTCTACGGAACTGGGCACCCTTCAAGTTTTGCTGGCCTTGCAGAAGAATCGAGAAAATACCACATTAGGGGGACGAAATAGGAAGAGGTGGGGGTTTTAAAAAGCAATGCAAATATGATTCCTTTTTAGGGAAAGGAAAAAGATCCTTGAGAAAGGACACACACACACACACACACACACACACACACGATGCATGGGCTCATACTCCAGTAAGAAAACATCTGTGTTCATGCAGTAGTGGCCTAAGGCCACAGAGAAATATTCTTAGCAAGTGGAAGTAAATCACACCAGAAAGAGAAGAGGGAAGGGGTACAAAGGGAGCCCCAGAGCTTCCTCGGTAACCCCAAAGCCACCTCACCAGACTCTGTGCTCGCTCACTCCAAGTTGGCTATCCCAACTCCCCAGGATCGTTTGGAATGCCGTTGGAGATGCAAGACAGTTTTAGAAACAGGAAATTGGAAGTGTTCTGCTTAAAATACTTCAGGCCGTGTGTGAGAGAGAGAAAGAGCGGGTCTGTGTGTCGATAAGAGGAGCGCTTATATGGACGCGCCCAGCCAGGCTGGTGGGCAGCCGAGCGGCCATCAAGCTGGCCTGGCCTACTTGACTCCTCTCCTCAACAAAGGCTCCCTTGTTTTGCAGAGCCGTCTTCCTTGAATTTCAGAACCAAGGGTCTTTTCTTTTCTTTCCCATCTCTTGCATCAGGGAACGCTGTTGTGTGCCGATGCCCAGGAAAATAAACACATGCATGTTAATATCTGCGGCTCCCCCGCAGTCAGTGAGCTATTTCCTCCACCCAGGTGGAAAAAGGATAGCGGGCCTCTCCGACATGCTGGTTAGTCTGAAAACAGACCGCTAAATGCATAATGAAGAGCCTCCGAGGAGTCAATCTGCATGTTAAAATGGTGTTCAGCAGCCCGGGCTGTCACACAACATAATTTGAAGATGAATGTGCATCCAATCAGACGGCCGGTCACTGACTGGCAGGGTCCTGGCTGTTAGGATTACCTGTCTGCTCAGCGGCAGCAGGCCTTCCAAGGGGCCACAGGTTAACCAACCCCCCTAAATCTGTGACGAGACAAATGGGCTCTCTCCTGGCCCTGCCCAAATCTGCACGGTCAGACTGATGCCAAGAGACAGTCTGAACTAGAGAGGAGCAGTTAAGGAAGTGGATGTTGATCCCAACAGAAAGACACGGGGCCTTCAGCATGTTGGAGTCCAGGGGCTGCAAACATTATTAACAAAGGAAAGTGTTCAGCTTGACGCACGGAAGCAGAAAAGCCGGCTCTGAGCCGCCCGGCACCAGCAGGTACTGCCTGCCCACCACACAGCTTATGTTGCAGCCACTACAGGTCACAGCCGGGAACAGCCTTTACACGAGTGATATGTCGACACCACTTTTGTCTCTGAACATTTGACAGCAATTAGGACCTGACTCTAGGGGCAGGACATCACAGGAACACAGGAACACAGGAGAAATGAGGTTAGAGCAGAGATATTAGCCATCTGCCTGGTGAAGACTGCATCCTCCAGGTGGCATTTACATAGGAACAACAGGCACCGTGTATCCGTTTTCATTGTCCTGTGCTGCAGCTAGTCAGAGCACAAAAGAGCTAATAAGGACCACGTTTTCTTTAAGGCCCTGTACTTAGAGAGGCTGCGTGTGCTTTTTTTTTTTTTTTTTTTTTTTTTCTAAATTCGAAATGCCTGATGGAGCTGCAGCTAAATGCCAAGCCCTGGGGAAGGATTCATGTTTACTGGAGGTTTTATGCGTTGCTCCCTTCCTGAGGTTCCCAGACTCTGAAAATAGGCAGCCTACAACCAAATTTGGAGCACAGGAAAGAGCAGCAAATGAAACTGTAAGGCCCTCCTTTGGAGCTGCTAATCCCCATCTGAAAGATGAAGGGAAAAACCACCCTTAGATGAGGAGTGACTCCCAAATTAAGCTCCAAACATGTCCCTGCAGCTCACTGCTGCGCAGGTGACAGCAGAGGCCCCCTGTTTACAGTGAGGCATCGCCCACAGACGCTGCAGGTTCCGGACACAGGCACCACTGCTCCCGGACCACCCGCTCCACGGTGAAAGAGCACAGCCTACAGGTGCTTCTGGCCCGGCTTTGCTGTCCATTGCCGGCCAACTGGAAGAGGTACGAGGAAGACCTACCTCCACATGGTGTGTGTCCCGCCCCTCCCGAGAGCCCTGTTAACACAGGGAGAGCCATCCAAGGAAGTCTTTTTTTTTTTTTTAAGTTTATTTATTTTGAGCCAGAGTGAGTGGGAGAGGGGCAGGGAGAGAGAGGAAGAGAAAGAGAGAATCCCAAGCAGGCTCTGTGCTGTCAGCATGGAGCCCAACGTGGGGCTCTTTTCCAAGAACCATGAGATCATGACCTGAGCCGAAATCAAGAGTTGTACACTAAACCTGCTGAGCCACCCGGGCACCCCCAAGGAAGTCTTTTTTATAGATATATGTGATCCAACACTTTTGTTTCTGTCCACGTGAACTATAGGTTTCACGGTGCCAGGTTGGCCCCCCCAAAAAAAACAGGTAAATTGTTCAAAAAATGTTCTGGCTGATTTTTTTTTACAGCTGATTTGATCACTAATCATGATTTGTGAGTTAGGCATGTGGATCTCACCGTCATTGTTAAGTCTCGTCATTTTCCCTCTTCCTCCATTTCCCACCAAGTTATCTCGATGCTCAAGTTATGCGGTACAGTTCCCCCGGGTACCCCCTTCATCCGTCACATTCAGCTTCTGTTGGACCAAACGGATAATCGTGTAGATTATCTAATCAGGTGATATAAATGGGGTGTTTGCCCATAGGGTAAATGTTGTGAAGGGATTTTGTCATCCTTAACATCTTATGCTATTAGTTTTACTCAATTGCCTTGACCTTAGGATGCCAGATCTTTTCTCAAGTTTTTGAGAGGAGGCAGCTTTACAATGAATGAAGTAGCTTCCTTCAAAACCGGTGCCTGTGTACCCCAGCCGTGAAATAAGCTTGGCTTGTGTTCAGCGTCCTGGAAGTAAAACCACACTTCGCTGCCCTGCGGGAGGCATGTGTCTTTTACGGGCTTTCCGCGTCCATGTGCCCACCTATGAAATTAGAATAAGAGCTAATCTTGCCTAATGCAGGAGAACAAATGAGGCTAGTGCAGAGAAAATAGCCATAATGGGTACGCGAGGCAGACTCCATGTATGAAAATGCTTTAAGATCATGGGAGGGAAGCTCTGACCGTAAATCCAGTCTAGTAGTAGAATTGGGATTTTGAGGTTTGCCAAACGTGAATACTATGAAGTTTGCCAAGTTTAAACACCACATGTCAACTTTCCAAACTGTACAACTCCCCAGTTTTGTATCAGTTTGTAGGCCTGGAGAGCGCCCCCTTCCATTGTTCCCTCCCCCGAAGTTCAGCAGCAGAGTTGTACAGATCAAGTGTGATCCAAGTAGGGAAGGTGGGTTATGTTGCTTCGTGCTTCAGAATGTTTCTGGGTTTTCTTCTGCCGCTTAATTTTTCAATGCCCGTGTGTAACACGTGTGAGGGTACTAAATGTAAGGACTTAGGAATTCGTAATATGTAACGCAAGGAACGTCCAGAGATGAATGCATTGTAGGTAAGAAGCTGGTGGAACCAGTTCCAGTCACTGGGACTACAGGCAGAAAGTATAGAGCATCGAAATTGTGATTTCAGTGACGGTCCTGTGAGCAAAGGTGAATTATCAAAGCCTCTCTAATTCCTTGTCATCAGAGGTGGAAGACATGGATAGCCGCAGAGAAGATGAAAAGCAAATGTGTTGAGGAGCATGCGTGAGTAACAATGGGAAGGAGGCAAATACACAGTAAAGCATTCCTTGTGCTTTTTGTAGTTTGGTAGAATAGACATTTGCAGGGGTTTTTTTTAATTTTTTTATCTTTATTTATTTTTGAGAGAGAGAGAGAGAGAGAGAGAGAGCAGAGGAGGGACAGAGAGAGAGGGAGTCACAGAATCCAAAGCAGGCTCCAGGCTCCGAGCTGTCAGCACAGAGCCCAACACGGGGCTCAAACTCACGAACTGCAAGATCATGACCTGATTCGACGTCGGACACTCAACCAACTGAGCCACCCAGGCGCCCCAACACTTACACAGTTTATGTTCCTGTTAAAAGTTTTGAGTTTAGTTCAGAGTCTGTCCTTGGTGTGAATTCCTTGAGCTGAGTCCTAAATCACAGATTTGTGGCACCTGTCCTCCAGGTATATGCATAGCACCCAGAGAATTCTCAAATTCTGACAGACTCCGTTCTCTTCTTTACCACAAAGGTAGCCATGATCTCAGAGTCCGTGAACAATGAAGGAAGGGCCTTTTGGCACCAAGTGATGCTTTTTTTTTAGATCAGGGCTGCCCAGTAGAACTTTCTGGAATCTGAGAGATATTCTGTAGGTACATGGTCCCATGCAGTCACTCGTGGCTATGAGCACTTGAAAAGTGGCTAGTGCGACTTTAATTTAATTTAATTTAATTTAATTTTAATTTTAATTTTAATACCGGTACGGCATTCTATAGCATGGCTCTCAGTGTTCACACACTCCTTAAGGAGGCTGGAAGTCCGAGACGGCAGCACCTCAGTAGCCTAGAGGCACAAGAACAGCAGAGTGCTCGCATTGACAGAGAACAGCACTTACACGCACAACATATGGCTTGTGCCCTACAAAATAAACTAAGACTGATCTGTGACAGAGCAGAGGAAAAGTCTTTCCCTGTCGACCTCCCCTCCTCCGCTCATTCTAATTGCAGAGAGTGGAGAAGGGGCCTATGTAGTCAAGCCTGGTTATTGTCAAGCTCAATTTGCCATGACTTTTATTTTCCAATAAGCAATCTGGCCAGCTGTGGCTGAAAATGAAATCACCAAAGCGGACAGTCCCTCACCCCTCCTCCAATTATTGATTTATAAAGAATCCAGTCCACATTGCAGTCTGTCATCGTATCGTATGGTCATATGTATCACTGGCAAATCTCAGGATACAGATAGAGTCTAAGAAATACTTCTTGAAATGGAGAGCAGATATTCACTTGCATTTCTAAATCTGAGGAGATTTTTACTGGCCTTTCTCAAACATTTTGCAAACAATGTTGAATGTAAAAAATTAGCTCACTAGCCTTAAAAAGCACAATTAAAATTGTGGCCAGTTAGAGGTTTATTGGAGAGGGAGGTCACAAATTATTTTTAAAATAAAGTTCCTAGGGGCACCTGGGTAGCTCAGTCAGTTAAGCCTCTGACTCTTGATTGATTTCGGCTCAGATTATGATTTCATGGTTCATGGGATAGAGCCCTGTGTTAGGCTCTGTGCTGACTGCACAGAGCCTGCTTGGGATTCTCTCTCTCCCTCTCTCTGTGCCCCTCCCCTGAGCATGTGCTCTCTCTCTCTCTCTCTCTTTCTCAAAATAAATAAATAAACAATTTTTTAAAGTTTAAAAAATAGGGGCGCCTGGGTGGCTCAGTTGGTTAAGTGTCCAATTTCAGCTTAGGTCATGATCTCACAGTTGGGGAGTTCAAGCCCCGCATCAGACTCTGTGCTAACAGCTCAGATCCTGGAGCCTACTTTGGATTCTATGTCTCCTTCACTCTCTCTGCCCCTCCCCTGCTTGTACTCTCTCTCTCTCTCTCTCTCTCTCTCTTTCTCGAAAATAAATAAACATTAAAAAAAATTTTAAATACAATGACATTTCTACATTTATCTTAATTATATTCCATTCCTGTCAGCCACCTGACGATAACACTTTGGGATTTTGAACTGAAGGGCAACAAAGCCTGCTAAAAACCTGCTAGAGTTATGTATTCTGTGAGGTCTATGGGTCAATCGATCATTTATAGAGTCCACAGTCAGAGACAGCCCTCAGCTTTGGGGGGAAATTAAGAACAAAAATAAAGTAGAAGTCATTGGCCTTGGTTTTAAGGCCTTGATTTTAAAGCCTTGGCTAACCAGCTGGGAGTGATGGCAAGTCATTGCATGCAAGGCCTACAGAAATCTTGCAATCATGCCTTCCAACGGTCCTTCCTATCCCTCCTTAGTCCAATCCTGAATCAGAGTACTCATGTGAAGGTAGATTTAAGATGACTCACAGCATTTCCTATGGGAACTTAAAACCACCAGGCCTTATAAATGTTATGGAGGTAGACTAGGGGTTCACAGCTCAGCTCATACCCAACTCAAACAAGAGAATGTCGTGACTCTCCATGAGAATAAGGAAAATAGAAACTTCAATTCATCCTAACAGGTGATCCAACTTAATAGTTTTTGAGTGGGGTAGTAGACCTTACATCTCCATCCTCTTCTCCGCTCACTGTGACTGCCCTCTGAGACCCAAGGTCATTGCTTTTTCTCTTGCTCAGGGTAACTTGCCCAACATTCCCTGACCCTAATAAGGATGAGGCCCATTGGGTTTAACTCCTCACTGGGACCTCAGTGGACAAAGCACCCCCCCCTTCAAAAGTACCCAACCCTGTGACTCTCTATCTAACCAAAAGAACACCTAGACCACTCACAAAAGCTTCTGCTTCTCATCTCCAGCTCTCTTGAGATAGCAAGTAATAACCTGCTTTTATAGTCAACGTTTTCTTTATTTAACCCATATTTATTGCATTACCCCAGTGGGTCAGGTACCTGTGCAAAGCTTGAAAATACCATCACGAACAAGATAGATGAAGTTCCCACTCTCAGAGTCTACATTTCTAGTGGCTGGAAAAAGTCTGCAGAGGTGACACTTAAGCCGAGACCAGAATGACAAAAAGGAGCCAGCCAAGTCAAGGCCTAGGGAAAGAGTGTTCCAGGCGGAGGGAGCAGCTGGCACAAAGATGCAACAAAAATGGCTTGTTTGGGAGCAGCAAGAAAGCCAGTGTGGCTAACGTGAGCAGCAGGGAGAGAGGGATGGATGAGGACACTGGGCAAGAGCCAGATCATGCAGGGCTTTGAAGCCTATGGTAAAGAGTATGAGTTTTATTCTAAGCATGATGGGAGTTTCTGGATAGGGTTGAGGTCTGATTGAGGCTCTAAAAACAGCCATATGGAGGAGAGTGGATTGAAGGAGGATACAGGGATCCTCTTGGCTTGGGTCCAGGCAGGCAGTGATGATGGTTTGGACTGGGAAGGTAACAGTGGAAATTGAAAAGTGGCCAAACTCAGAAGTAAAGCTGATGAGATCTACTGAAGGACTGGATTGGGAGTGGAAATGTGAATGCCTCCTCAGATGTTTCACTTGGCCCGATTAAATGTTGGTATTATTTGCTGAATTAGGGAAGACTTCAAGACTGTCAGGAATAGGGGGAAGACAGGGGAAGAAACAGAAATTCTGTTTTGGACATCTTAAGTCCCAGATCCATACTAGCCTGTACCTTTCTGTAAGGTCTTCCTTGTAGCCAATGAACACTCTCCAGCTTATTTAAGCCTGTTACTTCTCATCAGTCTCCCCTGCGTGTTGGGAAGAATTGATCAGTGCCCCTCCAGAACGCCTCATGTATTTGAATGCAATCACTGTCACCCCTTAACCTTTTTTTCTCCAAGATAAACAACACAATTCTTTTCATCTTGCTTCAGAGGACCATTTTTCTATCCCTTTAATCGTGGCTGTTGCTGGCCTCTGGGTCCTCACCAGTTTTCTACATGTCATTTTGTAAATGCTAGAGCCAAAGTAGGGCACAGAAGTCTAATAACAGCCCGATGCCGGTAAAACAGGATTGTTTCCTGCCCTTTCTATCTCTGTCTTTCGGCCATCCCATGTCCTTTTTTCCAGGAAGGCCCTGACTTGGATCCTTGGACCACCTGTGATCTCTCTCCCTTTGCGTCTGTCTGTGCCCATGCTTTGCCATCATCCAGTGACTGTGCCTTTTGTTTGGGAGTGTAAGTGTTCCACTTTGCAAGTGTCTGCTTTGGGCAGGTTTCCACCATGTTTTTGTAGGAGTCGTCCAAAATCGGTTGAGGGAAAGACTCACCGTACTTGAGAGCCTCTGCCAAAGTGCCCAGAAGCCTCACTGCAGCCCCGTGCTTCCTCCTACAGAGGCCAGGCCGTAGCTTCGTAGCTTCGTTATTTCTCCCTGCTCTATCAGTGCGCATCATCAAGGTGCTCTCTAATCGTCACCGCCCAATGTGCAGAGTCACTTCCTTAACCCTCTCGAGAAAGGCTCAAAAGAGAAACAACGGCAGAAAAGGGGTGTGTGGGTTTCCTAGAGCCCTGTGGCAAGACAGCGGCCCCTTTGGATTCTAGCACGTCTCAAATATATCTCCTTACACATGCCAGCGTGTTACAGTTCTTGCTAGACCACCACAACACTTCTGCCACAAGGTACAGCAAAAAGTAATATTCCTAAATAAAATTCGAGCGAAATACCATGCGTTAACTCTAATCCATGTCAAAGAACTGTCGGTTTACAAAATAATCTTTTTTTTTTTCCGACCTACATGAATTGGAAAATTGTTTATGCAGATGCACTTATCGTTTACCTTGGGTTAATACATTCAGACTTGGCGTGCTATTTGATGTAAAACATTTAATTTATGTAAGTGAGATTATCATTTTCCAGAAGTCAAATGGCAGAGGTAGAGGCAGAGTTTATCGTATTATGTTTGGCTCCGCCCTTGTTTCCCCGAGTTGGGGGGGAAGGTGAGAGACTTCTAACAGCTGCAAGTTGTACCTTCAGCATGAAAGAAAACTGAAATATCTCCCAAGCAGTTGGAACCACAAGATGCCTTAAACTAAGCCGAAGGTAATAGGCTTTTGAGGGAACCCTGTATAGTGGGAAAATAGGATGTCAAAGGACAGCCACTGTGCTTTTCAAGTAGCCCACAGATGATAACAACTATTTCGTTTGGTGTGGGGGGGGAGATATAAACAATAACAAAGAAACCAGGATGTGTTAGAAAATGAAATGCAAGCCTGAAATCAAACAGAAATCAAACTGAAGGATTCTCGCCCCAGAACCACTTCAGTCGGCTGCCAACTGCCCCTTCTTGTGCTTTCCAGTCTCACAACCCGTGGCTTAACCTGGGAGATTGTAAACTCCAGTTTCATTCCTCATCCTTAATTTAGCTAGACAGAGCTTTGCAATGGCAACTAAATTACCTTTTGGTGAAATCAAATCTTCCCCACTAGCCTCAAGCAGAGAGGAATCCTAGACCACAGGCCGGCTAATGTGCCCCAGCAGCTCCCAGTCGTCTCCCAGAGCCCGGAGAGGGGGCGCGCTATTAAACGCTTACTCACATCCTTTGTCCCCTGCAGTTTGTCCTGTAGGGGGTTACTCTGTGCACAGTCTTTTCTCTTCTGACTGCCTGCCTAGCAGGAGGTTGCTTAGGGCAGTAAAATGTTTATTACCTGTTTATTGTGTGAGTAACTGCAGTCTAGGAGGAGAAAATATTTCCCAGTTTACCTGGGGCAATGAAAATAGGATTAAGAGTTCTGAGGGCTGAGGAAGGAGCAGTATAAAACCCAGAGAATCATATCCCATGCAGCCCTGAGAAGCCCAGCTACCCCTGCATCATCCTTCCTTTCTGGTCATGGTGGCTTTCCCTCTGATTCTCAGCCCCGTGTAATTCACCATTATGGATTGGGGGATTGCTGGTATTCTAAAAGCAAGTCTTCCCCAAAAGAGAGTTTGACTCGGGTCCCAGGTGGAGCTATCAAATTGCACGAAAAGACAGGTCGTCGACCTGATTAATGTTTACATGCACATTTATTTCTCTTTAGTCCAAAGTAAGTTACAAACGGCTTAATTTCCACCAATTTTGCAGTGTGAAGATTCAATAAAATATCATGTAACAGTTCAGGCCATCCTATAACCGCCATTTGCACTGAATTTAGTTATCATGGTTAGCTAATTCGTGTCTAAGATTTAAAAAGTACTACCATAAATCTTCAATTAGTTCTTAAATGTAATCTCCCCCTGCTGCCCTCCCCTCCCTCACTTTTCGTTCCCTTCTTAGGAGTCCTCCTGTCTTGATCATTAATGGAGCAGCACAGACTTGAAATCCTTGTCATGCATCAGAAGAGTATATACTTAAAGATCTCTGAATCTAAAATACCAGGGTCCCCTAGAGTGCTGTCACTCTTAGAAGTGGGCTACAGAATTGAGCCCTGATTCCCGTTGGAGTCCATTATCATCTCTGCATTCCTTCCTTCATTCACTGTTGATTTACTCATTCCTTCATCCTTTTGACAACTATGGATTGAACTATTAGGTGCCAACCACAGTGCTGGGCTGGCCAGGTGCGGCTTGCCTCAGATCATGACCGTTTGTTTTAGATTCCAACACTTAAAAACTGTCTCAGAAGTGCACAGTTAGAGGGGCACCTGAGTGGCTCCGTCGGTTAAGTGACCGACTCTTGAGGTCATGATCCCAGGGTTGTGGGATGGAGCCCTGTGACAGGGTCCATGCTGAGTGTGGAGCCTGCTTGGGATTCTCTCTCTCTCTCTTTTTCTTTCTCTCTCTCCCTCTGTCCCTTCCCGTCTCGTGCATGTGTGTGTGTGCATGTGTGAACACACGCTGTCTCTCTCAAAAGAAAGTTAATTGATCTCAAAAAGTGCACAATTAGAAATAATTCATAAATGTGACTTCATTGTAGTCCTGCTATTTGTAATTTTTTTAATCAAATTGAACGTTTCTCAGTCATCTTCTCAGAGTGCCTATTTCAAGTCTGAGGTCCAAAGCTGTCGAGGTGCTTGTGTGCCATCCACACAACAGGACTTGAAGTACGGGCCATTGGCATTCATCTTATCAATATGATCCACATAAATGGTTTTATCAGATAATTCAGGCTCCACAAATTCACTTCTTGCTTTATCTGAGGGGTTGGCATAATTGACTGGGGGAGCTTTAGGATCTCCTTTCTGTTTTGTTTTGCACAGGCCCATCCTCTGTCCCCATCAACACTGAACCTTTTGGTAATATGTTAACTGTTACCCCCCTCACCACCATCTGTGCTGGCATTTTTTTTTCTGTAGATCCATATACACATATATTCTTGACCCATGAAGAGTAAACTCTTGGGCAGTGGAAAAGAGCTACATCAACCAGCACAGTCAGGCATATATCCCCTTTAGAATTGTACCAAATCCCTTGGCCTTTTCTTTTTTTTTTTTTTTTTTTTTTTTTTTTATATGCTCCGTGCCCGTGTGGAGCCCAGCACAGGGCTTGAACTCAAGACCTGAGACCAAGACCTGAGCTGAGAGCAAGAGTTGGACACTCAACCAACTGAGCCACCCAGGCACCCCAATTCCCTTGGTCCTTTAATGGCATCCTTCTTTGGGGTTGAGGAACCTTGAAGAATTGGGAAGGATTTAAGATCTATGATCGGATCGGGGCACTGGGGTGGCTCAGTTGGTTAAGTGTCTGATTTCAGCTCAGGTCATGATCTCACGGTTCGTGGGTTCGAGCCCCACATCAGGCTCTGTACTGACAGCTCAGAGCCTGGACCCCGCTTCGGATTCTGTGTCTCCCTCTCTCTCTGCCTCTTTCTCTCTCTCTCAAAAATAAATAGACATTAAAAAAAATTAAGATCTATGATCTGATGAACACCAAGTCAAAGAATGGAAAGGCTCAACAGTTATTTTATCATCATCAGATATGGTGATGCTTGAGACTCAGAGACCATTATGAAGATGATAGACTCTGACTTTTATCTGTTTGTCTTCATGAGCACATGGTTATCCAGTAAGTTTCAGAGCTGGCATTAAAGCTCACAATCCCCAAGTTTGTTGTTGGTTCTATCCCCAGCTTCTGAACTTCAGGGTTTTTTTGTTGTTGTTCCTTTAAGTTTAGAGACAGAGCATGTAGGCGGGGGAGAGCGTGAGAGAGAGAGAGAGAGAGAGAGAGAGAGAGAGAGAGAGAGAATCTTACACAGGCTCCACACTCAGCATGGAGCCTGACACAGGGCTCCATCCCATGCCATGACCCTGGGATCATGACCTGAGCCAAAATCAAGAGTCAGATGCTCAACCGACTAAGCCACCCAGGAGACGCTGAACTTCAGTTTTATAGATTGGGTTTCTTGATTCTTTTACAAACTACCAATAAAGTTCCTGAGTATATGCTTAGACTTGAAGAAAAAAAAAAGTAATACTTGATATATTAAAGCTGATTTTGTTACAATATTATCATAGGATCATAGAGCTGGAGGAAATGTAATACATTAGTTCAGGGTTGGGACCCTCTAGCAGTACTTGAATTCTTTCTACAGTGTTTCTGCTAAGTGGTTTTCCAACCTCTGCTCCAGCACCTCCAGTGATGGAAAGTTCATTAACCCATTCCATTTTGGACAGCTCATCCTTTTAGGTCTTACTATAATACATGTGAAAGTTAATGGAAGGCCAATAATGTTAAGATAGCTTCTTAAAAATGCCCATGAACTAGGTGAGTAAGAACTATACCTAAATATCTTTTTTTTTTCTGCTTTAAAGAATAGGAGGAGGTTAAAGACATAGCAGTGATTCTTAAACTTCAATGTGCAAAAGAATCACCCAGTGAGCTTGTTCACAATGAAGATTCTCAGGCCCACCCCAGAGAGCCAAGTCTGGGATGAGCCCCTGGAATCTGCATCTTCAAAGCACCTATAGCTGATCTGGTGCCATTGGTCTCTCTGGACTACCTAATGAAAAAACTGGTCTGGGCTGGAAATTTTACATCTTCTCTTTTCCCAACCAGAAAATTACTTCCAACAGCTAAACTCTGGAGACGTAGTATGTATATTAACTCGTGAATTTTGACATCCTATCGTACCAACTACTTATGTAGGAAATAATGGCTTAGCTTTTAGTGAACCTTCTTCCCAGTTTTTGCCATGTCAATGCCCATGGAATCTTTTTCCTCTTCCAGGGAAAGAAAGGTCTTCCTCACTAGCTGACATTTGATGTATTTAGTCTTAAAATGGCTGTACAATGAGATAGTTGGGGAAGACGCTGCCAAAAGGGTCCCATTATGTTGTGAAAGTTCTTTATACACAGGACCATCAGCATGGGGCTCAATCTCAGAAGAGCACTGAGAAACGGCATTGATTCTTGGATCCCTCATAGCGTGCTGTCAGTCTGTGCAACGGCTGCCCCAAACCTTCCCCAAATGAACCTCTTCAAAGAAGAGAGCCTGTGACCCCTCTTTTTGTGATATGTAGCATAGTATATCACTGTCATTTTATAAACCAAAGCTGTCACTTTGGGTGAAGACTTCATGAATGGAGAAGAGTTGGAAAAGGTTGAGTGTACTGTAGAGAACTCTCTGGAAGGAAGGTGTGGTGTGGATCCTTCATGGAGGCGGGGGTCTCTGTGAGGAGCTCTTGCCACCTGGCCTCCTAGAGAATTTTCTAAAGCACACTGCTGCATCCAGCCATTAGCCCCTTCCCAACCTGTGGCCAGCCTTTCCAACATGGTTTCTCTCCCTCCTCCTGTCCTCTCACCCTTTCCGCTGGGCCTATTTTGCTTTACGAACGTATACTGCAGCCATATCCTTTCAAGAGAAACATTCTCTTAAGTCATTCACTTTATTGTGTAGCATTTTATCAGGGGCAGAAGATCTTGAGGGTCTTTGGAGTTCACCTTTGGGCCGAGGGCTATTGAGCTAATCCTAAAAAGAAGTCAGCAGTTGACTGGCTTCGTTCCAGGGAAGGATCCAAAAAAGGAGGGTCAAATGTTTTATTTTTAGGAACAAAGAACAACTTTCCAACTGAGTGCCTGCCTCGCCCTCTGACATCAGAATCCTATTCTGTCCTGCTTCAACCCAACCACGGCCAGTCTCCGTTCCTCCTCCCTATCTAGCAGCTCCCTTAGGAGCCTGGGAGGAGCTTGTTACCAGGGACACAAAGGGCATAGTCCTTTTGAGAGAAAGAGTGTAAGTTAAGTACTAAAGTGGGGAATTCTCTTTTCCTTCTCTCTCCCTTGTCCCATCCATGGGAATAACTATTGGGCTCAGAAGAGCTTCCTCCTTAAGCCCATTTAAGCCAGAAGTGTCCAAGGATTTTTTCCAATACCATTGTTTACTTTATTCTCATTCAGAGGTAGTGAAAAGGCTTCTCAGGATGCCTCTGAATCCTAAGTAAGAAAAGGACACTTGGTATGAAAGTTCTTCAGAATCATTCATGTTATTGCTGGTTGATAAGCATCGTATGTATATGCAGATTTTCCTGGTGATTATACTATTAAGTCTTGTCGTCTCCTTTAAGATGTGTCACTCAAAGTGGTTTTCCTGGAAAAGCCTCTTTAGGGTAAATGAGAGAGTGTCATTGTGGTACCGATAGCCTTCTCCCGTGGGTTACGGCACAAAATAGACAAGAGGGCACACTTCATCAGAGCAGCATTTTTTGTGTTCAGTGTCCCTGAGATGTGTCTTCAAGAGAGTGTGCTTTGTCTTTCCTCGTCTGCTGCTGCATGGGGATTCAGGGACCTCACGGCCCCTCTGAGTGAGAGGGAGGCATCAGCCCTCCTGTGGGAGAAGAGCATGCACCATGCCGCTCTATGGCCCTGTCCGCTGCTCCCGGCTCCCGGATGGGTCTTTGAAACCCAAGGTTTCTTTTCCAACCTGGGGTTCTCCAAACCATTGCCGATGGTAGGGCCTCTGCTTCTGCTGAGACTTAGAATTCCTTTAGTGAGTTCAGCAGGAGGTGAGCTTAAGAAAGAGGCTGGACTATTCTTCCTAAGTACTGTGCTCTTACCAAAGCAGCCACAGCCAGGACTGGGCCCCACCACAACCCAGGGCTCCTGTCCCTCCATGTAGAGCCATGGACACTTTGTGCCAGTGCTGACGGAGACCAAGTGAGTTTAAACAGTCTTGTCCTCTACTACCGACTGGGACAGGCTGTTGATCCCAGTGTAAACAGGTTTTTGAAGAATGGACATCCAGCTGTTGGTCCAAGAGAGCCACGATCCCTCTGAGGCCTTGACTGCTGTCTACCCGAACCCCATATACCTGCCAGGACTGTCTCACACTACCCTGGCCCACCCAAGCCACCTTCTCTCCACCATTGTGGTACTAAGAGCAGCACCAGAATTCACACTGATATGACTTTAGTTCATAAATATTTTGGTAGAACAGTTTAAGGATCTGGTGTTACTTATCTGCAGTGCTGTTGATTCATAAGGAAGTACTTACACATATAAACAAAACTAGCTGTTTGTACTTAACTGGCAGAGCCCTCACTATCATATTGTGAAGGCCAGATTAATCTGAGCAATAATAAATATTGACATGTGGAAATTATAAAGCAGCTTGTTATCTAAGGATCAAAAATACTTTTGAGATACGTTATCTTTTACTAAAACCAGGATTTAGGCAAGTATGTTACATCTGTGGCAAATCTTTGACATGGTCCTTATACAAAACCTATTAAAATGCTTCAGACACCAGTGCTTCAGGGGACATGGCATTGGCATATCTGAATAAAGGATAGAGAGAAATGGAACTTTCTATGAATGGAAATAATTCAAGTGATGGCCTATATGAATACTATCTGCTATCATTTAAAAAAAAAAATGCTACATTTCAGCCAAGCAACATATGTTCATTTCTCTTTCAAGACGTAACAGTCTGGTGTGGGTGTTCTTGGCCATCAGTGGTTTTTCTCCACCTGGCTATGCGGGAACCCAGGCT
The DNA here is from genome assembly GCF_018350175.1 of Felis catus. Taxonomy (NCBI): domain Eukaryota; kingdom Metazoa; phylum Chordata; class Mammalia; order Carnivora; family Felidae; genus Felis; species Felis catus. Next base: position 86,274,592 of record NC_058371.1, read on the forward strand.
TGTTCCCTCATGGGCCTCTGCCATCTTTAAGTTCCCAGAGTCCTCTGTATCCCATTAGCAAAGGAGGGAAATGATGGAAACGTCACCCCATTTCTTTAGCACCTCTGGCCAAAAGGACATCTTTCACTTCCGCTTACACACATCCCCCCCACCCCCCGGTGAGAACTAGTCATTTGGCCCTATCTAAACGCAAGAGGTTCTGGGAACTGTGGTCTCTTCCAGGGAGCCCCTTCCCGATTATGACTCCCTACTACGGAAAGATGAGCACTAGATTTTGGGGGCAGTTAGTTGTTTCTGCCATATGGATTTGGTTACTTGTTTATTAATTGTTTGGTACACAGCAGAACATGCAAGTTTGCAGAGAACACTTTATCACACTGAAAAGTCAAATTCACCTAATATAAATTACAGAAGATCAGATACTACCACAGCTGCGAAGTAGACAAGGAGTCGATGAAACTCAGTATAGAGAAACGCAAAGCATTTGGGGAAAATGCTCCAAATCAGTTTGTACTAAAGGTATGGTAATAGTCCATGGTACCACATTCCATGCAGAAAGTGGACAATGAGAGTCATTATACACCATTCTCTAAAGACATGGATACATTCATTGGTGGCTAATACAGCCAAAACAACTCACCAGAATAGCAGACATTTCCTGGTGAAGAATTACAAATATAGCAAAATAATCTTGTTCAGAATTTTGACATAGCCTCATCTAGAATATCATATGCCATTCTGGCCACCTCATCTCAGAAAATAACATAGCGGAACTAAAGGAGCTTCAAGGAGGAGCCAAGTGATCCAAGGTGATGGTCCCTAACCTTTTTGGAGTCTTAGTCTCCTTTGAGAATCTCTCTTACCCTTTACCTCAGAGAAATGCATGGAGGTGCACGTGTAACTTTGCATGCAATTTCATGCCCATCCATGGCTACCTTGGGGTATTCAGACCAAAATTAAGAAACTTTGGTTTAAAAAACACCATGTGAGGATAAACTTTAAAAATTGGATCCTTTTTTTCTGAATACATAAAGACTCAGAGAAGCTGTATGTAATCACAATTTTTTTAAATTTTTTTTTTAACGTTTATTTATTTTTGAGACAGAGAGAGACAGAGCATGAACGGGGGAGGGTCAGGGAGAGAGGGAGACACAGAATCCAAAACAGGCCCCAGGCTCTGAGCTGTCAGCACAGAGCCCGACGCGGGGCCCGAACTCACAGACCGTGAGATCATGACCTGAGCCGAAGTCGGACGCTTAACCAACCAAGCCACCCAGGCACCCCTGTAATCACAATTTTTAAATCGCCAAGTACGTGATCAGTGCAAACACGGGTATGTTCACCATATCTTGATGTAGTAAGACATCAGGAGGGCCACCCTAAAGTTTGAAAGAGGCAAATTCAGGGGTACCTGGGTGGGTCAGTCAAGTTGAGCATCTAACTCTTGATTTCCGCCGAGTTCATAACCCCAGGGTCGTGGGATGGAGCCACGCCTGCCTGGGATTCTCTCTCTCTCTCCCTCTGCCCCCTCCCCTGCTTGCTCACACACTCTCTCTCTCTCTCTCAAAAGGAAGGGAGGGAGAGAGGGGCGGAGAGAGGGAGGGAGAGAGAGAAAGAAAAGAAAGACAAACGCAAAAATTAAAAAATAGTGTTACTGATTTACATGGCTGGTTTCATAAGCTTTTGGAATTTTGTCAACTTAAGATGTGGTAAAACCAGAACTATAAATAGCTTTTAGACTTAAATGAATTTCATGGGTGATAGCTCTATGATGAGAGATGTTAGAGAAAATGCAGTGGTTTAGTATATGGCCCTAACACACCTGTCAACATAGACAGCCATCTTTCCTAACACGTCCTACACCATGCCACCAAAAGAGACTCAGTGCTGAGCTGAACAGACGGACGGTGGGCCTGACCCAGAGTGGAGTTTTTTTAGTTTAGAATTGATCACCTTTACCAACTGGAAAGCCGCTGCATCACTGATGTCTTATTATGTCTGCTTGTTTCTCTGGGAGACAAAAGAATATAAATTCACTTATAAAAGTGACCGAATGGTGATCTCGGGGTTCGTGAGTTCGAGCCCCACACAGGGTTCTGTGCTGACAGCTCAGAGCCTGGAGCCTGCTTCAGATTCTGTGTCTGCCTCTCTCTGCCCCTTCCCCGCTCACACTGTGTCTCTCTCTGTCTCTCAGAAACGAATAAACGTTAAAAAAAAAAAGATTTTAAAGAAAGTGACTAAATGGGCCATACTGTGGTGATACGTACACTTGTTGTGTGTGCACAAGACATTTTTGTGACGTAAGGGGAATATGTATCATTACCTGCAATTTTCCACGTGTATATCCTGAGAGGCAAGAGAGTAAGTACCCAGCCCAGGCTCACATGTGAAGTCTCACGAAGGTCACCAGCTGCCCGCAGCCGTGGCTGTGGGTGTGGAGCCAGGGAGCAGGGCTTGTACCACAGCAGGCCCTGCTCCTCTGCTCAGTTCTGCTCTTCTGTCAGGGGTCCTGAAGCTGGCCCTTTCACCTTGTCTTCGCTTACCCCCTTGTCAAATACAGCAAATGGTTTTTGAAATCAAGCTAGAGGAAATGGTGAGCTGGGAGCACCTGGAGGAAAACTAGAGGCTCTGAGCAGTTGCCCATTCTGTCAGAGCCCTGAAGAAACAGCTGGGTGTGGTTGGCTACCTGAGGCGCCAAACCTTGTTTTGTAACGGTTTATGACCATTTATTTGAGGAACCACAGGTTGTTAGAACTTCCCCTCACTGACACTGTCTTGGCACCTACTACTTTATTTTTTTTTTTAAGTTTTTGCTTACTTAAGTAATCTCTACAGCCGAACGTGGGGCACGAACTCACAACCCTGAGATCAAGAGTCGCATGCTCTTCCAGCTGAGCCAGCCAGGCGCCCTGGCACCTACTACTTAAACAAACACAAACAAAAACTGTACACGAAGCAAGTTGGCTTCTGAGTGCTGAGTGCCTTACAAAACAACCAGTGATAATCACTTTTGGGGAAGAGGAACAGGAAAAAAGATGAACTAGAGGGAAATACGTAATCCTTGCCCAATGTTCAGCGCGTAGTAAGCACTCAATAAACATTTCTTTGTTGATTAAAAAGATCATATGTAGACTTCTAACTATGGGTTTTCCAAATAAAAAAAAGCTATGATATAATTTCCAATTTTTGTCTCACTGCCTTTGCCATTTATTGCATACTCCAAAAAATACCTTAAAATGAAACTGGCCACCCATAAAATAGTTTAGAGGCTGAAAATATAATTATTACATTGAAATACTTTAGCCTACGTGGCATTCCTTTACCTTTGCACTTTCAAGCCCAGTGAAATCAAAATCAGGGTAAAGGGATACCATTTTATAAAATGTTAAAATTCCAATTACAGTTCCTTTCCTTTCTTATTTTAAAGACTACTTAACAGGGTGCCTGGGTGGCTCAGTTGGTTAAGCGGCCGACTTCGGCTCGGGTCATGAGCTCGCAGTCCGTGAGTTCGAGCTCCGCATGAGGCTCTGTGCTGACAGCTCGGAGCCTGGAGCCTGTTTCGGATTCTGTGTCTCCTTCTCTCTGACCCTCCCCCGTTCATGCTCTGTCTCTCTCACTCTCAAAAATAAATAAACGTTAAAAAAATTAAAAAATAAATAATAAAAATAAAAAGACTACTTAACAACATCATAGACAGTGTAAAGAAGAAGTAAGGGAAACATTCATAATCCCTCCATCCTAACGCAACAAGTAATTCCATTTTTTTAATATTCCCCCCCAGATTTAGACACATATGCATGCATATTTTTGTCCATATGCATCACAGGTACCATCACGGTGAGCACACAGTTTTTTAGATCAGATTTAGATGTAACAAGGGAGACAAGTGAGAGGAGAAAAAGAGAAGAACCAAAGAAAATAAATAATAACCAGTTAAATGATGGCCAAACAGCAGCTCTTAGTGGGACTGCCTAAGAGAAGGTGGGCATCTCTCAACCTCCCAACAAGAACTTTCCAGCCTGGGGGACCAGTCCTGGGGTAGGCACTGCTGATAACCTAGCAACCATTCACATCAAAGCTGGGTCTACCCCTGCCTCCCTCCCAGCTTGTCAGGGACTCCAGGGCCAGCCCTGCCTTGTGGGCCACCCACAGGAGGAGCGCCACCGAAGCAGGAGGAGAGCCAGCAAGGACAGCGACGGTGGTGAGCCACGCTGAGATTGAAAGCAGGCAGATTTCCTGCACCCCGTGCTGCTCTGAACAGGGGCGCGGACAGTGTGTTCACCTGCTTAAAATGGCACCATCCCACAAAAGAGAACACAGTCCAGCAGTCTGCGTGCACAGCACCTTACAGTCACGTGGAGATGTTGCCATCCTTTGCCCAGCTTTCCAGTAGAATGCTCAATAACAACAGCAGCGACGTCTTCCATGGTGCTTCAAGCTTTACAGATTCCCAAAATGCTTTCACATGCATGCGCTCATTTGATCTCCACGACAGCCTGAGGAAGTCATCGGGGTGATCTTGACGCGCTCCACATTATATGGAAGGCAGACTGAAACTTGGGAAACTGAGGCAGTGTTCTATGTCACGGAACGAAAGTGAAGTTGGTCTCGGATGCCCTGGCCACTCTGGAAAGTGTGGTAACCTGCTCTCTCAGGCAGCACAGTCACACACACTCCCCCTCGTCCGCACTCGAGCAAACAGCTCTGCCAAGCATGTGACGCGAGTAAGTAGGGAACATTCCCATCGGCCATTACTGAGCGGGGCTTGGGGTTGCTGATAAGGGAGCCTAGCAAAATGGTGTTTTAAAAAAGTGGTTCCTCACCAAGATGGAAAGGTTTGCTTGTCAGCAGGACTACAGGTCCAGGGATGCGGTGTCTTCTTGGTGCTACCATTTCTGTCTGGTGTTACTAAAAAATAATATATTGATTACTTGCTACTTCAGTGTATCCAGTTTAGGAAAGCTATTTTTGAAAAGTGGCAAAGGCAGGAAATCGCTTCCTTCATTTGGGCATGGTTTCCAGCACACCTTTTGGAATCTCAGAGCCCACCCTCTCCCCACTCACCCATTTCTTTGTAGGTTTAGAAAAGGAGTATGTATCAGTTCAGTATTATTTTAGCAACAGAAGCCTCTGCTTTGGCTATTTTTAGCCTGTCAGGTGCACTCTGCCTGCCATGAACTTGGTATATTCAAGTGTTTAATTCAGCGGCCTCTCTCATTTGAAAGGGAGCTGTTCCAGCCTTCTGACCACCATAGCTCCACTTTTACAGCTGCTCGTAAATTTCTGAACATGCAGAGATATCTTTAGCTGCGACTCCAGATATTTCCTGTTGAGCTTCAAGATGCAATCCTGCAAGCACATTGAGGCTAAATATACCTTCTCTGTCCAGCACTCAGCCAAATTAACAGGGGCAGCATCAACACGACCTCTTTTAATCCAACGCTGAACAGGTTTTTTCAGTCAGATTAATTAAGCAATTTTGTTTGTTTTGGGCAATTGAAGTGATTTCACCTTCCCCTGAGCTGTGGATACCTAAGCTTCATTTTCTCTCCTGAATCCAAGTCTGACCAGAAGCCCCGCCAGAGACCTATACCAGGTATGTTTGGATACTGAGCATCTCTTAGCCCTGGACTTATACCCGGTCAAACAGATGGCCCCACAGCAGCCAACTCAGGGCAGTGCCTTACACATCCTCACAGAGTCCAGACTCCTCTTCAACTTCGCCGAGGGCCTTCGTCATTCAGGGCAGGAGAGGGATGCCAGGAGTTTTTTAAGGAATATATCCTTTGGGGACTTGAAAAAGGAAAAGAATGTTAAATTTTTCAGGCCTAGCAGGAGGACTATGGTAGGAGAAGCCTCCTCTCTGGAGTTCTTGTCCACAAGGGATGCATCCATCTTTTCAACAGAGCCTAAAAACTTACACTGGCGTTCCTGGATAAGTCCTTGGATTCTTCGGGATCTTCAGAACCAACAGTATACACTGAATGCCACTGGTCAGTGTCCCTATAACCAAGATCAGCCAGTCCCAGGCCATCCACAGGCCAGGAAGACACCATGCTGGGAGAAGCCCTGAGAAAACAATGTGAGGAAGCCAGGCTTTTGCCGGTGGACCACCAAATATGCACCTCCCCCCACCCCGACTCCTGCCCCCTTTAGGGAGGCTGTGGAAAAAGGCCTAGTCCCACCCCACCAGATTAGACTCGCCCTAGAAGGTTATTAGGGTCAGTGGGGACACAGATGACTGTTTATTCCCACCAGTTTTCTACCTGCCTCATATCCTGTTCACGTATTCGGTTCACGCTGGGGGCACAGGTTTTGGCCATCAGTCTAGCGATGGGGCTGTATCTGACGCTTGCACACCCTCTCCAGAACACCTGCAAAGATGAGCCTGAGGAGCCCCGTTGAGGACACCAGCCTGTCACCTCTCTCCTTCTCATGTCATCTTGTGGTTTATGATGCTGAATATTTCTGTAACTCTCTGTACTTGGAGGATTTCTTTTTGGGCTGTTATTGCCTGGCAAACACCGTTACTCATCAAAATTTATTAAGCAGAGGAAGCAACAAAAACAAAGGTACTAAACAGTGGCTTGCAAAACCAACAGGACTTGAGAATAAGAAATGCAAATGAATAAAAATAGCCACAGCTCCCCTTACCAGTGCTTCCTAGGAGCAGGTGCTACTCTCATCAAAATACATGCAGTGACTCAGAGAAGCCTCCCAGCAAGTCCATGAGCTTGCATCTTCTCTGTCTGCAATCTCTCCTTCAATGGAAACGTACAGTATGTATTGGGTACATACTACATGCTAAGAAATGGGTTCGGCACTGGAGATATAGCGATGGATGAGGTTGCCAAAGTTTCTGCTCTCATCGAGCAAAGCAGACATAGGGTAATGAAGTAACCAATTGCACAAATAATTCCTAGAGGGCAGGGACCAGTTGAGACTCTGCAGCTCGAGCAAGAGTCCCTCGTAGTATGAGTGTGTGTTTAGAAACCCACATGGGACTCTCTCACCTCTCACCCCTTCCAGCCTCTCCAGCCCAATCTGCTCCTATCCCATGCTCTATACTTCACAGTCTGGCAACACATGAGATTGGCCACAGGGCTGTTTCTTACCTCCATTCCTTTGCTCATATTGTCCCTGCTGCCTCTAACGCTTTCCTTAACTAATCCCTATGCAGTTCCAGAATCCGCTCCCCCAGAAAACCCTTCCCAACCCTCCTTGCCCCAGTTAAGCTGTGTTAATTAAACTTCCTTTGTGCCTCCAGGGCCAGTGGTGCTGATCTCTGTCCCTGCACTTGGCCTCACCACTCAGCAGGGATCTGTTGCGGTGTGTGTTTTCTCGCTAGCCTGGGTGCTCCCCGGGTCCCTGCTGGATCCATCTTTGCTGTCTGCTGCACAGGTCCTGACCCACTGCTACCAGTGAATGCTTGTTAGCTGAATGTGCATCTCTGCCCTAGCGGAAAAGGTTAGGAATCAGGAGACTCTCCATTTTACCTAATGGTAGTTAATGGGGGAAAAAAGGAGCCTAGTGGGTGGGGCAGTAGAGGCTGATACTGCTGGAGTAGGGCAGGGGAAGAGGGGGTTGCTGTTGTGCCAACCTCTCCAACTTCCCTAGGGGACGCCCACCTAGACTCTTTGAACACTTGCAGTGACCGAGAACTGGCTGCTTCATCAAGCAATCTGTTCCTCTGTCACTCTGTTGAAAAGTTCTCCCTTTTGTTAAGAAAACTCTGCTGAAGACTTTTAGAGATTTGTCCTCTAGAACAACAGAATAATGTGACTCCCACTTCTCTATAATAACCCTCCAAATATCCAAAGAGTGCTTCTCGTGGCCTGTGTTAGACTCACTTTTTCTTACCAAATAATTCTAGTTTCCTCCACGATTTCTCTCATGTCACACAACTGGACACTCTCAAGCCTCTTCATGTCTCTTTTACAACATGGCATCCTGAGCTGAAACAATATTCCAGGTGGCTTCTTATCAGTATGGACTATGATGGTACAACTTCCTTTCCTGAACCTACAGCTTAAGTTCAAATTCACTTGTTTTACAGCCTTGTCACTTTGTCAGTTCCTACTGCTCTTGTGGATGGTGAAATTCCTTAGTGCTCTGCACACAGTGAGCTCTTGTCAGACCACGTTTAATAATAGCAGCTACCAGTTATCGAGCAGGTCCTGCGCCCATGAACCAGGCACTGTGCTAATCACTGCGCCCTCAGTACATTCCTTAATTCTTTCATCTACACTAAGGCTGAGTGAGATTAAGTAATTTACCCAAAGTGCTGGGATTTGAACCCAGCAGACTACCTGACTGCAAAGCCCGCAGGCTATTAACCCCCTGCCCTACCTCCCATTCTGAACTTACATAGCTGACTTTTTTTTCAGCTAAATTCCCACTTTCCTGTTAAGTTTGATCTGAGTTTTTAGCATCTCAGAAACTCCACCGGCAGAGTTTTTAGCTCATCTTTTCAGGTTTATATCATCTTATCTGCCACCTACATCCAGATCAACAACTGGGCGATGACTCCCCCGGCAGAGAACTCCTCCCAGGTTGACACCACTGGGGATCCAGTAAAGCCCAGACTTTTCAACAGCTTCTAGGCAACCTACCTTTGAGTTCTCCACACCTGTTTCCATTTAATGTGTCTGAAAGCCATCATGACAAAGTTTGTGATGTGCCATGTTGGTTTGGGATATGTCAAATATATACAAATCGGCCGCTTTAGCAGATTAACAACATTAAGGAATAGTGTTAAAGGTGGCCTCTTTGTTTTATATAGTGTTACAAATTCTGTGTTCAATCTTTCACCTAAAGTTTTGCCAGAAATCAGTATCATGTTCACCTTTCTTTGCCCCCTTTATGAAAGTGAGATGTTGCCTTGGCTCTAGTCTTCATTGTTCATTCCAGTCTTCCATTATTCATTCATTCATTCATTCTTAATATCAACAGTGTTTCCACATCACAGATGAAAAACAACAACAACAACAACAACGTTTTATCTTAAATCTTTTTCCTATTCCCCAAACATTAAAATAATGCATACTTCTGGGGCGCCTGGGTGGCTCAGTCAGTTGAGCGTCCGACTTCAGCTCAGGTCATGATCTCACGGTCTGTGAGTTTGAGCCCTGCGTCGGGCTCTGGGCTGACAGCTCGGAGCCTGGAGCCTGTTTCGGATTCTGTGTCTCCTTCTCTCTGACCCTCCCCCATTCATGCTCTGTTTCTCTCTGTCTCAGAAATAAATAAACACTAAAAAAAATTAAAAATAATGCATACTTCTTACCAAAACATGGGAGGTACATATATAAGTTTTAAAAAGCACCCCCAAAATGTCCAATAATCCTAGAGATAGCCTCTGACATCTACTAATTCTTTATAATCCAGAAGGCAATTTGCCTAGGTGCTAAAGTAATTTATTATCAAGATCTAGGGCTGGTTTCCCACACTCAGAAGAGGTGCTACTGCCTAATAGCAGCTAGAAAATTAGTAAGGGAAGGATGCTAGTTCAAGGTGAGGAGGAAGGTTGGGGCCCCAGGGCAAGAGTGGGATGGACTGTGGAACAGTGGGAGGCAGGGTCTCCCCATCGTGTGAGCCGTGAGGACATCTCTCTGTTCGGCAGGTCCGTCCTGTGTACGCTCTGTCCTTCAGTGTGCTGATGCAGCACGTGGTGGTAGCCCAACCCCCTTGGTGTGGTTGCCCCAGGAGAATTACTGGGCTGCTGTTCTGCGGTAGTTTTTTCTTTTTCTGTCAAAACTGTTGTGCCCCATACTCTCCAGCCTGAGAGTTTTATCTGGACACATTTCTCTCTTCCCCTCAAATGTCAGTTTGTACATCAGGGATTAGGAAGAGGAATCATATGGGCGAGAAGGTTCCCTCTGGGTGACTGTGATATGTTGGACATCTGTCTCCAAATGCATTATGTTCAGCTTAGACCCAAACTCTCAATCAATCACTGAAATTTTTCACAGATGGGTGGATGGACAAACATCTAACAAAATGTCTTGTAGATTCTCATCAAGAGAAGTTCAGGTGCAGGCTGCCCAGAGGTCCCTTCCAGCTCAGTGATTCTTTGAATGTGTGATTGATATTTTGGAAACAGGGATATCACTTGGTATATTTGTCAGTGGCTGGCGATCTTCATGAGACTTTAGTATAGTCCGGGGAAAGCCTTGAGGAAGATACACATCCTACAGAGCTACTTGCAGAAGGGACAAGTTAGTCATCAGATGGCATAGATTTTTTTAAAAAAATGTAGAAAAGCCTATTCTGGGAAAGTTGTCAATGGAAAATAAAGGGAGGGAACCAAGGGAGGGCCAGAAGAAGTATTTGATAACATAAAAAACATAATCCTGCAGTTGAACATGGCAGAAAAGGATATAGTAAAATTTTAATAACCATTATGTCAAGAGCTGCACCCTATAAGACAACAGTAGGTCACACGGGTGGAGGTTTCAGACCCAGATCAAATTATGTGTCTCACATCCAATGAACAGTTGGGTATACATCAGTCTTTCTGGCCACCTCTGAACACATAAATAACAGTCAGTTGTAGTAACCTCGTCTTAAAATGTTATCAAAAAAAAACTTTAAAAGATATATTCAGATTCTACACTGCCTACTCACTTTCTTTATATAGCAATGTATACACAGCCCACATCTGCCAAGTTAAGAAGGTACACTTTCTCTTCCATAGCTGCCGGGAACAGTGATTTAGATAGGAACCTCAAGAAAACCAGATGGATCCCTCTCTCTCAAGACAAAAGAATATTGGGTCTGTGGAAGGGTCAGGTAGGAATTTAGGAAAGTTATCTGAAGCAGCTAGTCCTGGACCTACCTTCTGTCGCTCATTCACCCATTCATTGAGTGCCCGCTGTGTGACAGGCACTGTGAGAAGCAAGTGAGTATAGAAATGAAGGCTGGCAAGGGACTTATAGACTAACAAAGAGAGACTGGTGACTGCATGGTTGTAATACAGGCAATAAGGAGGCCAGTGGAGGGAAAACAGAGGGTGCTTTGGATGCTCAGAGGGGAAAAGTAGCTGAGCTGATGCCAGAGAACATGTCCTGGGTGTGACATTAGAGTTCAGTGTTTAAGCATGACTAGAAGGAGTTAGCCAGGTGAAGAATGAAGGTGGGCGGGATTGGAGGCAGAGCGAGACACATTCAGCCAAATAAAAGTGATTTGGTAGGACCAGAGTTAGCACGGCGCTGGGGTAGGGGCAGTCAACAGACTGGACTGGAGAACTAGGACACAGAGTGTGCCCTACCAAGGAATATGACTTTTACCCTGCATGCAGATGCAAGGAGAGGACTGAGGAGCACCAGCATCATTAGAAAGGTCAGTCTCCTGACTGGGTATCTGGAGTGTGTGTGGGAGGACAACAGGAAAGGAAAATGGAGAACCAGTGACGAGACGAGCAGGGTAATCCAGGAGGAGTGTCAATGACCTGGACCAAGGAGAATGCCAGGTGGGATGACACGAAGGGGGTAAACCTACCAGATTCTCTAATGAAGAATGAGAGGGGAAAGAAGGAGTCTGGGATGACTCCCTAGCCCAGAAATCGGGTGGGCAAGATGGCAGCACCATTTTCAGAGGCATGAGTTTGAGACTGGACTGAAGGGTAAAGGGAGACATGGAGGAACTGATTTCATTCTGGTTCCACAGGGAGAACTGCTTGCTGCTAATTTGAATTTGCTTTCAAACTGCTGATGGTAGGAGCCGTACTGGCATGAGATTTAGTCACACGTTCATATCAGGTCCTGCAAAGCTAGAGGGCGTTCTCCCTGGAACAAAAACCTTAGGGCAGGGGGTTTTCACTTTGCAAAACTTGGTGGGGCACCTGGGTGGCTTTCGGCTCAGGTCATCATCTCACAGTTCATGAGTTCAAGCCCCGCATCGGGCTCTGCACTGACAGTGCAGAGCCTGCTTGGGATTCTCTCTCTCTCCCACTCTCTCTGCCCCTCCCGGGCTTGTGCGCTCTCTCTCTCTCTCTCTCTCTCTCTCTCTCTCTCTCTCTCAAACTAAATAAATAAACTTTAACGACAACAACAACAAAAATTATTCTTACTTTGGTTCTCAAGAATATTGTGTGCTGATATTCCTACTGACAACTGGTTCACAGGTGCCATGTGGTTAGACACTCGCCCAGTCCAGAGCAAAAAGTTGCAGGCAGGGCAGGGGCAGGAGCAATGTGCAATCAGCAAAAAGCTGTTCATGCTGATGGGAACCTCAACTGACTAAACACAGCCAAAGTGCTAATAAGACACATCCCAGTCATTTCCAGAAATATTTTATTACCAGCTTGAATTTACACACTGGCTTCTCCAAGTTAGCTCCCCATGAGAGGTTGAAGTTAGCAGGTGCATCAGGGTCCATTTAAGTTTCAGGCTAGGAGTCCTTTGCTCCCAGGTATAGTTCTTGGAATATTTTATGAGAATGTAGAGGGCCAACGTTCTAAGGCCTCCTTTCTTTCTCCAGCCATAGGTGATTCTGTTACACAGACTGACATACTTCTGGCTTTAGTTTATATGTCTTGGGAGGCATAGTAAAAATCTTCTCAAAACTAGCAGTCCGTTTCATTCAACACCATGATAGACTTTAAAAGTGAATAACTAGGGGCACCTGGGTGGCGCAGTTGGTTAAGCGTCCGACTTCAGCCAGGTCACGATCTCGCGGTCCGGGAGTTCGAGCCCGGCGTCAGGCTCTGGGCTGATGGCTCGGAGCCTGGAGCCTGTTTCCGATTCTGTGTCTCCCTCTCTCTCTGCCCCTCCCCCGTTCATGCTCTGTCTCGCTCTGTCCCAAAAATAAATAAACGTTGAAAAAAAAAATTTAAAAGTGAATAACTATGGATCAATTCATATCATACTTTTCAAAAGCATCAACTTTTTTCTTGAGGAGGATGAGTTACTTTTAAAACACACGACACAAATAATAATTTGGGATTAGAAGATTCAAGGTAGCATTCTGCGGACATCCTGTATGCTCCAATGTTCTGCCCAAAGTTGCTTTTTTCTTCTACTGTGTTCAGCTTTTCTAATGAATTATGGAGATGAACCAATAACTTTTGAGGTAACTTCCCATTTCTCATTCTCACACTTACATCTATGCTCCCCAGACTGCTGAGGGTGTTCTAACATAAGTTCTACCAAACTAGAAATTTGACTTCAAACTTGGAAAAAATGTTCTCAGGGCGCCTGGGTGGCCCAGTTAGGCATCCACTTCAGCTCAGATCATGATCTCACAGTTCCGGTGTTCAAGGCCCGAGTCAGGCTCTGTGCTGACAGCTCAGAGCCTGGAGCCTGCTTAGGATTCTGTGTCTTCCTCTCTCTCTGTTCTTCCCCCACTAGCACTCTCTCTCTCTCTCTCTCTTTCTTTCTCTGTCTCAAAAATAAATAAACATTTTTAAAAATGTTCTCAACCAGCTTGGGACCCCACAGTGTCCGTTAAATAAATTAAATTGGAAATTGTGGAGTTAAGAGGTTTTTTGGGTTTGTTTGTTTCTGTTTAAACCATTGTCATATCCTGATGCAGCGCCTAAAATGAGACAACCAGAAATTCCAGTCGAACTTCCTAGCTTCCAGTAGTTTCCATCAGCAGAACCACCACCGTTGCTGTGTTATATGCATCAATGTTCACCTAATACTGACAGGCCTAAAAGCTCACTGTCCCTCTTTCTTTTTTTGCTATTATAATAAACCATATATGGGAACCAAAAAAGGTCATTTGAAACCGTGAATCGAATCAATTGCAACTGTAACAGAGTAGTAGATTCTAACTTGACTGGTTGGGTTGCCCTTATCGCTGGCATAGTTATCTTTGATCCCAGATGCTAAGTAGTGTGAGGTCCATGCCAAATAACAAGGGAAGGCTTTCTCCAGTGTCGTTCCGGGCGCTTTTCATTCCCAGAGCCTACAGGTGTTATCCTGGCTTAAGACTGTTGAAATATGGAACAGCAAACCAGCTGTCATTCATAAGAATTGGTGCTGGCCAGCTGGCCAAGCCAACTACAGGAATAAAGACATGCCTTTTCACTCTGATACACAGGGGCCTTGCCTCTGAGCAGACAGGTGAAGAATCTCAGGTGACAGCCCCCGGGAATAGTGTTTGTGGCATTCAGGCATTCACCACCCTGAAGAGGCAGGGCAGGACACATCTGTTGTCAGCATGCTGATGAGGAAAAGCAAAGACTGACCATGCCTATTTGCAGGGCAGAGTAGAAAAAGGGAAACAGGTAGAGGAAGAGAAACAGAAGGAAAAGCTTAGGTCACTACATGCTATGAATTGATCTAATTTGCAGAATCTTCTGTTGTATTCATTAGGAAGGAAACACCCAGAATCATAATTGCACTGGGGCAATTGGTCACTTTAAAAACTTGAATCTAACGGGCAATACAGAGACCCTTGTGTATTCCTGATGTGAGCGTAAATAGTTTACATCTTTCCAGAGGGCAATTTGGGAATACGTTCCAAACACAGGAGCCTTAAAAATATTCATGCTCTTTGACACAGAACTCCTACTTTTGGGAAGTTACTCAAAGGAAATAAGTAGAGACATGCTTAAAGATTTCTGTACAAGATGGCTCATTTCAGCATGACTTAAAATGGTAAAAAAAAAAAAAAAATTGAAAATGGTTTCAACGGCCAACAATAGGCGATTGGGTAGAAAAATACACATCCATAGAGTGGAATAATACGATCTTTATTTTAGTTGACTGAGTACTTTGGAACGATTAACCAAGTGATTGCCATTTTGTGGTAATGATTACCAGTGACTTTGCCTGTTCTATAGTTTTCTTTGTTGTTTCGATTTTCCCACAGGGTATAAATTTATAATCAAGAAGAAAAACAGTTTTAAGGAAATACAATGTAAGAACATGTTTACAGTTCTGAATTTAAAAGCCACCCATAATTCACTACCCCAACATGACTTTGTTTTGCATATTTATATTTTCCACATGATGCACTCGCTTAAGTCTTAACACAGCTATAATCACAAGGCATATGAGATCTTACATTCTGCTTTTCAACTAACATTATAGCTCCATATTATACATAGTCTATAATTTCATAGTTATAACTTTATAACCTTACACTGTATTAATATACCGCACAAAGTAGGGAATATCAAGTCTGCCTTGGGTGAAGAGGGTTTCATTAACTCCAACCCCCTGCCCCCACCCCAGTTCCTGGACAGAACGAATCATTCACTCATCTGTGCATCTTGCTCATTGCATAATTCTTTGTTTCCATATTTGTCCCCCTACTTTCGGGCAGGCCAACACCTGTGTATCTTTGGAGCCACAGTGCCTGGCACATGTATAACATTTGCTCAGTAAAGGTATACGCATGAACAGAAAGACAGGTGGACCAACGGACAGACAGGAGAAGTGAGCAGGGCTAGGATTTGATGGTTTAATATCAATTTGGCTTGAGCAGCCTTGTAAACTTATCGATTCCAGCCTCAGCCTCAGTGAAGCGCGAAGGTAAGGAACATAGAAGGTTTGCAACTGCCCTAACACAGATGTGCTTTCCCCTTTAGTCATTTGATGACATCATATTTTATTTTCAGACTTATTTTCAGTAAGTTTTAGGCCCTGGGTTATAAAAGGCCTGTTTATAAGAGCTCTCTTACCGGCTTCTAAAACTCGTCTTTTGCTTTTTGGTCAGGATTTTTCCCATTTTGCATTTGTCACATATTCCTTTCCAAATTTATATCCATATCCATAAGAGTTAAAATGCTCCTAGCAAAGATATATAAATAAAGTAAAACAGAAACGAACAAAGAAAGGAAGGCTGCTTAATAGGTACAGAGTTTCTGTTAGGGATGATGAAAAAGTGCTGGAAAGAGATAGTGTGATGGTGGCACAGCACTGTGGGTATACTGGAAGCCACTGAACTGTATACTTGAGAGTGATGAAAATTATAGGGACGCCTGGGTGGCTCAGTCAGTTAAGCATCCGACTTCGGCTCAGGTCAAGATCTCACGGTTTGTGAGTTCTAGCCCTGTGTGGGGCTGTGTGCTGACAGCTCAGAGCCTGGAGCCTGCTTCAGATTCTGTGTCTCCCTCTCTCTCTGCCCCTCCCCTGCTCATGCTCTCTCACTCTCGAAAGAAAGAAAGAAAGAAAGAAAGAAAGAAAGAAAGAGAAAAAGAATGATGAAAATTATAAATGCTATGTATGTTTTGCCACAATAAAAAAGAAAAAAGAAGGAAGGAAGGAGGGACAGAGAAATGAAAGAAAAATAAAACTGCATCGGGTGGTACCCACTCTTTCTATAAATCTGGTTTTTATTAGCTGAGCCCTTTCCTGAATAAGATTCAAGACTGTAGTCAGGCTTTTTGAAGACAGGAAGAATAAATTCCTCGGGTTTGTATTGTACCCTATTATCTTGACCTAGTAGATAGGTCCAAAAAAATCACCCAGCTGCAGAAACTTTGCCTCCTCTTTTCTTTCTTCCTCTCAGCTCTTCCCTCTGTCACCACAAGGAAGCCAATGACCAGAAGCATTAGCAGCCTGAAGAACTATGGTTGTAAATGTTGAAGGTCATTTTTTTCCCCTTAAAATTATTGCCTGCCCCTAGCTTTTTTCCTTCTAGAGTCAATCTAAAATCCTTTTGGTGGTAATCCTGTGTTTATTTGAGTGGCAGTGTTACTTCTTATCTATACATGTGTTCTCTTGGAAGAAATATGTGCAATGCTATGTGGTAAAGATTCTTTTTAAACTATCATTTAGAAAACTACAAAAGATTTTGTGCCAAGTCTTGCTCTGAATGAAGCCATGAGAGGGAAGCCCCAGGCTTCTGGTGACCTAAATCCCCTTTCCCCAGCCATCCTCTCCTGGTTCCCACAGAAGAAGGCAAGGACAGGCTGTCATCACTCACCCCTTTTCTGATGTGGGCTGTGAGCCCAGAGAGAGAGCCCAGCCAGGTCCAGGGTAGAAATGGCCCATAGGCAGAGGAGTGACCACCACTCTGGTCCTACAGGTTGCACAAAGTGCCTAGGCCCAGGCCAGGACCCATGTAACCAGCCAGCTGGAATACCATACATCACCGATCCTGATATGCTCAACTTTGCATCTCTGAAATCATGATGCATCTGACAACCGATAGCATGCCATGGTTTAGTGGGAGATTTTCCTCTTTGTAGCAGTACATAATGTATGACTTAAAATTGATGAGTCTTACACCTGACGAAATATGCTATATAGGGAGAACCTAAAGATGGCCATCTGCAACATCTTGTAGAAATCTTTGCCATCCCTACCTGCAAGGAAAGTTAGAATTTGAATCCCTGAGTCACAGGCAAGGGAGAAGATACATCTATTTCTGACTCAGGCTAGTAATTACGAGCTTCAGATCTCTGCTGTTGGGCCCGGACCACTGTGGTAATAAATGCAGTATGAGCCTACTTTTGCATGGGGTTCCATGGAGGTCACTGTTTGAGTGTGTAGCTTTCTTTATCAAAGGGACTCTATGGTAACCTTGCATGCACACACTACAAGAAATAAGAATGGTTCCTTTGTGGATTAGGGGTCAAAGATGCCATTGTAACGCTGTGATTTGCTGTGGGCAAAATTGTGACCTGGGCTGGGTTTATATTCAGTGTCTTCTCCTCCCCTCCGACCCCCCCCCCCCACAAGGCACGAGCCTCCCTAAGGTCCCTCACTTGCCCATCCTGTTGTCACTGCTTAGAACCCAAGCACTCGCTAGGGGTAGGGGCTATTTGGGCTCCGACCACCCCAAGTCATATGTTGAGTATCATAATCGCCTAGAAAACTTAAACCCAGATGTGAATATGTTATATTGCAACAGAGACACGGGAGAAAGTTTTCAAGAGGCATTTTGTTATCTGACACACCATACCTATGGGTCACTACCCATCCCACCTACACTCGAGACCCCTGTTTTGCCCACTCGGCAGGGCTCAGACCCAGAGTTAGAGCCTGAAGACTGGGGGCTGCTTTCCAGGTCTGAAAGTCTTTAACATGAGGAGATGAACAGTTAGATCACTGGAGACAGTTTGCCAGCTGTCCCAAACAGGAAGAGACGCCTCCACTCCTACTACCCACAGGGGGATGACCATTGTCAACCAAGGCTGAAATCAGAAATGTGAAAGCGGAATAAAAACCTTTCTTCCCCAACCTCCACCCGCCCCCATTAGAAAAAGGTGGGAGGTGGTAACTGATGAAGCTTGAGGATAGGAAATGCTACGGTGAAAATGTGTCACTAAGTTTTGAAATTGAAAACATAGTGTAGACCATTTCTAAGTAAAATATAAAAAGGGATCAATTGAACTTAACGAGAGCCTAACTAGCTCTTTAAATGTTGTGTGTGTTTTGTTTCTAAGTAAAATATAAAAAGAGATCAATTGAACTTAACGAGAGCCTAACTAGCTCTTTAAATGGTGTGTGTGTGTGTGTGTGTGTGTGTGTGTGTGTGTGTGTGTGTGTTTCTCAGCAGCACAAGGTAGACTTCTGCATTGAGGTCAGACAGCAGGAACAATGGACGAGTGAATGCCAGTGTGTCAGGTTTCATCACGTGACGTGATATGGTTTAAATACAGTGCTATCAGTAACTCTCAGATTCAAAGAGCATTTAAGGCTTAATGTCTCCAAGGAACAAAGGGGCGGAAAACCCAAAATTGCCCCCAAAGCCCATTTCTGGAGTTAGTCTGGTTTGCATTTAGTGCAGAGGCAGCAAATACTGGACGGTCTGCAGAAGGAGGACCAGTGACTGACCCGCCACTGAGAAGGCCTCTCCTTCCCTCCAAACAATTGATTTTATTGGAGATGGAGAGTGACCCACAGGAGAGCGCCCAGGTTAAGTTTCTAAAGCTTCTAATGCAATCTAGGAAGGGGCTGGGAAATTGTCACCCTCCTTCCCCTTTCGCAAGGTAGCTATGGGAGGCACCTAGGGGATCTTAAGCCTCCCTTCCCCTTCCCTTAGCACTGAAATATCATGTGGGCCAGGAACTACCTTATCTTGAGGGACTGGAATTCTCACAGATGAATTCCAAAGCATTCTGCCATTCAGAGTTTCTCGTGTTTTTCACGGCTGTGTTTGGCATCCTATTGGCACTTCAGGGTACAATCAAATTCACTGTCACTCTAGTGACATGAATAATCCATCCATATTAATGAAACGATAGCTGTTCCCTTGCCATGTCTTTTCCTATTCTTAAGCTGATTTCAAATAAAATGAATCCCACTTTGGAGATGCGGGTGGTGATTTTCTTACTCAACTCCACCGTGGGGTGGGGGTGGGGGACAAAGATAAAGGGATGATGGTGATGCAAAATAACTATAAAATAATTACCGTGTGGCTCAGAACTCTGTATTATTCATCCGGGTAGTGAGAGCGCCTGTTCCCTACCACACTTGAGTGGCAACCTCACCAATTAGCCTTGCTGCTGCTCGTCTGTGAATTGCATGTGAAAACAGAATTTGTCCAGAAGTGCTCATGCAAATTGTGCAACACGAACGTGGCCTCCGTGTCACGTCCTTTCACGCGTTCTGACAGACTCGTGTCTTTCCAGATTTCTCTGATCAGTGGCCCCCCTTTGACAGTTACCAGAGCTCATAAGCCCGAGGAAACGGCTCCTGTTGCTGAGTACTGTGTCTGTGATGAGGTTTACGAGCTGTTCCTGTGGCTGCATTTTGCCTCAAAAAACAATCAGATTTTCACTCAGATCTGTGAGAAAACAGATTGGGAAGGAAATATATGCAAATATCTATGTTAACGCCACAAAAGCTATAACTTGGCCCCTTGGTGCTTAAGTAGCCATTTCTCACAGGGAAAAGTTTTTTAGTACTTTAGCATGAATATGTATTTTATGTTTTAAAAATCTGCATTAATGCAAAAAAAAAAAAAACCTGAAAAGTAAAAGCTTTAGGACAAATATGAAACTTCACCCTTACTTTATTATTATTCTTTTTTCTGAATGTGCACCCCACACGCACGGGGAGGGACCCAGGGAGAGAATCCCAAGCAGGCTCCTCCCCCAGCATGGATCCTGTCATGGAGCCCAACGTGGGGTTAGTCTCTGACCTGAGCCAAAATCAACAGTTGGCTGCTTAACCGACTGAGCCACCCAGGCGCCCTGCTTATTGTATGTAATCAGGGTATATCATATCTTTGTAAATGTAGTAACTATACATTCATAATCCATCCTTTGTTTGTCTCCAACTTGAAGACATTCCCAGTCTTTCCTGAGGAAGAAAACATTTGTTCCATTTGAGCTCTATTTGGAACAGTAAGACTGTTCTTTGTTGAGTATTTGGGGGCCCAGATGGAGAGGAGGGGGTGCCCTCTGGCACGTGGAGGGCTCAAACAGCCACACATCATGCCCCCAATCTGTTGGCCAGTGATGCAGGATCAGAAATAGTGCGCCCACAAAGGGAGGCCCCCAAAAGAAGCTCTCTTCCTGAGGCCAGGAGAACAAAGCTGGGGTGAGTTTGCAGCCATTGAGAATGGCTGCCTAGGAAATATCTGGTCAAGATGAAATCTTCCTTCATTTTTCCCTACCTTCTACAATCCAAAACCCCAGCAGCAGTCGTCTGAAATTGTTCAAGTATCTAAAGATGCATTCAGACTGAAAGAAAAGTAAGAAATGTCATTCCAATTGCATCTTTGTTCTATACCCCGCCCCCAAACATCTAGACAGCAGAAAGCACAGCTTTGGGTGAGCATGTCTCCAAATCAAACCTCGTCCCGCTTCAGGGGTCAGGGATGGAGGCACCTGCCAGCCAGGGTCTGTTCTTGGACTTTTCCCAGCCTGATTCTTCCGCAGCAGCATCCTGCTCCTTCAGTTCCAACCATCTCCGTTTATGTATTTTGTCCTCCCCTCTCCCCCTTCCTGTCTATTTTTGCTGTTCGGTACCGGATATCCTCTCTCCACTGGTTTTGACCTGACTTCCATCCCTCTCAGTTTTTTGGTGCCTTCTCCTGGCACTCAAGTCCTTGGTACTATTCTGAGGGGTGGGCCTATTTCTTTGGAGCCCATACCAGGAAAGTGATAAACATCAAGTTACATTGTGACCAGCACTGGAAACTCTAACCTAGAACTTGTCTCTTCCTGTGGCCAAAGCACTGTAAATCTCAGCTCCCCCAAGACGCGCTTCTCCATGAGCCCCCAGACAATGTGAAGGATGGAAACACTCTTCCAGAGAGCTTCTGAGGGGGGGGATGCCAGTGTCCCACAGTCCAGTGTTACTGTGAGTTTCTCCTGCCATTCCCAATCCGGGGGTCACTGCGTCTGCATGTGCCTTCCCTCTGCTCTTTATAATATCCTTTGTGCAAGGAATAAATATCATGCAGGGCTTCTAAAAGTTCTTGCCCCCAAAATTCATTTGCTTAAGGGATACAAACACTTGAAGGAAAAATTCCTCTCTAAGAGGGGAAAGGGATCGTCCTGTGCTCTGTACCCTCCCCCTCCTTCCCCACGAGACTCCCAAATTACATTTGCTTTCTCAGTGGCATAGAAGTATGGATTAAGTTTTAAGGGTTTAAATGGATTTTTTTCTGAACTTCCTAACTTCCTTCAGATTGTCAGGAATCTAGGAAATACGTTATTTAAGTACTGATTTCCCTGCACTTTGGAGGGCAGGGCCTTCCTCTATTCTTGCCCCTTTACTTCTCCCCAGAACACAGGCTGGACTGGCTGAGGGCTGCACAGACTCAGTTGGTTCAGAAACACCAAGAAGCTACTGCTGCTGACCTTGGGCCACTGAGTAAAATTGGCAACGGGCAGCCCAGAATTCCGTTAGATGACCCGAGACCAGAGCTGTCCTAGCCCAGGATAGCAGACGCCAACATCCCCCTACAACCCCCGCTTTCCCTGGGCCTTTTATTACCTTTACTTGGTCAAAGGAGGAAAGCAATCTGTCTCTCTTCTACTTGTTTAATAAAAGAAAACATAATCATAGTTTGACACATTACTTTTGGTGGATGCACAGAAAGAATATCCTAGATTAGAAAGGGAGAGAGGAGGAGGGGGTGGGAAGGCAAAAGGAAAACAAATTGGCTGCCTGCAGAGGTCCAGTGTCAGACGTCAAAGGAATCTTGTTCCTTCAGACGCTGTGGGAAAGACCATGGCAACGAGGGGCCCAGAGAGCGAGAGAGACAGATGGGGAGATTTGCAGCCCCTCCCTCAGATTAAAGACAGAACAAATAGGTGAAGCAATCCATTTTCCAGAGCCCGGTGGTAATTTCAGAGTGCTGTAGACCAGAGTATCTGCCTCTCCTCCGCGTTGTCTCAATAAGGGGTAGGGAGGTTTTCAAAGAGAAGATTTTTTTATTCGTTCAGAGAAGACACCTGATTTCTGAGTAATTGATAAAAAGCATGTTTTCACCTGGAACCACCAAATAGCCTTCAATCGTGCATTTTCAGTGGTCCAACTGGTTTTGTAGCAATTAGCTGTTTAGTTAGAAATTATTTTTAGTATCATCTCTGGTTTAGGTTTTAAAGATCAGTGTTATAAATGCAATGTTAACTATCCTATGAAAGTATATCTATCACACCCACAAGACTTAGCATGAAGACCAAGAGTGATTTTGTGACTGTTTTCAAATCCAATATAGAATGTAAACCCACGAACCAAGCCTAGGAAATACTTAAGGACCACATTTGTTACGAATTCTACTTGTCATTTTTAAAACCCTTTAACTAGGGGCCATCTGACATTCGTTATTCCTTGTAGGGCCATCTTGAAAAGACTTAAGACATTTAGCAAGAAGTAGAAAGTTGGGGGAACAAGTTAAGGAAGCATAAAAATGAGAAGGTTTCTTCTCCAAGCAGTTTTGGTCATATTTCCTGTTATTGTCAGGCGTCTTCTCTTCATCCCCAGAATATATTGTTAGGGCTTGGAAAATATTCAAGGTATACGCCTATGGTCCTACTCCCGGTTAGAAGCCAGGTGGTATACTATATTCACATTTAAATAAATTCAGTTGTTAAAAAGTAGGGAGGACAAAGAGAACTGGGATTACTCACGCTAGATTTTTAGGTGGAGATCACATTCTCGGGCCAGATTTCCAGCAGCCACGTGAGGGCAGAGTGAGAATAGCACAGGTGTGAGCAAAAGGAGGTGGGAACCAGTGGACCAGGGTGTGACCCTGGACATTGCAGATGGTGAAGAGCATGAACTCTTGCTGTTCTTGCCGAAATACACCTTGCAATTCCTTTGATTCCTTATTCATCAGTTCCCACAGTCAGTAACCAAGTCTCGGCCACCTTTTACCTCCTGGGTGGATTACTCCAATGGCTACCTCTCAGTCCTGCCTCCCTACTTTTCTCCTTCTGGTCCAGCCCCATCCTGATCCCTGATTTACCTGACACCAACTTAACCTTATGAAAGTAATGTTTTGATCATTTTATTCCCTTTAAAAGACGACCGTGGCTCCCCATCTGTTAGTTGGGTCGCATGACTGTGATTGCACTGAGACCTGTCCGTGGTCGGACCACCCAGTCAGTGCAGCTTTCCTCCCACACACCTTGGCTTGGGAACTGGGCACAACCACCTCCCTCCTGCTAGTAGCTACTCCTTCCTTCTCCTCTGCTCACTCAAATCCAAACCTACTTCCATCGAGGCTTCTAGTCAAGTTTGCTTGTATCCATGAAGCTCTTCCCAAGCAGAACCAGAGAATTTCAGGGCAGGTGGGAGCCTTAGAGGTCACCTGGGCAGGTGTCCTCATTTTATAAAGGAGAATACTAAATAAAGCCCAAAGATGTTCAGTGACTTGCCCCAGGTCAACCAATCCCTAGAACCCCTGTGTCCCCCATTCCACCCCCTTTCTGCCATGTAACTGTGATCATTCCAGATCTGACCAGACTGGCTTTATGGAAATCCTATGGCACCAGAGGACATGCCATAGGCTCACCTTTGATGAGCTGGGATCATTTTCCAGCGTTTCAATGAAGGGAAACCTTGTGTCTTCACTGGATTTTAGTACCCCAGAGGACCAGGCTGTGACAGCCCTTCTTCTCTTAGATTCCAACTGCAACTCCTGCCGTTGTGCTGGGGTGCTGGAGACCTTTGGGAATTCCTAGAGTAATCAAAGCATTTTTTAAAGCAGGATGTTATATATGAATTGAGAGAAAACTTTAATGAAAATTATACGTAATGTACTAGTGCTCAGATTTCAGGTGGACGGTTTGTGGTGCCTGCTTATTTTTAGGGTGATAGATGCATGTTGGCCATGGGGTGGTAGCATCTTACCATACAACAAAATCAAAGCAAACTTGTAAACACAACCCATACACATGGGTTTTTATATTCTACTATGCGAGTCAGTTGTTATTTGTTTGCTTTGTTTGTTTGCTTGCTTGCTTGCTTGCTTGCTTGTCTTACCTGTGGCCAAGTATTCTCTAAGAAAAATCAACTGTGAGACCTGGAAGCTGAAACTGAACGTGCCATTAAAGGTGTGCAGGACTGTGCAGCTTTCAGTGGTGGGCATAAGTCTCTACGTTGTAGAACCAGTTCCTTGCACTTCTGTGGGGTTAACAGCCTCAGCGGACACCCTTCCTTTATGTGACTCCTTTGGCAGAAAGTGTGTCAGAGTATCCCAGACCTCTCTAGGTTCCCACCTAGGGTGTGTGTGTGCATCTGTCTGTGGGATGTATTTGGGGTCTGTCCCCAGGAGGTTTCTGGGAGGGACTGAGAGTGACTGGGACCCTGCTACAGCCCCAGATATTTCCATGGCAATGGGGGCTGGGCTCTGAGGCCCAGGGATGGTCCCTCCGTGTTGTGAGACATCTCTCAGCACCCTGTACGCGAGCATCCACTCCCTGGGGGCTTATGTTTACTAGCTAATGAGGATTCAGTGTCTCCTCCTTTCCTTGGAAATTCTCTACAACTACACCTAGAAAGGAATGAAAGATATGCCCTGTCAACCTTTTTTACATGCTCCTAAATATGAATTAAGAGGTAGTGTTCAGTGGGCTTTATATAGAAAGTAATCTTCAATAAAAATTAAGCCCCGAGAAGCTAAGGTAAATAAAGAAGGGAATCTCACTCTCACTGACTTTTTCTGTATGTCACATAATGGGAAACTGAGACAGACTTACAGTTCCATTTAGAGGCCCATCATCCCTCAGCTGGTTTCCAGCTTCCAGAAAAGGTCTGGTTGACTTGGGAGAGATTTCATCATGGCCGATTGAGAAATTGTCTATTCTTACGATAGGGGAGGATAAAGAGGAGAAGAAATACAAAGGAGAAATTAATCAGTTGGATCAAGGTCAAAGAAACTAAGTATGCATATTAAGGGAACGGGCCAAAAGGTAAGGAAGACCAGAAATATGATCCTTCATGCTGGGAAAGCTTTCTCAGGTTGATAAATACCCTGAACTGCAGGTTGGCTCTCCCTTTCCTGCTCCAGCATTAATCACCCGACCCTCCGGTTCTGATGTTGACCTCCTGTGAGCAGTCAACCTGGAGAGAAGTGGCAGTTGGGCAAGCTCTTGGAGGAGGCGTTGCTTTTAGGGGGGGAAGTGTGTGCAGGGATCTGATGCGTATTGTAAAGGAGCTCACCCAGATCTGGGAAGCATCGAGAAGGGGAGGATCCAGTCAGCTAGCTAGAGGAAGAATCAGCACAAGAAACTTTGGGTAAAGTGAGGAGGGAGTGAGCACCGGAGGTAGTATTACGATAAGGAGGTCAGACTTAGCCTTAGCTTCTGGTAGAAATAGGAAACTGTGATCCCTCCCAGATGGTTAAGCAGAAATACTGATGCTTTCAGAGGGGATAAGTTGCAAAAGATAATGGGCACGTAACTCCCATCTTAGAAGGTCTGTATGCTGTTGTCAACATGAGTGGACTTATCCCTCACTAAAATGAGAGTTTCACATAAACTTCACCATCATCCGAGGGCCTGATCCCATACTTAGCTATCCACTTAGTTTTTATCCTAAGCAAAAGGATATTTTCCTTCATAAGGCTGAGAAGCTGACCTGACTGTGAAGAAAGAACAAACTATGAGCTGAAAATCACGACCTTACCTAAAGTTTCTAACTTCCTCATTATTATTCATATTGGTGCTAATGAGAGCAAACATTTATGAGCACTTACTGTATGCCAGGCACTGTTGAACTGAGTGCAGTTCTGATAAAAGAAGTGAAACTTTTGAGATCTGTAGAGGATGATTTCTAATTGTTTCCAGACTCCGTTATCCAGGATATTACACGTGTGAGGTAGGAGTCAAGAGCTGTCTTTACTGCAGTGCAGGTGCAATCGAGGAGACTCTCTGGAGCCCGTGTTTCTGCTAAGACTGTTTTTATCCCAATTTGTCCCCAACTCTTCTCAAGGCTAACAAAAGACCCTGGCCACTTCCATTTCTTGGAGTCACCAAATATATGTACAAAAGGAAGAAATGCCAATAGGGTTTTTTTTTTAAAGAAGTAATGTTTTTATTTTTAAAAGAGTGTGGGATTATAATACCATCCACAAGATAAATGCGGGACTTATAATAAACATTAATTCATGATGGACTTAGAGCAGTGTGATCTGGTAACAGGGTACAATTGAAAACCATAAAATAGAAGGTATCTTTCAATTCTGTCAGGCTTTGTCTGTGACCCTATGTAAAACCTCATGTGCAGAACACATCTAACAACCTAAACTCAAGAATTATTGAGGATGTAAGGTGCCCGGTCCAATGGCCCCCATCCCTGCCTGCCAGTAGGCCCTCCCTGACCCTGTAGGAGGAGCCCCTTTTCTAGACTCGCTTCCTCTGAGAACCTGGTTCTCAGCCAAAATCTCTAAAGATGTAACGTACCACCCCCAGATTTCTAAATGTTACTCCTTTTTTCCCTACTTTCTCGTACCCTCCCCAAACTCCCGGCCTCCTCCAACCGCACAACCCCTGGCCTGGCTTCTGCTCTCAGGAGTATGGCCAGGCCAGCCCTCTTCTCAGAGCCCCGGTGCCCTCACACCTGGTTTGCCCACACACAGGTTCCAGCAGCCCGAAAACCTGCAAAACAGGCTGGCCAGACCCTCCCCGGAGAGAAAAGGGCCCGAGAGCAGGCAGCTTTGTAGAAGTGGCTCTTCCCAGGCAGTCGGAGCTGGTGTCCCTCAAGCCACCCTCCCAAGGCTGCCCAGAGAAGGGAGGAAGTGCCCGCCTCTGTTCACAGCACGCCCTCAGCCCGGAGCTTTCCTTCCCTCTTCCTGTCTTGTAGTGGTTGCAGCAGAGAGCTCCATTTGGCAGCGTGGTAGTGCTCTTGTCTATAAATGGAAACATTGGCCTGTCTCCCAGTATAACACAAGATAGGCCTCTGCATCGGTTATGCAATCTTCGCTGTGATGACTTCATCAGAAAGTGGGGGAGGCAATAAAAGAGAAAGGTACGGTTTAGGGGAACAGTAGCTCCCAAGAAAAACTCTTCCCAGCAGCGCGGCTGAAGACAGCTGAGACTCCTTCCTCCCCCCTCTCTATTTTTAAATCAAGGGAAGAAAGGCCGCAAACATTGGGCAAAAAAACCTAGTTCCTGGAGCAGCTGTCAAACCACTTGCAGCCCCTGTGTCCTTCAGGCCACTTGGATGCAGGCAGAATGCTGTGCCCATCTCTGTTGGGGGGTCGGGGGGGCACGGGTTGCTCACTGCCCCTGGCGCTGGGGTCTGCTTTCACCCTTGCGGAGAAGACAACCTGTGAAGGCAAACAGCGGTGGGTTTTCCCTCGTCTCTCAAGTTAAAGATTGGGCTGGTTCTGGCCCCGCTCCAGAGAACAACCACGGAGCGCAGGGTGCTACAGCATAGAGAGGCTTGTCCCGGTGACTCCCCGAGAATTCTCGGAAGATGGTCAGTCCCCATCAGCAGTGAAAAGCTGGCCCTGTTGCTGAGGGTCTAGCCAAACCCAGTTTGTTCATGTTCATGCCGTGTCCCGGTCTTAAAAGGGAATGGCCACTTAAAGATGTCTATGGCACACACCACAGCATAAGATGGGCTCAGGTGGAAATAGTCCAGGTCCCAGACCCAGCTAGGCCCCTCTCGAACTCACCGCATCCCGTCCATGTCTGTTAAGACCAAGTCTGCTTAATGAGGATTTGCGGACAGGGGGAGCTTGTGTTATAGTTTCATGAATCCTCTAAATGTTGACGATTTAGGCTGTTTTTTAAATTTTTGCTACTCTAAATCCTTCAAGCTATTCCAGATAAAATCTTTGTATAAAGCATGGGGCGCCTGGGTGGCTCAGTCAGTTAAGCGTCCGACTTCAGCTCAGGTCATGATCTCACAGTCCGTGAGTTCAAGCCCCGTGTCGGGCTCTGTGCTGACAGCTCAGAGCCTCGAGCCTGCTTTGGATTCTGTGTCTCCCTCTCTCCCTGACCCTCCCCTGCTCACACTCTGTCTCTCTCTGTCCCAAAAATAAATAAAAACATTAAAAAAAAAAAAAAAAGTAAAGCTACGACCACTTCCATGAGATGAGTCCTTAGAAATGGAATTTCAGGAGCGCCTGGGTGGCTCAGTTAAGCGTCGAACTTCAGCTCAGGTCATGATCTCGTGGTTTGTGAGTTTGAGCCCCGCGTCGGGCTCTGTGCTGACAGCTCAGAGCCTGGAGCCTATTTCGGATTCTGTGTCTCCCTCATTCTCTGCTCTTCCTCCGCTCATGCTCTATGTCTGTCTCTCAAAAATAAATGTTAAAAAAATTTAAAAAAGAAAAGAAATGGAATTTCAGGGTATGATGTATTCAAGTCTTTGATCATTCTGTCTACTCTGGAAGCCATTCTCCTCCTGTCTGCCTGTGCCATTCTGAGACATCACTTCTTCTGATAAGCCTTCAGTGTCCTCTCCGGGCACAGTCAGGTGCCTTCACCGCTAGGTCCCTGTGCTCTAGTGCCTCCTTGTACAAGGCCCAGGGACCTGCCTTGTGCTTTCTTCTCTGCAAAGATGCCATCAGCTGCCCAGAAACCAAGGAAGCCTCAGTCTTCATCAGAATTTTGGAATCCTGGAAAACAAGCAAATAGGTCCTTCTTCTTTTCCTTTTCTTTGTTCTTTTTTCTATTTGTTTTTTTTTTTTATAATTTAAAGACTATTTTTAGAGCATGTTTTTAAAAATAACATTCAAAGTAACATTTTCATTTTAGAATATTTAAAAGGGTATAGGGGTGTCTGGGTGGCTCAGTGAGTTGAGTGTCCGACTTCAGCTCGGGTCATGATCTCATGGTTCGTGGGTTCGAGCCCCGCATCGGGCTCTATGCTGACAGCTCAGAGCCTGGAGCCTTCTTTGGATTCTGTGTCTCCTTCTCTCTCTGCCCCTCCTCCACTCACACTCTGTCTCTGTCTCTCTCTCTGTCTCGAAAATAAACATTAAAAAAATTTTTTTAAAGATTTGAAAAGGTATAAAAATAAAAATTTATGATCCTTGTCTAACATGATTTTTCTGTTTTAGAAACTGTTTTTCCTCCCCTTAACTGTATATTGTAAGCTTTTCTCTGTGTGATTAGATAGTCTAAGAAGGCATGATTGTTATTGGCTGCCTAGTATTCATGGTATGGATGTACCATAATTTATTTAATCAAGCTCCTATTGTTGCACCCTAATGAACTTTTAACCAATTTAGGCTTGCTTTGGTGGTAGAATTAATCACAACAAAGGGATCAAAAGGACTCTATAATTTACATCAAAGGCAGAGGAAAAGCATAACTCTCCAAGTTGTGTTTCCACTGAAGGGACCTATGGTGACTATGTTCAAAGCACTGATAAGGACAAATGGTATTTTTGTTGTTTTTACCCCCAAGTAAGTCCTTGAAAGCCTACCCTTCCTGTGGTTGATGCATCTAGCCTTGCATTGAACTGCCAACTTTAACCCTTTCTTTCCTCTTCAGTGGGTGCTCCATTCCTGAAGCTCAGAGAAGCCGTCCGTGTGGGGCCATCTTTGTTTTTGTTTTTCCTCCTCTCCAGTCATGCGTGTTACTGGTTTAGGCTAGAATTCATCGTAGCCACTTAGTTCAGTTCAGCAAACATTTACTCTGTTGCAGCTGTGGACCTAGCTGTGTGTTGGATGCTGGAAGACTCCTAGAGAACCTACAGGCCTGGTAGAAATACTGCCATAAGGGTGTCATTCTACCGGAAAACTGTCACTTGCAAGCACTTGGAAGGTTGGAGCTTTCTACTGCCCTGTGTTACTTAGAAACAGTGGTACAATCATGTATATAACATTATCATGACCATGGAAAGTGTATTGTTGTATACAGAGGAAAAAGCTGGCAAAAATATTTTTTAAAAAACACACATCAAAATATTAATGTTGTTGCCTCTGAGTATTCAAAATGAATAAAGCTTTTTTTGTTCTTTATACATTTATTCAGTGTTTCAAACATTCCCTGTGATTGGGAGGCGATGTGGGGACACAAATGTATTTTTTTTTATTTTTTTTCAACGTTTTTATTTATTTTTGGGACAGAGAGAGACAGAGCATGAACGGGGGAGGGGCAGAGAGAGAGGGAGACACAGAATCTGAAACAGGCTCCAGGCTCTGAGCCATCAGCCCAGAGCCTGACGCGGGGCTCGAACTCACGGACCGCGAGATCATGACCTGGCTGAAGTCGGACGCTTAACCGACTGCGCCACCCAGGCGCCCCACAAATGTATTTTTTAAACAGTTAAATGTCTGGAGGTGCCTGGGTGGCTCAGTCGGTTAAGCATTCGACTTTTGATTTCAGCTCGGGTCATGATCTCTCGGTTCGTGGGTTAGAGCCCCTCATCAGGCATTGTGCTGACAGCGCAGAGCCTACTTGGGATTCTCTCCCTCTCTCTCCACCCCTCCCCTGCTCACATGCTTGCTCTTTCTCTCTCAAAAATAAATAAACATTAAAAAATATATATATTTAAATGTCTGGGTAGCATCTCCATTCTGTTGACAATCTGGAGGGAAAACCAAGTTTAAAGTCTTAGTCCTCCTCATTGCCTTAAAAGCTAAACTAGAACCAAAAACACAGCTTTTCCCCTCACCTTGACTTTGTAGAGCTGCATGACCAAGAGGTTACAACAGTAACAGTAATAATAATAGCAAGCTATTTGTAGATGGTTGGGTGTGCCAGCCACTGGGCCTATGATGGAAATACGTTTCTATCCAGGCCTGGTGGGTTCCTCCAATGTAAGCTGCTCCTTCTTCCCGGTGGAAAGAACTTTGCTGAACCCATTTAACAGGCTTACCACTGGGTCTCAAGTTTCTGCTGTTTCAGCGATAAGCTTCCTAAATTGGTAAAGTGCCTTAAAATTCAATCGTCATGGGGACACAACCACCACAGATCATAAAACAAATCTTTTTATCCAACCTTCTTCAATAATCTGCAGAAACAGAGGGTTTTGTATGGGGTGGGGCCTGTTGGGGCTGTGCTGTGAATTTATTGTAAGCTCCAGACCCACCGTGAAAAACTGTTCTGGACGAGGACAAAGAATGTCTGTAAATGAAGCCACCATCCTGAAACCAAGTTTCTGCCCTGACACCTGATCAACTTCAAAGAAAATTCTAAGGTTTTCTTTTATTTTGTTCCTTCCTTCTACTTATGGTTGAATGGTCTAATCTTATGCCCTTTCTTTAAATGTCAAAGTTGATACCATAGAAGCATCCTAATTTGGGGTATCAGGCAACATATAAAAAAAAAATGATGCATATTTTCGTGCTCTTTCAGCTTCATCCTTTGATCCCTGTAGAGTTTCTACCTTTTTATTCTGTGCCCATTCCTCTCTCCCTTCCACCCCCTTCCCACTTCTCTTTAGTCCACAGCCGTCTTGGGTGGTCTGCTCAATTTAGACCAGATGCACGTTTCAGTCAGTGGGTGAGTGAGAATCCCAAAGACACCATCACCAGCTGTGGGTCATCAGACAAGTTCCTTAACCACTCAGAGACTCAGGTTTTCTTAATCAACAAAATGTGTTTAATTATGCAAGTGAAAGCATCCAGTAGGTGCCCCATAAGTGCAACTTGTCTTCTTCCATTGTTGCTTCTGGTTTTCTCCCAAGTTTGAAGAACCTTTTCCAACAGAGAGAACCCTCCTCAAATCATAGCTGTCCAAAGTTCTACCATACATCAGACCAAGAGATGGGAAGTCTAGCGATGTTTGTGCTTCCTGCCTGAGCAAGGGAGTTCAGTGGCCTCACCCCTTCCTTAATCTTGGCTGCTGTTCAGCCTGCACAGCGAAGTTGCAGGAGTCCCGACCTTCCTGGAAGAATCATGGCCATGGGCTCCTTTCAGAATTCTTGGGGTTGCATTGCCTGAGCAGCCCTCTGAAAATTTAAGAGTTTTGTTCCAAATGCTGAAGGACTTGCAATAAAAACCTAAAAGCAACACAGCACTCTGACTTGCTTTTTAAAGTGCAGGGTTTGCCATCTAAATCAGGGGCAGAGAGCTCAGATGCCCCAGGTTGCAGTCAGTGCCCACAAACCAGAACTAGTATTTGCCCCAGTGATTCTCAAACAGTAGGGCATCTTAGTTACCTGGAGGGCAAGTGAAACTGCTCCCAGGGGCTCCAATTCAGTAGGCCTGGGGTGGAGCCTGAGAATTTGCATTTCTTACAAGCTCCCAGGAGATGCTCATGCTACTGATCCTGGAACCACACTTTCAGAACCTCTCACTTAATTTAGCCCATAATTGTTTCTGAACTGCCCAAACTGGAAGTGGGAGAGATTTGAGCATCTGCTTAACCATTTTCTTTCTATAACTCTTTCCAAAGTTTCTGCTGTCAAGGGAGGAGTCTTATCAGTATGATTTTCATTTGAGGAGGTGGGGACTGAAACTGAGAGGTCACATGGCTTCCCAGGGCCTCAGAATGCCGGTTCACCACCCTGAGCCTCCCGGAGTCACAGCCAGATGCCTCCATCCAGGCTGCAGCGGGCTTTGGATTCATCCTGTGCTGCTCTCTGACATAAAACTGCTGAACTCTTTCCCAGCAAGTGTGATGTTCTGCGTGAAACGTTAGCTTTCCTCCTTTGAAAACGCTTCCTTCTTCTGAAACTTAAAACTTGAATAGTTATCTTTGCAGGGAGAAAGCCTCTGGATACTGGTGATTGGTTAGACACACGAGCCTCTTGATGTATAGAATCTAGGCAATATTCCGTTTGGGCTGGAGATTTTTTTTTTTTCCCTAATATTTGATCCAGTTCAATGTGTGTGAAAAGCACAGATTATCTCTTCTGGGACATCCATTTTATCATTTTTACTTTTTCCTACGTGAACAGCCCTCCTCTCTCGTCGCTTGCCTTCCGCATGCATTTACTTCCTGGCCCCAGGCACGCACTGTGTGCCAGGGGCCTGGGAAATCCGCCCCCTGAGCGCGCCCGGCTCTCGGGCTCAAAGGCAGCGCGCGCGGGCTGAGGACCTCCGCGGCCGCGGGGCAACTCGCCCGCGCCCGGGACCGCCTCGGCGGTTTCTTTGTTAGAGACGCCGGCGCTGAGAGGCATCTTCGGGCCTGCCGCCCCACTCCTGACTTCTTAGAGCCCCCTAAGGACTTGTAAGCATATAGGCTCGAGTCAAGAGGCTAAATTACGCCCCAGGGGACTTTTTAAGTAAAATCCTAAATTTCATTTAGGCTGTTCGTGGGCCATGTGATTGCAGACTGAGCCGAGGCCGCCCTCAGCGCCGCCCTCCCGCGCCGGCTTTGTGCAGCCGGGCTGCGGGGAACTCTGCTCCTCTCGGACGGTCAGCCCCGGGGGCTGGTGCAAGCCACTCGCCCTCCCCTCTCCGGGTGCCACCGCCACCCCCACCCCCCATCTCCTCCAGCTCCCAGCCCTTCCGTTTCCTTCCCCGGCCTCCCCCCACCCCGACCTGAAATCTCCCTCCCCTCGGGCTGGCAGGAAAGTCGGTAATAAGAAACCAGTTCGGTGTCAATCGGGGAGGGGGGCGGGGGGAGATAACCCCAGAGATACACGGCAATGGAGAGAGAACTCATTTTGTGTAAAGAGGGCCTCGAGTCACCAGGGAATTCCTGGATTGTCTCAGGCTGTCGTGTGTGATGTCCATCACGCCGTGCGAACACCATCTGCTCGGTATTATGCTCTCAGTTGCCAGGCTACCTGCTGTACGCAGTAACACTTGACTGCCTGGCTCCACGTTCGCAGCGTCCGCCCAGACGCGCGGGGCGGGGGGCGGGGTGGGGGGGGGTGAGGAACAGGAGTCATGATTAAGCCATCTGCGGGGGGGGGGGGGGGGGGTGGCGCGGGCGGAGCTGGCGCTGCAATCCGGAGCGCCGGGCTGACACCACCATCTGCTGGGGCAGGGGGAGAACAGCAGCTGCTCCTTGTTCCTCCACCTCCGGGAAAAGGCTGAAGCCCCGGGCGTCCTCCAGCCAGTTCTCCCCCAGGTCCCAGCTCCCCGGGGCCTCACCTGCAGCCTTTTGTGAGCCCCCTCCCCGGAGCCGGCGCTCCTGGGTCGCCGCCAGAAATCCCGGCCCCTCTCACCCAAACACTACGCTTGTTCTTGAAAACACTTAAGAGAAATAAAGCTGGCTACGCACAGATTTATAAATAAACAGCTGGCTGCTCTTGGGAGATATTTTTACCACAGCTGTTTTTTGAAGTAGAAAACTGCCTCTTTGGAGGAGGTAGGGTGTTTTTTTACACCTCCTACCTCTCTCCAGCCCTTAGAAAATTGCTAAGATCTTTTCCCCGAGGAAGGAGCTATGTAAAATGGGTTCACTCGTTTTGATTTTTCCCCCCTCCCTTTATTTTACTGAAGAGTGGGGAGGTTTGGGGAGTAATGAAGATCTATGAAGCCAGTTGGATTTCTTAGGGGAAGCTAGTGAGTTAAGATTCTTGGTAGAAGGCAAGGGAGGTCGCTGGGCAGGGGGTGGGGTGGAGAACGAGCCAGTAATTAAAACTAAAAATACTGCATCATTTGGCTTCAAGGCATTACATTTCTCTGACGAAAGCTCAGCCTGGTTTTCTCTAATTGCACACACAGTGTGTGTCCTCCTTAGAAACAAGAGCGGTGGCTTGAAATCCTGAAATTCGACGAGCGATTGCTCATTAAGCTCTCTTAGACTGGAGGTTAAAAGCTGCCATGTAATATGAAACAGTTAATGGCCAGCCAGCTCCATTTGTAAGGCAAGTCACTTGGAGGGCTTTGCACTTTGGAAGACACGCTTGAGGTGGGGCTTGTGGTGTCACTCACCTGCTGCTGAATGCAGGAGAGCTTGTTGGGAAAGTACTCAAGGTGTATCAACCTAGATTCAGGGATGTTTCATATGGAAGGCAAGCCCTTAAAAATGCACATAGCCCTCCTGCCCCCTAGGTCTTCAGATCTTCAGCAAGAAACCCGAAGGCAAAACCTTTGGGAGGGGGTCATTTGGAGAAATACATAATCCTGGGAAGTAATAACCTAACTATCTCTTTGGGAAAGTCCCATCCCCCACCCCCTCCCCACACTGTGCTTCTGAAGTATTTCTTTTTGCCCCAGGAAGACAAGGGCCAAAAGTGGTTGGATATAGCAACATCGTCACTTCATTTGCCTCTCCCTCTCTTTCCAGGGTGGAGAAAAGGCTGGGAAAGCAATGGTTACTACTTACCACTTCTGGGCATGCGCCCCAGCTAGGCAGGGCTGGTCACACAGGACCAGAATATCTCAAAAGTGCCCAAAGATAAACAGGGCCAGCCTGGGCCAGCCCAGACCAGCCCTCATAAAACTAGATGAAGCAAACTTTATCTTCCCTTGGGTCTCATTTTCTTTCTCCTCTCCTCCTTATCAAAACTGGAAAATATTAGGGTGCCTGAGTGGCTCAGTCACTCAAACAACCGACTCTTAATTTTGGCTCAGGTCATGGTCTTGTCCTTTGTGAGATTGAGCCCCGAGTGGGGCCTGCACTGGCAGTGCAGAGCCTGCTTGGGATATTCTCTCTCCCTCTCTCTCTCTGCCCCTCCCCCACGCATGCTTGTGCTCTCTCTCTCTCCCCCCCGCTCTCAGATAAACTTAAAAAATTTTAAGAGGGGCGCCTGGGTGGCACAGTCGGTTAAGCGTCCGACTTCAGCCAGGTCACGATCTCGCGGTCCGTGGGTTCGAGCCCCGCGTCGGGCTCTGGGCTGATGGCTCAGAGCCTGGAGCCTGTTTCCGATTCTGTGTCTCCCTCTCTCTCTGCCCCTCCCCCGTTCATGCTCTGTCTCTCTCTGTCCCAAAAATAAATAAACGTTGAAAAAAAAATTAAAAAAAAAATTTTAAGAAAAAACTGGAAAGTGTCAAATATACTGAAATACACAGGAAAAAAAAAAAAAACGGTGTACCTGTATTTTTTTTTTGATTGGTTAACTGTTTATACTTCAGTGTGAATTTGTTTGTTAAAGTGTTAAGTCAATCAGCCATTTGTTCCTAAAGGTGGCAAGAAGCAGCTTTATCCCATTGGAAAGAAGGGCTTGGAAACAGGCAGCAATTATTGAGGGAAAAGGGGAGACTCTGAAACATTGTGATGCCTGTGGGGCTTGGGCCTAAAGTAAACTTTTTGGTAGCATAAAGGCTCCTGGCCTTTGGGAGTCTAAGTTCTTTTTAACATAGATACTTCACGGCTCTCTACCTGATAATCGTCTGTAGAGGAAATACGCAAAGACAAAAAGGGTTTTGCAATAACACTTCCGTTTGAAAAGTAGAACCCAGGACACTTGTGGATCTACAAGCAATTCTCAGGTGTATACTTAGCACCACAGCCCCAAAGTCTTCTAAAGGCCCGTGCTAGCAGAAGGAGTACTAAATTTCAACTCAAGATCAGGGTTCCAGTTCTGCTATTTCCAATTCTTCCATTTGCTAAGTGTGACCTGGGCTACTGCACTAACTATCCAGGACTTCTCGGCCTCTTGTTTCCAGGGCAAGAGAAGGAGGTTTTTGTCTGCTTTGCTTGTTTTGTTGTGTTTGTGTGGGTGGAGGGAGGAAAGAAGAGTAGCTGAAGACCCAGTTTAGGCTGGGAAGAAAAGCACCGACGGCTGAGCATCACACAGCAGAGGGAAGGTACACAAACCCAGGCTGTGGGGAATAAGATCCAGGACTGTGTCTCTAGGAGAGCCAGGGATCAAACTCATGTTTTGAGAGGACAGTGCCAGCATGATTGACTGTATCCATACCAAAAGGTAGCAGGGCAGAAGTAGGAAAAAATATTAAAATCCAGTTTGCTTGGATACAAAAATATTTAAATAACTTCAGACTTATTCATACTCATTTTGTATTATTTTGGTGACATGATGGTACCTCACACTATGGGTATGTCCTTACATGTGTGCCCATTTAATCTGTGTTCATCTCAGACATCCGATCCTCTGTGTTCAGATGAATTACTTGAAATGTGAATGAATTAAAAGGCGGAATATTCAGACAGCACTTGCTTGGTAGATGAATAAGAAAGGAACTATCTAGAAGTTGAATTTTATGGTCACATACCACATTTTCCCGGGTGAACCCTGGCTGTTACAGGCTTTCCCTGTGAGCACATTCTCCAAGTAGTCACTTGACTCTGTGAGTAGGTCTCTACTTTACCCCCTACTCCTTAAGAACCAGTCCTTAAAAGTTGCCATCATTTGACTGAGACAACTGTAGAATCAGAAGACCCGAATTAACCCACACATTATAAATTGTCCCAGACACAGGAGGCTCAGCCCTATTTTTAAAGATGTCGGGGGCGCCCGGGTGGTTCAGTCGGTTAAACGACTGGCTTTTGACTTTGGCTCAGGTCATGATCTCACGGTTCGTGGGTTTGAGCCCCACATCGGTGCCTGTTTGGGATTCTCTCTCTCTCTCTCTCTCTCTCTCCCTCTCTCTCTGCCCCTCCCCTGCTCACGTGCTCTATATCTCACTCAAAATAAGTAAACTTTAAAAAAGTATATTAAAGATGTCAGGAGATTACGTATCTTTGTTCAGTGCAACGCATTCCCAGCTCTCACCATCAACGACCCCCGCTAGCAGGAATTTTGTTTTTACATGCAGCAAAGCTTTCAAATGTCACAATTAATTGGAATTCCATTAATTAGTAAATCTACTGATTGATAAATTCCAGAATTCTTCTGTAAATGTCTCTCCTACTAGCTAAGAAGAAGTCCATTTAGGCCAAATAGGCAGGAAAGATTAAGAGGTAGGGGCACGCTGTCTCTTCCAGACTTAAGGTGATCCCAGCCTGAAGACTTCTTCCCTTTCCTTTGGAGGAACGCAGAATGTTAGCTGAACATCCAGCCTTTGTCCCGTCATCAGTCTCATCCAAAACAGACTGACCTTGCTGTCAGATTTCCCAGAGCCGTGCTCCATTACCGTTCCCTTGTATCTCTCCAGTTCCACGGTGGTAAGGCCAGATTTGAGGACCACT
The DNA here is from genome assembly GCF_018350175.1 of Felis catus. Taxonomy (NCBI): domain Eukaryota; kingdom Metazoa; phylum Chordata; class Mammalia; order Carnivora; family Felidae; genus Felis; species Felis catus. Next base: position 86,312,843 of record NC_058371.1, read on the forward strand.
GGGTGGGTTTTATGGGAATAGAATGCGTGCGACTCAGGACCCCGCAGGCCCGCAAGCTGGGGCCCCTGCCCCCATGCTTCCTCTCAAATATGAAATCTCTGCATTCTCTTCTCTTCTTCTCCTCCCAGGAACAGCACCCAGTTGGACTTCCCCGGACCACAGGCCCCATGCAGTCCTCCGTGCCCCCAGGCTCCGGCGGCATGGTCTCCGGAGCCAGTCCCGCAGGCCCTGGCTTCCTAGGCGGCCAGCCCCAGGCAGCCCTCATGAAACAGATGCTCATTGATCAGCGGGCCCAGTTGATGGAGCAGCAGAAGCAACAGTTCCTGCGGGAGCAAAGGCAGCAGCAGCAGCAGCAGCAGATTCTAGCCGAGCAGGTAACATGATTCATTCATTCAGCAGGCGTTTATTCGGTGCCCTGTGTCTGCGAGAGAGTTCCAGTTCGTGTCCTTTGTCAAGAGATTCACAGTCTAGCATTCCCCGGATCGCCGAAGAATCTGCAGAATTTGGACCTTTCCATTAGTTCGGCTTTTTCTTAGAATGAATTAGTTTGTTCTTAAAAGACAGGCTTCTGCCACCAGTTTGAAGGCCTGTTTGCCAGAGACATTTCTTCGATTCAAGCCTGCCTTCTTTTCTTCTGGTTTCTGGCACAAGGGTCTGCGCAATCAGTATGGGGGTAGGGAGGCTGCCTCACATTCTTCATAGAGGCTAATATTTCCAGCGTGAAGAAAAAAAGAAAATAACTCAGAGAACTTTGTTTCTTGAAGGAAAATGTCAGGAGGAGGGATTGAGGAGAATTCTGCAGAATTGGTCATGAACAATGGGACAGGAACAATAGCAGAATAATAGGGCCTATAGAACTACCTGGAAACCTGAACCCGGGGTCACAGAAAGGGTGCAAACTTAAGAAAATTCCCAACAGCTTTAAAACAGCTCAAGAAATCTTTGAGTTAAAGGAAGGCCTAACACGAATAAATCTTACCGTAGGCATCTTTGTCCACCCTCGCCATAGAATTCCTCCAGCTCCGAAAGAAAGCCTTCCCTGAGAGCTGCTTCTGTAGGTTTCAATGTGTTTTGTTTTACAAGATGCCCATGCCTGATCCAGGATTATTATCCCAGGAAAGGCGTGAGCCCTTCCACAAGAGATCCCTACGTGGCTCCTGTGGGAGTCTGCACAGGGCATCTCTCTCTCTCTCTCTCTTATAGGAGGTAGGCGTGAGGTTGTCTCCCAAGGCTTAAAGCCCAACAAAGCTCTGCCCTACAGTTCCCCTCCTAGAAGGTTCCTAATATAATCAGAATTCTGGAAACTTATCAAGCCTCCTCCACCCCATATTTCCAAGATACCACGTGGGACACAGGCATGTTGAGGTCCCTACTAAGAGCAGCAGTTCAGAGTAACACCAGCCATCTCCCAAATAGAAAAATTGTACTGTTGAACACAGTTCGCTTATGTTCCCTTCTCTGCTTTTGTTCCTGAGCAGCTGTGTAATTATCTCCCTTTTTACCAAGGTCAGTCAGCCGCCTGGCACCTCTTGTACAAACAAACCTCTCTCCCTCTCACCCTGCATAAGGTGTGTGACAAGGAACCGTGCTAATATCTCTCAGGCAGTGATAAATGAAGCCGCCGAGGGGAAGCTGGGCTTTGTAAATCCTCTCCTTGGCCAATCCCGGGGAACTTCAGGTGCGCCTGATACTGTGAGCGATGGCCTCTGATGTGTGTGCTGTGACCAAGGCGCAAATAGGAGCCTGGGTAACCAGGCAAACGCAGTTGTGCTAGCCAGGGCTGTCCCCACTCAGCGAGGGCAGCCAAACCCCAGGGGACAAGGAGGGAAGCACAAGAGTGGAGGGAGAGCTGCCCCAGGAGGGTGCCCAGACAAGGAGCCGACACACAGAGAGATCCAGGGCCCCTTGGAAAAGATGGGGAAATGGTATCATTCCTTAGCAGGTTGTGGGCACCAAGTAATGAAGAGGGACCAAGGAAAGAATTTTACTCAGCCTCCAGATGTGTCCCACCTTTTGCTTGTGGTCTGATTCTGGAAAAACCTCTTCCCCCACTCTCTTCATCTGCCAGGTTACGTTTAATAATTTCCCGGCCTTCCTCCGATAACCGTTTTAAGGATGACATAGAGTAATGTGTGGAAAATTCTTCGGCAACTGTACACGCGTATGTGGTGACCTGTCACGTGACCCTGGTGTCATGGACTGTGATGTCAGAGCTGGGGCCACGACTGCCAGCCATCAGTGGGACTAGCCCAGAAGCGAAACTGAGGGCCTGCTCGGAAACAACTCAGTGCAGCAGCCTGCCCGTGCCCGGAGACGGAGCTTGTCCGTGCAGGCTGTTGGGGGGGTCTACGTGTGGTGGGTTGTCAGCCTTTGTGTTTTGAGAACGAATGTTGCCCTATCAATGCTGAGCTGATGGTCTTGGTCTCTGCAGCAGCGGTGAAAGTGCCTAGTAATAGCAGTTTTGAAAGCAGCGTATTGGAGGTCCTGGGATTTCCTGAAAGGACTTGGGAGGGAGAACAGAAGGATTTGGGATCCTGCCTGTCTTTGGGAACTTTACAATGACTCCGGTGGCTTTAGAAATCAGGACAGAGCCGGCTGAAGGCAGGTATGAGTTGACACGTAATGCCTTATTTGGAGCACGGCACTTCACATCTATTCACAAAGGTTCAACCGAACCCAGAATTTTAGACTGGAAAGAAATATTGGTGATCACGGAGGCTTTTTTATTTTACCTATGAAGAAACTGGAGGCCAGGGAGCTCATGGGAAGTATCAGAGATCGCAGAGCCAGAGAGGCACAGCCCCGGGACTGGAACAGGAGGCTCCCACCCCCAGCCGACCACAGGGCACCCCAGGGCTTCTGCCCAGTCAGTGTGGACACTTAAGTTCTTACATAATATGAGAAGTTTGGCTGAGGAGAAGCTTACTCAATAATGCCCTTATATTGCTGCCTAAAAGATTAGCATGGTTTCTTGTCTATACTTTATCTATACAATTAATTAATTTCAACACTTTGTGCAAAACACTATGGTAAGCACCCCAGGATGAGGTGAACAGGGCAGAGGCTTTTCTTTTCTTTGGTTGCCAGAGTGCTGGCTGGCCTTGTGGAGAAAAAGAAAAGAAAAAAAAGAAAGAAAGAAAGAAAGAAAGAAAGAAAGAAAGAAAGAAAGAAAGAGAAAATTATAGAGCTGCCCAGAAACAAAAACAAAGAAGAAAAAATAGAAATAAACACATGTGTTAAGAAGTGACCAATGTGTGTTATTTTTATAATGAACACTTTAAAGAGCAGGGCCCTTGGTCTACGTTCTTTATAAGCCCTTGCGGATGAAAGGTGCTCAATGAATATTCAGCAGCTGCAGAAGGAGGTTAAATGACATGCCGAAGGTCACGCAGCTACTTGACGGCAGACTGGGAACTAAAACCCCTTTCTCTGCTCTTTCCACCTCACCCTTATTTTCTTTCCCTTTTCACATACAGCATGGTAATGATCATAATAGCCTTTCCAGTAGATTGGTAACAGCTCCGGCAGCGCAAAATCCCCGCGAGTGGAAGAAGAAAGACAAAAATCACAAGCCTCTGGCTCCTGGTACATGTGGAGTCCCACGCGGTTTCCTTAAGGCACTAAACGCTGTATATTTTACTCGCGGAGATGTATTTTACAGGCAGTGTGGCCTGGTGGGAATAAGATTAGCCTTTTTTATAGCCCCTGAGAATCCCATCTTCCTATACCGGAAGCAGCTATTTAGGTCATTAAAAATCAGTTGCTCGTCCCTTGAGCTGGGTCCCACAGTGCTAAGGAAGACTTGCAAGCTGATGTTGGAAAGTCAAAGCCAAGACTGGCTCCCTCGATACGCACTCCTTGTGAGCCAGCAAGTCTACACATCAGATATGCCAGATAGTCACCGAAAGGTACGTGCAAGGATGTGCATAGCAGCAGTATTTGTGACAGCCCAAGACAGGAACCACTCTAAATGCCCATCATGAGTAGAATAGGTAGATAAGTAGGCCATGGTGTATTCATTCATAGGAAGGAATACTACTCAACAGTGACAGTGAACAGGCCACAACTACACGCATCAACACGGATGAACCTCATAAATATAATGATGAATGCAAGAAGCCAGACACCAATACGTTGTATGAATCCACTTATACGAAGCACAAAAGCAGATGTCACTAGTCTGCACTGTTAGGTGACTCCCTGGTCAGATGAAGTGGGTCCCTGCGGTGGGTCGTGACTGGAAAGGGGCATGAGGGGAATGCTAGCGGTGCTCAGTTTCTTGATCTAGATGCTGCTTATGTTGCTACAGGATATGTTCATTTTGTGAAAATCCATCAGACCCATGCTTTGCACACTTGCCCGGATGCACCTGATTCCTCAACACAAAGTTTAGTTTTTGAAAAAACTGCCTTCCTCAAAGCCGCCACAATATTTAATCGTCTCTCCCCATGTCACCTCCCTGTCCTTGTCCTGTCGTTCTAGCAGCTGCAGCAATCACATTTACCCCGCCAGCACCTCCAACAGCAACGGAATCCATACCCAGTGCAGCAGGTCAATCAGTTTCAAGGTGAGGCCAGTGCACACCTCTTCCGTTTTATACCTTCCAGCCGTGAAGTGTGAGCGAGCGTGTAGCCAGTGACATTGCCTTCTGTGCTGTGTTTGGGTTCAGGTAATATTAAAAATATGTTAAAACTGAGGGTGCCAGTCAGTCAGAATGCATTTTTGGAGCCCTCTGCTGTGGCAGGCATTAACCTTTTGGTGGCTGCGTCACAGAGAGGCCCTGGTTGGCCCCGGCAGGGGTCAGAGTGGCTGTGGGGGGCAGGGCTGGGGTAACTGTTCTTTACCAACGATACACAAGTATTTCAATAGTTTAACAGCCAACAGGGACCGACTGGTGCCTGGCTAGTCCACCATCAGCCTTGTCTTTGTCTGGATCGTCATCTCAGGGAGCATGGGAGGAACAGTCCTGTGCCACATCCTTCTCGCTAATCCCAGCATGTCCGCTGGCCACAGCCCCCACTTCAGACATCCACTTGGGAAGAATCTGGCTTGCAGCAACCACCGATCTCTGCTGAATCTAGAAGACCAAAGCGCCTTGAGTTTGACTGGACTGTCTTGATCCTGCTGCCCTTTGCAGAAACCCTGATGACTCATGGCCCAGTAGCAAGGGGCATATTGTGTGCTCAGTGTTATCATTCCTTTATGAAGTATAAAGTCCACTCAAATATCGATCCCTTCCATCTCCAATAGAGAGCACCCCTGAGGGTCTTGTATGGGGTAGAGGATCAGCCTGACAACCATCCCAGACTCATCACAGGAATTTTCAAGGAGCTAGAGGGGTCGCCTAGTAGCAGAAACCCTAATTCCCATCCTCTGCCCTTTTCATGGGACCTAGATCCTGGGTCCTAATTTCTCAAGTGTTACCGGTCGCCGGTCGCTTTAAGAATCTGCCAGAAGCTATGGGGCCCCTTGCATATAAATATGCATATATATAAACGAATACAGACTTTGTGTGGCATGTCGCAAGTGCTACCCTTCTCGTAGACTGTGAAAAATTCACAGGGGGTGAAAAATTCATGATCTCGGGTAGCATTGTTCAATCTTTGGGTTGCAACACACAAGTAGGTTGTAAAGATAATGGATCCCAACCAACATTTTTTTTAAAAGGAATATAATAGAAAAATGATGAGAGTGTATCATAATAAGGGAAACTTTTGTTTCTGTTGTAGACCAGTATGTGTATATACTGGATCACATGCTGTGAGTCGTGGTTTAAAGAGTCTGAAAGCCACTGGTGTTCACGGCCAGATCTCAGTGAAGATTGCCTGTGGAAAGGCAGTGGCCTGAGTAGCTACCACTCCCTTCCACCCCTGGAACACATGTATCAGACCCCTTTGGACTTGACCCAGGGGAGGACAAAAGGAATGAAGCTGTGCACAGGTGTTATGTGTGTTAAATCAGTGCCGATATTCTTTGAAGAATTCTGTTTCTCACTTGGTCATGGGTAGAGGGGGTGTGGAAATGGTCACCGTTACACGCATAATTTTTGCTGCAGACACAGAGCCTTCCTAGGTTTCTACAAGTAGTTCTCAAACGTTAGCTGCATCAGAATCACCAGCGGAGCCTGTAAAAGCACACATGGCCTGGCCCCACCCCCAGAGTCTCTGATTCCAGAGGTCTGAAGTCAGGCCAGAGAATTTGCACTTCTAACAAGCTTCCAGAAGTCCCTGCTGCTGCTGCTGGCCCAAGGGCCACACTTTACGAACTGGTGATTTATATCAAGAACTAATTAAAAATACAAAATCTTATAAACCCAGCATAGTGGCCCTTGCATTTTCTAGGTTCGTAATTCATTTATTATCTTTTGGAATAAAGGGACCCACCAACATTTAATGCTTCCTCTGTATTATGAGTTATTCTGTATGCCTTGGGTCCAGGTTAAAAGTTCTACTCTTTGAACTTTTCTAAAACTCCACCCCACAGGTAATCAACCTGGAAATTTAGCTGTACTTAAGTTGAACACCCAGGGCCGTGGTGCGGTCCCTGAGCTAAATGAGGCACTTTTTTTCTTTTTTCACTCTCTTCTCTATTTTATTTTACTAACACCCTAGATATCATAATAGTGTGTATCTAGGAAAATAGCAAATTGGTATAGATAAGAAATACTGTCCTTGGAGAGTTTCGTTAGGAATCACTTACTTGGGAACGTACGCATACTCCCCCACTACACATTTCAAAGGTTTAATGACTATCTTTCTCTTACTGAGTATGGTGCCTCTGGGCAATGTTGCATGCCTATGGAGAAATGCTTATTTTTCACAAATATAGGCTTCCTGTGAGTAAAAAGAGAAAACAGACCCTTTTAAGAAAAAATTACATGTGATCTCTATTTGAATATGGAAGATTTTCACATGGTGATATTAACCAGTGGATAAGAAAATTAACTTGAGTACAGTGTCCCACAATAATATCAGTTTTAGATAGAAATAAGAAGAAGAAGAAAATTAGTCTGTTATTTAACCGATAGAGTAATCAGATAAAGACAAGGTAATTATTTGGACACATTTGCATTTTTTTTCTCTATATATTTAAAATTATTGAAGGTCAGGCACCTGGGTGGCTCAGTCAGTTAAGCTTCCGACTCTTGATCTCGGCTCAGGTCACGATCTCACGGTTTGTGAGTTCGAGCCCCGCATCAAGCTCCTCACTGGCGGTGCAGAGCCTGCTTGGGATTCTGTCCTTCTCTCTCTCTGCCCCTCCCTTGTGCTCTCTCTTTCTCTCTCTCTCTCTCAAAATAAATAAGCTTTCTAAATAAATAAATAAATAAAATTACTGAAGGCATAAAACTAGATTAATAAAAAAGGTTTGTTTCTTTGTACCTAGGATGAAAATACGGAGCTGATTGCTGGTTTTAAAATGCCTTTTTTTGTTTTTCATTAGAGTTATACCTAGGTAGCACAGTCACTTTATACTAAAGATAAAGGTTGGCTCGGATTAATGCTTTAATACCTCTTAAAAGGCATTGCAGCATTTCTGTCCTCTAAAGAAAGGAACCTATTTGTCATTCACAAAAGTAGCCCAGACCACATCCAGTCCCTCAACATATCCATTATAAACATACAACAAAAATGTCCAAAAAAAAAAAAAAAAAAAAAGGGAAGTCTTTTTTGTCTCTTTCCAGCAGCTCATCAGTCTGTTTATGCAGTTTGGGTCTAGCCAATCAGTCTCCGAGTCAGCAATATTTTCTCCTTAAATTTTTTTTTTTTTTTACAAACAACTCAATAACCCATTTCACCACAGTTGATCAGATTGGCCATGCAGTCGATACAAATTTAGTCCTTAAGGTCACAAAACTTCGTAACAAGATTACAGACAATATATACCACCATCCAGTGTTTAACAGGAACTTTTGATTTTTTTTTTTAAATCACTTCGATATAATGAAGCTTAAAACAGAAAACCGAAACATTTCTAGGGATCTCTCCAGCCCTTTCGGGTTTCCCCACAGTAACCATTTCATTTCTCAATGCAGCATGATATTGATCTCAGGCCACAAAAACTTAAGTCATAATCAAAATTCCCATAATTTTCTTTCTTTAAGAAAGAAAGAAAATATGGAGACATAGTTGCTGCCCAGAAATCAATAACCCCATCAGGAAGACAGAAACACACTTATCTGCCAAGGTGCCAAGCTTAACAAGGCTAGACTGTTCTCGTCTGGCTTTTCATCCCATCTCATCCCAGCTGCAGGTAGTATCACATTTGCTTATAATATTGATTGGCCCCCAGGCTGCATCTTTTTTAAATGTCCAGGGAAAAAAAAACTATTTTTCTTGGTCTTAGAGACTCAGTCATTAGCTGGAACATAGGAAAAACTCATTTTTGTGCACCTCCTAGCCCTTTACAGCATTGACTGGGGTTCTCAGCGTGACATTTCTATTCTCTTGGCTGATTTGGAAATTTCTTAGGAACATGTAAAGAAGGACTCACTCAAATGCCTAATTAGAGTTGAGGGACTTGGCATTCAGACTCTGGCCAACTTTTAAACAGCATCATTAAAAACCGTGTTAGCAATCTGCTGAGAGAAGTAGTCACTGCCGATTTGAAGGAGTGAGTGGACTTTGCCGGAGAAATGCATAAAGTTCATTGCCAAAGAGCAAGTAGCAGGATGATTTCTTTTTCTAGCTCAGGAAGCTGGCCATTGTGCACTGACATGTTATGATTCAGACAATCTGGAGCGTGTGGAAATCTAGAGAGTGGATCCAAAAAGTGTCCCATCTGTCGAAATAGCTTCTTAGCGGGAGCAGTGGCCTTTAACCTCTCAAATCCTACTCAAGTCTTAAGGGAAATTAGTCTAATGGTCTTTATTGATAGTATTCTCTACTGAACCGTGTTCCACATCACAAAGAGAAAACACAAAGTGATCGGCCATTTCTTCTTAATTTAGCCCAGGAGGTGAATTCCCGCTCACCTCCAAGAAAAATGGTATCTGATTGGTTGAGGGTGGCATCCTATCCAGAAGATTGAGAAACATCTTGCTTCTGCAAGTGAAAATAATAATCACAGAGTTATCAAGACAACTACAAAAGCACGTGTCCAGTATCCAGTAGGATCCCTATTTTCATGTGTCTATAAAACAGTGGTGGTTATCTCTGATGGTGGGAATTTAAGTACTTTTGTACTTTTCAGCGTCCTGCAAATTTTTTGTAATCAGCATATGTTACAGTCAGAAAAATAATCACTTTTGTGGATCTTTTCATATAAAAGAATTTGGTCATTCCTAAAGAAAACTCCAGCAACGTGTTACAGTAACGTGCATATTGAGATGAGTGAATGGGTCCATTTTTCTCCCCCTGCAGGTTCTCCCCAGGATATAGCAGCCGTGAGAAGCCAGGCAGCCCTCCAGAGCATTCGAACATCACGGTTGATGGCACAGAATGCGGGCATGATGGGAATGGGACCCTCCCAGAACCCAGGGACAATGGCCACGGCAGCAGCCCAGTCGGAGATGGGACTGGCCCCTTATAGTAACACACCTACCAGCCAACCCGGAATGTACAGTATGAGCCCAGGAATGACCCAAATGTTGCAGCACCCAAACCAAAGTGGCATGAGCATCGCACACAACCAAGCCCAGGGGCCAAGGCAGCCCGCCTCCGGGCAGGGGGTTGGCATGGTGAGTGGCTTTGGACAGAGCATGCTGGTGAACTCGGCCATCAGCCAACAGCACCAGCAGATGAAAGGGCCCGTGAGCCAGGCTCTGCCAAGGCCCCAGGGCCCACCGAGGCTGCAGGGCATCATGGGCACGGTCCAGCAGGGAACGCAGAGCTGGCAACAGAGGAGCTTACAGGGGATGCCTGGGAGGACTAGTGGAGAACTGGGATCATTCAACAACGGTGCGAGCTACCCACTTCAGGCTGGCCAGCCGAGGCTGACCAAGCAACACTTCCCACAGGGACTGGGCCAGGTTGTGGATGCTAACACCGGCGCGGTGAGAACCCTCAACCCAGCTGCCATGGGTCGGCAGATGATGCCACCGCTGCCGGGGCAGCAAGGCGGCGGCCAGGCCAGGCCGATGGTCATGTCCGGCCTAAGCCAAGGTGTCCCCGGCATGCCAGCGTTCAGCCAGCCCCCGGCACAGCAGCAGATGCCCAGTGGCAGCTTCGCCCCAAGCGGCCAGAGCCAGGCCTACGAGCGGAACCCCCCTCAGGACATGGCATACAATTACAGCGGCGAAGCCGCCGGGGCTTCCTTCCCCGGCCTCTCGGACAGTGCAGACCTCGTGGACTCCATCATCAAAGGGGGGCCGGGGGATGAGTGGATGCAGGAGCTCGATGAGTTGTTTGGGAACCCCTAGTCAAGAGGAGGCCCCAAGAGCCACAACTCTAGTGCTGAAAGCTTAAAACGTGAGAAAGAAACAGGATGTCGAGCCATCCCTGTTTTTCGTTTTTTTGACCCACGGAAACTGAGCAAAACTGCAGCTGGCCCACAGTGAAAGATCCAGGTGCCAATCGCAGCCCCCACTGGGCCTCGTTTCACCTGATTTTCACACAGCACTCAAGACAACACGCCACGCAGGTCCCTGCTGCGAGAGAGGGAGACACACTGGAGGCAGGTGGGGAAGACAGATCTGAAGCCCCTCGGCGCCGCACTCCCTGTGCCCGCCCGGCCCAGGGAGAGCTGCTCCAGCCCGTCACTCTGCTGCCCGGTGTGGGGTGTCCGTCAGCCCCTCCTGGCCCAGCTCCGGAGACCGCAGAGCCCGGGGCCGGGAAGAATCCCACGGAGGCTGCTGGGTGGTGGCACAGGCCAAGAGCGCAGGTCAGAAGGGCGCTGAACTCTGGCTGGAAAGAGCTGTCAGGCGTCAAGACGTGCTACTGTGTTTGGAGGGTGGACACGAAGAACAGTGAGATGTCACAGGGAGACTACAAAGGATCTTACAAGCCTGTCTGCTGCCCGTGATGACCCTCAGGAATTTTAGAGGCGTTGCTGCTAGCTGCCTCTCAAGGAAAGCCACGTGAGCCTAGAGAAGGGTCTGTCCGGCAGTCCTGGGGGAGGGAGCCCTCTGCTGGTGACCGTGGTGACGGTTCCCCGGGGCAGTTGGGCTGGAGCCTCCTGGGGCCTCGGTGCGATACTGATAACGTCCAGGCAGCTCACATCTATTTCCGGTGGCCACGGGGTGGAGAGACCCCGACTGGATGCTGTGTCGTCTTTCCCCACACCCCTCCCCACCCTGTTCCTTCTTGCCTCCACCCCATCCTACCCCTGCTTTTCCTTACAGACTATTCTAGAAGAAATGAAGCTTTTGTCTTTAGGGGTCCTGGGCAGAATCAGAATAAATGCAAGAATGTAGACCGTGCCTGAAATGCAAAGGCAACACTGGAGTTTTTTTTCTCTAACATGTAGTCGAGTGAATATTCTCTGCCCGGAACTGAGCAGGCCCCTCTGATGTTCGACAGTGGGTTTATAGGAGCCACACCTGACACTTCTGGGACACCCTGGGAGGAATGGCCCCGATGGTCGCTGACTCTGGCTCCCTTTGGAAAAACCCCAGGGGTGTTGCTCTGAAATTGGCCTTGCCCTTAATCGCTACTCACTGGAAAGACAAATCTAAAACACTGAGAGACAAGGAACTGAAAAATCAATTGCCCCACCTTACACATTTTGATGATGAAAAGAAGGAAGATACAATTCCTCCCATACGGGCAAAGTAATCCGCTCAGAAAGTCCTGTACAGTCGTTCTCTTTGTAAATCACTCCAATCTGCCCTAAGCGAAGTCTGTCGGAAGGGATGACAACCTCTACCACTTCCTGTAAGGCTTGTCTTTTTAGTCCTTGCTGTTCCCACTGTCCCGTTTTTGGAGGCCATGTGGCATAATTATTATCCGGAGTAAGAATGGCGTGTGCTTTTCTCCCACCACCCACCTGCTCCGTGTCCGAAAGCCTGGCTCCCTCTGTACGCTCACATGGACCCCGCTGCGCCACACGTGGGCCAAGGCTGTGGGAGGCTGGACTGGCTGTACTCAGAGGGGGTCCCGAGAAGGGGGCTCGAATGGGAAGCTGGGGCCAGAGGATGGAGACAGGCAGGCAGGCAAACACTGCCCTTGGCTTGCTCGCCACGTCCCAGGGTAGTGGATCTCCTGAGCAAGGGGCAGGATGGAGAGCAGGGGAGGCGGGGGGGGCGAGAGCCCAGGCAGCGGCTGTACCCTGGGAAGAGGTGGTGGCAGGCGACCGTAAGCCCTTTGCCTGGGGAGGGGCCACCACCAGGGAAACTCTTGAGTGGAAACAGATAAAAACCAAAAAACAAAAAACAAAAAACAAAAAAAATACACAAAGTAAACAAACAAGAAGACAGAAAGCATAATTACCTTTTTCTGAAAGGTACAGGAAACAAATATATAAGCAACGATGAGAAACTGGGAGTGGCTGATGGAGAGAAGGGGGCTCCGTTACCTTGTAAAAGCTTCCTCCAAATGCTTAGTACTGGGACCAACTAAATAGAGAGGTAGATTTTAATAAGGTCGTTTTGTTTTTGTTTCTGTTTTTGTTTTTACTACGGTGCTGATGTATATGTAATGTCTAAAAAAGTTATTTGTAAATAAGTTTTTACAATACTGCAGATATCACTGGGTCTACTATCTGTAAAAAAAATATACATATAAATATATATATACTGTTTGTTTAAAATAGAGTATTTTTATTTCATTCTTTAACTCATCATCACAGCAGTGGTATCGCACTTCAGATGACATCTAATGACTAATTTGTACTGTATGACCTATGGCAACTTGCTCCATTTTATTCAGATTTTTCTAGTTTTCTGTTTTTACTTTGTACATTGAGCATTGCTTATTTCCTTTTAAGAATTATGTACAGAACTCGGAAATGTAGAAATGAAGTGATGTTGACATACCACTTTTAAAGAAAAGAAAACAAATAAAAGATCATTATCTGAATCAACCCCAAGTATAGTTTACTTTAGGGTTGTCACTGGGTCTCCAGCTTTAATTAAACAGATATACTTATGCCTGGGTTTTAATTGGTTAACTGCAGTTCTTGTCTCAAAATTCTTGATATCATTAACTGTTTAACAGTGGAGATCAACCATTCCCAGTCTTTTTAACTCAACCACACAACTAAAACTTTCTAAATTTTCACCCCAAGGGATGTAGCAAAGGGAAGAGAAAAAGCCAGCTTTGAAAGGAACGTAATGAAGTCCATTTGTGGAATCATGTGCCATAACTGTTCCATTTCAACTGGTTCATTCAGAGGACTTGGAAAACTGATAGTAAAATTTTCATTAAAAAAAAAAGAGGGGCGTCTGGGTGGCTCAGTCGGTAAAGCTTCCAACTTCAGCTCAGGTCATGATCTTGCAGTCTGTGGGTTCAAGCCCTGCGCTGGGCTCTGTGCTGAGAGCTTGGAGCCTGGAGCCTGCTTTGGATTCTATGTTTCCCTCTCTTTCTGCCCCTCCCCCCTCCCTCTCTCTCTCTCTCAAAAATAAGTAAACATTAATATTAAAAAAAAAAAAAAAGAATCCTCAAGGGATATATGGAAGGAAAAGTAACAAAGGGGTCTTGCCCCACTATAGTGGACACTGTCCATGTACACTTACGTACACACACGCACACACACACACACACACACAATCCACGCACACCTTACTTCCAGCCCTTGCTCTGCCCGCACCATCCACAGATTGCTGGAAATGCTTAGAGGTTTACATTTCTCCAGATCAACATTAGTCAACGAGTCGCTAGCGCAAGTGTGTGAGAAGATAGTTCGGCTTCCTGGACAAGCCCTGAGATAGGATTTAGGTCCTCCAGAGCTCCCCTGCGGCCTCAGGCAAACACTGGGACTTTGCCTGAAGTCCCTTCACTTGGCTTCTTGTCCTTCCCCACTCCGTTCCGATTACCCTCCTGGGGGGACCTTCCTTAATGAATCACACACACGTGAATCCACTCCTCCCCTTTAGGAGACCTGTCCCTGAGACTTCCATGAAACTCGAAAAGGCATAGTGAAACCACACAATTCAAAACTACCTGGGTTAAGCAAAAAAAAAAAAAAAAAAAGCCACAAAAACAATAAAGTCATCATCAGAAACAGATCCAAAACAAAGGTGAGTTTTAATAGATACAAACCAAGAGGGAGAATGCGTTTGACTGAGTCACAGCCCGGCCCTACCGATGGGGCACGGTGGTTCCAGACTGGCTGGCACATGACAGCATGGAGAAACCAGTATGACACTGTGCTTTGTCCCAGCGATAAGGGCTTAGCACTCCACCAGAGAACAGGAGGTTGAAAAAGGAACTGACGGGGGTGGAGGGTGGGAAGACTGATAAACAGAAATAAAATCTTGAAGCCGAGGAGAGTTGAGTACTTCTCCTAGTCCCAAGTAGTCAAAACCACGTAGTTTCATTCACACGAAAACGCATTGTGCACGGAATGAATGGCATCCCCTTCTCCTTCAACATGATTTCTTAGATGTAATCTTACTGACCTTTTTGAAATCCCAATGCAGTGAATGTGTGGTGGGGGAAGAGGTGGAGAATAAACATCTTCTTTCTAGGAAGTCACAGGCATCTGCCCCGTGAGATGTGTTTTGTTGCTGAAAGTTAAGGAGCACTCAGAAGCCCTTGACCCTTCTTTTCAAGGAAAGCTGTGTCTGGAGACAAAGGGTGAAAAACAAATGACCTGATTTTTTCCTTATTAATGACCTTTTTGGCCTCACCCCACCCACCTGCAACCCTGCAAAGGGCCGTGGGGAAGGGGTAGCGCCAGGGAACGGAACAGGGCTACTTGTTTGTATAACCAGCCCTCTGTCGTGAGATTTTCTTTTTCATTTTTTCCCCTCTTCTCTCTCCAGTCTTCTCCTCTAGTCTCTTTTTGAAGTTCCAAGGACATTTGACACCACTCTGGTGTCCTCTGGGGAAGCTGCCACGACCTGCGTGATTTCACGTGACAGGTGGGGGCGATCGTGGCAGCATGCACCCAAGTGGGGCCCAAGTGTCCCCGCCGGGCCAGCACGGGTGCTGTGGCCCAACAGTCAGGCCTGTAGTGCTCGACTTGAAACAGATCTTCACCACTGCCAAGAAACCGATTGCAGGTTTTAACTTCATAGAAATGATTTTGAAACTTCTCGTTATGAACGTTATCAAACAAAAGTAGACGAGGGGTACAGCGAATAACTACACACTTTGCCATATATGCCTGACGTGCGTACTTGTCCAAATAAGTTCGACATATTAACTACTTCACCCCTCAACCTCTCAACACGCAGCTCCCAAGAATCTCTTCCCTAGCCACAAGACCGTTATCACACAACACAATGAACATTAATTCCCTCAGTATCATCTAATTCTCACTTTATATTCAGATTGTCCTTATCGTCTCCCAAATGTCTTCCATAGCTGGTTTTTTTCCAAGCAGGATTTGATCAAGGATCCCACATTGCCATCTGGTTTTTATGCCCCTTAAGACTCTTTTAATATAGAACAGTTCTATGGGGCGCCTGGGTGGCTCAGTCGGTTAAGCATCCGGCTTCGGCTCAGGTCATGATCTCACAGTTCGTGAGTTCAAGCCCTGTGTCCGGCTCTGTGCTGACATCTCAGAGCCTGGAGCCTACTTCAGATTCTGTCTCCTTCTCTCTCTCTGCCCCTCCCCTGCTCATGCTCTGTCTCTATCTCTCAAGGATAATAAACTTAAAAAAAAAAAAAAGAACAGTTCTCCATCCTTTTTCATAACACTGACTTTTTTGATCCAATGAATCTGATTTCTAAAAATAAAATCCAGGGGCGCCTGGGTGGCTCAGTCAGTTAAGCGTCCGACTTCAGCTCAGGTCATGATCTCACAGTCCGTGAGTTTGAGCCCTGCATCAGGCTCTGTGCTGACAGCTCAGAGCCTGGAGTCTGCTTCTGATTCTGTGTCTCCCTCTCTTTCTGCCCCTCCCCTGCTCATGCTCTGTCTCTCTCTGTCCCAAAAATAAATAAAAACATTCAAAATAAAATCCATCATGGGGCACCTGGGTGGCTCAGTCAGTTAAGCATCCAACTTCCGCTCAGGTCATGATCTCGCAGTTCACGGGTTGGAGCCCGCCTGTGGCTCTGTGCTGACAGCTTGGAGCCTGGAGCCAGCTTCGGATTCTGTGTCTCCCTCTCTCTCTGCCCCTCCCTCGCCCACTCTCTCTCTCCCAAAAATCAATAAACATTAAAAAAAATTTTAATCCATCAACTCCTGTGTATGTGTGTATACATATATATACATACATACCACAAACAAAAGAAACTCACATTTCTCTGGCCAGCATGTTTGCTCCTTGTAGCCAAATGTACAGGAATTAAAATAATCAAGAGTTTGCCCTGGTGACAACAGAATTAGAACCAAGGAAAATTTTCTGATTCAAATGTTTAAAGATACAAAGCTCTGACATCCTGGTGTACCCATCTTCTTTTTCCACAAGTTTTTAACCAAATTCTGTGTGTGTGTGTGTGTGTGTGTGTATTTGTAGCTTACCTTTTTAAATAGCTCCAGTTTAGATGCAAAGTAGAAATTGTTTATAAATCCTCAAGTGTAAGATTGGGAAAGTTGTGCGTTCTTTTCCCTACTTCCGAAGGATATGATTACGCAGTAATTGTTCCTCGGGGTCAAAATTTTGCATTCTTTCCTCCTTATTGTCTTCAATGTGTGAAACAATTAAAATGTCACAATACAAGTCACCGTAACTGATCAGAAAACGAAAGTGTAAAAAGACCATAGAAACACAGCATGTTAGTATTAGCCCCATTTTTCCCAAGGAAGACAGGCAGAGTGCTACAAAGTGCTGTGGTAGCCTGAGCAGCAGGCGGGAGAACCCGGTTAGTGCTGGCTGTCTCTGGTCTCCACCTCTTGGCTCCACTAACCCCATGGATGAGGTGCCTTAGTCAACGTCAAACAGCCAATGAGTGGGGGACCCAGACTAGTATCCAGATATCCCCGTTCCCAGACCGATAACGTTCTCAGTGTATTGGGAATATGTAGTAGTGCTATTTGGGATGCAAAGAGTTGTAATGTCTTTCCCACTATTCTGGAAACACTAGTGTTTGCTTTTATTTCTTTTCCTATTATTCATAGTCTTTTTTTTTTAACGTTTATTTATTTTTGAGACAGAGAGAGACAGAGTATGAACGGGGAAGGGGCAGAGAGAGAGGGAGACACAGAATCGGAAACAGGCTCCAGGCTCTGAGCCATCAGCCCAGAGCCCAACGCAGGGCTCGAACTCACGGACCGCGAGATCGTGACCTGAGCTGAAGTCGGAAGCTTAACCGACTGAGCCACCCAGGCGCCCCTATTCATAGTCTTTAAAACTTCCTTTGGGGCGCCTGGGTGGCTCGGTCAGTTAAGGGCTAAGCATCCAACTTCAGCTCAGATCATGATCTCACAGTCCTCGGGCTCTGTGCTGACAGCTCAGAGCCTGGACCCTGCTTCAGATTCTGTGTCTCCCTCTCTCTCTCTGCCCCTCCCCTACTCACGCTCTGCCTCTGTCTCTCAAAAATGAATAAATGTTTAAAAAAAAATTTTTTTAAACTTCCTTTGTACCCACAAAAAAGTAAAGTCCCAATAAACAGCTCCTTGAAGATGCTCACAACAGACTCAAGGTGTCCAAATTTCTTTAGAGAAATTGACCGAGAGCCGTTTTCCTGATGTTAAAATGTGTCATATGTGCTCATAACTCCCTTTTGTTAAAGTCCCTGAAGTCTGGGGGTGAACGCATTCCCATTTTATAGATGAGGAAAATAAAGAAAGGTCATTTGTATTGTGCCACACAAAGACTGCACATCAGCGTCACCACGGCTGCCCCGACCCCACACCCCACATGACACAGGAAGTACAGTGGAACCCAGCCCTCCCCCCAGCTGTGACCATGGCCCTCCTTCCCCTGCCCCGGGCGAGGACATTCACCGAGCACTAGTCTCTGAAAGGTTTCTTAAAAATGATAGGCCTTTCCCCCTCCTTTTTCCTTTTTTCTTTATCAAGTAACTTTCACAACCAGATTTGTTTTGTGCTATTCGTTGATGACTCTCTTCACTGGCTACTCTTTGGGTTTGCCTGACTTCCCCCACGTGCGGCCATCTGTTGCTTTCCTACACCGATGAAGTGGGCTTGCTGCCTTATCAGCAGCATCTGTCTGGAACTTTCCATCAAAAGAGAAGTAATCTCAGAGGCAGGTGATGGTGGTGGCCGCACAGAAAGCCCAGCACGTGGTCAGGCTGCTTCCTGCCCACACAAGCAGTCCTGACTTTAGCAGACATACAAAACCTGGGCTCTACGCACTTGCACTGAGGATATGGATACATCCCGTCCGAGCAGACTTCACTTCTTAAACAGGAATGTATTCTCTAACAGGTATGGTCCTACAAGGCCATTTCAAGAAAAACAAAAGAAAGACTTTTGTTTTTAAAAATTGATTGACTCCATATAACCTTCAGGGTGGAAACAGCTCCTGCTAGCATGTGGGCAAAGGGAGGGGGGGACGTTAGAAGCGTCTCAGTTTCTTGGCGACATTGAGGTCCATGTATTCATCCAGAAAGCTGTTTGCAATCCCCAGGGTGCCCAGGACTGTCAGCAAGGCCAGAATCGCCAGACTCAGCCGGAACCCGGTGATCCTGCAGGGTGGACGTGAGGCAGAGAGGTGATCAGCAGCTGCAGGGATGAAGGGAGGCGTCCTGAACCAGGCAGCTCCACGTGGACACCGCCCAGGACTTCCATGTCTTTGCCGTTTGAAAATTTTGATTCATCACATGAATTCAAGAGGGATGCCTAGGCACAGAGATTAATTGGCTCCTTTGAACATTCAAAGGATTATCAAGACCGGGACGAATTATTTCCTTTGCAACTTTTTGGAGATAGCGCACAATTTTTGCAAGGATTTAAAGTGTGGCGGCCAGAAGTGCCCGTTCAGGGCACAGTTTGTACTTGATGTTCCTGCCTCGCACCCAGTAGGGCGGGGCCTGGAGAGAATGGCCCCGGGCAACGCAGATGACTTTTGCAAACACAACCCTCAGGGCTGCTACTATTCCCAGGAGCGGGAAGCTAATTCAGACTCCATCCTGCCACTTTTGCCTGAACACCCAATCCTTACGTTCTCCTTACCTTTTTTTAGCTGCTTCTGAATATCCCCAGAAATACTGGTGACGGGCATATATGTACACAAGACCCAGACAGGTAGCAAAAACTATAGAGAAAAAATAGAGAAGATACAAGATATGATGGCAGGGTCTCAAAGTGCAATATGAAAACTGAGGGAAAAAAACTTACAAAACTTTGTACGTGTCCAAAGTATATACAGATCTCTGGCAATTCAATCATGAAAGGAAAACAAATTAATTTTTTTTAATGGGCAAAATATTTGAATGGACAATTCATACAGGAAGATAAACAAATGTACCAATAAGCACATGAGAGTTGTTTCAGTATTCAACATCATTCAATATCAGCAAGCTGAATCTTAAAACCACAATTAGAGGGGCACCTGGGTGGCTTAGTCAGTTAAGCGTCTGACTTCGGCTCAGATCATGATTTCGTGGTTCGGAAGTTCGAGCCCCGCGTCAGGCTCTGTGCTGACAGCTCGGAGCCTGGCGCCTGCTTCGGATTCTGTGTCTCCCTCTCTCTCTGCCCCTCCCCTGCTCATGCTCTATCTCTCTCAAAAATAAATAAATATTAAAAAAATTAAAAACAAAACCAAAAAAACCCTATTAGATGACACCACCACATACCTAGTAGGATGGCTAAAATTTAAACACACCAACACAAAACGTCAGTGATGTTGGAATCCTCGTACACCCTTGGTGGGAGTACAGCCACTTTGGGAAAAGGTCTGGTAGTTACTTATGAAGCTAAATATACTTTTCACCCAGCAATTCCATCCCTATGTATTTACCCAAAAGAATGAAAGCACTTTTCCATAAAAAGACTTGTACAGAAGGTTCATTGCAGCTTTATTCATAAGAGCCTAGATTTGGAAAGAGCCCAGAAACCTACCACCAGTAGAATGGATAACCAAATGGAGATAATCATACTACAGAATACCACTCAGCAATGAAAAGACACAGATACTTGCAGCAACATGGTGAGTCTCAACATTTTGCTGAGTGAATGAAGCACTGCACAAGAGGTCACGCTGTATGATTCCACCTATGTAAAGTTCTAGAATGGGCAAAACTACACTATGATGAAAAAGACCAGAACAGGGTCTGCCTCTGAGAGCACCTGACAAGGAGCGGCATAAGAAAACTTTCTGGGTGGTCATGTCCTGCATCTTGAGGGGTATACACTTGTTAAAACTCACTGAATGGTACATGTATGATTTGTGCATTTCACCATACAGTATACAAATTTTACCTAAAAGAAACGTAAAGTGCGGCATGATCTGCCATCTGGTCTAACAGAAAACATCAATATCTTCCATACAGTCAGGGACCCTCTCTCTCTTCCTCAGCACCCAACGGAAGCAAATAGCCAGGGCCCTCTTGCACACTTGGAGTCTATCTGTGAGGCTCTGATATCCTGGATAAAATGAAATTCCTTATTTTATTAGGTCACAAACATTTTCTTTAGTTTCTACTCTATACCAGGTATTATTCTAAGGATCAGGGTGAGCAGTGAAATGGACACAAGCTTCCTACCTTTATAGAGTTTACCAGCAAAGACAGACAACCATGAGAAAAATGAGAAGAACATCACAGACTTGAAAGCATCGAGAAGGAAATGAAGTGGGATGGATGGGACCGTGGCGGGGAGGTGGAGGGGAGGACAGCGGAGCCACCTTTAGAAAGGGGTCAGGGAAGGCCTCCCTGAAGGGAGGACATGTGCGTGGGGCCTGCGGGTGAGAAGGAGAGACAGGGCCGAGCAAAGAGCTGAGAAGAGAGGGGGTAGGGCCACCCGGCATGCGAGGGAGGAAGTGGAGAGATCCTGAGTGGGCTACAGTTAACCTCCCCATCTAACGACTTAACTCGCACAAAGCCAATGAGGACTATTCAGGACAATTAATAGGCAACTTAACTTTTCATGAGAGAGAAGGAAAAGAAAATTACGACGGAAAACCCTTGTCTGACAGGAGGCCTCATTCAGCCCATTACAGTGAAATCCAAAGGGTCAAATAGCAGAGACTGAGTCCCATTATCAAAGGCACTTTTCCTATTAGTTGTTAATGCAGTCTTACCTGACAAGGAACAACCCCTTCATTCATGCCCTTGGGGGAAACAATGTGAGTTGGGATAAAGTTAAGAAGTCTTCCTCTAGAGGACATTTTATCTGAAGTTCCTCAGTTGACAGTAAAAAGTACAAGAAGACAGTGATGGGGTTGCCTCTGAAAGCAACTGGATTTGGGTTTATGGGAAATCTTAGCAATCAACTGTCAGATCCAAATGAGGCAACGAGAAAGCAAAAGAGATTGGGTTTCTCCAACTAAGGTAGCTGGTGATACTTGACCCCATTAAAGAAACAGGCAGAGTTTGGGTTAAGCCTTCAGCTCTCCAGGGATATCTGCAGCCAGACAGAAAGTAGATGTCTGTAGAGTTGCTACATACAGGAGCACATCCTTGTGAACTTAAGAAAAGGTACGTGGGTTATCGGAATACCTATAGACCCTGCCTGTACTTGAAGTCCATTTTTCTCCTACATTGATAAATGTTAAGTTGGACAAATTATCTGTGATTCGGTTTCCTCGTCTATAAAGTAGGATACGTATAAAAATTTAAAACAGGGGCACCTGAATAGCTCAGTCGGTTAAGCATCTGACTCTTGATTTCGGCTCATGTCCTGATCTCAGGGTCGTGAGATCAAGCCCCGCGTCAGGCTCCACACTGGGCATGGAGCCTGCTAAGATTTTCTCTCTCTACCTCTCCCTCTGCCCCTCCCCACTCTCTCTCTCAAAAAATAAAATAAAATAAAAATACATTATTTTTTTTAATTTAAAACAGTTTCTGGCACATAGTAAGTGCTCAATAAATAATAGCTATAATGATTAGGGTGAATTGTCGCAGCTAAACTAGAATTAAGGAATCAGATTTGAAGACAAACTCATGTCATTTTCATCTGGGAGTGCCCAGCAGTTTGTTTCAAGTTTTTTTTTTTTTAATTACTGAATTAAATTGACATGAAGCCAAAATTAATTTATCTTTACTTTTTTTTAATTTTTTTTAATGTTTATTTTTGAGAGAGAAAGAGAGACATAGTGTGAGAGGAGGAGGGGCAGAGAGAGAGGGAGACACAGAATCTGAAGCAGGCTCCAGGCTCTGACCTGTCAGCACAGAGCCCGAAGTGGGGCTCAAACCCACGAACTGCGATATCATGATCGGAGCTGAAGTCGGACGCTTAACTGACTGAGGCACCCAGGCACCCCCAAAATTAACTTATTTTTAGAACAAGTGCTCTCTGATGCACATAGACATGGCTTATTTTGTTTAAAACAATTTCTAGGATCAGAAGATGTATGGTTACATGTCTGCTCCTTAATGGTTCTAAGAACCACAGTCATCATTAGATCAGAGTTGACTGTATTCTAAAATTACCTTGATTGAAATACCATCCAGCCATCCACAATGTAATCAGAAATATGGGGTAAAACTCCACACAGTTTTGTCTGCAGGAAAAAATAAAGACATGGGTTACATTATGAGAAAACTAAACACCAAAGCATGAAGCTTCCATCTGAAGGTAAATGTCTAATCTCTTCTTATAAAAATATGTAAGAATTACATGCATGTCTTTTCATGTAAAATGAATCTTCCAAGGTAAGACTCAAACATTGTTTAAATCTTAGATCAGGGCCAAGAATCACTCTCCTACAGGTAAACCACCAGTAGTAGGAATGAATTATACCTCTTTTCCAAAAGACAGACCTTGAGATGGTCCTGATTCTAAGGCTAAAATTCATTCTGTATCCTATCTACAGAACCCAGAAAATAACACAATTTATGTAAACCAAATTTCTTCCCAAAATTCCTACACATTCATTGCCTTTCGATTGAGTTAATCAGCAGTTACAAAATGGTTTTAAATAATTCCTGTAAAATCTCCTGAAGTCTATAAGTATTTTTCACTCCCATTTTACAGAGGAACAAACTAAGACCTGAGAGCACAAGCTGACTGATGCCTTGCAGAGAATCAAACGGACTATGTCATCGCCAGATTCCAAGTTCCGTCCTAACGTCAATTCAAATTGCCTCTATTCATAGAAGAGGTGGATGGAAATTTTGATACTATTTTAAGCGAAAAGGAATAGTTCTCTGGGAACTATAATTCATCTGCACCTAGCAAAGGGAAAGGAGATGAATTATATTCATGCTTCCCGTGCTACGCCCCCAAGTGATCTTAGTTAGGTTGACTGTGCTCCTTGCTGACAATATCACAACCAGAAAGAGCTTTAATATAATTCGTAATGAGGTCTTGAGTTGATCCTGATGGAAGCAGCATAATTAGACAGAATTAGAAATGATACCACAGTGTTCCTTAAAGCTTGAGGATTTAAGGTTATGAGGCAATTGACCTAGAAATAGTTGATACCAGTTCTTGAAGATCTGCATCTTCTATTCGAGGTCACCATGAGTGGCTCTTTCCCCCCCCCAAATTAAAAAAAAAAATTGTTTTGTTTTGCTTTTGCTACCAAGATGGCGACATAGGTGGCTCCTGAACTTCCCTCCTCCCACGGATACGCTGATCGCACAGCCACACACAGAGCAATTCCCTCTGAAAGAAATCCCGAAACCAGCTGTGACTCCTCCAGTGCAGGCAAGGAGAAAATACCCACACTGAAATAGGTAGGAAAGAGGGAGACACGCTGTCACCATAAACCCCAGCACAGCACTGTATCACCTGGTGGGAGTCCTTACCTCCTAGCTTCTCCCAGAGGACCTAGAGCACTCCAACTTTTTAAGACTTCCACTTGAGGGCTGGGTCCCCAAAACACTTAGCCCTGAAAGCTAATGGGGATTGCATCCACAGGATTTGGGGTAGGACTCTAGCAGGACAATGGAACAATCCCTCCCTTAAAGTGCCTACCAGCAGGGGCTGCGTCCCTGTGCACATCCCCTTGGGGCTCCTGGAAGTAACCCAGAAGATGGGAGAAGGGAGTATCCCAGAAGATAGGGGGAGGGGTGCTGAGGTCCTAGGTGAGCAGGGGTGATTAGAAGCCATTGAGATTCAGGCACAGGTGTAAATGTTAACTGCATTTATGCTCCCTGAGGGCAGAGCCTGGGCAGCTCAGCACCCAGAAAGAGTCCCTTTGTCCCCTATAAGCAGTTCGTCACTGTTGGTCTTGCCCTGACCTCAGGTCTTAGTTGTGCTCATTCTACTTTTCCCCTGGCCCCTCGTTTGATGGCCTGCCTTAAGCCCTAGTCCCTCTGAAATGAGGCTTTGTTCCTTTCTTAATAGCATCTAACAGATTGAAAATAATTCTCTGATGGCTAGCCCTGGGGCCCTGCTATTTGCAGATGGTCTTCTCTGCAGCTGCCTGCTGAGAAGACCAGGTATTACTTGGCCTTGAAATACCTTGCATCCCATTCTACCTGCTCATTATGACCTCTTCCACCCTCCTCCAGCATGTGACCGTGTCTTTCTGCCACCTCAGTTAAATGGTTCACGCCTGGATATGTCCCAAGATAGCTGTTCACAGTGAGTTGTCCACAAACATTGTTTAACTCAAGGGGACCAACCTCTGAAAATCTGTTCTTGACAATCCTATCAGTGACTACTCACAGTTACATTGACAAGAAGACCAAAATGAAAATAATTTCTGGTCTCTTCTGGACATGAAGGCAGATATATTCTGTCCTCTTTCTACAGGAGATCCTCAGGGAAAATCTCCAAATGGGACAGAAAAGAGCTGGCAGCAGCTGTGTCCATTTCCCTTTATGTGGGAAGAGAGGGTATAGCTGATTGTGACCACTGATAGACTGTCCCCTTTCCTGCATGTCCACACTGAGGGAAACGAGTCTATCTACTCATTCCCTGGTTAGACCCCTCTTTGCTCAGTAGTCCTGTGCTCTTTTGACATCTACATTTCCCACAAAATTATTAGGGAGAATTATTATTATTGTTATAGACAGGTGTCACCATGTGCCTCAAATTCTACCCAGGGGCAATAACAGAAAGAGGCAGCTAGAAAGACAGTAGGGGGACGAATCATCCTAGTTTGTCCTAGATTGAGCAGATTTTGAGAACGTGGGACTTTGAACTTTATAACCAAGATAAACTGTAGTGGTCTGCCTAGAACTGAGGGTTCCCTGGGACACAGAACTTTGAGTGCTAAAACCAAGAAAGC
The DNA here is from genome assembly GCF_018350175.1 of Felis catus. Taxonomy (NCBI): domain Eukaryota; kingdom Metazoa; phylum Chordata; class Mammalia; order Carnivora; family Felidae; genus Felis; species Felis catus. Next base: position 86,338,134 of record NC_058371.1, read on the forward strand.
CCCAGGCAAACTGAAAAGATCTAGTCACCATGAAGAATGACCTGAAGGAGCCTATGGAGATCGAATAGTTCAAGCTGCTGGAACCCCTCATGGATCATCCCCAGCTCCAAGGGATCCCGGAGCTCAGGACATGTGGCCACCGCGGGGTCCCACTTGGACCCGCGGGCTGGCAGTAGCGAGGGCAGTACCAAACTAAGTGCCATTGGACCCTGTCTTAGTCATTAAGTGTGCCGCTAAATTCAGCTCATCTTGGAAAGAAGAATCAAACGTTGGCCCGACAGCCAAATCCAGCAGTTCCTAAAATGCTAGTCTACAAATGTTTTTGATTGTATAGTGCTCATGGTTGCATAACCCCACAAAAAAAACAGAAATGGCCTGCTTTACAACAAAGATGATGTGAAGTTGGTGCCATATGGCAGCTGCCCGGCCTTCCTGGATTTGGGTGGGGCTATCTCTTGCCAATGGAAAGAGAAGGCGAAATGTGTCACTCCTGAGCCAAATGATTAAGAAGTTGGTGCGCCCAGATCCCTTCCCCCACACCTGGTTGAGTGGAGAGAACTCTCAGGACATGGATGGGGACAGACCCCTTAGATGGACAGAGCGTAGGCCTCTCAATGACCATGGGGAAGGCCACTCAACCAGGAGCACCCACATAGGACACTTCGTGGACAGAACACAAACTTCCCTTGTGTTAAACCACTGGGATTATGGGGTTGATCCATTTAGCACGGCAAACACAATCAGCTGGAAAAATATATCACATACACTATAAAACCCACACAAAACAGAAATTCAAGAATGAGACTCTAAGAGCAAATATAAATAGAAGCTCCAAAATTTCCTCGTGCTCACAGCAGATGACTTAGTTCACCCTCAGCATGTACATGTCATCTGGGAAACCTCTGACCTAAAACACTTGTGAATATCTCTGCTATTAGATTTAAACGCACAACAGGACACAGCGTATAGCAATCTTGTTCATAGAAAATCTGAACCATGCGCTGAAGGGAAAAACCTAATTAGCTATATAGTACGTTTCTAACGGTACGACATCTTTCAAAAAATAAAAACAGACGAGACAACTTAAAGGAGACTTCGTAGGAGCTTCTTCTCTTTCAAGTTTTTGTTTGCTCATTTTTCTTTCTCCTTCTGTTTGGGTGACTCATTCTGAAGCAGTGGGCTGCACACCGCCACGAGCAGCTCGCACTATTAACAGATGACCCAGCCCCGGTCTGCTGCCTTTTGACCCTGCAAAGTCTTTTCAATTATTACACTGGCCGAGGGTCAGAGCAACAGGTTAATATGCTCAGAAAAGGCTCGGGGATGAAAGGTGCTGAAGTTAATCTTTCTATATAGATTCGTAACTATCTAAATTGCTCCTTGTCAAGCAACCCTTGTGCGGGAACACCAGAGGACATTTGCCACAAATAGCAGGAGGGCAAGACTCTAACCACCACTTCCGTGGTGCCGCTGATAAGCAAAGGGATGAACCGATGAGGGAGTGAGGCTTGCAGCTCATCCAAATTCCTGCCGCTCCTCATCCCCCCGCTTCCGGAGGCTCACCCAGCTTGTGTGCAGAGCTATTTGGTGGTGGCATGAATGTTTGTGTCCCTCAAAATTCATACGATGAAGGTCTAATCTCCAGCGTGGCTGTATGTGGAGTAAGGAAGTAATTAAGGCTAGAATGAGGTCAGAAGTGGGGGACCCTGATCTAATGAATGGGATTGGTGTCCTTATAAGAAGAGACACCAGAGAGCTCTTGACACCCACCAGACTCACTCTGCCCAGCCCCTTGTCTGTGCTTGCATGCACACACCAAGGAAAGGACAAGCGAGGACACAGCAAGAAGGCAGCCATCTGTGAGCCCAGAGAAGAGAGCTCTCAGCAGAAATCCAAGCAGCGGGAACCTTGATCTTAGATCAAGGTCATGATCGTCCAGCCTCCAGAAGTGTGAGAAAACAAATGTGTGTTGTTTAAGCCACCCAGTCTGTGTTATTTTGTTACAGCAGCCCAAACTGACGAATACAGGCAGTTTGTGGAGAAGGATGAAGAACTCATCATTTAGAGTCATTCTCTGGCCTTGGGGATCCCTAGCCCTTTCTAATTCAGTGAATAAATACATCTTATGCATTCAGCTAATATCTAAGATGGGTGCACTTGTAAGAAAAATGGAGATGTGTTTACTGTTTTTTATTTGACTTATTTGTTGTTGTACTAACCTATTACAAAAGTAGGTGACTCACATTACTATAATCCCAGTGTTACAGAATACCTGAAAAAAATTTTTTTGTGAATTTTCCTTTCTCCAAAGTTTTTAGACATAAGTTAGAGCCACTAGTTTTAATTTCAAATTTTCAGGATTTGAATTTGAAATGACTATAAAAAGTAAGTGGAAAAGCAACAATAACAACAGCAACAAAATTTACAGCTATAGTAGAGTAAGAAGAGGGAAATGTTTCTAAAGAGTACTCAGATTCAGGATGATTGGGTTTACTTGTGGCAGGCTAATTCTGGAACAGGAAATGAGTAGTTCAATATTAAGCAAATAAGGATGCATTAAAAGAACTAAGTGAGAGGATTTCCTTCTATCTTACCCAGCACTAATGAAACCATTGTTGGGACACTGCATATACTTCTAGGCTTCAGGTTTAGAAATAACATGAAAAATTTTAGTCTAAAGAGAACAACCAAAATTTTTTCATAATTTGGGGGAAGAAGCTGAAGAATTATTACTACCTAGCCTCAAAATATAGAAGATGAAAGATAATGAAGATAATGATCCCCAACTGTATGAAAAAGAGTGGGGTCATTAGCAGCTATTCGTCTCTTCTGGTGAGAATAGAATCAGAGGGAATGTACTTAAATTGCCACAAGATCAAGGTATTACTTGGATCTACTTTTCAGATTTATAAAAGCCTTCAATCTAAAGGGATCAAGGTACTCAAATTAGACCAGATAGAATTTTCTAAGCTTAGCAATAACAAGAAGGACTGGCCCTTGTTGAAACTATAGTTGCTTTGTTCACAAGTTTAAAAGTGTATTCTGGCAAAAGACTGCAAAACTCTAGAAAAAGTCGTCTCTAAGGCCCTCACGGTAGGAAGGAAAGTGGGAGTGGATGGGGGACTCTAACTCTAAAGTTACCTGGGACTGGTAACATGGGTAAACTGGGCTCCAGAATCATCATCTCTGCTTGGTGAATGAATATCCAACCTGAGGTGATGTTGAGACAGGAAATAGGTACTTCTGGGGTGGTGAGAGGGACCTGGAAGTGATTGTTATAAGACGTCAGGTCCCACTTAGGGACAGGATTAGCCCTAACACCAGGCTTCTTGGCCATACTTAGGGAAAAGCAGCAGGAAAAAACAGTAGAGGAAAAGACAGCATTTCTGGTATAGCCAAGGTCATAAGATGTTCAAAGGAGGCTGAAGGACTCAATGCTTTGGTCCAGAAGAGCCAGAAAAGAAAGTACATTTTCTCTTAGGGATTTGCAGAGCTCGAGGAAGCCTACCCTATAGCCAAATAGGCTTTGGAATGACCTGGTTATCCCCGGGGGATCCTGTCCTAACTACCTCAGATAAAATCAAAATGGCTTTACTAGCAATGAATTTAATCTGGTTTGACCTGATTTACCTAAACCTTAGAACCTAAGGCAAGAACTTGGGCTGGTGCTATGGAACATCTAAGAAGAAATTCACGGAAGTGAGTAGGCCCATCCCCACTCACTCTTCAGAGAAACCTAGGACAGTTACTACTGTGCTCTTGAAGGTATTTTATGACTCCAAATTCACTCCCTCTGCCCCAATTATTGGCTATTATTTTTTAACCCCTCTTCATTCTGCCACGATTAATCAAACAGAACAAACAAAACACTTCTAACAAGGAAATTCGGTTTGTATACTTTTTGATAAACAGACATTTAAGAGAAATATTTGGAAATGGTGTCCAGCGATAGAAGAGAAGGGAGAAAGCAATAACTTGAAGGAAATCAAATTTGTGGAAAGTGTAAGAACAATCAGAACCAGAAGCGGCCCGAGGATTTCGAGTGCTGGAAGCCCAACACTCCCCAACAGAACGTTCTCAGATGACAGAAGACAAAGTGGGAAAATGTGGAATTTCCTCCTGTGATGATTTTTACAAATAGAACAGTGTCTCCCTAACTTCAAGCATTCATACATCACTGTCAACATTTTAACATCTCCGTATACCACTTACTATCTTTCTATAAATCAACTATTTTTTCCCTTAAATTAGGGAGAATGCAATTTTATGAGTAGAAAAAGAATATCACTTTCGAAATAAAGAATAAGTATAAAAATAAATCCCATGAGAACAAAATTTGCCAAGTTCTCATTAGATGCTGTTGATTGCTGAAGGCTCTGAGCATGAGACCCTCCCTCTGTCGAACAGGAGAATGGATGGTCCGGAGGTGTTGAGAATACATACTCCCTGCTAAATGTGACAGATTGAACCCATGTTTATTTCTTCTCCCTCCTGAAACCTCACTAAAATGCCAGGAAAGGAAAAAAAAAAAAGATACAAAGTCAAGAACAAGGAGAATGGGAGTAGACACAACAGTGGAAGAGAGATGTTAGTCAATTTCTGAATAAGGACGGCACTCAAGGGAACCGCAGCTGAGCTGACAGAGCACAGACAGATGAAGCCTAAGCACCTGCACAAGGAAGGTCCAAGGAAGACTAACACACCGCTTATCCCAGAACCCAGGACACTCAGGAACTGGGGGCACCAGGTACCCGTGAGTCCGAGCTAAAACAGAAGAACTGGTGGACAGACTATAATCAGGAGTGCTTTAGCTCCCCTCCACCTCTGATCCCCACCCCTACTACCCCATCACAGGAGATGGGAGGTCTATCGTCTAGAGAACCAGAACCAGAGAATCTCGTGGGGTCTAGGAACAATGGGGGCGGGGGGAGTGAGGATAAAATCTTGTACTGAAAGCCACACGAACCTACATACTACATAGTGGAAGAACCTTCCTTTGTTCACCCACCACACTTTCAGGTTTCTAGAAGTGAGACCTATTTACCCATCTTCCTCCCTCATCCCATCCTTGCCTGCCCCCACAGGGGGCTTACGGGTTTTCCCTAGAGAAACCAAATGGTCCCAGAAAGATAACCTACAGATACTGACTTTGGGGACTCTACAAAAGGAAGCTGCTGCCTATCAATCACACTTTAGTGAGCTGCCCACTCTACTGAGCCCCACCCATGCACACAGAGTCCCATCATTTTCTGATGCTCTTTACTAAATTTGCACAGATAGCCAACCGAGGATCACTTGATATTTGAGTAAAGCTTCTAAGGTCTCCTTTGCTCAGATCTCTTTGCTGGACCCTTGTCTTCTTGACCTCTAAGGCTGGTTCAGTCCTTGCTCCTCTTCTCTCCCTTCTCCTTTGTCTACACCCACTCCCTTAAGATTTCTTCTAAAAAAATTTAAAAAAAAAACATTTCTTCCAATCTCATGGCTGTAAATCATCTTCGTGTGCCAATGGCCAATAACTCTTGAATTTATACTTCCGGTTCCAATCTCTATGCTGAAATGCAGATTTTTATACCCACGTCCCTGCTTCTCTCCACTTAGATGTGTAAACAATGTACGAGGCAGTTTATGATGCAAGAACAAACGATCTGAGTAGCTTAGTCGATGACAATGCTTACAGTCTCTCCTTAGCTGTAGCATAAGTCACATCTCAGACACAACATGTCAAAAGGAACCTCCCGGTCTTCCCCCCAAAACTGCTCCTCCCACTGCCTTGTCTCTCTGTTGTCTCTCTCATCTCTCCCAGGATGCTCAGAACAAAATTCCAAGGTCATTCTTGATGCTTCTCACATGCCATATTTATTATGTCAGGAAATTCTCTTGGCTCTACCCTCAAAACGTATCCAGAATCTGACCATTTCTCACCATCTCTACTGCTACATCCCTGGTTCAAGTTAGCTTCCTAACTGAATTTTCTGCTTCTACCAATGCCTTCATAGAGACTGTTCTCAGGAAAGCAGACCAAGTGATCCTTTTAAAGTATAAGATTATGGGTGCCTGGGTGGCTTAGTCAATTAAGTGCCTGACTTCGACTCAGGTCATGATCTCGTGGTTCATGAGCTCGAGCCCTGCATCGGGCTCTCGGATGTCAGCATAGAGCCTGCTTTGGATCCTCTGTCCCCCTCTCTCTGCCCCTCCTCTGCTTATTCTCTCTCTCTCTCTCTCTCTCTCTCTCTCAAAATAAATAAATACAAACTTTAAAAATAAAATAAAATATAAAATCATGTTACTCCTCTGCTCAAAACTTTATAATGACTTTCCATTTCACTCCGAGAAAAGCCAAAGGCCTTACAATGGCCTTTAGGGCCCTACGTGGTCCATCTACTACCTTTCTGACTTCCCTCCTACCACTGCCTGTCAGCTCCTTCTCTCAACCACACTAACTTCCTTGCTAACCCACCAGGGACATTTCCACTTACGGTCTTCGCACTGGTCATTCCTTCTGCCTCAAGAATGTTTTCTCTGCGTGTTCACGTGGCTAACCCCCTTACCTGCTGTGTAAGCTGTTGCTCAAGTGCTACCTTAGTGGGGTCTACACCGACCACCCTAAGCAGCAACCTACCCCCGACTCACCTCCCAGCAACCCACCCCTCTGTGTTTTCCTTTTTCTTTTCTTTCTTAACACTTACCACCTCTTGTGTAATATATTATTTTCTTATAATATTACCTGCTTATGGTTTATTTTCTGTCTTTTCTAGCTATGAGGTAAACTTCAACAGACAAGGATCTTTATCCAATTTTTTCATTGATACATCCCAAGCTACTGGATATATCATACAATGCCAGATATATAGAGGTGCTCAATAAATATTAAATAGGCAAATAATAAATAAAATTGAAAGGCAAAGGACAAAATAGACAAATAAGAAGGAACTTAGAAAAAAACAGAAATGATGGGGGCACCTGGGTGGCTCAGTCGGTTGAGCATCTGACTTCGACTCAGGTCATGATCTTGCAGTTCCTGGGTTTGAGTCCCACATCAGACCGTGGAGCCTACTTCAGATTCTATGTCTCCCTCTCTCTCTCTGCCCCTTCCCCACTCATGCTCTGTCTCTCTCTCTCTCTCCCTCTCAAAAATAAATAAACATTAAAAAAATTTTAACTTTTTTTTTTAACATTTATTCATTTTTGAGAGGGAGGGACAGACTGTGAGTGGGGGAGGGGTAGAGGGAGAGAGAGGGAGGCACAGATTCCGAAGCAGGCTCCAGACTCTGAGCTGTCAGAGCAGAGCCTGAAGCGGAGCCTGAACCCACAAACCATTAGATCATGATCTGAGCCAAAGTCGGATGCTTCACTGACTGAGTCACCCAGGTGCCCCAAAAAATTTTTTTCAGAAAGAAAAAAAAAAGCAGAAACGATACATGGAATTAAAAAATATATTATTATTGAGCCGCTCAGGAGTTCAAGCCCCGTGTCGGGCTCTGTGCTGACAGCTCAGAGCCTGGGGCCTGCTTCGGATTCTGTGTCTCCCTCTCTCTCTGCCCCTAGCCCATTTGCATTCTGTCTCTGCTCTCTCAAAAATAAATAAACATTTAAAAATATATATTATTATTAAAGTCCTCTGATATAAGAGAATAAATTGCCTCCATAAAACAAAAAAGGGATGATTTAATAGCAGCAGCAACAACTAAAGAACAATGAAAGAATAAAATTAATTATTAGAAATTGAAATTGACATCTGAAACTTTTAAAAGATCAGTAACCAATCAGACAACACAAAGAAATAAAAGGCATCCAAGTTGGCAAGGAGGAAGTCAAACTTTCACTCTTCCCAGATGACATGATACTCTATGTGGAAAACCCAAGACTCCACCAAAAAACTGCTAGAACTAATATATGAGTTCAGCAAAGTCGCAGGATATAAAACCAATGTACAGAAATCAGTTGCCTTTCTATACACCAATAATGAAGCAGCAAAAAGAGAAATCAAGGAATTGATCTCATTTTCAATTGCACCAAAAACTATAAAATACCTAGGAATAAACCTAACCAAAGAGGTGAAAAATCTATATACTAAAAAGCAGAGAAAGCTTATGAAAGAAATTGAAGAAGACACACACACACACACAAAATAGGAAAGTATTCCATGCTCGTGGATTGAAAGAACAAGTATTATTAAAATGTCAACACTACCCAAAGCAATCTACATATTCAATGCAATCCCTATCAAAATAACACCAGCATTCTTCACAGAGCTAGAAAAAATAATCCTAAAATTTATATGGAACCAGAAAAGACCCCAAATAGCCAAAGAAATCCTGAAAAAGTAAACCAAAGTTGGAGGCATCACAATCCCAGACTTCAAGCTGTATTACAAAGCTGTCATCATCAAGACAGTATGGTACTGGCACAAAAACAGACACATAGATCAATAGAATGGAACAGAGAACCCAGAAATCTGCCCACAAACATATGGCCAACTGATCTTTGACAAAGCAGGAAAGAATATCCAATGGAAAAATGACAGTCTCTTCAGCAAATGGTGTTGGGGAAACTGAACAGTGACCTGCAGAAGAATGAACCGAGACCACTTTCTTACACCATACACAAAAATAAACTCAAAATGGATGAAAAGAAGCCATCAAAATCCTAGAGGAGAAAACAGGCAACAACCTTTTAGACCTTGGCCACAGCAGTTTCTTACTTGACATGTCTCCAGAGGCAAAGGAAACAAAAGGAAAAATGAACTATTGGGAGCTCATCAAGATTAAAAAACAAAACAAAACAAAACAAAAAAACAAAAACAAAAAACCTCTGCACAGGAAACAATCAGCAAAACTAAAAGGCAAACCAATGGAATGAGAGAAGATATTTGTAAATGACATATCAGATAAAGGGTTACTATCCAAAACCTATAAAGAACTTATCAAACTCAACACCCAAAAGACAAAAATCCAGTGAAGAAATGGGCAAAGACATGAATAGACACTTCTCCAAAGAAGACATTCAGATGGTTAATAGACACAGGAAAAAATGCTCAACATCACTCATCATCAGGGAAATACAGATCAAAACCGCAATGAGATACCACCTCATACCTGTCAGAATGGCTAACACCAACAAACTCAGGCAACAACAGATGCTGGCGAGGATGCGGAGAAAGGGGAACCCTTTTGCACTGCTAGTGGGAATGTGAGCTGGTGCAGCCACTCTGGAAAACAGTATGGAGTCTCCTCAAAAAATTAAAAATAGAACTACCCTATGACCCAGCAATTGCACTACTAGGTATTTATCCATGAGATACAGGTGTGCTGTTTCAAAGTGGCACATGCACCCCAATGTTTATAGCAGCACTATCGACAACAGCCAAAGTATGGAAAGAGCCCAAATGTCCATCGATTGATGAATAGATAAAGAAGATGTGGTATATATATACATACATATATATATGTATATATATATATACAATGGAGTATTACTTGGCAATCAAAAAGAATGAAATCTGGCCATTTGCAACAATGTGGATGGTACTAGAGTGTATTATGCTAAGCAAAATAAGTCAGTCAGAGAAACACAAATACCATAGGAATTTAAGATACAAAACAGATGAACATAAGGGAAGAGAAGCAAAAATAATACAAAAACAGAGAGAACCAAACCATGAGACTCTTAAATACAGAGAACAAACTGAGGGCTGCTGGCGGGGTATTGGGTGGGGAAGGGCTTAAGTGGTGAGGGGCATTTAGGAGGACACTTGTTGGGATGAGCACTGGGTGTTATATGTAAGTGATGAATCACTAAATTCTATTGCTGAAATTATTATTACACTGTATGTTAACTAACTTGGATTTAAATACATACATACATACATACATACATAAAATACACAAAAGATCAGTAAACAGAAGTTCAAGAAATTTCCCAGAAAGAACAAAAACCCAAGAAGATGAAAAACCGAAGATAAAAGAAAACTAGATGACCAATCTGAGGATCAACATACAACTAATACAGATTTTAAGAATAAAAGAACAGGGGCGCCTGGGTGGCGCAGTCAGTTAAGCGTCCAACTTCAGCCAGGTCACGATCTCGCGGTCCTTGGGTTCGAGCCCCGCGTCGGGCTCTGGGCTGATGGCTCAGAGCCTGGAGCCTGTTTCCGATTCTGTGTCTCCCTCTCTCTCTGCCCCTCCCCCGTTCATGCTCTGTCTCTCTCCGTCCCAAAAATAAATAAAAAACGTTGAAAAAAAATTAAATAAGAATAGAAGAACAGAGAGAATGAAGAAGAGGAAATTCAGGGTAAAAATATTTTTAGAAAATTCCAGAACAGAAAGACATGAGTTTTCTTTTTTTTTTTTTTTTTCATTTTTTTTTTTTTTTTTTTTTTTAATTTTTTTTTCAACCTTTTTTATTTATTTTTGGGACAGAGGGAGACAGAGCATGAACGGGCGAGGGGCAGAGAGAGAGAGACACAGAATCGGAAACAGGCTCCAGGCTCCGAGCCATCAGCCCAGAGCCCGACGCGGGGCTCGAACTCACGGACCGCGAGATCGTGACCTGGCTGAAGTCGGCCGCTTGACCGACTGCGCCACCCAGGCGCCCCAAGACATGAGTTTTCAAGCCATGAAAAAGTCTCATCTAAGGTTTAGCATAGTGAAGACAAATGCCTCCAAGCAAGCACAGAACCATACCATCTTAGGACACTGGGATTTAGGAAGATCCTAAAGCTTGCACAGTTTCCAAACGAAAAATCAAGAATCAGCATAGCATAGAACATCACAACAATATCAGTGGAAACTAGAAAATAAAAGAGGAATATTTTCAAAATTCTGACGGTAAGGATTTTTAACATAGAAATATATGCCTAACCAAACCATCAATCAACTGTAAGGTAGAATAAAGGCATATTTAGAAGTGGAAAGTCTCAAAATTTGACCAACTATTCACCCTCTCTCAGAAAACGTCTGCAAGGTATGTTCCACCAAAATAAGAGAAAACCAATAAATAGGAAAATAGAAGATCCAGGAAACAGGCGATCCAAATCAAGAAAATATAAGGGAAATTCCTGAGGATGATGACAAAACTCCCCACAATGACAGCAGGTAGCACGTTTAAAGAGCAACCTCCAGATGGGAGCAGAAAGATTGAGGACTCAAAAAAAAAAAAAAAAAAGGACTCTAACAGAGATAATCCAAAAAAAAAAAAAAAAAAACAAATGGCATTATTAGATTAATGTATTTGAATGTATTAAGAGGAGACGTTTTTAGTTCTGTTAAAGATTTGAGGATGAAACTAAGCAAACAAATAAACAATGAGGCAGTCACTAATCCCAGGTAAAACAAAAAATTCACAAGGAGATGAAATCATAGTATCTTATTGGACTCAGCTTTGAACGTTACTTATAATTAGAATAATATAAACATTGGCTATTGGTTTAACTCAACAAAGTGATGTACTGGAGGGCAGACGTAAGGAAAAGAGGAAGTGGAGAAACATGAAATTCTTTCTTCCATAAAAGGAAGCTGAATGGGGCGCCTGGGTGGCTCAATCGGTTAAGTGTCCAACTTTGGCTCAGGTCATGATCTCATGGTTCGTGAGTTCAAGCCCCACATCGGGCTCTGTGCTGACAGCTCAGAGCCTGGAGGCTGCTTCAGATTCTATGTCTCCCTCTCTTCTCCCCTCCCCCACTTGCGCTGTCTCTCTCTCAAAAATAAACATTTAAAAAAAAAAAACCTTTAAAAAAAAAAAGGAAGCTGATTGATAATGTCTAAAAATTGTGAATCAATAAGTAGCAGTGAACGCATAGTGTTTAGAAATATGGAAGTAAATGTCAAAAGTGCTAGTCACAAGGGTGCCAATGGTTGTCTCTAAAGCTATATTGGCAGTAAGGAGAGTTATCTGTTGCTTTTGGGCACGTAATCTCACTTGATTTTCAGACCACATACATGCATTACTCTGATAAAAATAAATATTAGAATTGGGACATACTGGGACCAAACCAATACTTTCCACTTGACATAATCATAAAGATTCAAAGACAATTGAGGGGCGCCTGGGTGGCTCATTCGGTTAAGCGTCTGACTTCGGCTCAGGTCACGATCTCGCTGTATGTGAGTTCGAGCCCCGCGTCGGGCTCTGTGCTGACTGCTCAGAGCCTGGAGCCTGTTTCAGATTCTGTGTCTCCCTCTCTCTCTGACCCTCCCCCGTTCATGCTCTGTCTCTCTCTATCTCAAAAATAAATAAACGTTAAAAAAAAATTAAAAAAAAAAAGATTCAAAGACAATTGAAATGGACATGACTTTCTCATCATGTTGTTCACTGTTACTGAAAATCATATCTTGGGCATAAAGTTTTAGTCAAGTAAGAGATCAAGCTCTGGAGATGTGCTGTAAAACACTGTATCTCTAGTAACAGCAATGTTTTATACATTTAAATTTTTTAAGAAGGTATATAGCTCATGTTACATGTTCTTACCACAATAAAATTTTGTTGAAAAAAATCTATGTCTATGCATCTCTTAAAACTATCTCTTCTGGGGCGCCTGGGTGGCTTGGTCGGTTGGGCGTCCAACTTTGGCTCAGGTCATGATCTCATGGTCCATGGGTTCGAGCCCCGCGTCGGGCTCTGTGCTGACAGCTCAAAGCCTGGAGCCTGTTTTGGATTCTGTGTCTCCCTCTCTCTCTGCCCCTCCCCTGTTCATGTTCTGTCTCTCTCTGTCTCAAAAATACATAAACGTTAAAAAAAAATTAAAAAAAAAAAAGACTATCTCTTCTACCAACAGTGGTATTCATCCCAATGCTCAAGCCTAGAGAGTAGTCTGTGCAACCCCTGTTGAAGCAAAGAGAAGGGCAAGAGAACAATGCTGTCAGCTCAAGGACCATGACTTGCCCAGAGTGATTCAAGATGTATAAAAAGCTGAATAACCCACTTATCATTAAAGAAATAAAATTCCATAGTTTAACATTTTTCCACAAGGCAAACACCAGGTTCAGATCATTTTATAGGCAAATTCTAAGAACTTGGAAGGAACACACTCTTCCAATCTTATTAAAATTCTCTGAGAGAATAATTCTCTAACTCATTGCATGAGACTAGTATAATCTTGATATCAAAATGGGACAAACATCATATAAGAAAGGAAAATTATAGGCCCGCGTCACTCATGACACAGATGAAAAATCCCACAGTGTTAACAAAAGAATAGAATGATATATAAATGGTGACGTGTGCAATGTTTCTAAAAGCACTTATCTGGGGGATGAAATAAAAAGGGAGCCCTAGCATCTGCAGCAACCAAACTCATGGTGTGGCTGCTGCAGAACATTCTGTAGAGATCTGAATAGACAACATGATCAAAATCACTACAAGTATGTATGAAATGGGAAGCTTTCTCATTCTTACACGCTTTGGATTTCAGGAAATGGTTCATGGGCAGAGGATGATAATGACCCACCTCTGTTTCAAGGAGAAAGGAAAAATTAAGATAGAAGATGGATGTCATAGCTAATCCAGCTTGAGGCTATTGAATTCTAAGGGTACTGGAGGGGCTCTTTAACCAAACTGCCATCCTTAAAGGTGTATACCAGTCATTCTTAAGATCCCTGCCTTTTCTGTAAATGCATCCTCTGAATTCATAACATAGGTGGATAAAGGCTCCAGGTACTAAATACTTCAGGCTTTGAGCATCATGAGAAGGGGCATGGCTGTGAAGACTGGTTTGTTACAATGAGAAATCTTCTCTGCACATCTTTCCCCTGATCAGAATTGTCTATATGTGACCACTGAAGGGTAGAGGAAGCATTACTTACTGTGCACGAAATATTCTCTCAAACTCTGGTGACCCAGAGACTGCTGGGGCTGTAACTTTGTATTTCAATCTTGCCTTTCCTACATGCAAAGCAAAATAACCTGCAAGTATAGAGGAATTAACAATTAGTGGCACATCACTATTCATTAGAAAAACACAAATTCAAACCATAATTAGATACCACTGCATACGTATTAAGATGTTTAAAATTCAAAAGACAGACCATATCAATTAAAAAAGACAGGTGAGGGGTGCCTGGGTGGCGCAGTCGGTTAAGCGGCCGACTTCAGCCAGGTCACCATCTCGCGGTCCATGAGTTCGAGCCCCGTGTCGGGCTCTGGGCTGATGGTTCAGAGCCTGGAGCCTGTTTCCAATTCTGTGTCTCCCTCTCTCTCTGCCCCTCCCCCGTTCATGCTCTGTCTCTCTCTGTCCCAAAAATAAATAAACGTTAAAAAAGACAGGTGAGGCTATAAGAGCAACTAGAATTCTCAAAGACTCTGGCAGGAATGTAAAATGGTATAATCACTTTCGGAAACCATTTGGAAGGGATTTTTTACTTAGACATACATAGATTGTATAGCCAGTCACTCCACTCCTAGTGATTTCACCAAGAAAAATTAAATTATATGTCCATACAAAGACTTGTACACAAATATTCATAGCATCTTTATTCATAATAGCCAAAAATTAGGAACAACTCTGTGATGGTTAATTTTGTGTCAAATAGCCTAGGCCATGGTGCCCAGCTGTTTGGTCAAACACCAATCTAGATGGTTCTGTGAAGATATTTTTTGAATATGATGAACATTTACATCAGTAGACTCTGAGTAAAGCCACTCCTTGATGTGGTGGGCCTAATCCAATCAGTTGAAGGCCTGAAGAGAACAGATGGACATTACCCAAAGAAAAAAGAATTCTGCCTCCACACTGCCTTGAGACTCAATACTGCAACAACAACTCTTGCTGGAATTTCAAGCCTTCCAGCCCACCCTGCAAATTTCAGAGCCTCCAGCCCCCACAGTGGCATGAATCAATTTTTAAAAATAAATGCCTCTGTGTGAGTGAGTGTGTGTGTGTGTGTGCGCGCGCGCATATGCTGTATTGTTTCTGCTTCTCTGGAGAACCCTAACACAAATGTTGATCAACAAACTAATGGATAAACAAATTGTGCTATATGTGCCATATCTATATAAGAGAAATACTGTAAGAGAGTAAAAAGGAATGAACTGTTGGGGCGCCTCGGTGGCTCAGTCGGTTAAGCGTCTGACTCTTGGTTTCGGCTCAGGTCATGATCTCACGGCTTATGAGTTTGAGACCCACGTAGGTCTCTGGGCTGACAGTGCAGAGCCTGCTTGGGATTCTCTTTCCCTCTCTCTGCCCTTCCCCCACTCACCTACTCACTCTGTCTCTGTCTCTCAAAATGAATGAATAAACTTAAAAAAAAAAGAATTAACTATTGATACATGAAACAACATGGATGAACTTCACACTAATTATGTTGGATGAAAGCAGCAAGATCAGAAGAGAATGTTACTGTACAGTTTCATTTACATAAAATTCTCAAAAATGCAAATGAATCCGCAGTGACCTAAAACGGATCAGTGGCTGCCTGGACATGACGAGAGGCAGGAGGGAGGGTGACAAGAAAACTTTGGGGGATCATGGCTTCCTGTGTGACTCAGTTTCGCTACTATAAAATGATCATGACTTTGTTGTCCTTCATTGGCCACAGCTGTTGCGTTAGATCATCCAACCCTGGGCTGGAGTCACTTACATCTGACGGTCAATCCCGTAAACCTCATTCACTTTTGGACCCACACTTCCTCCTTGGTCAGTTATTCTCACCTCCTGTCCTTCTCGCCCTCCTCTTACACCATGATTAGCGCTGGGGCCTATTAGTTCCCTTCGGATGATGTCTTCCAGCCACAGTTCCTTTCCAGGTCCCTCCAACGCTCTTCTGGTCTCACTTATTTTAATACCTCCATGTCCCTTTCCTACTTGCTAATGTTTCAATACCAGTTTCCTTTTCCACACCAAGTTTTTAGCTTGTGTGACAGTATCAGATGTGATGCATTTCCTCCAGAGAAACAATATGATCTCCCCTCTGACAAGTCAGTAAATAGCGAGCCTGGGTTAGTAAGGCCTCACAGAGCGGGACTGTTCCCTTCCCCGAATTCCTCTCCGCTATGAGTAAACTGTTGCTCAGGATCTAAAAGCTGTAGCTGAATGTCTAAAAGGGTGTAAATACTTAGGACTAGAGTCTCTCATTCAAACTGCAGTGGCAGCCCTGAAGCCTGAGAGAGCACAGTGAAGAGACCGAAAATGTGGGACTGGGCACTGTTTCCAACCCCGGGCTAAATCCTCGCAAGGCAGCATAAATCCAGAGGGGCCAATAACTCAAGGGTCCGCCTGGAGCCAGAAAGGAGATCTGACTGCAGCCGAGAAAATCTGCAGGCCCTTGCCGATCTGCACCCCGCTGCTCCCGCTGTTTCTAAGTTGTTCCACAGCCTTGGAGAAAACACTCGGTAAGGCTTCTGGCTTCCATCTGTAAGAAGGGAACCATGAAAGATGTGCACTCCTTGATTTACACATTGGCGACGGTGCAAGAACCCAGAGCTTCGAGATGAAGCTGTGACTACGCGAAAGCTTAGGAAGGGCTGTCTCCCTCAAGGCTACTCATAGCACCTGGTTGCACCTGTCTGTAAAGGCAGCAAATGTGAGGAAAGAGCTTCAGTCGGGGGCAGAGCTGTTTGGATGCTCCCCAACCAGCCCACCCGCAGCTGCAGGCAGAAGGATTCAGTTGGGCCAGCACAGTCCCAAGGAGGAGAAGCCCCTCTCTGTTCTTTCAGGTCAGGGGCCTTAGAGAGACCATGGCTACCGCGGGGATAACGGGATGAGGACAGAAAGGCTCTTTTACCTTTTCCGGAGTGCGTCCATTTTCTTTCCCCTCCTAACATCACTTGAAAACTACCTGAGGGGTGCCTAGGTGGCTCAGCCAGTCAAGCATCTGACTTTGGCTCAGGTCACGATCTCGTGGTTCATGAGTTCACGCCCCAAGTCGGGCTCTGTGCAGACACAGAGCCATCGTGTGGCTGCCTCTCAGTCCAGCAGCAGCTTCCTTCTGTGGGGAAGCAGCGATGATGGGGACTAGTCATGCTGAGTGCCAACCCCAGGCCAAGGATGCTGGTGGGCACTTCTCACCCAGTGTCCTGTTCGACCCTCCTTTTTTTAATGTTTGTGTGTGTGTGTGTGTGTGTGTGTGTGTGTGTGTGTGTGTGTTTAGAGAGAGGAAGCACTAGCAAGGGAGGGGCAGAGAGAGAGGGAGACACAGAATCCCAAGCAGACTCTGTGCTGTCAGTGCAAAGTCCAACATGGGGCCTGAACCCACAAACCACGAGACCATGACCTGAGCCAAAGTCAGACAGTCAACTAACTGAACCACCCAGGCACCCCTGCTTAGCCTTCTTTGATGAGGACACTGAAGGACAGAATATCCTGGCCAGGCGCACCCAGCTTGTTAAGTGTCTGAACTGGACAGATGTGGGATTGTCTGTCTTCAAAACTCAACCTGCTTCTACCATGGTTATGTGGGCCCCCCTCTCCATAAACACCAGACTTCTGTAGAAGCAGCAAATTCTGGTTCTTAATGCCAACCAAACAGTTATGTCTTTTCTTTCTTTCTTTCTTTCTTTCTTTCTTTCTTTCTTTCTTTCTTTCTTTCTTTCTCTCTTTCTCTCTTTCTCTCTTTCTCTCTCCCCCACCCAACCAGTAAATGTTCCCTGTCTATCACTGTTAAAAAAAGAGACAACAGGCTCAAAATGGAGTCATCTATGCTAACATCACCAATCCTAGACATAACACCTCACTTAATTACGGTTTCAACCTCTCCCAAAAGTGGAATCTTAAACCAGCCAATCTGGAACTACGTGGTTAGCACCACAGAGGCAATTTGCCTGACAGACTCCTGCCGTTCCCTAAAAGGAGACGACCTTTGCCACAAATAATCACAAACTAGCAACTTCCTGTTCTGCCCCCTTCTGCCAGTAAAAGTCTTTCACTTTGCACAGCTCTCCAGAGCGCCTTTCTACCTGCTAGATGGGATGCTGCCTGACTCAGGACTCATTGAATAAAGCCAATAAGATCTTCAAATTTTTTTTTAATCTTCATTGATTTTTGAGAGAGAGAGAGAGAGAGAGAGAGAGAGACAGAATGTGAGGGAGGGAGGGAGGGGCAAAGAAAGAAGGAGACACAGAATCCCAAGCAGGCTCCAGGCTCTGAGCTGTCAGCACCCCACCCGACGCGAGGCTCAAACTCACGGACCTCAAGATCATGACCTGAGCTGAACTCGAAGGCTTAACCAACAGAGCCACCCAGGCACCCCATAAAGCAATAAGATCTTGACATTTTACCCAGTTCAATTCTGCTTTCTAACACCACCAGCCACCACTGTCCCAGTCTCCTCTCCTCTCTCCACCCCCACCTAACCTCTGGCCACAGTTCTCGCGGAGCCCTGCACCCACCAGCAAACAGAAACCTCTCTGTGAGGCTGACAGAGGCTCTGTCTGGGGCATCTGTGGACCTGTTCCCGGGCTCCCCACAGCACCAGAATGAGGGCACACAGGGGGTCGGCAGTGCTCACGTGTAGTGGTATGTGAACCATGGGGTCAGCACAGGGGCACTTGAGACCTAAGTGTTGCTTTAGTTGGCGATAAAAATCCTGCTCTACTCCACTACTCCGGAAAACACTGTGAATCCAACCACAAAATGTGTATCCTGTGGTAGAACAGTTTCATAAACTCATAAAACAGACCGGTTAGGCAAGACATGAAGTGTGCATGCGGGCCTGGACTTTATCCCATGCACCCTGAGCAGTCCTCAGCTCTGCCCCCTTCCTGGTAGGAGCGCACTTGGAAAAATAAAGAAGTATGCATGGTTGGTTCCGAGTCTTGCTCACCCGTGCCCAGACTCTTTTCCCCATTTAGCATGTGAAGTTGGTGATCATGGATAAGATGATAAGAACCGAGCAAATGTGACCCCCTGGAGCAAATGCCCTTTACATAACCAGGCAGTCGAGATATCGAATAATCCTAGTGGGACGGTGCTTTAAAAGTTAGATTCGTCACTTAACCTGAAGCTCGTGTTTCTGCAGATTTTTTTAGACCTGATTATCGTACCTGCCATAGGCAGTTTATTTAAGAAAACACTAATTAAAAGATCAGTGTTTAAGAAATGGCAGCCACGGTTTACAAGCAGGTACAATGTTTCCGTTGGCACATTCCACATTAATAGCTAGTGCGCTTCTACCCTCATTTGAACTGGGCTGGGGGTGGGAACCACAAACAATGCAGAATCGCTGGGCTCAGAAAGCCTACCACGTCCCCTTTGGGAGAACTAATCCTTGGAATGTTCCAAATCTGTTCCCAGGGAAGGAGGCGCTGATGACCCAGAGTGGAGCCGGCACTCACACACTCATGGGCACCAGCAAGTAAGTATGAAACTCAAAAACTGGACCTCCCTCCCTCTGCCACACACGCACGCACACTGCCCGAGACTTACTTTGTTGACAGGCGGACAAGACTGAGACAGCGGCCAGCAAGATTGAATGCCCAGCCATCTTTCACACCGACTGTTCTGGCTCAGGGAACTATTTGTTGAAACCGAGGGGAAGATAACAGGCACTTTCGACTTGGTAATGTTGACCTTCCTTATAAGGTAAACAAAGCTGGAGAGGAAAAAAAAAAAAAAAAAAGGACGATTCAAATGGCTGAGTGACCTTTGCCCTGGAACAGGAATCTGGAAGGCTGGGTCCATCTGGAGCTGCCAGTCACAGATCTTTATCTGGCAGGGGAGCAGCCTCCGAGCTGGCTCTAAGTCTGTCTCCTCCCGTGCAGTGTGGGGGCTGCGGCTCAGCCCCAGGGACTAGCCCTCCAGCAGCTGCACCTGCAGACAGACCCATCTTCTCAGCCAGTTGGAAAACAATTTCCCCTGCCCCTTTTCCAACTCTGGACCCTTCCAGACTCTGGACCCTTGAGTCTCTTTGCCCAGCTCCAAGGCCTTGCTGAGATCTTGTTCACAGCCTGCAGGAAAAGAGATGGGAGCATTTACTTAATCCCACTGAGATGTAATGTTCATTTAAATGGATTCTAATCTTATTCCCCAATAAAGGACAGAACTTGGATTTGTATCCAAGTCCAGCAGATTCCAAGTGTTGCCCTACCCCCTGTTACCATGCTGCTTCCCACGATCACCTTGACTCTCCCACGGGCATGGTGACCATAAATTAAAAAAAAAGAATAAACTAAGTTCCTCCTTCTGAGGAGGAAGAGGGCCCTTGGCAGAAGAAGTGGGGCAAGTTTTAAGCTGACTTCTATCAGAAACACAGCACAATGGTCATCACGTCAGTCAGAGCAATGCCCCACACCACCCAGGTAGAGTGCGGGTCCCTCCATGGCTGAAGGCTTCTCTGCAGAACCCATTATCATAGCCCCCCCACGCTGTCCACACAACCCTTTTGCCCCTTAAAGATGCAGCTTCAGGGGCGCCTCAGTCAGTTAAGCATCTGACTTCTGCTCAGGTCATGATCTCACAGTTAGTGGGTTCGAGCCCCACTCCGGGCTCTGTGCTGACAGCTTAGAGACTGCTTCGGATTCTCTCTCTCCCTCTCCCTCTCTCTCTGCCCCTCCCCTGCTCACTCACGGATGCTCTTTCTCTCTGTCTCTCTGTCTCTCTCTCAAAAATAAATAAACATTTTTTTAAAAAGGTGCAGTTTCAGTGAGAAGTGAGAGGATTCATTTTCGGAAATACCAGATAAAAGCCGTGCTGTATAGTTAACAGTAAACCTATTGGAACTATGTACGAACCCCCAACACGCACACAGTGGAGCCCCAAACCCTTAGATACTTCACTTTCAGGTTCTTCTTCCACTCTCCATTTCCCAGGCTTATTTTTCCAGGGCTTTGCAATGAGCATGCACCAGAGAACTGAAGTCTCTACCTCGAGGAAGGTACTTTTTGCTTACATGGGCATAGGTAGCTTCCAGGTAAGGCTGTAATCTCTGTAGTACTCAGCCAATGAGGAATCAGGGGAGGGACTTCACACTAGGAGATAAATTGCCTGCTGTCACTGCCACACAAGCTCTTGCAAGAACGTTGGTTAAAGCCTTGCTTCTCTGTGCTCTGAGTCTCCACGACCCTCCTTTGATTGGATCAGCGGGCTTATTTCTCACAGCTTGCCACAAAATAAAGTTGGGATCCTTTCCTTACACCCCCACCCCCCCACCCCCAGCCCCCCCACCCCCACCCCACCCCTCAGGCTCACTTAAAGGGAGCCCTAGTGCCAAAGACCAGTGTGTTCCAGCCTCACACAGGTCTGCACCTGGACTCCCAGCCCTGGTACTTAGTGATAATACAACCTTGACCAGGATTATGAGGCTCAGTTAGATAAGACGGGCTGATAAGGGCTGAAGGGACACGTAAGTGATATAGGGCCCTTATGAGGATCGAATTAGTTAACATTTATAAAGCACTTAATACGGCACGTGGCATTCGAAAATGTGTTCTGTGTTTGTTAAACACACAAAGCACTTTATGTAGGGAGCCGAGGGCAGGCCACCCCAAGATGGGCCACTTTGGCATGAAGATTATTTTGAATTAAAAAACAATCAAACCCAGCAGATTCAGGGAAAGCTCTTTATCCCACCCCCCCCCCCCCACCCCCCGCCAACTGCCTAAAAATAATTTAGATCGAGAACCTACTCCGGGAAGAGAGTTATCTCCATAGATAACTATAGTACGATATGAACTAGGTGTGGAAGACACAGATGAGCTAGCAAGTCCTATTAGATCAAAGTCTTCTGGGGGCGCCTGGGTGGCTCAGTCAGTTGAGTGTCTGACTTTGGCTCAGGCCATGATCTCGAAGTTCGTGAGTTCAGGCCCCGCGACCAGCTCTGTGCTGACAGCTCAGAGCCTGGAGCCTGCTTCGAATTCTGTGTCTCCTCCTCTCTCTGCCCCTTCCCCACTCATGCTCTGTCTCTCTCTGTCTCTCAAAAATGAATAAATGTTAAAAAAAAAATTAAAAAAAAAAAAAGTCTTCTGTGTCCCATTGTTTCTGTATGGCCCAGCAAACATTTGTTTACCAAACACTCTTTTTCATCTTCCTGTGAGGTGCATTGCTTCCCATTGAAGTCCCAGGCCTCTACCCTCTTCTCTTTAGTTCAGAATGACATGTATACCTCATTCTGCCTGTCTTTGGAATTTCCATGTCTATGTGGGTTCCTCGTATGTGCACTATTAAATTCGATTATGTGCACTATTAAATTCGATTTCTCCTGTTACTCTGTCTCATGTCAATTTGATTCCAGCCAGAAAGTCCATTGCGGAGACAGAAAATTTTCACCCTCCCATCAGCGTCTAGAAAAGTACTACACATATTATGTACCTAATGTGAAAAGATAGATCTTGGGGCGCCTGGGTGGCGCAGTCGGTTAAGCGTCCGACTTCAGCCAGGTCACGATCTTGCGGTCCGTGAGTTCGAGCCCCGCGTCAGGTTCTGGGCTGATGGCTCGGAGCCTGGAGCCTGTTTCCGATTCTGTGTCTCCCTCTCTCTCTGCCCCTCCCCCGTTCATGCTCTGTCTCTCTCTGTCCCAAAAATAAATAAACGTTGAAAAAAAAAATTTTATAAAAAAAAAAAAGATGGATCTTAAGAGGTAAAAATCATGCCTCTCATACAAATATAAAATGAAAACACATCAAAGATTTTATTGAATTCATTAATAAGGGAGCCAGTTCAAAGTAGAGTTCCAAAAAACACACATAGAGGCACCGGGGTGGCTCAGTCGGTTGAGCGTCCGCCTTTGGCTCAGGCCATGATCTTGTCATTCGTGAGTTCAATTCCCGCGTCAGGCTCTGTGCTGACAGCTCAGAGTCTGTAGCCTGCTTCGGATTCTGTGTGTCCCCCTGTCTCTGTCCCTCCTCCACATGTACTCTCTCGCTCTCTTAAAAGGAAATAAACATTAATTTTTTTTTATTTTAAATTAAAGAACCCCACATATATAGTGTTAAAAAACAAAACTCAACTGAGTACATTTTAGAGACCTTATTGGCTTTATTCAACAATTGATGCGTCAGGCGGCATCCAATCTAACAGACAGGAAGGAGCTCCAAGGAGTTGTACGAAATGAAAGACCATTATGGGCAGAAAGGAGTGCAACAAGGAAATTGTACTAAACAAAAGTGAATTGTTTATTGCAAGGTTACTTTCCTTTAGGGCCTGGCTGGGGTCTGTCAGGCGGGTTACCTCACTAATGCTGATCAGAAGATTCCACATTGACTGGTTTAAGATTCTATTTCTGGGAGAGCTGAAATAGTAATTAAGTCGAGCCTCGGTTTGTTGACGTGGGACTTAGCATTAGCGACTGTATTAGGGACTTAGCATTAGTTGTCTTGTTTTTAACAATAGGGAATAAAGAATGCTAAAACTAATTCACAAGCAGTTGCACAACAGGTCTGCTCACTGTGCCGTTTGTCTCTTCAGGTTCCCTCTGTGCTCATTTGTTTTGAAATCACTGAAGAGGGACAATTATGTAGGAAGGCAGATCCTAGAAGTTCAGGACAGCGCCGAAACTTTCTTGTGTATTTGATTTAATGGTTTTGGCCTTCAGTACACAGCGGGGATTCTAAACTGCAAGCCAGCTGCCCTGAACTCACATCGCCGTGAACTAAAATAAACTCCTCAAATGACAGGCCTCAAAGAAGACGTCTGGGCTGGGCCTATGGGCAAGCAGAGGTTCTCCAAGTAAGAGAACTGCTTCGAGAAACAGAAACAGCAAAGGAAGAGATGAGCAGGGAACGGGGCCCCGGGCTGATGGCCACAACCGTGGGGTGCTTATAGCTCCTGTTTTGAGAAACTTGGATACATCCACACTAGGGAACTAGTGTTGAAAAAACAAACAATTCCAGACTGATGTTCTTTGGCTGCCACCGATTCTTCTTCCTGCCTTCCAGACAAATCTTGAGATTCCCAGTTGCTGTTCCAAGCCAAACCAGGCACTCCCCAAATCCAGATTCTAATAGACACTGATACAATGGGGGGAAAAGTGTCCAAGTGCTTTGAACCCCCATGCATTCATGTATAATCTGCTTTCATAGATATTGAAACTTGGTATAGTTTCTGCCTCTAAGAAGGTATTAAACAATGGAGCTTTGAATAATGACATGTTCATCACTTTCTGTGGTGATAAAACTTCCAGATGATCCTATGGTTGAAATACTGCCATAGCATTAACAAAAACTAGCAAAAATTTGCGTTTCTCTGGACATTTGCCCTGGATGAATTGAAGATGAAAATTATTGTCCCTGAATGCAGTACATATAGATCCTTCTGGTATGTGTGTCATTCCTTACATGTTTGTAAGAAACACAAAAGAGGGGCGCCTGGGTGGCTCAGTCAGTTAAGCATCTGACTTCAGCTCAGGTCATGATCTCACCATTCATGGGTTCGAGCCCCGCATCAGCTCTGTGCTGACAGCTCAGAGCCTGGAGCCTGTTTCAAATTCTCTGTCTCCCTCTCTCTCTGCCCCTCCCCTGCTCACGCTCTGTCTCTCTCTCTCTCTCTCTCTCTCTCTCTCTCTCTCTCAAAAATAAACATTCAAAAAAAAATTTAGAAAAAAAAGAAGCAGCAGCATATTGGTAAATGACAATAAAGTGGCTTTTAAAATATTTATACTACCTATGTAAACTCGAAAGAATCTAGAAGAGTTTCTACGAATTTACCTTATCACAGCATTTCAAATGATGCTCTGAGTAAGGTAAACCAGGGAAGCCAAGGTTTGGCAACATAAAAATCATGCCCACCCATGTGAAGGAGCTGTTTTCATGAAATGGAAACTGTCAGTGTAACTATTTCCGTATTGTTTTGGTAATAGATGAAAAGAAATGATGTATTGAAGTATAGACGCGTTCTCTCCCTCAGACCACTTGCAACTCCCCCCAAATTATTCCCTGGCCTCACCCCTAGATCCTTATCGCTCAAAACATGATAGGTAATCATCTGGTCTCTGCGGGCACTGTAGCAGGCTGAGAAGGCCTCGAGGCAGAGAGACAGAAAATGCATGCCCCTCCCAAGAGTGCCCAGAAATAATCAGTGATTACGCTATCAGCAGCCACGATACTCTTACTTGAAAAACTAGACCATGTAAGCTTCTCCGTGTGCCTGCAATTGATTGCATTATCTTATTGGAAGTCCTGACCAGTTGAAGGATCCTCTAGCAACATAAGAAGCGCTTAAACAAAACTCACATAAACCAAATTTGAAATTACACCCCAACCTCCATGCTGTAAAAATTTAGAAAATTACAGCAATCCTTCAGAATATGCTCTCGCCCTTTCAGAAACGGCAGCACTTTGCTCTGTGGGCCTGGGTGTAGACAACCAAGCTAAAGAAGGCCGAGGCCTTTTCCCGTTGAGGAGACCTTTGTGCTGTGACAGACTGAGCACAGGGCAGAGGATTGCAATCGGGTTACACCAAGCCTCTGACAGAAACTGCCTGTCACCCAATACCAGGAATGCCTGATCAAGGCTCAAAGACAGGGACAAAAGAAGAGTGGAAAAGAAAGGAAAATAAAGATCAGTTCCCAGTGTAGTACGGTAAAAAGAGTAAAACAGTACAGAACCTGGCATGCGGCAGGCCATCCGCGGCTCTCTCGGCCACTCCCCCCACGCCTCCAGCCCCGGGTGGCCACAGAAGAGACCAGATCTATTTGTTGAGAAGGCCATTTCACAAAGCAACAGATGATCGTAGAATGCCGTTATGATTTCCAAGGCTGCGAGGATTTCCCAGAAGAATGGAAACAGTGCTTGAATTACTTCAAAATGGCTTTTGACAGTAATAGAAGGTCTCAACCCGAGTTGTCTTAAGTTTACGTAAGGCTTAGGAGAGGATAAAGTAAAGCAGAATCTAGAGACTGGTAAGGAGAACGAGAAATCCTCATCCTTGACAACTCCTGGCACATGCAACCCTCCTCTCTCTCTCTCTCTCTCTCTCTCTCTCTCTCACACACACACATACACACCCCCTCACACAGGTATACTCACATACACAAACACACTGTGCTTTCACACACTCACCCACACACCCACACTCCTATACGTTCACAAGCACTAAAAACACCCATGCACACATTCAAAACACACACACACACACACACACACACACACACACACACACTCATACATACCCATGCATACCCACATATCCTACACACATATCCCAAAAGGGGATTTGTGGAGTTTTTTAAGTTTATTTATTATTTTGAGAGAGCAAGAGACAGAGAATGTGTGTGCGTGTGCACATGAGCAGGGAAGGGGCAGAGAGACAGAGACAGAGAATCCCAAGCACGCTCCATGTTCTGTGCTAAGCCCGACGTGGGACTCGATCCAATGACCCTGGGATCATGACCTAAGCCGAAACTAAGAGTCAGACGCTCAACTGACTGAGCCACCCAGGCACCCCAATCATTACTAATATTTTCAACTGAATAGTATGCGGGATTAAGTACTTTAAAACACGGTCGTTGGCACGAACTGCTTGCCCTGGCCCATGGAGAGAAGCCAAGCTCCCTGTGGGCCATGCCAGAGCTGGATTCATAAACTTGCTGGAACCAGAGCTGCAAGGGGCAAGGAAGCCCCGAGCCCAGAGGGCCAAGGCACTCTGGAAGGACCCAGGGCTGCTGAGAAGGCCTTGCTGTGCCAGGGACCTCTGACATCCACCATGACCCCCAGCTCCTAATTCCAGTCAACAGACAGTAAGGTCTAAGCACTGTGCCGGGTCCTATATAGAATTGTCTCAATCTGCACAATCAAACAAGATGACGTACATATTTTGTTCCCGTTTTTCAGATGGGAGAAACTGAGGCTCGGAGGTCAGTGATTTGCTCAAGGTCAGTACAATCCAGTCCTACTGATCAATCCCAAAGCCTTGCTCTTAGCCTTGGTCGCACATCAGAACTACCTTGTGGTCATTATAAATACCCAAGCTTAGCTCTTCCCCACACACAGCAATACAGATTTAATTAGTCTCAGGGTCAGCCTGGGCACCTCAACATTTTGAAAGCTCCCCGCATGATTCTAATGCTTAGCCAAAGCGGAGAGCCACCATTAGCCAATATTTCTTAGTGAGGTCCTCACCACCCACTACCAACACCTCCAGTGACATAAACGTGTACATTTCTAGGCTTCATCCAGGATCCATGATTAAGCATCTACTTCATGTTGGTTAAGCATACATGGCTTCACATAACATCACTCGTATGAGGCAAAATGACAAAATTATTGTGATTTTACAGATAAAGAACCAGATTCAGGGGTCTTTGGGAGCTTCCCCCGTGGCTCTATCTCACTGCCCCCCAAGGAGGAAAGATCACACACCCTCCTGGGGTGGGGTCAGAGGGAATGAACCGGCTGGTGTAAGCCAAAGTGGGCACTGGTGGACCCCAGGAAGGGGTACGGAACATTTCGCAGGGGCGGGAAGCAAGACGATGCTGGAGAACATGGGGATCCTCCAGGGACAGCCCAGGGCGGATGGGGAGCCCAGAAGGGGATTTCCACAGGAGGGGTTCCTGGGGTGCCTGGAGGGAGGCAGGAGGAGAAGACAGACAGAGGAGGGAAATCGAGGCTGAGCTGGGAGAGAACGGTGCTCTCAGTTACCAGCAGAGAGAAGTCTGGGTGGAGCCTGTGTCCCAGCTAATCACATGTCATCAGAACTACCAGCACTTGCCAGCTAACTGGCTTTGATGTACCTCTCGACGGGTGGCTCTCACATTAGGATCACCAAGGGTGCTTTTTTTTTTTTAACGTTTATTTTATTTTTCGGACAGAGAGAGACAGAGCATGAACGGGGGAGGGGCAGAGAGAGAGAGGGAGACACAGAATTGGAAGCAGGCTCCAGGCTGTGAGCCGTCAGCCCAGAGCCCGACGCGGGGCTCGAACTCACGAACTGTGAGATCGTGACCTGAGCCGAAGTCCGACGCTCAACCGACTGAGCCACCCAGGCGCCCCCAAGGGCGCTTTTTAAATAAATACCAAGTTAACTGAGAAATCTCTTGGATTTTAGGGCACCAGCAAGACCAACTACTATCTCAGAGAACTCACTGCGATTTCTCTGCACCAAAAGAAGAGAGCTTACCTCCTCTGAACCCCAAAACAGAGCATTTCTCTTCCGCTTGGCCTTGAGGTTTAAATGTGACTTTGTCTCTCGTGCGTTGCCAGGTTCCTTCGTTAGGCATCCTACATGGACAGTGAAGAAATCCAGCTCGTGAATGGTGTCGAGTGATTGGACCACTTAAGAGAGCAGGTACTCTGGGTTCCCTGGCTGTCTCTCTGGGGCTTGTTAAGGCAAAAGGAAAGGGCAGCTATGCCCCTCTTGATGAGAAAACACAGAAGGTCGCAGATTAAGAAAAAATAGTTAAAAGCAGCTCTTCCTCACTTTGAAATGTAGCACTCCCGTGCTCCCACCCCCCACCCCCAGGCTGACTGGCCAAACAACAGTAATTGCAACTCAGTGCAGCCTGTTACAACCCGCCCCACCGATGCAGCCATCTGAGTAGACCTTAGGCCAAGGCAGTTCCTGCAGAAGAAGATACATAACAGAATAAAACAAACCCACCGGCCCCAAACAGGAAAGCCCTAGGGTAACACCATGAGGCACGAAGGCCTGTTACTATTTCCCTCTGCTACCTTAGGAAGAGGATAAACAATTTCAAAGAAGTATTGCCTGGTTTTCTTTCTTTCCTTTTTTTCCCTCTCTTTTCTGTCTTTATGTCTATCCTTCCTGCTCTCCCTTAGATTGCGTTTGGCTCTTGACTTTGTTTCCAGGACACTGTGAGCAAAACATCCTCAAAATTTCAGTCTTGGGCAGGTCCCAGGCAAACGTATCTGGGACCAGAATTCCAGATAAAGCGGCTTCATCTGCCCTTCTGTGCCCCCCACCTCCATGGGCCCCTTTCCCATTCTCTTCTCAAAGGATGCATGGACTTATCATCTCATTTCATCCATAATTTGCAATTGGGAGATTTTGAACGGCCAAACACTCAGAGCTGGGAGCTGGGACTTAAACTTGGTCCTTTTCATCAAGAGAAGTTATATTTTGTCAAACCACTAGGGGGAGTAAATCCCAGGGTTCTCATGACTCCAAGGATTCGACAGCCCTGAAGGAAGCTGGAGCTTCCTTACAGCTTCCTCCTCGGGCTTTCCAGAGATTCCTAAGAATGCACATCAGCAAACTGGAAAAGTCAGTTCACAAAAACTGTTTGCCAGAGTCATTTCTAAACAATGCCCTAACAAATGTTTTTCAGGTTTTCAGAGATCAACATATTGACCGTTTCCAGCAAGAGCCCTGTGACCCTCCAAAGCTTCAACAGGCACAAACCCCACAAGTGCTTAAATGTAAAAATACCAGGACTTGACCCTGACCCACTCAAAACTGAACGCAATCCAGACATAGATGGTGCCCCTAAAGCCTTACATTCCATCAAGAAAGGATCCAAAACGGGTCATTTCACATTTAGCATCCCTGTGGGAGACTGTAGTCAGGAGTGAGACACGAGAAAGGACACATGAAGTCCCATTTGGTGGATACAACAGCCAAGGAGGGATCCAAAGAATCAAATACCACATCTTGCACTTTGATTCGATCCCTCGATGCACCTCTGGCCTCTCGAGGGGGTGGTAAAATTCTGGAGTACTCCATAAAATACTTAAATACGTTCTTTGCAAAGGAGTAGGTCAGAAAGCTGGGCAGACTCTGGAGAGATTCTCATGATCAGGCAAACGGTTTGGTAAAACATCAGAGAAGAGGGCCTTCACCCACCTACACCTGGAGTGAGGGCCCTGCTTTGCAGTGGCAGAGAAAAACCTAAAGCAAGGGAAAGAAGGAATCTGAAGATATTCCCAAGAATACATGTAAGTAGTATTCATTCATTCATTCATTCATTCGTTATCAAATATGTTGAGCACCTGTCACCTGCCAAGCTCTGTGCTAAAGACAGGCTCATGGGATCAAGCCCCACCTAAGGCTCTATCCGAGCGTGAAACCTGCTTGGGATTCTCTCTCCCTCTCCCTCTCTCTCTCTCTCTGTCTCTGTGTCTCTGTCTCTCTACCCCTCTGTCCCTCTCCCCCACTCATGCTCTCTCTCTAAAAAAATAACAATAAATAAATAAAAATACTTAAAAAAGAGGGAGAGATCACTCTGACTTCAGTGTGGACTGCTGGAGAAGAATCGCTAGCATAGACATAAAAGGATTTGTTAGGAAGGTGTATTGCGGTCTATGCAGGAGAAAATGGCACCTGACCTAAGAGAATGTCAGTGTGGGTGGAGAAAAGTGAATGGATAAGGAAGATATTTAAAAGAACAGATCGGTCGGATTTGGTGACAGATTGTGGATAGTAGCTTACTTAGCCCATGTCTCTAGAGCAACAGGGCCAGAGGCAAGACTTAAAACACTGGTGCTTTATTTGGACGGCACAATACCAGGGCAGCAAGAGTGAAGAAAAAGGGCAGCATGATGGCAAGCCGTGTGTTTCCACCTGGGCCACTGCTTCAAATGAGCTGCAACGAGACACGGCTAGCCACAGAGCAAGGCACCCCCAGGCAGCCACTCAGGGTATCTGCGGATAGAATGTTGGAGAAAGTGCATCTCAGGACAGTCCTCTTAAGGGAAGAAAGGAAATTTTATCTTCTTCTTTTTTTAAAAAAAATTATTTTAGAGAGAGAGCACGAGCCAGGGAGAGGAAGGGGCAGAGAGAGAGAGAGAGAGAGAGAGAGAGAGAGAGAGAATCTCAAGCAGGCTCCACACTCAGCATGGAGCCTGACAAGGGACTTGATCACATGACCCTGGGATCATGACCTGAGCCAAAATCAAGAATTAGATGCTCAACCGACTGAGCCACCCAGGTGCCCCTGGAAAACTTATCTTCTATCTCCTGTCTCCCCTTGGTCAAAGTTTAGCCTGTGGCAGTTTTAAAACATATCTCCAAATTCCTTGATATTTCTTTCATCATGAAGTAGGGGACTTGTGAATCTGGACTGGCCTTAATAATGCACTCGTAGCCTGGAGAAGGCAGCAGAGATGAGGCTGTGTGACTTCCAAGGCTGGGTGGTCAAAGGCCCTGCGGCTGCAGCCTTGCTCACTAAGCACTGTGCTCAGAGACTTCGGCAGCCGTGTTAGAAGTCAGATTCCCTAAGGCCGCCATGCTGGGATGGAGCCCAATGTGTGAGGTTGTATGTGACAGCTCCACCCACGGGCCCAGGCACCAGCCGGCACGAACTGCCAGGCCTTGCGCAGAAAGATTCTTGCAGGTGATTCTAGTGCACGATCACAGAGTCGCTCCCAGCCAATGCTGTCTCCCCCGCCGCAGCTGCAGACCTTGAGGGGCAGAGACAAGCCAGACCTACGGTGGCCTGCTGGCCCAAATAACCCATGAGCCTACTTAAACGGTTGTTTTAAGCCCCCAAACTTTGAAGTAGGCACTGGAACAACCTCATTACAAGTTAATGACTCCACCTTCCAGGATGCACCATTTGCCCCTTGGACACCAGCCCATGCACTGTGGTGTGGCACTTCAGGCAGGACCCAGGGACACCAGGAGTATGGCTGGCAGTTCTCAGGTGGCAGATACCCCACAGGGAGTCGGTCCATCACAGCAGAGGATGCAGGAGCGAGATGAGTTCAAGAACATCGGGCATGGCACACTAGGTATGTCTGATAAAGGGGTAAAGGTAGGGGGAAGCAGGAATTAAGGATTCCCACGTTTCTGGTTTCTCAACTTGAGCAACCAGGTAGATTAACGACGGTGCAATTTACTGACAGAGGAATTAGATAAAAGGAGGGGGTTCAGTTTGAAGTGGCTGTTGGTCCACTATATGGCAAGAAGAGGAAGCCCAGGTCACCAACGATGGTCAAGGTCATTGATCTTAAGACGGCAGGGCCCTAGGAAGGTTAAGGTTTGTCCCCGATTCTTCTTCCCTCTGTCATGAATATTTTCTAGGTCTTAGGTTGGGACCCTCGCCGGCCTAAGTCATTATTCCAAAACCATGTATTCCAAGAATAGTGTGTTAGAGAAGACAAAGGTGGCCCCCAAGAAAGCACATGGCATCTGCAAGAGCTTATGCAGAAACATGCCCTGTACCCCAGTGAGTTACAGGAGAGATACCATCAGATTTTTGTTTAATGTGGGGGATAAATATTTTAGTTATTTTTAAATATGCTGGAATCCCTTCTCAACAGGCAACTCTCCTCTCTCTCCTCCCTCTCACCTATAACCCAAATTGAAAATGTTCTACATGTGTATGTTAGTCTGTTTCGCATTATTTAGATAATTGGTGCCTTTGACTCTTGTTCTTATCGATGTTGCTTTAGTGCGTGGACTCATAAGATTCCCAGGCTTGGAGGAGATCTCAAAAAGTAATAATGTAAAACAATCATCCATGCCCACCACCTCCTATTCCTAATCATAGGGAGGCAGTGTCCTCTTCCAAAAAGAGCAGTCAAGGTCAGGCATGAGACACTAGCTCTGATTTCTTCAAGGGCAGGGCCTGGGGGTCCTCTCGTCTCGGCTGGGACTCCCATGACCCACTGCCTCTTGTTCTCCCCACATGCAGATTCAGGTTTTTCCAGCCCCCAAGCCCCACCACCAAAAATCAAGAGAGCAGTGCCCATAGCAGTAATAATATTTGATTATTAACAAAATCGTGTAAGCTGTGGTGAGGAGGGGGAGGCAGGAATACAAGGGAGAATGAAGAAGGTAAGGAGAGATGAAACATTTAGTGAGGCACCACATTCCTGTACTGTTCCTGGGACTTTTATTTCCATGAATCCTCACAAAACCCTGTTGGATGTGTGTGTGTGTGTGTGTGTGTGTGTGTGTATACATATATATATATATATATATATATATATATATATCCAATATATACATATATATATGTATTGTGTATATATATATACCAATATATACATATATATATGTATTGTGTGTATATATATATATATATTTTTTTTTACATGAAGAAGCTTAGATACAAAGAGATGAATTAACTTGCCCAAGATTATGCAGCTAATCAGATGCAGAGCCAGAGTCCACTTTTGACTCCAGTCCAGGGCTCTTTGCACTATCATTTTCCTCCCAAAGGTCTCTGTATCTACACCTCCCCTCCCCTGTCACTCTTACAGAACAGAAGGCAGTTCTCTTAAGTTTGGGGGAGAGGAGGCTGTGTGCACAAGAACCAATGTATCTCTCCCTGAGCGCCACCAGATGGCGCAGTGAGAGGAGAAAATCGGCTGGTTTTTATTAGCGCTTCTGGAGAGACAGACCAGCGTGGGGGAGAACAGCTGCAAGGAGAATGTCAAAACAGAGTTCTATTTAGGAAAGCGAAGCCTTCTGCCTGGCCCTGTCTCCCACCGGGATCCTTGGTTGGCTCTCCGCAGACTATAAATGAATTTGCTTCTTTCTTCCTCCCTATCCTACTGCTAACCCACATCGCTGATTCTATTTTCTCTCCATCCCTGACACAAGGGCACTGGTCCCACCCACATCAGGGAGTAGTGCGGCCTGAAGAGAGAGGGCAGCGGCCAAGCCGGGTGTGGAATCAGGGTCAGCAGTCCCTCCCCATAGCAACGGGTGGGCCATTTCCCAGCACAGCCCCTCCCACTCGCTTACCCAAGGCACGTACCCACGTGCAACACTCACACCGCACACACGTGCTGATCTGAGGGACCTGTCTCAGTCTGCTTAGTTCTGGAGGCTGGAAGTCCAAGATCAAGGGGTTGGCAGGTTTATTTTCTTCTGAGGCCTGTCTCCTTGGCTTGCAGATGGCCACCTTCTCGCAGCGTCTGCACACAGCCATTTATCTGTGCTTGCATCCCTGGTGTCTCTGTGGGTGTCCTAACCTCCTGTCCTTCCAAGGACACCAGTCAGATTGGATCGGGACCCACCTTAGCAGCTTCATTTTAATTCAGTCACCTCATGGAAGGCCCATCTCCAAATACAGTCATATTCTCTTTTTTTTAATGTTTTATTTATTTATTTTGAGAGAAAGAGAGAGAGCAGGGGAGGGGCAGAGAGAGAGGGGTACAGAGACTCCCAAGCAGACCCCACGCTGTTAGCGCAGAGCCCGACCCGGGACTCAAATCCACAAACCGCGAGACCATGACCTGAGCCAAAATCAAGAGTCAGACACTTAACCCACTGAGCCACCCAGGTGCCCCTAAATAACAGTCACGTTCTTTTTTTTTTTTTTTAACGTTTATTTATTTTTGAGACAGAGAGAGACAGAGCATGAACAGGGGAGGGTCAGAGAGAGGGAGACACAGAATCCGAAACAGGCTCCAGGCTCTGAGCTGTCAGCACAGAGCCCGACGCGGGGCTCAAACTCACAGACCGTGAGATCATGACCTGAGCTGAAGTCGGCCACTTAACCGACTGAGCCACCCAGGCGCCCCCAACAGTCACATTCTAAGGTCCTGGGGATTAGGGCTTCAATATAGGAATTGGGGGGGAGGGGAGGACACAATTCAGTCCATAACAGAACCAATCACTTGTGTTTTAAAACCCTGAGTAAAGGGCAGGAATTTTTGTTTAATTTTGGCCCCAAGATGTCCTAGGAAAAGTCATAGGTCACAATGTGCTCACGAAGTTCACTTCATGAATTTCACCAATTATGTGATGTTAAGGATAAATATGGCTGAAACAACCCGAGTAATTGCAAAGTGGCCTGACCCAGGCGCTCACGTGGCAGCCTTGAGGGAGCTGGTTTGGGGTCTCCAACTGAAGAACTAACTAGAACACCACCAAGTGTCCACTTCTCTCTGAAAAGCCCCATTTCCCTGATCTGTCTCTTTGGAATGCCCCCCAACTCTAAGCACTCCTAGAGGTCACAGAACTCCCTCATTCCCTGGGGTCTTTCTACCTGGGAGGTGGTTCTTGGATGGCTACCTGGATCTCCCTAATGTACTGTTAGGCTGTTGGGGTGGCAGAATTATCCCCAGGTTGCAAGTCCAGGCCAGAGGGTCTGTTCAACCTGGGAGTACTCCAGGCCAGCCTACGTGGTGCCTCATTTAGAACGAAGTCTTAGAGAATTAAGAAATCCCAAAGAAGGTGTCCCTTCCCAGAGGGGAAACTATAGAGGGGAGACAGAGAAAGGCCTAGTTGCAGAATAAAGAAGGCAGCTCCCATGTGACAGTAGCCAATGGGGCCTGGGCTTGGGGGTGTGGGTTTCCCTAAGCTGGGGGAGTGATTGTGTGCTCACTTTGGCAGCTGTGAGTCTCAAGCCCCTGCTTTCCCCCCGGACTGTCCTGCTGTCCCCTCAGAGGGCAAGCCAGCACTAGTTAACGGCCTAAGCGACTCTCAGCCCTCTCCCTATTCAGCCCTCGTGAGGGCAACTCGTCTTCCTCAAGACGTAAGTTTTCTGCATTCGAGTGTTCTATCGCTGTCAGGGAAAGTCCTGTGGTGCAGGCATCACAGCGGAGTCCAGCCTCACAGTCAGGGTTGTGGTTTTGTCACACACGCTGCAGGCCAGGAAGGTGAATCGGTATCCAGAATAGGTGTCTGTTTTAATAAGAACAAAGTGTGCGCTTTCCATTATGGAAGCGTCTTTTGTAATCAACCTGCTACCAGGGGACTGGCTGATGGCTTGGGGAATGGTGACGTTCTCCAGGAAAGTCCTGCTTCCCATCCCTGCAACGTTAGGGCTCTGTTAGCCTGGACATTTTGGTTCCCAAAGAAGGAATGTTTCCACCAGGGACTTAGCAATGGTTTCATGAAACTGGAAGTTGAGACCGCCATCTGGCCACTTTAAGTTCCTCATGCCAGTGAATCAACAGACAAAGAAGGGGATTGTCTTCTGGCTGCGGTGATCAATCTTGATTATCAAGGGGGGAGTTTGGGTTCCCTGGGAGTGTGTCTGGAATGCAGGAGCCTCCCTGGGGTGTCTCTTAGTACTCGCAGGCCTTGGATTGAAGTCCACAGAAAACTACGTTATCAGGACTGCTAATGGCCCTGACCTTGCAGGGATGAAGACATCATGTCTAATCAAATTTGCTATGGGCGAAGGGAATATGAAGTAATGGAGGGAGGTAGTTATAAATGCCAGCTATGACCACATGATCAGGGGTGGAAACAAAGAATAATAATCGTTATGAGCATTTCTCTTATTTTGGTATGATTGTGTGTCTATGGTAACTAGTTTTTCTTTTCCCCTCTTCTGTTCACCTACCAGCGAACATAAATGCATTCATGATTTTTAACTTTGTGTCTCACAGAGACACTATGACTCTGTGAGAGATAGTTATCGCGCAAAGGGGGACAAAGGGATTCTGGGTCCCCTTTGGGAGAAAGAGTATGTTTTTGGTTGTATGAGAGACAGTTACAGTGTGATAGATGGAAGCATTCTTTTGCTACTTCTTAATTTGGAATTAAATCTAAGTGTCATTAAGAGAATAATCATTCCATCTTGACATGCATCTGATGGGTCTGAGTAGTGCTGACTTAGTTAAGCTAGAGATACGTCCCCTTTGTGAGGAGCGCTGGGTTCGTCTGGGCCACAAGGACATTTTGTGTACACGGTCCCTCGTGTGCTGGCTCTCCTTGCTGGCATGGGGCAGCAGCTGGCCCGCACCTGCCTGCTCCTGGCCAATCTCCTCGCCCAGCCTCCTGATTCTGGGCCGGGTGTATGGTTCATCCTGTGATGAAGGGCACCAGATTCCACCCTAGATCGCTCCCATCGAGCATGCTGCAGGTGGGGGGAGATGAGAGGCTGACATGTCTTTCAGTCCATCCTCCTGGGTTCCAGCCCATCCTGGGAGGGTCTATCTAGTGCTTCCTCCCTTCACAGCCATCTTCCTTTCCCAACCGCCGGCCCTACTGACATCAGGCCCCGGCAACAGAAGCGACAGCCATCTAGAGACTGGATACCCAGCTCCCACACTGCACAAGGTCGGATTCCTACAAAATCCCTTTCCATATATGTTTAACTTTTGTGTCCCTCTACAATTCATATGTTGAAATCTTAACCCCTAAGGTGATGGCATTAGAAGGTGGGGCTTTGGGGGGGGGGGATTAGGGCATGAGGGTGAAGCCTCATAAATGGGATTAGTAGCCTTGTAAGAGACCCCAGTGAACTTCCTCCATGTGAGGACATAGTGAAAAGTCTGTGAGCCAGGAACTAGGCCTCACCAGACACCAAATCTAGGGACGCCTTGATTTTGCATTTCCCAGCTAAGGAACTGTGAGAAATAAATTTCTGTTGTTCATAAGCTACCCAGTCTCTCCTATTCTATTATAGCAGCCCAAACTAAAACAGAAATATATATATATATGCGTGTATGTGTGCATGTGTGTGTGTTTCTGCTTCTCAGATTGAATCCTGACAGACACAGAATGGAAAGACAAGAATAGAGACAAAGTGACAAAAGGGAAGGACTATGCCAGTCCTGGGATTCCTTAGCTCTCTCCTCACCCTTTCCCTGCTCGGCTCCGTGTTGCAGGAGGCTGACCCACATAGGCTGTGTTTCCCGGGCTCCTCAGTCAGCTGGCTTCCAGCCTGATTTAGCCAATGGGAACCCTAATGAGAACTGGGGGTGGGGAGGGGGGGGCAGAGGAAGAGAAAGCCAAGGAATTTCTCCATCTTGTTCTGTTCGTGCATCATGTCTGGCCCTGTCTGCATCTCTCCTCTACCTCCAGCTCCCTCCCAGCATGCTCACCATCGTTTCGCCCATCACCCAGTGACTTTGGTTCTGGGCTCTGGCTCTGGCGATGCTGTCTCCATTTTTGTCTCCAACTTGAGAGGGGTAGAGCTTCATACTGTTGCTAATCCTCAGGTGCTCCCCAGCACATTTGACTTCTCAGTCCATCCATCCCTTATGGGACCAATTGCCTGTATTGGGTTCCCACTGTGTTAGACACTCAAAGTAGTTTCTTTTTGCCTGATTGGACCCAGACTGATACCGCCCACTGGAAGTTAGAGTTCATGAATTTAAAAAAAATTTTTTTAATGTTTATTTTATTGTAGAGAGTTTATTTTATTGTAGAGAGAGAGAGTGAGTGAGCAGGAGAGAAGCAGACACAGAATCTGAAGCAGGCTCCGGGCTCTGAGCTGTCAGCACAGAGCCCAATGCGGAGCTCAAACCCATGAACTGTGAGATCATGACCTGAGCCGAAGTCAGGCGCTCAACTGACTGAGCCACCCAGGCGCCCCTAGAGTTCGTGAATTTATTTTTTTTTTAACGTTTATTTATTTTTGAGACAGAGAGAGACACAACATGAACGGGGGAGGGGCAGAGAGAGAGGGAGACACAGAATCGGAAACAGGCTCCAGGCTCTGAGCCATCAGCCCAGAGCCCGACGCGGGGCTCGAACTCGCGGATCGCGAGATCGTGACCTGGCTGAAGTCGGACGCTTAACCGACTGCGCCACCCAGGCGCCCCTAGAGTTCGTGAATTTAAAGTGAGAATAATCAAGGGCACCTGGGGGGCTCAGTCAGTTGATCATCCGACTCTTGATTTCGGTTCAGGTCATGGTCCCAGGGTCGTGAGACCCTTCTCTCCCTCTGCCCCTCTCCCCCCACTTACTCCCTCTCTCTCTCTCAAATAAAATTTAAAAAATAAATAAATAAATACAGTAAGAACAATCAGGATGACGTGTGACTTTTCCCAGTTGCATTCAGCTCTTTTTCGGGTACAGGCACAGAGCAGACAGGGAGTCGGATTTAATTAGGGCTGGACTTTTGCCAAGAAAATCCGATGGAAGGAGAAGGAGCTGATGGGGATTTGAAGGATAGCCCAAAGACCCTCGGCTGGGTTAGGAGATAAGTGAGGTCATGAAAGGGTGAACAGCAATGCAAAGACAGGAAAGTCAGTGGGTTAAAAATGAAAATACATGTGTGCTTGATTGTTTTTAGAGCCAAGGTGCTACAGGAAGTGAGCAGGAAGGATATGTAAGGATAAGCAGGGATTAGGATGCTTGAAGCCAAAACCTTGGAAGAGATGCAGATCTACCTAGGAACGTGGGAGTGAGTGACTGAGACAGGCTGGGGGACAAGATCCAAGGAAATGAGAGGAAGGGACTGAACGGTGTTGAATGGATTATCTACGTGGGTACTGAAAGCCAGTACCCAGACTGAGGATGCTAAAGGACCTGAGTCTCTCCTCTCTTGCTTGAACCTTTTGTTCTCCTCCCTTCCCCATCCACTGCCTCTCCCTCACCTTTACCCTCTGTCCACGGTCCCTGCCAATCCTCCGTTCTCCAAGTCCCAAGGGCCCAGTAGGTGCAACAGACATTTACCAGATACAGGTGCACCTCACTTCATTGTGCTTTGCCTCATTGCACTTTGCAGATACTGCTGCTTTTTACCAATTGAAGGTTTGTGGCAACCCTATTTTGAGCAGATCTATCAGCACCATTTTCCCAACACCATATGCTCACTTTGTGTCTCTGTGTCACATTTTGGTAGCTCTCACAGTGTTTCAAACTTTTCCATTATTGTTATACTATCTGTTATGGCAATGTGTGATCAGTGATTATGACGCGCTGAAAGCTCAGATAATGGTTAGCATTTTTTAGCAATAAATATTTTTTAATTAAGGTACATACTCTGTTTAGACACAATGCTATTCCACACTTAATACACTTCAGTGTAGTGTAAGCATAACTTTTATATGCACTGGGAAACCAAAATATCCATCTGACTTGCTTTCTTGTGATATTAGCTTTCTTGTGGTGGTCTGGACACAAACCCGCAAAGTCTCTGAGGTGTGCCTGTATTTGCAGATAAAGGAAGAGGCCACAGAAGAGCATAAGGCTAGAAATAATTACAACTGAACATTCCTTAATGGGAATTTCTCAAGGACCACTTTTCCCCTTAGGTCCCGACCTTGCCAGCTGTGTTCAGCTCACCTGTCTCTATAGAAACTCTTCTCTACCTTTATTCCTCTCCAGGTTCTCTGCCCACCCCCCACCCCCAGCCCCCTTTGTTGCCAGCCTCCAGGGCAACACTCTGGAGTTCATGTGACCGAGCACACATGCAGCTGTGTGACTCTTTTGCAACACCTGTCACATGGGGGTCCCATGTTTTTCCAAAAGGTCTTTCAAGGTATTTTTCTAAAGAAAAGAGCCATCAATCTCTAAGAAGAATTCTGCTCCTTCCTCAAAATGCATAATTGCAAGAGCCATGGGATTGTTCTAACAAAGCGACTCTATCATGTTCCTATAGCCCAAGATAAAATGACATCATGTGGGCGACGGTGTTTAAAAGCTGAATAGCACTTTTCAAATTCGAATGTAAGAGGAGAGAAATTTTATTACAATCCCACAAGCCAGACAGATGAGGAGATGATCCAAGAACTGAAGATCCGTTTGTCTGTGGGGTCTTAGGTAAGTCAACTTGGGGAAACTGGGTTGTGGCTAAATGCAACGCTCAGTTGAATGCGTGCTTAAATGAATGAATGAAGTGTGTGGGGGCGTATATGATATTGTGACTTATAATAAAAAGTATACAGCTGGTTGGGGCACCTGAGTGGCTCAGTCAGTTGAGCGCCTGGTTTCGGTTCAGGTGATGATCTCACGGTTTGTGAGTTCGAGCCCCGCATTGGGCTGTGTACTGACAGCTCAGAGCCTGGAGCCTGCTTGCATTCTGTGTCTCCCTCTTTCTCTGCCCCTCCCCCACTCATGCTCTGTCTCTCTCACTCCCAAGAATGAATAAATGTTAAAAAAAAAATTTTTTTTAAAAGAAGTATACAGTTAGTCTTCGTCCCAGTTTCTGGCACAGACCTCCTAAAACCCTTGGAATTTCCAAGGCGATGAGAGCAATGGGAGCATCTTTTGTTATAACATTTGGTCTTTTGGCCTCAGTTCCTGAAATAGCTCCAGGGCCATAAAGGTGAAAGGAGTGTCTTATTATTCATAACAAACCTTTTTCAGCTTCACCTGAGTTTATGTTAATGAGGTGAGCCCATAAGGATGAGAGCTGGTTGCCAGAAGAATCAACCCTGTGATTAGAGTTTTAGAACTTTCAGATACACACACACGCTCACACACACACACACACACCCCCTCTGGGGAGGAAAGAGACTGGAGGTGGAATCAAAATCAATCACCAATTGTCAGTGATTGAATCAATCATCCTTACCTCATGAAGCCTCCGTAAAAACCTAAAAGAATAGGGTTCAGAGAGCTCCTCGGCGGGTGAACACATGAAGGTGCAGGGAGAGTGGCTCCCTGGGAGAGGGTGTGGAAGGTCCTCGCCCCTGCCCACACGCCTTGCCCTGGGCATCTCCTCCATCTGGCTGCTCCCATTCCTGTTCCAGCCTTTTATAATAAATTGGCAGGCTAGTAAGTAAACTGTTCTCCTGAGTTTTGTGAGTTCTGCTCTAGAATATTAACCAAATGGGAGGCGTGATCATTGGAACCTCCTCTGTGTGGCCTCCTAGGTCAGAGGCACAGGTGACAACCTGGATTTGCAATGGGCATCTGATGGGGGAGGGGGCGGTCCCGTGAGACCGAGCATTTCCTGTGGGACCTGACGTGATTTCCAGGTAGTGTCAGAACCGAACCGAACAGGACACAGGCAGCGTTGCAGAATTGACCGGTGTGGGAATAAACCCACACATCTGGCGTGAGAGCAGAGAAAACATGGCCGGGCGGGGGTCCTTTACAGGGCAATGCAGGGAGACGTTCAGCAGGCAGTGTTTAGCCTTCTCTGTGAACATTTCAGAATTGTGGAGGAGGCCAGGCGAGGTTGGAGAATGAACGGGAGTGAGAAAATGGATACACGTGTGCCTCTCCTTTCCTGGAAGTTGAATGTGAAAAGGAGAGACAGGGTTGTAGCCACTTAGTTCCAGCACTCCACACCACAGCCCGTGCTCCGCTCGGCAGCCCAGTCGTGTCACACACGACGTGTCTTCAGGAGACCCTAACAACACCTTTCCAGCATCCAGCACTCCATCCCAACCCTATGCGCCTAGGGCAATGCCAGCTACGCAACCTTCTGAGTGAATGTTTTGGCAGGGCTTTTAGGGAGAGAAATCAAAAGGACAGGCCTGCGACTACGGAAAGAAGAGGAAAGAGATGAGGCACGGACAGAACTACGGCCCCCAAATTCCGTATGTTGAAGCCCTCACCTGTATTGTGACTGTATTTGGAAACAGAGACTTCAAGGAGGTAATTAAGGTTAGATGAGGTCGTACGGGTGAGACCTTGATCCATTCGGACTGGTGTCCCATTATAAGAGGAGAGACACAGGAATGCATATGCACAGAGGAAAGGCCTCGTGAGGACACAGCAAGAAGGCGGCTATCTGCAAGCCAGTAA
Organism: Felis catus; assembly: GCF_018350175.1. NCBI lineage: Eukaryota > Metazoa > Chordata > Mammalia > Carnivora > Felidae > Felis > Felis catus. Next base: position 86,380,285 of record NC_058371.1, read on the forward strand.
GAAAGGCTTCACCAGAAACCAGCCCTCCACCATCCTCCAGTGAGAAAAGTCATTTCCATCATTTAAGTCACCTAGCCTGTGGTATTTTGTTATAGCAGCCCAAGAAGACTAATACAGGAAAATAATAATAACAACAATAATAAATAAACAATACAAATTTTTAACGTTTATTTATTTTTCAGAGAGAGAGAGACAGAGTGTGAGCAGGGGAGGGGCAGAGAGAGAGGGAGACACAGAATCTGAAGCAGGCTCCAGGCCCTGAGCTGTCAGCACAGAGCCCGACGCGGGACTAGAACCCACGAGGGTGAGATCATGACCTGAGCTGAAGTTGGATGCTTAACCGGCTGAGCCCCCCAGGTGCCCCCAAAATAAAAATATTTCTAAATAAATAACAGAGTGGGGAGGTTAGTCTTGGACACTGGACCTGGATGTTTTTCACGCATTTTCACAGGTCTGGCTCTAGTTGGCATAACTGGAGGGAAAGGGAGAAGGGGAGAAAGGTGGGTGACATGAAGATTGTCACACAACAGGACACCGGCTCCTCCGGGCCAGCCCCCCCACCTCTCCCCACCCCTCTTTGCAGTTCTGCATTCCCTGGATTTCTGGGTCTGGCTGTCACACTGAGGCAAACACTGGGCCTCAAACAAAGGCAATTGTTGGAGTTGGGAGCTCCCTGCCTTAGTCTCGGGTTACTTTCCAGTATTGGCAAAGGTTCCCTTAGTTGTTAAATCTCCCAGTTTAGACGACAAAAGTTCCATGGTGGGCGTTTCGGGGTTTTTGTTTGTTTGTTTGTTTGTTTTGTTTTGTTTTTTGCCTTCTGGCGTATGGTAGGATCAAAAGCAGCTGTAGTCTTTCCTGTTGTTCTCGACCGACCCACCGAGGGCCACCGGCAGCCCAAGGCCTGGCTGTGATGGGAGCACCACGGGGATCAGGGAGGGTTCCCCCGGAGATCTGCGGACCCGCACACAGCGTGCTCACCTTGCGTCTCTCTTCGAGAGAGTATAATGGACCCAAAGTGGTGTAGTGCTCGCAGATTCATCCCTCCCTCCTTTCCCTTCTAACCTTAGGGGGAGAACTGCATTAATTAGTTAAACGGTTGAGCGGCTCAAAGACTTCTCAGCTGCAACGCTCACGTGCCAGCCTCTTTTATCGCGGGCAGGTCGCGGCTGCCAAGGGTGGCCACGGAGGGCGGCCTTGCAAGGAGAGCTTGTTTAAACAAGGCCAGTTTCTAGCCCACTTTGCAATGCAAATGCTTCCAAGAGCATCCCGGCTTGCTCCTCAGAAATAGATGGAATAAAGACACTTTGGAGGGATATGATTTGGTGTGTTTCCAGCCTTCTCCTCTTATGGCTAAAACCAATTTCTCCAGATCGTCCTTTGGTGTAGCTGTGTTCAGAGTGTGCATGTCAGGAAATTTCTTTATTCTACAGGATCAACAGTTTAAAATGGGAACCGTATAATGCTGTTGTTGTTTTAAATGTGTTTAAAATAGTGTCTTTTCAACAGGTCTCTTAAAACAGTTTGCCCTGAAAGCGTAATTTTGATGCGCACAATTCCAGGCTCCTTGGGCTTCTGGCATCTTCCTTGCAGAGACCCACGGGAAGCAAAAGTGCCCTAAAGCGTTTCTGTGTCTGGCCACGTGCCTGCCAAGCACACGGCAAGCACTCACGAAATAATTTCTTTGGTGAATTATTTATGTGTAGTTGCATTAATCTTTTATCTCAGACTAAAACCTTGGTTTGGCCATGTTGTAAATCTTTGTCACAAATGAGCATTTTCCCTACGCTGGCTGCATTGTTAGCAATTCAAACAAACAAACAAACAAAAAAAACGTTACCATGTGCTAGATGATGTTCTCTTCTGGTTAATTTAGTTTCTTACTAAACGAATACCTATAACGTTACTGAGATTGCCAACCTCCGGACAGTTCTTCCAGCAGCAATTCTCAAACCCCTACGCACGGTGAAGGAGGTGCACGTTTCTGGAGTCTGGAGAGATGAGACAACACCAGTCGGGGAGGGGAGTGGGGGGCAGGGGGGAGAGAATCCCAAGCAGGCTCTGTGCTACCAGCTCAGAGCCCAGTGTGGGGCTCAGGCTCATGAAACCATGAAATCATGACCTGAGCCAAAACCAAGAGTTGGACGCCTAACCGACGGAGCCACCCAGGTGCCCCGGAAACATTTTTATAGATGAAGTGGAAGATGGTAAGAGAGAACAGCAGAGTGGACAAAAGGAGTGCTGGGACATTCCGTGCATTCTCCTACTTATGCACTGACACAGGCAGTGACTGGGACTCAGCCCTTGAGAAGCCCACAGTCTAAGGAAACACATGAGAAAACGATCACAAGATAAAATGATAACAATGGTGGTTTTCAGAGCTTTTTTCATTTACTAAATGTCACCATTTGGTTGGCCCAGAAGGAGCTTACAAACCAGATAGGCCCTAGCAGACGCTGGTGCTCAGATGGGCCAATCTTAAGCATCAGAGCCCTGTGGCCCTGGCAGCCTCATTCCTTGTTCCAGGCGGGAGGCCGGCTAGCTGAGCGAAGGGTGTGTGGTGACCGGGACTGGGCACAGAGGGGTTGCACAGCCTCTCACGGCGCATTAACCAAGGCCCCATGCCCGGCCTCTTGGCTGAGTTTCCAGGAACGGCTGCCTCCTTACCATTCCAAGAAAAACCTCCCTCCCTTCCCCCACCCCCAGAAAGGTGGGTTATCTAAAAGGTCACTAGCAAAAGCCTGTTTGTCCTTTGGAACAGTACAGCCCCCATCAGTGCTGCATGCTCGGTCCCCAGCTATGTGGAAGAAGCAGCCACAGCAGACAATGGGAATGGGAAGAAAGCCAGGCCTTCTGGCAGGACTTCTAATGCTCAAACACAAGGGTGTCTGTATCCCCAGGAACCCTACCGTTAGAGGCACGACGCCTTCCCGTAAATCCATCTTGGAGGACAATTCATCTTGGCCAGGTCCCTCAGAGGTAGGCCTGTGGGGAGTCCCAATTGTTGGCACAGCAGAACAGACCTGGCTTAAGCTGGCTTGTTGTCTTAATGACAAACACTTTGTTCCGGGCCATGTTATCAGCTCTTCAGAAAACCTTTACAGAGAATCCAGCAAATCAAGCCCAAACTGCCCTCCCTCTCTGTGTGTCCGGGTCTGTTTTCCCCTGAAGGAAATGAAACCAGCAGCAACTGAGAGGGAGGAGGCTCTGGGCAAGCTGGTTTTCTCCAGCCCACCATACCCCATACTCCATGCTTCCCTCTCCTGTCCGTCACCCCGAAGAAGTGTCTTCTGGGAATGCTGCCTTTCGTCTCTGTCACCTCCGCAGACTCTGTAGGATGTAGTTATGGGCTGGGTTAAGACTGCAAAGAGAAGCAGGGGGATTCAAAGAGAGAATTCAATTCCATTCAAAGAGGGGACAACATTCTCCTCACCAAGCCAAGGGTCTTTCTTTCCCCCTGACCAAGACAGACTTACTTTTCCCTCCAGTTTTCTAAAACCTCTAGACAGACTTCTTTCTGACCTCCCTTTTCTTAGAGCATTGTCATTAGAAAACTTGTGATTGTGGGGCGCCTGGGTGGCGCAGTCGGTTAAGCGTCCGACTTCAGCCAGGTCACGATCTCCCGGTCCGTGAGTTCGAGCCCCGCGTCAGGCTCTGGGGCTGATGGCTCAGAGCCTGGAGCCTGTTTCCGATTCTGTGTCTCCCTCTCTCTCTGCCCCGCCCCCGTTCATGCTCTGTCTCTCTCTGTCCCCAAAAAAATAAATAAACGTTGAAAAAAAAATTTTTTTTTAATAAAAAAAAAAAAAAAGAAAACTTGTGATTGTAAATTATTTCTCTGCCCCTTTGAGATGTATATAAATCCATTTTTTTTTAAGCCTCTTGCCAATTTTACAACCTAGGAATGTCTTTCTCTAGGACCTGGGGACCATCTTTTCGGAACGTAATCATCAAAGGAGATAATTCCTCTATGTCTAGTCTCTGTGGGAGGGTAGGAGGCTAACTTCAGCAGGGCATCTTTGCTCCAAGTTGTAAAACTACCTGCTGTCATAAAACAGGAGAAGTTTATTAACAAACACAAATGGCCCATGACACCTCCCACCCCCGTCTCCCACTAACATCCCCTACTACTTTGCCACTAGCTCACCCCTCCTCTGCTTCAGGGCAGTCGAGTTCAGGCTGAGCTGTTCTGACCTCTCTTCTTTTTGCAGTAGTCTTGCATAAAGTTTTCCTTTTCTGCATAACTTTGTCTGGTGCAACTTTGCATTGGCACCCCCCTCACCCTCCAAAAGCCATCTCATCCCTTTGTAGCGGGGGCTCTCAATACTTCGTGTGTTTCTGAATCACCTGGAGGGCTTGTGAGAACACGGTTTCTCAAGCAGTAGGCCTGGGGTGGGTTTGATACATTTCCAACAAGTCTCCAGCTAAGTCATGGCTGGTCCGGAGACCATACTCGGGCCTATTTCTTGCACAGACTGTCCTAACCTTCCGAGGCCCCTGGAGTTAAAGGAGGCTCCAGCACACTTCCTGTAATGAGGTCATTTCTGGAACTGATGGAGATGCGTTCTTCCCCACAATCTTCTCCCTCTCTCCCTTTTTAATACTTGTCCTCCTTTATTCTAAGGCCTCTCCTTCCCTCCCCTTCCTCTCCCAGGCCACAACAGTTCTCTTCCAATCCGTCTTCTACTCCACCCCACCCCCCAAAATAGTAGCCAGCTACCCGTTAGGGTAGCACTTAATCTTTCCATCTTCGAGGCTGTAGTTGTTTTCGTTTTTAACCACCAAACCCTTCTTGGAGCCTCCTTGGCACTCCAGTCCCCTGGGGATGGGGGAGGGGGCATCATCATATTCCCCGGTTACCTAGCAACTTGTCTCCTGGTAGACAAGTCACCGCCCTGAGGAGATGCCAGCTACTGTGCACACAACAAAGGGAAAGTGACACCGGCCCTCCAGGTCGCCCCTTAGAAGGCCTCCCTGTTCATTAGCACTGTGATAAGTGGCTTGCTATGGGCAGGCCCTCCTTACGCCCCCTCCCCGAGTAAGCCAGCCACACTGCTCATCCCCGGGGATCTTGGAGAGATGGCAGCTTGTCAAGCTCCCGGGACACTGGGGATGTACTAGAAATTTCAGATTAATCCCTAATTACATCCAGCCCATCACCTTTGTAGCAGGAGCCGTCATAGTCTTTTCATTGTCACTTTCTAGTCAGCGGGGCCACGTGGAGAGCTGTATCCATATTCATGCACGTGTCTTCTAGTGCACCCATCCTCTCATTACACTTCAAAGTAAAGGGGGCTCCTTTTTTTCCTCCTGCAAAACCTTTATGAAAGAAGCTGTTTGCTCAACACCTTTCAAGCTCCCCCCACCGCCATCCTTTGTTCCTTCTCTACACATTCATGAATTAACTGCTCTGGGCCCAGAGTTGGTAACCGACTTTCCTTTAATCACAGAAGAGATAGATGCCCTCGCGTGGCACTTGTATACTGGAACGTTCGTCAATCCTGGACCAACTGAGGAAGGGAGGTTTTTCAACCTCACTTTCTATAATCCTGAAAGAGACAACAGAATAGGAAAGAAGGAAAGAAAAGGACAGAAAGAAGGAAAAAATGAATTCCACTCTAAAAACAAAGGCAGTCATAGCAGTAAAACTTGGAACAGAGAACAAAGATAAATTACTCAGATGCCCAATAGGTGAATGCCCAAACCATCAGTCTACACAACAGAAGATCATTAGACAGACTTTATAAATGATTGGCCACTTATATAGACCACAGCAACCACAGACATAACTATACATTACATATTTATTTTTATTTTTATTTATTTTTTAACATTTATTTATGAGACAGAGAAAGACAGCATGAACAGGGGAGGGGCAGAGAGAGAGGGAGACACAGAATCGGAAGCAGGCTCCAGGCTCTGAGCCATCAGCCCAGAGCCCGATGCAGGGCTCAAACTCACGGACCGCGAGATCGTGACCCGAGCTGAAGTCGGACGCTTAACCGACTGAGCCACCCAGGTGCCCCTACATATTTAAGTATACGTAATGCATGCAACATCTAAATACACGTGACATGTATATCTACAGTATTCAGGGGGAAATAATGCTAGAGAGTTTGAATACACTGGTTCAAAGTGCATGCAAAATATATGTGACTGTTCATAAAAATTAGGACATGTGAGAAGATATGAATAGTATAGAGCTGCACTGTCAATATGGCAGCACTAGCCACATGTAGCTATGGATAGTACTAGAAATGTGGCCAGTCTGAATTGAGACATGTCGTAAGTGTAGAACTGGAGTCAAAGACTTAGTATGAAACCTTATATAAAATATCTCATTATTTTTATGTTGTTTACATATTGAAATGTTTATATGTTTAATATATTGGGGTAAATAAAATAAAACGTAATTAAAATTAATTCCACTTTTTTTTTTTTACTCTTTTAATGTGGTTTCTAGAGAATTTTAAAGTACATGTGTAACTTGCATTGGACAGTGCTAATTTAGAGTTTAATGTTTATTAGGTCCTTTTTTTTGAGAGAGAAAGGGAGAGCATGTGCAGGGGACGGACAGGGGGAGACGGAGAGAGTCTTAAGCAGGGTCCATGCCCAGTGCAGAGCCTGATGCAGGACTCCATCTCATGACTGTGAGATCATGACCTGAGCCGAAATCAAGAGTTGGATACTTAACCAAGTGAGCCACCCGGGGGGCTCCGGTCCTTCTTTTCTATAAAATTGCTAAACTTCTTGTTCTGTTTGTGTTTATAAGGTGTATGAGTTGTGGAACATGGAATGATTTGAAAGCATTATTTCCACGAAGACCAGTCTAGGGCTGGCATTCTGGGTCCTATAACAGACTGTAGACCAATAATGGAAATTATGGCTTCCCTGGGAAGATGGGAAAGAGTGAGGTGTGGAGCAAGGGAAAGATGGATGGGGGGTGGGGGATGAAGGCCACACACTTCGGAAGTGAAAGGATCATTGAGACAACTAAATGTATGGCCTGGCAAGGAGAGTAGACATCTTCCTTCTGAGATGTCGTTTGCCGCTCTCCCTTCCCAAGCCAACTCTTTCCCACTAACCTGTCAGCCTGACCTCTCGGGCTTGAGAAATGTCCCTCTATTAATTGTCCTCAGAGAAAGAACACATTCATTAAGTTATGAGTCAATTCTGGACTGCAGTGTGGGGTTTATTATTTCGGTCACGTACGTGTTTCATTGCATTGTTAGAATTCTTTCCTTCAGGACCGTTTGCTGACCACAGATTTTAATGGGGGTGGGTAGGGGTGGTGGTGCGGTGAGCAGATCAGTACAGGTGCTGAAGACGAGGACAGAGGCGTGGGAGCACCACAGGGTATAGGGACGCGGCAGAGCAATGAGACCAACTCACCTACAATAAGCCATTTTTAGCTGCTACTAGCCATGGGTGTGTGAACAAGATGTTCTACCCGCCAGAAGAGTTTCAGCATGTGATCTCGGAAGTCAGCTGGGAGAGGAGGAGACGGAGAAACTAGGCACGGTCTTCATTTCAGAGACTCTCCAGACTTAAGAGAGAATAGTCCTTGGATTCAGGCTTGATCCTGTGGGTGGCCACTCTTGTTACAATGGAAAAATACCCCCTGAATGAACCCATGGTCACAGAAGCCCATTAAACCTGGAAGAACTTTTTTTTAATGTTTATTTATTTTTAGAGAGCGAGCTTATGTGCAAAGGGGAGGGGCAGAGAGAGGGGGAGACAGGGAATCCTAAGCAGGCCCCTGTGCTGTCAGCACAGAGCCAGATTCCGGGACCAAAGCCACAAACTGTGAGACCATGACATGAACCAAAATCAAGAGCCACACGTTTAACCAACTAGCCACCCAGGTGCCCCAGAAGAACTTTTTTTTTTAAAGAAAAAAAATCATGGGGTGCCTGCGTGGCTCATTGGTTAAGCATCCAACTGCGGCTCAGGTCATGGTCTCACAGTTTGTGAGTTCAAGGCCCGTGTCAGGCTCTGTGCTGACAGCTCAGAGCCTGGAGCCTGACTCACATTCTGTGTCTCCTTCTCTCTCTCTCTGCCTTTCCTCCCTGCTTTCGTGAGTGCTCTCTCTCTCTCTCTCAAAAATAAGTAAACATTAAAAAAAAATTTTAAAGAAAAAAATCAAGATACAGCACATTCTTTCTCAAGAAAAAGAAATTGTGGGGTGCCTGGGTGGCTCAGTCGGTTGAGCGGCCAACTTCAGCTCAGGTCACGATCTCGCGGTTTGTGAGTTCGAGCCTCGCGTCAGGCTGTGTGCTGACAGCTCAAAGCCTGTTTCGGATTCTGTGTCTCCCTCTCTCTGACCCTCCCCCATTCATGCTCTGCCTCTCTCTGTCTCAAAAATAAATAAACGTTAAAAAAGAAAAAAAAAAGAAAAAGAAATTGTTATTCAATTACGGTATCCTATTTGTTCAATAAACATTCATTGAACTCCTTCAAGGTACTGTTCATCCATTTGATAACTCCTGAGCCCCTACTCTGCAGAATATTGTGTAGTCGAGACCCTAGACTCTGAAGACTGCCTGGGTTCAAATCCAGGCTCTATTACTTCTTTCTTATCTGGATGACCCTGGACAAATGACCGAATCCCTCCAAGCCTTTTTCTCATCAGTAAAGGAGAGTAATAATATAGTGTTGTTGTGACAGTTCAATACATTAATACACACAAACTCCTTAATACATGAAAACCACTAGCCAGGGTAGACGTTCTCTATGTATTTGCTACTATATGCTAGCCAGTGTGTGGCAGGGATACAAAGGCAAGCACAACAAATATTTGCCCTCAAGAAGATTCCATCTCGTGGGCTTTTGCACATATTACTTAATTTAACCTTCACAACCAGCCTGGGATCACACCAACAATAAATAAGGGTGTGATTTAGAGCTAGTTCTTCTGACCCTAGGTGCATTGCTCTTTTACGCTGCCTCTGCAGTCTTCCGGAAGCCAAGTCTTAGCCTATGAAGAAGAAGGCTCTATTCCCAATAACATCATAAAGCTCTTTTCTTCGTGCAGTGTTACTTAGGATGCCTGGGAAAGCAGGTAACAGGAAGTCCCAACTGAATTTGGTTTACGTATTAAAAAAAATGAATTATCCCACATTTTAAAAAGTCTCGGTGTAGGTTTCTTTGGGGTTTGATGGTGTACTGATACCATGGAGGACCCAGATTCACTCCATCTCTCTGTCCTCAATGGGTCGGCTTTGGGTCCGTGTCACAACATGGCTACCACTTGTCAAGCGTCATAGGAAGGTACATACAGCAGCCTCCAAAGGAAGAGAAGACACCTTCTCCAGGAAATGCCCCGAGCTGCTTATTAGGTCAGAAGCCCATCCTTAAAGCAATCACTGACAAGGCAAACAGGATTAACATGATTGGCTCACCAAAATCATTTACTGCTGGATGGAAAATAGGGTGGCCGTCACAGAGCATGTGAAGAACTTTCACAGGAAGGAGGGTGGACACGGTGACGGACAAAATTAGAGCTCCTGCTGTTACTACACAGCAGTCAACAGAGTCTACTACAAGTGACATCAAGTAATATTTATCATCACCGAGTAGCATTTATCAAGTACCATTTGACAGCTAATAGAATTCTCATCTCAGTTTAGAAAAATCCAAAATCCAGGTAGACTATAGGTAAGGCATGGGGATGTCTATCAACCATAGTGTGATGTTTTTACAGATTTTCCCCAAACTCTTTTTATTTTGAGAACTTGGTTGGGATCATCAAAACATCCAAGTTGTCCCAACCAGCTCAAAACTTTCACAAACATTACTGTGACCGTTTGCGAGCCGTGCTTTTTTTTTTTTTTTAACAACAGCAAAGAGGGCCGAAGTAGTGACATATGCAAAGAGATGTGTGGCAACCAAAGGGAAATGTTATCCTTCCTAGGAGACAGGATTTTATGGGATTCCTAGATCTTTTTTGTAACTGATTGTTCAGGTCTTGACAGCTTTTCAGTTGGGGAATACAGTCATGTCTGTTAAACTAATTGTAGCTGTTCACTCCACTAGATAATTTTACAACATTTCAGCTTCAAATAGAATGGCTTCGATAAACATAAAGCAGACTGACACATCCCAGATTTCTGCAGTTTATTTTACACCAAGAAATTACATTTAGAGATTTCCAGACACATGCTATAAATGAAAATTCAACAGGAAGTTTCTTTCACTTCCTCTAGATCTGACCTACATTTCAAAAATATATGAGTGGGCTATAACCAGGAATTTCTTCTCCTGCTGCCATTATTCAAACTATATTTTCTGAAGATCTTTTTTTTTCCCTCCTCAGTGACTTTAATGGCCGTTGAGGAAACTGTAGACCTTGGGAGTCTTCACAGAGCCCTGAGTGAAATGGTAAATGTTATCAACAGGGATAGCCAAGGTGTATAACTCTGGGCTACCTACAACCATCAGCTTAACCAGAAAAGTCAAATCTCTGTGCTCCTAGCATTGACTAGATGAAAACCATGGCTTTTACATCTATATAATTTTAGTATGAACAGCCACGTGGTAGCTATATATTTTCCAGATCATTTGCCACCCACCCACTTATCTACCCTAAAGGAGTGTGTGGTGACACTTTAGAGCCAATATGTATAATATTGCTTTTTAGAGAATGGTGCCATATAAATTTAAGACCTAGTTAAAAATGAGCCAAGGCCCCTAACATACCAAGTTACATATATTTTATTGTACTCGAGGCTGTGGTATAAACATGGAACATTCCCACATTTCCTCTACCTGCCATCTTAGGAATTCTAGAACTCAGAACACAAGTTTGGTGTTGTCCCTAGATAGATGTGTGTGACTTTGCGCCTGTAAAAATATGTACTTCATAGAGGCTTTTTTTTTTCTATTTCAGAGCGACTTGCACAAGGTCGCCGGATAGGATGCTTACACCAGAGCAACCGCTCCCCCCTGTATCCCAGGCAACATGCCAGGAGACATGGGAGGAAGCGGGGAAGCACAGTTCAGTAACAAATGTATTAATTCAGTTTAAATCTGAAGCTGAACAACAATATACAGAGTGAGAAAGTTATAGGCACTTCAATCTTCAGCAAAAATTTAAAACTCAAATGCATCCAGGGGTAATAGAAATTGTCAAGTGGCTAAGACAATAGGAAGTGATAAGGACTGGGGTAAGCTGGAGAGGATAAACTCTGCTTATGGGCATTTATATTTTAAAAGTTAAAAAAAAATTTTTTTAAACCTGCCTATCCAAATAACATGTAGTCTTTAATTATTCCACTTGATCCTATGTAAAAAAACCCCGGAGCAAGATGGTTGTTTTATTAAGATATTGGCTGCTTCTGCTTAAAAGCCAGCTAGCCAGACTCTACTTTAAATAAAGTACAAAGCACTGAGTGTGCTAAAACTCACAGTTGGTCTTGGGTGAAATGAGACATTGTATATGTTTCTTCCCCCACGCTGCTCACCATGGTAACCACCAATACTCATAGGGGCCTTACTATGTGTCAGGGGCGCTTCTAAGAAGTTTACAAATGTTAACTCATTTTTAATTCTTGAAACAACTTTATGAAGCGGATACTATTATTATCTCATATTATGTGAAAGGAAACCAAGGCCCCGAGTCATACCATTAGGAAGTGGTAGAGATTGGAGTTAAACCAGGATACGAGTTTACATAATGCTTCTCTACTAAACTCAGTATGATCTGGGCTTCAGAAGGATTTTAATGGTTCACTCGTTGTTTAGAGATTGTACTTTCCCCAACTCAAATACTTCATTGATTTAAAGTTTGAATTTCAAACTTTTCTTTAAAACACTTTTCATAGTAAGAAATGACTCTAGTAATTAATCCAGTATAGACACACACACTACAGTACTCACCCTCACGATGTACAATACACTCGTCTGTCTGTTCTATTCTTTTCTGTCCTGTGCCATTTTTTTAAACATGGTCACAAACAGATTGATTTCTGTAATTTGGAAATCACTTATGGTGATCTTTCCTCAGCCCAAACATGTGTATGGTCATTGATTGACATTGACGTACACACACACACACACACACACACACACACACACACACCTTACAGAAAATTATTGTCACTGCCTTGATTTTCACCTCCCAAATGTAGGCGTTAGTATACGAGCAAACGAGTGAATTAGTAGGAAGGCAGTTCAAGATGTTGGCAGCGTAAGATCCTGAATTCACCTCCTCCATGGACAGAACAAATCTACAGCTACAAATGGAAAAATTCCCTCCGAAAAGGACCTGAAAAGTTCCTGAACAAGCTCCTCCAAAACAAAGGATAAAGGCAGCACCAGACAGGTAGGAGACGCAGAGACATGGTTTCACCAAAACTCCTGCCCCGGCTCAGCAACCTGCAGTCAAGAGGGATCCCACAAATACAGAACTTTTCCCCGAGGAGAAGTGTGTCTGAGCCCCACACCAGGTACCCCAACATGCCACATGCACCAAAGAGAAAAGCCCTCAAAACATCTGGTTTTGCAAACCAGCCAGGCCTACATCCAGGAAAACCATAGGGCCGTAGGGAACAGGGACTGCTTGTAAAGGGCTCAGGGGCAGAATCACTCACCCTGGGACCCAGCACAGAAGTCACAGTTTTAAATTTTTTTTTTTAATGTTTATTTATTTTTGAGACAGAGAGAGACAGAGCATGAACGGGGGAGGGGCAGAGAGAGAGGGAGACACAGAATCGGAAGCAGGCTCCAGGCTCTGAGCCATCAGCCCAGAGCCCGACGCGGGGCTCAAACTCACGAACCGTGAGATGGTGACCTGAGCTGAAGTCGGACGCTCAACCGACTGAGCCACCCAGGCGCCCCACAGAAGTCACAGTTTTAAAAGCACAGAGGGGCACCGGGGTGGCTCAGTCGGTTGAGCATCCGACTTCGGCTCAGGTCATGATCCAAGGGTTCCTGAGTTCAAGCCCCACATCAGGCTCACTACTGCCAGCATAGAACCCACTTCAGATCCTTCGTCTCCCTCTCTCTCTCTGCCCCTCTCTGCTTGTGCTTTCTCAAAAATAAGTATATAAAAAAAAAGGCACCTAGACCATAAGTGAAAGAGAAACAGTTGCTAATCTTATAGAATCTGCCAGAAGGGCAGGAGTCTGTTGTGATTCTGTGGAAGGACAGGAAAGCTGGTGGGCAACTTTTTTAGTGTTCTCCCTCTACTCTGCGAGTGCCAGCTCTGGCGGATGCCATTTTTGTTCTCTCCCTCCAACCTACTAGCACAAGTGGGTACCCCTGCCCCCACATTCTGCTCCCTGCCCCCCCCAAAGCCGGCCAGGCCAGTGCCCCACCTCTGTGCACCACTCCACCACGGCCTGGTCAAAGCTGGAGGGGAAAGTGCCTTGTTCCCACACACGACTCCACTGGGGCCCCGTCATAACTGGCTTTGAGCTCCTGGCTCTGGTGTCCCAGGGGGATTGCAGTTCTGGGAGCCACAAATCTGAAACAATTGGACTAAAGTTTCCAATCCAAATACAGAGGGCAGCTACGTGGATAAAAAAAAACAAGATCCATCTATGTACTGCCTGCAAGAGACTCACTTCAGACGTAAGGACACACACACAGACGAGCAAGAAGATATAACATTTGTAAAGATTTATGCATCTGACACAGGAGCAGCTAAATATAAAAGCAAATGCTAACAGACCTAAAGGGAGAAATTGATAGCAGTACAATAATACTGCTTTGATTGACTGACTTTAGTTTACTGACTTTAATTAATGCTTCGCTTCCATCAGTGGATAGATCATCCAGACAAACATTAATAAGGAAACACTGACTTAAATGACACATTAGACCAGATGGACCTAACAGGCATCTACAGAACAGTCCATCCAAAGCAGCAGAATATACATTCTTCTCAAGAATGCATAGAACAATCTCCAGGATAGATCATATGCTGGGACAGAAAACAAGACTCGAAAAATTTAAGAAAATTGAAATAATATCCAGCATTTCTTCTGACCACCGTGATATGAAACAAGAGATCAGTTACAAAAAGGAAACTGGAAAAAACACAAATATGTGGAGATTTAAAAACGTGCTACTCAACAATGGGCCAATGAAGAAATCACGAGCAACCTTGATACAAGTGAAAATGGAAATGCAACAAAATCTATGGCATGCAGCAAAGGCAGTAAGAAGCAGGTTCACAATGATGCCTCACAAAACAAGAAAACCTCACAAAAAACAAGATACCTCACAAAACAATGAAAATGTCAAACAATCTGACACTACAGCTAAAGGAAGAGAAAAAGAACAAATGAAGCCCACAGTTAGTGGAAGGAAGGAAATAATTAAGATCAGAGTGGAAACAAATGACATAGAGACTAAAAAGACGATAAAAGATCGAGGAAATTAAGAGCTGGTTCTTTGAAAAGATTATCAAAATCAACAAACCATTAGCTAGACTAAGAAAAAAAAAAGAGGGCTCAAATCAATAAAATGAGAAATGAAAGAAAAGAAGTTAAACTTCTCAAAAAAAAATACAAAGGATCAAAAGAGACTACTATGACAGTTATATGCCAACAAATTGGACAGCCTAGAAGAGACAGATAAACTCCTAGAAACATGCAATCTTCTAAAACTGAACCATGAAGAAATAGAAACTCTGAAGAGACTACTAGTAAGAAATTTAAATCATTAATCAAAAAACACCCAACAAACAAAAGTCCAGGACTAGACGGATTCACTGGTGAATTCTACCAAACGTCCAAAGAAGATTCAATACCTATCCTCCTCAAATTCTTCCAGAAGAATTGAACACAAGGGAATGCTTCCAAACTCGTTTTACAAGGCCAGCATTACTGTGAAACCAAAACCAGACAAGGACAGAAACAAAAAGAAATAAAAGAAGGAGAAGGAGAAAGGGAGAAAGGGCAGGGAAGGGAAATAAAGGGAAGGGGAGGGGGAGGGGGAGAGTAAGGAAAGGAAAGGGTTGGAGGGGAGGGGAGGGAACAGAAGGGGAGGGAAGGGGCATGAAGGGGAATGGAAGGAAAAGGAGGGGAGAGGGAGGAGAAGGGAAATGGCAGGGGGAGGGGAGGGAGAAAGGCAGGGAGAGGGGAAAAGGGAAAGTCAGGGGGAGGGGGGCAGGAGGGGAGGGAGAAAAGCAAGCAACAAAGAAAAGCAAGAAAGCAAGAATCGATACCCCTCAAGAACACGGATGCAAACAGCCCACACAGAGCTTGGAGCTGCAGATGGACCGAGTGCCCCTGTCTTGTCCGCCACCCACCTGCCACCCACTGCCTGCCACCACCATGCCTTTCTCCAACAGCCACACATGCCATTCCCCAACCTCAGCAACTACATGGCCAACGTGCTGACCCCTGAGCTGTAGGAGTAGCTGTGCACCGAGAGCACACCCAGTGGCTTCACATCAAGACTCAACAGAGCTTCCATAGCAACCTGGCCATCAGGTACTGCGCGCTCAAGGACATGACAGAAGCGGAGCAGTTGCAACTCGTTGATAACCACTTTCTGTTCGACAAGCCTCTGTCCCCTGCTGCTGGCCTCAGACGGCCTGTGACCGGCCAGACGCCCACGGCAGCCAGTACAATGACAGTAAGATGTTCCTGGTGTGGATCAACGAGGAAGGCCACCTACGGTCCTCTGCATGCAGAAGGGAGGCAACACGAAGGAGGTGTTCACTTGCTTCCACAATGGCCTCACCCAGACTGAAACTCTCTTCAAGTCTACGAATTAGGAATTCATGTGGAACTCTCACCTGGACTACATCCTCGCCTGCCCGTCCAATCCGGGCATAGGGCTGCAGGCCTTTGTGCACATCCAACTGCCCCACCTGGGCAAGCATGAGAAGTTCCCGGAGGTGCTCAAGCAGCTGCAGCTTCAGAAAAGAAGGCACCGGCTGTGTGGACACAGCTGCGGTGGGCGGGGTCTTCAGTATCTCCATCGTCTCCAGTGTAGACCACCTGGGCTTCTCAGAGGTGGAGCAGGTACAGATGGTGGTGGACAGTGGAGAGCGGCTCACAGAGATGGAGCAGCCATTGATGACCTGTGCCCTCCCAGAAGCGAAGCCCCTGCCCGCACCTGCCCCCCTACCAGCCAGCTGCTTCTTCACTTACTCCAGGGCAGTGCCAGCCATGCACCCCCCGATGTTCGCCACCTGGCAGCCGAGCTCTTAGCCTCGCTGTAGAGACTTCTATCACCCTCAGTAGAGTTTATTTTTGTGATGGCCAAGATGTTTCTGATGCTGAAATAAGCGAGGGTTTTGGCCCGCCGGGGGAAAAAAAAAAAAAAAAGATTCAAAAATGCTCAACAAAATCTACCAAACCGAAGTCAACGATACATAAAGGATCCTACAACTTGATCAAGTGGGTTTTATTCCAGGGATACAAGGATGGTTCAACATCGGTAAGTCAATCAACAGAGTACAACACATTAAAAAAAATAAAGGATAAGAATCATTTGATCGTATCGATAAGCGCCAAAAAGGCATCTGACGAAATTCCACATCCATTTATGATAGAAACTCTCAACGAAGTGGATATACAGCAGTAGAGCTGTCCATTCAGCCGAGGCCTAATTTAACACTAGACTACTGCCGTTTTTTGCTTGTTCATTTTTAAATTTTATGTAAGTGTAACATATGTACATGAAAATGCACAAATCAGAACAGTCAGCTTTATACACAGCCAGGTCCTGAGATGGAACATGATCAGCATTCAGAAGCCCTTCTTGTCCCTCCCAGCCCCTGCCTCCTCAGGTAGAACCGTGACGCTGACTGACTTCTAACTAACAGTCCGATTTGCCTATTTCTGAACTCGCACACAAAATAGAATCATACACTGCATACTCTTTCATGTCATTTTTGTTACTCAACCCTATGTTTGTGAGAGCCAACTATGTTGTGTGGGATTATAGTTTATTGACTTTTGTTCTCATTGTTGTAAGTATTCTGTTGCAGAATCCTGTAGGATTTATATGTCCCTTCTACTGATCAGGGCGTTTGGGTGGTCTGGTGTGTGACCACACGCATAGTGTCGTGGTGAACATTCTAGCACGTGCCAGATCATAGTTTAAAAACTTGATGCAGGATTACCCATCATTGATTGCTCTGACCCACTTTACCAGGAAGGCAATTCACTGTCAAGATTCACAACATTTTTGGAGTTATAATACCCTATTTTTATTTCATTAGGCACATACTTCCAAAATGATGGATGGCATAGATTATTATTTTCTTAAATAAAATTAACCCAGGGGTGCCTGGGTGGTTCAGTCGGTTAAGCATCTGACTTCGGCTCAGGTCATGATCTCACAGTTGGTGGGTTTGAGCCCCACTATCACGTTCTCTGCTGTCAACACAGAGCCCACTTTGAATCCTCTGTCTCCCTCGCTGCCCCTCCCCTGCTCACACTCTCTCTTGCCCTCTCTCAAAAATAAATAAACATTCAAAACTTTTTAAATTAAAGTAAATTAAATTAACTTAGTATAAGGATAAAAAAAAAGGGGGGGGTTTGCCTGGGTGGCTCAGTCAGTTAAGCATCTGACTCTTGATCTCAGCTCAGGTCTTGATCTCACAGTCCTGAGTTGAAGCTCCAAGTTGAACTCTGCGCTGGGCATGTAGCCTACTTCAAAAAAACAAAACAACAAACAAACAAAAAAACCAAACAAAACAAAGCAAAACAAACCCCTCAACCTATGAGCAACATACCTCAACATAATAAAAGCACCTGGGTGGTTCAATCTGTTGAGCCTCCGACTTCGGCTCAGGTCATGATCTCACAGTTGGTGGGTTGGAGCCCCACGTAGTGCTCTCTGCTGATAGCTCGGAGCCTAGAGACTGCTTCAGATTCTGTGTCTCCCTCTCTGCCCCTCTCCCACTCATGCTCTGTGTCTCTCTCTCTCAAAGATAAACATTAAAACATTTTTTAAATAAAATAAAATAAATAAATAAAAGCCATACATGACAAGTTCAGAGCCAGCATCATATTTAATAGCATAAACATGAAAGCTTTTCCCTTAATTTCATAACAACACACACACACACACACACACACACACACACACACAATGGAATACTACTCAATTGTAAAAAAGAATGAAATCTTGCCATTTGCCACCACACAGACTTCAAAGCGTTAGGCTAAGTGAAATATGTCAGAGAAAGACAAATACCATATGATGTCATTTATATCTGGAACCTGAAAAACAAAACAAAACAATAACTGAACAAAACAAAACTTATAGACAGAGAACACATCAGTGGTTGCCAGAGGGGAGGGGGATTGGTGGGTAGGTAAAATGAGTGAAGAAGGTTAAGAGGTACAAACTTCCAGTTATACAATAAATATGGAATGTACAGCATGGGGGACTGTGGTCAATAATATTGTGTTGCAAATTTGAAAGCTGCTCAGAAAGTAAGTTTTAAGTGTTCGCATCGTGAGAAAAAATATGGCAACTTGGTATGGAGACAGAGGGTAAATATACTTGATATGGTGATTGTTTCACAATGGAGACAACTGTCAAAGTGTTATGTTATACACCCGAAACTAATACAGTGCTGTATCTCAATTATACTTCAGTTTTTTAAGAAAGAGTAAGTCGGTGTCACTCTTGTCAAGCACAATTGTCATAGTCAAAAAACAATTAATACACGTGCAGGATGGAAGTGAAACATTTTGTCCCTGCAGTATATCAAATACCATTCAGTATATCTCAGGCAGCCAAAAAAAGAGAATTCATTCTTTCTTTTCTTTCTTCCTTTCTTTTTAAATTCCTTTCTTTCTTTTCACTTTTTTTTTCTTTTTCTCTCCTTTAATTCAACAAATGAGTATTGGGTGTCACCAAGACAGACACATCCCCTGGCCTCATGGAGCTTACTTACATCCAGTCAAGGATTGAAACAAACTGGACACTCAGCCCAGACATTCATGTCAATGCCGGTTTAGTTGTTTTTGGTGTGGAGGAGGTTTGGTAACAATTGTCATATCAATATATTTCTCAAAAGCAGCTCAATACATATTTTATGCCAAGACACCAAGCATCTAAAGTGAAAACAAAACACACAAAAACCCCAATACTTCTCATGTCTTATCACACTAATTTCACTGGAAGATTTTTGCATGACAGCCAAGGCCAGAGAATAAGATGTGTGGTTTCATTTTTCAGTAGTTTCTCTTCTGGTTCTGTAGGCCACATATGACGTTGATCTTGCCCGTGAGTTTTATAGACATCCTTTGGCTTGAGTCAACACCTGTATGTAGATCAGATATGGGGGGAGGAATATCTGTTTTCATCTATCAATACATTTATTTATGTTTGTGATTAGTTGATTTATATATGTGGGTGCTTTACAATGGGGGCATAAACATTTCCAACTGTTAGCTCTTCTTGATGGATAGACCCCTTAATTATGATATAATGCCCTTCTTCATCTCTTGTTACAGTCTTTGTTTCAAAACCTAGTTTGTCTGATAAAAGTATGGCTACTCCAGCTTTCTTTTGACATCCAGGTGCATGATAGATGGTTCTCCATCCCCTCACTTTCAATGTGAAGGTGTCCTCAGGTCTAAAATGAGTCTCTTAGGGGCGCCTGGGTGGCGCAGTCGGTTAAGCGTCCGACTTCAGCCAGGTCACGATCTCGCGGTCCGTGAGTTCGAGCCCCACATCAGGCTCTGGGCTGATGGCTTGGAGCCTGGAGCCTGTTTCCGATTCTGTGTCTCCCTCTCTCTCTGCCCCTCCCCCGTTCACGCTCTGTCTCTCTCTGTCCCAAAAATAAATAAAAACATTGAAAAAACTTTTAAAAAAATAAAATAAAATGAGTCTCTTATAGGCAGCATATAGATGGATTGTGTTTTTTTTTTAATCCATTCTGATACCCTATGTCTTTTGATTGGGCCATTTAGTCCATTTACATTCAGAGTGATTATTGAAAGATAGGGATTCAGTGTCATTGTGTTATCTGTAGGTTTAGTGCTTGTGGTGATATCTCTGGTCCTTTGCTGCTTTCCATTCACAGGGTTCCCCTTAGGATCTCCTGCACGGCTGGTTTAGTGGTCATGAACTCCTTTAGTTTTTGTTTGGGAAAGCCTTTCTCTCCTTCTATTCTGAATGACAGTCTTGCCGGATAAAGGATTCTTGGCTGCATATTTCTCCTAGTCAGCACATTGAAGATTTCCTGCCACTCCCTTCTGGCTTGCCAAGTTTCAGTGGATTGGTCTGCTACTACCCTTATGTGTCTACCTGGTAGGTTAAGACCCATTTATCTCCAGATAAAGAGTTCTCTCTTTATCTTTGTATTTTTCCAGCTTTACTATGATATGTTGTGATGTTGACCTGTTTTTGTTGATGCTGAAGGGAGTTCTCTGTGCCTTCTGGACTTGGATGTTTGTTTCCTTCCCCAGATTAGGGAAGTTTTCAGCTCTAATTTGTTCAGATAAACTTTATGCCCCCTTCTCTTCTTCTTCTTCTTCTTCTTCTTCTTCTTCTTCTTCTTTTTCTTCTTCTTTTTCTTCTTCTGGAACTCCTATGATATGGATATTATTTCATTTCATTGAATCACTTAGGTCTCTAATTTGCCCCTCATGGTCTAGTAATTTCCTGTCCCTCTTTTTCTCAGCTTCATCATTTTCCATAATTCTATCTTCTATTTCACCTATTCTCTCCTCTGCTTCTCCCATCCTTGCTGTCACTGTATCTAGTTTATTTTGCATCTCATTGACAGCATTTCTTAATTCATGGTGACTATTTCTTAGGTCTTTGATCTCTGCAGCAATATCTTCTGTAGTCTTCTGTGCTTTTTAAAAGTCCAGCTATTAGTCTTATGACTGTAATTCTAAATTACATATTTAATTATATGTATTGTTTATACATATAAACAATGGTATATTGTTTATATATAAACACCTCCACTGGGGTCCCGCTGTCCTGTTCCCTGCAGCCCCACTGTGCTTGTAATGGGGAGAAAACTGGTGACAGCCCAATCTCTCCTCCCTGGACTGGGTGTCCCAAACCACACTTTCCAGGCCCTTCTCACAGGTAGCAAGGACAGCCGGCTTGCCCTGTTCCACAGTCTCTTGCACCTCCTAGTTCCTCAGCTGGGATTCAAAACCCAGTGTCTTAAAGTATCCCGCACAGGGTGAACCCAGTTCTGGAATAGTGCCACTCCTCCCAGCTGACAAAGTTCCTCTGGCTGGCACCTTCAGGGTCTTTTGTCCTTGGGTGGGAGGCAATAAACCCTCTTCCCACAGTACTGGAGGGAGAGGACTGCTGTCTCCCAGTGTGCCCCCAAGATCTCTACCATAGCCCGGGGCTAGCTGCCCTCCCCACTGGGGTCATGCACACAGAGGGCTCTGGTCCAGAGAAGGTCATGCAACTGTGATAACTCGGATCTTAACTCCTAAGGCTGTTGGCAAAGTAGAAACTGGTTCTCTCTGTATTTCCCATTCCCCGGTCCATGGTCCGGAGAGGTTTTTCTCTTGTCCAATTACAAATCAATACTTCCACAGCCTCTCTTTCCCTTCCTTTTGTGTCTCCATTGAAGAGGTTCCCCCACCACCACCACCTCTGTGCCTATGCTGCCTATTTTATCTCTCCCAATTCACATACATGCACCTCTGTCCTGCCAATCTGTCTCTTTCCACCCGGGGTGATTTTTCTGTCACTCTGTAGCATGTATTCCTGGTATACCAAGTGTTCTGACCCCAATACTACTGTGTTTGAGGGAACCAGGGAAATTCCAGTCCCCCTACTTCTCTGCCATCTTGACTCCTCCCCCGCCCATACCTGTTTTCATCTAATGTTCAACTAATTGAAGCCAAGCTGTATATTATTAGTTATGGTTTCCAGTAACTTGACGTCTAAGTTTGAGTCCTCTGCTTAATGAACATTCCAAGGAGGCTACCGATGGTGCTATAAATGCAATATCACCCTATAGATAGGATGTGGCAGATATTAGACTGGTTTAAATTTCACTGAGAAATATTTACAAGTATAGAAAAAGGAGAATTACATAGGATTCCAAAGAACTCCCTTTCCTCCTTCAATCTGTACTCAAACACCACCCTCTCAATGAAGCCTAATCACTTCTCAGCCTTTTTGGCTAAGATCAAGTGTCAATGAAGCCTATCCACATACACCCACCTCCAGTCTTCCAGTCCCCATTACCTTTGCTCTGTGACATTTTCTGTGTTATACTTAACACCTTCCAACATAGTTTATGATTGACTTATTTAATATGTTAATTGTTGGCTGTTTTATTATCTTGGCCCCAACTCCATTCCCCACTGTAAGGTAAACCTCTAATAGCGCAGAGAGTTTATCTTTTTTGCTTAGTGATGAATATTAAGCCCAATAAATACATACCTAATGATTGATTAATTGGGTAAATAAATTAAAGGGAAAAATGTATCTATTGATTGTCATAATCCATCATGTAACGTATGGGCTTTGGAATCAAACCACCTGTGTTTAACTCCCAGCAATTCTACTTATAAGCTGGTACCTTGCACAATATCCATCCTCTGCTTCTTCCTAGCCAATGGAACCTCAATTTTTAAACAGGTAGCCATGTGCATCATTAAAAATATTTATTTCTCCCTTGCAACTAGAGATGACCTTGTGATTCATTTTGATCCATGAAATTAAAGCAGAAATTCACTGAATAGCGTTTCTAGGTATTCTACTTTCATAGTTAAAAAAAAAAGTTTTTATAGGTTTAAAATAAAAACAACCACAGGCTCACCCAATGCATCCCTGCTGCCCTTCTCCCCTTTCCTCTATTTTCTTCATGCAACACAGTTGTGGTCATGGAGGCCATCCAAAAGATAAGCATCAAATCTAATGATGATGGAGTAGGAATCCAGAAGGGTCCTGGGTCCTTGGCAACATCCATGAGCAGCCATCCCCTGACTGACCACCTCACAACTGTTACATCAGAAAAATGAGCCACTATATGGCTTAGCCACTGCAGTCAGTATTCTTTTACATTCAAAGATAACCCTAATGGATACAACATCCTATGATGTATATCAAAGCCCTAGCAACAGGATCCCTATCTGTATGCTTTTCCTTCACTCTGCTCTAGCAAGAGTGGATCTGGTCCACATACAGGGGAAAGGACAGATGGAAAACAGGTCTTTCTCATGTATTCAATGCTAGCTTCCTTTCATGGTAAAAATACTCAACAAACTAGAAATAGAAGGGAACTTCCTTGGCCTAATAAAAGGCATCTATGAAAACCCCACAGCTAACATCACACTTAGGGGTAAAAAGCTTAATGCTATCCCTCCAAGATAAGGAAGAAGACAAGGATGTCTGTTCTCGCCACTTCTTTCCAACATTGTACTGTAGGTTCTAGCCAGGGCGATGAGCCAAGAAAGTGAAATAAAAATTGGAAAAGAAGAAACAAAACTATCTCTGTTTGCGGGCGACATAATCTTTTCTTGTATACAGTAAATCCTAAAAAATCCACCCCCCCAAAAAAACTATTAGAGCTAAAAAGTGAGTTTGGCAAAGTTGCAAGAAACAATGTCAATATACAAAAATCAATTGTATTTCTGTATACTAACAAAGAACAACCCAAAATTGAAATTAAGGAAACAATTCCATTTACAATCACGTCAAAAGACTAAATATTGAGGAATAAGTGTAACAAAAGAAATGCAACACATGTACATTGAAAACTATAAAGCATCATTGAAAAAAATTAAAGAATACCTAGATAAGTGGAAAAACTTCCTGAGTTCATGGATTTGAAGATAATGTTGTTAATATAGTAACACTCCCCTAAATGATGTACAGACTCAATTCAATCCCTATCAAAACCTCAGTTGCCTGGGGCACCTGAGTGGCTCAGTTGGTTAAGCCACAGACTCTTGATTTTAGCTCAGGTCATAATCTTGCAGTTCATGAGATCAAGTCCCACATGGGACTCCATGCTTACAAGGCACAGAGCCTCCTGATGCTCTCTCTCTCTTTCTGCCCCTCCCCCACTGACACTTGCTTTCTCTCAAAGAAAATAAACTTAAAAAAAATTTTTTTAATCTCAGTTGCTTTTTTTTTTCTGAATTGAATGGACAAACTGATCCCAAAATCCATGGAAACGCAAGGGACCCAGAATAACCAAAGTAATCTTGAAAAATAAGGACGAAGTTAGAGGACTCATACTTGTCAATTTAAAAACTTATTATAAAGCAACAATAATCAAGACTATGGTTCTGGCAGAAGGAAGACAAATAGATCAATGCAATATAACTGAGTCCAAATTTAAACTCAAAGGCTAACAGCAACCATGTAGCAGGAAAATTCTGGTGAGGACTTACCACTAGGATAGGATGGCAAATCTAAGGGTCAAATTCCAAAGTAAGATGAACATCTGATTGGCTTACTTACGGTCACTTTTTTGTTCCCAAGCTAAAGGAAGGCAGGGCTTCAAATTATAGTCCATTCACTCATGAAAAAGAGACAATTACAGACAAAATTAGAATACTGTTTAAAAAATTTATTCTAGGCAGTCCCAAATCTCAAATCCCTATAGATTCTCATGGAGTAAAAAAGGGTATGGGACACCTGGGTGGCTCAGCTCAGTTGGTTAAGTGTCCGATTCTCAGTTTTGGCTCAGGTCATGATCTTACAGTTTCATGAGTTCAAGCCCCAGTGCAGAGCCTGCTTGGGATTCTTGATCTCTCTCCCTCTTTCTTTACCCCTCCCCTGCTCACACTGTCTCTGTCTCTCTCAAAATAAATTTAAAATATTTTTTAAGTGTAAATGAAAAAAATTTTAAGTGTAAAAGCATATTCTTGTAAGGACAAAAGTTTCTCACACCTAATTTATATATATATATATATATATATATATATATATATATATATATATAATATCTGTGCTTCTTTATTTTTTTTCTTAGTTGTAGTGCTTCTCTGTCTCACTTATTCCCAAATTATTCACAACTCTCTATGCCTGTCCCTGCCTTCCCAAAGGCTCACCAAAAACTCCTTTCTTTTTCTTTCTTTCTTTCTTTCTTTCTTTCTTTTTTCTTTCTTTCTTTCTCTTTCTCTCTCTCTCTCTCTCTCTCTCTCTCACACACACACACACACACACACACACACACATTAGCCCTGCATTCTTATCACAGTAGTAAACCGTTCATTAGAAGCAAGGATTTTGGACTCAGACTGATCTAACTTTGAATCAAGTTCTGCTTTTCATTTGATTATACTAATCAGGCATGTACTCTGGGCTCGTGTCCTTACCCATAAAATGAAGATAATAAAAGCACCTACCTCCTGGAGGTTTGGGGATGTTTAAATTAAGTGTATATAATACATTTAGCCCAGAGCCTGGCACATAGTAAACTCTCACTTAATGGCATATAGTGGCTGCAGCTGATGCAAGGCGCCAGCCAATAGAGATATTCATAAAAATAAACTCATCCTGGACTAATTTTATTCTGCTAAAGATCAGAGAAAGAGAGGCCCAGGCTTGCCACAGATACCAAAAAGTGTATCTGCAAGAGAATATAAATTCCTTGTTACAATAGAAATTTTCCTAGACATGATATCAACAGTGTTCAAGTGCTGACCTGACTTTAGACACTCTTAATAGATATGTGGTTCTATCAAAGCTGTTGCTTTTTAAATTTTCCTTAAGTTTTATTTATTATTTTTGAGAGAGAGAGAGAGGGACAGAGCATGAGCAGGGTTGGGGCAGAGCGGGAGGGAGACACAGAATCCAAAGCAGGCTCCAGGCTCTGAGCTGTCAGCACAGAGCCCAACATGGGGCTCGATCACACAAACCACAAGATCATGACCCAAGCAGAAGTCGGATGCCTGACCGACTCAGCCACCTAGGCGCCCCAAAGCTGTTGCTTTTTAAAAGGGGGATTGTAAGGCTTACATTAAAATCATTAAGGAGTATCCACTGTGAACGGGATAACAGAAGCAGGATTTGGCTTGGGGGGAAAAAGGCAGGGTGTGTGAAATGAATAGCCGTCTTCAATAAGGATATTAAAGCCATGATGAGTACAGCGGTCAGCTGTGTTCCGTCCCCACTAAGACAGAAATGAATAATGAGGCTTAACGGTGGCATTTAAAGTAGAGATTTAGCCAACTCTGGATTAAACACATGTAGAATAAAAGAAACTGGTAATATAAAGCAGTTTATACTGTAAAAAACTGGTTTTGAACTGAAGTCATTGACACTTATTAAGAAAATGTCTTTACGAAAACAACCATTAACTGTCCAGCAGACTTTTTTTTCTGCTTCATTCACTGATTGCACCATTGACTGGATAAGTTCGTAGGTAACTTTTGGTAATCTTTTAGCTAAGACACTTTAATTTGGTTTTATCACAATTTGACAAAATACATCTTTAGACTGGTGCCATCAGCCAGAGGAACACCATAGCCTCCTGGAACCAAGACTCTTCCATTTGCCTTTAAGCCACACAGGCTTCTGTCTTCCAGTAAAGATCTTTGCACCTGATTTGAGTTCTTTCTCTCCACCCCAAGAGCTGTCAGCATCTTAGGTAACCTCAAGATCCACGTTGATGACCGGACTTCCTCACTTC
This sequence comes from Felis catus, assembly GCF_018350175.1. Classification (NCBI taxonomy): domain Eukaryota; kingdom Metazoa; phylum Chordata; class Mammalia; order Carnivora; family Felidae; genus Felis; species Felis catus. The sequence goes on from NC_058371.1 coordinate 86,406,833, forward strand.
ATGGACACACTAGCCCAGTCTTCCTCTGAAAAAATACATAGAACAGTAACTTGTTACCTTTCCAACTACCCTGCTCAAATACTTCCAAGATAACATCTCTTTGACATCAACAGCCCCACCTTGTTTCTTGAGTCAACTTACTCCCGATCTCCAGGGTGACTGCTTCAAACCCCCACCTGTACCCTCTGCAGATCCCTCAACCCTGTTCACCCACGAGAAAATAGATGCTGCCGGAAAAGGACATCTATAACATTTGAAAAGTTGGTCAACTTTTCACACGCACCTTCTTCCCTCTTCCCCCTTCCCTCTGGTAACAATACTCAAGGTCACCTTCAACTATCCAATCCTCCTGAGCTCTGGAGCCCTCATCAACCACTTCTTGGGGATGGATTAGCTCTTCTTTTTATCTTCAGTCTTTCCCTTTCTGTAGACTCTTTACATTAACATTTAAACATGTTCCTTTTCTCTCATCTTAAAAAATGAAATCAAAATCTCCCTCAGTCCCCACTTCTAACCTGTCTCCTTCCTCTCCATGGAAGACCTATTTTCTCCATCCACCCCCTGACTCATCCCACTCCAGCTGGCCTCTTTCTCTTATTTTGCATTATCCAGGTGGGCCTTGCATTAACCTGCTCGGGCCGCCATAACAAAATTCCACAGATGGGTGGTTTAAATGACAGAAATTTATTTTCTCACAGTTCTGGCAGCTGGAAGTCCGAAGATCAAGGTGCTGGCGGGCTGGTTTCTAACAAGCCCTCTCTTCCTGGCTTGCAGGTGGCCGCTTTCTTGCTGTGTCCTCACAAGGTCTTTCCTTACAGAGAGAGAGAGAGAGAGGGAGGGAGAGGCTCTGGTATCTTTTCACCTTCTTTTACAAACACCAGTTCTTGGGGCACCTGGGTGGCTCAGTTGGTTAAGCGTCTGACTTCAGCTCAGGTCATGATCTGCTGTCTGTGGGTTCGAGTCCCGTGTTGGGCTCTGTGCTGACAGCCCAGACCCTGGAGCCTGCTTTGGATTCTGTGTCTCCCTCTCTCTCTCTGCCCCTCCCCCACTCATCTCTCACTCTCTCAAAAATAAGTAAACATTTAAAAAATGATAGATAAATAAAAACACCAGTTCTTTTGGAACTGGGAACTACCCTTAAACGTCGTTTAATCTTAATCATCTTCGAAGCTCTATCTCTAAATATGGTCACATTAGGGGTTAGGGTTTCAACAGGGATTCGTGCAGGGGATTCATGCAGGAGACACACAATTCAATCCATAACATTCCCCAAATGCAATCAATCGTATCCTTATAATGTAGACACATGAGGAAGAAGACACACAGGGAGGAGGAGAAGGTAACATGGCCACAGAGGCAGAGCCTGGGGTAATGCAGCCACAAATCAAGGAGTGCCTGCAGTTACCGGATGAGGGAGAGATAAGGAACGGATTCTTCCCTAGTCCCTTGGAAGGCAGAATGGCCCACCCAACACCTGGTTTCAACTTCTGGCTTCCAGAACTGTGAGACAATAACTTTTTGCTGTGTTAACCAATGCAGTTGTGATCGGAAAACGAGTACGTGTCTATGACCTCTCAGTCGAGGTTAGGCCCCTGCTCACGCCTCCCATGGCCCCCGTCTGCCCTTCTCATAACGCACAGCACACTCTGTTGTGAGGGTTTGTTTGAAGCCAGTCTTCCCCCGTGGACTGCAAGTTTATGAGGGCAGGGACTTTGCCATTCTTGTCCGCCACTGCTTCCCCAGGGCCCGGTGCCTACTAGGTGCTCGATAAGTATCTACGAGCTGGATGAACAAATGGTACTGAGAATTCCCTGGCCAGGGAAGTGTTAAATAGTAGACTGAGCTAAAAAAAAAAACAAAAAAAAAAAAAACAAAAAAAAAACAAAAAACAAAAAAAAACCAAGTTGGAGAGTTATTCCTTTTAGGAGACATTCTTGGTCCTCTGAAATCATTAGGGAAGGTCTCATCTGAAGGCCACAAGAATGACCTTGCAGGGGTTCCTGACTCGGAGGCTGGCCTTGCAGTTTTCCTAGCAACTTGAGCTTTGGTGCCCTCTGGTGTCAGAAATGAATTGTCTCTTGTTCTAAGTCTGTCCAGATTGACACAAATCGAGTTCCCTGCTGCCGTATGGGATTTTCTCATGATGGAGAAATTGAATTTTGTCTTTACAGTTAAAAGAAATCTAGCAGAATGGTGTATTTAGCCATAAAATCAAAAAAAGTTGCAAAAAGCATATAACCTCCCAAGTCTTTGCAGATGTCCTTTTGAGTGTTTTGAATACTAAGATTTTCCTGTGAAATAACAAAATTTCAGGTTATGTTTACTGCAACACTTTCTCCTCAAATAGCAGTGGTTTTTATGGTCAAATCTAATTAGCATTTGGAAAGCCCGTGTTTTGTAAGCAGCTGCTTACAATCACTAAGGCGTAGTGCTTTCCAAAGCCCTTAAATCTTCATTGTGAGAGAAAATAAGTTATTTTTTAACAAACCACATACATAAAAAGACTGGGTGTGTGCTGTTTGTCAATAAGAAGTTATGGGTCTGGCTGCCTGTCTGTAAACAGACTTGCTTTCCCTGGTGAGCTGATGAAAAAGCTGACAGCTACACTCTCTTCCGGTTTTAATTCTGTGTGAGTTGCGATGCCAGACTGTTTCATTCGGCAACTGCGTGTACGAGTATGCTTAGCGTCGTGTCAAAGATACGTGTTCCAAAGCGTCATTTTGCGATGATTTGAGAGGAGGGAATAAATAAACTTTCTTTTCTTACCAATTATATAATCATTTTAGCAATAAGTTACCACCATTTTTGACTGATCTTCAAAGGATCCCATGGACCTAATGCCATTTTAGTTTGAGGCTTTTCTGACCCCAACCATTTCGTCAAACAAACAAGCACTCATTTGCACTAGGAAGATGCTATTTATAGGCATTCAATACTGGTTTCTTTTCTAAATTAAAGAATCCTTTTATAATGTAAACAATCACTCTCTGACTTTGTTTTATATATTCATAGTTTCACTCTCCTATTTGCTCATAGCTCTATATACCTGTACATACCCAAGAGACACTGACATTTCTAATTAGCTTCTTACAAAGGGCCAAGAGTAAGCCTCATGACGCAACTGCTTTCTAGAAGATGTGATTGTTTGCAAGATGATTCTGCAGTTGGTGAGATTTTACAGCTTGCTTTTTCTGTAAAGAAGTAAATTAAGAAAAATATATATATTGGGATGGAGCACAGAGATGAAGTGATGGAAAGACTTGAGAGGCAATACAGTATAATAGTTGAGTATAAATCTCAAAATCAGACTCCCTGGGTCTGAATCTAAATATTGCTATTTACTAGTTCTGCACCCTTGAGAAAGTCACTTTACTTCCTGCGCTTCATACTCCTTATTTGCAAAGTGGTGGTAAAGAATCCCATGAACCCCGTATAGCCAAAATAATTTTGAAAAAGAAGAATAAAGCTAGATGCACACTTCCTGGTTTCAAAATATATCACAAAGCTACAGAGATTAAAACAGTATGGTACCAGCAAAAAGACAAATATATATACATCAATAGAACAGAATAGATAACCCTGAAATAAGTCCGTGCACGTATGGGTAAACTGATCTTCAACAAGTATGCCAAGAATACACATTGGGGAGAGGATAGTCCCTTCAACAAATGGTTTTGGAAAAACTGGACATCATATGCAAAAGAATGAAGTTGGGCAGGTATCTTAAACCAAATAGCAACTCAAAATGAAACTTAAACATAAGACTTGAAATTGTAAACTCCTAGAAGATCACACAGGGGGCAAGCTCCGTGAAATTGGTCTTGGCAATGATTTCATGGATATGAAACCAAAGGGAAGGCAACAAAAGCAAGATTAGAAAGTGAGACTGCATCAAACTAAAACGTGTCTGCACAGCAAAGGAAACCATAAACAAAATGAAAATGTAACCTATGGAATAGGAAAAAGATTTGCCAGCTATGTATCTGATAGAGGTTACTTTCCAAAACACATCATGAACTCCTCCAGCTCAATAGCAAAACAACCAGAACTTGATTTTAAAATGAGCTAAAGGGATGCCTGGGTGGCTTAGTTGGTTGAGCCTCCAATTCTTGATTTTGGCTCAGGTCATGATTTCATGGTTCATGGGTTTGAGCTCCTTGTGGGGCTCTCTGCTAATAGCATGGAGCCTGCTTGGGATTCTCTGTCTCCCTCTCTCTGTCCCTCGCCCACTTGTGCATTCTCTCTCTCTCTCAAAATAAATAAACATTTAAAAAAAATAAACATTTTAGAAAAATAAAAATGATGAACCACTGGAATCTACCCCCAAAAGCCAAGAGCACATTTTACACACTTAGCCAATTTGACAATAAATTATATTTTAAAAAATAAAATAAACAGAGGTGGGAAACTGAAAAAATAAGTTAAATAAATAAGTTAATTAATTAATTTTAAAAATGAGCTGAAAACTTCAATAGACCTATTTCCCCAAAGACACGTAGGTGGCCGACAGGTACATTAATGATGTTCAACATCACTAATCATCAAGGAAATGCACATCAAAACCTCAATGAGGGGCGCTCAACTTAGGTCATGATCTCATGGTTTGCGAGTTCAAGCCCCACATCCAGCTCACTGCTCTCAGAGCGGAGCCCGCTTCTATACTCTGTCCTCCTCTCTCTGCCCCTGCCCTGCTTGTGCTCTTTCTCTCTCTCAAAAATAAATAAACATTAAACAGAAAAAGACAAGTGTTGGAGAGGATGTAGAGACATTGGAACCCTTTTGCACCGTTGGTGGGAATGCCAAATGGTGCAGCTACTGTGGAAAACAGTATGGAGTTTCCTCAAATTTTGTTAATAGATTTCCATATGATCCAGCAATCCCACTTCTGCCTTTTTATCCAAAAGAATGAGAATCAAGACCTTGAAAAGATACCAGCACCATGGCAGTAACCAAGATGTGGAAACAACCTGTCCATCCACAGATGAGTGGATGAAGAATATATGGAATATTATTCAGCCTTTAAAAAGAAGGAAATCCTGAAACAGCCACAACATAAGTGAACCTTGAGGGTATTATGCTAAGTGAAATAAGCTAGTCACAGAAGGACGACTATTGCATAATTCCACTTACATGAGGTATCTAAAAGAGTCAAACTCATAGAAGCAGAAAATAGAATGGTGGTTGCCGGGGTTGGGGTAAGGGACAAATGGGGAATTGGTAACCAATGTACTTAAATTTTCAGTTATACAGGCTGAATAAATTCTAGATAGCTGATGTACAATATTGTCCCTGTAGATAACAGTACTATATTGTATGCTTAAAACTCTGTTAAAAGGATCGCATGTGAAGTGCTCTTACACACATACATAAAATAAAGTTGTTAAGAGACCTGAATAAGTCAATGTTGCAAACGCTTGTAATAGCGTCTGGCACATAAACAATATATAAATGTGTTTTTTCCCAATTATTATTGGACAGCCTTCTCTGCACCTCACCGCCAGCAATGAGGATTGTTCCTCTTTGCCCAGTTTCACCCCCTCTGCCTAAGCCAGAGGGTCACTTCTTCCAGGGAGAGAAATTCACTATGAAAGTCTTCTTTTTTTTTATTTTAGTGTTTTTGTTTTTTTTTTTAATTTTTGAGAGAAAGAGAGAGTGACAGACAGAGTGTGATTGGAGGAGGGGCAGAGACAGACAGAGACAGAGAGTATGAAGCAGGCTCCAGGCTCTGAACTGTCAGCACAGAGCCCGACACGGGGCTCAAACCCACAAACCGTGAGATCATGACCTGAGCCAAAGTCAGACGCTTAACCGACTGAGCCACCCATTTACCTCAAAAGTCCTTTAATTCTGGTCAGACTGCCTGCCATCTGAGTGAATTCTCAGAGTTTATAGAGATGATTTCATGAAATGATGAGTTAACTTACATCCACTAAAATGGGGGCGAAATCCCTTAAACAGATCACGTGGGGATGAGTGTGTGAGTACTGGAAAGAATGCTGTGGCAGGAAAAGGGTTTTCTCCAGCCTGAAACCCTGCCCAGTTCCCTCTGTCACTTCAACAGTGGTCCCAGCAGAAGCTGGTTGACATCCTGGGAAACAGAACTCGCAGGAAACCGTGTGATATATGGTTTTCAACGTCATGGCTTCACCCTGGAATCAAGTTTGGTTATTCGTCCTATGCCGGACCCTCAGTGAATGTGGTGAAAGGGTTGGGTCACTCCAGGGGAACCCAGATGGAATAACGGTGCTACTGGAGAGCACAGCTTTTCAACTGAGAAAGGAATAAAATTCGGACACATCCACAATATGGATGAATGCCAAGGAGGTAATGCTAAGTGAAATAAACCAGGCGCAAATAAATACCATATGATTCCACTCACGAGAGGTACATAGAGTAGTCAAAATCATCAAGAGAGAAAGTAGGATGGTTGGTTGTAGGGGTTTAGGGGGAAGAATGTCAAGTTATTGTTTAATGAGTATAGAATTTCAGTTTTGCAAGATGAAAAGAGTTCTGTGGATGGATGGTGGTGATGGTTATACAACCATGTGAACGTACTTAACACCACTGGACTGTCCACTTAAAAATGGTTAGGGGCACCCGGGTGGCTCAGTCGGTTAAGTGTCCAACTTTGGCTCAGGTCATGATCTCACGGTTTGTGAGTTCCAGCCCCGCGTCGGGCTCTGTGCTGACAGCCCGGAGCCTGGAGCCTACTTCGGATTCTGTGTCTCCCTCTCTCTCTGCCCCTCTCCCTCTCACATTCTGTCTCTCTCTCAAAAATAAATAAACATTAAAAAAATTTTTTTTAATGGTTAGGATGGTAATTTGTGTATTTTACCACAATTAAACATTTAAAATAAATAAATAAACTTCTTTTCTTTTATGTTTTTATTTATTTTTGAGAGAGAGAGAGAGAGAGCGAGCACAAGTGGGGGAGGGGCAGAGAGAGAGGGAGACACAGAATCCAAAGCAGGCTCCAGGCTCTGAGGTGTCAGCGTGGGGCCCGATGCAGGGCTCCAACCCACAAACCGCAAGATCATGACCTGAGCCGAACTCAGAGGCTTAACCAACTGAGCCACCCCAGCGTCCCTACAATAAATAAATAAATTTCTTAAAAGTACATCTTGTGATGGCATAGAATTCTCTGCCCTTTCTTGGTCTCCAGAAGATGAGTGGGAACATAAGATAACAAGGATGTGCCATCTTGTTGCTTTTATTCCTGTAGACCACTGCATGGAGGCTTTCTGATTTTCAATTATTCATTAAACAAATATTTATCAAGTACTAACTATGCACAGAGCCTTGTTCTAGAAGCTGGAGTTACAGCAGTAAACAAAAACTTCCCCCAAATTCCCTATCTGTAGAGATCTCGCTTTCCAGCAGGTGAAGAAAAATGATAAAATAAACGAGTAAATAAATAAATAAACAAACAAACGAGTAAGATACATGGTATTTAGAGCTATGGAGGAGGATGAAACATGTATAACGGTTGTAATACCGTTATTTTTCATGAGTGACCCATCTGTGTGGCAGAGCAAATGTCTAATTGCCAAACATTCTCTCTTCCCCGTGAAGCTCCTTCCTTTCCTCTGAAGTCCCAGACCCCCAGCCCCGTCTCCTTGCTTCACAATGGCATGTATACCTCATTTTGCCCATCTTTGGAATTGCCATGTCTGTGTAGTTTTCCTGTACGTACACTGTTAAATTTGATTTTCTCCTGCTAATCTGTCTCATGGCAATTTCATTCTTTGTCCAGCTAGAAGGACCTTCGAGGGGACAGGAGTTCTTGCTCCCTGACACATACATACCCATGATAAATAAAGTTTAATTTATAAATTAGGCACAGTAAGAGATTAGCAACAATAACTAATAATAAAATAGGACAAATATAACAATATACTGTAATAAAAGTTATGTGACTGTGGTCTCTCTCAGAATATCTTATCATACAACATATCTCAGATGTCTCAAGTATCTTATCATACCCCTGGGTGGCTCAGGGGGTTAAGCGTCTGACTTCAGCTCGGATCATGATCTCATAGCTCGTGGGTTTGAGCCCCACATCGGGCTCTGCACTGACAGTATGGAGCCTGCTTGGGATTCTCTCTCTCTCCCTCTCTCTCTGCTCCTCCCCCACTCACTCTTCTTCTCTCTCTCTCTCTCAAAAATAAATAAATAAATTTTTAAAAATCTTATTGTGCTTACTCACCCTTCTTGTGATGATGTGAGACGATAAAATGCCTCGTGCTGAGATGAAATAAGGTGAATGACACAGACATTGTGATGTAGCGTTCGGCTACTATTGACCTTCTGATGACACTTCAGAAGGAGGATCACGTGCTTCTGGACTGCCCCCCCAGGTAACTGAGACCACAGAAAAGGGAGACCACTGTGCTGCTGTCCCCACCCCTGGGGAGAATGGGAGCGTGTCGCCAGTGAGGCAGACTCAACGAAAAGGGCTGTTTTCGGAACTGCCTCCCACCCAGGCAGCACTGACTTCATGCCCAGGGGAGAAGAGGGCTTTGTGCCTGAATTGAAAGGGCCTGTGACTAAGGCTTGTGGCACTCTGAGGCTCAAGGACCCTTGTGTTGTCAACCCTCTGAGCATAAGCAGGGAATGTTCTTGCTTCACCAGAGCCATGAGGCTTTTCTCCCACTTGGAGCTTCAGACCCCCAGCTGGGACAGAGTGGCCACCAGCTTGGAGGAGTTTCTCTGGGGTCAGGGCTGAGGTCTCCTCTCAGCAAGCTTCCAACTTTAAAGACACTATAAATATACACACTGGAGATCCCCAAATACACTCAAGTGAGGGGAATCGTTTTTTTAATTTAATGTTTTATTTATTTTTGAGAGAAAGAAAGAGACAGAGCACAGGGGAGGGAGGGGCAGAGAGAGAGAGAGGGAGACACAGAATCCGAAGCAGGCTCCAGGCTCTGAGCTGTCAGCACGGAGCCTGACCCGGGGCTTGAACTCACGAACCATGAGATCATGACCTGAGCCGACATCAGACGCTTAACCGACTGAGCCACCCAGAAGCTTCCAAGTGAGGGGAATCTTAATGTCAAACTAATGAAGGCTGTGAGTCATGGAGATTTAGGTATTAATATATATGAAATCCCATTTGTGGTCACAGGCTAGTGAAACCCGAGATATTTTGGCTACGGATACACAGATCCATTTCCACAAGATGTATTCTTTAGGATTTAGTACTCAATTCTCTAATTTAACCACTCATTATCATTCATTAAAAAAAACAAAAACTGCTCAAGATTTCATCTGTATCTTCCAGATGCCCGCTTGGTGGGAAATCCAGTCAATCACCCCACGCTGCTTTCCCCCACTGGATGGCAAACCACTTGTTTGGGATGTGTCACTGCACTGATCGATTTGACCGGATGTTTGGCAATGTGGGACAGGCTTTCAGTTGAGCCTGTGGAATGTAGGGAGTTTCAAACTTGTCTAATTGTTGCCTTGGTTCCTGAAGTGGCTGCATTATTCGGTAGCAGTAGAATCTTTTTAAAAAGTTTCTCTAAGAGATTTTCCTCACACAGCCACCTGTGCTATTATGGACAACAAGGCCTTTATCTCAGGAACCTAAAATTGGGAAAATTTAATAGCTCCAGACTCAGTCTTGGCATCTCTCCTGACCCTGCATGGGGATGAGTCATGTGCGTTTCCTTCAGAGTCAAGTGCTCTAAACACCGACCCAACAAAAAGGCTTTGCTGATGAACATAATGACAAAAACGCTTTGCAAAAACACTTCATTATAAGATAACTTTAGGGCATTTGAGACGATTTCACGCAGATGCCTCTTGGCTTTCCCACATCGTGAATGAGGAGTTACGTGAAATTGCAAAATCTTATTACAGGAAATTCACAGAGGAAATTTCAACTTGTACCTGAAAAGCCAGGTCTGAGAATTTGCAACTGTGACGCCACAGTCAGTGTAAGGATCTGATTATTTCTTCATTTGGCTCCTAGGACCTCACCCTTTCCTGCTTCTCCTCCCCCTCCTTGGCTTCTCCTCTCAGTCCCTCAGCTGGTCCTCTGGATACTCCCATGCTTCACTCTCTATCTGCACTCCTCCCCTGGTTGATGTCATGGGTCTCATGGCTTTCAATGCTATCCACATCCTGGTACTTCTGTATTTATAACTCAGCCCGTACATTGCCCTGAGCTCTGGGCTCACTCACCCAGCCTGCTCAACATCTCCACTGAATGTGAAACAGCCATCTGACGCATCTGACCCTGAGGTCCTGGACTCCTCTCCCGAATCTGTTCAGCCCACATTCTTCCCCATCTCAGTTGATGGCGAGTTCATCCTTGCAGTTGCTCAGGCTGAAATAACTTAAGAGTCGTTGCAGTGAGTTGAATGGTGGCTCCCAAAAAGATGTGTCCACGTCCTAACCCCCAGTACCTGTGAATGTGACCTCGTTTGGGAAGAAGGTCTTTGCAGATGTACTTAAGTTGCAGATGTACATTGAATATCAGGGTGGGCCCTAAATCCAATGACAAGTGTCCTGAGATGAAAGAAGAGATGACATAGACACAGAGGTGAAGACCGTGTGAGGAAGGAAGAAGAGACACAAGTCTTGCAGTCACAAGCCAAGGGGTGCCTGGAACCTGCCCTCTCCCAGAAGCTGAAGAGGTGAGGAACAGAATATCTCCTGGAGCTCCTGGAGATAAGGAAGCCCTGCCAGCTCCTTTGTTTCAGACCTTCTGGCTTCCAGAACTGTGAGAGAAGAAATTTCTGTCATTTTAAGCCTCCAAGTTTGTGATGCTGTGTTACAGCAGCTACAGGAAACTAATACAGTCATCTTTAACCTTTCTCTCTCATGGCGAGTCTCGGAGCAGATCCCTTAAACCCTGACAGTGGACTTTTTTTTCTTTTTCTCCTTTTCCTCCTCCTTCTCCCCCTTACCCCCTTCTTCTTCTTCTTCTTCTTCTTCTTCTTCTTCTTCTTCTTCTTCCTCTTCTTTTTTCTCCTCCTCTCCTTCTTCTTCCCCTCCTCCTCCTCTCCTTCTTCTCCTCTTCCTCCTCCTCGTCCTCCTCCTCCTTCTTCACACGAGTGCCGGACTTAAAGCTTTGATTACTGAGGCATCCACTTCAAAAAGACATCGCTTCAAAGATAGGTATCTCAAAAACCACAAAAAACACATTCCCAGCCACAGGACCAGATAAAGAGCCTGGCCACCGTCCCACCTTGAGGATCCTTTGTTTTGGAGGTCTTGGTTGATTTCAATATCTGACCATTTGGACCACTTGTTTTTTCTCTTCCCACATTTTAAATTCCTGCTCTTAACTTTTAAATTTACCCATGAGGAATGAATGTGATAAAACCCTAGGTCCCCAGCCTCAACCCCAGTAAAACCAGAACCCCAGGCCTACGCCTTTTCTCTACCAGTGACCTTGCTGTGTGGCCTCAGGTGTGCTGTGCAACTATCAGGTCCTATAAGTAATAAATTAACCTTAATTTTTTCAGTTTCCTGATGGTTATTGCTGAAGGATGTCTTGCAATAATAATAGGAACCTCAAGGGCTGCTCCAACCACAACATTGGTTATTGGTAGACTGACACAGAAAACATCCTATTTTCGAAGTGCACCCAGAATCTGACAACTTCTTACTCCCTCCATTGCTATCTACTTGGCTTGAGGTCTCAGCATGTCTTACCTGGAAGACTGCAATCTCACCAGTCTCCCTGGCTCTGCCTTTGACCCCCCTCGGTTATCCTTTCAACACAGAAATCAGAACGTCTTTCCTCTAGCTACCGTCTCAGAATAAAAGCCAAAGTGTTACTAAAAATGGGTTGCCATGGCCTTCATGACATTGGCTGGCCTCTTGTGTCTCTAACCTCATCTTAAGCTGTTTCCCCTTTACTGCCTCTGATCCGGCCACTATGGACCCTGCACTCTTCTTTGTCCATACCAGTCATGCTTCTACCTCAGGGACTTTGCACTCACTTATTCTTTTGTCTGAGAAATAATCTTTGTCTTTGAAATAATCCACATGCCAAAGTGGCACATTCGGGGAGCAGGGGTGCTTGTCCTGAACCCTTTCATATGCATAGGGAAAATCATAGCGTATATAGGGCTCAGTACCAGTGTGGTTTCAGTCATCCACTGGTGGCCTTGGAAAGTATTCCCTGCAGGTAAGGGAGGGAGATTATAGTCATGAATAAATCGATTGAAGAAGAGGCTGTCACCTAATTTTACTTTCCAGAGCCATCTGAATCTCCACTCTATCTCCAACTGAGACACTTCCCTAGAGAGATTTTGTTTTTTAATTGGAAATGATCTGTCTTCTAAAATGATAGGCCAGTAGACTGTTTCCAATTCCAACAAAAGACACAAACCACAGGGAAAATAAGAGCAGTGGTTAGAACCCTTTGGAAGAGGGTTCCACCCCTCCCATGCAAGCCTACAGACGCTCATACCTGACAGAAACCCTCAGCTTGCCCATGGTGGAGCTGGAAACCAGTGTAACTATTTCAGCCTTGACCTACCCTCCCACAACCCAAGTAAAGAGGGACTCCTGAAGTGGAGACTCAAATATTTTTTTCCTCTTCCCTGGTTCTCTCAGATTCACTCTTGGGTTATCTTGTAGAAAAGGATTCAGTAATCTGGAACTTTCAACAATGAATCAAATTTATAATAGCGGTGTTCATAAGAAGATTTTCAATGTCTTTGATTTTTATTATGTGTTAGCCACTGTGTTACACATTATATATATATATTCTTACTTATATAAAAATATATATTTATATATAAGAATACATATACTCATTTCTTATATATATATATATATATATTTAATTTTTTTTATGTTTATTTTTAAGAGAGAGAGAGACAGACAGACAGAATGTGAGCAGGGGAAGGGCAGAGAGAGAGGAAGACACAGAATCCGAAGCAGGCTCCAGACTTTGATCTGTCAGCACAGAGCCTGACACAGGGCTCGAACCCACAAACCACGAGATCATGACCTGAGTCGAAGTTGGACCCTTAACGAACTGAGCCACCCAGGCACCCATGTTTTTTTTTTTTTCTTTTTAGAAAGAGAGAGAGAGCACCAGCAGGGGAGAGGGACAGAGGCAGGAGAGAGAGAGAGAATCTTAAGCAGGCAACGTGCCTAGCACGGAGCCCTACACGGGGCTTAATCCCATGACCCTATGGTCATGACCTGAGCTGAAATCAAGAGTCAGACGCTCAACTGGCTGAGCCACCAGGTGCTCCCCTTTTTTTCTTACTTAATCCATACACAAAGCTTTTGACATAGATTTAGTATCCCAATTTTACAGAAAAGCAAATTGAGGCTCAGGAAGTTTTTATTAACAAGGCCACACAGCCAGTAAGTGCTGAATCCGGGAACCCAAGCCAGTGTAATTCCAAAGCCTGAGCTTTGAGCTACAATGCCATGTTAGTGCTGAACTTCAGATGTAAAAATATCACCCCAAACCTTCTCTGAAAACATAAAAGCCCTTCACAAAACACAATTTTATTAATGGGTTCCTTTGGACGTCATTGCAGTAAATTTGGTCTGTGTCCCAGAAAGACTTGTGTACTTGCAGGGAAGAAAACACAGGCTGGGTCAGGTCCTCCTGGGTGCTGTGATGCTGAGAAGCCTCCCTGTGTCCCAGGCCTGGACCCATGAATTGCTGGAAATGCAACTCTGGGAGAGGCATGTGTAGGAAGCAGGGGATGGGGGGAGGTGTGGGTGAAGCCACTTAGAGGAAGCAGCGAGTTCCTGAGCAAGATTCTAAATCACCAGAGGATGCTACCTTTATTTCAGAAACCAAGGAGTTTTGCCTACCAGGTCATCGCTCTGGTTTTGTTCATCGCCAAGTAACTTCACTAAAGATGAACTCAGATATGAAAAATAAAAATGGTCATTAAAAGTTTTATTACAGGGATGCCTGGGTAGCTCAATCAGTTGAGCACCTGTCTCTTGATTTCAGCTCAGGTCATGATCTCACAGTTCATGAGTTCAAGCCCCAAGTGGGGCTCTGTGCTGACAGCATGCAGCCTGCTTGGGATGTTCTCTCTCCCTCTTTCTCTACCCCTCCCCTGCTCATGCACACTCACTCATGCTCGCTCTCTAAATAAATAAATAAATAAATAAATAAATAAATAAACTTTTTTCTTGTAACGTTTTATTATAGTACATGCCCAGTGGCTGTGTTCCCCCTGAGTGGCTGTTTTTAAATAGCATCCCTTTGAAATCTTATTCTTTACATTTTTTTTCATCAAATGATTGGAACTGTTTGATGGGTTAAGTGAAATTTCACTTTAAAATTATGTTGCTTTATAACATAAAAAAAAAATGCCCCAAAAAGTGAGGTATTCATTTTAACTTTTCTTCTGATCCAAAAGAAACATCAAATTCAAGTCTGGAGAAAAGAAATTGTGACAATTTCCTCCTTTTTTTCAACATAATTGTATAAGGCTTATTTTTAAAAATCAGTTAAATTATTAACCTTCAAGAAATGAGACTGATAATGAAAACCGAGATGGCCTCAGAATGTCATAAGCGCCGGGACAGCCATCCTTGCAGGAACTGTAAATCGAAGCTTTTCGATGAAACGCACCGACAGAACCAATTCATTTGCATCCCATTGTATAGGACACTAAACAGAAGAGCGGGTGTCACCATTTCATTATCCCTATCACTCATGCATATTGCATGATGAATTAATGTAGTGATGCAAAATCTGAAGCAACCTTAAAGGGGACAGCATGAGGCTCAGAGCCACTTACGCCAAGGTGCGTGGTTCTATCAACTAAAATGTACCATCATTGTGTCATCTCGCTCTCTTGCCGCCGTAATCCAATGATATCAGAGGCATTGAATCTGGAAACGGAAGTGACAGGACAGGCCTCTATGCTGCAAGTAATACTTACGAGAACCAAGCCACTGGAAAGAAAACCCTCCCCTTGGGGAATGGGCAGCCAATGAGAGATTGCTTTGATGATGTAATGCCTTTTCTCCCTGGTGAGTCCTTGGTTAAATGAAAACAAAGATAATGATAATGTGCTCCAGGAGTTTGTGAATTCCTTCTGCCTGAACAACTCCTGGCATTTTGCAGACATCTCATTGATCTCAGGAGGTGGGCATGATCTCTGCTTAAGAAAAGGCAAGGATTTCAAACGCAGGACCAAGCTAGAGCCCAAAGCGACAGATGGACCATAGCCTCCTCAGAGCAGCAACATGATTCTCTCTGTTCCTAGGGTTTGCCCTGGGTTGGGTGGTCTGGAATGTTTTCCAACACCACCAAGCAATTCTCTATTTCTCAGTGGACACTGAGTGGGTGTCCTACAAATTTAACTCAGTTATGATACTACCTGCAAATAGCCTCAGATCACACAGGTTAAGGGCTAAAGTCCCACAGTCCCCATTTCAGACACCAATTACAAGTCCAAATGGTTGTGCTCTGAGCAGCTGGCTATAAGTCAAAGGTTCCCATGACCCCCTCCTTAGGTTTGATTAATTTCCTGCAGCACTTCCTAGAACTGAGATACACTTACTTACCTCTGCCAGTCCATCATAAAGGATATTGTAAGGGATACAGATGAGGAGGAACATAGGGCAAAGTCCAGCAGGGTTTTCACACAGTTTCTATCCCCGTGGAACTGGGGTGTACCACCTTCCCAGCACTTGAAAGCATGCACCAACCCAGAAGCTCATCAAATCTTCTTGCTCAAGGGTTTTTATAGAACTTAATCGGCAGCCCCCTGAGGTTGGCTTGTGGGGCTGAAAATTCCAACCTTCTGATCAGTTGGGTCTTTCCTCAACCAGATGCATCCTGAAGCTATATAAGTCACTACATTAGCATAAACTCAAGTGTGCTCTAAAGGGACCCCTTATGAATACCAAAAGACCCTCCTATCACTCAGGGAATTCCAAAGGTTTAAGGAGCTCTGTGTCAGGAACCAGGGACAAAGACCAAATATGTCTCCTACTATACCCTGGATAGGCATCACCAGCACTTTTCAGGGATGGTGGGCAGGGACCGGTCCAGATAAGAGAGGATGGCAACCCCCTGGGGTGAGGCCTCCAGGGTGTCGCCCTACATCCAGCCTCACCGCCTCCAGTCTCTCCCCCCCGATCTATGCCAGACTTGTTCCAACAAATTGTATCTCTGACGACATCTTCTGCTCAAAATAAAGTCCTGGCATCACTGAAATCTTGTCCTTCCAGATTTACCTCAAACTACTCTCTGCCCACACTCCGGGCTCCAGCCCAGCCCACACCTGTGCAACCCCACCTCTGAGCCTTTTCCATACTGTCCTTTCTGCCCACCATGCTCTTCGCCCTGCTCACGTCCCAACCCTCCCCCGTTTGCACGTGAAACCATCCCCAGTGCTTGTCCTGATCTGCCATTCCCTCCTCAGAAGAAAACTCTTCTCTAGCTTAAAGATAGAAAGAGGTGCGTGGTCCGGTGTGAGGGTCCACAAACATTTTTGCCTGAAGACCTCAATAAGTTTTTGTAAGACCATGTGTCCCCTCACCCATTTTAAACTGACATAAAAAGATATTCATTATAAGCTTAAGTAACTGCAAAGACAGTCATTTCGGATGCAGTGGTTCTCAAATTTGTGCATGCATCAGAATCACCGGGAGGGCAAGTTAAAACACAGCTTGCTGGGCCCGTTCTCAGAGTCTCTGATTTGGTGGGTCTGGGGCCACCTGAGAATCTGTAAAGTTCACAGGTGATCCCAATGCTGCTGGCTCAGAAACCACACTGTGAGAACCGCTGTCCTGGTGTATTGTGACTATTGACATTTAAAAATAAAACTGTCCTCTTGCTCTTTTAAATGCATCCAGCGAAATCTAAATACCACAGCAATTGAGAGCCACCATCATCCATTTTTCTAACTCCTCCCTTGCATTTTATGCTAACGCTAATATTTATTCTTAAAAAATATGCTATGCTAATATTTATTAAGATTATTTTAGAGATTATTTTTTCATATATCCCTGCCATAAATATATGTATAGAAGTTGAAATTGAAATTTATTTCATTTTCCTATAACTTGTAGGCTGAGTGTTTGAAATGTTTACTTTGGATTAGTTAGTATCACAATTATTAGTATACAACTGAATGTATGTATATTTCTTAAAGATGAAATGTATTGGACATGTATCTCTTAATTAGATGGGCTGTCTTTTTTTCAATTAGTTCTTGTATTTTTTCATTAACATTCGTTATTGCAGAATGATACAAGCTTCTATATGAATTCTATTCCTATTTCTATTTTTTAAAGATATATGCACCAAAGAATATTGTTGACATGAAGAAGTAGGCGAAAAATGGAATGAATTTTGTAACTTCAATTTTACTTAATTCTCTGAATGCCTTCCAGGTTATAGACCAACAATGATAGAGTGAATAACATCTAAAATTATTCTTAATGATCTACCAGCTAAAAATCTCATTAGGTTCTTCTTCAATACAGTTGAAAGCAATGAATTAGAAAAACATGTGGTTTGCAAAATGCTTTGTTAGCCAAATATTTTCAGTACTGACACCATTATTTCTAATTGCACCTTTCTTTGCTGCACTGGAGGTTTTGTTTCACTTGTTTGCTGGGTTGGGATGTGTGTTTGTTTGTTTGTTTGTTTGGGGTTTTTTTTGGAGGGAGGGGTTGCTTTTTTAATTACTAGGACAGAGGCTGGCAAACTAAGGGCAGCCAAATCCTGTCTAGCCTGCTTTTGAACAGCCCTCAAGTTAATAATGGATTTTACATTTTTTAAAGGATTGTAAAACACGCACGCGCGCGCGCACACACACACACACACACACACACACACACACACAAGAATATACAAAGGGATAGTATGGCCCACAGATTCTGAAATATTTACTCTCGCGCTCTTATCAAGTAAAGTCTTCCAACTGATCTAGGACAAAGCAGCCTGGTAAGAATGGAGGGTGCACAGGGGCGCCTGGGTGGCGCAGTCGGTTAAGCGTCCGACTTCGGCTCAGGTCACGATCTCTCGGTCCGGGAGTTCGAGCCCCGCGTCGGGCTCTGGGCTGATGGCTCGGAGCCTGGAGCCTGTTTCCGATTCTGTGTCTCCCTCTCTCTCTGCCCCTCCCCTGTTCATGCTCTGTCTCTCTCTGTCCCAAAAATAAATAAACGTTGAAAAAAAAAGAAAAAAAAAAAGAAAAAAAAAAAGAATGGAGGGTGCACATACAACTTTATTTGTAAAGTGAAAGAATGGCCTTTCTGATCATCTCAGGATGACCAATTCTAGAAGAGATACGTGTGGAAGATTAGAATCTGGAAGATGAGTCCCACATCTATTGCTGCATAACAGACCACCTAAAACTCAGTACCTTAAAACAACAATCATGTACTTTGCTCACAAACATGTAACTTGGGTAGGGCTCAGAAGAGAAAGCTCATTTCTGTTCCCTGTGGCTTCAGCAGGAATGGCTTGACCAAGGGGTGGGGAATGTGTTTCCAAAATGACTTCCTTACATGGCTGTCAAGTGTGGATGGTTGTCAACTGGAACCTCTGTCAGGGTGGTGGTCAGAGGCTTTTAGGACCTGTGCAGAAAAGAGGCGACACAGCAGGCCTGACTGCTCTCCTTAGGCGGGTCTACTTATACAGCTGGCTCTGACCGGTATTTGAAAATTTGGATTTGGGGAGGGGTCTCATCACCCTAACTGGCAAGGCTATCTTCTGGTACTTAACCTGTACAAACAATGTGGTTTAAACTGAACCCCTGCTTTCCTTCTGGGGGTCTAAAATCTTGGTACCTGCTAGGCAGAGGATACCTACATGATGAACCCCCAATAAAAACCCTGGGCACTGGAGACATTTCACATGATCATCACTGCTCATTGCTGAAAGAATTAAGCATGTCCCGTGTGACTCTCTCTACTTTGAAGGTTTGCACCATGTTTCCTCCTGACTTTACCCTATGTACCTTTTCCTTTTGTTGGTTTTACAATGTATCCTTTTACTATAATAAATCTGAGCCATGAGTACAACCATATGATGAGTCCTGTGAGACCTCATAGTTGAATCATCAAAGCCGGGGGTGGTCTTAGCGTCCCCAGCACAGTTCCTTTGTATGTGGGTCTCTCCTTCAGGTCTGGGATTTCTCACAGCATGGTGGCTGGATTCCAAAAGCAAGCATCCTGAGTGAGAGAGCAGGTGGACCTAGCCTCAGAAGTCATGCAGCTTCACTTCTGCCAACTCTATTAGTTGAGATGTTCACAAAGGCCTACCCCAGTTCAAGGGGAAGACACAGACTCCTTCTTCTTCCTGTTTGGGTATGCAGGATTCCAGAACAGAGTGTGGGTGGGAAATATCATTTAAGCTATTTTTGGAAAACAAAATTGATCATACCCTTAAAACCCTCTTCACCCATATACCCTTGAAATATCTCGGAATGCCTCTGGGTCAGGTTCCTCCATCTACTGGTACAGCAAATAAAACATTGACTTTTGAGTCAGAAAGACTGGATTTGCATCCTGGCCCTGTCACTTCCTGACTATGTGATCTGGGGAGGGCTGTCTCTTGCTGTCTCTAAACTTCAATGATATCCATCTCAAAGTTGCTTGGAGAACCACACGAAATTATTTCTGCAAAACTGCCAACCATGAGGCTAAGATCAGTGTAGATATATTTCCTTCTCCAGTTGCCCTCTTTCTAACACTCTATCTATGCCTCTACTGCGCCACTTAAAACTTTGAACTTTGTTCTTTAGTTATTTGCATACAAACTAACCTCCCCTAACCTCTAGTAGTAGGGGTAGCATAACTTCTTAGGGCATCAGGAGTAGCATAACCTCCTTACAGGCATCAGGTAGGTCTTCCTCTTCAGTCCCCCAACATACACACACACACACACACACACACACACACACACACCCCTTCCTAAACATGGAAGTCATCTAGCAAATCTATGAAGAATGCTAATTTATGGACATTTTCCACTGAGCTTAATTCAGTGCCATCACAAAGAGTGCTGAGTCCATGCTTATTGATTTGCTCATTGCCACAAGTCCACATGCCAGTTACCACCTTGAGTTGCACTAAGGAGAATGCTAGAGATATGTGCTCCACGTGAGTGCATGGTCCTGTGCGTGCATGCCACAGACACACCTCTCTGGGGGCAGGGGATCATGGGAGAGAGGCCTTGAGGCCCACAATTATGCTCCTGATTGATTGAAAGGAGATGAAATGAATTGGTACCCTTTGGCCTAGTGAAGGGTGTATATGTCGTGGTAAAGCACTGGCTTTGGAGTCAGATGTTACTTCTCTCTCATCAACCACCTTTTATTCTTTTTTAATTGTGGTAGACATAACATAAAACTTATCGTCTTTACCATTTTTAAGTGTACGGTTTCATGGCATGAAATACGCTCACAGTGTTGTGCAACCATCACCTCCATTCATCTCCAGAACCCTTTCCATCTTGCAAAAACTCTATGCCCATCACACAATGCCCCGTTCCCACTTCCCCCAGGCAGGCAGCATTCTATTTTCTGTCTCTATGAATCTGACCACTCTAGGTACTTTACACAAGCGGAGTCATACAGTATTTCTTTTTGTGACGGGCTTGTTTCCTTTAGAGTAATATTCTCTGCATTCACCCATGTTATAGCATGTGTCAGAATTTCCTTTTTAAGGCTGAAAAATACTGAATTATTCCAGTATTCCAATATTTCTATTGCAATACTCTATTTTGTATATATGTGTATTATATGAAATATATATGTATATACATATGTATGGAATATATATATTCCATTTTATGTGTGTGTGTCTGTATATACATATATATATGTGTGTGTATATATATATATATATATTTGATCAGTTTACCCATTGATGGATGCTAGGGTTTCATCCACTTTTTATCCTTTTGTTGTTGTTGTTATTATTATGTTTATTTATTTTGAGAGAGAGACAGAGTGTGAGCGGGGGAAGGGCAGAGAGAGAGGGAGACACAGGATCCGAAGCAGGCTCAGGTTCCAAGCTATTAGTGCAAAGCCCAACGCAGGGCTCAAACCCACAGACCTGAGCTGAAGTCGGATGCTCAACCGAGTCAGGCACCCCAGACTTTTTAGCTATTGAATAATGCTGCAATGGATATGGGTATACCAGCCTTTTTATGCCTACCTCTTCATCTAAATAGTCTCTTCTCCCCAGTTCTAGTCCATCTGTAATTCCCTTAATTTCCAACATCAAATTCTTCAATTTCTCAAGCATAGCAAGGACACAAAGCTAGCTCCCACCAAAATTGAGATACACAGATAAAATGTAGCTACTTTGTTTTGTCTATAATTAGTTTGATTTTCTTCCTTAGCTCTGACACTGTGGATGTGCCAGAAAAAAAAAATTAAGTTTGTTTTGATCTGATCATTTATGTGTTTTTAGGATACAATATTTTTAGATAAAAAGGCTCACTCCTCAGGACTAAGTGAACGTCTGTGGTGATAGAAGTATTCTGTATCTTCACTGGGCATGTATTGGTTTTGTGAGTACCTTTGTCAAAATTCAAACTATGTACTTAATATCTGTGGTTTTATTGTGTGTAAATAATATCTCCATAAAGTTAATTAAAAGACTTTTAAAACCTCACTCTTTCAGATTGCCTTTCCCTCCCCTTGCTTCTTTGCTATAATGGCTCTGGGGTATATGAGGGAAGAGAATTTTGTGTCCCTGGCTTGTCCTGGGACAGAGTCTAGTCAGTTCTGCAGCAGAAGAGGAATATAGGATATGGCAAGACGAGGAAATGGGTGGGATCTGCCATTGTCTTCCAAGAGGAGAAATGTAGGGGTTTCTAGCTTGGTGAAACCTAAGTAGCAAAATCTGGGACTGTCCTCCTGGATTGTCCCAAAGTAGCTGTGGTCCAGAATTCTTTCTTTGTTGTCATTCATTCCCTTTCTGACAAACATTTCCACCTGCACCACAGCAGGATGACCAGACAGCTCAAAGATTCGTTTGGTATTTTCTGACGTGCTTGATTAGCACATGTGTTTGACTGTCCCCAGGGTCCTGGGTGGAGGGTGTGACCCTGGCTTGGTGTGTGTGTCTGGATACTTGCTGACTGCAATCTGCTGGTCTCTAGACAATCTTCCTCTTTCTCCTGGTGCTCCTGGCCCCAAATGCTGAAACCGGCAACTGCTGGTTCAGCAATTCTAGGGCAGGCAATGCAGGAACATGGCAGGGATGGAACAGGGGCCTCTTTCCTTCTCAACTCAGCATCGTCTCAGTTCTTGCTGCAAAGTCCTAGGCTTCCCATCAGTCCATATGGCCAGCTGGTCTACCCCAAGCCCTGCTCTGGGGACCACTCATCTAGTGCTCAAAAAGGGCCCCATGGTAAGACCGCCAACTCTCAATTCAACTTACGCACCATGTGAAAGCTGAGGGCAGCTCAGGAAAGCTAAGCTCAGGGCCCCTCTTTTCCCGATCAGACTGCTCTACTTCTCTGTGGCTATGCCAAAGACTGGATGGGCCAGAGGTCGTGTACCAGGAGAACAATGTTCACGAATAATTTCCAAGCTTGCACACTTGTTAAAGGTTCTAAGAGTTTAGGATCATTTCCTGGAGG